>NC_090447.1:24626237-25826237 GCF_031143425.1 Pleurodeles waltl
CATCTCGGCTGGAAAAAGATGCGATTGACAAAATCTCAAGGAAATTGATGAAAAGAGGCATGTCCAAAGAAACCAATAGTTAAAAGGGGCGTACCCAAAGCCCGCTCTATGTATACTGTAAGCAACAGGTCTGTTAGCGTAGCGGTCAACCTAGATCGAAAAGTGATGTTTAATAATAATTTAATTCAGACTGAGAATTATGTTAGTAAATTTGTTTAAGTGTTTCACCTAAATACTTCTCAAATGTGGTGACAATTTTGAATCTTTAATATACTATTTTGGGGTATAAAATGAATATGTTAATTTGTGACTAAATTCTCTTTAGACTCTGTGTACTGAGAGCTACAGTTTGTTCCTCTCATGATGTACGGGTTCATGAACTATTCATTTTTAAGATTTTATTTATCATGCTGTATTTTTATGTGACACAGAAGGATATGTTTTATTGTTATCAGGGATGAATAAATAAATATGACTGCTTAATTGACAGTACTGTGCACTTTTAGTGTTGCTGGAAGGGCACTGTTAAGGGAGATGCCTGCCAGTACATTCCTCTACCTTTCTTCTTCTGGGAAAGGTTACAAAGGACATTTCACTCAACTGTGTTTTGGAGTGTCTGCATGTCATTTCACGTGTTTTATTACAAAAATGCTGCACCGCGTTAACAATTTTAAAGACAAGATATTCAACTGTTTATAAATTTCAGCAACCACCATATTATGGATTATCTCTATTCAGAAAATGCGTGGGTGTAAATACAAACAGCACATTCTTGAAATCATACATATTTTAAGTCAGAGAGATGATAACCTCCAGAAGACAAACAAGAAATGTAAGCAGTGTAGTCAGGAAAACCCCTAGAACCACCAAACTTTCACAGTGTCAGAGTTGTTAGCAATTATTAATGATAAAATAATCTAGGCCTAATTCATATTAATTTTGGAAAACTAACTATTGTAGAGTTACACCTATTATTTTAGGGAATTCTGATGTGTTACGAAATCTAGTTGAAACATGCTATGTAATTCCAGCAACTTGCAGATTTCCAGGCATGCCCACCCTACTTGGTGCACAATTTGTCTTTTAATGTTTTTTAACCTTTTTTCTATACCCCATCAAATGGCAAAATAAAGAAAGGGGCGTATGTAAGAGGGAGGACAAAAGAAAGGGTGAATTTAAGTATGAAGAGAGCAAGCAATGAAGACAGGAATGGAGGAGTAAAATGAGAAACGGTTGGAGGATGGAAAGAATGAAGTGAGGGATGAAGGAAGAAAGGAAAGGATGGAGGGAGGAAGATGGAATGAGGAAAGGCATAAACAAGGAATGGCTAATAGGAAATAGTGGAAGGAGAAGGAATACACGTTTGATGTAAGAGGGCTAATAATAACATAGGTAAGAGCCATAATCATTTAATCACAATAGAGAAGATGAGTAGCCCAGTCTTCTTTAGAGTAGATCCTCTAGGAGATGGTTCTGTATTCTAGTTTCAATGCCTACCTTTGGGATTTAACCTCTTCTTCCTCCAGTGGATAGAGAGGGGGGTTATACTGAGGAAATACAACCTGCAAAGAAGAAGAATCGATGCATGATTCCAAAGCATATCTCAACACTGATGTCTTGTGCATGAACTATAAAGACACATAAGTGGCCCAATGTGAGGCATCACAGATCTAGAGCAGATGGATATGCACAGACAGACATGGCACAAAATGTTACTCTTTCTCCTTACCTCGTGATTTGCCCCAGTCTTCTGTATGGATATGACCCCCCACACCACATTAAGAGAGAAATTATTCATTTACTTATCATAGTGTTCATTAATCTGAAACCCGTTGTCTCGTACCAATACTTACTGTGTAGTACAGCCTGACAAAACTGACTCCACCTAGCACAACCTGACTAAACTGGAGCCAATTTAAAAAACGCAAGGCAAAAAAACTCTCCATCCCTCTCCCCAGCTCCTCCAACCACTTTTGTTACGAAAAGGGCCAGAATTCACCACACTTCCTGCATATCCCGAAGCAACAAGGGAATTCAGTTTGTGAATGGGAGAAAAATGGAGGGCTGTAAGTACTGGTATAGGAAAAAGGTTTCCGGAGAAATGAAGATTACGGTAAGTAAATGAATTTTCACCTCCGCAGTCCATTTTCTCATACAACTACTTACTGTAGGAAAGTACCATCTTCCCTGACATGTTACCCCCAATCTCTGCCTGATTGTCAATGTGTATGACTGTGTCACTGGGATCCTGCTAGCCAGGACCCCAGTGAGAATGTTTTATGGCCTTCTTATCAGTGTGTTTTCTCTAATTTGTCACTGGAGTACTGCTAATCAGAACTCCACTGCTCATGCTCTCTTTATTTCCAAATTTGTCACTATAGTTTAGTGACCACATATTCCTCTCCAAATTGGCATACTGGACCCCCCTTATAAGTCCCTAGTATATGGTACCTAGGTACCCAGGTCATTGGGGTTCCAGGAGATCCCTATGGGCTGCAGCATTTCTTTTGCCACCCATAAGGAGCTCATACAAACCTTTCATCAGGACTGCCATTGCAGCCTGAGTGAAATAGTTCAAGCACTATTTCACAGCCATTTTCACTGCACCAGGTAACTTATAAGTCACCTATATGTCTAATCTTCTGTTCCTGAAGGCTAGACGCAAAGTTACTGTGTGTGAGGGCACCCTTGCACTAACAGGTGCTCGCACGTTGTCCAGGGCCAATTTCCCGGACTTCGTAAGTACGGGGATGTCATTCTAAGTGTGCACTACATATTGGTCAATACATATACGTAGCTTCACAATGGTAACCCCGAATACGGCCATGTGAGGTGTCTAGGACTGTGAAACTGTACCCCCAATCCAATTCTGGTATTGGGGGGCCAATCCCATGCACCCTGGGGGGCTCCACTATTGATCCCCAGTACTGCCAAACCAGATCTCTGAGGTTTCCACTGCAGCCCCAGCTGCTGCCACCTTACAGACAGGCTTCTGCCCTCCTGGGCCTTGGGCAGCCCAATCCCAGGAATGCAGAAGAAAGCATTTCCTCTGAGAGCAGAGTGTTACACCCTCTCCCTTTCGAAATAGGTGTTACAGGCTGGGAGGGGTAGCCTCCCAGAGCCTCTGGAAATGCTTTGAAGGGCACAGATGGTGCCCTCCTTGCATAAGCCAGTCTACACTGATTCAGGGACCCCAGTCCTTGCTCTGGCGCGACATTGGACAAAGGAAAGGGGAGTGACCACTCCACCTGTCCATCACCACTCCAGGGGTGCTGCCCAGAGCTCCTCAAGAGTGTCCCTGGTGTTAGCCATCTTGGATTCCAAGGTGTTGGGACCCTCTGGGAGCATCTATGTGGTCAGTGCCAGGTGACATCAGAGAACCTTTCTGATAGGCCCATACCTGGCTAGGTAGCCAATCTCCCTCTCAGGGCTATTTAGGGTCTCTCCTCTGGGTGTTTCCTCAGATTCAGATTGCAAGACTCCAGCAGGACTCCTCTGCATCCTCTGATTCAGTTTCTACCGTCGGATCAACCCCAGAACTCCCCAGGACCCCTGTAACTGCAACAAAGTATGCAAGAACGATACTGTGACTCTGTAACTTCAGCTCCTGCCAGCAACTGCAACAGTTTCCAGGTTGTGCATCCTCAGAAGGTTCCCTGTCTTCAGCCTGCACTATAAGAATTGAAGGAGTCTCCCGTGGAGTGATGGAGTCACTTCCCTGCTTCAGCAGGCACCATTCTGCAGCCACAACTGGTACTCTGGGTCCCCTCTCATTTAGACGAGCGTGATCCCTGGAACACAGGTGGTGGACCGAAGTGACCCTGACTGTCCAAAGGTCGAGCTGTCCAAATTTGGTGGAGGTAAGAGCTTGCCCCCTGTGCCAGATAGTACCCCTGTGCAGCACGTGTTCTGCAGCTCCTTGGGCTTCTGTGCCCTTTTTCCAAGAATCCTTAGTGCACAGTGTAGCCCAGGTCCCCAGCACTCTATCCTGCCACGCTCAGCTCCCTGAGTTGTTCTTCAGCAGTGTGGGATCCCTTTGTGTAGTGCTGCGACGACCGCCATTTGCAACTCCTTTGTCCCCGTGTTCTGGGACTCCTGTTGGTGCTGCCTGGTTTTCTGAGGGCTCTCTGAAGTGCTGAGAGCCACCTCTCTCTCCTCATCCCAAGTTGAGATCCCCAGGTCCCTCCTGGGCCCGGGCAGTGGCTTTTCCCACCAAACGCGTTTCTTGCGTGAGCCAAGGCTTGCAGGAAGAATCCAACGACGAAAACCAGCCTGCGTTCTTCTACTCGATGTGGGACATCCCCTGCACCAACCAGGAACTCGCAGCTTTCTTCTTTGGTGCATTTCTGAAGTTTCCTTCCAACCAGAGAATCCACTTTTGCACCTTCATCTGGGTTAGCAGGGGCTCCTGTTCTTCCTGGACTCTTCTTCGACTTCTGGACTTGGTCGCCTCTCTCCACAGGTCTTCAGGTCCAGGAATCCATTGTTGGTGTCTTGCAGACTTGCTCGTTTTTTGCATAATCTTTTACCACAACTTCTATTGTATTCTGAGGAAGCTCGCTGAACTTAACTACTGTTTTCCTGGGCTCTTGGGTGGGCTATTTTACTTTTCTTTGGTGCTTTCTTACACTCCCAGCACCCCTCCACACACTACACTTGCCTAGATGGAAAACCGACATTCAGGGCGATCTTGGTAGGCAAGGTCCCTAGTGAGGCAGGCTATGTGGCACCCCAACCCCACTAGTGGTTAGAGCCATCTACACCTAGTCAGGCTCCTGTGACTTCCAGGTGTGCAGCAATTGGGCTTAGGCCTTGTACCCCATGGGCATGTGATTAATCTAGGAACTATAAGTACATGGCTTAGTGCAGAGGGCTGCTTACTGTCTGTTGTGTCAACCAATGGTAGTGGTGTTGCATGCACTGAACATGTTTTTCTTCTGTCTCCCCCCCTTTTTGTGGTCTCCCTGTTCTTGTGTGCAATAGCATCATCAGGCGGAGGAGCATTGGCACCGGAGCAGGAGGGAGCTGCATCCCACTTGACCCTGGAGGGTGAAGCTACAGAGTCTGAAGGCACCAGTGGGATGGAGGGCGAGGGGAGCTCCACGGCGGGGACAGGAGCAGAGACCAGCGACAGCGACTTCTCCTCTGATGGGAGCTCCCTTGCGGTGGCGGGCCCCTCTGTGCCCACCGCATCAACAGGTACAGCTGCCATCCCCCCTAACAGCACCCCTCTCCCAGCAGCCCCTCAGTGTGTGTCCCGTGCCCACTCACCCAGGAGGGTGGACATCTCCTTCGCCCCAGGCACCTCAGGCCCTGCCCCAGTCAGCTCTGCAGACCTCAGTGAGGAGGCTATTGACCTCCTGAGATCCCTCACTGTTGGGCAGTCTACCATTGTGAATGCCAACCAGGTGTTGAGAGGCATTAGCAACAAACAAATGCATACCTGGTGTCCTGCTATTTGATGGAGTTTTGTTTTGACCAATGACTTTGTGTTTCACCACTGCGCATATTAGTTGCTCAATGTTCACCAGTAGCACATGGTATGTTTTGTTCAGTTGAGCCGCCTATTGGCTTTGACATGGCATTAGCCATTACTTTCTGTATTCAGTTTAGCCGTCTATGGGCTTTGACATTGCATTAGTCATTACATTCTGTATTCTGCCTATTGGCTTTGACATGCTGTATCCAGTCTAGCCGCCTATTGGCTTTGACATTGCATGCCTATTGACTTTGACATGATGTATTCAATTTAGCTGCCTATTGACTTTGACATGCTATTAGATATTCTGCCTATTGGCTTTGACATGATATCATATATTCCGCTGCCTATTGGCTTTGACATGATATCATATATTACACTTTGTATTCAGCCTAACTGCCTATTGGCTTTGACATGATATTAGACATTGCATTTTGTATTCAGCTCCGCTGCCTTTTGGCTTTGACATGATATTATACATTGCATTTTGTATTCAGCTCAGCTGCCTATGGGCTTTGACATGATATAAGACATTGCATTTTGTATTCAGCTTAGATGCCTATTGGCTTTGACATGACACTAGACATTGCATTTGATATTTAGGTTAGCTGCCTATTGCCTTTAACATGACATTGCATTTGATATTTAGGTTAGCTGCCCATTGCCTTTAACGTGGAGTTAGACATTGCAGTTGAGAATAGTTCTGTATTTTTCCAAGCTGTGTTTTTGCACCAGAGAACCAAGATGTTTTGCTCTCACAGTAGACTAGACCTGATAAGAGAGAGTACATGGGCGTTGTTTCTCTTCCCTTGAGCTTGGGAACAGGAGTAGTCTTGGAGACCTGGCCAGTCTCCAAAAGGCTTGCTCAGTTTCCCAGGTCTGAGAGGAGGGGGCACACCTTTGTAACGAATGTAACAGGCTGCAGAGAGTCAGATTCGAATCTGCCGGACCTCGTGCTGGAGCTTGGCGCCAGTTGCCAGCATCCCGTGTGGGTAGATGACACTCTTTCTCGCGGCTGACAGGGGTCTCAGCTTGCAGACCTTAGAAAGATGTAGCTGTAAATAGTTCCTACACGGTGAAGTATTTGTTTTGCTTTGCATTCAATATCTTATAAATATAACCTGCTGTGTATATTGCAAACTGATATATTTTGTTTGATTAACGCGGACTTGAAAGCTACTAATTCGTCATTCATTCATAAACATTGTGGTTGGGGAAGAATAAAATAACAATAAAAGTCTTCTTTGACCTCAGAAGTGCATTTCTGTTGTGTTATGTTAGTGCTTAGAAACTAAATAAGAGGAAAGCACTACAATTGGTACCAGAGGTCGTGGGGTCGGTCATTAAGAGGTGATTAAGAAGGGGTTTGACGAGTTAGTAGATTTCTAAGTGCACACTTTAAAAGTGTAATTGTTTTTTGTTGTTTGGAGAATTACAGAAATTGTTTTCTGTTTGGAGAATCACAGTAGCACGGCAGACCATGTCGGAGAATACATGTGTTGATGAACTGCCTGATGGTGCTAAGAAAAACTGTGAATTGTTTTCTGTTTGGGGAATTACAGAAGAAAATGCATGTGTAGCTAAAAGGCCTGATAATGTTTTGAGAAATAATTCCTGTTGTATATATGTAGAAAACGTGTGTTTTGGAAGTAATGATGACAGAAAGGTCTGGATACCTTTATCTGCTTACAGAGAAATGCAGGAGAAATGTAGGAAGTTGGAACATGAAAATAGGAATTTACGTGAGCAAATTAGCCAGGATACGATAATTCAAAATAATGCTGAAAGTTATAAAAATGAAGAATCTTTCTTGTCCCATTCCAATAATGAGGGGGTTAAGACAGCTCCGAGCTGCACTGAGTTTCCGTGTGAGCCAAGGTTTTTGGCAGCCAAAATGCATTCCTTAACTGATAACACGGACGAGAATGTGATTTACAAGTTACCGTTGCAAAATGCACAAGTAAAACGAAGGATTTTAGAGCAAGACACCCCGAGTTTCATTAGTTTGTTTGATTTTTGGAAAAAGAATAGCCCTCATTTGAGAGAAATCCTAACACTTTTGTACATGGTCACTGTGAAAAATAATATGCAGCTGCGCGCTTGTGATTTGGCAAATGAAATAATGCAGACTTTAGGTTTCTGCGCAGTGCAAGAAGGAAATACTTATGTACATTTAAATCATGAACAAGGAAAGAAAATAGTGCCCCTAGCTAGAATCATACAATGGATCTGGTACTTGCAAGACAGGGCTAGAGTACCACAGGTAAAAGAATTATCAATGAAATTGTGTGCACCATTTGAATTCGTGTCTACTGAAGATAAAAAGCATGTTTGTTTTACTAATGATTCATTGACTGAAATGTTATTTTCTGGCACAGTAGAAGGAACAGCGTTGTATAATGTGTGTCAGATTTTAAAGCAAGAGCTACGTGAGATGTGTCATTTTTACGCTGATTTTTGGTTCTTTGATAATGTTTTAGCCACATGGCTTGCACCTAACTGGTTCAATTACCTTGCAGATGTTAATGAGAAAAATGCAGAGAGAGAAGTGTTCACCCAGAATTCTGCCTTAGTGGGGATAGCTATGTGGGTGCCCCAGAAATGTGAAAAGGCCACTTACAGGTGGGCAGAGATGAGAGAGATGCCCATTCCCCTAGATTTGATAAAAACTGTGCAGCATGCACAAAAGCAATCTGTCATGCAAGCAGTCACAGAGCAGTTGGGGAGAGGAAAGTTACCAGGACAGAAATGGCAAAGTGATCAGGTTTTAGGGAGAGTGATTGCTGCAAATTACCAAGGAAAAATCGAAATTATGCTGATACCTAGAAAAGAATCTGATTCATTCATACAAATTGGAGACAGAATGGCCCAATTTGGCAAAAATGCAGTGAATGGAGGTTTGGTAAAGAAGGAGTCTGCCCCAGCCCTTCTGACAGTGCAAGAAAAGGGAAGCTGTGGTGCAGCAGATAAAAACCTCAGTACTGATGTGTGGGCTGAAGCCCCAAGTGACCCTCCAGAACCTGCAGAGAATATAACAAAGGGCCCCAAAAACGTCCTGCTGATTATAAAACAGGGAAAGAAAGAGGAAGGGTGCAGTTTAAATGAAAAATGTTATTTGCAAGAAAAGTCATACTTGTTTCTTTTGCAGATCCGACCACGTTTCGCCACTGTCCCTGAGTGCGCTGTGTGGTCCCCCTTCCGGTGTGTGCGTGTGGGGTCGGGGAAGGGACCGAATCCCCAACCTGAACCTGGCTGAGTAAAGTGCCAGCACCATGGATCCATTTTGCGCAAACTGCGCCTTCAGTTCAAGTTCAACTTGTTTGCTGTGTTTTTTTTTTTTTCCCCTCTCGTATGGAACTCTGACTTTTGCTTATCTTCCAGAAAACCTTTCAGGTGGACCGTGCACCTTTACATGAGCAGAACTCATGCCACATCAAATTGCTAACACTGTTGAATTAGAGACTCATTCAGAAAAAAAAAAAAAATTGCCCAGTCTTTTCTATGTAGATGTATCTGATGTGAAAGGTTATGAAATCAATGTGTTAATTCACTTCTATTGCTTTACAGGGATTGCTTTGATCATAATGTTTTTTTTTTGTGCTGATGTTTTTTTGTTTGTTTGAAATATGAGATATGTGAAACAAAAATTCATTGGTCAAAGGGCGGAATGTCCTGCTATTTGATGGAGTTTTGTTTTGACCAATGACTTTGTGTTTCACCACTGCGCATATTAGTTGCTCAATGTTCACCAGTAGCACATGGTATGTTTTGTTCAGTTGAGCCGCCTATTGGCTTTGACATGGCATTAGCCATTACTTTCTGTATTCAGTTTAGCCGTCTATGGGCTTTGACATTGCATTAGTCATTACATTCTGTATTCTGCCTATTGGCTTTGACATGCTGTATCCAGTCTAGCCGCCTATTGGCTTTGACATTGCATGCCTATTGACTTTGACATGATGTATTCAATTTAGCTGCCTATTGACTTTGACATGCTATTAGATATTCTGCCTATTGGCTTTGACATGATATCATATATTCCGCTGCCTATTGGCTTTGACATGATATCATATATTACACTTTGTATTCAGCCTAACTGCCTATTGGCTTTGACATGATATTAGACATTGCATTTTGTATTCAGCTCCGCTGCCTTTTGGCTTTGACATGATATTATACATTGCATTTTGTATTCAGCTCAGCTGCCTATGGGCTTTGACATGATATAAGACATTGCATTTTGTATTCAGCTTAGATGCCTATTGGCTTTGACATGACACTAGACATTGCATTTGATATTTAGGTTAGCTGCCTATTGCCTTTAACATGACATTGCATTTGATATTTAGGTTAGCTGCCCATTGCCTTTAACGTGGAGTTAGACATTGCAGTTGAGAATAGTTCTGTATTTTTCCAAGCTGTGTTTTTGCACCAGAGAACCAAGATGTTTTGCTCTCACAGTAGACTAGACCTGATAAGAGAGAGTACATGGGCGTTGTTTCTCTTCCCTTGAGCTTGGGAACAGGAGTAGTCTTGGAGACCTGGCCAGTCTCCAAAAGGCTTGCTCAGTTTCCCAGGTCTGAGAGGAGGGGGCACACCTTTGTAACGAATGTAACAGGCTGCAGAGAGTCAGATTCGAATCTGCCGGACCTCGTGCTGGAGCTTGGCGCCAGTTGCCAGCATCCCGTGTGGGTAGATGACACTCTTTCTCGCGGCTGACAGGGGTCTCAGCTTGCAGACCTTAGAAAGATGTAGCTGTAAATAGTTCCTACACGGTGAAGTATTTGTTTTGCTTTGCATTCAATATCTTATAAATATAACCTGCTGTGTATATTGCAAACTGATATATTTTGTTTGATTAACGCGGACTTGAAAGCTACTAATTCGTCATTCATTCATAAACATTGTGGTTGGGGAAGAATAAAATAACAATAAAAGTCTTCTTTGACCTCAGAAGTGCATTTCTGTTGTGTTATGTTAGTGCTTAGAAACTAAATAAGAGGAAAGCACTACACCTGGAGGGCATTCATTCTGGCCAGGCAGCCCAACAGAGAGCATTTCAGGCTCTGGCCTCAGCACTGATGGCAGCCATTGTCCCTGTGTCCAGCCTCCTCCCTCCAACCTCCTCCACTCAGACCCAATCCCCTGTACCTCAGCCTATCCCAAGCACACCATCAGACCAGCATGTACACACATCAACACACAAGAATGGCTAAGGCAAACATAAGCACCACACATCCCACAGGCACTCACACAAGCACCATACCCATGCACACATTCCAACATCCACTTCCTCCACTGTTTCCCCCTCCTCCACGTCTCCCTCCTCCCTCCCAGTCTCGTCTCCACTCACACCTGCATGCACTACATCCTCAGCCACTACCTCCATCACCAGCACGCCCATCACCACACACCGCTCACGTGCACTCACCACCCCCACTACCATTCACACATCCCCAGTGTCCTCTACTAGTGTGTCTGTGAGCCCTCCTCCCAAAGTACACAAACACAGGCACACACCCACCCAACAGCCATCCACCTCACACCAGCCTCCAGCCCATGCACCCTCACCCAAATTCAGCAGACGTACACCTCCTACAATAACTACCTATTCCTCCACCCCCAAACCCCCTCCATCTACCCGTCCCAGTGTGTCTAAAAAACCTTTCCTGGAAACCTTGACCTCTTCCCTTCACCTCCCCCACCCGTCCTTTGCCTAGGGCCAGGCTTTCCAGGTCCCAGCCCAGCACCCCAGCCACCACATCCCCAGGCACAGTGGTGCCAGCAACTGCGGGGTTATGGAGTGCGCCAACCATCAGGGCTGCCAGTGTGCCACGTAGCGAGGGCAAGGACATTCTGCCACCTGCCAAGGTGAAAAAGGTGCCCACATCCCGGAGGGAGAAGCCCAAAACACCAGCCACCAAGGGGTCAGCAAAAACGAAAGGGGATAGTGGCAAGACAACTGCGCCACCATCAAAGGTGGGGAAGGGCCAAAAACTGAAGGGCAGGTCAGGAGAGGGCATGGTGGCACAGACTGAGGGACCAGTGTCACACCTTCTGTCCACGTCCATGCCAACCTGTACGGCGGCAAACACCACCACCTGCACCACCTCTGGCACGTCTACAGCTGCTGCGACAGTCCCCAGCCTCTTCCCCGGTGGGCAGCCGTCCGAAGCTGCAGGCGACATCCTGCTTTCTCCCTCAGCAGGTGCTGACACATGCCCCGCCGCCACAGACTCCGCCACCAGCACCGCCGCCACATACTCCGCCGCCAGCACCGCCGCCACAGACTCCGCCGCCAGCACCGCCACCACAGACCCCAGCGCCAGCACCGCCGCCACAGACTCCACCACCAGCTCCGCTGCCACAGACCCCGCAGCCAGCACCGCCGCCACAGACCCCGCAGCCAGCACCGCCGCCACAGACCCCGCTGCCAGCACCGCCACGACAGACCCCGCAGCCAGCACCGCCATGACAGACACCGCAGCCGGCACCGCCACGAAAGACACCGCCGCAAGCACCGCTGTGGCCCGCGACGTTCTCGGACGGTGGCACTACCGCAGACATGCCTACCATCCCCAGTGGTCAATAAATAATAAGAACCAGATGCAGCAGGCCTATTGAAAACACATCAATCCTAATATATACCCAGTAAACAGCAATAATTATTTGAAAAAAGTATGGTGTGCAGCTTCCACCCAGGGACGAGGCCCCAATAATACTAATAAATATAGGGGGTGCACCACTCCAAGGCGTGTAACAAACACAATAAACCAGAAAGAGTCCAATACTGTAGAAATGATAGTGATACGAAGCTTCTTTCAATTGCCTTCAGATGATATTTTATTTTTGACATGACATGAAGTACAGAAGGAAAAGACAGCCAACGCGTTTCGCCCCATACAAATGGGCTTCCTCAGGGCTGCAAATTAACATATAACCATGAGAAGATAAGAAAATAATATAGAATATCAATATTTCACAGATAAACATCATATATATATATATAAAGTGCAATTATACATATTGATAACTCAGTATTGTATGATAATAAATCAAAGGTATAATATGAAATGTCAGATATTCAGTTGGTGTAAGCCAAAGATGAAGTCATATATAATAAAAGGAACCGGCAAGGCGACGCGACAGACACCAAGAAGGATCCAGAATGTGCAACGTAGATACTACATAAATTAGGGAAAATTTACCGTGCATGAAACGTGGTAGAGCAAGTTCCTCGTGAAAAATGAGTGCACAAGGGACATTTGAAAATTCAAGAAAATAATTCCTCCGCCAAGGACAAGATTCATATGTGTATAAAAGATAAAAAAGTGATACTAATGTCAATAAATCGAAAACACATACCAAAATTGTATTCCCGATGATACAAAGTTAATTATGCGTAGTGTGACTACCTGAGGCATAAAGTAAGCCTAGTAAGAAAGAAAATCGTAATAGTAATTTACTTGGTATGAAGTCAAAAAACAACAGGAGCCACAAGAGTAATGGGACGGTAAGTAAATCCCAAAATAAAATAAAAAAGCGCATCTCAGCCAATAATATATTGCCCTTACCTGTGTGGTATAGGAAAAAAGTGATTGAGCATCTAGCCAGGAAAATCAGAGGTGGCGTAACAAAGGGCCGGTCTGTGTAGAACGTAACGGGCCCGGCCGTGTGCCGCCCGTTACGCTATCCGTGTGCGCACTGATCGTATTCGCAGTGCAGTTTTATAATGGAAGAGGGAAAGGTGGACACCAAAAACCCAGAGCTTCCGCCTTTTCCCGGCAAACAAGTTTAAAAATAGACGACAGACTGCAAATAGCAGTCCTCGTATTGATGTGTACTAACTGCAATGTAACAATAAAAAGAGGACTGCAGTTTGACGGCCATCTTGAAGAGTACAAGATCGCAATTAATGTCGATTGTGAGCAAAAGTAATTCATATCCTCATGCAAAGAACAGGTTATTGAGGAATATCAAGTGGCAAGTAATAGAAAGAAATAGAGACCCAAAAATGTCCATATGTAAGGAGAAGAGGGATTAAGGAAAATAATTTTCCCATATTAGAACATAGTGAGAGAAGTGATGAGAAAGAAAAGTGAAAAATAAAAATGAAATAGAATAAAGTCAAATCAAATGAAAGTACAAAGAACATGTGCACAAAATAGAAATATAGCCACAGAAACAAATAGAAATATAGCCACAGAAAAAATGCAACAAACAATCAGATGGTGACATACAATCACAAAGAGTAAGTTTTCAATATGAGCCCGTACTCCAAACTAATACATATGTCATACATAAAATTGAAACAAGGAAAAATGTTGTACAGAAATTAGATGAATTTCAAAAATATATAACCAAGGTAAAATACATTGAAAGGACTTACGGAACAACTAAAGAGATACAATTTTGCGAACACAAAATATCACATACAATTAGTGAATAACAGGACAGAAATTTTCTATGGAGATCAATGTCAAGACCACATAAACTTGTTATGCATAAAATTAGGAAGGAAATAAATTTTGTTGTACAGACAATAAACAAATACATTAACATACAACGAGCAGGTGATATCATATGAAGATGGTCATCAAGGAGTACATGAAGAAAGCTTAAGGGACGCTAAGATCCCATAAGTATGTCATAAATGAAGTTTAAACATAGACCAATTGGTTAAACTAAGAAACACATATAAATGAGTACTGGGTACAAACAGGCCTCATAAAAAGTAATGGAACTCATGATCCGTGTTGTGTCCCAATTCTACTGCTCGTAATCGGCATATACAAGCTGCCTCCCTTTTGCGTAGTTGTAATTCCCTGTACCCTCCCCAGGATGTTGCGGGATGTGATCGATCCCTTGAAACCAAATCGAGTCATCATTAGGGTGAGCCAACACATTATGTGATGACAGAGGGTACCTACTATCTTTGTTCCTAATAGCACGCACATGTTCCTGCATTCTTTGTTTAAGAGATCTAATAGTGCTGCCCACGTATATTTTCTTACATGAACACCCTAAAATGTAAATCACAAATTTACTGTTTCAGTTAATGAAACTTTTAATAGTGTATCTCCCAGTATTATTGTAACTAAAAGTTCTAGTTTTGCCCAAACCAAAGGCACACATATTACATTCACGACAGGTATAAAAACCAGAAGGTTTTGTGGAAAGCCATGTGGTAGTGTTAGGTTCAGAGACATAACTGGGACACAAATGGTCCCTAAGAGTCTTTCCTCTCCGATAAGTAATCTTAGGAGTTTTAGGCAAGAGCTCTCTAAGTCTGGGTAAACCGATTAGCAAATACCAATATCGTTTGAGTATTTTGTAAATGCCCTGACTATGAACTGTATATCTAGTGACAAAAGACAAGTGTTCAGTGCTTTTTTTACTTTTTTTGTTGATACGGAGTATAGGGATCAAGGTGTCCTTTCTTGGTGTATTTTTAATAAGTTGTTCTGCTTTAAGAAGGGTCATTGGATCATAACCTCTATTGGTGAATCTCTGTTTGACAAAACCGATGTGTTCCCAAAACTGGTCATCAGTTCTGCAATTACATCGTACACGTGTCATCTCACCAAAGGGAATATTGTTAATTACAGAGGATGGATGTGCACTAGTCGCATGAAGGAGGCTGTTGCAGGAAGTGGATTTTCTGTACAAAACACTTTGTACAGAATTATGTTGTATGAAAAATCTAATGTCCAAAAAGTCAATAGAAACCTTGCTATATTGTAAACTAAGTTTGACATTGTAGGGGTTATCATTGAGGAAGGCATGATACTGGGTAAGATGATCAATAGACCCATTCCATATCAAAATGATATCATCAATGTACCGCCCCCAAAATACAATAAATTCAGTCCAGGGGGAGGCATGTTTTCCCCAAGCATGTACTTTCTCAAACCATCCCATAAAAAGACAGGTGTAAGACGGGGCAAATTTAGAACCCATCGCCGTCCCTTGTATTTGTTGAAACCACTTGGTATTATGGAGAAAATAGTTCCTTGATAAAATTATATCAATCATTTCTAAAAGCATCTGGTTATGGGAAAAGTGATCAGCAGTGCAGGTATTGAGGTAGGATGTAACTGCCAATATGCCAAACGGTTTCTGAATACGCGTGTAGAGGCTGTTCACGTCCATAGTGACGAACAGAAGGTCGTCAGTCCAAGGGAAGTCCTCAAATTTATTAAGGATATCTTTACTGTCCTGAATATATGAAGGTAAATTTGAAACAAATTTTTGTAAAAAGAAATCCACAAATTCCGAAAGTTTCTCTGTGGGAGAATCAATCCCTGATATTATGGGTCTCCCTGGAGGGAATGTGCCTGCTTTATGTATTTTCGGAAGAATATAGATACAAGGATATCTTGGATGTTTTACTAATAGGTATTTATATTCAAGGTCAGAGAGTAAACCAAGTTCGTGCCATCCCCACAATTTGTTGTTAATATACTCAGTCAGTGATTGGATCGGATTGCCGGTGAGACATTTATTACATGCAGATTCTGCCAATTGTCTGTCTATTTCTTCCATATAGTCACACTTGTTCATTATGACTACGTTCCCACCTTTGTCAGCCTCACAAATTACAATAGATTGATCTTTTTTCAAGGCTGATAAGGGCTTTATGTTCTGATGAGGTCAGATTATCTATATATTGCCAGTTAATTTTAAAAGTACTAAAATATTTGAATAAATCAGATGAGACCTTCGTCGAAAATAAATCAATATTACTGTGTGTGTTAGAAGGTATGAATTTGGATCGTAATCTAAGACCGCTGGTGGTATTGAGATCCTCCTTAATTTCTAAATCAGTTCTGATGTCCTCAATACTAGTTACACCATCATCCTGTAAGGACATCAGAAGTTGTATACCATACAAGTCTGATACTGATTCAACTGGTGTATCCGTGCTCACACTTATATGATCCACGGACTGAGATATGGGGATACCACCACTTGATATCCCTCCATCCCCAGTGGTCAGTCGTCTGAGGCTGGTGGTGAGTTCCAGGACCCTGGGCAGCTTCCATGAAGCATTACTGTCATCACTGTTGTCACCTGCAAGTGGAATGCGAAGCCGCAGCAGTGTGGGGTATGTCGCTGCCTCCATGGCGTATCATGCTACCTGTACCTCGGCAATCTCGTGGCACACACACCCAGGTGAGGTAATTGTACCGGCCACACTGCACGTGGAGAACTCTGGGCACCAGGCCCCCTCTAGAACCAGTGGAGAAAGGCATCCACTACCTCAGTCCTTGGCAGGATGAAGCACTCTGGGCACAAAGCCCCCTCCAGAACCAGTGGAGAAAGGCATCCACTACCTCAGTCCTTGGCAGGATGAAGCACTCTGGGCACAAAGCCCCCTCTAGAACCAGTGGAGAAAGGCATCCACTACCTCACTCCTGGCAGGATGAAGCACTCTGGGCACAAAGCCCCCTCCTGAACCAGTGGAGAAAGGCATCCACTAGCTCAGTCCTTGGCAGGATGAAGCACTCTGGGCACAAAGCCCCCTCCGGAACCAGTGGAGAATAGCATCCACTCACCCTATCCTTGGCAGGATGAAGCACTCTGGGCACAAAGCCCCCTCCACAAACAGTGGAGAAAGGCATCCACTTGAGTGACTGTGGCTTTGCAATCCCCAGGATAAAGCAGTGGGCAACCCACCCACTGGAGAGACTTGAGAGACTGTGGCTTTGCACTCCCCAGGATAAAGCAGTGGGCAAGCCACCCACTGGAGAGACTTGAGAGACTGTGGCTTTGCACTCCCCAGGATAAAGCAGTGGGCAACCCACCCACTGGAGAGACTTGAGAGACTGTGGCTTTGCACTCCCCAGGATAAAGCAGTGGGCAAACCACCCACAGGAGAGACTGTGGCTTTGCACTCCCCAGGATAAAGCAGTGGGCAAACCACCAACTGGAGAGACTTGAGAGACTGTGGCTTTGCACTCCCCAGGATACATCAATGGGCATGGAGCCCACTCGTGCAGCAGTGGCGTTGTGCGTTCATCTGGCTGAGGGCCCCCCCTCCTCCTCCCCCTGAGGTGCCTGTTTCATTTCGATCTGATGCCCCTGCAGTGTTCTCTCTGTTTCTAGTCAGGTATCTAGTGTGGGCTTCGCCCATGCATTTTGGGCCCAGTGGTCCACAGACAATGGCTGGTGCACTATCCGGACTTGTGTAGTTGGTGTACATAATTGCGTTTAATGGATTTTGAACTTTGATAATGAGATTTCACATGATTACATTCGTTCAAATCAATTCCTTTTGTACTTGCGTTCTTCCAGGGGGTGGAGGGGGGTGTATGTGTACTGTTGCTGCATGTATTTGTGTGTATGGTGTTGGGGGTGGGGGTGTTGCGTGTTGCATGTGTGTGTGTCACTCTCTTTTCCCTCCCCCCTCCCCTGTGTTGTAGGTGCAGTACTCACCGTGGTCGTCGCCGCCGCCGTCGTTGGTGCTCCTGATAGAAGAGAAGGAAGACCAGCATCGGCAGTATCTGCAATTCGGGCTCCATGGCGTCCTGGTTCCTCGTGGGGTGTGGAGAGGTGAGTGTTTTCCCTTCTGTGTACTGTTTCCGCCGTGTTTTTGTTCGCGTTGGTTCCGCCCCGGAAAAGGTGGCGGATAGGCATCTTGTGATAGGGTGGGCGGTACATTGTCTTCCGCCTGTCTGTTGCTGGTTACCGCCGCGCTGTTTGTTTGTACCGCCGTGGCAGTCGGAGTGTTAAAGTGGCTGTCTATGTTGGCAGTTTCCGCCACGGTCGTAATCCCATTTTTTTTCCGCCGGCCTGTTTGCTGTATTACCGCCGCTTTAACACCGACCGCCCGGGTTGTAATGAGGGCAACTGTCATTAAAATAAAGTACCTTTATTTTTAGTAACTGGAAGTATTGTGTTTCTTATGATATGCTACCTTATGATATAAGTGGTATAGTAGGAGCTTTGCATGTCTCCTAGTTCAGCCTAAGCTGCTCTGCCATAGCTATCTCTATCAGCCTAAGCTGCTAGAACACTACTAATCTACAAATAAGGGATAACTGGACCTGGCACAAGGTGTAGGTACCATCAGGTACCCACTATAAGCCAGGCTAGCCTCCTACAAGGAGGACATACAGACATGGCAAGGGTTACTTATAAGAATTGCTGAAGTTGAAGAAATGGGGCAGGATGTCTCCTTGGGAACTCAGGAATAGCGGTCGGACAGGCCAGGCTACGAGAAACAGTATTTGCACATAAGCTGGGAACGCAATGATTATCTATGATGCACACTTATTGTACCTTTTCACTTTGGGATATGGACTAATTCTGAGATGGAATATCATGAAGTAGTGGAGGGGGGACCGGCCGATGTGTGCAAATGTGATTATGGTGCAGTGTTTCGAATATACCAAGAGTTAAAAAATGAAAAACTAAAGTTAAAAAAATATATATATATATTTCGATTTCCTCAGGGTCCATAAATACATGGTGAAGAACAACCTTGCGCAGGCTGGATTCCACACTGGCTAACCAAGGGATCTCAGAGCCTTAGCTACAACTAAGTAAATCCAGTATAGTATCTTTTGTGACACCCGTCTCCTTATTTCTCCACAGAGCCAACCATAACAAAGGTGGGCGAGCTCTGATATCATCTTCTAAATATGGGATGCCCAATTCCCTGTGACAAATTGTAAGGAAATGCCTTCCTTGGCATGGTTACCCCCTGACATTTTGCCTTTCGCTGATGCCAGTTATGATTGAAAGTGTGCTGGGACCCTGCTACCCAGGCCCCAGCACCAGTGTTCTTTCCCTAAACTATACCTTTGTTCCCACAACTGGCACAGCCCAGGCACACAGATAAGTCCCTTGTAAATGGTACCCCTGGTATCAAGGGCCCTGTGGCCAGGTAAGGTCTCTAAGGGCTGCAGCATGTCTTATGACACCCTGGGGACTCCTCACTAAGCACATTCACACTGCCTCACAGCTTGTGTGTGCTGGTGGGGAAAAAATAACTAAGTCAACATGGTACTCCCCTCAGGGTGCCATGCCCACCTCTCACTGCCTGTGGCATAGGTAAGTCACCCCTCTAGCAGGCCGTACAGCCCTAAGGAAGGGTGCACCATACCACAGGTGAGGACATAAGTGCATGAGCACTATGCCCCTACGGTGTCTAAGCAAAACCTTAGACATTGTTAGTGCAGGGTAGCCATAAAGAGTATATGGTCTGGGAGTCTGTCAATTACGAACTCTACAGTTCCATAATGGCTACACTGAAATCTGTGAAGTTTGGTATCAAACTTCTCAGCACAATAAATGCACACTGATGCCAGTGTGGGATTTATTGTAAAATACACCCATAGGGCATCTTAGAGATGCCCCCTGAATACCAGTCCGACTCCTAATGCTAGGCTGACCAAGTTTCTGCCAGCCTGCCACAACCAGAAGAGTTCCTGGCCACATGGGGAGAGTGCCTTTATCGCTCTGTGGCCAGGAACAAAGCCTGTACTGGGTGGAGGTGCTTCTCACTTCTCCCTGCAGGAACTGTAGCACCTGGCGGTGAGCCTCAAAGGCTCATGCCTTTTGTTACAGCACCCTAGGGCATCCCAGCTAGTGGAGATGCCTGCCCCTCCAGACACTGCCCCCACTTTTGGCGGCAAGGCTGGAGGAGATAATGAGGAAAACAAGGAGTCACTTACCAGTCAGGACAGCCCCTAAGGTGCCCTGAGCTGAGGGGACCCCTGCCTTTAGAAATCCTCCATCTTGAATTTGGAGGATTCCCCCAAAAGTAATAGGGATGTGCCCCCCTCCCCTCGGGGAGGAGACACAAAGAAGGTGTAGCCACCCTCCAGGACAGTAGCCATTGGCTACTACCCCCCAGACCTAAACACACTCCTAAATTTACTAGGCTAGTGACCATTTTCACCACTTCTAATTGGCACACTGGGACACCCTTATAATTCCCTAGTATATGGTACCTAGGTACCCAGGGTATTGGGGTTCCAGGAGATCCCTATGGGCTGCAGCATTTCTTTTGCCACCCATAGGGAGCTCAAACTGATATTACACAGGACTGCCACTGCAGCCTGAGTGAAATAACATCCACGTTATTTCACAGCCATTTTACACTGCACTTCAGTAACTTATAAGTCACCTGTATGTCGAACCCTCACTTAGTGAAGGTTAGGTACAAAGTGACTAAGTGTGAGGGGACCCTGGCACTAGCCAAGGTGCCCCCACATAGTTCAGGGCAATGTCCCCGGACTTTGTGAGTGCGGGGACACCATTACACGCGTGCACTACATATAGGTCAATACCTATATGTAGCTTCACAATGGTAACTCCGAATATGGCCATGTAACATGTCTAAGATCATGGAATTGTCCCCCCATGCCAAATTTGGTATTGGGGGGCCAATTCCATGCATCCCCGGGGCTCCAGCATGGACCCCGGGTACTGCCAAACCAGCTCTCTGGAGTTTTCACTGCAGCTACCGCTTCTGCCAACCCACAGACAGGCTTCTGCCCTCCTGGGGTCTGGGTAGCCCAGTCCCAGGAAGGCAGAACAAAGGATTTCCTCCGAGAGAGGGTGTTACACCCTCTCCCTTTGGAAATAGGTGTTAAGGGCCTGAGAAGAGTAGCCTCTCCTGGCATCTGGAAATGCTTTGAAGGGCACAGATGGTGCCCTCCTTGCGTAAACCAGTCTACACCGGTTCATGGAACCCCCAGCCCTGCTCTGGTGCGAAACTGGACAAAGGAAATGGGAGTGACCACTCCCTGTCCATCACCACCCCAGGGGTGGTGCCCAGAGCTCCTCAAGTGTGTCCCAGACCTCTCCCATCTTGAATCCAGAGGTGTGAGGGCACAATGGAGGCCTCTGAGTACCAGTGCCAGCAGGTGACGTCAGAGATCCCTCCTGATAGGTCCTTACCTGACTAGGTGGCCAATCCTCCTCTGGGGGCTATTTAGGGTCCCTCCTGTGGGCTTCTCTTCAGATAACGAATGCAAGAGCTCACCAGAGTTCCTCATCTCCCTCTTCGACTTCTGCTAAGACTCGATCGCTGACTGCTCCAGGACGCCTGCAAAACTGCAACAAAGTAGCAAGAAGACTACCAGCGACATTGTAGTGCCTAATCCTGCCGGCTTTCTCGACTGTTTCCTGGTGATGCATGCTCTGGGGACTGTCTGCCTTCACCCTGCACTGGAAGCCAAGAAGAAATCTCCTGTGGGTCGATGGAATCTTCCCCCTGATAATACAGGCACCAAACGTCTGCTTCACTGGTCCTCTGGGTCCCCTCTCATCGTGACGAGCGTGGTCCCTGGAACACAGGAACTGGATCCAAGTGACCCCGACAGTCCAGTGGTCCATCTGTCCAAATTTGGCGGAGGTAAGTCCTTGCCTCCCCTCGCCAGACAGAAATCCTGTGTACTGCGTGAACTGCAGCTGCTAGGGCTTCTGTTCACTTTTGCAAGGAATCCTTCGTGCACAACATAGCCGAGGTCCCCAGCACTCCGTCCTGCATTGCTCAACTCCCTGAATTGACCACCAGCTTCGTGGGACCATCCTTTGTAGTGTTGAGACGACCGCCGTGCTCAGTTGTCTTGAACCCGTGTTCAAGTACTTCTGCGGGTGCTGCCTTCTTCTGCGTGGGCTCTCTGTGTTGCTGAAGGCCCCCTCTGTCTCCTACTACAAGTGGCGACCTCCTGGTCCTTCCTGGGCCCGGGCAGCACCCATTTTCTTCCACCACGACCTTTGCAGCTAGCAAGGCTTGTTTGCGGTCTTTCTGCATAGAAATAACTCTGCATCCTCCAGCATTCCGTGGGACATCTTCTGTGCAAGGGAGAAGTTCCTGGCATCTTCCGTTGTTGCAGAATCTTCAGCTTCTTCCACCCGGAGGCAGCCATTTTGCACCTTCATCCGGGGTTTAGTGGGCTCCTGCCCCCCCTGGACACCTTCGTGACTCTTGGACTTGGTCCCCTTCCTTTGCAGGTCCTCAGGTCCAGGAATCCGTTTTCAGTGCTTTGCAGTCATTTGCGGTCTTTGGAGAATCTCCTATCACAACTTTAGTGTGTTTCTGGGGAAGTAGAGTCACTTTACTCCTACTTTTCAGGGTCTTGGGGTGGGGTATCTTGGACACCCTTGGTGTTTTCTTACACTCCCAGCGACCCTCTACACACTACACTAGGCCTGGGGTCGCTAAGTGGTTCGCATTCCACTTTTTTAGTATATGGTTTGTGTTGCCCCTAGGCCTATGGTATCCTATTGTATTCTACATTGTTTGCACTACTTTTCTAACTGTTTACTTACCTGATTTTGGTTTGTGTGTATATTTTGTGTATTTTACTTACCTCCTAAGGGAGTATATCCTGTGAGATATTTTGGGCACATTGTCACTAAAATAAAGTACCTTTATTTTTAGTAACTCTGAGTATTGTGGCACAAAGTGTAAGTACCATCAGGTACCCACTATAAGCCAGGCCAGCCCCCTACATTATCCAACAAGACCTTACCCTGTCATTTAAAGTGAAAAGATGTATGGTAATATAACTTATATGAGAGTTCTCTCTAGGTACACAACTGTCTGGTGGCCTCTTGCACAAGAACACATTTCCCTATGTTTTTGAAGAGAGAACTGAAAGGTGACTATAAAGGCTTTGTAAAGAGGCTTTTGTAAAGTAAACAGCTTGACCTGCTCAGATGCACACACTCTAATCTCTTTTGTCAAGATAAACTACTTACCAATAGGATTGATCTCAGGGGCTTCTTTCCCACAATGAAAATGCTTTTTTGCCTCATCAGCGCAATGCTGAGCAATATAAATGGCCTATACTTTCAGCCAGTTCATTAACAAATAGAGCTAAAAAACTGGCTCACAGTGGAGCACTGCAGCTGTTAAATGGAAAGTACACTATTGAGAAAATTGATTGGAAGATATTTGCTATGCATGGTGGGGCACTATTAACCCATCAACAAAATGCAATTTTAGGATAACTTCCAAAGCCTACTGCAATGAGTTTTGTTGACAATATAGCAGATATCCATATACTTGCAACTGTTTCAAAAAGGGGCACTGATTCCTTCACAGCCCTACACACCCAGCCTTGATGACAAGTGGTTCAAACATATCATAGTCTTGTTTCAATAGCAGGAAAACGTTTACAGAACTCCAGTGCCACTGGAATCAGAGAGAATATGGGCAAGGTACAATGTTTGCTTTTGATGTGGGATCCATTTTGTGGTGTTTTCATTTCATTACTGTTAAAGTTTTGCACAAGTACTTTACACATTTCTTCAGCGTTACGCCTGAATTCTCAGTGCCAAGCTACCCAAGGGTTGGACACAGATTAATTAGGGGTTTGCTTCTGGCTTCACCTTGACAAGGATTCTGGTTCTTGCTTGAGTAGGGTTTCAACCCCCGCCCCCCCAAACGAGAAAATGGAGTCTGTGCTGAACTAAAAATGGGCCCAAAGATCAGAGCCTGTGGCAGGGGCAGACCGGACAGCAGAAGTCTGACTGGAAGCCTCTGTGGTTCCTTGAGGTCCGAGCGGAGGTTGCAAAGTGCTGAATAGCCACAGCATAGCCTCTCTAAAGTCCTTTGCATGCTGCAACATTGCAGACAGACAGGAAATGTGGGTGCATAGGGACTAGACTCTGAATCAGCACCAATGGAGATCGGCACAAGACCAGGAGACAAGTTGACACCCTAGCACCCTTTCTGGAGTTTAAGAGTGGCGAGGCGCGGCCTGTTACCTGTGTAGATTTCTTCTGTTTTTTTCCCCGGTTTACTTGAACACTTCAGCTATTACGAAGGCCAGCTGTGGTAATGCCTTCAAGAGCAAGGATGGGATCTTTCTTTAAAATGATCATGGCATGTAGTCTTCTTGTGCTTGGTAATGAAGTTTTGCAAATTCAGAATGGCCTTTGGTTTCATCTGGACAGTCACCAGAGGCATTGTAGTCTTGGTCTGACCACAAACTTTGTGAGGGTCTGTCACCAACATATGTTCGTGACAGTCCCTGCATGGCTTAATCCCTGGCTTTAGAGGCTAACACTTCCCTTGCAGACTGGATACATTTTGAAGAAAAATCTGGTTAAAGACCTGGGAGAAGCCCAGAATGCACATTTGGAAATGCAGAAGGAAGGGAACTGACTTTGGCATGCACAGGTGTTGCTTACACCAGGCTCCTCCTACTCATCACTTCTGAAGTGATACAATGTCAGCACAGATTCCATGCAGCGGTGCACTGGAGCACTGCTCTAAAGGTTTTCAGCTCGAGTCTGAAACAAAGATTTTTTAAGCAGAGTGGCAAGGTATCAATATTTTAACACACAACGGAGATGTCACAAAGGTGAACTTTAGGCAGTTGGTGAAGGGGCTAAAGAACGTCTTGTGTTTATGTTAAGCATGAACATGAAGAGGTCCATTGTCAATATTTGGAACATTACATTACTCATATATCTTCAAAATTATAAGAACTGGATGTAGGAACCTCTGTGCTGGGATGATTTGTTTAATTTGCAAAATGGTGGCTTACCGAATGTGCAGCCATTCCTTGGACAAGAAGGCAGAGGATTACTAAAGGTTTTGTACATTTTAGAGATATTTTCATGTTTAACAGAATTTAGTCAGGGGAAGGTAGGTTATAATTGTGATTTCTAGAATGCTAATGTAAGTAAGATGATATAAGATAGCGGTCAACACAAGAGCCTAACCTGAAAACTGAACAAAAACATATCAAAAGGCAGTGTGCGTGTCTACGCCTATTTATTGGAAATGATTTCGGCATCTGTAAAGTGATGGTTAAGTTTAAGTTGACACTGAGAACGTTTTCTGTGGTTTATACAGAATCCGTTTGGGCACAGTGTCGAAACTGCACTGCATGCGGCACTCACTCTGCATGCCTGGCAGTGCTTCGGGATGTCTAGTTTCGTGCAGTTAGGCCAGGACGGAATTATGGAGGTGGGGAGAAAGCACGTGCGACTGACTCTCTTTAGGCACCAAAACATGTGATTAATACAGCTGACACATGGATTGCTCTGGCAGGGTAATACTATCACGATTTCTCATGACAGACATTCTAGAAGTCCTATTGTAATTTATATCGTAATATATGTTGATGTCCTAGCATATACAAATAAAAGAGGCGAGAAGTAAAGTTAAGTTTCAGCATAGTACGTCTTCCAAATGTTCATTATGCAGATATATTTAAGGCAATACAGCTAGAGCAAGGAAGTACCACATGTTTGGCATTTAAATTAACTTTTTGGGCACAGAGAAAACACTGCTGGTAGACACCTGCAAGCAGTGTTATTTATTTACATGTGTAATGGCAAACCAAAAGCGCAGATAGGCACTTCTGGCACAACCTCTTCCGGTAGCTCATGATAAACAAGTGTGCTAGTAGTGACTTCCAGTTAGCCCATTCTGCAACAGTAAATAACGAGTAAAAATAACTACTGCCACATACTGAGCACCATTTTGGCTCTTTTAGGCATCATCCTTTGAGTTAACTATTTTGCACAATTCTTTGATAAATGTGCAATGAAGCAATTTGTGGTGCACACGGGAGTGCAAGTAACCGTTCTCACAGACTTAGAAACAGCTTCCTTTCAAACTAAAACAAGCATTTGCAATGCAACAGGTCTCACATTTCTCCGAGTTAGAGCTAGTCACGACTTAAGCACTGCTTGAACCTGGAGTTCGCTGAACGAGGGGCGAGGTTCTTGTTCCTGAATGTTCGGCCTTGGCCCAGGTAGGGGCGGCTCTTTCTGGTAGCCACAGTGCTGCAGGCGATAGGAACGCCAAAGGCAGGCGGTGTCCTTCAGAAGTAGTGCCAGAGGGAAAAAAAAACTAAAAAGGGGAAAAAACCTACAAAAGGAAATTTCCTGGAACAGGAACAAAAATCAATAAGTAAATGTAAGATCAAAAAAGGAACAGGAAAACACTGGAACGGACGTGTAACCAGTATCTGACGCAAGGAAGAAGGAGCGAAGACACTATCCAAACAGAAAGTGTTGCAGCACAAGGAGGGAAAGAATCACAGCCCTTAAATACCCAAAAACAGGAAGCGACCAACAGGAAGTGCAAGGACACCATATTAGATAGGGAAAAACACATAGCAAGTAATGGACAAGGAGCCATACAGAGAAGGGAACCAAAGCATGCTGTGAAGAGAGGGGAATATTGGGAAAGAAGGAAAAACATAAAGGAAGCACAAATGAGGGCGACATAAAGAAAAGACAACAATAGCAGGTGAGTGGGGGGAGGTTAGATATGCCAGAATGCGTGCCGCGCTATAGAGAAACGAGGCCCCATGCCCAATTTGGGGCCTCGGATGCTGCAAGAGACACTCGGGGCGCGGCGTCTCTCAGCTCTGCGCAGCGCAACGGAGCTATTAGCAGTTGTAAACTCCTAACCGGACTTTTCTTGCCACATTAAACCTATCGGCAAAAGTGCAATTATACACGTAACAGGCAAAAGTGCAATTAACTATGTAACTGGGTAGATGTCATGCAAAGCGCTCGACTTCTGCCAAGCGAGATCGCGCTGCAAAAAAAGATAAAAAGTAGTCCACAAACTACACATGTTTTCAGTACTTGGTCGCTGCGCTCGAGGAGGGCTAACCACCGGAAAAGGCATGACATATGCTTGCCTTCCACTAATGAAAGCAAGCAGATTTTGAAAGACAAGCCCACGAACGAATGAAAGACACTGACGTGACATGGGCGGGGTCCGAGCCCTTTTTTAACTACTAATGTGCCTCGCAAGCGAAACGCATGCGCAAGCGCATGTGATGCAGGCTCGACCCTAAAAATTGTGTTCCATGTGGGATGGGGCATTGGGCCTCCGGCAGTGAGCGCATGTCCAACTTCCCAAGGAGAGCCTGTGCAGGTGCGATTAAGAGCAGCAGACTCCGGGCGGTAGTCTTGGTGAGCAGAAGAGAGCTGAAACTGCACCTTTTCCTGCCTACAGTCATACTGCCCTGAATGTGCCCGATCTCAGAAACTAAGCAGGGTCGGGCCTGGTTAGTACTTGGATGGGAGACCGCCGGGGAATACCAGGTGCTGTGGGCATTTTGCCTCTCGCAGACACTAGGTGCTGCACGTCTTAGCTCAATTACACAGCTTCCTCGCTAATTTTATTTTCCACTTTTTATTTCCTGCACTCTTTTTTTCCTGTCTTAAAAAAAGAAATAAAAAAGAACAGCAATAACACTAAAATACACACTTTCCAAAGGAAAACTTACAATTATTCTGCCCTTTACACTCGGCCCAAGCTGAAGAAAACATTTGCTCCATGACGGGCAAAGGGATCCCTAGGTAAGGCTTTGCTTTCTTGCGGTAAGCATATGCATGAGGTCTGAGGACCAGATCTCATTTCTTGGGATGTAATTTCCTGTCAGGTCATGGGTTGTGATGCCACTACCTGTGATTCCAGGTGCGATTTCACACGCCGTAGTATCATGTGCCGTGATGTCACTTGCATAGTGTCTAACTTGGTCAGTCCCCCCACTTATTTTCTTTAAGACTTGTGCCATGAATAAGCCTTAGCCCCCAAGAAATAGTGCTTGAGCCCACTATTGGCAACCAAATGGAAAAATTCAGCACAGTGTGACGGAAATTTGATAAAAGGACGATGATGTATTCGGTGTGGAAGAATGAAACGAGTTGCAGACACTAGTGTAACAGAGTCCAAAAGCAGAGCATTCCAGAAATAGGGAATAAAAAGAGGAAAGGTGTGTACAATTTGAGTTGTTGTAAAAGCATTCCAAAGCATTTTCCGGCATTTCATGGCACTGTAACAGGTGTCATTAACTCAACAATCCATTTATCAACCACAGAAAGAATGGGTGAGCAGGGCGTGTGCAGAATAAAACCTGTTCAACATAGGAAAACATCCCAGCAGAGAGCACATTACTCACTGTTGCGTCATAAGCATTAAACTACAGACCTCTGTCTCTTTCAGTTTCCCTTGTATTGTAAGAAGGGGCATTGTTTTGCATGTTGTTTGAGAAAGGATTCCATGCTGAAAGATCTGATTTTTCAACAACTCCTAAATACTTTCTGTGGGACCCTGGCTTGACAAAAGTAAAGAAAACGCTGGCCACCCTCTGCCTGTAAGGCATGGCGAATATGTTGCAGATGGCACTTACAGAGTGACAGAGCCTCTCCATAAAGTGAAAAAAGTGCAAGAAGAGGTAAGTCATTGGCTTGCCTTCCCGTTTATTTCTGGATTTGTTAAGGTAGTGTAGAAGAGATATTTCTCCCGGCCAGAGTGAATGGAGGTGTCACCACTCAGTGGTAAACGAAGAGAGAACTCCTGCATAGCAGCAACTAATCGTCCTTGGGAGGGGAGAATGAACGCTGCTGGTGACTCCTCCTTGTCATGCCCTAAGGAGGGGTCCAAGGTGGCGCAGCACATGCTGTGCCAGGTCAGGGTTCTCCATTGTAATTGAGTGTGTGAGAGGGGCCGTCTGATAGTCGTGCTAGGTTGGGGAGGGGCTGGGTCCTAACTGGACTTTTTTGCCAAACAAATGAAAAGGAAACAAAACGCAGCGCGATGGGGTTTACATAGCGCGATCGCGCTGCGTTTTTTTTTTTTTCATTTGTGTGGCAAAAAAAGTCTGGTTAGGAGTTTACAAAGCTGGGGGTGGGGTGGGGGTGTCATGGCAAAGGGAGATTCATTGAACTGGAAGATGTGCTGTGCACAAAGGGTGAAGCCGAAACTGAACACTAGCAGCTGAGATCAGCGACGGGCGCTGAATGAGCAGGAAACAATAAAAAAAAAATAACAAGCATTTGGAGTGCAATGCTCTCGAGTTCCCTCGAGTTAGAGCTATTAGCGTTGTAAATTACTGAGTGGAATTTTCTTGCCACACAGTGTAGGAAAGTACCATCTTGCCTGGCATGTTACTCCCATTTTTACTGTATGTATGTTTGTTTTTGCCTATGTGTCACTGGGATCCTGGTAGTCAGGACCCCAGTGCTCATAAAGTATGCCCTGTATGTGTCCCCTGTGTAGTGCCTAACTGTATCACTGAGGCTCTGCTAATCAGAACCTCAGTGTTTTATGCTCTCTCTTCTTTTAATATTGTCACTGCAGGCTAGTGAATAATTTTACCAATTTTCATTGGCACACTGGAACACCCTTATAATTCCCTTGTATATGGTACCTAGGCACCCAGGGTATTGGGGTTCCAGGAGATCCCTATGGGCTGCAGCATTTCTTTTGCCACCCATAGGGAGCTCAGACAATTCTGACACAGGCCTGCCACTGCAGCCTGAGTGAAATAACGTCCATGTTATTTCACAGCCATTTTACACTGCACTTAAGTAACTTATAAGTCACCTATATGTCTAACCCTCACTTGGTGAAGGTTAGGTGCAAAGTTACTTAGTGTGTGGGCACCCTGGCACTAGCCAAGGTGCTCCTACATTGTTCAGGGCAAATTCCCCGGGCTTTGTGAGTGTGGGGACACCATTACATGTGTGCACTACATATAGGTCACTACCTATATGTAGCGTCACAATGGCAACTCCGAACATGGTCATGTAACATGTCTAGGATCATGGAATTGTCACCCCAATACCAGAAAGGTATTGGGGGGACAATTCCATGCATCCCCGGGTCTCCAGCATAGAGCCCGGGTACTGCCAAACTAACTTTCCGGGGTCTCCACTGCAGCTACTGCTGCTGCCAACCCCTCAGACAGGTTTCTGCCCCCCTGGAGCCTGGGCAGCCTGGTCCCAGGAAGGCAGAACAAAGTATTTCCTCTGAGAGAGGGTGTTACACCCTCTCACTCTCTCCCTTTCCCTCTCCCTTTGGAAATATGTGTTACATGCCTATGGGTGTTTAGAGGACAATAGGGCCTGCATTGTGCAGATGAGAGTTTTACAACTGCGTAGTTAAGGCCAAAATGTCTGCCCCGGTAATCCAGAAGTGTTGTGGTGGAAGTGACCTCATACCGCTGGCGGTTGACATAAGAGTGTAAGGCAGTGTTTACCGCCGTGTGCAAGTTAATTGGTTAACATGGTTGACAATGGGGATTCTTAGCTTATCATGATCGCCGCCAGCTGTGACAGTGCACACCACCGCGGTGCATACGCAAACTCGTCACCCCAACTTCACTTGACTCCCTGATCTTGTGCATGCAGGTACTCTACTGAGGTACTGCTGTGTCCTGCCTCTGGTCATGGAAATGGCACGTGTTGCAGGGGAAAGGGCCCCGGCCTTCACCCAAAAGGAATTGGAGAAGCTCGTGGACAGGGTCCTGCCCCTGTACGCCAAGCTCTACGGTTGGCCAGAGGTACAGGTGAGTAGGAGGATTGGGGGGCATGGATGTGTGTAGTGGTGGGTGTTGGCTGCATATATGTGTGCACTTGTGACACTGTATGGTCCAGGGTTCCTGACATGCTGTGTGTGCTGTTAGATGGGTTGAAATGTCTGTCTCATAGTGGACGTATAGCCAGCTGTATGTGATTGGCCAGTGCCTGACCTCAGTGTTATTTTTCTGTGTGTCCCTTATGGGTAAGCGCCCACCAGAAGAGGGGACTTTGGCATGCCATCGCCAAGGAAGTGTGGACCCTGAGGGTCTACAACCGGCGGAGCACCAACTGCAGGAAGAGGTGGGAGGACCTGCGGCGCTGGGCGAGGAAGATCTGCGAGGCCTAGCTGGGGAAGTCCTCCCAACAGGGAAGGGGATGTCGTTGGGCACTGTCCCCCCCTCATGCAACGCATCCTGGTGGTGGCGTACCATGACCTGGATGGGCGCTTGAAGGCTGCACAGCAGTCACAAGGGGGTGAGTACACATACCATATTTAGGCCCCTTGATGGATGTGTGTGTGTGCATTCGTATTTATGCTGTCTTGTAGCAGGGTCTATGACTGATGTCCATCTATATATTGGCCCCCGTGGGGAGTAGGGGTGTTTGGGTCAAGTCTGCAATACGTCTAGGTCTGTAAGTTAGTTGGGGAATGGCTGTAGAGCAGGGTTCTGGCCACTAGTCAAGGGCATAGCCATGTGTATAGCGTTAGGTGCTGCATGTTGGAGGGTGTTCTGGGTCGGTGTATGTGTGAACTACTAATGTACCTCCATTCAGCTATTTACAATTTCTCTCCTGTTTTGTCTCCCCATCCCTGCTCTCTTGTGTTGTCTGTGTACATCAGCATCATCTGGTGATGGAGCTGAGGCACCGGCGAGTGGGGATGCAGCGGCCCACGGTTCCTCGGAGGGAGAGTCGGCCGATGCCAAGGGGACCAGTGGATGGAGGGCGAGTGTAGTACCACGGGGAGGCAACTACCACTGGAGGTAGCGACTCCAATCCTACTGTGTCATCTTCCGCCAGCCCCATACCATCATCACCCTCCCAGTTGCTCCCCACCAAGTTGCCCGTGCCCACTCACCCAGAAGGGTGAGCGTCTCCTTCGTCCCAGACACCTCCTCCCCTGCCCCATTCAGCCCTACTGCCCTCATGGAGGAGGCTATTGACCTCCTGAGAACCATCTCTGTAGGTCAGACAACCATCGTAAATGCCATCCAGGGGCTAGCATCAGAGGTGCAGCAGACCAATGCCTATCTGGATGGCATTCACGGTGCCGTGTCTGGCCTACAGAGATCTTTTCAGGCCCTGGCCTCCTCTTGGACGGCAGCTAGTGTCCCTGGTCATTCCGTCCCCCCTCCAACCACCTCTACCCCTTCCAGCACGCCACTCCCTTCACCCATCCAAAGCACACATTCTGACACGCAGGCACACACCTCAACACACACGAAGCACACTTCAAAACACAAGCATCACACCTCCCACCACAAGTATACACACAGCCAACATACACATGCACACACACCAACATCCACTTCCCCTAGTGTGCTCACCTCTTCCGCCTCCCTGTCTGTCCTCTCTACATGCCCACCCACAGGCACTGCACCCTCATTCAATGTTGCTGACCCTGTTCCTGCAGTCACCACAATAGCACACATCCATTCATGCACCACAGACACACCATCTGCACTCACCACAATGACTTTAGTTGACACATGCAGCACACTCACCATACTAGCAGACACCCAGACAACATCCATTTACACTGGCAGGCTGTCTTGTCCCACTGTGTCCACCCCCCCTCCTACCAAGCCACTCAACCGCACCAACACTTCCACCCATCACACATCCACCACACCTCAGCATACTGTCCAGTCACCTGCACCCACATCACGCACACCTACACCTGTCACGACCACTCCCTTTACCTCCACTCCCAGGCCTTCCTCCAGGTCCACCCCAATTGAACCTAAGAAACTTTTTCTATCCCATGTTGACCTATTCCAACCCACTGGCCCACCCCGTCTCATCCCTAAACGTTCTCACCTCCTTGCCCTGTCCCCTTCTCCCATGTCACAGCCCGCCCCTGTCCGCCCTTCCCATTCCCGTGCCCCTTCGCCAGAGAGGAAGAAGCCCTGTGCTGAACCAGGTCCATCTGCCACCCCCGGTCCAAGCCCACTCCCCCACCTTCCAAGGGCAAATACCAGACCCCCTCCACCTGCCAAATGAAAATCTAAGCCTCCCCGTCGTAAATCCCCACCACCCTCTGCCCCTGTTCCCTGAGGTGCCATTGTTGCACCTATGAGGTGGAGTACCGTAGCACTTGTGGGAGTCAAGTTGGGGCCATTGTGGCCCATCGGACTTATTTTACTATGGACTGGCCATTGGCCTTCTATGCACTTCTGTTGCTCAGTGAGCATAATAATGGTTAATGTGTTGCCTGTGTTGTTAGAGGCACACTCTGGAGCTGTGGTCTCTCGTTTCATTGTTTGTGGGTGTGGGGCACATGTATGTACTTTGGGCAGGTTGGATTTGCCTTGTGTCGAGTAAGTACCTCTTGCTGTGGCGTGTATGGCTTGTGCTGCTGTGAAGGGTTGTGGGAGCGTTGCAGGGTGGGTGGAGCGGGTGGGTATGTAACTGTGCCTTTTTTTCCCTGGTTTCGTAGGTTGCGGTACTTACCGTTGTCGTCTTCGTCGGTGGTTTCGGTCGTGGAGGTATATGGCAAGGAGCAGGGCTGGGATCATCTGCAACTCTCTCTCCATGTCTTTTTCGGAATGCTGTGTGGGCCTCCGGTGAGTGTTTCCTTATATTTGGTTTGTTTCCGCCTGGCTTTGCGTGGCGGTGGTTCCCGCACCGGAACAGACCGCGGTCTAGTGTTTCAACATTTGATGGGCGGGTAGGTCCTTTCCGTCGGCCTGTGGGCGGGCTCTGCCATCGCTGTAGGCACTCCTCTGCTGGCGGTGAGTGGTTTTCAAGATGCATGCGTTTCAGTTGGTTCATTATTTGGCAGTTCGGACCGCACGTCTATTGGCAGTTGTTACCATCACCACCGGGTTTACCGCTGTGTTCATAATGAGGGCCATAGTCTTCCCTCTGGATAAGAAGGGCCTCTGAAACCGTCAGTTTCTCTTTTTGCCACTGGCTACTACTTTTTTTGGCTTTTGGAGTAGGGCACTCCTCCTCTACATGGGAAAAAGGTGCCATTTACAACCATGATTTGTTGTCTTTCCGGGCTTCTCGGACCATATTCTCTAATTCTGACGGGTCAGTTCCCACAGTCAGGGATTCCAGGAGCCGAGATATGTCTCCCACACAGAGAGGCACCACTAGGCCATCTCCTAGTTATAAATTGACCTCGGCAAGGGGGTATGTCTTCTTATCCCAATGAACACGTTGTATGGTTACCTGGTCCCCTGTTGGAGAGACTCCACCAGGAATGTCCTGAGGTTGACGCTTTAGCTCTCATTATACCAAAGAGACTGCCAAATTCGGGTGGCAGCTCCACCAGGTTTGGGGAACTTAGTCCAAACCCACACCTTGTGACAACTGTTGGGCTAACCGTTTTGGCCAGCTAGCAGTACCTCACCAGCACCTGGAAGTTGCAGGGATTTGTGGCAGTCGTGAGCATGGCACTCCAACTTCTCAGGGGAAATTGTGGTGGAACAGATCTCATCCTTTTCTCTCAGTTACATTAGTCTCACTCATGCAAATACAAACAGAAGCAAAGATTGGTTCAATATACTTCACTGAATCAATTGCGTTCTAGATAAAATAGTAAGTATTGCAATGATTAGGATGGTAAAACATCATAATAATAATGCGGTGACAAGAAAAGTCCCATCATAGTGTCAGAATGCATGGTTTTGGAATTCCTGCCTACGCCAATAAAATAATATATTAGAGCACAGCAGGGTCACCCTAATCGGCCCTTTCAGGATCTGCAGGAAGTTACCATCCCCCATACCTGGATTTGATAGTAGTGAAGAGGGCTGTTTGTATACTGAGCGTCCCCTCTCATGTGGGAAGAGAAAAGACGTCAAGTCTCAGCAGACAGCTGCAATGAAGCAACAGCATGTGGTGGAAATCTGGCTGGAACACTCCCTCTAATGTATAGGGAGCACAGAGATGTTTTATAATAAAACAGCTAATGTTCTAGGAAAACTGCCCTAATGTAAAACATGCATGTTTCTGTGAAGTGGCAGGGATTGCGGTGTTCCACTCAGTGGTAGCAACATATTGGAGCTAGTCTTGTGCAAAGCACAGAACGAGAATATCAGAGTATAAAGAATGAAAGTTTCTGTGCTAAAAGTATACAAGACAAAGGAAAATGAAACATCACCGCAGAAGAGAGATTCTCCTTAGAAAATTAAAATGAATTGTAACTAGGCTAAAGGACACAGTGTGTAGGACTGTGGCTAAAATAACATGCCCATAAAAAGTTGCTAAGGTAACCTTACAACAAGGTCTTAAAACACTATGGTGACATCCTGTGTCTAAAAGGGTGGGAAGACAGTTCCTACTGACTTTTATGAAACCGTGGTAGGGAGGTTTATTCTCGGTGACAGTGTAATATGAAGGCTTGACTATTCCTATTTCCGTAGGCTTTTCCTCCTGAGGACATTGCCTTGCAATATGTCCCATCGCCTCACAACAGAAGCAAGTCAGACTTGTTTGCGAACTTTTAGGGCTGAGGCCGGAAGGCAGGGAGACCACTTCTGTTTTCTTGGGGTTAGGAGGTGTAATATTTCTTACAGGATGGTTATTTCTTTCTTTCCACCCTATATTCTCTTTGCTCTTATATGTTTCTTGAGACCCTAGCTATTTCCAAAGCAGTATCCACGGTCAGTTGGCTATGCTGTTGAACTCACCTTTGGATGGGGAGGTGTGAGGAGTTTAGATATTGCTGTAGATACATTTTCCCCATAATTTCCTCTTTAGTGGCAATGTCAGGGTTGAACCATCAATAAGCCATGTCCCTGACACTGTTATAGAGGCCTGAGGTGTTTCTTGGGGACCTTCTTTGATCTGTTGGAGCCTTACTTGGTAAGTTTCGCTATCCACCGAGTCAATGGTCTTTTTGATTTCCGTGTAGGGCGTCGTTCCTCGGGGGTTGGCTGCCTGATATGCCGTTTGTAGGTTTTCGGTGAGGAGAGGGCCTAAATACTGACTCCGCCGTTCAACAGGCTGTAGGGAAGTACCCTCTCTCTTGGCATGGTTACCCCCATTTTCTGCCTGATGTCAGTGTGTTTTACTATGTTCACTGGGATCCTGCTAACCAGGACACCAGCGATTATGCTCTCTCTCCCAAAATGCATACTGGTGCCCCCTGATAAGTCCCTAGTATATGGTACCTAGGTACCCCGGGTGTTGGGGTTCTGGGGATCCCTATGGGCTGCAGCATATCATTTGCCACCCATAGGGAGCCCATGCAAATGCTTCAGCAGGACTGCCATTGCAGCCTGCGTGAAAAGGTGCAAGCACCCTTTCACTGCCATTTTCACTGCACCAGGTCACTTCTAAGTCACCCCTATAGCAGGCCTTCCAGCCCGGAGGGCAGGGTGCAAAGTACCTGTCTTTGAGGGCACCCATGCACTAGCAGAGGTGCCCCCACAAACTCCAGGCCCATTTTCCAAGACTTCGTGAGTGCGGGGATGTCATTTTATGCGTGTACTGGACATAGGTCACTATGTCCAGCTACATAATGGTAACAGCGAACATAGGCATGTTTGGTATCAAACATGTTGGAATTATACCCCAAGGCTTTTGCAAGCATTGGTTGAATGATTACATGCATTCTGGGGGCTCCTTAGAGGGCGCCCACTATTGCCATTTCAGCCTTCTGAAGGTTTCCAGGCAGCACAAGCTGCTGCCACCTCCCAGACAGGGTTCTACCCTCCTGTTGCTTGAAAAGCTCGAGCCCAGGAAGGCAGAACAAAGGATTTCCTTTGAGAGAGGGGTGTTACACCCTCTCCCTTTGGAAATAGGTGTTACAGGCTTGGGAGGGGTAGCCACCACAAGCCACTGGAAGTCCTTTGAAGGGCACATTGGGTGGCCTCCTTGCATAAACCAGTCTACACCAGTTCAGGGACTCCCAGTCCCTGCTCTGGCACACAACTGGACAAAGGAAAGGGGAGCGATCACTCCCTTGTCCATCACTACCCCAGGGGTGGTGCTCAGAGCTCCTCAGAGGGTTCCTGGGTTTTGCCATCTTAGATTCAAGGTTGGCAGGGAACTCTGGAAGCATCTGAGTGGCCAATGCCAGCAGGTGACGTCAGAGCCCTCCCCCAATAGGTGCTTACCTGGTTAGGTGACCAATCCCCCTTTCAGGGCTATTTACGGTCTCTCCTTTGGGTGGTTTCTCCGATTCAGATTGCAAGACTCCAGCAGGAATCCTCTGCATCCTCCACTTCTGCTTCTGACCGAAGAAACTGCATCTGGACTCTTCAAGAACCTACAAGCTGCAACAAAGAAGCAAGATGCTTCCTGCAACATTGTATCTCGGGCTCCTTCCAGCAACTGCAACATTTCCCCAGTCGTGCATTCTCTGAGGACAGCCCATCTTCAACCTGCATCAGAAGGAAGAAGGAATCTCCTTTGGGGTTAAGGAGACACTCCGCAGCTTCTTTAGACACCAACTACAATGACGACTGGCTGCGTAGTGCTGCGTGGGCCTCTTCAGCAATTTTCTTGCCCCTGTCCTGTGTGTGCTGCGTGGTGTTCTGTGGGCTCTCTGTGTTGCTGAGGGCCCCCTCTGACTACTCTTCCCGGGTAGAGTCCACATGGTCCTTCATGGTCCCCGGCAGCACCATTTTCCACTAACCACAAGCTTTGCGTGTGCCAAGGCCTGTTGGTGGACTCCGACGCAAACCCGACTGCGATAGTCCATCCGCCCTGGGACATCACTTGGTCTTCTTGGGTGAAGTACTGACTTTTCTTCTCCATCAGTGGTTCTTCTTTTGCACCTTCATCCGGATTAGCAGGGGCTCCTGCTCTTTCTGGTCTCTTCTGTGCTTCTTGGACTTGATCCCCTTCTTCCACAGGTCTTCTTGTCAGGAAATCCACTGTTGGTGTCTTGCAGTCTCTTCTGGGTTTTGCATAATTCTTCTTCTTGTTTCTGTGTGTGATATGGGAAATTTACTGGGATTCAATCCTGTTTTCCTGGTCGCTGGGTTGGGTTCTGGTACTTACCTTCGGGCTTTTGTACTACTCCCAGCTCCCCTCTACACATTACACTTGCCTAGGTGGGGGACGGACTTTGACATTCCACTTTCTTAGTATATGGTTTGTGCTCCCCCAGGCCCATTTCTGACTATTGCGATTTTCCCTAATTGCACTGTTTTTTTTAACAGTTTTTATGCCTATTTCTGCATACTCGTGTATATAATTTGTTTAGTACTTACCTCCTAAGGGAGTATAGTCTCTATGGCACTTTTAGTATTTGTTTCACCAAAATAAAGTACCTTTATTTTTGTAACAGTGAGTATTTTCTTTCATGTGTTTGAGTACTGTGTGACTACAGTGGCATTGCATGAGCTTTGCATGTCTCCTAGATAAGCCTTGGCTGCTCGTCCACAGCTACCTCTATAGAGCCTAGCTTCTAGACACTGCCTACACTACACTAATAAGGAATAACTGGACCTGGTATAAGGTGTAAGTACCATAGGTAACCACCACAAACCAGGCCAGCCTCCTACACAGGCCAAGCGGCAGCCTGAACCATCTGCATAAAGTTGTTAAAAATAAATAAATCCAGGTATTCTCCTTCCGTGTATTTCTGTAACACCACTGATGTCAGTGCGGTATGCTCACGCTGTTGACCCAGAAGGTCCTCCAGTTCCCCAAGGGAGGCTTCTTGGGATTGCGCAACCTTATCCAGCTTTTCAGATTGTCACGATATTGCCTTTTGCATAGTCTCTTGATCTTCAGCTGCTGCAGTCAAAAACTGTTCCATTATCCTTTGTAGCTTTTGTTGTTCCTCCGCCATCTTGTTCACCATAGCCTCCATTTTCTCTGATCCCATTTCTGACACGACTTGTCAGAGGGAAGGAAGGAAATACAGCTTAGAAGGATTAGCTCTTTGGTGAATTTTAGCGTTTATGGAAGAGAAACATATACTGACAATACAATGAGAGGTAAACAGTTACTGGTTGTATTTTTTAATCTGGTTGAGTTGCCCGTTTCATCTTATGCCTGGTAGTAAAAATGACAATCTTCTCCTTTTTCTCTTTTCCTTCTGCAGGTACTCGGATAGATCCCCTCCTGCACCCGTGACTGCCACAAGTCTCCTTGAGTTGTGGCGGTCGTTATCGCATTGTCGGGTAGCGCCGGACTCCACCAGTCTTCCGACCACGCCTCCCCCTCTTCTATCTGATCGGCTTCTTCGATTTTCTTTTGCTCACTCAACTTCATCTTTCCTGGGTTGGTGTAGGCTGTATTATCCCCGTTTTGCCATAGCACTCCCTCTGTGTCTCCTGGGGATTCCTCCGTTCCTGTATGCTCTTCCTCTCCCTCGTTTTCGGTTTCCGACGGCTTTTCTGTCTTTTACGGCCCCCAGCCCCTCTTCCTGCTGACTTCCTCGGTTCCTCCAAAGGGTGTCCGCCGTCAAGGTTTTGCTTTCAGGCTCGCTGTCCTGCAAGCGAAAGTCCTTCATTACTGTTGTTGTTTATTTAAACCTCTCTATATCTGAATCGGTGTGACTGGTGGCTTCCTCTTTGTTACCTAGAAGGGGCTTGGGACAGGCGATAGGAGAGGGATCCGTGACCAGACCTGGAGATGTGTCAGATAAGATTGGGGTGGGGGTTTCTTAACACTGACTTAATACTGTTTTTTTCGATTTGATAACAAGCAGAAGAAGAGTAGCATTCCAGATGGAAGGTGATATAACTGTAGTTCTCGTACGGATAATATGCATATAATCAAGCCCCCAAATGCTTTTTTAGTCCCTTGGCCAAGGTGTCTATAATCATCTACTACACAGTTGGTATTGCTTAAAAACAGATAAACCAAAAACACATTTTCAATAAGAATTCATTTAATTGAAACTGCATTAGGAATGGCTTTAACCTTACCTGCCATGGAACCTTTTCATCGGGCACAGGAAAACGTTTCACGGTGGAGTCGGGATATAACAAATCTCGGGCGGCCACATGATGCACATATCTAAGGCTCTCAAGTGTTTCAACAGAAGCATCCTTCACTTCTTCATGTGTCTTTGTAGTCTCTGGTAACAGATAAAATCCAGCTGTGTGTGTTGCAGAAGAGTGCTTTTATGTAAAAGTTAGTATTGATATATGAACACAAAGCAAACTAAGGCACACCACAAATAACATACCGTCCTCTCCAGGTTCACACACCAGTGTTATCCAGTGTTATCCAGGTTAGCCTTTACAACTCACCACCATTTAAGGACTGTTATTATTGCCCAGTTAGGAAGCGCCTCAAGCCCACTTACTCTGCGAGCAGAGGTGATGGCAATCAAGAAAGCTGTTTTAAGGGTTACGAGTCATAAAGGACAGTTGTGGAGCGGCTCAAAAGGGGCGCACATGAGGTATGTGAGGACCAAGTTCAAATCCCTCTAGGGCATAATGAACGGGAGGGAAGGAAACATATGAGTGAGGCCTCCAACAATGGGAGATTTGAAAAGAGAAGGTTGGTCTGGAGCAGAAGAAGGCAGAGATGGCAGACAAATATCCCTGGAGGGTGCCCTGCTGGGCATGAGAGAGAATAAAGAGGAGAACCTCTGAGAGAGGTACAGAGAGGGGATCAACAGATTTGTTGATACACCATGCCACAAATTTCTTCCAACAACAGGCGTATACCGTTTTGGTGGAGGGACGGCTGGCTGCCAAGATGACATTACAGACTTCAGGTGCAAGGTCAAAAGCCATCAACTGTTGCCACTCAATCTCCACACAAGGAGGTGAAAACTGGACAGGTTCAGGTGGATAACCGCCCCCTCCTGCTGCGACAGATGATCCTCCCGAAGGGGCAGTTTGATCAGAGGATAGATGACCATGCTCAACATCTCAAGAGATTCTTTGTGCCCAGTCCAGAGCCACCAAGATTACTTAGGCCCAGTCTTGCCTGATCTTCTTCAAAACTCTGGGCAGAAGTGGTATTGGCAGGAAGGCGTACAGGAGGCCTGAGTTCCACTCGTGATGAAAAGCGTCAGCGAGCGAGGGCCGCCTTGGATACTCCAACGTGCAAAACAGATGGCATTGTGCTTTCTCTGCGGAGGTAAACAGATCTAACCAAAGCTCTCCCCACTGCTGAAAGAGACCTTGCGCCACCACCGGATGGAGACGCCGTTCATGATTGACTACGCAGGAACGGCTGAGAGCGACTGCTCTGACATTCAGAGAGCCTGCCAGATGTTGAACCACCAGGGAAATGCCCTGGCGTTCCAGCCATGTCCAGTGGTGAAGAGCCTCTAGACAAAGGGTCCACGACCCCACTCCGCCCTGCTTGTTGCAATACCACATGACAGTTATGTTCTCAGTGAATACCTGCACTACTTTCCCTTTGAGAGATGGAAGGAATGCTTTCAATGGAAGTCGGATCGCCTGGAGCTCCAAAAGGTTGATTTGGAGCCTGGACTCCGCCAGAGACCACAGGCCTCTGATCTCCACCTCTCCCATTTGGCCGCCCATCCCAGAACTGATGCACCTGTCACTACTGTGAGATCTGGTTGGGGAAGGTAGAGGGATCTGCCATTGACCCCCATCTGGATTCGACAACCACCACTGTAGATCTTTCGCAGTTCCCTCACAGATCTGAACCATGTCGGAGAGATTCCCTTGATGCTGCAACCACTAGAACTTCAGGTCCCACTGCAGAGCTGCCATCTGGCATTTTGGACCAGCAGGATGCAGGAGGCCCGTGGAAATGGACGTGGTTGGGTGCCCCTTCTGTAGCCACGAAAGGAGGGGGAGGCGGACTGAGGGTGGCGAGGAGCGGCTGCGAGACCAAGGGACCGAGCCGTAGCCCGGGAATCCTTAAAACGCTTGATCGCTGAGTCCGCCTTGTCTCCAAAGAGGAGAGTGCCATCAAAGGACATGTCCATCAAAGATTACTGGACATCCCCCGAAAAGTAAGACATCCTCAACCAGGCGTGGCATTTCAGTGCCACCGTCGATGCAACCGATCTACCTAGTTAGTCGGTCGTATCGAGTCCACAACGGATCATGAACTAGGCTGCGTCTCTCCCATCTGTCATGGCTTGAGAGAAACGGTCCAGGCCTCTCCCCGAACTTGAGGCAGCACTTGCGCGACTGTATCCCAGACAGAATGGGAATAGCGGCCCAAAAGGCATGCGGTGTTCACGGACCGCAGAGCTAGACTGGCAGAAGAAAATATCTTCTTCCCTAAATTGTCCAGTCTTTTTGATTTCCTGTCTGGGCAAGCGGTAGGGAATGTGCCAGAGGATGAAGAAGCCTGGATGACAAGGCTCCCAGGCATAGGGTGTTGGGTAAGGAAATTTGGGTCATTCTACACAAGCCAATGGCGGCGGGCAATCGTCCTATTCACAGGAGCCCCTGAGCTGGGTTTGGACCAGGTCCCCAGTAGGACGTCCTTAAGTGCTTCGTTGAAGGGAAGAAGGGGTTCCGAGCAGGAGGCCCAAGGCAGAAGCACTTCGGTCAGAAGGTCAGGCCTGAACTCCACAAAAGGAAGCTCGAGGATCAAAACCTAAGCCGCCCTTCTCACCACCAAAGAATAAGATGCTTCCTCCTCCGTAGACACGGTACTGGGAGAGAACATGCCAGTGTCAGCGGAGGTTTTCAACCCACTGGCATCACCCAAATCCTGCACCCAGTCCAGTTCAGGCTCAAGCTGGTCTTCTACAGGGTCCAGCAACCCCTATACACTATCCCCATATCCATACCCATAGTAATAGGGTTCAGGATCAACTCTGGGCACAGCAAAGCCCATGGAAAACGAAATGGGAGATGAGCAATGTCGTTCTGGCTCTGAGTATAGCGTCGATGTCGATTGAGGGACCAATCGGTGCAGGGACTGTCAACGTCTGACCTGACACTGGGGAAGGTCGAGTCGGCACGACCGGCGTCAGGACGGATCCGGAAGCAGATCCTGAGGTGCCCTCCAGAGTCGGGACAGAAGTCGACGATTTTGAACCCAAGGAGGCCCTCACTGACTCCCCTAGGCCAGAAGGCGGCGAGGGTGGGTCGGGCTGCCCAAATATGAGGCACATGGCCTCATAGAACTCCTTAAGTTAAGCAGGAGTAGCCCCGGGTCTTAGAAATTCGGGGAGGTGCAGACCGGACCCAGACTGAGGCTCCGATTCAGGAGGCCTAGAGCGTTGACGCTCTTCCTGTGTCACATCATGTGAGCGACGGGGCGAAGTCGAAGAACATTTTGCCTTCTTCAACTTCTTCTTCTTACCCGAGTGTCCAGATGACTTGGTAGAAGAAGAATGGTGAGGACTCCGTGACCGGACTCCTGACCTTCCTCTCAAAGGGGACCGGGAACGATGTGGAGTTGAGTGTCGGGCCAACATGACCTTCAGGGACAGCTCCCTCAAAGCTTTCGGTTTCATGGCCTGACAGTCAGAGCACGACTTCAGGTCGTGGTCGTGCTCCAAGCACCAGAGGCACATGAGGTGCGTATCTGTCATCATGCGGTGACAGGAGTCGCAGGGGTTCAATCCGGTCTTATGGGACAACCCTCGATGCAAACCAAAATTCAACAAAATGTCTCAGTTAGTCAAAAAATGACTGGGGTAGCTCTTCTACAGATCTGCGCGTAGGATGGCGCGGAAAGAAAAGAACTGACATCATTGTGCCAGGGTGGGACCTACATGCGACCGCAACATCATCACAGCGACCACGACGCCCGCAGAGTCGACCTATGAGCGCGCAGGGGTACTTCTCGAAGAAAAAATTGCCGGATCCAATCTGATGCCTGGGGAAATTCAAAGGTAAGGAATCTGCAACTAGAAGTCTCTATCAGATACATAATACAAAACAGTTTACTACCACCACCAAGCTAGTGATACTTAGCTCTGGTAGGGGCAGCAGTCCTTCACCTTATGAGGTTTAACTGCTGTGCACCCCTGCCAGTCTCAGCATGACCGCAATTCATGAGACAGATTTACATCACGGCATATGCACATGATCAGTGTTCATTCATGACCAAAAATTGTTACCAAGGTGTAGGAGGCTGGGTCTCTATATAGTGTGCAAAGCTAGGCACACTGTGCTGGGGGTCCAGGCAACAACACGCTGGTTTAAAGGGGTAAAAACTAGATAACCTAATTGTAGGAAAGTACCATCTTGCCTGGCATGTTACCCCCATATTTCACTGTATGTATGTTGTTTTAGTCAATGTGTCACTGGGATCCTGCCAGGCAGGGCCCATTTGCTCATAAGTATGTGCCCTGTACGTGTTCCCTGTGTGATGCCTAACTGTCTCACTGAGGCTCTGCTAACCAGAACCTAAGTGGTTATGCTCCCTCTGCTTTCCAAATTTGTCACTAACAGGCTAGTGACTAAATTTACCAATTCACATTGGCATACTGGTACACCCATATAATTCCGTTGTATATGGTACTGAGGTACCCAGGGTATTGGGGTTCCAGGAGATCCCTATGGGCTGCAGCATTTCTTTTGCCACCCATAGGGAGCTCTGACAATTCTTACACAGGCCTGCCACTACAGCCTGCGTGAAATAACGTCCACGTTATTTCACAGTCATTTACCACTGCACATAAGTAACTTATAAGTCACCTTTATGTCTAACCTTCACCTGGTGAAGGTTGGGTGCAAAGTTACTTAGTGTGTGGGCACCCTGGCACTAGCCAAGGGGCCCCCACATCGTTCAGGGCAAATTCCCCAGACTTTGTGAGTGCGGGGACACCATAACACGCGTGCACTATACATAGGTCACTACCTATGTATAGCGTCACAATGGTAACTCCGAACATGGCCATGTAACATGTCTAAGATCATGGAATTGTCACCCCAATACCATTCTGGTATTGGAGGTGACAATTCCAAGATCCCCCGGGTCTCTAGCACAGAACCCGGGTCCTGCCAAACTGCCTTTCCGGGGTCTCCACTGCAGCTGCTGCCAACCCCTCAGACAGGTTTCTGCCCTCCTGGGGTCCAGGCAGCCCTGGCCCAGGATGGCAGAACAAAGGATTTCCTCTGAGAGAGGGTGTTACACCCTCTCCCTTTGGAAATAGGTGTAAAGGGCTGGGGAGGAGTAGCCTCCCCCAGCCTCTGGAAATGCTTTAATGGGCACAGATGGTGCCCATCTCTGCATAAGCCAGTCTACATCAGTTCAGGGATCCCCCATCCCTGCTCTGGCGCGAAACTGGACAAAGGAAATGGGAGTGACCACTCCCCTGACCAGTACCTCCCAAGGGAGGTGCCCAGAGCTCCTCCAGTGTGTCCCAGACCTCTGCCATCTTGGAAACAGAGGTGTTGGAGGCACACTGGACTGCTCTGAGTGGCCAGTGACAGCAGGTGACGTCAGAGGCTCCTTCTGATAGACTCTTACCTCACTTGGTAGCCAATCCTCCTAACTTGGTAGCCAAACCTCCTTTTCTGGCTATTTAGGGTCTCTGCTTTGGGGAGTTCTTCAGATAACGAATGCAAGAGCTCACCAGAGTTCCTCTGCATCTCCCTCTTCACCTTCTACCAAAGGCTCGACCGCTGACTGCTCCAGGACGCCTGCAAAACTGCAACAAAGTAGCAAGACAACTACCAGCAACATTGTAGCGCCTAATCCTGCCGGCTTTCTCGACTGTTTCCAGGTGGTGCATGCTCTGGGGGTAGCCTGCCTTCACCCTGCACCAGAAGCTCCGAAGAAATCTCCCGGGGGTCGACGGAATCTTCTCCCTGTTAACGCAGGCACCAAAAAACTGCATCACTGGTCCTCTGGGTCCCCTCTCATCCTGACGAGCGTGGTCCCTGGAACACAGCAACTCTGTCCAAGTGACTCCCACAGTCCAGTGACTCTTCAGTCCAAGTTTGGTGGAGGTAAATCCTTGCCTCCCCACGCTAGACTGCAAAGCTGTGTACCGCGTGATTTGCAGCTGCTCCGGCTCCTGTGCACTCTTCCAGGATTTCCTTCGTGCACAGCCTAGCCTGGGTCCCCAGCACTCTGTCCTGCAGTGCACAACCTCCTGAGTTGTCCTCTGATGTCGTGGGACCCCCTTTTGTACCTTCGCGTGGACTCCGGTTCACTCTTCTTCTAAGTGCCTGTTGGGGTACTTCTGCGGGTGCTGCCTGCTTCTGTGAGGGCTCTCTGAGTTGCTGAGCGCCCCCTCTGTCTCCTCCTCCAAAAGGTGACATTCTGGTCCTTCCTGGTCCTCAGCAGCACTAAAAAAACACTACCGCGCCCCTTGCAGCTAGCAAGGCTTGTTTGTGGTATTTCTGCGTGGGAACACCTCTGCAAGCTTCATCGCGATGTGGGACATCTGTCTTCCAAAGGAGAAGTTCCTAGTCTTCTTCTTTCTTGCAGAACTCCAGGCTTCTTCCAACCGGAGGCAGCTTCCTTGCACCTTCATCCGGGGTTTACTGGGCTCCTGCCCCCCCGGACACTGTTGCGACTATTGGACTTGGTCCCCTTGTCTTACAGGTACTCAGGTCCGGAAATCCGTTGTCAGTGCACTGCTGGTGTTTATTCTTCCAGCAGAATCCCCCTATCACGACTATTGTGTTCTCTGGGTGACCAGTATTGGGAAAGGTGCGGAAGACATTGTGACGCGAAGGGTTAATTAGCTTGAGCAGTGTAGATGAGTGTGATGCCTGCTGAAACCCCCCCCCAAACAACGTGGAAAAGTTCATGATATTATTTTCAAGCTTGTTTGTGTAGAACCTTGAGAACGAGAGTACAGGGAGAAGATGGAATGAAAACAAAGGCTGGAGAAGGGCAGAGCAGCCAAGTACTGATAACATGGCTAGAAAATGCCAGAAAGAGATAGAATCCAAGCTTCAAGTTATTTAAGCACTGAAGTGTGGGTGAGGGATTGGAAGCTTGCAGATGGAGTTGCGAAAGCTGCCATGGCCCAGCGCTGCCTCCCTGTTTTGCTGACTGTGATGCACAAGGGGGAGAGAGGTCCAAGCAGGCGGTAGAGGGCTTCCCAGCATTTCGTGGACTAAGTTAAGTTCCACACAGGGATGAAAGGCCTTTGTTTCTCTGCTTTATTATTATGACTGATTATTTATGCTTGCACTGTGTTTATAACCTGAAGTATTCAGCTCGTTTATATTTTGCTTTCTAAACCTCGTAGTGTGAACCTGCTACAGTAACTGAAACATGCATTTTGGTGTGCAGTAAATCCAAGCTTATGTGAAGTATTCAGTTTGTTTATATTTTGCTTCCTGAACATCGTAGTGAGAGCCTGCTGCAGTAATTGAAACATGCATTTTGGTGTGCAGTGAATCAAAGCTTATCTGAAGTATTCAACTCATTTATATTCTGCTTCCTGAACATCGTAGTGTGATGCATTTTGGTATACAGTTAATCAAAACTTATATCTGTCAATTAACTCTTTGCTTATATATATGCATAGATGCTCTTTGTAGTGTACTTATATATAAATAGATGCTTTTCATTGCTATTCTTATTCTACTATTGTTAATGTGCTAAATGCCTACATTTACCTGCAATTCTAGTAAAGCTAAATTGTATTTATAATTGGCGTGTGGTCCTTCATTGAGCGTCCTTATTGACTTATATCGAACAGGTGTCAACCAGTCACCTGGATAAGACATTTTGGTACCAGTAGTGGGGTATAAGTCAATAATGCCTCTTTGGGGACGTAAGAAAAGTGAGGCAGAGAGCGGAAGGCAGCATGGGGCAGAAGCCAGATCCATTCCCGGGTGGTTCGCAACTGAGCCGTTCTCTGGTGTGGCAGGACTCCTGAACCAGTGGGCAGCGCCGGAGTTATGGGAGGCATTAGATGAGAAAGTGACTCCTCTCTTAGTGGAAGATGCGGTTGAGAGCGTGAAGCTAAGAGGGGCAAAGCTGGAGCTGAAAGCAGCAGGGCAAGTGGGATGGCTTTTCCTGTCTGCGCTCCATACCGTATACAGGAAAACATTAACACAAGATGCAGAGATAAGCAAACTGCGGGATGAGGTTGCAGTCTTGCAGGAAAGGCAGTTACTTATGAAAGAGACCATAGAAAGTGCAGTGACTCGGGGTTATCAAATGGAGGCAAGGTGCACCACATTAGCAGTACGAGTAGCAAAACAGAAGAGTAGGCAGAAGCCTAAAATGCCCTCAACTGTGCAAGTGAGGGCACTGGTACGCAAACAGAAGAGTAGGCAGAAGCCTAAAATGCCCTCAACTGTGCAAGTGAGGGCACTGGTACACAAACAGAAGAGTAGGCAGAAGCCTAAAATACCCTCAACTGTGCAAGTGAGGGCATTGCTACGCAAAGAAAATTGGGATCCACATTCATGGGAGGATGAGGTGGAAGTACGTGTAACAGAACTAGGTGGAGTTGAAAGTGGAAAAGGACGTGTAGGTGAAATTGAAGGTGAAAAGGGAGTGAATGGTGGGCAAATACAGAATTCTCGTTTGGTAAGAGATTATACGCAGAATGAGTTGTTGGAGAGAATCCGTATGTTTAGGCAGATGCCTGCAGAGCCTTTGTTTAAATGGTTGGTGAGATCGTGGGACACTGGAGCAAAAGATGCACTACAGAATCCTTTTACGTTAGGTTCCATCACCGAAGGAGACCCGTTTGAGCTGGAAATGATAGTACAGGATGATGTAGATGATGTAGTGATGTTGAGCCTATGGCAGAGGCAGGGTGCCACAAGATTGGGCCTTAGTGGAAATATAACGCATAACTGATGATCGGCCGGTCACCTTAAAAACATGTGTCCCCTTACTAGGTTGGACAAGAGAAGGAGGGGTTGGCAATAAAGTAGGCAGAGCGCAGGAGTTTGCCATTGTGTAGTGGAAATGGTATCTGCAGCAGAGGGCAAAACCAGGACCAGCAGGAGTGTCGAAGTTACAAGAAGATAAGCTAGGGGCAGTGGACTTGCAGGCAATGGTCCCTACGCCAGAGCCCTCTGAAATGGAATCCTCACCATTTAAGACAGCCCCGCCTTTTGAACGATTCACCGAAGAAGAACAGCAAAATGCATGGTTCACAGATGATACCGCACTGTACTATCAAGGAAAAAGAAAATGGCAAACAGTTGCATTCCAGCCTGCTACAGAAACAATGTTGCTGCGAGAAGGGGATAATGAATCAAGCTAGCTTGCAGAACTGCAGGGGGTAGCAGCAGTGATCGAACAAGCCCCCATCAGAGAGAAAACATTTGTGTACACTGACAGTTGGGCCACTTACCAAGGACTAGTAAGCTGGGCCCCCACTTGGCGCAAGGATGGATGGAAAATCAAAGGCACCCCCATTTGGGGAGGCGAGCAGCTATGGGAAGAGATGTGGGAGAAAAGGCAAAAATGTCAAATCTATGTGGGACATGTGGATGCCCATTGCCCATCGGATACCTCACTTGCATCTCTATTCAACAACACCACAGATCAAATGGGCAAAACGCAAACGGTGGTCATCAAGGAGGAAGCTGAAGCTGCTTTAGCAAACAGGGCCCATGCAACATCCGGACATTTAGGAGAGAATAGCACTTATGCATGGGTACAGCAACGACAAATTCCAGTTACTAAAGAACAAGTGCAACAAGCAGTAAATGAGGGCCCCATATGCAACCAGATTAGACAAATGCCCCTGCAAAAGAAGCCTAGCGGCCATATCAGAAGAGGAACTGCAGCTGCTATGGTGTGGCAATTGGTGGTGTGGCAATTGGACTATATCGGGCCGCTACCAAAAGAAGGAGGAAAAAGCTACATATTGACCATGGTGGACACCTACTCTGGCCTTATGTTGGGTATGCCCTGTAAGTCTGCAGATCAAAAGCCCACTTTGCGAGGGCTAAACTACCTGATAAAACATTATGGGGCACCTGATGAGATCCAAACAGATAGGGGCAAACACTTTTCAGGGAAAACAGTGCAGGGCTGGGCGCAGGAACAGGGAATTTGGTGGATTGTGCACCATAGTTATTATCCACAAGCTGTAGGCATGATTGAGAGATATAACGGATTGTTGAAAGAACAGCTAAAAAAGTTATCAGCACATGACAGACTTGCACAAGTGATTTGTGAACAAGCGTACACCCCCCCACCGATAACACCCAGAGAGGTGAGGGAGGATTTGGTAGCACAGGAAGAAAAGTATGGGTGAACCATCCAGGGAAAAAGCCAGAGGCAGGAGAGCTATTGAGTCAAGGGGCGGGGAGTACGTATATTGTACTTTTAAAGAACTCTAATGTACCTGTATTTGTACCTGCAGTGAGACTTACCCCACGGTCATAAACAATGACATCTGCATTGATGATGGCAGAGAATGCCGTTACGGACCTTCATGTCACTTGTGCACCTCAAGCCACTAACGTAACTGATGACCAGGGAAATGTTTCACTTTGCAACGTGGAGGTACCTGGAGGCAAGTGGACGGCTGCCAAAGCTGTGACCTGGAAGGTAACTGGACAGCATATCCGACAAGCCAACGGACTGAACGAGGTGCAGGGGACGCCAGCAATAGTACAGGCTCTGAGTTATATGCTAAACATGATATGTAAATATTGTGATACCAGGACACATGGTGGTCGTTACAATGAACTATGAAACCAAAGGAGTTCGATACTCCAAACCACCAGCCTTCATGTTTTATGTAACGAAAGACGCATGATTAGCAACTTAAGCAACGTTTCTATAGTTCGATATAGAATAGGATGTAAGCAAGCTCTGCATGCAAGCATAATTAATAGTATTGTGCTACAGATAAATATTGCCAAGGGGAATGTCTCAAAGTACGATCCATTATGTGCACCATGGACACCACAGTTATGGCCCTTGCCAAAGTTACGCATTAGAAGAGATCTAGGGTCCTTGATAGCTGGGGCCACCGGAATCGGGGTAGGGGCCCTGAATTCTTTTGATGTTGAAGCCATTAGGAATAAGCTATCTTCTACAGGATATAGTACAGGAGAAGCCATAAAAGTAATTTCTCAGTAATTACTCACAAGAAGTATGGAAAGTCCTGCATGGGTTGTATCGCAATTGGCAATGGCATAATTTCACTTATGAACAATTCGAGAAAAAAAAAGCTTTTAAAACACACAAACAGTATCCAAGGGCATCCAGTGCATACTATGGCAAAGCATTGTTAACCAACAGTATGCAGACTTTAAAGCAGAATGGGGACAGCTTCAGGGTGAATATTGGAGACAACAATTGCATTTGCCTGAAAAAATATGGGTAAAGCCCATACAATTTCACTGTGAGGAAGAAATGTGTTATGCTCTTTTTGATATAGCAAATGTGATCTTCTTCCTGACATATGGTGCCCCTTTATGTTGCTCCCCATAGTGATAAGTAAAAGAATGGTGGATACCTCACACTGACAAAAAGTGGATTGATTAAACAAATCACACTGTAGATCCTACTAGATATGCAGATTGGTCTAAGGGGTGGGTATGTACCCACACGGGACGGGTGCTATATTCATGTCTTCACACAATACCAGTAGAATGTGAATGGTTACCTTATCCTATTGAATGGCACAGACTTATATCATATAGGGACAGAGAGCATATGTTATGTCATTAATCATCCCTTACTTATTAACAGATTTATACAAACCACCGGAGAGCAAGTAATGTGTATGCACAATATTACCAGCATTATTGACATAAGCAGTCACATCTTGTACCGACCGACTAAGTTCACCATAACCACATTACAGACGCAAATGCGTGCGCAGTTAGAGTGGAACATCTAGCTTGTTGTTAAGCTACCCAGATTAGAGGCAATCAGGCACTACGCACAAGTTACCTTTGCTAAATTTGATATGGCAGCTAAATACACCAAGGATACAGCCATATTGATGACCATAAACGCTAAACAACTTATGCACACTGCTTCATGCATCCAGCAAATAACTGAGCATCATTGGTATGACATCTTCTTAGGCTGGGCACTAGGAGAGATGAAGACGCTAAATATAGTGTTACAACAGCTAATTTGGTTATTGATTGTTTGTGTTACGCTAATGGCTATACTATGTAGACTATATGTATGCACAAAACAGCTTTATACTAAAGATGCAGGCGCTTAGAATAACGCTGACCAGTATTAGTAGCAACCTAGCTAGCGGAATGTCAAAGTAAATGATATCCGTTTGAGCATGCATCACGCTCATCTAAGGGGTGGAGTGATCAGTGTAGGGAAAGGTGCGGAAGACATTGTGACGTGAAGGGTTAATTAGCTTGAGCAGTGTAGATGAGTGTGATGCCTGCTGAAACCCCCCCCAAACAACGTGGAAAAGTTCATGATATTATTTTCAAGCTTGTTTGTGTAGAAGACTCCGTCTGAACCTTGAGAACAAGAGTACAGGGAGAAGATGGAATTAAAACAAAGGCTGGAGAAGGGCAGAGCAGCCAAGTACTGATAACATAGCTAGAAAATGCCAGAAAGAGATAGAATCCAAGCTTCGAGTTATTTAAGCACTGAAGTGTGGGTGAGGGACTGGAAGCTCGCAGATGGAGTTGTGAAAGCTGCCAAGGCCCAGCGCTGCCTCCCTGTTTTGCTGACCGTGATGCTTGAAGGGGAGAGAGGTCCAAGCAGGCGGTACAGGGCTTCCCAGCATTTCATGGACTAAGTTAAGTTCCACACAGGGATGAAAGGCCTTTGTTTCTCTGCTCTATTATTATGACTGATTATTTATGCTTGCACTGTGTTTATAACCTGAAGTATTCAGCTAGTTTATATTTTGCTTTCTAAACCTCGTAGTGTGAACCTCCTACAGTAACTGAAACATGCATTTTGGTGTGCAGTAAATCAAAGCTTATCTGAAGTATTCAGTTTGTTTATATTTTGCTTCCTGAACATCGTAGTGAGAGCCTGCTGCAGTAATTGAAACATGCATTTTGGTGTGCAGTGAATCAAAGCTTATCTGAAGTATTCAACTCATTTATATTCTGTTTCCTGAACATCGTAGTGTGATGCATTTTGGTATACAGTTAATCAAAACTTATATCTGTCAATTAACTCTTTGCTTATATATATGCATAGATGCTCTTTGTAGTGTACTTATATATAAATAGATGCTTTTCATTGCTATTCTTATTCTACTATTGTTAATGTGCTAAATGCCTACATTTACCTGCAATTCTAGTAAAGCTAAATTGTATTTATAATTGGCATGTGGTCCTTCATTGAGCGTCCTTATTGACTTATACCGAACAGGTGTCAACCAGTCACCTGGATAAGACACTGGGGATAGTAGGTGCACTTTACTCCTACTTTTTAGGGTCTTGGGGTGGGGTATTTTTCTAACCCTCACTGTTTTCTTACAGTCCCAGCGACCCTCTACAAGCTCACATAGGTCTGGGGTCCATTCATGGTTCGCATTCCACTTTTGGAGTATTTGGTTTGTGTTGCCCCTATACCTATGCTTGCCTATTGCAACCTATTGTAATTCTACACTGTTTGCATTACTTTTCTTGCTCTTACTTACCTAATTTTGGTTTGTGTACATATAACTTGTGTATATAACTTACCTTCTTACTGAGGGTACTCACTGAGATACGTTTGGCATATTGTCATAAAAATAAAGTACCTTTATTTTTAGTAACTCTGTGTATTGTGTTTTCTAATGATATTGTGCATATGATATAAGTGGTATAGTAGGAGCTTTGCATGTTTCCTAGTTCAGCCTAAGCTGCTTTGCCATAGCTACCTTCTATCAGCCTAAGCTGCTAGAAACACCTCTTCTACACTAGTAAGGGATAACTGGACCTGGCACAAGGTGTACGTACCTCTGGTACCCACTACAAGCCAGGCCAGCCTCCTACATTGGTGGCAGCGGTGGGATAAGTACTTGTAACAACTTACCACTTTGTCATTTTGTACTTTTCATAAGAGAATCACATACCAAACAGTTCAGTGTATGTACACTTAACTAAAAAAGTTTGCTTTTCTTCTCTAAAACGTTTTACAAAGTTCTGAAAAGTTTCTTAAAACTGCTGAAAGGTTTCTAAAAGTTAGAAAAAGTTTATTTCTCTGTGCTTTAAAAAGTTCTAAAACTTTTTCTTTCTTCTCACTATCTCTAAACCTTTTGCTATCATGTCTGTGGTAGATTCAGCTCCCAAAACTGTCAATGCTACTTATGACAGCTTGAATTACAAGAGCTTAAGGAGTCTCTGCTTAGATAGAGGTTTAGTTATAGGAAAGAACCCTACAAAAGAGTTTCTGTTCAACATGCTAATTGTACATGATGAGTCCCACGCTGGCCCATCAAATGAGAGGTTAGAACATGTAGAAACTTCCCAGTCTGATTCAGGGGAGTTCCCTGAGAAGGGTGGGGAGGGTTCTGTACAGGGTCTGCCCCCTAGCAGGACACCTAGTAATGTTGGTAGTAATGGAGGGTCCCATCACAGTAGGGCATCCTTTATTCTTCGAGGCCAAGTTACCAGGGTCTAGACAGATAGGGACAGATCCCCCTCTGAAGGTTCCAATTTGTCATCATTCCCAACACACCCACCCTGAGGATAACTTGTTAGAAAGGGAACTCAAAAAGGTGAGGGTTGAAGAGACCAGGCTGAAGCTTAAACAGCAACAGCTGGCCTTAGATAGGGAATCCCTAGACATTGAGAAGGAAAGAAAGAGGTTGGGGTTAGTACCCCATGGTGGCAGCAGCAGTATTCCTGATAGTAATCCTGTTAGAGAGCATGATTCCAGGAATCTGCACAAGATAGTCCCCCCTTACAAGGAGCGGGATGACATCAACAAGTGGTTTGCTGCACTTGAGAGGGCCTGTATGGTACAGTTGGTCCCTCAAAGGCAGTGGGGCTGCTATTTTGTGGCTATCTTTCACTGGAAAGGGTAGGAATAGGCTCCTTACTGTTAGAGAAAGTGAAGCTAACAACTACACATTATTGAAGGATGCACTCTTGGATGGATTTGACTTAACCACTGAACAATACAGGATTAAGTTCAGAGACACCAGAAAAGAGTTGTCTCAAGACTGGACACGTTTTGTGGACTGTTCAGTGAAGGCCTTCGAAGGGTGGTTACATGGCAGTAAGGTATCTGACTATGAAAGCCTGTATAATCTTGTTCTGAGAGAGCATATTCTGAATAACTGTGTGTCTGACTTGTTGCACCAATACCTAGTGGACTCGGATCTGACCTCTTCCCAAGAATTGGGAAAGAAGGCAGACAAGTGGGTCAGAACAAGGGTGAACAGAAAAGTTCATACAGGGGGTGACAAGGATGGCAAGAGGAAGGATGGTAAGTCTTCTGACAAGGGTAGGGACAAAGGTAAAAATACTGAGTCTTCATCAGGCCCACAAAAATCCTCTGGTGGGGGTGGTGGGCCCAAATCCTCTTCCAATAATCAACCTAAAAAGCCTTGGTGTTATTTGTGTAAAGTCGAAGGCCATAGGGCAACTAATTCCAGTTGTGTAAGGAAATGGCTCCCTGTTGCAGTTAGCCCCCACTTTTTGCCTGATACTGATGCTGACTTGACTGAGAAGTGTGCTGGGACCCTGCTAACCAGGCCCCAGCACCAGTGTTCTTTCACCTAAAATGTGCCATTGTTTCCACAATTGGCACACCCCTGGCACCCAGATGAGTCCCTTGTAAAAGGTACCAGTGGTACCAGGGGCCCTGTGACCAGGGAAGGTCCCTAAGGGCTGCAGCCTATGTTGTGCCACCCTAAGGGACCCCTCACCTAACACATGCACACTGCCATTGCAGATTGTGTGTGTTGGTGGGGAGAAAAAGGCAAAGTCGACATTGCATCCCCCTCAGGATGCCATGCACACAAAACACTGCCTGTGGCATAGGTAAGTCACCCTCTAGCAGGCCTTACAGCCCTAAGGCAGGGTGCACTATACCACAGGTGAGGGCATAGCTGCATGAGCAATATGCCCCTACAGTGTCTAAGTCTATTCTTAGACATTGTAAGTACCGTTGTGGCCATATTACATATATGGTCTGGGAGTTTGTCAAAAACGAACTCCACAGCTCCATAATGGCTACACTGAATACTGGGAAGTTTGGTATCAAACGCCTCAGAATAATAAACCCACACTGATGCCAGTGTTGGATTTATTAAAAAATGCACACAGAGGGCATCTTAGAGATGCCCCCTGTATTTTACCCAATTGTTCAGTGCAGGACTGACTGGTCTGTGCCATCCTGCTGCTGAGAGACGAGTTTCTGACCCCATGTGGTGAGGGAGTTTGTGCTCTAGGAGGCCAGAAACAAAGCCTGCACTGGGTGGAGATGCTTAACATCTCCCCCCCTGCAGGAACTGTAACACCTAGCATTGAGCCTCAAAGGCTCAAGCTCCGTGTAACAATGCCCCAGGGCACTCCAGCTAGTGGAGATGCCCGCCCCCTGGACACAGCCGCCACTTTTGGCGGCAAGCCCAGGGGAGATAATGAGAAAAACAAGGAGGAGTCACCCACCAGTCAGGACAGCCCCTAAGGTGTCCTGAGCTGAGGTGACCCCTGCCTTTAGAAATCCTCCATCTTGATTTTGGAGGATTCCCCCAATAGGCATAGGGATATGCCCCCCTCCCCTTAGGGAGGAGGCACAAAGAGGGTGTAGCCACCCTCAAAGACAGTAGCCATTGGCTACTGCCCTCCCAGACCTAAACACACCCCTAAATTCAGTATTTAGGGGCTCCCAGGAACCTAGGAAACTAGATTCCTGCAACCTGAAGATGAAGAAGGACTGCTGACCTGAAGCCCTGCAGAGAAGACGGAGACACCAACTGCTTTGGACCCAGCCCTACCAGCCTGTCTCCCCACTTCGAGAAAAACTGCAACAGCGACGCGTCGCCCAGGGTCCAGCAACTTCTGAAGCCTCAGAGGACTACCCTGCATCTAAAAGGACCAAGAAGCTCCAGAGGACAGCGGCCCTGTTCACCAAGACTGCAACTTTGCAACAAAGAAGCAACTTTTAAAGACCACACGTTTCCTACCGGAAGTGTGAGACTTTCCACTCTGCACCAGACGCCCCCGGCTCGACCTGCGGAAAACCAACACTACAGGGAGGACTCCCCGGCGACTGCGAGCCCGTGAGTAACCAGAGTTGACCCTCCTGAGCCCCCACAGTGACGCCTGCAGAGGGAATCCAGAGGCTCCCCCTGACCGCGCCTGCCTGCTACAAAGAACCCGACGCCTGGGAAACACACTGCACCCGCAGCCCCCAGGACCTGAAGGATCCGAACTCCAGTGCAGGAGCGACCCCCAGGCGGCCCTCTTCCTAGCCCAGGTGGTGGCTACCCCGAAGAGCCCCCCCTTGCCTGCCTGCATCGCTGAAGAGACCCCCAGGTCTCCCCACTGAATCCTATTACAAACCCAACGCCTGTTTGCACTCTGCACCCGGCCGCCTCTGTGCCGCTAAGGGTGTACTTTCTGTGCCTCCTTTTGTCCCCCCCCGGTGCCCTACAAAACCCCCCTGGTCTGCCCTCCGAAGTCGCGGGTACCTACCTGCTGGCAGACTGGAACCGGGGCACCCCTATTTCCATTGAAGTCTATGTGTTTTGGGCACCACTTTGACCTCTGCACCTGACCGGCCCTGAGCTGCTGGTGTGGTAACTTTGGGGTTGCCTTGAACCCCCAACGGTGGGCTACCTTGGACCCAACTTTGAACCCTGTAAGTGCTTTACTTACCTGTGAAACTAACAAATACTTACCTCCCCCAGGAACTGTTGATTTTTGCACGGTGTCCATTTTCAAAATAGCTTATTGCCATTTTTGACAAAACTGTACATGCTATTGTGATGATTCAAAGTTCCTAAGATACCTGAGTGAAATACGTTTCATTTAAAGTATTGTTTGTAAATCTTGAACCTGTGGTTCTTAAAATAAACTAAGAAAATATTTTTTTCTATATAAAAACCTATTGGCCTGGAATTGTCTTTGAGTGTGTGTTCCTCATTTATTACCTGTGTGTGTACAGCAAATGCTTAACACTACCCTCTGATAAGACTACTGCTGGACCACACTACCACAAAATAGAGCATTAGAATTATCTCTTTTTGCCACTATCTTACCTCTAAGGGGAACCCTTGGACTCTGTGCATGCTATTTCTTACTTTGAAATAGTACATACAGAGCCAACTTCCTACATTGGTGGATCAGCGGTGGGGTACAAGACTTTGCATTTGCTGGACTACTCAGCCAATACCTGATCACACAACTAAATTACAAAAATTGTCATTAGAAACTGATTTTTGAAATTTGAGCTATTTTTCTAAAAAACAATTATGTTCTGCTAGGGCCTTGTGTAAGTCCCTGATAGCATTTCTTTTAGAGTTTAAAAGTTTGTAAAAGTTTGGATTTAAGTTCTAGACGTAGTTTTTAGATTCTTAAAAAGTAATCCCAACTTTTAGAGAAATAATGTCTAGCACAGATGAGATGGTGGTGGAACTCAACCTCACCCCTTACCTGCATCTAAAGATGTCAGAGTTAAGGTCTCTCTGTAAGCTAAAAAAAGATAAAACTCGGGGTCCAACCCTACCAAAGTACAGCTCCAGGAGCTTTTGGCAGAGTTCAAAAGGGACCACACCTCTGAGGATAATCCTTCAGATGGGGAAATTAGTGAACAGGAGGATGACTTCCCCCTTCCTGTCCTAAATAGGGAGAACAGGGTCCCTCAAACCCTGACTCCTCAAATCCCAGTCAGAGAATCTGGTTCTTCCATAGGGGAGTCCAGTACCTCTAAAAACATTGAGGGCAGCCTCAATGAAGATGACCTCCAGTTAGCCAGGATGGCCAAAAGATTGGCTTTGGAGAAACAGTTCCTAGCCATAGAAAGGGAAAGAAAAGAGATGGGGTTAGCTCCCATCAATGGTGGCAGCAACATAACTAGGGTCAGGGAGAATACTGACATCCTAAAAATCCCCAAAGGGATTGTAACAAAATATGAAGATGGTGATGACATCACCAAATAGTTCACAGCTTTTGAGAGGGCTTGTGCAACCAGAAAAGTAAACAGATCTCACTGGGGAGCTCTCCTTTGGGAAATGTTCAATGGAAAGTGTAGGGATAGAGTCCTCACACTCTCTGGTAAAGATGCAGAATCTTATGACCTCATGAAGGCTACCCTGATTGAGGACTTTGGATTCTCCACTGAGGAATACAGGATTAGGTTCAGGGGGGCTAAAAAATCCTCGAGCCAGACCTGGGTTGATTTTGTAGACTACTCAGTGAAAACACTGGATGGTTGGGTAACTGGAAATGAAGTGCATGACTATGTTGGGCTTTATAATTTGTTTATGAAAGAACACATTTTAAGTAACGGCTTCAATGAAAAGTTGCATCAGTATCTGGTAGACCTAGGTCCAATTTCTCCCCAGGAATTGGGAAAGAAGGCAGACCACTGGGTCAAGACTAGGGTAACCAAACCTTGCACTGGGGGTGACCAAAAGAAAGGGGTTACAAAGCCTCCCCAGGAGAAAGTGGGTGACATTAGGAATAAAGAAAAAGAGTCCTCTGTAGGCCCCCAAAAACCAGACCAGGTGGGTGGGCCCCAAGACACAACCCAAAACAAAGGTGGGTACCAGGGTAAGAACTGGGATGCCACTAAGGCATGGTGCCAAAACTGTAGACAGACATGGCACCACACCAAGGACACTTCTTGTCCCAAAAACAAACCCCTTAGCAAAATCCCAGAAGTGACCAGTGTAGCCATTGGGGATGACTCCTCAGATGAGGAGGTCTTCATTACCTTCAACTGGAAAAAGGGCCCAACAGGTGAGCTGGAGATTCCAGAGGGAAGTAGACACTTCCACCACCTACTGGTGAATGGAATCCCAGCCACTGCCCTGAGAGACACTTGTGCTAGTCACACAATTGTGCATGACAGGCTGGTGTTCTCAAACCAGTACATCCCAGGTGAGACTGTCAGAGTAAGAGTTAGCCCACACAGGGTTACTGATAGGCCTGTGGCTTTTGTGCCCATAGAAGTGGGTGGAACTTTTAGCTGGAGAAGGGTGGTAATCAGTACAGACCTCCCCCTTGATTGTCTCATTGGAAATGACTACCCAGAGGTTAGTCAGAGCACAAGAGAGGAACTGGTCCAGTGCCAGTCCTCTCCCAAGGATTCTGGAGGTGCAACCCCTGAAGTAACTGCAAGTAGGCCCCAAAAGAAAAAGAAAGGAAAACAGAGTAGGAAAGGTGGACAACCTTTAGCCAAGGTTCCAGCAAGCCAAGGAGGTTCCAGCAAGCCAAGGAGATTCTTCCCCAGTAGGGGTCCAACCTGCCCCACAAGAAGTCCTGGCTAGTCAGGCAACTGTTAAACCTTAGTGGGTGGCTCCTCAGTTAACAGAAGAAAGAGTGGAAGAAGGGTGTTTACTACAAGATGTTGTAACCCCCCACTCTTACACAGCAGACAGGCACCCTGAACCCAAAGAAGCCTGTAACTTAGCTCCTTCCCTTGCAGGTGAAGAGCTAAAGGTGTGGTTCTGGGCACTGACAGCTTTCAGTGGCCTCTGCTGTGTTTTAGCCTTTATGGCTGCACTATTCCTGGCAAGGGGGTCTGACCCCATGCCAAATAGCAAGTTAGGCCCCCTGACCCTGTTGGTCATGGTGGGGTTACTCCAGCTCTGGGTAACCTCTTTGGGTAAACTAGGGATGATCCTGGCTAAGATAAGATTAGCAGAGGTGGATACCTCTAACCCCAAAATAGAGAGAATGGGTGAAGACATTAAAAGCACAGACAAGAGGCAATTCAGACTAGGTCCTATCACTGTGGAAGTGGGTCAGCTCCCCAGAGGGAATGACCTGAACAGGGGGATGTAAGGCAGAGTAGGCCCTGCAACAAACCAGCCTATTTCCTCTACTCTTCCTCGCCTGAAAGACTAGGAAGAATCCCCCAGCTTTGGCTGAGTCTCCTGGCCTGTGGGCTGGGGGGGGGGGGGCGTATGTAAGGAAATGGCTCCCTGTTGCAGTTACCCCCCACTTTTTGCCTGATACTGATGCTGACTTGACTGAGAAGTGTGCTGGGACCCTGCTAACCAGGCCCCAGCACTAGTGTTCTTTCACCTAAAATGTACCATTGTTTCCGCATTTGGCACACCCCTGGCACCCAGATAAGTCCCTTGTAAAAGGTACCAGTGGTACCAAGGGCCCTGTGACCAGAGAAGGTCCCTAAGGCCTGCAGCATATGTTGTGCCACCCTAAAGGACCCCTCACCTAACACATGCACACTGCCATTGCAGATTGTGGGGGTTATTCTAACTTTGGAGGAGGTGTTAATCCGTCCCAAAAGTGACGGAAAAGTGACGGATTTACCACCAGCCGTATTACGAGTCCATTATATCCTATGGAACTCGTAATACGGCTGGTGGTATATCCGTCACTTTACCGTCACTTTTGGGACGGATTAACACTCCTCCAAAGTTAGAATAACCCCCTGTGTGTATTGGTGGGGAGAAAAAGGCAAAGTCGACACGGCATCCCCCTCAGGATGCCATGCACACAAAAACCTGCCTGTGGCATAGGTAAGTCACCCCTCTAGCAGGCCTTACAGTCCTAAGGCAGGGTGCACTATACCACAGGTGAGGGCATAGCTGCATGAGCAATATGCCCCTACAGTGTCTAAGTCTATTCTTAGACATTGTAAGTACAGTTGTGGCCATATTAAGTATATGAACTAGGAGTTTGTCAAAAACGAACTTCACAGCTCCATAATGGCTACACTGAATACTGGGAAGTTTGGTGTCAAACTTCTCAGAATAATACACCCACACTGATGCCAGTGTTGGGTTTATTTAAAAAAATGCACACAGAGGGCATCTTAGAGATGCCCCCTGTATTTTACCCAATTGTTCAGTGCAGGACTGACTGGTCTGTGCCAGCCTGCTGCTGAGAGACGAGTTTCAGACCCCATGTGGTGAGGGCCTTTGTGCTCTCTGAGGCCAGAAACAAAGCCTGCACTGGGTGGAGATGCTTAACATCTCCCCCCCTTGCAGGAACTGTAACACCTAGCAGTGAGCCTCAACGGCTCAAGCTTCGTGTTAGAATGCCCCAGGGCACTCCAGCTAGTGGAGATGCCCGCCGCCTGGACACAGCCCCCATTTTTGGTGGCAAGTCCAGCGGAGATAATGAAAAAAAAACAAGGAGGAGTCACCCACCAGTCACAACATCCCCTAAGGTGTCCTGTGCTGAGGTGACCCCTGCCTTTAGAAATCCTCCATCTTGATTTTGGAGGATTCCCCCAATAGGAATAGTGATATGCCCCCCCTCCCCTCAGGGAGGAGGCACAAAGAGGGTGTAGCCACCCTCAAGGACAGTAGCCATTGGCTACTGCCCTCCCAGTCCTAAACACACCCCTAAATTCAGTATTTAGGGGCTCCCCAGAACCTAGGAAACTAGATTCCTGCAACCTGAAGACAAAGAAGGACTGCTGACCTGAAGCCCTGCAGAGAAGACGGAGACACCAACTGCTTTGGCCCCAGCCCTATCGGCCTGTCTCCCCACTTTGAGAAAAACTGCAACAGCAACGCGTCCCCCAGGGTCCAGCAACCTCTGAAGCCTCAGAGGACTACCCTGTATCTAAAAGGACCAAGAAGCTCCAGAGGACAGCGGCCCTGTTCACCAAGACTGCTACTTTGCAACAAAGAAGCAACTTTTAAACACCACAGTTTTCCCGCCGGAAGTGTGAGACTTTCCACTCTGCTTCCGACGCTCCCGGCTCGACCTGCAGAAAACCAACACTACAGGGAGGACTCCGCGGCGACTGTGAGCCCGTGAGTAGCCAGAGTTGACCACCCTGAGCCCCCTCAGCGACGCCTGCAGAGGGAATCCAGAGGCTCCCCCTGACCGCGACTGCCTGCTTCAAAGAACCCGATGCCTGGGAAACACACTGCACCCGCAGCCCCCAGGACCTGAAGGATCCGAACTCCAGTGCAAGAGTGACCCCCAGGCGGCCCTCTTGCTAGCCCAGGTGGTGGCTACCCCAAGGAGCCCCCCCCCTTGCCTGCCTGCATCACTGAAGAGACCCCCGGGTCTCCCTATTGAATCCTATTACAAACCCGACGCCTGTTTGCACTCTGCACCCGGCCGCCCCTGTGCCGCTGAGGGTGTACTTTCTGTGCCTGCTTATGTCCCCCCCGGTGCCCTACAAAACCCCCATGGTCTGCCCTCCGAAGTCACCGGTACCTACCTGCTGGCAGACTGGAACCGAGGCACCCCTATTTCCATTAAAGCCTATGTGTTTTGGGCACCACTTTGACCTCTGCACCTGACCGGCCCTGAGATGCTGGTGTGGTAACTTTGGGGTTGCCTTGAACCCCCAAGGGTGGGCTACCTTGGACCCAACTTTGAAACCTGTAAGTGCTTTACTTACCTGTGAAACTAACAAATACTTACCTCCCCCAGGAACTGTTGATTTTTGCAGTGTGCCCATTTTCAAAATAGCTTATTCCCATTTTTGCCAAAACTGTACATGCAATTGTGATGATTCAAAGTTCCTAAGATACCTGAGTGAAATACCTTTCCTTTAAAGTTTTGTTTGTAAACCTTGAACCTGTGGTTCTTAAAATAAACTAAGAAAATATATTTTTCTATATAAAAACCTATTGGCCTGGAATTGTCTTTGAGTGTGTGTTCCTCATTTATTGCCTGTGTGTGTACAACAAATGCTTAACACTACCCTCTGATAAGCCTACTGCTCGACCACACTACCACAAAATGGAGCATTAGAATGATCTCTTTTTGCCACTATCTTACCTCTAAGGGGAACCCTTGGACTCTGTGCATGCTATTTCTTACTTTGAAATAGTACATACAGAGCCAACTTCCTACAAGTTGTCCAAAGAAAAACACGAAACCTCCCACTACCACAACCCCTGCTGCAAATTCTAGTGCCCCTAGTAATAGCACTGGTGGTGGAAAACCTACAAATAGCCAATCCAAGGGTGTAGCTGGGCTCACTATTGGCAATGTAGTTGGGGTTGGTCTTGTTAGGGAGACCACAGAGGCTGTTTTAGTCTCTGAAGGTGCCATTAATTTGGCCACCTTGGTTGCTTGTCCCCTTAATATGGATAAGTACAAGCAACTTCCCCTAATAAATGGTGTTGAGGTTCAGGCCTACAGGGACACAGGAGCCAGTGTTACTATGGTGATAGAGAAACTGGTCCACCCTGAACAACACCTACTTGGTCACCAGTGCCAAGTGACAGAAGCTCATAACAACACTCTTAGCCACCCCATGGCTGTTGTGAATCTCAACTGAGGGGGGAGGGGTTTACTGGTCCAAAGTAAGTTGTGGGTGCCTCAGATGTACCTGTAGACTGTCTACTAGGGAATGATTTAGAGACATCAGCTTGGGCAGAAGTGGAGTTGGAGGCTCATGCAGCAATGCTGGGCATTCCTGGGCATATTTTTGCTTTAACCAGGGCTCAGGCCAAAATGCAAAAAGGAGAGGGTAACTTTGATCCTGGAACAATGGACCAAGTGCTCCCTAAAGCTAGGGGTAGCAAGGGTAAATCCCTACCCACAATCCCTCCCTCTACAGATGATTCTCCTTCTGAGGAAGAAGAATTTCCTCCCTGTGCAGAACCTTCACCAGATGAGCTGGCAGCAGACACTGCTGAGCTTTTGGGTGGAGGGGGGCCTGCCAGGGAATAGCTGAGTGTGGCACAGCAAACCTGTCCCACATTAGAGGGTCTCAGACAGCAAGCTGTCAAACAGCAATATGGGGATGTCAGTGACAGCCATAGAGTTTACTGGGAGGACAACCTCTGGTACACAGAGGCAAGGGACCCAAAACCTGAAGCAGCCAGGAGATTGGTAATTCCCCTGCAGTACAGAGAGTTCCTCCTAACTCTTGCCCACGACATTCCTTTGGCTGGGCATTTGGATCAGATCAAAACATGGGAAAGACTTGTCCTCTTGTTTCACTGGCCTAGGATGTCAGAGGACACTAAAGATTTTTGCAAGTCTTGTGTGACCTGCCAAGCCAGTGGCAAGATTGGTGGCACTCCAAAGGCCCCTCTAATCCCACTTCCAGTGGTTGGGGTGCCCTTTGAAAGGGTAGGGGTTGACATAGTTGGCCCCCTTGACCCTCCTACTGCTTCAGGCAATAGGTTTATCTTGGTGGTTGTGGACCATGCCACAAGATATCCTGAAGCAATTGCTCTAAGGACCACTACAGCCCCTGCAGTGGCAAAGGCCCTCGTGGGAATCTTTTCCAGGGTGGGTTTCCTTAAAGAGGTAGTATCAGACAGAGGTAGCAACTTCATGTCTGCATACTTGAAAGCAATGTGGAAGGAGTGCGGTGTTACCTACAAGTTCACCACTCCTTACAATCCACAGACTAATGGACTGGTAGAGAGGTTTAATAAAACTCTCAAAGGTATGATAATGGGACTCCCTGAAAAACTCAGGAGGAGATGGGATGTCCTGTTACCTTGCCTCCTTTTTGCTTACAGGGAGGTACCCCAGAAAGGAGTGGGCTTCAGCCCCTTTGAACTCCTCTTTGGACACCCTGTAAGAGGTCCACTTACTCTTGTGAAGGAGGGTTGGGAACAACCTTTAAAAGCTCCCAAACAAGACATAGTGGATTATGTACTTGACCTAAGATCCAGAATGGAGTACATGAAAAAGGCCAGTAAAAACCTTCAGGCCAGCCAGGAGCTGCAAAAGCAATGGCATGACCAGAAGGCTGTTCTAATATAGTACCAACCAGGACAGAAGGTGTGGGTATTGGAGCCTGTGGCCCCAAGAGCACTCTAAGACAAATGGAGTGGACACCATCTAATTATTAAGAAGAAGGGTGAGGTTACCTATTTGGTAGACCTGGGCACTGCCAGGAGTCCCCTTAGGGTGATTCAACCGCCTAAATCCCTACTATGACAGGGCTGATCTCACCCTGCTCATGGCAACAGATGAGGGACAGGAAGAAGAGAGTTACCCTCTCCCTGATCTCTTTTCCACCACTGAAACAGATGCTTTAGTGGAGGGAGTAGTTTTGGCAGATTGTCTGACTTCAGAACAGAAAGACAACTGCATTATTTCCTTGGACAATTGTCTGACCTCTTTTCAATTGTGCCAGGTACAACATCCTGGTGTGAACACACAATTGATACTGGAGACAGCTTGCCTGTCACAAGTAAGATTTATAGGCAGCCTGACCATGTCAGGGACTGCATTAAACAAGAGGTGCAGAAAATGTTGGATCTGGGAGTGATTGAGCTTTCTGAAAGCCCATGGGCTAGCCCAGTGGTGCTTGTACCAAAACCTCACACCAAAGATGGAAAGAGGGAGATGAGGTTTTGTGTAGACTACATAGGTCTCAATCAGGTAACAAAAAGTGATGCTCACCCTATACCCAGGGCAGATGAGCTCATTGATACACTGGCATCTGCCAAGTATCTTAGCACTTTTGATTTGACTGCAGGGCATTGGCAGATCAAATTGGCAGAAGATGCTAAACCAAAGACTGCATTTTCAACTATAGGAGGGCACTACCAATTTACAATGATGCCCTTTGGTTTGGAAAATGCACCTGCCACTTTTCAGAGGTTGGTGAACACAGTCCTGCAAGGGTTGGAGGCTTTCAGTGCAGCATATCTTGATGATATTGCTGTCTTTAGCTTCACCTGGGATGAGCACCTGGTCCACCTTTGGAAAGTTTTGGAGGCCGTGCAAAAGGCAGGCCTCACAGTGTCAGATAGGGCAGGGTAAGGTGGTTTATCTGGGACACCTGGTAGGTGGAGAACAGATTGCACCACTGCAGGGGAAAATCCAGACAATTATGGATTGGGTTCCCCCTACAACTCAGACCTAGGTGAGAGCCTTTTTAGGCCTCACAGGGTATTACAGGAGGCAGGGCCTCAGTGTTCATAAGTATGTGCCCTGTATGTGTTCCCTGTGTGATGCCTAACTGTCTCACTGAGGCTCTGCTAAACAGAACCTCAGTAGTTATGCTCTCTCTGCTTTCTAAATTTGTCACTAACAGGCTAGTGACTAAATTTACCAATTCACATTGGCATACTGGTACACCCATATAATTCCATTGTATATGGTACTGAGGTACCCAGGGTATTGGGGTTCCAGGAGATCCTTATGGGCTGCAGCAATTCTTTTGCCACCCATAGGGAGCTCTGACAATTCTTACACAGGCCTGCCACTGCAGCCTGTGTGAAATAACGCCCACGTTATTTCACAGCCATTTACCACTGCACCTTGTGAAGGTTGGGTGCAAAGTTACTTAGTGTGTGGGCACCCTGGCACTAGCCAAGGTGCCCCCCCCATCGTTCAGGGCAAATTCCCCAGACTTTGTGAGTGCGGGGATACCATTACACGTGTGCACTATAAATAGGTCACTACCTATGTATAGCATCACAATAGTAACTCCGAACATGGCTATGTAACATGTCTAAAATCATGGAATTGTCACCCCAATACCATTCTGGACAATTCCATGATCCCCTGGGTCTCTAGCACAGCCCTGGCCCAGGAAGGCAGAACAAAGGATTTCCTCTGAGAGAGGGTGTTACACCCTCTCCCTTTGGAAATAGGTGTGAAGGGCTGGGGAGGAGTAGCCTCCCCCAGCCTCTGGAAATGCTTTGATGGGCACAGATGGTGCCCATCTCTGCATAAGCCAGTCTACACCGGTTCAGGGATCCCCCAGCCCTGCTCTGGCGTGAAACTGGACAAAGGAAAGAGGAGTGACGGGGGGTGTGGCAACATGGCGGCCGGAGCGGACGTGTGATTTGAGCTCCGCTCACGGCCCACCACTAATCAGCAAAATACGGACGTCCCTGCAGCCGTCAGTAACTAAAATCGGCTGCACTGGGACACAGCAAGTTGGTAACAGGGATTGCCGCTGAGAAAAACGGAGACGAACCGGGAGGATGGCGCAGCGCGGCCCCACAAGTGAGCCTGGACGGGCGGGGGAGGCCTCGTCTTTCGCCTCGCCCGTCTTTCGGCGGGAACCGCTTGGCAGGCGGCGACCGCCGACCGCCGCGGTCAGAATGACCGCCTAAATAAGCAAGCGTCACACCAAAATAACGGCAGGCATAATCGACCTAGGGCAGATCGGGAACGATACATAAACCAACATACACAGGACAGATTACATCCCTCAGTGAATGCGCACAGTAGTTGAACACCAAGAAAGGCTGACACGCATGAACTAGCCCCAAGCGCAGGAAAAAACGAGAAACCTGGACGATCGTGACGCACAGGGGCACAAAATCATCCACGTGGGCCAAGGTCGATCGCTGGCCCGGAACCCCCATTGACCACGTCCCCACACCCAACGGGGTCACCGTATGGACTTGAAGCTCAGAAATGTAAAGCATGGCACCGGTTGTGCCACACAGTTCGGTATGGTTAAGGTTTTGGTTTTTGTTAATGATAATATGCCAACACGTATATCCCAACTGTTGCCACAGACGATATGCACAGGGAGAGGGGACTCAGAGAGGGGATGCTAAATCTTAAAAGATCCACAATCATTGCAGTGAAATTACCAAGCGACGCAAAACTAACACTATGGCTACATACAATATCTTAACCTGGAACGTTAGGGGGATGGCCAATATAAATAAATGCAATAGAATCTATAACTACCTCAAACGCCATAAAATCCATATAGCAACATTACAGGAGACACACCTAGCAGCTGAAGATCTAAATAAGTTGGCCAGAAAATGGTCAGGAAAGATATACGGCACCAACACTTTGACGTACACAAAAGGCGTATTGATATGGATAGCCCCCAATGTCCCCTACGCAGTGGAACACACAAAGATAGATAAAGATGGTAGATATGTCCACTTAGGAAGGGAACTGGACGGTAAACAACTAAGCATCACAGGTATATACGCGTCCAATACTAAACAGATAGACTTCTTACAGTCCACTTCTGCAGCACTAACATGGGACCCACTGACCCCGAGCATATGGGGAGGAGATTTCAACTGTGCACCAGATACCAATATGGATAGATCACACCCCCCACTAGCAAGTGCCCCAAGCAGGAGACTTTCACAAGCACTGCAGAACTGGATGTCAGATAGAAGATTACATGACGCATGGCGGAACCTACATCCCAAGGACAAAGAATACTCATATTTCTCCCCGGTACACCAACTACACACCTGCATAGACTTGCAATTATACACGAACGAGCTCACAACATTGCTAATCAAGGCAGCCTACCTGGCTAAAACGATATCAGACCACTGCCCCCTAATGTCTACGATACGATGGGGTAGAACACACACGAACACGCCTACCTGGCGCTTGCAGCCACCCTTATTACGTGACCCCCCTTCCGAGAGGAACTAGCAGAGGGCATAGACTCATACTTTAAAACAAACACAAACACGGCATCGTCGAGAGAAATAGAATGGGACAGCCACAAGGTGGTGATAAGAGGCCTATGCATGACCACGTCAGGAGGAGTCCGTAAGTCTCTACATAAGGAATTGTGTGAGATCGAGAGGGCAATGAGGGAGGCAGAGAAGACAATGGAACAAAACGGGGAGGGAGCAGAAAACATGATCGAACTGAAAAAACAATGGGCTGACACGGATGCGAGGTTACGGAAATACGATTACCGCCACTACACAGCGCAAATACATGCTGAAGGCGACCGATCCAGCAGGTTGTTGTCTTGGTTACTAAAAGGTGAACAACAACACTCCACCATAAATGCCATCTGAACAGAGGAGGGCAACATAGTCAACACACAGATAGAAATTAATGAGACTTTTAAAAAATACTATGCAACATTGTACAAAGCAAACCCCCCCGACCGAACGACAAATGAGTGAATTTTTCCAAACGCTCCAACTAACTAAACTGTCAGTAGAACAACTGAGAGAGCTAGAAAAACCCATTGAACTAGATGAGATCCAACAGGCCCTAAAGCAAATGGCACATAATAAAGCCCCAGGAGGAGATGGGCTCCCAGCGGAGTACTATCAGACCTATGCAAAACAAATAATGGCACCATATCTAGTAATGCTGCAAGAAGCATTCGAAAAAGGGCACCTCCCAGAGTCACAGCGCGAGGCAACTATAGTGGTCCTCCACAAGAAAGGACACAACCCACTAAGGGGGTCATTCTGACCCTGGCGGTCCAAGACCGCCAGGGCCACGAATGACGGAAGCACCGCCAACAGGCTGGCGGTGCTTCCAAGCCCATTCTGAACTGTGGCCGGCGGTTTCCCGCCGTTTTTGCCCCGGCTGGGCGAATCCGCCAGGGCAGCGCTGCCCTGGGGATTCTGACCCTCTTACCGCCAGCCTGTTTCTGGCGGTTTTCACCGCCAGGAAGAGGCTGGCGGTAAGGGGCCCCCTAACAGGGCCCCATGAAGCTTTTCACTGTCTGCTTAGCAGACAGTGAAAAGCGCGACGGGTGCAACTGCACCCGTCGCACCGTCGCAACACCGCCGCCTCCATTCGGAGCCGGCTACTGTGTTGCGGCCCCCATTCCCGCTGGGCCGGCCGGCGCTAACTTGGTTAGCGCCCGCCGGCCCAGCGGGAATGTCGGAATGAGGGAAGCGGTATTTTGCCCGCATGGCGGCCAAATGCCAGTTCCCGCCTGGCGGCCAGCTACCGCCGCCCGCCATGGTTGGAATCAGGCCCTAAATGTCCGGTCATACAGACCATTGTCACTATTAAATTCTGATTGTAAATTTCTGGGGAAGGTACTAGCAAACCGATTACTCCCATCAATGCCAACACTGATTCATCCGGACCAATCCGGTTTCATACCTGGTCGCAGCTCACATACAAATATCAGATGCCGGCTACGACTCATAACTGAAACACCAGAGCTAGATTACACAAGGACGGCAGTATCACTGCATATAGAAAAGGCATTCGATACATTGGGCTGGCCATACCTGCTGAGATCCCTTAAAAATAGGGGCTTCGGCAATACATTCATAAGATGGATAAAAATACTATATGCAGATCCGAAAGCAAGAGTAAAAACAGGAAAAATCATATAGGAGAAATTCGTAATAGGCAGAGGCACCAGACAAGGATGCCCACTGTCACCGCTATTATTCGCAATAGCAATAGAACCATTAGCAGGGCGCCTACGGCAGGAGGCCCCAAAATGGGGCATCCCTGACAGAGGGGCACATAAGGTCATCTCGCTATTTGCAGATGACGCACTGATATACCTGCGCAATAGCTTGGAATCCCTACCAGACATATTGCACCTGCTAGACACATTCAGGGACATATAGGGACTACAGGTAAATTGGGCAAAGTCATGCCTGTTCCCGATGCAATCAATCCCAGACCCCCACAAAGAAATAATCTCCACACATAAGCTACAGTGGTGTCACACCACTTTCAAGTACTTAGTGGTACAAATCTACCACAGCGAACAAGACCTCAGAGAAGGTAACTTAGATCGAATGATCAGGGCGATAAGAAACTCAATGCCCTTCTGGTGCTCACTCCCACTCTCACCCATGGGAAGAGTAGCCATAGCCAAAATGATCATATTACCACGTATTCTATATTACTTCTCAGCACTACCACTTAAGCTCCCTAAGAGCTACTTCGCGCCTCTAACCAGCCTACTAACAGACTTGATTTGGAACACGGGCCGCCGCCGAGTAGCCCTAGCTAAGACATACTTGCCATTAAAGAAAGGAGGGATGGGAGCACCCCAATTTGAACTATACTACGCAGCGGCACAAATACACTGGATCATCGACTGGACATGTAACCCAAACGGCCAAGAAAGCCAAATGATAAACACCCTAACAGGACACACGGACGCGATGCACTGGCTCATTAATCGGGACAAACCAACAAATACCGACAATGTACTACTGGGAATGGCGGACTGGATATGGCGTCGATATGTAATGATAACAGAGCGCAAACCACCATATTCACCCAAAATCCCATTACTAGCAACCCTGTGGCTAAACAATACAATACGACGATTCAAATTAATCAACTGGGTAGACAAAGGGATTAACACAATTGGCAATATATTTGAAGAAGGACATTTCTTAACATATGAAGTACTAACGGACAGGTTCAACCTGGGTAAAGGCAAATTTCTCACATGTAGGGCACTACAACAAGTAGTGCGCAGAACATGGGGCAATGGCAGCAATGAACCTGCACCAATACTACCTGAATTATTGACTGGGACAGGCACACAAGCAGATATATCCTGGATATACTGTACCCTACAGAATCACCCGGAGGAGGCCCAAACACATGCAAAAAATAGATGGGAGACGGCGCTACATACACCTCTACACACAAAACAATGGAACATGGCACTAACAAATACAAAAGTAATATCATGTAATGCCCGTTTCCGGTACACGCAATTCAATTACCTACACCAGACCTACCTTACCCCAGCAAGAATAAAACGCATGTTCCCACAATCTAATCCGGAATGTCCGAGATGTGGGACACCGGAAGCAGATTTTCTACACATGACATGGAGCTGCCCACCGGTACATCGCATATGGCAGGAAGTAACGACGCAAATAGCCACATGGTCGAGACTACCCCTTATCCCCACTCCAGAGTCCTGCCTATTAGGAATACGCACACGAAAAGGAGCAGATAAACAAAAACATAGAAGCGCAGACCTTGCGTTTATTCTATTCAAGCGCCTAATTGCAATACAATGGAAATCACCCAGTACACCTAGTATACACCGTTGGACATAAGAGATGCTACACTGGTCTAAAGCTGAAACACAAGTGCTACAGACACTACGCGATAGTGGAGTGGAAATCAAAGGGGCAGATATATGGGACTCTATCATAGAACAGATGGAGCAAAAAGACGATATCCGACCCCCTTGATTTAGATAATCGGCCAACCCAGTAACAAACATGTCCGAATGCCACTTACCTGTGAGGATTAGCCAACATGCAAACAACAGACTCAAAACTACAACTGATCTGGACTATACACCCCCCACCTTGACATGCCCCCTCCCTCCTCCCCGAAGGATCATCTCCCCACATAATACTGGACACAAATAGGCAACACGCACAAATAAGACAACCAACACATGGTGTCACCTGCTACTAAGTTCTACAACGGGTTTTCTTTTGATTGTTTTATTTCTTCTTGTTTTCTTTGTTTCGCTTCCTTTTAAATTTCACTGCCCTATTTGGCACCAGATCGCACATTGAACGCTCTACTGACATAATATGTAAATTGTAATGAAACTTTAAAGGTAAAGATAAAATGTTGAAAAAGCGGAGATATACTAAGCGAAATGTAAATTTTGTTAAAAAACTAATAAACAGATTTGAAGAAAAAAAAAGTACATAGCGAATACATGGCAGAAAATGGCCTTGTATCAATGGGCCTTTCAGTGACTCCAGCTGGTTTCATAAATCAGGCGTTGGAGTCTGCTCATGTATGCCGTCTGAGCAGAAGAGCCATGAAGGGTTACATAATGCTGCTGTTCCAATAAACCACTAAGCACTTTACTGCATAATGCTCGTACCAGTGTGTTCTTTTTTGGGATGCCGAGTGTTTGAACATGATTCTGGGTCTTTCCACGGCCATCATCGCGAGCCGCCGGAGAACTGGATGGAAAACTGCTTTCTACTTTCAGAGCCAAGAAGAGAAGAATTTGCAAGGATTTTCAGTGACCAGCTCTTGATAGAGTTGTTGAACATAACTAGTGCTCCCGGTTTTACACTATTATTGTTTTTTGAGATATCCATTTGTATTTATCCATATTTATTTTTTGCTAATTTTATCTGTTTTATACATATATATTTTAGGTTTTGTGAAAAAAATATGTTGTAGTGTGTATATTTCTACATTTATTTAACCAGTAAATGTGCACTCATGCACAAACGCTTCACAGGTTTCAATGATATAAAAACATTTAAATAATAAAATATGCACTTATAAAAAAACTTGAACATTTTAGTATCAAGTTTGTGCAAATCTACTACTGTTTAAGGCTCGTTATTAAAATTCCTTTATTTTTAGCCCCCTTGCCTGTCAATCTGCTCCGCTATTGGCCTGGCAGTCATGACTGACAGGCATTTATAATCACTCTCAAACAACCCAATTTCCATTTTTCTCCACATTTAAAAATAAACAAAGACAGGAATATATTAAAAAAAAAAAAAAAGGAAAGGGGAGTTACCACTCCCCTGACCAGTACCTCCCAGGGGAGGGGCCGAGAGCTCCTCCAGTGTGTCCCAGACCTCTGCCATCTTGGAAACAGAGGTGTTGGGGGCACACTGGACTACTCTGAGTGGCCAGTGACAGCAGGTGACGTCAGAGGCTCCTTCTGATAGGCTCTTACCTCTCTTGGTAGCCAATCCTCCTAACTTGGTAGCCAAACCTCCTTTTCTGGCTATTTAGGGTCTCTGCTTTGGGGAATTCTTCAGATAACGAATGCAAGAGCTCACCAGAGTTCCTCTGCATCTCCCTCTTCACCTTCTACCAAAGGATCGACCGCTGACTACTCCAGGACGCCTGCAACAAAGTAGCAAGATGACTACCAGCAACATGGTAGCGCCTAATCCTGCCAGCTTTCTCGACTGTTTCCAGGTGGTGCATGCTCTGGGGGTAGCCTGCCTTCACCCTGCACCAGAAGATCCGAAGAAATCTCCTGTGGGTCGACGGAATCTTCCCCCTGCTAACGCAGGCACCAAAAGACTGCATCACTGGTCCTCTGGGTCCCCTATCATCCTGACGAGCGTGGTCCCTGGAACACAGCAACTCTGTCCAAGTGACTCCCACAGTCCAGTGACTCTTCAGTCCAAGTTTGGTGGAGGTTAAGTCCTTGCCTCCCCACGCTAGACTGCAAAGCTGTGTACCGCGTGATTTGCAGCTGCTCCGGCTGCTGTGCACTCTTCCAGGACTTCCTTCGTGCACAGCCTAGCCTGGGTCCCCAGCACTCCATCCTGCAGTGCACAACCTCCTGAGTTGTCCTCCGACATTGTGGGACCCCTTTTTGTAACTTCGCGTGGACTCCGGTTCACTCTTCTTCTAAGTGCCTGTTGGGGTACTTCTGCAGGTGCTGCCTGCTTCTGTGAGGGCTCTCTGAGTTGCTGAGCGCCCCCTCTGTCTCCTCCTCCAAAAGGCGACATCCTGGTCCTTCCTGGTCCTCAGCAGCACCCAAAAACCTCTACCGCGACCCTTGCAGCTGGCAAGGCTTGTTTATGGTATTTCTGCGTGGGAACATCTCTGCAAGCTTCATCGCGACGTGGGACATCTGTCTTTCAAAGGATAAGTTCCTAGTCCTCTTCTTTCTTGCAGAACTCCAAGCTTCTTCCAACCGGAGGCAGCTTCCTTGCACCTTCATCCGGGGTTTCCTGGGCTCCTGCCCCCCCTGGACACTGTCGCGACTATTGGACTTGGTCCCCTTGTCTTACAGGTACTCAGGTCAGGAAATCCGTTGTCAGTGCACTGCTGTTGTGTGTTCTTCCTGCAGAATCCCCCTATCATAACTTCTGTGCTCTCTGAGGGTAGTAGGTGCACTTTATTCCTACTTTTCAGGGTCTTGGGATGGGGTATTTTTCTAACCCTCACTGTTTTCTTACAGTCCCAGCGACCCTCTACAAGCTCACATAGGTCTGGGGTCCATTCGTGGTTCGCATTCCACTTTTGGAGTATATGGTTTGTGTTGCCCCTATACCTATGCTTGCCTATTGCAACCTATTGTAATTCTACACCGTCTGCATTACTTTTCTGACTCTTACTTACCTAAATTTGGTTTGTGTACATATAACTTGTGTATATAACTTACCTTCTTACTGAGGGTACTCACTGAGATACTTTTGGCATATTGTCATAAGAATAAAGTACCTTTATTTTTATTAACTGTGTATTGTGTTTTCTTATGATATTGTGCATATGATATAAGTGGTATAGTAGGAGCTTTGCATGTCTCCTAGTTCAGCCTAAGCTGCTTTGCCATAGCTACCTTCTCACTCCTCCCCAGCCCTTCACACCTATTTCCAAAGGGAGAGGGTGTAACACCCTCTCTCAGAGGAAATCCTTTGTTCTGCCTTCCTGGGCCAGGGCTGCCTGGACCCCAGGAGGGCAGAAATCTGTCTGAGGGGTTGGCAGCAGCAGCTGCAGTGGAGACCCCGGAAAGGCAGTTTGGCAGTACCCGGGTTCTGTTCTAGAGACCCCGGGGATCATGGAAGTGTCCCCCCAATACCAGAATGGTATTGGGGTGACAATTCCATGATCTTAGACATGTTACATGGCCATGTTCGGAGTTACCATTGTGACGCTATACATAGGTAGTGACCTATGTATAGTGCACGCGTGTAATGGTGTCCCTGCACTCACAAAGTTCGGGGAATTTGCCCTGAACGATGTAGGGGCACCTTGGCTAGTGCCAGGGTGTCCACACACTAAGTAACTTTGCTCCCAACCTTCACCAGGTGAAGGTTAGACATATAGGTGACTTATAAGTTACTTATGTGCAGTGGTAAATGGCTGTGAAATATTGTGGATGTTATTCCACACAGGCTGCAGTGGCAGGCCTGTGTAAGAATTGTCAGAGCTCCCTATGGGTGGCAAAAGAAATGCTGCAGCCCTTAGGGATCTCCTGGAACCCCAATACCCTGGGTACCTCAGTACCATATGCAAGGGAATTATATGGGTGTACCAGTATGCTAATGTGTATTGGTAAATTTAGTCACTAGCCTGTTAGTAACAAATTTGGAAAGCAGAGGGAGCATAACCACTGAGGTTCTGGTTAGCAGAGCATCAGTGAGATAGTTAGGCATCACACAGGGAACACATACAGGGCACATACTTATGAGCACTGGGGCCCTGCCTGGCAGGGTCCCAGTGACACATGGACTAAAACAACATACATACAGTGAAATGTGGGGGTAACATGCCAGGCAAGATGGTACTTTCCTACAATTAGTTTTACCCCTTTAAACTAACGTGTGGTTGCCTGGACCCCCAGCACAGTGTGCCTAGCTTTGCACACTATATAGAGACCCAGCCTCCTACACCTTGGTAACAATTTTTGGTCATGAATGAACACTGATCATGTGCGTATGCCATGATGTAAATCTGTCTCATGAACTGCGGTCATGCTGAGACTGGCAGTGGTGCACAGCAGTTTAACCTCATAGGGTGAAGAACTGCTGCCCCTACCAGAGCTAAGTAGCACTAGCTTGGTGGTGGTAGCAAACTGTTTTGTATTGTGTATCTGATAGAGACTTCTAGTTGCAGATTCCTTACCTTTTAATTTCCCCAGGCATTAGATTGGATCCGGCAATTTTTTCTTCGAGCAGTACCCCTGCGCGCCGTTAGGTGGCATCGGTGGACTCCGCGGGTGTCGTGGTCGCTGTGATGATGTTACGGTCGCATATAGGTCCCATCCTGGCACGCTGATGTCAGTTCTTTTCTTTCCGCGCCATCCTACGCGCAGATCTGTAGAAGAGCTACCCCAGTCATTTTTTTACTAACTGAGACATTTTGTCGAGTTTTGATTTGCATCGAGGGTTGTCCCGTAAGACCGGATTTAACCCCTGCGACTCCTGTCACCGCATGATGACGGATACGCACCTCATGTGCCTCTGGTTGTGTATATTTTACTTATCTGATAAAGACTTCTAGTTGCAGATTACTTACCTTTGAATTTCCCCAGGCATCAGACTGGATCTGGAGATTTTTCTTCGAGCAGTACCTCTGCGCGCCATCAGGTGGCATCAGTCGACTCCGCAGGCGTCCTTGGTGTCGTGTTCGCCGTGATGACGTCGCGGTCATATATAGGTGCCAACCCGGTGCTCTGACGTCAGTTCTTTTCTTTCCGCGCCCGCCTACATGCAGATCCGCAGAAGAGCTACCACAATCATTTTTTGACTACGTTGACACTTTTGTTGAAGTTTTTGATGAGTCGAGGATGCGTAGAGGGGTGTCCTGCAAGACCGGATTCAAGCCATGCGACTCCTGTCACCGAGCTACATCGGTGACAGATCCGCACCTCGTGGGTCTTTGGTGCCTGGAGCGCGATCACGACCCGAAGTCGTGCTCTGAGTGTCGGGCCATGAACCCAAAAGCTTTGAGGGAGCGGTCCCTAAAGCTCATGGCGGCCCGACACTCGACTCCGCGGCGCTCACGGTCTAGTTCGAGAGCAAGGACTCGAGATCGGCCGCGGAGTCACCACCACTCCTTGTCCTCCAAGTTATCAGGACATTCGGGTCACACGAAGAAGAAGTCGAAGAAGGATAAGCGTTCTTCGACTTCACTCCATTGCTCGGACGACGCAACTCGGGAAGAGCGTCAATGCTCTAGGCCTCCTTCATTGGAGACTTCATCTGGGTCGGCTCTGCACTTCCCCGACATCCCGGGAGCCGGAGCCACCCCTGCCCATCTTAAAGAATTTTATGAGGCAATGCGCCTCATTTTTGGGTAGTCTGACCCTCCTTCAGCGCCCTCGGGCACAGGTGAGTCGGTGGGGGTCCCCACGGGTTCAAAGTCATCGGCTTCGGCCACGGCTCCGGAGGGTCCCCCCAGATCCAATCACGGATCCGTCCCGACACTGGTCATGCCACAGCGACCTTCCCCGGCGTCGGGTGAGACGTCGACGCTCCCGAAGTCGGTTGGGCCCACAATCAACATCAATCCCATCCTCATACCCGACTACCCGGAACGACGTCAATCGACCCCGATTCCGTTCTCTATGGGCTCTTCTGGGCCTAGGGTTGATCCAGACCCTTATTCTTGTGGGTATGGATATCTACTATGGCTACGGAGGAGGGTGCTTCTTATTTTATGTTGGTGAGAAGGGCGGCTGAGGTCCTGGACCTCGAGCTACCTTCTGTGGAGGTTAGGCCTAATATCCTAACCAACGTGCTTCAGCTACATGGGGTCTTCCTCTTCCGAGCCCCTTCTTCCCTTTAATGAAGCATTAACCGATGTCCTTTTGGGTACTTGGTCCAGACCCAGCACAGGGCTCCTGTGACTAGAACGATTGCCCGCCGCCATCGGCCTGCGCCATCAGACCCGAAATTCCTCACCCAACACCGCACGCCTAAAAGCCTTGTCATCCAGGATTCGGCTTCACCTGGCGCATTCCCTCCCACACCCCCGGATAGGGAATCAAAAAGACTGGACAACTTGGGGAAGAAGTTGTTTTCTTCCAACAGTCTAGCGCTGCGGTCCATGAACACCACTTACCTTTTGGGCCACTGTTCCCATACTCTCTGGGATACGGTTGTGCAAGTGCTGCCTAGAGTTCAGGAGGAGGCCCGGACTATCCTTTCCCAAGCCGTAACAGATGGGAGGGATGCAGCAAAGTTCATGATTCGCTGTGGATTGGATACGACGACTTTCTGGGCAGATCGATTGCATCGACGGTGGCATTGAGACGCCACGCCTGGCTGAGAACATCTGGCTTTTCAGGGGATGTCCAGCAATCCTTGATGGACATGCCCTTTGATGGCACACGTCTCTTCGGAGACAAGGTGGACTCGGCGCTCGAGCGCTTTAAGGATTCCTGAGCCACGGCCCGGTCCCTTGGCCTCATGCCCGCTCCTAGACCCCAGCAGTCTGCCTTTCGCGGCTACGGGAGGGGCACCCGGGCACCAAACCGCGTCCTTTTCCCCATGGCTTTTGACCCACGCATGCTGTACAGCCCCTGCGTGGCTGCGGACGTGTGATCACACGCACCCGGGGATCAGGAAGCCAGCGGGTCGCCCAGTTCACCCCACCTCCTCCTCAGCCTCCAAACCTTCCTAGTCCACGGGTACACCAGGAGCCAGTTGGCGGCAGGATTCGCCATCATCTGCCCCAATGGCAATCCATTATCACATACAGGAGTGTCCCCCCAAATTGTCCAAAGGGGCTAATCCCTCCCCTTCGAGACACCTCCTCCAGCCATGCCACCTTCATACAACGCATATCGGAGGATCATATGGTACCTCTCCACGAGGAAGTCAAAGCCCTTTTGGCCAAAGGAGCTAGAGAGAAGGTTCTGTTGCCAGAAGTAGGTCGTGATTGCTATTCCCGCTACCTTCTAGTGCCGAAAAAGGATAAAGGTCTTCAGCCTATATTAGCCCTTCGGTCCCTCAACCTCTTCCTCAAAAAGGATGAGTTCAAAATGTTGATATTGGCTCAGGACCTATCTGCCCTGGATCCCGGAGACTGGATGGTAACGTTGGACGTGCAAGACGCATACTTCCACATTCCTGTCTGGCCAGCTCACAGACGTTACCTACGATTCGTGGTAGGTCACGAACACTTTGAGTTTACCGTGCTCCCCTTTGGCCTTACCAGTGCCCCGCAGGTGTTCACGAAAATGATGGTAGTGGTGGCAGCTCATCTGCGCATGTTAGGGGTCCTAGTCTTCCCTTACCTCGACGATTGGCTGTTGAAGGCGAACTCGCCCCAGACATTCGTCTCCCACCTCCAGACTACGGCAAACCTTTTGCATTCGCTGGGGTTCACTATCAATGTGCCGAAGTCACACCTGACTCCTTCTCAGACACTCCCTTTCATCTGAGCTGTTCTGGATACAGTGTAGTTGTGGGCATATCCTCCTGAAAAGCAAGTCCAGGATATTCGGGCTATGATACGGATTTTTCAGCCTCTGTCCTGGATTTCGGTGAGAATGACTCTGGAGGCTGCTTGGCCTCATGGCCTCATGCATCCTGCTGGTTCAAAATGCCAGATGGCATATGCAGGATCTGCAGTGGGAACTGAAGTTCCAGTGGGCGCAGCATCAGGTCCAGATCTCGGAAGGAACTGCGAGAGACTTGCAGTGGTGGTTAACAAATCAGGATTGTGTCAAGGGCAGATCCCTCTCCTTTCCCCAACCAGATCTTACAGTCATGACAGATACTTCACTCCTGGGATAAGGCGGCCACATGGGAAAGGCGCAGATCGGAGGCCTCTGGTCTCTGGTGGAAACTGGGCTCCATATCAATCATCTGGAGCTCCAAGCGATTCAACTAGCATCAAAAGCATTCCTTCCCTCTCTCAAGGGGAAAGGAGTGCAGATGTTCACAGACAACACCACCGCCATATGGTATTGCAACAAACAAGGTGGAGTGGGGTCGTGGACCCTTTGTCAAGAGGCTCTTCGCCTCTGGACTTGGCTGGAACATCAGGGCATTTCCCTGGTGGTTCAACACCTGGCGGGGTCCTTGAATGCCAGAGCAGACAAACTCAGCCGACCAAGCGTGGTCGATCACGAATGGCATCTCCATCCGGAGGTGGCTTAAGGTCTTTTCCTTCAGTGGGGAGAACCTTGGTTAGACTTGTTCTCCTCCGTAGAGAACGCGCAATGTCAGCTCGTACAAAAATGCCACTGTTGGCATGGTTACCCCCTAACCTTTTGCCTTTTGTTGATGCCAGCTTTGATTGAAAGTGTGCTGGGACCCTGCTAACCAGGCCCAAGCACCAGTGTTCTTTCCTTAAAACTGTACCTTTGTCTCCACAATTGGCAAAGGCCTGGCACACAGATGAGTCCCTTGTAAAAGGTACCCCTGGTATCAAGGGCCTTGTGGCCAGGGAAGGTCTCTAAGGGCTGCAGCATTTATTATGCCACCATGGGGACCCCTCACTCAGCACATGTCCACTGCCTCACCGCTTGTGTGTACTGGTGGGGAGGAAAAGACTAAGTCGACATGGCACTCCCCTCAGAGTGCCATGCCCACAACCCACTGGCTGTGGCATAGGTAAGTCACCCCTCTAGCAGGCCTTACAACCGTAAGGCAGGGTGCACTATACCACAGGTGAGGGCATAGCTGCAAGAGCACTATGCCACTACAGTGCCTAAGCCAATTCTTTGACATTGTAAGTGCAGGGTAGCCATAAAGAGTATATGGTCTGGAAGTTTGTCAAACACAAACTCCACAGTCTCATAATGGTTACACTGAATACTAGGAAGTTTAATATCAAACTTCTCAGCACAGTAAATTCACAGTGATGCCAGTGTGGGATTTATTGAGAAATGCACACAGAGGGCATCTTAGAGACGCCCCCTGCATGCCAGCCCAACTGCTAGTGCTAGGCTGACCGGTCTCTGCCAGCCTGCCACTTCCAGACTTGTTTCTGGCCACATGGAGAGAGTGCCTTTATGCACTCTGTGACCAGGAACAAAGCCTGTCCTGGGTGGAGGAGCTTCACACCTTCCCCTGCAGGAACTGTAGCACCTGGCAGTGAGCATCAAAGACTCAAGCCTGGTGTTACAATGCCCCAGGGCACTCCAGCTAGTGGAGATGCCCGTCCCCCGGACACAGCCCTCACTTTTGGTGGCAAGTCCAGGTGAGATAATGAAAAAAATGGTGGAGTTACCCCCTCAGCCAGGTCCACCCCTAAGGTGACCAGAGTTGTTATGACCCCTCCTTAGAAAATTCTCCATCTTGCTTTGGAGGATTTAGCCCAATAGGATTAGGGATGTGCCCCCCTCCCCAAAGGGAGGAGGCACATGGAGGGTGTAGCCACCCTCAGGGACAGTAGCCATTGGCTACTGCCCTCCAGCCCTAAACACACCTCTAAATCTAATATTTTGGGGTGACCCTGAACCCACGAAATCAGATTCTTGATGACCTAACAAGAAGAAGTACTGCTGACCTGAAAACCCCGCAGAGAAGAAGGAAGACGACAACTGCTTTGGCCCCAGCCCTACTGGCCTGTCTCCTGATTCAAAGAACCTGCAACAGCGACTAATCCTGCGGGCCCAGCGACCTCTGCAGACTCAGAGGACTCCTCTGCAAAGCCAAAGAACCAAGAATCTCCCGTGGACAGCGGCTCTGTCCAAAGCAAGAAGAAGAAACCATCTTTAAAGGGAGTCTCACCTCATTCCAGAAGCGTGAGTCCCCACCACTCTGCACCCGACACCCCCGGCCTGTGTCAAGAGAAACCAACACTGCAGAGAGGACCCCAGGCGACTCCAATGATGTGTCCACCCTGAGCCGACCTCCCTGCACCCCCACGATGATGCCTGCAGAAGGAATCCAGGGGACCCACCTGACTGCGACTGCCGGGTAACAAAGAATCTGACGCCTGGAAGAAGCACTGCACCCGCAGAGCCCAGGCCCGTGAAGAACCAACCACTGGTGCAGCACTGACCAGCAGGCGGCCCTCACCCTTGCCCAGACGGTGGCTGGCCCGAGAAGCCCCCCTGTGCCCTGCCTGCATCGTCAGAGTGACCTCCGGGTCCCTCTATTGATTTCAATACAAAACCCGACACCTTGTTTGCACACTGCACCCGGCCGCCCCTGTGCCGCTGATGGTGTATTTTGTTAAAGGTAAGATAGTGGCAAAAAGAGATAATTCTAATGCTCTATTTTGTGGTAGTGTGGTCGAGCAGTTGGCTTATCAGAGGGTAGTGTTAAGCATTTGTTGTACACACACAGGCAATAAATGAGGAACACACACTCAGAGACCATTCCAGGCCAATAGGTTTTTGTAAAGAAAAATATATTTTCTTAGTTTATTTTAAGAACCACAGGTTCAAGATTTACAAGTAATACTTTAAATGAAAGGTATTTCACTTAGGAACTTTTATAACTTTGAATTAGCAAAATAGCATATACAGTTTTCACACAAATGGCAAATAGCTATTTTAAAACTAGACAGTGCAATTTTCAACAGTTCCTGGGGGAGGTAAGTGTTTGTTAGTTTTGCAGGTAAGTAAACCACCTACGGGGTTCAAAGTTGGGTCCCAGGTAGCCCACCATTGGGGGTTCAGGGCAACCCCAAAGTTACCACACCAGCAGCTCAGGGCCGGTCAGGTGCAGAGGTCAAAGTGGTGCCCAAAATGCATATGCTTCAATGGCGAAGGGGATGCCCCGGTTCCAGTCTGCCAGCAGGTAAGTACCCGCGTCTTCGGAGGGCAGACCAGGGGGGTTTTGTAGGGCACCGTGGGGGACACAAGTCAGCACAAAAAGTAAACCCTCAGTGGCACGGGTGCGGCCGGGTGCAGTGTGCAAACAAGCGTCGGGTTCGCAATAGGTTTCAATGGGAGACCCAGGGGTCTCTTCAGCAATGCAGGCAGGCAGGCAAGGGGGGGGGCTCCTCGGGGTAGCCACCACCTGGGCAAGGGAGAGGGCCACCTGGGGTCGCTCCTGCACTGGAGGTCGGATCCTTCAGGTACTGGAGGCTGCGGATGCAGTGCCGTTACCAGGTGTTGGGTCTTTGAAGCAGGCAGTCGCGGTTGGGGGAGCCTCGGGATTCCCTCTGCAGGCGTCGCTGTGGGGACACAGGGGGGTCAACTCTTGCTACTCACGGTCTCGTAGTCGCCGGGGAGTCCTCCCTGTGGTGTTTGTTCTCCACAAGTCTAGCCGGGGGCGTCGGGTGCAGAGGGCAAAGTCTCACGCTTCCGGCGGGAAACGTGTGCTCTTTCAAAGTTGCTTCTTTGTTGCAAAGTTGCAGTCTTTGGGGAACAGAGCCGCTGTCCTCGGGAGTTCTTGGTCCTTCTAGATGCAGGGTAGTCCTCTGAGGTTTCAGAGGTCGCTGGACCCTGTGGAACGCGTCGCTGGAGCAGTGTCTTTAAAAGTGGGGAGACAGGCCGGTAGAACTGGGACCAAAGCAGTTGGTGTCTCCGTCTTCTCTGCAGGTTTTTCAGCTCAGCAGTCTTTCTTCGTCTTAGGTTGCAGGAATCTATCTTGCTGTGTTCTGGGAGCCCCTAAATACTCAATTTAGGGGTGTGTTTAGGTCTGGGGGTTAGTAGCCAATGGCTACTAGCCCTGAGGGTGGCAACACCCTCTTTGTGCCTCCTCCCTGAGGGGAGGGAGGCACATTCCTATCCTTATTGGGGGAATCCTCCATCTGCAAGATGGAGGATTTCTAAAAGTCAGAGTCACCTCAGCTCAGGGCACCTTAGGGGCTGTCCTGACTGGCCAGTGACTCCTCCTTGTTTTTCTCATTATCTCCTCCGGCCTTGCCGCCAAAAGTGGGTCCGTGGCCGGAGGGGGCGGGCAACTCCACTAGCTGGAATGCCCTGGGGCGCTGTAACAAAGGTGGTGAGTCTTTGAGGCTCACCGCCAGGTGTTACAGTGCCTGCAGGGGGAGGTGAGAAGCACCTCCACCCATTACAGGCTTTATTACTAGCCACCGAGTGACAAAGGCACTCTCCCCATGTGGCCAGCAACATGTCTGATGTGTGGCAGGCTGGCATCAGTGTGCATTTATTGTGCTGAGAAGTTTGATACCAAACTTCACAGTTTTCAGTGTAGCCATTATGGTGCTGTGGAGTTCGTGCATGACAGACTCCCAGACCATATACTCATATGGCTACCCTGCACTTACAATGTCTAAGGTTTTGCTTAGACACTGTAGGGGCATAGTGCTCATGCACTTATGCCCTCACCTATGGTATAGTGCACCCTGCCTTAGGGCTGTAAGGCCTGCTAGAGGGGTGACTTATCTATACCTAAAGGCAGTGTGAGGTTGGCATGGCACCCTGAGGGGAGTGCCATGTCGACTTAGTCTTTTTATCCCCACTAGCACATACAAGCTTGCAAGCAGTGTGTCTGTGATGAGTGAGGGGTCCCCAGGGTGGCATAAGATATGCTGCAGCCCTTAGCGACCTTCCCTGGCATCAGGGCCCTTGCTACTAGAGGTACTAGTTACAAGGGACTTACCTGGATGCCAGGGTGTGCCAATTGTGGAAACAAAAGTACAGGTTAGGGAAAGAACACTGGTGCTGGGGCCTGATTAGCAGGCCTCAGCACACTTTCAAATCATAACTTGGCATCAGCAAAGGTAAAAAGTCAGGGGATAACCATGCCAAGGAGGCATTTCCTTACATGCACTGTGTCCACTTTTAAAATAGCTTATTGCCATTTTATGCCAAACTGTGTACATTACTGTTTTAATTCAAAGTCCTATCTCTACCTATGCAAAGTATCTCACATTTAGGTGGTCATTACAACCCTGGCAGTCGGTGTTAAAGTGGCGGTAAAACCGCCAACAGGCCGTGGTAAAAAAAACTGAATTACGACTGTGGCGGAAACCCCCAACATAGACAGCCACTTTAACACTCTGACCGCCACAGCGCTACAAACAAACACAGCGTCGGTAACCGCCAACAGACAGGCGGAGGACAATGTACCGCCCACAGTATTACAACCCACCAATCCGCCACCTTGCGGATTCACTGCGAACAAAAACGCGCCGGAAACAGGATTTTGAAGGGAAAACGCTCACCTTTACACACCCCACGAGGAACCAGGACGCCATGGAACCGGAGCTCCAAATTCTGCCAGCCTTAATTTTCCTGCTTCTCTACCAGTAGCATGAACGCCGGCGGCGAAGACAACGGTGAGTACTGCACCTACGACACAGGGGAGGGGGAGGGAAAAAACAGGGGCACACACACGCAACATGCAAAACCCCCACCCTCACCCACTACAACACAAACACAAGTACATGTTGATACATCACAAGAACACCCCCCAACCCTCCCGGGAAGAATGCAAGGACAAAAGGAAATGAGTCGAATGAACGCGTTACTTACCTTCGCTAACGACTTTTCTGGTGGATACATTAGCTACCTGTGGATTCCTCACCTAATGAATACTCCCATTGCGCCAGCATTCGACAGAAATCTTCCTCCTAGCTTCTGCACGTCGACGAGGACGTCATAACTGCCCACGCGACGCCGTCTGACGTCATTCAGGCAATAAGAGGTCCTCGCCGACATGCCGACGTCAGTACCAACATTTGTTACGTGCCTGAGAATAATAGGCCATTGAGATAAATGAACAAATAGCAATATTTAATGAAATTCCAAATAAATACATCATTCTAAGAACTTAATTCTTCTTTTTTTTTTTTTTTTTAAAACAAGTAAATAAATATACAAACAATTATATATATACATATGAACATATATACAGAATATGTACAAGTCCTCAAAACCAAGAGGAGCACACTCAAGAACTACTTGGTTAGACCAGACATGCAACGGGGAGGCGGGTGGGACCGTGAGGAATCCACAGGTAGCTAATGTATCCACCAGAAAAGTCGTTACCGAAGGTAAGTAACTCGTTCTTCTGATGGATACAACTACCTGTGGATTCCTCACCTAATGAATAGAGTCCCAAAGCAGTACCGCACTCGGTGGTGGGTGCCTGAATGGTCAAACCAAGAAATCCTGCAGCACTGACCGTGCAAAATGGCCATCCCTTCTGACCTCAGAGTCCAAGCAGTAATGCTTCGCAAAAGTGTGAAGGGATGACCAAGTTGCGGCCTTGCAGATGTCAACCACAGGAACACCCCTAGCCAAGGCCGAAGAGGCCGACTTAGCTCTGGTGGAATGAGTTCTTATACCATCAGGGGGCTCTTTCTTTGCTAAAGAGTAACACATTTTAATGCAAAGAACAACCCACCTGAAGAGTGTTCTCTTGTGGACTGCCTCTCCTCTTTCCCACGTACCCAATGAAGAGCTGATCCTCCAGCCTGAAATCCTTCGTTCTATCTATATAAAAGCTTAGCGCTCTCCTTGGATCTAAGCGGTGAAGTCTCTCTTCTTCCTTTGAAGGATGAGGCAGAGGATAAAACGTGGAAAGAGTAATCGTCTGGGCCATATGAAAGGGTGAAACAACCTTCGGTAGGAAAGCAGCCTTGGTCCTCAACACCACCTTATCCCCATAAAAAGATGTATAAGGGGGTTTTACAGATAGAGCTTGCAACTCACTCACTCTACTTGCAGAAGTAATTGCAACCAGAAAAACCGTCTTTAGGACCAATAATCTTATGGGGCAAGAATGCATAGGCTCAAAAGGGGACCCCATAAGAAAAGTTAGAACCAAGTTTAAATCCCACTGAGGCATAATGAAAGGAGTAGGAGGGAATTTATTAACAAGACCTTTCAAGAATCTAAGTACTATAGGGGATTTGAATAAAGAAGGCTGGTCTGGAAGACAAAGAAAGGCTGATAGGGCAGACAAGTATCCCTTAACCGTAGCCACTGCACAACCCCTCTGTGCCAGAGACAATGCGAAAGATAAAATATCTGATAAGTGAGCACGTAAGGGATCAATTTGCCTCTCTCCACACCAAACCACAAATTTAGACCACCTATTAGCATAGGTAGATTTAGTGGAGTGTCGCCTGTCCGCTAAGATAACATCCACTACATCAGGTGGGAGAGAGAAAGAACTCAAGTTGCCCCGTTCAATCTCCAGGCATGAAGGTGCAGGCTCTGGAGGTGGGGGGTGTAAAATCTGCCCCTGCGACTGCGAGAGGAGGTCTGCCCTGAGAGGGAGACGGAGCGGAGGGTACAGTGAGAGTTGGAGAAGATCCGTGTACCGTACCCTCCTTGGCCAATCCGGAGCTATTAAGATAACTTGGGCCCGGTCTTGGCGAATTTTCCTCAAAACTCGAGGAATCAAGGGAATGGGGGAAACGCGTAAAGCAACTGGTCGCACCAGGTCATCTGAAACGGGTCCCCCAATGCTCCTTGTCCCGGATACTGGAGGCTGCAGAATAATGGGCAGTGCGAGTTCTCCCGAGTGGCAAACAGATCTATCCGAGGAAACCCCCACATCTGGAAGATTAGACGGACTTGATCTGGATGGAGACGCCACTCGCGATCGGCAGAGAAATGGCGACTGAGACTGTCCGCACGTACATTCAAGACTCCGGCCAGATGATTTGCTACCACAAGCAAATCTGATGGTCCTTTGCCCAGGACCATAGCCAAAGAGCTTCTCTGCAGAGAAGGTACGACCCTACTCCTCCCTGTTTGTTTACATACCACATCGCGGTAGTATTGTCCGTCAGGACCTGAACTGACTGACCGCGAAGGGATGGGAGGAAGGCCTTCAAAGCCAGACGTACAGCCTGTAACTCTAACAGATTTATATGAAACATCTGTTCTACTGGAGACCAAAGACCCTTGATCTCCAGGTCCCCCAGATGAGCTCCCCACCCTAGAGTGGAAGCATCCGTTATTACCGTGGCCACAGGCGGAGCTTGCGAGAACGGCCTTCCTCGGGTAAGATTGCCGTCCGCAATCCACCATTTCAAATCTGTGGCAGCATCTCTGGAGATTCTCACCGAACCTTGGAGATCTCCTTTGTGTTGAGACCACTGCCTTCGGAGGTACCACTGAAGAGCCCTCATGTGCCAGCGAGCGTGAGTGACCAACAGTATGCAAGAAGCAAACAGGCCGAGCAGGCGTAGGACCTTGAGGACCGGAATAACCGTTCCGCTGAGAGGGCTCTAGGTGAGATTTGGGCACGTTCACCGAAAAACCCAGGTCGAACAACAACTGAGTAGTCGACTGAAGGTGATGCAACACGAGCTCCGGAGACTTGGCTTTGATCAACCAGTCGTCCAGATAAGGAAATACTGCTATCCCCTTCCTTCTGAGCTCCGCTGCAACCACCGACATCACCTTCGTGAAGACTCGAGGTGCTGAAGTAAGACCAAACGGGAGGACCGCAAACTGATAGTGCTGCGACCCCACCACAAACCGGAGATACTTCCTGTGCGACTTGAGTATCGGGATATGAAAGTAAGCATCCTGCAAGTCGACAGACACCATCCAATCTCCATTGTTCAGTGCCAAAAGCACCTGAGCTAGGGTCAGCATCTTGAACTTTTCCTGTTTGAGAAACCAATTCAAGATCCTCAGGTCCAGGATTGGCCTCAACCGACAATCCTTCTTGGGAATCAGGAAGTATCTCGAGTAACAACCCTGACCCCTTTCCTGCTCTGGAACCACTCTACCGCGCCCTTTGAAAGGAGGACTTGAGCCTCCTGTTCTAGCAACAGGAGGTGTTCTTCTGAACAATAGGAAGGACGGGGCGGGATGGGGGGCGGAAACTCCCGAAAGGGTAGGGTATAGCCTTTTCTCACAATGCTGGTAACCCAGGAGTCTGATGTTATGACCTCCCACTTGTGGAGAAAATTCAGTAACCTCCCCCCTACAGGAGTGGAGTGAGAAGGAATTGGCGGAAGCCTAAGGCTGCTTCCCATGCTGCACCCCTCCAGAGGATGAGGAAGAGGCAGAGTGCTGCTGAGTGGCTCCCCTGGTACGGACCCTACCCCTCCCTCTGAAATATCTATAGGAGAGAGCAGAGGTGGGTTGCTGGAATTTTCCTCGAAAGGAGGAGGAGGAACCACGACCAAATCCTCGAAACCTCCTAGAAAATCTGGAGGAAGCCGAAGAAGTGGCTTGCAAGCCCAACGACTTGGCAGTGGCCCTACTCTCCTTGAACCTTTCTAAGGCCGAATCCGCTTTGGCGCCGAAAAGCTTGTCACCATCAAAAGGAAGGTCCAAGAGGGTCGATTGCACATCAGAGGAAAAACCAGAGCTACGAAGCCAGGCCTGCCTCCTCGTAGCCACAGCAGTGCCCATTGCTCTAGCAACCGAGTCAGATGTATCCAACCCAGATTGAATAACCTGGGTTGCTGCTGCCTGAGCATCAGAGACCGGGCTCAATAATTCTTGCGGAACCTCTGTGTGCGTCGATTTAATCTTGTCCATCAGGGCGTAAATGTATCACCCTAAGATGCATGTAGCATTGGTGGACTTCAAAGCCATGCTACATGACGAGAAAATCTTCTTCGATGACATGTCCATCTTTTTAGAGTCTCTATCCAAGGGCACAGCTGGAAAGGACCCAGGAGCAGATCGAGCTGAGCACGAAGCCTGAACCACCAGGCTTTCAGGTGTTGGATGCCTGGAAAGAAAGCCTGGATCCGCCGGTGCAACCCGATACCTCAGAGCCACAGATCTATTCACGGCCGAAGAAGACACTGGCTTCTTCCAGACTTCCATAATGGGGTCCAGTAGTGCCTCATTGAAAGGCAAAAGTGGCTCTGCAGATGTAGAGGCAGGATGCAACACATCCGTCAAGATGTTAGGCTTGGTCTCAGTCACTGGCAAACGGAGGTCCAGAGAGTCAGACGCCTTTCTAATGACTGAATGAAAAGAGGCTGCCTCCTCTGTGTACTCCCCAGGTGATGACAAGTCCCATTCAGGAGAGGTGTCCAGACCACTAGCAGTGTCCAAGCCATTGAGACCCTCACGAGAGTCCTCAATCTCCCCTTCCTCCAAAGCTTGTCTCCGGTATTCCTGTTCTTCAAGGAGGCGAAGAGCAAGCCTCCTCGAATGCAGTCTCTCCTCTATCCTCGGCGTCGACATGGCGTCAGCGGACATCGAAGCCTGACGACGATCTTCGGATCCGTCAGACGCCGGGTCTAAAGGCACCATGGTTTTCTAAGGCGCCGAACGTGGAGCAGGACGGAGCGAAGACTGTTCCGGAGTCGGAGGAGGTCTAGTCGGCTTTGCTGGCTGAGACGCCGAAGCCGCAGGAGCCGAAGCCGCAGGAGCCGAAGCCACAGAAGCCGAAGCCACCGGAGCCGATACCGGCGCCGAGCCCACGTTTCCCAGGGGAAGAAAGGGCATAAAGGGTGCCGGTCGGTTGAGTGCACAACGCCAGATCCACGAGGGGGCTCCATTCCCATTGATGTATCCTGGGGAGTGCAAAGCCACAGTCTCACAAGTCTCACACTGGGTGGTTTGCCCACTGTTCAATCCTGGGGAGTACAAAGCTACAGTCTCTCAAGTCTCTACAGTGGGTGGTTAGCCCACTGTTCAATCCTGGGGAGTGCAAAGCCACAGTCTCTCAAGTCTCTATAGTGGGTGGTTTGCCCACTGTTCAATCCTAAGGAGTGTAAAGACACAGTCTCTCAAGTCTCTACAGTGGGTGGTTTGCCCACTGTTCAATCCTGGGGAGTGCAAAGCCACAGTCTCTCAAGTCTCTACAGTGGGTGGTTTGCCCACTGTTCAGCCCTGGGGAGTGCAAAGCCACAGTCTCTCAAGTTTCTACAGTGGGTGGTTTGCCCACTATTCAATCCTAGGGAGTGCAAAGCCACAGTCTCTCAAGTGGATAACAGTCACCACTGGTTCTGGAGGGGGCCTTGTGCTCAGAGTGCTTCATCCTGCCAAGGACTGAGGTAGTGGATGTATCTCTCCACAGGTTCTGGAGGGGGCCTTGTGCCCAGAGTGCTTTATCCTGCCAAGGACTGAGGTAGTGGATGCCTTTCTCCACTGGTTCTGGAGGGGGCCTTGTGCCCAGAGTGCTTGATCCTGCCCGTGGCGGACTCAGTAGCGTCTGAATCATTTGTGCTGACTGGCCTGCGGGGCTGCTGGCGGCGGTGTCCTGGACAGCGGTGCTTGTGGTGGTGTCCTTGGCAGCGGTGCTTGTGGCGGCTGTGTCCTGGGCAGCGGTGCTTGTGGCGGTGTCCTTGGCAGCGGTGCTTGTGGCGGTGTCCTTGGCAGTGGTGCTTGTGGCGGCGGTGTCCTGGGCAGCGGTTCAGCTGCTGGCGGTCTTGTTCTGCCCTGCGGGGCTGCTGGCGCAGTGTCCTGGGCAGCGGTGCTTGTGGCGGTGTCCTTGGCAGCGGTGCTTGTGGCGGCGGTGTCCTGGGCAGCGGTGCTTGTGGCGGTGTCCTTGGCAGCGGTGCTTGTGGCGGCGGTGTCCTGGGCAGCGGTGCTTGTGGCGGTGTCCTTGGCAGCGGTGCTTGTGGCGGCGGTGTCCTGGGCAGCGGTGCTTGTGGCGATGTCCTTGGCAGCGGTGCTTGTGGCGGCGGTGTCCTGGGCAGCGGTGCCTGTGGCGGTGTCCTTGGCAGCGGTGCTTGTGGCGGTGCCCTGGGCAGCGGTGCCTGCGGCGGTGTCCTTGGCAGCAGTGCTTGTGGCGGAGGTGTCCTGGTCAGCGGTTCAGCTGCTGGCGGTCCTGTCTGTGGCAGCGGTGCGCTGCTGGCGGTCGCTTCCTGGGCAGCTGGCGGTCCTGTCTGTCGCAGCGGGGCTGCTGCTGGCAGTCGCTTCCTGGGCAGCGGGGCTGCTGCTGGCGGTCGCTTCCTGGGCAGTGTGGCTGCTGGCGGTCCTGTCTGTGGCAGCGGGGCTGCTGCTGGCGGTCGCTTTCTAGGTAGCAGAACTGCTGCTGGCGGTCGCTTCCTGGGCAGTGTGGCTGCTGTCGGTCCTGTCTGTGGCAGCGAGGCTGCTGCTGGCAGTCGCTTCCTGGGCAGCGGGGCTGCTGCTGGCGGTCAGTTCCTGGGCAGTGTGGCTGCTGGCGCTCCTGTCTGTGGCAACGGGGCTGCTGCTGGTGGTCACTTCCTGGGCAGCGGGGCTGCTGCTGGCAGTTGCTTCCTGGGCAGCGGGGCTGCTGCTGGCGGTCGCTTCCTGGGCAGTGTGGGTGCTGGTGGTCCTGTTTGTGGCAGCGGGGCTGCTGCTGGCGGTCGCTTCCTGGGCAGCGGGGCTGCTGGCAGTCCTGTCTGTGACAGCGGGCTGCTGCTGGCGGTCACTTCCTGGGCAGCGGGGCTGGTGGCGGTCTTGTCCGCCGTGCTGATCTTCCCAGACTTGAAGGTTTTACTGTGCCACTTTCCCCCCTTGGATGGTGTCGCACCTGTCTCCACACTCCCAACTGTACCCCTGGGAGCGGCTTTGGTGGCTAGTTTCTTTCCCCTCTCCCGCCCGGTGCTGTCCAACTTTTTATGCTTGACAGGTGGGGGACTGTCCATGCTCTGGCTCCTTGCCACACTGCCTGCCCTGCCGCCTGGTGCACTCCATAATCTGGTGACTACTGGCACCATTGGTCCCGCCGATGTTGTGGCTGAGGTGCTAGGTTGGGACCTGGAGAGTCGGGCCCTAGAAGACTGATGGGGTGGGGGAGGTGATGGAAAGAGGTCAAGGCTGGCCAGGAAAAGTTTCTTAGGTACACTGGGACGGGTAGCTGGAGGGGGTTTGGGAGTGGAGGAAGAGGGAGTGGTTGTAGGCGGTGTACGTTTGGTGACTTTGGCTGAAGGTGCATGGGCTGGAGGCTGTCGTGAGGTGGATGGCTGTTGGGTGGGTGTGTGGCTGCGTTTGTGTACCTTGGGAGGTGGCCTCACAGACACACTGGGAGAGGACACACGGGATGTGTGAATGGTAGTGGGGGTGTTGAGTGCACGTGAGCGGGGTGTGGTGGTGGGTATGCTGGTGATGGACGTAGTGGCTGAGGATGTAGTGCTTGCAGGTGGGAGTGGAGACGAGACAGGGAGAGAGGAGGGAGACGAGGAGGAGGGGGACACAGTGGAGGCAGTGGATGTTGGTGTGTCTGCATGTGAGTGATGCTTGCGTGAGTGCCTGTGGGATGTGTGCTGCTTATGTTTGCCAGAGCTTCCCTTGTGTGTTGAGGTGTGTGCATGCTGGTCTGATGGTGTGCTTGGGATAGGCTGAGGAACAGGGGTGTGGGTCTGGGAGGAGAAAGTTGGAGGGGGGAAGCTAGAGACAGGGACAATGGCTGTCATCAGTGCTGAGGCCAGAGTCTGAAAAGCTCACTGAAGGGCTGCCTGACCAGAGTGAATGCCCTCCAGGAATATATTGGTTTGTTGCAACTGCCTCTCTACACCCAGGATGGCATTCAAAATTGTAGACTGCCCAACAGTGAAGGACCTGAGGAGGTCAATGGCCTCCTCACTGGGGGCAGAAGGGGTGACAGGGGCAGGGCCTGAGGTGCCTGGGGCAAAGGTAATGCCCACCCTCCTGGGTGAGTGGGCACGGGGCAAAGGCTGAGGGGCTGCTGGGAGGGAGGTGCTGGTAGGGGGGGGTGGCGGCTGTACATGTAGATGCGGGGGCACAGATGGTGCCGCCACTGCAAGGGAGCTCCCATCAGAGGAGTCCGTCTCGCTGGTGTCAGCTCCTGTCCGCGCCGTGGAGCTCCCCTCGCCCTCCGTCCCACTGGTGAATTCGGAGTCCGTAGTGTCGCCCTTCAGAGCCATGTGGGATGCAGCTCCCTCCTGCTCCGGTGCCACTGCTCCTCCACCTGATGATGCTAATGCACACAAGTACAGGGAGACCACAAAAAGGGGGGGAAGACAGAAGAAAAACATGTTCAGTGCATGCAATACCGCTACCGTTGGTGGACACGACAGACACAGAAGCCCCCTGCACTAGGCCACGCACTTGGGCTCCACTATTCAATCCCTGGGACATGGCTTACAAGGCTATGGCCGATTATTTCTGCACACACGGATGTCACAGGAGCCTGACTAGGTGTAGTTGGCACTGTACACAGGTGGGGTGGGGTGCCACAGGGCCTGCCTGAAGAAGGGAACTTAACTAGCAAACTTGCCCTGGTCTAGGGGAACCCACAGCCCACCTCCCCCACCCAGACACCTAAAATGCGTGCTGAATCAGCAGAATGAGAGTGTACTCACCCCCTTGTGTCTGCTGTGATGCCCTCAAGTGCCCATCCAAGTCCGGATACGCCACCGCCAGGATCCTGAACATCAGGGGTGTCATGGTGCGACGGGCACCCCTCCCATGTTGGGATGCCATCCCCAGCTGGGCCTCCGCTATCTTCTTGCTCCAGCGGCGAATGTCCTCCCATCTTTTCCGGTAGTGGGTGCTCCGTCTGTGGTAGACCCCCAGGGTCCGGACTTCCTTGGCGGTGGCATGCCAGATGTCCTTCTTCTGGGGGGCGCTGACCTACAGGAATTGTACAGGGGGAAAGAGAAGTAATTACCAACTGCACCGTCACAGTCATTGGACCGCATCCCTACCCTTGCCATGACGCACATGCACTCACTGTCGTTTCATGCACGCCTCATTCTCACCCCCCCCCTATCTTTCATCCACCCCACTCCACACAGGCATTGCCCATACAGCATGCTCACAGTGTACTTACCTGTTTGTCTGGAGGACCGTAGAGTAGCGTGTACTGGGGGAGGACCCCATCCACGAGTTTTTCCAACTCCTCTGTGCTGAAGGCAGGGGCCCTTTCCCCAGACACACGAGTCATTGTCTCTTCCAGACTGAGGTCACAGCAGCACTTGAAGTGTAGGTCCTGTCCTGTCGAAGATCAGGTATCGAGTGATTAAACAGATAGAAAATGGCAGTCACGTCTGCGGTGGTGCGTACCGTTACCGCCGGCGTACATTGTCATTGGCTCCTGGGACCCATAGGGCCCAATGTTAAACAATGCAGAATTGCGCCGTGGTCTTCGACCACCTACCGCGATGGTGTAGAACGCCAGCGCAGTTACATCATATCCCACTTTGCAGGTCAGGCAGCCGCCATTTCAGGGGCCCACATGGCATTATCTTTGACTGCGTCACACATACCTTGGCCTTGCCTAACCACTCATACAGGCAAATTTCGATTTATGAATATTAAGCTGTCTTTACGTACCTCAGAGTTGGTTGACTCCCTGCTCGTTGTTCTCCTCCATAGGCACCGTCTGCTGGGGCATGTGAGGAGATGGCAGGCATCCTCCAGCGTACAGACTGCTGGTGGACCTATCGACAATGGAGGAAAGACATGTGATCATCACCTACAGGCTTGATCATGCCACAATCCAGGAACTGTGTGCCCAGTTGGAGCCAGACCTGATGTCAGCTATCCGCCATCCCACAGGAATCCCCCCTCAAGTGCAGGTGCTGTCAGTACTCCATTTCCTAGCAAGTGGGTAATTTCAAACAACAGTGGCCATAGCATCACGGGTGTCCCAGCCTATGTTTTCCAACGTGTTGTCAGCCCTGCTGAAAAACATGTGGAGCTACATCGTTTCCCTCAGGTGGAGGATCTGCGTACACTGAAAGGAGACTTCTATGCCCTGGGACATATCCCCAACACCATAGGTGCCACTGATGGGACACATGTGGCCATGGTACCCCCCGTAGGAGTGAACAGGTGTACAGAAACCGGAAGAGTTACCATTCGATGAATGTGCAGATGGTGTGTTTGGCAGACCAGTACATCTCCCATGTTAATGCTGAATTCCCTGGCTCAGTGCATGACGCTTACATCCTGTGGAATAGCAGCATCCCTTATGTGATGGGGCAACTCCAGAGGCACGGGGTGTGGCTATTAGGTGAGCACCTGGACCCAAATCAGTTGGAATAGTTGTCTGGGTCTGTGGATGTCCCTATGAGTCAGTGTGTGTCTAACAGTTGTCCCTCACCATTTGCAGGTGACTCTGGTTACCCCAACCCGTCATGGCTACTGACCCCAGTGAGGACTCCCAAGACAAGAGCAGAGGAACGCTACAATGAGGCCCATGGGTGAACTAGGAGGATTATAGAGCGGACCTTCGGCCTCCTGAAGGCCAGGTTCCGGTGCCTCCATATGAGAGGTGGTTCCCTATTCTACTCACCAAAGAAGGTGTGCCAGATCATCGTGGCCTGCAGTATGCTTCACAACTTGGCTTTGCGACGACAGGTGCCTTTTCTGCAGGAAGATGGTCCAGATGGAGGTGTTGTGGCAGCTGTGGACCCTGTGGACAGTGAAGACGAGGAAGCAGAAGAAGAGGACATCGACGACAGGAACACGATGATCCTGCAATACTTCCAGTGAGACACAGGTAAGAAGACAACACTGCCTGCTACATCTGATTTGAATCCACTACCTCTCATGTGTCTGTCATTTTCACCCAGTGTATGGTCCCTGAGTTGTCACTTTCCCTTACGATTTCACAGATGTGGGTCCCACAGTGTGACATCTGCTTTGTTTCCTAATGGACTAGAGCTGTGTGACATAGGTATGTTGACATTACATTTGAAAGAGCATTTTGCCACTGTAATTGCTATTACACTATTTTGAAATCACAGACAGACTCCTGATTGTTTTGTGCTTTAAGGGTGTTTATTTAAGTGCTCAATATTGGAGGGGGTTGTAAAATGGTGAGGGGTGATGGTGGAGGAATGTCCATGGCAGAGTCCAGTCTATTAGTCTCACAGGTGCCTTGTCCAAAGGGGCATAAAAAGTGGAGCTGGGGCAGTTTAAGTATGGACAGGGTGACAAGGTGGGACAAAAGGCTGACAATCAGGATGGTCTCATTTCTTGGCGGGGGTCTTGGCATCGTTCTCTGTCTTTGTTCTGGATCTCAGGGACCGTTTGCGGGGTGGCTCTCCCTCTGCAGGGGGTGGGGTGCTGGTGTGGTGGTCCTGTGGCGGAGCATCCTGTGTACTAGAGCCGGCGGAGGTGGTGGGAAGTTCATCGTCCAGGCTAGTGTCAGGGGCCCCTTTTTGCGCCACAGTGTCCCTCCTGGTGTTGAGGAGTTCTTTCAGCACCCCTACAATGGTGCCCAGGGTGGAACTGATGGATCTGAGTTCCTCCCTGAAGCCCAAATACTGTTCCTCCTGAAGCCGCTGGGTCTCCTGAAACTTGGCCAGTACCGTTGCCATCGTCTCCTGGGAATGGTGGTATGCTCCCATGATGTTGGAGAGGGCCTCGTGGAGAGTGGGTTCCCTGGGCCTGTCCTCCCCCTGTCGCACAGCAGCCCTCCCAGTTCCCCTGTGTTCCTGGGCCTCTGTCTCCTGAACTGTGTGCCCACTACCACTGCCCCCAGGTCCCTGGTGTTGTTGGGGTGGTGGGTTAGCCTGGGTTCCTAGTAGTGGTCGACACACTGCTGATTAACGTGTCCTGGGGACAGAGGTATGGGCCCGCTGGGTGGGTGCTGTGCTGGTGTTTCCAGAGGGGGCAGGCTCTGTAGTGGCCTGTGCTAGTGTGAGTGGAACCGACTGTCCTGAGGTCCCAGATGGGCCAGGCTGGTCATCTAGATCCAGTTGGACAGAGCTGCTGTCATCACTGTGGGCCTCTTCTGTGGGTGGAGTGGACATATCTGGACCCTCCTGTCCAGTGACGTTGGATAGGGGTCCTACAGGGGTGTAAAGGCATGATTATTGCATCTGTATGTGCCATGGTGTGCAATGGGTGGGTGACCGTGTACCCCAGTGCTTGCATTCCTGTGTAGCACCTTGTGTGATGATGGTTTAGGGGGGTGTATGGGTATGTGCAGTGGCCATGCATTGGTGATGAGTGTCCATGCTTTGGTGTTGCATGCAGGGCTTGGTGTTGGGATGGGTGGTTTGTGATATTGGGACATGTGTGAGGATTAGGAGTGATGGGGGTGAGGACAAGGGTGGGGGTATGTGATGGCATGCAGGTAGGGTGGGGGATGTAATAGTAAAGATTTGACTTACCAGAGTACATTCCTACAGCTACTCCTGCGAGGCCCTCAGGATGCAGAATAGCCAAGACCTGCTCCTCCCATGTTGTTAGTGTGGGGGAGGAGGTGGGGGTCTGCCGCCAGTCCGCTGAACTGCCTGGTGGTGTCTTGAGACCACGGAACGCACCTTCCCCCGTAGGTCGTTCCACCTTTTCCTGATGCCATCCCTATTTCTTGGGTGCTGTCCCACTGCGTTGACCCTGTCCACTATTCTTCGCCATAGCTCCATCTTCCTAGCTATGGAGGTGTGCTGCATCTGTGATCTGAATAGCTGTGGCTCTACCCAGATGATTTCCTCCACCATGACCCTGATCTCCTCCTCAGAGAACCTGGGGACTCTTTGCCGTGCCATGGGGTGTAATGTAAATGTAAATTAGCACTTGTATAGCGCACTACTCACCCGTTAGGGTCTCAAGGCGCTGTACTCATACCGCTATGGAACCCCTCCTGGCTTTTCCCTGTGAGGCGCCCACTCCTGAGCACCCCCAGGGTGAAGCCAGGCATCCAAGCGCTGTTGGGGCCGTTGTGGAGATTAAGCAAGCTATTGCCCAGAGTTGCAGAGTGGGACCCATGAATTAGATTAGGCACCGAGGCGAGAATTATCTGGTCAAGGGGAATTGAGCCCAAGACCTGCCGAAGCGGGACTTGAACCCTGGTCTTGAGGCAGATCTCTGCCTCACGGTCTGCCGCTCTAACCATTGAGCCACACTTGTGGGTGATGTGTGGGGTGGTGTGTGTTGTGATGTGTGGGGTGATATTTAGTGGTGTGTTATGTAAGGTGCGTGGATGTTGTGTGAGTGATGGTGTTGAGTGCCTGTGGATGCTGGTTTCTAGATGGTGGTGTCTCTCTGATGCCTTCAGTCGCAATTGTGGTAGTAGGGGTTTGTGGCTGTGTCTTTTATATGGTATTGGGTGTGTGGGAGTGGTGTGTGTATGTGTCTCAGGTGTGTGTATTTTGAATTGTCCAATGTGGTAGTGTTTTGTGTATATGTGTGTGTATTTTGAGCGCGGCCGTTTGTACCGCCAATGGAATACCGCGGCTGAAAGACCGCCGCGTGGATTCGTGGGTCATGATAGTGTGGGCGTATTCCTGTTGGCGTGATGGTGGAGGTTTTGTTATCACCAGTTTATCACTGACCTTTGGTGTGGGGGACTTGTGTGGGTGTCTAGATTTTGGTGGATTCCGGCCTTTGGGTCATAATGACCGTGGCGGAATTCCACAGTCGCGACGGTGTGTTGGCGGTCTTCTGCACGGCGGTATGCGGCTTTTACCGCCAATGTTGTAATGAGGGCCTTAATGGATGTACCTGCAATTTGAATCTTGTGTTTCTAAAATAAATTAAGAAAAGAATAAGTTACTTACCTTCGGTAACACTTTTTCTCCCCCTCGCACCAGCCTCGACAGAAATTTCTTCTAGCTCTGCACGTCGACGATGACGTCACAATCGCCCGACTCCACGCGACGCCGTATGACGTCATCCAGGCAATAAGAAGCCCTCGTCGACGTGCAGACATCAGTTATCACCATTTTTTACGTGCCATAGAGGCGAACAGGTTAAACCTAAAGAGCACATATTCATCCAAATAAATGAAAATAGAACATTTATTATAAAACACCTTCTAAATAACAGTTACGAATGCTCAATGCCAGAGAGAAATAAATATGTGCATATATATATAAACCAAGATCAAAAGGTCTTCTTTGAACTACCTTAATTCGCAGAGAAATTGCATATACAGTTATTATTATAACTATATACATGAAACAATTATATACATAATTACAAGAATAAGGATGCGCACCCAAGGACTTCTCGGTTTGACCAGTCAGGCAACGGGGAGGCGGGTGGGACCGTGAGGAATCCACAGGTAGTTACTGTATCCACCAGAAAAAGCGTTACCGAAGGTAAGTAACTTATTCTTCTGATGGATACACCTACCTGTGGATTCCTCACCAAAAGAATAGAGTCCCAAAGCAGTACTACCTCCGGAGGTGGGTGCCCGAATGGTCAAACCAAGAAATCCTGCAGCACTGAGTGAGCAAAATGGCCATCCCTCCTAACCTCAGAATCCAAACAGTAATGCTTGGCAAAAGTATGGAGGGATGCCCAGGTCGCTGCCCTGCAGATGTCAGCCACAGGAACACCTCTAGCCAAAGCCGATGAAGCTGCTTTAGCCCTGGTGGAATGGGCACGAAGCCCCACAGGTGGATCTTTCTTCGCCAAATCTTAATACATAGAATGACCCACCTGGATAGCGTTCTCTTGGGGACCGCTCTACCTTTCCTCTTCCCCACGTATCCAACGAAGAGCTGATCATCCTGTCTGAACTCTTTCGTCCTGGCGACGTAGAAGCTCAGTGCTCTTCATGGATCCAGCTGGTGGAGCCTCTCTTCCTCCTTGGATGGGTGAGGTGGAGGGTAAAAGGAAGAGAGAGTAATCGACTGCCCCAGGTGAAAGGGTGTAACAACCTTCGGTAGGAAAGCCACCTTGGTCCTTAACACCACTTTGTCCTTAAAGAAAGAAAGGTATGGGGGTTCCACAGTGAGAGCCTGAAGCTCGCTAACCCTTCTGGCAGATGTTATGGCCACCAGGAAAACAGTTTTGAATACTAATAACCGTAAAGAGCAGGAGTGCATTGGTTCAAACGGGGACCCCATTAGAAACGTTAAGACTAAGTTAAGGTCCCACTGAGGCATAACGAATGGTGTTGGTGGAAACTTGTTAGTGAGCCCCTTTAGGAACTTTAAAACAATAGGAGATTTAAAGAAGGATGGCTGATCAGGAAGGCACAGAAAAGCAGATAGAGCAGACAAATAACCTTTGACAGTGGCAATCGCACAACCTTTCTGTGCCAGATAGAGTGCAAATGACAAAATGTCAGATAAACTAGCTTATAAGGGATCTAAACTGTTCTCTCCACACCAGCATGCAAATTTAGCCCAACGATTAGCATAGATTGACTTGGTGGAGTGAACTCAGATTGCCCCGTTCAATCTCCAGGCATGAAGATGCAGGCTCTGGAGGTGGGGGTGTAGAATCTGCCCCTGCGACTGCGAGAGGAGGTCCACCCTGCAAGGGAGACGGAGGGTACTGAGAGAGCTGGAGAAGGTCCGAATACCACACCCTTCTCAGCCAATCCGGAGCTATTAGGATGACTTGATCTCGGTCTTGGCGGATCTTCCTGAGAACTCGAGGAATCAAGGGTATGGGGGGAAACGCGTAAAGCAACTGACCCTTCCAGGACATCTGAAACGCGCCCCCCAAAGCTCCTTGCACCGGATACTGGAGGCTGCAAAATAGCGGGCACTGCGCATTCTCTTGAGTTGCAAACAGATCTATTTGTGGATATCCCCACATCCGGAAGATATACAGAACCAGTTCTGGATGAAGACGCCACTCGTGGTCGACCGAGCTGCGTCGACTGAGAATGTCCGCACGCACGTTCAGGACTCCGGCCAAATGATGTGCAACCAAGCAGATCTTGTGCTCCTGAAGGCAGGACCAGAGACGAAGAGCTTCTCTGCAGAGAAGATACGACCCCACTCCTCCCTGTTTGTTTACATACCACATCGCTGTAGTGTTGTCCGTTAGAACTTGGATTGACTGACCGCAAATCGAAGGGAGGAGGGCCTTGAGAGCCAGACGTACTGCCCGCAATTCTAACAGATTGATGTGTAATCTCTGTTCTACTGGAGACCAAAGGCCTTTGATCTCCAGGTCCCCCAGATGAGCTCCCCACCCTAGAGTGGAAGCATCCGTTACCACTGAGGCCACTGGTGGGGGTAGCGAGAACGGCCTGACTTGTGACAGGTTGTCGACCGCTGCCCACCATTGAAGATCCACTGCAGTGTCTCTGGAGATCTTTATCGAGTCCTCGAGATCCCCTTTGTGCTGAAACCACTGCCTGAGGACGCACCACTGAAGAGCCCTCATGTGCCAGCGTGCATGAGTGACCAACAGTATGCAAAAAGCGAACAGACCGAGCAGATGAAGGACCTTGAGGACTGGAACTACCGCTCGATTTTGAAACATTCGAATCAACGCCTGAATGTCCTGGACCCGCTGGGGTGGAGGAAAGGCCCTATTCAATGTCGTGTCCAATACTGCCCCTATGAACAGGAGGCGTTGAGAGGGCTCCAGGTGAGATTTGGGTACATTGACTGAAAAACCCAGGTCGTACAACAACTGAGTTGTCGACTGGAGATGGCGCCGCACGAGCTCTGGAGTTTTGGCTTTGATCAACCAATCGTCCAGATAGGGAAATACCACTATTCCCCTTCTTCTGAGCTCTGCCGCTACCACCGTCATCACCTTTGTGAAGACTCGAGGTGCTGAAGTAAGACTAAACGGGAGGACCGCAAACTGATAATGTTGTGAACCCACCACAAAATGGAGATACCTCCTGTGCGATTTGAGGATCGGAATATGAAAATACGCGTCCTGCAAATCGACCGACACCATCCAGTCTCCTTCATTCAACGCCAAAAGAACCTGTGAAAGGGTCAGCATTTTGACATTTTTCCTGCTTGAGGAACCAATTCAAAATCGTCAAGTCCAAAATCGGTCTCAACCGACCATCCTTTTTGGGAATCAGGAAGTATCTTGAATAACAACCCTGACCCCTCTCTTGCTCAGGAACCAACTCTATCGCACCTTTTGCCAATAGGGACAATACTTCCTGCTGTAATAGGAGAAGATGGTCTTCCGAACAGAAGGATGGGCGGGGAGGGAAGGTAGGAGGGAATTCCCGAAAGGGAAGAGCGTACACCTTCTTCACAATGTCGATGACCCAGGAGTCCGATGTTATAACCTCCCACATCGGAAGAAAATGGGCAAGTCTCCCCCCTACCAGAGACAAGTGGACAGGGAGTGGAGGAGGACTACGGCTGCTTTCCTTGCTGCACCCCTCCCGAGGAAGAGGAAGATGCAGAGTGCTGCAAGGTGGCTCCTCTCGTACGGACTCTGCCCCTGTCCCTGAAGGATCTGTATGGCAGGGTAGAAGCAGATTGTTGTGGTCCTTGCAATCTTCCACGAAAGGAAGAGCCACGTCCAAATCCTTTAAACCTCCGAAAACCTCTAAAGGAGCATGAGGCAGAAGACTGGAGTCCTAAAGATCTTGCAGTAGCTCTGCTCTCCTTCAAACGCTCCAGGGCAGAGTCAGCCTTTGTGCCGAAGAGCCTCTTTCCATCAAAGGGAAGATCAAGAAGTGTTGCCTGCACGTCCGACGAGAAGCCAGATGATCGTAGCCAAGACTGTCGCCTAGAAACTATGGTCGTGCCCATAGCTCTAGCCACGGAGTCTGAAGTGTCCAATCCTGACTGGATCACCTGAGTCGCTGCCGTTTGAGCATCTGCCAACAGCTGCAACATCTCCTGGGACAAATTAGGGTGGCCCTTCGCCTCTTCCATAAGGGCATGGATGTAACGCCCCAGTATGCAAGTTGCATTGGATGACTTTAAGGCCATACTGCAAGATGAAAAGGTCTTTTTTGCAGTATGGTCCATCTTTTTTGATTACCTGTCCACAGGTGTTCCGAGAAACGAGCCAGGAGAGGATTTGGATGAACATAAGGCTTGCACCACTAGACTCTCCGGAGTTGGTTGTCTGGAGAGAAACACCGGATCACCAGGCGCCGCCCGATAGCGACGAGCCACTGCCCTGTTGACCGCAGCGGTGGACACAGGTTTCATCCAGATGTCCTTAATGGGGTCCAGCAGCGCCTCATTAAAGGGCAAAAGAGGCTCAGCAGAAGCCGGGTGCAAAACCTCTGTTAACAAATTTCTTTTGACTTCCGCAGTAGGGAGGGGAAGGTCTAAAAAGTCTGCAGCCTTCCGAATGACTGCGTGGAATGAAGCAGCTTCCTCAGTGATCTCTCCAGGGGAAGCTAGATCCCACTCCGGGGAAGTTTCCAAGCCACTGGCTGTCTCCAGACCCTGGAAGTCACCAGAGGGCTTCAAAACTTCACCTTCCTCCAGGCGTTGTCTTGCATACTCTTCCTCCTCCAAAAGTCGCAGAGCCAGACGTCTTGATCTAAGCCTTGACTCCAGACCCGGCGTCGATAAGGCGTCGGCCGACGCCGAAGATCTTTGTCGGCGCCGAACCTCGGATCCGTCTGAAGCCGGAACCTCAGGCTCCACAGGATTCTTAACCGTCGAGAGGATCCGAGGCGCATCCAACGGCGCCGTAGCAGGTGTAGTTGGTCTGGGCGACGTCATGGGCATCAGCGCCGCTTCAGGTCCAGCAGATAAAAATGGGGTGAGGGGCGTCGATTTATAAGATGCCGGAACGCCCAAATTAAAGGCCAGAGGGCCAGACGGACCTGCTTGACTTCCACCCGGCGTCATGGAAGTGAAAATGTTAAACATTGCGTTTAAGAACGCTGCAGGGTCCGTTCCCGGAGTCGGGAAAGCCGGGTATTGCTGCTGCACCGCCGCCGGCATAGATGCTGAGGAAGGTCCAGGTAACTCCTGGCCAGGAGAACCTTCTGGCCTCTGGGGAGGCTCGACCTCAAAGACCGACCCGGGTGACGTCGGGGTCGTAGGAGGCGCAGGGGTGACGGTCGGGCTAATCTTCCACGTTGGACAGCGCCGAGCTGACGGAGAAGCCGATCTTGATCTAGACCGTCCCTTGCTCGATCAGCGCCGAGATCCGTGACGGCACCGAGAGCCACTATGATGGTGATGAGATCTCGAGGATCTCTAAGAAGACTCCCTCCGATGACGCCTCTCCTTCTTTTTCTTGGATCGAACCAAGAACAATTTCGCCTCCCTCTCTTTAAGTGCCTTAGGGTTCATGCGCTGACAAGAGCCGCATGACTCGACCTCATGGTTGGAACTAAGGCACCAGAGGCAATTCTCATGGGGGTCGGTAACCGACATCAGACCCCCGCACTGGTTACATGGTTTAAAGCCGGATTTCCTTGGCTGCGACATTGTAACCGTCATTGGAAACAGTAGCTCCATGTGAGCCTCGATGAATTAACCGTTACTCGGGCACGGAAAAGAGGGAACTGACGTCTGCACGTTGACGAGGGCTTCTTACTGCCTGGATGACATCATACGGCGTCACATTGAGTCGGGCGATTGTGATGTCATCGTCGACGTGCAGAGCTAGAAGAAATTTCTGTCGAGGCTGGCGCGAGGGGGAGAATTCTTTTGGTGAGGAATCCACAGGAAGGTGTATCCATCAGAATAATATTTTTCTATATGTAGGAGGCTGGCCTGGCTTATAGTGGGTACCTTGTGGTACGTACACCCTGTGCCAGGTCCAGTTATCCCTTATTAGTAGATTAGAAGTGTTCTAGCAGCTTAGGCTGATAGAGGTAGCTATAGCAGAGCAGCTTAGGCTGAACTAGGAGACATGCAAAGCTCCTACTATACCACTTATATCATATAGCACTATATCATAAGAAACACAATACTCAGAGTTACTAAAAACAAAGGTACTTTATTTTAGTGACAATATGTAAGTCTCTCCTGTGGGTTCTCTTCGGATTCTGCTTGCACGTTTCCTTCAGGAATCCTCTGCAAAAACGTCAGACTCTTCTGACCTCGGATCAACTGCAGCCTGCTCCAAGAAACTCTGTAACTGCAACAAAGTGTCTACAAGGGACACTTTTCTTCAGCAACCTCAGCTCCCAGTCAGCTATTTGCAACAGTTTCCACGGTGTGCACGCTCTGGGGACTTCCTGTCTTCATCCTGCACAAGAAGGACCAAATAAATCTCCCGTGGAGTGACAGAGTCACTCTTCTGCTCCGAGCAGGCACCTTTCAAGACGACGACCGGTACCTTGGGACTCCTCTCACAGCGACGAGCTGTAGGAGGCTGGCCTGGCTTATAGTGGGTACCTGATGGTACTTACACCTCGTGCCAGGTCCAGTTATCCCTTATTAGTAGATTAGTAGTGTTCTAGCAGCTTAGGCTGATAGAGGTAGCTACAGCAGAGCAGCTTAGGCTGAACTAGAAGACATGCAAAGCTCCTACGATACCACTTATATCATATAGGTACTATATCATCAAGAAGCACAATACTCAGAGTTACTAAAAATAAAGGTACTTTATTTTAGTGACAATGTGCCAAAAATATCTCAGAGGATATACTCCCTTAGGAGGTAAGTAAAATACACAAAATATACACACAAACCAAAATCAGGTAAGTAAAACAGTCAGGAAGTAGTGCAAACACTGTAGAATACAATAGGATGCAATAGGCCTAGGGGCAACACAAACCATATACTAAGAAAGAGGAATGCGAACCACGAGTGGACCCCTAGGCTAGTGTAGTGTGTAGAGAGTCACTGGGATTGTAAGAAAACACTAAGGATGTCCAAGATACCCCACCCAAAAACCCTGAAAAGTAGGAGTAAAGTGGTACTACTTCATCAGAAACACACTAAACTCGTGATAGAGGATTTTGCAAAGACCACAACAGACTGCAAAGCACTGAAGATGGATTCCTGGACCTGAAGACCTGCAAAGGAAGGGGACCGAGTCCAATAGTTCTGAAAGTGTCAGGGTGGGGGGGGGGGGGGGGGGGGGGGCAGGAGCCCACTAAACCCCGGATGAAGGTTCAAAATGGCTGCCTCCGGATGGAAGATGCTGAAGATTCTGCAACAACGAAAGGTGCTAGGAACTTCTCCTTTGTGCAGAGAATGTCCCACGGAGTGCTGGAAGATGCAGCGTTGTTTTCTTGTAGAAAGAACGCAAACAATCCTTGCTAGCTGCAAAGGTCGCGGTTGAAGAAAAAGGGTGCTGACTGCGCCCAGGAAGGACCAGGATCTCACCACTTGAGAGAGGAGACAGAGGGGGCCCTGAGCAACACTGAGAGCCCACGCACAAGAAGTCACTACCCACAGAAGTCCTTGAACACGGGTTCAAGAAGACTGAGTACGGCGGTCGTCTCAACACTACAAAAGAGGGTCCCAGGAAGCGAAAGGTCAACTCAGCGAGTTGAGCAATGCAGGACGGAGTGCTGGGGACCTGGGCTAGGCTGTGCACAAAGGATTCCTTGCAAAAGTGCACAGAAGCCCTAGCAGCTGCAGTTGACGCGGTGCACAGGATTACTGTCTGGAGAGGGGAGGCAAGGACTTACCTCCTCCAAATTTGTACAGTTGGACCACGGGACAGTCTGGGTCACTTGGGTCCACCACCTGTGTTCCAGGGGCCATGCTCATCAGGATGAGAGGGGTCCCAGAGTACCGGTGAGGCTGAAGTTTGGTGCCTGCTGGAGAAGGGGGAAGACTCCGTCAACCCACGGGAGATTTCTTTGTGGCTTCCAGTGCAGGATGAAGGCAGGCATCCCCTAAAGCATGCACCACCATATACAGTCGAGAAAGCCGGCAGGATTAGGCGCTACAATGTCGCTGGTAGTCTTCTTGCTACTTTGATGCAGTTTTGCAGGTGTCCTGGAGCAGTCAGCGGTTAATCCTTGGCAGAAGTCGAAGGGAGAGGTGCAGAGGAACTCTGGTGAATTCTTGCAAGTCGTTATCTGAGGAAAAGCCCACAGGAGAGACCCTAAATAGCCCTCAGAGGAGGATTGGCCACCTAGTCAGGTAAGAACCTATCAGGAAGGGTCTCTGACGTCGCCTGCTGGCACTGGCCACTCAGAGGCCTCCATTGTGCCCTCACACCTCTGGATTCAAGATGGCAGAGGTCTGGGACACACTGGAGGAGCTCTGGGCACCACCCCAGGGGTGGTGATGGAGAGGGGAGTGGTCACTCCCCTTTCTTTTGCCCAGTTTTGCGCCAGAGCAGGGACTGGGGGTTCCCTGAACCGGTGTAGACTGGCTTATGCAAGGAGGGCACCATCTGTGCCCTTCAAAGCATTTCCAGAGGCTGGGAGAGGTTACTCCTCCCCATCCCTTAACACCTATATCCAAAGGGAGAGGGCGTAAAACCCTCTCTCTGAGGAAATCCTTTGTTCTGCCTTCCTGGGACTGGACTGCCCAGACCCCAGGGGCGCAGAACCCTGTCTGTGGGGTTGGCAGCAGCGGTAGCTGCAGAGAAAACCCCAGAGAGCTGGTTTGCAAGTACCCGGGGTCCATAGCGGAGCCCCAGGGATGCATGGGACTGGCACCCCAATACCAGATTTGGCATGGGTGGACAATTCCATGATCTTAGACATGTTACATGGCCATACTCGGAGTAACCATTGTGAAGCTACATATAGGTATTGACCTATAGGTAGTGCACACGTATAATGGTGTCCCCACACTCACAAAGTCTGGGAACATTGCCCTGAACTATGTGGGGGCACCTTGGCTAGTGCCAGGGTGCCGTCACACTTAGTAACTTTGCACCTAACCTTCACTAAGTGAAGGTTAGTCATATAGGTGACTTATAAATTACTTAAGTGCAGTGTAAAATGGCTGTGAAATAACGTGCGCGTTATTTCACTCAGGCTGCAGTGGCAGTCCTGTGTAAGATTTGTCAGAGCCCCCAATGGGGGGCAAAAGAAATGCTGCAGCCCATAGGAAACCACAATAGCCTGGGTACCTAGGTACCATATACTAGGGAATTATAAGGTTGTTCCAGTGTGCCAATTAGAATTGGTGAAAATGGTCACTAGCCTATATTGACAATTTCAAAGGCAGCAGAGAGCATAAGCACTGAGGTTCTGGTTAGCAGAGCCTCTGTGACACAGTTAGTCACTACACAGGTACACACATTCAGGCCACTGGGGTCCAGGCTAGCAGGATCCCAGTGAGACAGGCAAAAACAAACTTACATACATGTAAAAATGGGGGTAAGATGCCAGGCAAGATGGAACTTTCCTACACGAGCGTGCCCCTAAAGACACAGAGGGTGGAAATCATGGACATAGACTGTCCTGAGATCCTGCTGACGCAATTTGGAGGAGATAAGACCTTGCCTTCCCCGAGAACAACGGTACCCCTGTGTATTGCATCTTCTTTGCCTACTGAGGCCTCTGTCCACTCTTTGCAAAATTCCTTCGTGCACAGCCTGGCCCAGGTCCCCAGCACTCCATCCTGCGACGCACAACCCGCTGAGTTGTTCTCCGGCGGCGTGGGACCTTCTTTTGTTGTGCTGCATCAACCGCATTTTGTAATTCCCTTGAACCCGGATCCTGCGACTCCTGGGGGTGCTGGCTGGTATCCTGAGGGCTCTCCAAAGTGCTGAGAGCCCCCTCTTCCTCTTCACACAGAGTTGAGGCCCACAGGTCCCTCCTGAGTCCATCCAGCGCCATTTTGATGCAAAACGCACTTTTGGTGTAGCCAAGGCTTGTTGGCGACTTCCAACATGAAATCTCATCTGCAACGATTATCACATCGTGGGATATCTTTTGCATCACACAGGGACCCGCTGGCATCTTCCTATGGTGCAATTCTGCAGTCTTCGACTAACCGTGGACTCTTCTTTTGCACCCTCTTCTGGGTTGGGAGGAGGTCCTGTCCTTCCTGGAACTTCTTTCGACTTCTGGACTTGGTCCCCTTCCTTTGCAGGTCTTCAGGTCCAATAATCCAGCAGTTGTTCTTTACAGACTTGGTTGGCTGCTGCAAAATCCCCAAAACAAGGTGTAGAGTATCCTAAGGAAACTTGGAGTACTTTACTCCTGCTTTTGTGGGCTCTGGGGTGGGGTAATTTACTTACCTTTACTGTATTCTTACTCTCCCAGTGATTCTGCACACACTACACTTGTCAAGGGGGGAATTTGTGGTTTACATTCCACTTTCTTAGTATATGATTTGTGTTGCCCCTAGACCTATTTTCTACCATTGCATTCTATAGGATTTCCTTCTGTTTGCATTGTTCTATGACTATTTACTTGTCTAATTTTGGTGTCTAGTGTATATATTGTGTATAATACTTACCTCTAGAAGGAGTATTGTCTCTAAAATATTTTTGGTACTGTGTCACCCAAATAAATACCTTTTTTTTTGGTAACACTGAGTATTGTCTTTACTTGTGTATAAGTACTGTGTAACTATAAGTGGTATTGCATGAGCTTTGCATGCCTCCTAGTTCAGCCTAAGCTGCTCTGCTATAGGTACCTCTATCAGCCTAAGCTGCTAGAACACTACTATATTCACTAGGAAGGGATAACTAGACCTGGTGTAAGGTATCAGTACCCAAAGTACCCACTACAAACCAGGCCAGCCTCCTACAGTGTGTGCCAGGTGAAACTGAAGATCAACATTTGAGTTTGCGAGTGCCTGGTAAAACTGAAGAGCAACATTTGAGTCTGTGAGTGCCTGGTGAAACTGAAGAGCAACATTTGAGTGTGTGCGCCTGGTGAAACTGAAGAGCAACATTTGAGTGTGTGCGCCTGGTGAAACTGAAGAGCAACATTTGAGTGTGTGAGTGCCTGGTGAAACTGAAGAGCAACATTTGAGTGTGTGAGTGCCTGGTGAAAGTGAAGCTCAACATTTGAGTGTGTGAGTGCCTGGTGAAACTGAAGAGCAACATTTGAGTGTGTGCGCCTGGTGAAACTGAAGAGCAACATTTGAGTGTGTGAGTGCCTGGTGAAAGTGAAGCTCAACATTTGAGTGTGTGAGTGCCTGGTGAAACTGAAGAGCAACATTTGAGTGTGTGCGCCTGGTGAAACTGAAGAGCAACATTTGAGTGTGTGCGCCTGGTGAAACTGAAGAGCAACATTTGAGTGTGTGAGTGCCTGGTGAAAGTGAAGCTCAACATTTGAGTGTGTGAGTGCCTGGTGAAACTGAAGAGCAACATTTGAGTGTGTGCGCCTGGTGAAACTGAAGAGCAACATTTGAGTGTGTGAGCGCCTGGTGAAACTGAAGAGCAACATTTGAGTGTGTGAGTGCCCGGTGAAACTGAAGCTCAACATTTGAGTGTGTGAGTGCCTGGTGAAACTGAAGAGCAACATTTAAGTGTGTGAGTGCCCGGTGAAACTGAAGCTCAACATTTGAGTGTGTGAGTGCCCGGTGAAACTGAAGAGCAACATTTAAGTGTGTGAGTGCCCGGTGATACTGAAGAGCAACATTTGAGTGTGTGCGCCTGGTGAAACTGAAGAGCAACATTTGAGTGTGTGCGCCTGGTGAAACTGAAGAGCAACATTTGAGTGTGTGAGTGCCCGGTGAAACTGAAGCTCAACATTTGAGTGTGTGCGCCTGGTGATACTGAAGAGCAACATTTGAGTGTGTGCGCCTGGTGAAAGTGAAACTCAATATTTGACTGTGTGAGTGTCTGGGTATGTTATGGCTGTGCTCCGACAATTGAGACTAGTTGCACTTCTCGGCCATTGGTAGGACAGAAGCACGAGCATTAGGCGCTATAAACATATGGATTGTCTCTGGAGTCTTTAGAGATCCCCCCCTGCACAGTATCTGTAGGTGGGCCTCCCTCCCCCCGGACCCAGTCAGGGGCCTGCCGCCCGTGCACAGTATACTGTGCTGAGGGAGGCCCCTGGAGCTCGCCCCCCACACCCCGTAGGTGCCTTTGTTATGCCCCTGAATGCGAGCACAGCAACTATAAAAATGGAGGAGTTCTGTCATCCACTACCCACCTCTGGTTTGCATCACTGCTATATATTGAATTCCTAAGCCACTGCCCAGTTCAGTGAAAATCTATTGCAGAAATGTGACACTTTCAACCACAGACAACAATCAGTTTCATAAAATGACACGAAAATGCCAGTATAAACATAGTATGTTTATAGTGGTGTTTCAACCTTCCAAAGAGCTTAGCTGCCATCAACGGGGGAATGAAACGTGGCCTTAAATTTACAGGTAAAATTATGCAGTGGGGTGAGGTTTTATAAATAACATATCCTCAGTTACATAGTAGCTATCCAGTTTTCTAGTCTGTAGATGGGAATCGAGTGTGCTTCACTATAGAAGACGCCCCTATATGACATGCAAGCAAACAAAGCACAGCCCCCAAAGAAGGGTAAAGCACCAGGGAAAACATCTGGGGGACTATACTAGGCAGACGATTCCCAACAAATGTAAAAGTAGTTTGATACTTCTGCGGCTTCATATGCAGGCTAGAGGAATGATGATATCTGATAAAAGGAACGTGGTGAACCTTTAAATTAATAATAATAAAAAAACGAGCATGATCGTGATGTGTAAAACCCAGTGCAACCATGCTGTGTAAAACCCAGTCTGACTGCGCTATGTAAAACCCAGTGTGACCGTGCTGGGTAAAGCCCAGTGCAACCGTGCTGTGTAAAACACAGTGCGATCGTGCTGTGTAGGCGAAAGTAGTGCAGAAACCAGGCTGAAAACATGGAGCCTTATATGTTTTCATTAGTTTACCGGTGCGCTTGAGGAGGGCTAAATACCGGAAAAAGCATGACATATGCATGCCTTTGACTAATAAAATCAAATAGATTTTAAAAGGCAAGCCCACGAACAAATCAAAGTGAGGGGCGTGACTTGGCTGTGGTTAAAAGCCCAAAGTGAGATTACAACAGGGACGGAGCGCTTGTGCGCTCTACCCAAAACAGTGTTACGAGACACTAAGTTTCAGGGAACAAATGAAGAGGTTTCAGGAGGAAAAAGAACAGATGATGGACAGAATGCAGAGCAAATCAAACATTCTCCCCCAGTCACAAAGATCTGGGTTTAATCCTTCATTTTTTTTGCTCACCATGGCACCCCAGTTTGGACCCAGCCATATGCAAATCAGTCTTGACCCTGTTCCTCATGGGAACAGTCCAGCCCGAACTGCCAAGCCAGGTCCTCCCTGGACCGGAAACAAGCCCACAAACAAATCAAAGTGAGGGGCATGACTGGGGCGTGGTTAAAAGCCCAAAGAAAGATTAAAATAGGGACAGAGCGCTTGTGCGCTCAACCCTAAATAGTGTTACGAGACTTGAGGTTTCTGGGAACAAATTAAGAGGTTTCAGGAGGAAGCAACAGAATGTTGGCAAGGGGCATGGGAGCAACGTCTCAGCTGAAGGCTGGACTGGTTGAGGCTCAAAAAACACAAAGAAAAAAGGCAGAGAGTTGGAGGGAGGGGGGAACAATGGATGAGCTTCTTGGAGGACGGGGGATACTGTGGGAGAGGTAGGTGGGAATAAATACATGAGGTATACCCGGTAGTCCTCAGAATCTGTGCTTCTGTAACCTAAAGATATGTTGATTCTGTTGTAAGCATTTAAACAACAATTTCTGACATAGAGGCTAAAAAAATTAGTGCTTTGTATACCCAATCCACGGGAGGGAAAAAGTGGACAGGAAAATTGTGGACATCAAAGTTGCAAGAGAAAACAAATATGCACCAATACTATGAGTGGAAAAAGGCTATTTTCTTAAACAAGACATGGTTTATCAAATGATGAGCTTGTGAACGTAAAGTACACAAGAACAATGAAAAGCATGCTATACAATTATATAAACTAAATGTGCAATGGCAAACAGCTGAATCAATATCAATACCTATTAGTCTTTGCATTTAATCAAGCATTAAAATATGTAAGCAACGATTTTTCACCCATTTCAACATAATTTAGGATGGGGTCTTTATTGGGACAGCTAGAAGGGATACACCCTAATGTACAAGTTACTTACCTTCGGTAATGATATATCCGGTAAAGACATATTCTAGTTGCAGATTCCTTCCCTTTGAATTTCCCCAGGCATCAGACTGGATCGGTAGATTTTTCTTCAAGCAGTACCTCTGTGCGCCGTCAGGTGGCATCGGTCGAGTACACGGGCGTCGTTGGCGTCGTGTTCACCGTGATGACGTTGCAGTCGTATTTAGGCGCCACCCCGGTGCGCTGGCGTCAGTTTCTTTTCAAGACTTTCCACGCCAGTAGCGCGGAGCCATGAAGAACACTGAGAGTGGTGCGCCAGAAATAGAGCCCTAAAAGGGAAGTTCCTGTCCCTAGAAATCAGTTCGCATTGTGGGGAGGATTGGCAGGTTGGTAAGGAATCTGCAACTAGAATATGTCTCTGCCAGATATATTGTTACCGAGGGTAAGTAACTTGTACATCTGGTTGGCTGCAAACCAAGATCACACCAACAAGTCCTGCAGGACCGAACGGCTAAAGTAGCTGTCCCTTCGGACCTGATTGTCCAGGCAGTAGTGTTTGGTAAAAGTGTGCAGAGATGCCCACGTCGCTGCCTGACAGATGTCCGGGACTTGAACGCCCTGTGGTAGCAGCAGGAGCTCTGGTGGAGTGAGCTCGCAAACCATCGGAGGTTGCTTTTTAGCCAGAGCGTAGCAAATTTTGATGTATAAGAGCACCTATTGTGAAATGGTCCTCTTCTACACCGCTTTCCCTTTCTTTGCACCCACATATCCCACAAAGAGTTGATCGTCCATCCAGAAGTCTTTGGTACGATCAAGATAGAACGCCAACGCTCTTTTTGGGTCCAGACGGAGGAGTCTCTCCCCCACATGAGAGGGATAGGGGGTACATAAAAGGTAGGCAAGGTGATGGAATGTCCAACATGTAAGGGTGTCACTACCTTAGGTAGAAAAGAAGCCTTCGTGCAAAGCACCACTTTGTCAGGATGTATGGCCCAAAAATGTGGCTTAGATGACAGAGCCTGGAGTTCACTAACTCTGTGGGCAGAAGTAATGGCAACTAAAAGACAGTCTTTATAGTTAAGAGCCGTAAAGGACAGTTGTGAAGCGGTTAAAACGGGGTACACATAAGGTATGTTAAGACCAGGTTGAGATCCCATTGGGGCATGACGAATGGGATAGGAGGAAAGAGATGTGTGAGGCCTTCCCAACTATGGGAGATTTAAATAAGGAAGGCTGATCTGGTAACCTCAAGAAACCAGATCAAGAGATATCCCTTAAGATTGCCCAAGGTGGAACCCTGCCAGGCAAGGGAAAGAATAAAAAGAAGGACTTGAGAAAGAGGAGCAGACAGAGGATCAACAGATTTGTAGATGCACCATTCCACAAATTTCTTCCAATGACAGGCGTATACAGTTTTGGTTGAGGGACGCCTGGCTGCCAAGATAACATCACAGACTTCGGGTGGCAGGTCAAAAGACGTCAACTGTCGCCACTCCATCTCCACTCATGAAGCCGCAGAGTTGACAGGTTTGGGTGGAGGACCCTCCCCTGCTGCTGGGCAGTCTGATTGGAGGAACAATGGCCATGTTCAAGAGCTCGGGATACCAGACTCTTCGGGCCCAGTCCGGAGCCACCAGTATTACTTGGGCCCGGTCTTGCCTGATCTTCTTCAGAACTCTGACAGAAGTGGTATAGACGGAAAGGCGTACAGGAGGCCTGAATTCCACTTGCGATGAAAAGCGTCACCGATTGAGTGCCGCCTTGGAAACTCCAACGCGCAAAACAGCTGACACTGCACATTCTCTACAAAGGCGAACAAGTCCCACTGCAGGAAGAGACCTTGCGCCACCTCTGGATGGAGACGCCATTCGTGATCGACCACCCATCGCCGGCTGAGTTCGTCTGCTCTGACATTCAAGGAGCCCACCAGGTTTTGAACTACCAGGGAAATGCCCTGATGTCCCAGCCAAGTCCAGAGGCGAAGGGCCTCTTGACAAAGGATCCACGACCCCACTCTGCCTTGTTTGTTCCAATACCACATGGTGGTGGTGTTGTCTGTGAACACCTGCACTGCTTTCCCCTTGAGAGACTGAAGGAATGCTTTTAATGCTAGTCGAATCGCTCAGAGCTCCAGATGATTGATATGGAGCCCGGTTCCGCCGGAGACCAGATGCCTCAGATCTCCGCCTCTCCCATGTGGCCACCCCATCCCAGGAGTGACGTATCTGTCACAACTGTAAGATCTGTTTGGGGAAAGGAGAGGAATCTGCCCTTATACGTTAACCACCACTACAGGTCTCTTGCAGTTCCTTCCGAGATCTGGAACTTGTCGGAGAGATTCCCCTGATGCTGCGCCCACTGGAACTTCAGGTCCCACTGCAGAGCCCGCATATGCCATCTGGCATTGTGAACCAGCAGGATGCAGGAGGCCCTGAGGCCCAGCAGCCCCAGAGTCATTCTCACCTAAATTCAGGACAGAGGCTGAAACATCGGTATCATAGCCCAAATATCCTGGACTTGCTTTTTGGGAGGATATCCCCGAAACTGCAATGTATCCAGGTCAGCTCTGATGAAAGGGAGTGTCTGAGAAGGAGTCAGTCAGGTGTGACTTCGGCACGTTGATAGTGAACCCCTTCGAATGCAAAAGGTTTGTGTAGTCTGGAGGTGGGAGACGATTGTCTGGGGCAAATTCGCCGTCAACAGCCATTTGTCGAGGTAGGGGAAGACTGGGACCCCTAACCTGCGCAGATGAGCTGCCGCCACTACCATCACTTTTGTAAATACCCGAGGGGCTCTGGCAAGGCCAAAGGGGAGCATGGTAAACTGAAAGTGCTTGTGACCTACCACGAAATGTAGGTAACGTCTGTGTGCCGGCAAGACGGGAATGTGGAAGTATGCATCTTGCAAGTACAACGCTACCATACAGTCTCCGGGATCCAGGGCAGATAGGACCTGAGACAATGTCAACATTTTGAACTTCTTCTTTTTGAGGAAGAGAATGAGGGACCGAAGATCTAATATAGGCTGAAGACATTTGTCCTTTTTTGGAATCAGAAAGTAGCGGGAATAGTAACCACAACCTACTTCCTGCAACGGAACCCTCTCTATAGCTCCTTTGGCCAAAAGGGCTTGGACTTCCTCATGAAGAAGTGCCATATGATCCTCCGATATCTGATTGTATGAAGGTGGCACGGCTAGAGGAGATGTCTCGAAGGGGAGGGAGTAGCCCCTTCAGATGATTTGGAGAAACCAGCTGGCCCAGGTAATGGTTTGCAATTGGGGCAGGTGTTGGCTAATCCTGCCACCCACTGGCTCTTGATGTACCTGCGGACTAGGAAGGCTTGGATGCTGAAGAGGGGGTGGGGATGGACTGGGCGACCCGCTGGCTCCCTGTTCCCCGGGGGCATGGGATCCCGCGTCCGCAGCCGCGCAGTAGCTGTACAGCATGTGCGTGTTGATGGCCAGGGAGGAAAGGACATGGTTGGGTGCCCCTTCCGTAGCCACAAAAGGGGCAAAAGGCGGACTGCTGGGGTCTGGGAGCGGGTGCGAGGCAAATGGACCTGGCAGTGGCTCGGGAATCCTAAAGAGCTCGAGCACTGAGTCCGCCTTGTTTCTGAAGAGACGTGTGCCATCAAAGGGCATGTCCATCAAGGATTGCTGGACATCCCTTGAAAGGCCAGATGTTCTCAGTTAGGCGTGGCGTCTCAATGCAAACGTCGATGCGACCGATCTGCCCAAAGAGTCGGTCGTATCTAGTCTACAACGAATCATGAACTTCCCTGCGTCCCTCCCATCTGTTACAGCTTGGGAAAGGCTAGTCCGGGCCTCCTCCAGAACTTTAGGCAACACTTGCGCGACCGTATCCCATAGAGTATGGAAATAAAGGCCCAAAAGGCATGCGGTGTTCACGGACTGCAGCACTAGACTGTTGGAAGAAAACAACTTCTTCCTCAAATCATCCAGTCTTTTTGATTCCCTATCTGGGGGTGTGGCAGGGAATGCGCCAGATGAATAAGAAGCCTGGATGACAAGGCTTTCAGGCATGAGGTGTTGGGTGAGGAATTTCGGGTCTGACAGCGCAGGCCGATGGCGGCTGGCAATTGTTCTATTCACAGGAGCCCCTGTGCTGGGTCAGGACCAAGTACCCAAAAGGACGTCTGTCAGTGCTTCATTAAAGGGAAGAAGGGTCTCGGAAGAGGAAGACCCTGGCTGAAGCACGTCGGTTAGGATATTAGGCCTAACCTCCACAGAAGGTATCTCAAGGTCCAGGACCTCAGCCGCTCTTCTCACCACCATGGAATAAGAGGCACCCTCCTCCGTAGCCACGATACAGAGCATACCAGTATCTGGGGATGTGTCTAGACCACTGGCATCACCCAGATCATGCACACAGTCCATTTGGGGGTCAAGCTGGTATTCTAAAGGGTCCAGCGTCCCCTCCATACTCTCCCCGTATCCATATCCACAAGAATCAGGGTCTGGATCAACCCTGGGCCCAGGAGAGCCCATAGAGAACGGAATTGGCATTGAGCGGCATCGTTCCGGCTCCGGGTCGTCGGGTATGAGGATGGGATCGACGTCAATTGTGGGCCCAACTGACGTCGGGAGCATCAACGTCTGACCAGAGGGAGCTCCCACTGACTCACCTGTCCCGAAGGCACCGAAGGTAGGTTGGACTGCCCAAAAATGAGGCGCATGCCCTCATAAAATTCTTTAAGTTGGGCAGGGGTGGCTCCCGGGAAGTCGGGGAAGCGCAGAGCCGACCCAGATGAAGGCTCCATTGACAGATCATCCGATCAACGGGGTGAAGTTGAAGAATGCTTGTCGTTCTTCAACTTCTTCTTTTTGTGACCCGAATGTCCCAATGACTTGGAGGACGAGGAGTGTTGGGGACTCCGCGGCCGGTCTCAGCACCTTCCTCTAGAATGAGACCGTGAGCACCACAGAGTCGAGTGCCGGGCTTCCATGAGCTTTAGGGCCCGCACCCTCAAAGCTTTTGAGTTCATGGCCTGACACTCGGAGCACGACATCGGCACCAAAAGACACAAAAGGTGCGGATCCGTCACCGACATAGTTCGGTGACAGGAGTCGCAGGGCTTGAATCCGGTCTTGCGGGACATCCCTCGATGCATCCACAAACTCATCAAAAACGTCGACAAAAGTGTCACGTAGTCAAAAGATGACTGAGGTAGCTCTCTCCGGATCTGCGCGTAGGCTGGCATGGAAAGAAAAGAAAAAGAAATTGATGTCAGCGCGCCGGGGTGGCGCCTATATACGACCGACGCCACCTGATGGTGTGCAGAGGTACTGCTCGAAGAAAAATCTCCTGATCCAGTCTGACGCCTGGGGAAATTCATGGGTAGCTAGCTAATAAGTGGGTTGAAATGTACACAAAAATCTAATGTGTGCACGAAGAAGAAGGAATGGTTTCTTACCTGTAACTACAGTTCTCTCGTAGGTGTATTGCCATGATAGTCATAAGCACTGAATAGTTCCGCGCGCCTGCGGGGACCCCGGAGCACTGATGTGAAGTATATTCTTAAGTGTAGATCGCAGCCCTTTGCAAAAGGTCTGTCAAAAATCACTTAAGAATAACACTGTGCAGCCTATGTGAACAGCTACACAGGCCAAATTGTTGAAAAGAAAAACAGCTGTAGTGTAAATTCACGTTCAAACACGTATTTATTCTAGAAATGTAATAAAAAAAATACATTCTCATACTTCATTTACACATCTCATGAGAATAAAACAATGCAGGGCAGTGTAGCCCATAGGCTGCCATTATACAGAATGTAAATAGAGCTGTGCCTTTAAGAAAGTAAAGTCTTCCTGTATCCCATCATGCACAGCAAAAGGCAGTTGCCTCAGTTCTTTTTGAAGGCTTGTCACCTGACATGAAGGAACAAAACATTCGTTGGAGTACCAACATCGATACTATTATGGCAACTTTTCTATGTCAACTCCACCGGGGAGGAGGGAGGGTTGCTTATGACTATCATGGAAATACCCCTACGAGAGAACTGGAGTTACAGGTAAGAAACCATTCCTTCTCTCGTAGGGGATTTCCATGTATAGTCATAAGCACTGAATAGACTAGCAAGCCCATCCCCATAACCGCGGTGGAGTAGACCGAATAATACTGAAAAAACCATGAATCATGCAAATAAATTCTTAAGGGAAGCCTGTCCAACCTGCGCATCTGCCCTAGCGTCTGTATCAAGGCAGTAATGCTGTGTAAAGGTATGGACCGATTTCCAAGTGGCTGCCTTGCATATCTCTGCCAAAGGGATATTTCTCATTAAGGCCGCAGTAGCTGCCTTCCCTCTAGTAGAATGGGCTTTTGGCCTGCCACCAAGAGATTTGTTCGCTAACTGACAACACAACAGTATACAGGAAACAATCCACCTGGATAATGATTGCTTAGACGTGCCCAACCCTGTTCTAACTGGGCCATAGTTAACAAAGAGCTGCTGTGATTTACGCAAGCATTTTGTCCTGTCCAAGTAAAATTTCAAAACCCTCTTTACATCCAGAGAATGCAGAGTTCTCTCGGCAGGGGTAGTTGGATTTTGAAAGAAAGTTGGTAATGAAATAGTTTGGTTCACATGAAAGTCAGAAACGACTTTTGGTAAAAATTTTGGATGCGTCCTCATCACTACTTTCGCAGAATGAAAGACCGTGTAGGGTTCTTGAGCGCAAAGGGCCTGGATTTCGCTGACCCTACGCGTTGATGTGATTGCAACCAGAAAGGCAGTTTTCCACTTGAGATGTTGAAGTGATGCTTTATGTATTGGCTCGAACAGAGGTAGCATCAGACGAGATAGGACAACATTCAGTTCCCATGGAGGAGATGGCCTCCTAATGGGAGGGAAGACCTTTTTTAAGCCCTCCAGGAAGTCCTTGATAATTGGGATCCTAAAAAAGGAGGGTAGAGAGGGGCTCTTTCTATAGGCCGTTAGAGCCGCCAAGTGCACTTTTATTGATGTCAATTGTAAACCTGATTTTGCCAAACTTAGCAAGTATGGCACGATAGTTTCCTCTCCACAGGATACCGGGTCAACGTTGTTGTCCAAACACCACACACTCCACTTGCATGCATAAGCCGATCGTGTAGAAGGGCGCTTTGCTTCTCTTAGAATTTCCATACAGTCCTGAGGTAGGTTCAAGTGTCCATATTGCACTAACTCAGGAGCCATGCTGCCAAACTCAACGATGAGAGGTTGGGATGAGATATTTGCCCTCTGAACTTCGTGAGAAGTCCGGACGATGAGGCAGTCTGATGTGTGGCTTGAGTGACCGGTGAAGAAGGTCTGGAAACCACCATTGGCGTGGCCATTCTGGAGCAATTAGAATCATTTTAGATTGAGCATTGGATAGCTTCTGGAGGACTGCCGGTATCAGGGGAAGCGGTGGAAAGGCGTAAAGAAATGCTCCTGACCAGCTTATCCACAGGGCATTCCCCAGTGTCCCTGGATGGTAATATCTGGAAGCGAAGGTTTGGCATTTTTTGTTTTCTGGGGTTGCAAATAGGTCTATAGAGGGAGTACCCCATAGTGCGAAAATGGAACGAACAACGTCGTCGTGTAATACCCATTTGTGGTTCTCGTCCATTATGCGGCTGAGAGCATCCGCTTGAACATTCTGCCTGCCGGGCAGGTGAGTTGCCACTAGCGACAGGTTTCTGGCTAGAAGCCAATGCCAGATTGTCTGAGCCTCTCTGGATAATATTCTGGACCTGGTGCCTCCTTGTTTGTTTACGTAATAAATGGTGGCCACGTTGTCCGTCTGGAGGAGGAGAGTTTCCGTTTTCAGAGAAGGTAGGAAGGCTTTGAGCGCAAGATGGACTGCGCGAAGCTCCAGCAGGTTGATATGATAGAGACTCTCTCTCTGTGACCACTTGCCTTGGACTCGAAGATGATCCATGTGCGCTCCCCATCCGAGCAACGATGCGTCTGTTACGATGGTTTGAACTGGAGGCTGTTGTTGGAAAGGAATCCCCACCAAGAGATTGTTGGGTGAGCACCACCACTTCAGGGACTGTAGGGCGTGGGGGGAAAGCAGGACTCTGCTCTCCCAATCGTCTATCAGTTGACACCATTGATCCTCCAGGTACTCCTGTAAGGGTCTCATATGGAGGCGAGCATTGGGAACGAGGTGGATACAAGACGCCATCGAGCCTAGTAGAGAAGCTATTACTCTTGCAGTGGTATGTGGTGTTCTCTCTAGTTGTTTGCACTTTTGGAGAATCGATAATCGTCGTTCCTTCGAAGGAAACACCTTTCCTTGATTGGTATCTATAATGGCCCCCAAGTAATGCAGCCTCTGAACAGGCGTTGCTGTGGACTTGAGAAGATTGACTTGAAGACCGAGATTCTGGAGCAGCTGTTGAGCCCAGTTGAAATGTTGTTGTGCCTCTAGGTAGTTGGAGGCCTTTATGAGCCAATCGTCTAGATAGGGGTAGACAAATATTCGATGCTTCCTCAAATGGGCGGCTACCACCGCCATGCATTTGGAAAAAGTTCTCGGCGCTGATTTGAGGCCGAAGGGTAGGACCGCAAATTGGTAATGACTTTTGCCGACGGTGAACCTTAGGAATTTTCGATGTTTCTTGCTCACCGGAATGTGAAAATAAGCGTCGCGAAGGTCTATCGCGCAGAGCCAGTCGCCCTGACGAAGTTGAGGGTAAATTTGGTGCAAGGATAGCATCCTGAATTTCTCTTTGCGAATCCACTTGTTTGCTGTCCTTAGGTCTAGAATGGGACGAAACTCTTGTTTGTCCTTCTTTGGCACTAGAAAATACCTCGAATAAATCCCTTTCCCGCGTTGGTTGATCGGGACGGGCTCTATTGCTCTTTTTTGTAATAGAATATCTACTTCTAACTGAAGAGCTTCGAGGTGGTGGCTGGCTGGTTTGGGTGGAACAGATGGAGGAGGATTGATGAATCTGAGAGCGTAACCATTTCGCACAATATTCAATACCCAGGCGTCTGATATGATGTGTAGCCACTCGTCGAGATACTTCCCCCTACCGGAGTGGATAACGGAGGAGGGGGAAGCGAAGATTCAGGGCTTAGACACAGGAGTCTGGCGCGTTGGCTGAGTTTGCGGCGTGGAACGACCCCTTGTCGACTTTCGGTGTGGAGAAAGCCCGTTGATGCTGCTGTTGCTGCTGGGGACGTGAGGACATCCAGTGTGGTGTCTGATACCTGTGTGTGAATAGCCTTCGCTGATAGGGACTAAATACTTTTCGTTGTTCCTTTGGGCGTTCCATGCCTACCGCTTTTAAAGTGTCTAGCTCAGACTTCATTCTTGACATCTCGTCATCGGCATGAGAGCCGAACAAGGTGGAGCCTGAGAATGGTAGATTCTGAATTCTCTGCTGTGCCTCTGGTTTGAGAGATGTCAATCGCAACCATGCATGTCGTCTTAAAGCTACTCCATGAGCGTAGTTATGTGCCGACAGCACCGAGGAATCAGCAGCAGCGCTTATCACCTGGTTGGAAACCATGGCACCCTCACTCACGACCTCCAAGAAATCTTCTCTTTTGTCCTTGGGTAGGTGCTCTGCAAACTGCAGCATAGAGTCCCAAAGAGCACGATCATATCTTCCTAATAAAGCAGTGGCACTGGCTGATTTCATTGTGATGGCTGCAGTAGAGCATACTTTTCGGCCCGCGGCATCGATCTTTCTGCTCTCCTTGTCCGGAGGCGAGGAGGAAGATGGTGATGTAGAGTGTAATTTCTTTGCCGCTACTATAACCACTGAGTCCGGCACCGGGTCCGACCTTAGGAATAGAGGGTCTTGCTCCGGCGGGCGATACTTTTTAATAAGCATGGAAGGAGCAGATTTCGTTGTGGCCGGTGTCAGAAAAATATCCATTACCGGATCAAGAAGACTCGGGACCAGTGGAAGTAAAGGTCTTGAAGATGTCCTCTGGTGTAAAGTCTTGAAAATCACTGAGGTCGATGGGGCGGGTACCGCCAGCGGGATATTTAGTTTGGTCGCCCCGCGCGCTAGGACCTCTTGGAAGGTATTCACGTCATCTATAGGGGACACTCTCAGGGACGGTGAGTCCGACAGGGTTGGAGAGTAGTCCCGTGTAGACGAAGAAGAATGTCTATGACGTGAAGATCTCTGAAGTGACTCATGTCGATGGTGCCGAGAGGAAGACGAACGTCTAGAGGAATGTCTGGAATGTCTTATGGATTCCACTGGAGTCACCGGAACAGACTCTGAGGGGGGATCCGGAAGAGGAGCCGTACGTGTAACTGGCGTCTGCGGCAGCAGTGGCTGTTGAGGAGAGAGCTGAGGCGAAGCTGGAAGCAGGATAAGTGAGGCAGAGGATTCTGAAGTGGTGTAAACCCTTCTAGGCCTCTTTGACTGTCGCCTCAACGTCGACACACTCCTCGACGTCGAAGTACGGTGACGTCGGGTGCCTCTTGACGTTGATTCCCCTCGCCGCTGAGATCCTCTCGACGACGACCTTCCTTGACGTCGATGTGATGACTGCGACCGTCTTCGACAGCGAACACTCTCCCTCGACACCGATCGTCCGCGTCGCGTCGACGCCGACCCGGACCAAGATCTTCTCGACGGCGAGCGTCCACGCCGTCTTGACGGCAAAACAGCTGCCGACGTCGAGCGATGCCTCTTTCTCGACGGTGAGCCGGTCTTCGACGGCGAGCATGTCGCCGCCGTTCCTGGCCTCGGCGTCGATGCCCTCGACGTCGTCGGAGACCTATGCCATTTATGAGCAGGTCTGGCAGAAGTTGCAGAGGAAACAGGGTGAGCCCTGGTAGAAGACTGACCTTCTCCTCGCTCTGTGGCAGATTGACCACTTCTTCTCCTGTCCTCTCTTGTTCTAGAGAAAGTTCTACAGATGTCACAGGAGTCAGGCTTGTGGCTGGATGGAAGGCAAATTATACAGACCTGGTGTGGGTCTGTTTTAGCCTTTTTTCTGCCACAAGATTGACATTTATCAAAAAGTGAAGGCATTCTAAAAAAGAAAAACCTTACATTTCTGTCAAAATTTGACAGAAAAGGTTAGCAAATGTTCACTCAATATGAAAAACGTCGAGTGAAATTGAAATTCAAAAGGTTTTAATTGAATTTTTTGTCAAAAAAGCTTTGTGAGGTAGAGCTCAATGCTTCAGGGTCCTGTCAGAAGGAGCCGGAAAAAAGAACTGAGGCAACTGCCTTTTGCAGTGCATGATGGGATACAGGAAGACTTTACTTTCTTAAAGGCAAAGCTCTATTTACATTCTGTATAATGGCAGCCTATGGGCTACACTGCCCTGCATTGTTTTATTCTCATGAGAAGTGTAAATGAAGTATGAGAATGTATTTTTTTTATTACATTTCTAGAATAAATACGTGTTTGAACGTGAATTTACACTACAGCTGTTTTTCTTTTCAACAATTTGGCCTGTGTAGCTGTTCACATAGGCTGCACAGTGTTATTCTTAAGTGATTTTTGACAGACCTTTTGCAAAGGGCTGCGATCTACACTTAAGAATATACTTCACATCAGTGCTCCGGGGTCCCCGCAGGCGCACGGAACTATTCAGTGCTTATGACTATACATGGAAATCCCCTACGAGAGAAATTGTGTTGTGATGTGTTTGCTAAAATAGTTTCGGTACAGTACCCACAGGTGCACAGTACAAGCAAGTGATCAGAGAGACTACTAGGTTCTCAAAAATAATTTAAATAAGCTCAACTGCAGAGAGAGAAGGAGATATGCCAGAGAAGGCTGGAGTACTTGATGTCCGTTAACCTGGTAGGACCAGAAGAGCCAAAAAATAACTACATGCAGGTATAACAATCAGTACCACCCAAGGCATGAATACATGTAGGACAATGGCTCAATGGACAAAAATCTCTTGAGGAACATGAAGGGAGACAGGGTACTGCACAAAGTGCGTACAGGCATCAATCTTTGAATATTCCTTGGAGGAGATGGTCTAGAACCAGAGTAAGAAGAGGCTATTTACTGGGTGTTTCAGTTGAAAAGTGTGCATAAAGAAGCTAAGCTATCAGAAGCTTCCTGAAGAGATTAGGGCACCAGGAAAGGCCAATGACAGACTTCAGCTGGGGGTCAGGGGCTCTAGAAGGCAAGAAAGCTGCAGGCACACCCCAATCATTGACAGCTCAGCTAGGGGATTTCAAGGTTATATGTCAGCTGCAAGCACACACCAATCACTCAGAATTCAATCAGGGGGTTTACAGAATACAGGGAAGCTGCAAGAAATCACTTAAAGAGTTTGGCTAGGTGGGCTGTAGGATTTAATACAGCTGCAAGCACACAGCTATCTGTGAGAGTTCAGCAAGAGGTCTCTGGGATGCAGGACGCGTGCAAACATATACCAATCACTGAGACACCAGCAAGTGGGGCCTCTGGGAACCAGTCTTGTCCAAATACACATCAATCAATTAAAATTCATCTGGGGGCTCTAAGGTATGATGCAGCTTCAAGCACAAACCAATCACTAAGAGTTAAGCTAGAACGTCTCTAGGGTACAGAGCCCCTGCAAATGCTCACTAATCGCTGAGAGTTCAGCTAGAAGGCCTCTAGGGTTGAGGGCAGCTACTAACACATACCAGTCATTCAGAGTTCAGCTATGGGGTCTCTAAGGATACTGTGCATTCGCAAGCACACATCAGTCACTATTACATCAGCCATGAGGCCTCCTGGGTATAGGGTAGGTGCAGGCAGGCCGCAATAACTCAGAGTTCAGCTAGGGGGCCTCTGAGACCCAGGGCAGCTACATGCACACATCAACCACTGAGACTTCAGTTACGTGGCCTCTGAGCTACTGAGAAGCTGTAAGCACAAGCCTATGACTGAGATCAGCTAAGGGGCTTCTAGGATACAGGGTGTGGGCAGGCACACACCAATCACTAAGAGATCAACTAGGGGGCTCTAGTGTACCGGGTGTGCACAAGCACATACCAACATTCAGAGGTACACTGGGGGACCTTTAGAGTACAGGCCAGCTAAAAACACACCACAATCAGTGATAGGTCAGCTAGGGAGAAGCTTTAGAGTACAAATCAGCTGCAAGCATACAACAATCACTAAGAGTTCAGCTACGGGGCACCTAGGGTACCAGGCACACGTAAGCATACACCAATCACTGACAGTTCAGCTACCGGGCATTTAGGGTACCAGGCATGCGTAAGCATACACTAATCACTCAGAGGTCAGCTACAGGGCACCGCACTCAGAGTTCAGCTACGGGGCACCTAGGGGACCAGGCATGCGTAAGCATACACCAATCACTCAGAGTTCAGCTACGGGGCATCCAGGGTACCAGGAATGTGTAAGCATACACCAACCACTCAGAGTTCAGCTACATGGCATCAAGGGTACCAGGCATGCGTAAGCATACACCAATAACTCATAGTTCAGCTATAGGGCATCTAAGTACCAGGCATGCGTAAGCAGACACCAATCACTGAGAGTTCAGCTATGGGGCATCTAGGGTACCAGGCATGCGTAAGTATACACCAACTACTCAGAGTTCAACTTGGAAGCTTCTAGGGTACGGGTGTGCACAATTGAGAGCTCACCTAGGAGGTCTCTATGGTACAGAGCTACTGCAAGCACACACCAACCACTGAGTGTTCTGCTAGGACGCTTCTAACTTACAGGACAGTTCAGGGGTCTACAATCTTTTTGGCAGTGATAGCTACTTCTGCTGAAGAAAAGTCCTCCTGAGCAACTGGCAAATTTTATAACTTTAAAATAGTGACAATACATTTAACATTGCACTTTTATCACTATAAGCAGAGATTGTAGGTATTGACCTCCTAAGCATTTCAGGCGAGGTTAACTGCAGAAAGGCAAGGAAAAACGTATACATATTAAACGCCTCCATGTGACTAAAATAAGAGCCCAATCATCTTGAGCCCTCTGGCACAAAGGACACAATGATAGCAAAAATTCTCAGCTTCAAGTATCATTCAACTATAAACTCTAAGTGCCTGACTGACAAAGGTACACTTACACTTTGTGTAAGGTTACTATTGTTGCTACACACAAATGTATTTTACTAGTAGTATTTACTAGTACTATCTTTACGAGATGACCAGTACTGCCTTCTTTAGTATGCAGATACCTGAAAGAGGTACTGGGCTTGGATTCACCTCTGAGACCTCCTTTGAGGGTGCTGGTGAGCTACTAATAGCTTTGGGGCAACTTGCGGCCGACCCCTGCACCAGTCACTCTGAGACCTCCAGGGTACAGGGCAGCTGCAAGAATTGAGATCCAGATGTGGATGTGCACCAACTGTATCAGAGGGCACCAGAAGCTGAATGTGCAGGATGAAGTACAAACACACACCAGCTCAGACTCAAAGAGTGTAGCACCTGCTAACGCGGCCTTCTCTTTTACTTCACAATACAAAATCCTTGCATTTTTTATAATCACAGTATCCCCACCCCAACACTTACTCAAGATGGGAGCAGGGCCCCTGGATCCGAATCCCATGTCTGACAGAGCACTCATTATCCAATTCAGAGCAAGACTAGACTGAAACAAACACATTTTTTTTATTAAGCGTTATGGTCCAATACTATGAATATACAAAATAAAATTGATTAAATAATATTAGCTAAAGTGATAAAAGTTATTTAAATTCTGACAACCAGAGTAGTACAAAAAAGGCTTTAAATGATTCACGGCATAAAACAATCAATGAAAAAGATAACAGAAATTGGTGAGATACTACCGTATTGAGAAAGCTAAATACTGGAACAATGCAGACAACTGGGGTCAGTGCAGTAAAAATATTATCTTAGTCGGTTACACAATAGAGAATCAAGTCAGTGAACTCACCTCTATGTATTTGCTCTTAGTTTCTCAAACAAAGTGGTCAATATCTGGCAATCTGCCCTTCCGATAGACTACAAAGCACTCAAGCCAACCCCAGGGTTGAGGCTTCCCAAGGCAAAACCAATTGTAATTCAGCCCGAGAGTCATGCACGTATTTCTGCTTGGCAGAGCCGTGCAGTTGCTAATGCTCATGCTGCCCCAAAGGCAAATACTGCTCTTTGGCAGATCATGTGGAAAAAGTTACCCATCTTTGCTAACGCCTTTTCTGGTAGACTTTATCTAACCCCAGATTGCTCACCTTGTGAATTTCCCCAGGCGCCAGACTGGATCCGGGAACATTTGCAGCAATTTCATTTACTGTCGGCAGCTGGAGTCATCCGGCTCTGCATCAGATCTGTTCCACTCTGGACATGATGTCAGGGCCACTATATGTGTGCAAGGTCAGAGAGAAGAACAAATTACTTACCTTCGTTAATGCTTTTTCTGGTGGATACAGTACCTAACTTTTGACTATTCCTCACCTAAGAATACTCCCAATTCACCAGCATTAGACAGAAATCTTTTCTTTCTAGCTCTCCACGTCGACGAGGACGTCACAATGGCACAGCTCCGCACTCGACTCCATCTGACATCATCGGAGCCATAAGAAGTCCTGGTCGGCGTGCTGATGTCAGTTTCACCAACTTTTTTTCACCGCCTCCGAGGCGAACAGGTGATCACCAGCACAACATGAGCGAACTCAATACAAAAGTTTTATATTAATATACATATATACATCCCTATATAAACATACATTTTGAATATATAATTATCCAGAAATTCATGTATACAACATTTACAAACAATTTAATTCTTGTCATAACCAGACACACAACGGGGAGGCAAGTGGGACCGTGAGGATCGACTGGTAGATACCGTATTCACCAGAAAAAACGTTTGCGAAATAATTAACTTGCTCTTCTGATGGATACATCTACCTATGGATTCCTCACCTTTTGAATAGAATCCCAAAGCAGTCTGGCACTCGGAGGTGGGTGCATGTCTGGCTATACCAAGAAATCCTGCAGCGCAGAGCGGGAAAAATGGCCATCCCTCCTCACTTCTGAGTCCAAGCAGTAATGTTTTGTGAAAATATGGAGGGAAGCCCAAATTGCTGCCTTGCAAATGTCAACAACAGGTACACTTCTAGCCAAAGCAGAAGTAATAGACTTTGCTCTAGTCAAATGAGCTCTAATGCCCTCGGGTGGATCCTTCTTTGCCAGCGGATAACATACTTTAATTCAGAGAATGACCCACCTTGAAAGGTATCTTTTGTGGACTGCTTTGCCCTTCATCTTGCCCACAAAGCCAATGAAGAGCTGATTGTCTGTCCTGATCTCTCTAGCCCTGTCCACATAGAAGCTCAGCGCTCTCTTTGGATGCAGACAATGCAGCCTTTACTACTCCTTAGAGGAATGGGGACGAGGGTAAAAGGACAGAAGGGTGATGAATGCTCTGAATGGAAAGGAGTCACTACCTTTGGCAGGAAAGCCGCCCTAGTTCTCAAAACCACCTTGTTAGCATGGAAAGTGGTAAAAGGAGGTTCCACACTTACATCTTGAAGCTCGCTAACAGGCCTAGCTGATGTGATTGCTATAAGAAAGACAGTTTTAAATATAAGGAACCTCAACAGGCAACTATGTAATGGTTCAAACGGTGAACCCATTAGGTACGTTAAAACTAAGTCTAAATCCCACATAGGCATTATAAACTGAGTGGGAGGAAAACTATTAGTCAAACCCTTAAGAAACCTTAGAACTAAAGGTGACTTAAATAAAGAGGGTTGCTCAGGTAAACAAATAAATGCAGACAGTGCAGACAAATAACCCTTCACGGTCGCAACTGCCCAACCTTACTGCACCAAGGAGAGAGCAAATTGTAAAACATTGGACAAATGGGCCTGTAAAAGATCAATGTGTCTCTCCTCACACCATTTCACAAATTTGGCCCATCTACCAGCATAGACAGTTTTGGTGGAGTGTCACCCGGCAGATAATATACCATCCAACACTTCTCGGAGAAGAGAAAAAGAATTCGGATTTCCTGTTCAATCTCCAAGCATATAGGTGCAGGCTCCGGAGGTGGGTGTGTAGAACTTGCCCCTGCGACTGCGACTGCGACTGGAGAGGAGGTCCCCCCGTGAAGGAGACAGAGCTGAGGACACAGTGAGGGTTGAAAGAGGTCTGTGTACCATATCCTTCTTGGCCAATCCAGGGCTATTAATATAACTGGGCGCGGTCTTCTATAACTTGGAATCTTCCTGAGAAAACTGAGGAATCAAGGGGATGGGAGGAAACGCATAAAGCTGTAGCTCCAGCTCAACTGAAATACATGCCCCAGTGCTTCCTGTATTGGATACTGGAGGCTGCAGAACGACAGGCAGTGTGCATTCGCGTGGGTGGCAAACAGGTCTACCTGAGGGGTCCCCCACAACTGGAAGATGTGAAGAACCACCTCTGGATGGAGAAACCACTCTTGATCAGCTGAAAAGTGCCAGCTGATTCTGTCCGCACGTAAATTGAGAACTCCGGCCAAATGTTCTGCTACTATGCAATTCTGATGGTCCTGAGCCCAGGACCAGAGTCATAGGGCCTCTCTGCAGAGAAGAAACAACTCTACTGTAGGAGGCTGGCCTGGCTTGTAGTGGGTACCAAGGGGTACTTACACTCTGTACCAGGTCCAGTTATCCCTTATTAGTGTAGAAGAGGTGTTTCTAGCAGCTTAGGCTGATAGAAGGTAGCTATAGCAGAGCAGCTTAGGCTGAACTAGGAGACATGCAAAGCTCCTACTATACCACTGGTGTCATATGCACAATATCATAAGAAAACACAATACAAAGATATACTAAAAATAAAGGTTCTTTATTTTTATGAGAATATGCCAAAAGTATCTCAGTGAGTACCCTCAGTATGAGGATGCCAAATATACACAAGATATATGTACACAATACCAAAAATATGCAGTAATAGCAAAGGGAAGTAATGCAAGCAATGTAAAGTTACAGTAGATTGCAATAGGAGCACATAGGTTTAGGGGCAACACAAACCATATACTCCAAAAGTGGAATGCGAACCACGAATGGACCCCAAACCTATGTGAGCTTGTAGAGGGTCGCTGGGACTGGAAGAAAACAGTGAGGGTTAGAAAAATAGCCCACCCCAAGACCCTGAAAAGTAGGTAGAAAGTGCACCTATAACCCCCAGAGAGCACAGAAGTCGTGATAGGGGGTTTCTGCAAGGAAGACCAACACCAGCAAAGCAACCAAAGTGGATTTCCGGACCTGAGTACCTGTGGAACAAGGGGACCAAGTCCAAGAGTCGCGACAACGTCGAGAGTGGGCAGATGCCCAGGAAATGTCAGGGTGCAAAGAAGCTGCCACCGGATGGTAGAAGCTGTGGATTCTGCAAGAACAAAGAGGGCTAGAAACGTCCCCTTTGGAGGATGGATGTCCCACGTAGTGAAGAAGCTTGCAGAGGTGTTCCCACACACAAAGACCGCAAACAAGCCTTGCTAGCTGCAAGAGTCGCGGTTAGGGTTTTTGGATGCTGCTGTGGCCCAGGAGAGACCAGGATGTCGCCACTTGGATGAGGAGACAGAGGGGGCGCCCAGCAAGTCAGGGAGCCCTCACAGAAGCAGGCAGCACCCGCAGCAGTACCGGAACAGGCACTTGGAAGAGGAGTGAACCTGAGTCCACCCAAAGACACAAAAGGGAGTCCCACGACGCCGGAGGACAACTCTGAAGGTTGTGCACTGCAGGTTAGAGTGTAGGGGACCCGGTCTTGGCTGTGCACGAAGGAAATTTTGGAAGAGTGCACAGGAGACGGAGCAGCTGCAAATCATGCGGTACCCAGCAATGCAGTCTAGCGTGGGGAGGCAAGGACTTACCTCCACCAAACTTGGACTGAAGAGTCACTGGACTGTGGGAGTCACTTGGACAGAGTTGCTGAGTTCCAGGGACCACGCTCGTCGTGCTGAGAGGGGACCCAGAGGACCGGTGATGCAGTCTTTTGTTGCCTGCGGTTGCAGGGGGAAGATTCCGTCGACCCACGGGAGATTTCGTCAGAGCTCCTGGTGCAGAAAGGAGGCAGGCTACCCCCAGAGCATGCACCACCGGGAAACAGTCGAGAAAGCCGGCAGGATGAAGCGATACAAGGTTGCAGTAGTCGTCTTTGCTACTTTGTTGCGGTTTTGCAGGCGTCCTGAGCAGTCAGCGGTCGATCCTTTGGCAGAAGGTGATGAGGGAGATGCAGAGGAGCTCTGGTGAGCTCTTGCATTCGGTATCTGAAGAATTCCCCAAAGCAGAGACCCTAACTAGCCAGAAAAGGAGGTTTGGCTACCTAGGAAGGAGGATTGGCTACTAAGAGAGGTAAGAGCCTATCAGAAGGAGTCTCTGACGTCACCTGCTGGCACTGGCCACTCAGAGCAGTCCAGTGTGCCAGCAACACCTCTGAATCCAATATAGCAGAGGTCTGGGGCACACTGGAGGAGCTCTGGGCACTTCCCCTGGGAGGTGCAGGTCAGGGGAGTAGTCACTCCTCTTTCCTTTGTCCAGTTTCGCGCCAGAGCAGGGCTGGGGGATCCCTGAACCGGTGTAGACTGGCTTATGCAGAGATGGGCACCATCTGTGCCCATCAAAGCATTTCCAGAGGCTGGGGGAGGCTACTCCTCCCCAGCCCTCACACCTATTTCCAAAGGGAGAGGGTGTCACACCCTCTTTCAGAGGAAACCCTTTGTTCTGTCTTCCTGGGCCAGGGCTGCCTGGACCCCAGGGGGGCAGAAACCTGTCTGAGGGGTTGGCAGCAGCTGCAGTGCAAACCCTGAAAAGGCAGTTTGGCAGTACCCGGATTCTGTGCTAGAGACCCGGGGGATCATGGAATTGTCACCCCAATGCCAGAATGGCATTGGAGTGACAATTCCATGACCTTAGACATGTTACATGGCAATGTTCGGAGTTACCATTGTGACGCTGTACATAGGTAGTGACCTATGTACAGTGCACTCGTGTAATGGTGTCCCCGCACTCACAAAGTCTGGGGAATTTGCCCTGAACGATGTGGGGGCACCTTGGCTAGTGCCAGGGTGCCCACACACTAAGTAACTTTGCACCCAACCTTCACCAGGTGAAGGTTAGACATATAGGTGACTTATAAGTTACTTAAGTGCAGTGGTAAATGGCTGTGAAATACCGTGGACGTTATTTCACTCAGGCTGCAGTGGCAGGCCTGTGTAAGAATTGTCAGAGCTCCCTATGGGTGGCAAAAGAAATGCTGCAGCCCATAGGGATCTCCTGGAACCCCAATACCCTGGGTACCTCAGTACCATATACTAGGGAATTATATGGGTGTACCAGTATGCCAATGTGAATTGGTAAAATTGGTCACTAGCCTGTTAGTGACAAATTTGGAAAGCAGAGAGAGCATAACCACTGTGGTTCTGGTTAGCAGAGCCTCAGTGAGACAGTTATGCGTCACACAGGGAACACATACATATAGGCCACAAACCTATGAGCACTGGGGTCCTGGCTAGCAGGATCCCAGTGACACATAACAGCCACACTTACAACATAGGGGGTCATTCCGACCCCGGCGGGCGGCGGAAGTCGCCCGCCTGGCGGGAACCGCCAGAAGACCGTACCGCGGTCAAATGACCGCAGCGGTCATTCTGACTTTCCCGCTGGGCCGGCGGGCGACCGCCAGAAGGCCGCCCGCCGGCCACCCGCCGGCCCAGCAGGAAAGCCCCTTCAACAATGAAGCCGGCTCCGAATGGAGCCGGCGGAGTTGAAGGGGTGCGACGGGTGCAGTGGCACCCGTCGCGATTTTCAGTGTCTGCAAAGCAGACACTGAAAATCTTTATGGGGCCCCCAGGGGCCCCAGACACCTGTTCCCGCCATCCTGTTCCTGGCGGTAACAACCGCCATGGAATAGGGTGGCGGGAAGGGGGGCGGAATCCCCATGGCGGCGCTGCAAGCAGCGCCGCCACGGACGATTCCCTGGGCCAGGGGAAAACCGGGGGGAAACCGCCGGTTCCCCTTTTCTGACCGCAGCTTTACCGCCGCGGTCAGAATGGCCCAGGAAGCACCGCCAGCCTGTTGGCGGTGCTTCTGAGGTCGTTGGCCCGGGTCAGAATGACCCCCATAGTGTTTTCACTATGAGCACTGGGCCCTGGATAGCAGGATCCCAGTGAGACAGTGAATACACCCTGACATATACTCACAAACAGGCCAAAAGTGGGGGTAACAAGGCTAGAAAGAGGCTACTTTCTCACAGACTGAGACCTAGGGGAAATTCTATGGTAAGGATTCTGCAACTAGATGTCTCTATCAGATAAATACAATGTAATATTTCACAGATGTTTGGAATGTGCTAATTAGTTGAATATAAGACACATCCACAAGATAACAAGAAATTAACTTGTGAATGCGTGCTGTTCCTCTATTAAATAAGGGATAAGGTCACCTGGCACTATACTTTTCATTATATGTATGTGGCATAATATGGGCCATCATTTTTAGAACACAATTTGTCTAAATTATTTCTAGCACGATCTTCATCTTAAGTTGGCAGATCTACAGACAATTTAATCACAACAAGCTCCCCAGACACAGAGACGATTTAACAAACTACTGTGTATAATTTGCCAAACCCTTCTACAGTACAGTCTCACCTTCTGCAAAACAGGGTAGGTTCTGGGGTTCTTGCTGATTACCTCAGTTCCTGCATAGTTTGGCACATTTTGGTGTACATTACTATTGGTTCATCTAGATGTGCACCTTCTGCTATTTGTGAACATATCTTTTTCAACATACACAAAAGTGAATGTGCAGAAATGTCCATCTGACTGCAGAGGATATGTTGGACGAGATTTTGATCCAGTTTTAATGATATTCCAATTTTGTCTTCCCATTCAAATTTTTCAAAACGTGTTTTTCTTTCTCTAAGGATATTTAGTGATGACAGAGGATGAGAGGACTCTGCCACGTTCATTCACAATCCAATTCAGTGTGTTTTACATTTAAAATATATTAGTCGGACATCATTTCCACTCTAAATATTTCGAAAGCGTAAACAGGTATTTGAGAAATGGGTACAAATATCCTCACCATGTACACTCATGTTAATAAATACCCAAACATACACCAGCCAAGTACAGCAATTGTGAATGCAGACAATTTAATATCATGATGGATCAAGCAGATAACAAATGTTTACTCATGAAAAAGAGTTTAAGGTTTAAATTCAACCTACTAACTTATCACCTGGTTCTCCAGAGATGTTAGACGCTGCTCTATTGTTCTCAAAAGTGCCTCCTGGTCAGCATTATTCATTCCAGTGTTGACACTATAAAGTTAGAATATTAAATACAATGAGTCGGTTTAGGCCCATTACTTCCTTAAGCACACTATAAAAGAGGACACATACACACCATTAAAACCCCCAAAGCCCTGGCTTAATTACCTCATTTTTGTAGCAGAAGAGAACACTGAGCATCTCAGTTACTACCTAGACTTTAATAGGAAAAGATGACAAAGCAGTGTAGAAGATACAAGCTTAAGCCAAACTTACGTCAAGTGGGATATTCCATAGGAAAGTTTGACCAGACCAATTATTTTTTACAGAATGTAGGTAACACTTCTCATTCTGAAATGGAGGCCTGCAAATGTAAAGCAATAGAAGGTGCCTAAACGATAGCAGTCAGTGGAATCAAGAAATTACATTCATCTAGAGTGTTGGAGAGCTCGGAATGTCAGGCGTTTCATATCATCTTGGGAAAACTGTGCTCGTAAGCTGACTCAAGCAAGAAAAAAAAAACAGTGAGGTCTTGTGTATGTGTGTATGACAGACCAAATGATAAATTCTAAAAGTATTACCATCAATCACCTATTGTCATTTCGGAGGGAAATATTCATGAACGCAACGCAAGCAAAGTGAATGAAAAGAGCTCTGGAGGCGTAAAAAGGTGTATTAAGCTGAAGGAATGGGACAACTTCAACCCTTAAAGAGAGAATAAAATTCTATGACTGCTTTGCAAAATATGGTGGTCAGTATGAACATGGCGGTAAACACCATCTCCCGTCGGTGAACAGAATCCCGCCATTGGCGGTGAAAAGAATCCCGCCATATAAAGATGCAAAAAACAGAATCCGCCAAAAATATTCCTACCAGTGTTCACCGCCAGGGCCTTGTCAGCGAAAAAGCTGCACATCCCACCTCACCACCTCCGACCACACAAATCCCCCGCCCTCCAAATAATGATGCACAAGTTGTAGGAAAGGACCATCTTGCCTGGCATGTTACCCCCATTTTTACATATATATTAGTTTGTTTTTGCCTGTCTCACTGGGATCCTGCTAGCCAGGACCCCAGTGCTCATAGTATGTGGCCTGAATGTGTGTACCTGTGTAGTGACTAACTGTGTCACTGAGACTCTGCTAACCAGAACCTCAGTGCTTATGCTCTCTCTGCCTTTAAATTTGTCACTATAGGCTAGTGAACACTTTTACCAATTTTAATCGGCACACTGGAACACCCTTATAATTCCCTAGTATATGGTACCTAGGTACCCAGGGTACTGGGGTCCCAGGAGATCCCTATGGGCTGCAGCATTTCTTTTGCCACCCATAGGGAGCTCAGACAAATCTTACACAGGGCTGCCACTGCAGCCTGAGTGAAATAACGCACACGTTATTTCACAGCCATTTTCACTGCACTTAAGTAACTTAAAAGTCACCTATATGTCTAGCCTTCATTTGCTGAAGGTTAGGTGAAAAGTTACTAAGTGTGAGGGCACCCTTGCATTAGCAAAGGTGCCCCCACATAGTTCAGGGCCATTTCCCTGGACTTTGTGAGTGCGGGGACACCATTAGTGGGGTAAGTCCATGCCTCCCCTCTCCAGACAGTAATCCTGTGCACCGCATTAACTGCAGCTGCAAGGGCTTCTGTGCACATTTCCATGGAATCCTTCGTGCACAACCAAGCCCAGGTCCCCAACACTATGTATTGCATTGCTCAACTCCCTGAAACGACCTCTGGCTTCGTGGGACCCTTTTTTGCAGTGTTGAGACGACTGCAGTGTTCAGACTTCTTGAATCCGTGTTGAAGGACTTCTGCGGGTGCTACCTTCTTGTGCCTGGGCTCTCCACGTTGCTGAGGGCCCCCTCTGTCTCCTCTCCCAAGTGGCGACATCCTGGTTCTTCCTGGGCCCGGGCAGCACCCTTTTTCCTCCACCGCGACTCTTACAGCTAGAAAGGCTTGTTTGCGGTCTTTTGCCAAAGAAACAACTCTGCATCCTCCAGCACTCTGTGGGACATCTTCTGCATGAAGGAGAAGTTCCTAGCTCCTTTCGTTGTTGCAGAAATTTCAGTTTCTTCCATCTGGAAGCAGCCATTTTGAACCTTCATCCGGGGTTTAGTGGGCTCCTGCCCCCCCTGGACACTTTCACGGCTTTTGGACTTGGTCCCCTTCCTTTGTTGGTCCTCAGGACCAGGAATCCGTCTTCCGTGCGTTGCAGTCTATTGTGGTCATTGCAAAACCCTCTATCACGAGTTTAGTGTGTTTCTGGGGAAATAGTAGTACTTTACTCCTACTTTCCATGGTCTTGGGGTGGGGTATCTTGGACACCCTTAGTGTTTTCTTACACTCCCAGCGAACCTCTACACACTACACTAGCCTAGGGGTCCATTCGTGGTTCGCATTCCACTTTCATAGTGTATGGTTTGTTTTGCCCCTAGGCCTATTGCATCCTATTGTATTCTACAGTGTTTGCACTATTTTTCTGTTTACTTACCTGATTTTGGTTTGTGTGCATATTTTGTGTATTTTACTTTCCTCCTAAGGGAGTATGGGGGTTATTCCAACTTTGGAGGAGTGTTAATCCGTCCCAAAAGTGACGGAAAAGTGACGGATATACCACCAGCCGTATTACGAGTTCCATAGGATATAATGGACTCGTAATACGGCTGGTGGTAAATCCGTCACTTTTCCGTCACTTTTGGGACAGATTAACACCTCCTCCAAAGTTGGAATAACCCCCTATATCCTCTGAGATATTTTTGGCACATTGTCACTAAAATAAAGTACCTTTATTTTTAGTAACCCTGAGTATTGTATTTCTTATGATATAGTACCTATATGATATAAGTGGTATAGTAGGAGCTTTGCATGTGTCCTAGTTCAGCCTTAGCTGCTCTGCTATAGCTACCTCTATCAGCCTAAGCTGCTAGAAAACTACTAATCTACTAATAAGGGATAACTGGACCTGGCACGAGGTGTAAGTACCATCGTGTACCCACTATAAGCCAGGCCAGCCTCCTACACAAATCACCGCGGCGGTCAGTGGATGTCGAACGGCCATTGGCGGTACAGACCGCCACGGCCAGCAAGTGAACCCAACAGTAAGAAATGCACACATTGGCAAGTTTGAAACCCACACACCTGACACACATCCACAACACCATAAAACACAAACAGACACACCCAACATTCCTTTGCATTGCCAATAGGAGAAGCCAGACGGACAACACTACAGGCAGACACTGAACGCCATATCACACGACTCACACCCAACCACACAACGGCACACTGACCAATATCCACACAACACACACCATGACATCAGCAAGAGATGGAACGACCTGCGTGGGAAGGTGAGGTCCATGGCATCACGGCACAACATTGCGGTCCAGAAAACTGGGGGAGGACCTCCACCAACACCCCGACTACTCTGACTGGAAGGAAAAGGTACTGGCCATCCTGCACACGGAGGGCCTCACTGAACTCACTGGAGAAATGGACTCGGGTAAGTCATCCACAATTAACCCATATCCACCACACCTGTAATGCATGCACCACCCCACCCCTCCAACTACCACCAGGACCACTACCACACCCAGGCCACAATGACTAAATCCAGTCACCCTGCATGCCCACAAACCCACCATCAGGCCCACAATCCTCCCCCTGTGCACAGCCACCTACCCCTACACGGCATCACAATGGCACTACACCACCCACAATGCACCTCCACATCCCAAGCAAAATGCAATGGCAACCTCACAAAAACACCCTGCATGGCCCACCAGTGGAAGACCTGCACAAAATAGGCCTGCCCTGTGCACCCCATCCAATTTTGCAATTGTAACATACATGTCCATTTCCCCCAACAGGCACCACCACCCATGCCACCCTGACGGACATGACAAGGAGTGGCAGTGGCCCACATGGAGAAAGAGGCATCACTCAGGACACTGTAGAGGAAACTCTGGACAGTGAGGGATACCCTGGCCCTTCACACAGTCCTGGGCTATCACCATCCAACAGCCCCACCCAGGACACCACTGACACCCCTACCACCCAGCCACCAACATCAGCTACGAGCAACGGGAACACAAGGACAGAGGCCAGAGTCACCACCTACCAACAGGCAGGAACACGATGGCCGAGTGGCACCGCCAGACCTGTGCAGGGAAAACAGGCACAGGGGGCTAGGCCCAGTGGGAGGGCAACAGTGGCCCTGGGGGGAGGCCAAAGGATGGATGCTATAGCCCAGGAGGTGATCTCTGAGGTTCTGGGAGCATACATCCATACCCAGGACAGGATGGGCCAGATCGTGGCCATCCTGGAGCAGAATCAAAGGCTGCAGATAGCACACCACCAAGAGGCCGTGGAGCAGTGGAAACAGCTCAATGCCACCATGGCGACTATTGCAGGGGTGCTGTTGCACCACTTCCCAACCCAGCCTGAGACCCCCAGAGACCAGGAATCCCCTATCACAGACCAAAATACAGACCAGCCATCAACAGCAGCAACTGGACTGGCGCCACTATCTAAGTACACAGGAGACGAGCACCTCCACCTGTACAGGCCAACACCAGGCACCCAAACCGTCCCTCAGGCCCAGATATGGCACTGGAACACCTGCCAAGACCAAGGCACCCTCAAAGAAGAGACTTTGACCCGAACTGTCCCCCAAGTGTGACACTCAACCGCCATCCCGCTGTGAAATATCAACTTAACAACATGTAAAATACAGATGGACATATTACCACTGCCAACAATCGCGGAGACCATATAGCCAGTATGGACATCCACCAGCAGCCCATTCCCATCACTGTAAAGAACACCCTGGCATCCCTGACACCTAATAAAACACATGTACACCATTGTCAATGTTCCCTGTCAGTATGTTGAATCAAAGCAAACTGTGTATGCAATTGTCATTGTAATCATATAATCATACATTTATTGCAGGAATGGCACCCCACCCAGGGGGTGGTGTCAACAGAAATTTCTAACAAGTTGTTCATTATGTCACATGCAGACCTTGTTACAGTGAAAATGTCTATTGACCCAACACCCACATAGGGGATAAGTCATACCGACAGTATGCAGCACAGACAACAACAGTAGCAAAAAGTACATCTTAGTCACTGGAAGTATAGTTGGATCAGTTGGTTCCTGGAGTGTACATCTTCCCCCCTCTTCATCATCATCACTCTCATCCCCTCTCAGAAGAAGCTGGTCTTGATATACAGCACCCTCCTCCTCCAAGAGGGGAATAGATTTCCTCACAGCCACGTTGTGCAGCATGCAACAGGCCACCACTATTCTACAGACCCTTTCAGGGCCATAGGCCAGGGATCCCCCAGAAATATGGAGGCAACGGAATATAGCCTTCAGGAGACCTATAGTGCGCTCTATCACCCTCCTAGTACGTCCATGGGCCTCAATGTAATTCCTCTCAGCATCTGTCCTAGGATTCCTCACTGGTATCAGGAGCCAATGCATGTTGAGGTAGCCAGAATCACCTGCAAAAGTGGGCAAAACAGGACTGTGACTAACAACCATCAGTTGCAGACAGGCTGGCTGTCAGCTATGTGTAGAAAATGTGTCAGACAGACTTACCTATGATCCATCCTCTGTCCCCTTGTAGTTGTTCCATCATGTGTGGCACACTGCTGTTCCTCAGCACAAAGGAATCATGGACTGATCCCGGGAACATGGCATTTACATGTGACATGTACTGGTCTGCAGTACACACCAGTTGAATGTTCATAGAGTGAAAGTTCTTCCTCTTTCTGTACACCTGTTCACTTACTCTTGGGGGGCTGAGAGCTATGTGGGTGCCATCTTTGGCACCTATCACATGAGGGATGTTGGCAAAGGCATAAAAGTCTGACTTGATGGCAGGAAGTTCAGCACTTTGGGGAAACCTCACATATGACTGCAGATGTCGTACACATGCATTCAGGAATCTGGACAGTATGAGGCAAAACATTGGCTGTGAAACACCAGCACCCATGCCCACTGTCACCTGAAATGAGCCTGTGGCCAGGAAATGGAGTTCAGAGAGCACTTGTACTTCAGTAGGGATGGCATGCTGATTCCGGTTAGCAGGTCTCAATGTTGGATCCAGTAATGCAAAAAGTTCATGAATAGTAGCACAAGAGATGATGTTACGCTCCACCATGGCCTCCAAATCAACAAGTGGTCTGTACACCGATGGGGCCCTCCCTCGTCACATGGGTCTGTACCTAGGAGGAGTGCAGAACACATGTGAGGGACACATATTAATCTTCTCAACATGTTGAGTATTCAGCACTGCTGGCAAACAAGTCGATAACACAACGAGAACGAGGTCGAAAGGAGGGGACTGATTAGAGCTTATAATTACATCAATAAAGAGTTATTATTACTCTCTTGGCAATATAATTACATATCAAAGTTTATTTAAACATTCTAGAAAAGGACGAACAATCCAATTGCTCAAATACAAAATATCTCAATCATACCAGAACGTGACAGGTACAAAGCAAATCCAAATAAATAAAAAATCCTAATAAAAAATTGTGACAAAACAAAATGTACGTGGTCCTACCCCTGTACGCCAAGCTCTATGGTCGACCAGAGGGACAGGTGAGTAGGGGGATTGGGGTGCATGGATGTTTGAACTGGTGGTAGATGGCTGTGTACATGTGTGCATGATTTGTCACTGTACAGCCGTTGGAATGCATGACATACTGCATGTGTGAGGTGCTGTAATGCTGTTTCAGTGTCCGTCCCATAGGGGACGTATAGCCAGCTGTATCAAATGGGCATTGTCTGACCTCTGAGTCACTTTTCACTGTGTCCCCTACAGGTCAGCGCCCATCAGAAGAGGGGACTATGGCAGGCCATCACCAGGGAGGTGCAGACCCTGGGGGTCTACAACTGGTGGAGCACCCACTGCAGGAAGTGGTGGGAGGACCTGCGTCGCTGGGCCAGGAAGACCTGCAAGACCCAGCTGAGGAAGTCCTCCCAACAAGGAAGGGGTTCCCATCGGGCACTGACCCCCCAATACGCCACATTCTGGCAGTGGTGTATTCAGACTTGGATGGGTACTTGAAGGCTGCACTGTATGCCTCCTTGAATGATGTCTGAGGGTGCTGTAGTAGGTTGCAGTCTAGTGGCAGGGACTCTGACAGATGTCATTTGGCATACTGGCCCCATGGGCAGGTAGATGATAAGGGACAGGTCTGCAGTTCTTCAGGTCCTTCTGTAATGTTGGAGTTGGATGTATACCAGGGTTGTGGCCAATAGTCAGGGGCATAGCCATGAGTATAGCTGTAGGTGCTGGATGGTGGTATATTTGCTGGGTGGAAGTATGTGTGAACCAGTTATGTACATCCATTCAGCTATTTACAAATGTCCTGTTTTGTCTCCCCACCCCTGTTTTCCTGTGTTGTCTGTGTACATCAGCATCATCTGGCAAGGGAGCAGTGGCACTGGCGAGTGGGGATGCAGGGGCCAATGGTTCCAAGGAGGCAGAGTCAAGCGACGCCAAGGGGACCAGTGGGTTGGAGGGTGAGGGGAGTACCACAGGGAGGCAACTACCTTTGGAGGTAGTGATTCTGACACCTCCTCCGATGGGAGCTCGCAGGTGGTGGAGGATCCTAGTGGGCCCACCCATTCTTTGTCATCATCCGCCACCCCCCATACCATCTCAACCCTCCCAGTTGCTCCTCACCCAGTTGCCCGTGCCCGCTTACTCAGAAGGGTGGGCGTCTCCTTCGCCCCAGGCATCTCATTCCCTGCCTCAGTCAGCCCTGCTGCCCTCATAGAGGAGCCTATTGACCTCCTGGGGACTATCTCGGTAGGGCAGACAACCATCATCAATGCCATCCAGGGGCCAGCATTACATGCAGCAGACCAGTGGCTACCTGGATGGCATTCACCGTGCCGTGCCTGGCCTACAGAGATCTTTTCAGGCTCTGGTCTCCTCTTTGACTGCAGCCAGTGTCCCTGGTCTTTCCGTCCCCTCTCCACCCCTACCAGCATCCCACTCCCTTCACCTGTCCCTAGCACAAGTTCTGACAGCCATTCACACACCTCAACACACAAAAAGCACACAGAGAAACACAAGCACCACACTTCCCATCACAGGCATACACACAGCCAACATACAAAGGCACACACATCAACATCCACTTCCCTCAGTGTGTCCACCTCTCCCGCCTCCCTGTCTGTCACCTCTACATGCACACTCACAGGCACTGCACCTTCAGTCACTGTTTCTGGACCCATTTTTTCAGTCACCACATCAGACATCCAGTCATACACCCCAGACACCACACCTGCACTCACCACAACAACACTGACTGTCACATGTAGCACACTCACCAGACCTCCAAAACACCCAGACAACATCCATTTACACTGGCAGCCTGTCTTGTCCCATTTGTCCACCCCCCCCTCCTCCCAAGACACTCAAACGTTCCCAGACACCCACCCAACACACATCCACCACACCTCAGCATACTGTACAGTCACCTGCATCCGCGTCACGCACACCTACACCTGTTACGATTACTCCCGCTACCTCTTCTTCCACACCTTCCTCCAGGTCAACCCCAATCGCCCCTAAGAAACGTTTCCTCTCCTGTTTAGACCCGGTCTCATCCATAAATGTGCCCACCTCCTTGCCCTGCCCACTCCTTCCACGTCCAAGTCCGCCCCCGTCCGCCCTTAACATTCTGGTGCACCGTCCCCTGTGAGCAAGCGACCCCATGCTGGCCCAGGTACATCTGCCGCACCCCAGTCCAAGGCCGCTCCCCCACCTTCCAAGACAAAACCCAAACCCCTTCCACCTCCAAAACGTAAGCCCAAGCCCCCTCTACCAGATGTAAGTCACCACCCCCAATGCCCCCTGCCCCTGTTCCCTGAGGTGCCTTGCTTCCCTATTGATGCCCGTTTATGGTGGAGTACCACGTGCACATGTGGGAGTCAAGTTAGGGCCTTTTGGGCATATCAGCCTTTTAGCTATGGACTGGCTATTGGCCTAATGTGGACATTCTGTTGCTCCTGGAGCATTTCTAAAGCTTGTGTGGCCAGTGTTGGTGTTGGCACACTCTGGATCAGTGGTTCCTCATTTCATTGTGGGGGAGTGTTGTGCACATGTGTGTACTTTGGGGAGGTTTAATTTGTCCTGTGTTGGGTAAGTACCTCTGGCTCTGCGGTGTATGTCTTGTGCTGTTGTGAGGAGTTGTGGGTGTGTTGCGGGGTGGGTGGAATGGGTGGGTATGTAACTGTGCCCTTTCTTCCCTTGTTTAGTAGGTTGCAGTATTTACAGTCGACGTCTTCGGTCTTGGTCGTGGAGGTATATGGCAAGGAGCAGCACTGACATGATTTGCAACTCTCTCTCCATGTCTGCTTCGGCGTGTTGTGTGAGCCTCCAGTGAGTGTTTCCTTTTATTTGGTTTGTTTCTGCCTGGCTTTGCGTGGCAGTGGTTCCTGCCCGGAACTGACTGCAGTCTAGTGCTTCATTATTTGTTGGGCGGGTCGGGCCTTTCCCTCGGCCTGTGGGCGGCCTATTCCGTCGTTGTAGCACTCCTCAGCTGGCAGTGAGTGTTTTTCAGGCTTCCTGTTTTTCATGTACTTCATTATTTGGCGGCCCAGACCGCCTAACTGTTGGCGGTAGTTACCGCCACCGCCGGTGGTGTGATCTTTCCCGCCGTGTTCATAATGAGGGCCTATGTCTTTTTAACTAGCTTCAAAGCAAAACAGATATATTTGTTTAAGTATGAAGAATTCATCTAGCATGGTTATATATTTCCAACAAATAAATCTGGTTGATGATAAGATGTAGAGAAAACAATGAACCTGATGGACCTAGAGCAGCTGGACCAATAGCAGCCACATGTGGATGTAGCTGATCTGTAAAAGATATGCCATCAAAGTTGGAAAATGTTAATTCAATAATTTGAAGGTAATGTACCAGAAGGTTTCCTTTACTAAACCTTGGCAGTATTGTTCTACAAATAAAAGTTTAGTCTGAGGAATCTCCTGTACCATGCAGGCAGCTTAGTGGTTTAGGTGGAATGATGACTTCCCTTGGACACAATGCTAAGGGTAGTACTGGATCAATTTGTTCCAATGAACGCAGACGGCAGTAAAATTGTGTCATTTACTGAACTTAGCAGTAGTATCACAAAAAACCATAAACCATCTAGCAAGATGAAACTTCAGCAAAGGAAACATATCTCACACATGCAGTCATACTTTCTGATCCCTTCCACGGCTGCTGGTCCATCACCCATTGAAGGAACTTCTTTTATGAGTGTTGCAGGAAAGTGCCCATTTTGGATATTCAGCCCACCTCTTTTGCTCTGGATGCTGTTGCTTATAACTCTGAAGGTACACTGGAGCCTGATAACCAGGCCCCAGTGCCAGTGCTCTCTCCCTAAATTGTTAACAGTGAATTGGCAACGGCAAATGACAAGTACTTTAACACCCTTATAGGTCCCTAGTATATGGTACCAGTGGCACCCAGGCCATGGGTGTTAAAGGGGTCTCTTGGGTCTGAAGCACTGATTGTGCCACCCTGAGTGACCCAGATAAACAACTGTCAGCAGGCCTGCCATTGCAGACTGCAGGAGCGGTGTAAAATGCCCGGACTCGACTATGCCCACACAATGTCTTGCACAGCCAAAGCTCTATCGTTAATAAATGTCAGTCACCCCAAAAGGAAGGCCCCCTAAGTCCAGAAGGCAGGGTGCAGTATAATAAAGGTGCGGACATACAGGTGCAAGCTTATATGTCCTATAAAGGCCTTTTCTATTAAAAGCTACTCTAAGTGAAACACAGTCCATGGGATAACATAGGCTGGCACCCAGGCACACCAGTGCCGCTAGCTCCATAATGGAACTGCTGAAATGGGTCATGTTTAATATATCAAACAAAGTGCCTTTTCATCCCTGATACAAATCTCACGTCAAGGGCGATGTAGCATGGATTCAGTTGGCAACCTTAGAGAATGCCCCAGTTCTCCTGTGCTCCATATTCCAGCACACAGCTGCCACCAAGACAGGATTCTGATCCCCCGGGCAGAGGTGTGAACACTCCCAGGAGTCAAGGCAAAGGTCTGGATGGGAAGGAGGTCATACCTCCCTCCCAGGAAGGTTGGTGAAGTGGCACATCCAGGCAGTGAGCTTGAAAGGGCACACCACCTCTGATATGCAAGCAGACTGTCCCCCAGGGGGAGACAAAGCCTCTCCCCCTCACCTCCGGGCACATTTGCACTCGAGCAGATGGGAAAATTAGTTAGTCAGGAGACGTATAGTTCCAGAAGTCTAGCCACAACCCTAGGGAGGGCTACTGGTCTGTACAGCCGAGGAAGACCTTTGCATTTTAAAAATAATTAAAATAGAGGATGGGTAGAAAAGGTGGCACATATGGTCACCTCAAGGCCGGATTAGCCGCTGGGGCTAGTAGCCCATTGGCTACTTGCGCCCACACCCCTAAAACACCTAAATCTAGGATTTAAGGAGCATCCTGACACCAGAACCTCAGATTTGCAACAACTTGCGAAAGGACACGAGAAGACCTGAATCGTCGACAAGAGAATCCTGCACATACCAAAGGCGTAATACCTTGGACCCGTGGCAACGTTTCTGGAACAGTTTGACTGTGGCTCGTCCTAGTGCAAAAGTGGGAAACCTTTGTGAGCCAAAGACAAGACCAGACTTCCTTGGACAAGTGGCACTATGTCCCTGAACATCCCAGGTAAAAAGCATCTACCAGAACTGAAGAAGTGGTGGCTATCGGGCCCTCTGGGAGATTGACAGAGACAGGTGGTCCAGTTTATTGTGTGAAGTGTAGTCCAGCTCCCTGCCAAGTTACAGCCGGTCACCAGTTTCCACTGGACCTCCGGAAGGAGAGATAGCTTCTCCACCTCACCACTGCCAAGGCTTGTTGCTGGCCATTTCAGTAATCACCACCTTTACTAAATTCTGCAACCCGAGGATTCTTCACAACAGCAGCATCCACCATCACCACTAGCTCCGTTGTCGAGTTTTTTGATCCATTTCCTCACCTGCACTGTCCCAGTGGTAAAACCAACAACCACAGTCCCCATTCAGCCCCACTGATAGTGAAGCACTCCTATGCATTTGAGCCGCAGGAGCTAGGTAGAGTGGATCACACTGGTGTCTCTTGGTCCAGGGGCCCACACAAGCTTAACCCTCAGTGGCCTCCCCCGAACTTGACGTGCAAGTGACAGACGGTCACTAGTGTTAAATTTCAGCACCCATGCGGTGTTCGGTGATTAAATTCATGTAAACACCTGCTTTATTTTTATAAATTGGTGTTGGATTTCTTTTGAGTCATGTTTTGAGTCGTGTCAATTACTAATCCTCACTGTTGGTACTCTGAAATGCTAAATGGTGGATATACTATACCAACGTGAGGTATAGTGTGCATAGAGTCCAGGGGTTCCCAAGAGGCTTAACAGAGGCTAAAGTAGATAATAATAATGCTCTCTTTTGTGGTAGTGTGGTCGAGCAGTTAAGCTTATCAGAGAGAAATGCAAAGCATTTGTTGTACACACACAGTCAAGAAATAAGGCACACACACAATGACTAACTCCAGGCCAAATTTTTTATAAAGAGCAAAAATATATTTTGTTACTTTATTCCTAGAACCAGAAAGTCTTTGTTGCAGGTAATTACAGATGGCAATAAGTATCAAGCATATGTATGAAATGTACTTTGATTTTTGCAGATAAGGCTGTTTACATCTAAGCAACACTTTTCAACACTGTTCAATTTCAAAAGTTGACTGCAATTTTTCATAGAAGTCAATAGAGTCCTAGGGGGTTTGGGGGGGGGGGTATAGTGTTAGTACTGTTAACAGGTAAATACACAACTTACAATTCCAGTCTTCAGAGGTCAAAGTTTGTGTTGGGTTTATAATGTATCCTATGAGGACTGGGGTGCTTAGTAGAAAGCAGATTGCAGGTTAAGTACCCATGGTTCCAGGACACAGCCCTGGGGGGTTTAGGTCAGCAACGGGGGTAAACAGGTTCAACCCAAACCCTCTCCCTCAGTGGCTCAGGGGCAGCCGGGTGCAGGATTCAAACACAGAGCTGGGCGCCTAATGGTTTTCAACAGAGGGAACACAGGGGTCACAAAAGATGCTGCAGGCTTGGTCCAGGGGGTCGGTTCCGGGAAACCAAATGCTGGGAAGGTAGGGGAGGTGCTCGCTGGCGTCTGCAGGGGTCTCCTTTCGAGTAGGGTATCTTCATCAGACCTGGTCACAGTTAGGGGGGGTCCTCTGGTTTCAGACTGCAGGTGTCATTTTCACCAGGAGGGGTCAACCCAGGGTGGAACTGCCTGGGGACCTTTTCTGGACCGGTGGGCCACCTGCACTCAGCCGCGGGCGTCAGGTGCAGAATGGGCAGCACTCGTGGATCTGGGGCAGTTCCTGAGTCCTTTTTGGAGGTTTCTTCTGGACAGGTCCGCTGTACTCAGGAGTTCTTGGCCCTCTGCTGGACAGGCAGTCCGATGGGGGTATGTAGAGGTCGCTGGTCTTGCAGGATGCGTCATATTCTTGGAGCAGGGGTCTTTGAAGTTGCAGAAGCTGCAAACAGGCCGGTAGGGCTGGGGCCAAGGCAGTTGTCCTCTGGAGGCTTCACTGCTGGGGTCATCTTGGCACTCCTCCTTTTTTCTTCTTTCTTCTTGAGGTCGTCAGTCGTCAGGAATCAGGTTCAAGGGAGCCCATAAATACTAGATTTAGGGGCATTTAGGGGTCAGAGGGCAGTAACCAATGGCTACTGTCCCTGAGGGTGGCTACACACTTCCAGTGCCCACTCCCTTTGGTGAGGGGGCATATTCTTACCCTATTGGTCCCTATCCTCTAAAACAAGATGGAGGATTCGGCAAGGAGGGGGTCACTTCAGCTCTGGACACCATAGGAGTGGTCCCAGCTGCAGTGGTCACTCCTCCCTGTTTTACCTAATTTTCCCACCCGACCTGCCACTAAAAGTGAGGCTTGGTCCGGGTGGGCATCTGCACTAGCTGGAGTGCCCTGGGGCACTGAAACAGGAGGGCTGAGGCTCACCACCAAGTGCTGCAGTTCCTGCAGCAGGGAGGTGTGAAGCACCTCCACCCAGTCTAGACTTTGTTTCTGACCCCAGAGAGCACAAAGGCTCTCACCCCATGGGGTCAGGAACTTGTCTGTTAGTGGCAGGCTTGCACAGACTGGTCAGCCCTGCACTAAAGGGTTGGGTAAAATACAAGAGGCATTTCTAAGATGCCCTCTATGTGCATTGTACAATAAATTCAACACTGGCATCAGTATGGGTTTATTGTGCTAAGAAGTTTGATACCAAACTTCCCAGCCTTCAGTGAAGCCATCATGGAGCTGTGGCGTTCGTAATGAAAAACTCTCAGTCCAAGTACCTAATATGGCCACACTGCACTTACAATGTCTAAGAATGGCCTCAGGCAATGTATGGGCATATTGCTCAAGCAGCCATACCCTAACCTGTGGTATGGTGCACCCTGCCTTAGGGCTGTAAGGCCTGCTAGAGGGGCGCCTTACCTATGCCAAAGGCAGTGGCTTGTGGGCATAGCACCCTGGAAGGAGTACCATATCTACTTTAACCTTTTCTCCCTACCAGCACACATAGGGCCTGATTACAACTTTGGCGGATGGTGTTAATCCGTCCCAAATGTGACGGATATCCTGCCCACCCTATTACGAGTTCCATAGGATATAATGGACTTGGAATATGGCGGGTGGTATATCCATCACATTTGGGACGGATTAACTCCCTCCGCCAAAGTTGTAATAAGGCCAATAATCTGCAACAGCATTGTGTATGTGCTTGATGAGGGAACCCTTAGGGTGGCACAATACATGCTGCAGCACTTAGGGTCCATTCCCTGGTCAGAGCCCTTGGTGCCACTGGTACCTTTTATAAGGGACTTAGCTGTGTGCCAGGGGAGTGCCAATTGTGGAAGCAATGGTACAGTTTAGGGTAAGAACACTGGTGCTGGGTCTGATAAGCAGGATCCCAGCACACATTCATTTAAGTTAGCATCAATATAAGGCAAAAAGTGTGGGGGGGGGGGTAACCATGCCAAAAGGGGCACTTTCGTACACAACCGCTCCCAAACGAAAGAGGTTGAGAATGACCTTTCCTAAGAGAGTCTTCATTGTCTAAGTGGAAAAACCTGGAAAGGCCATCTGCATTGGTATGGCGAGTCCCAGGTCTGCGTTCCACTGTAAAGTCCATTCCCTGTAGGGAGATGGCCCACTTCGAAAGTTTAGGGTTCTCACCTTTCATTTCCATTAGCCATCTGAGAGTCCTGTGGTCAGTTTGAACAATGAAGTGAGTACCAAACAAGTATGGTCGCAACTTCTTCATGGACCAAACCACATCAAAGGCCTCCCTCTCAATGGCACTCTAATGCTGTTTCCTGGAGAGTAACCTTCTGCTAATAAAAGTAAAAGGTTGGTCATGGCCATCATCATTGGATTGAGACAGGACTGCTCCCATCCCATGTTCAGAGGCATCTGTCTGCACAATGAACTGTTTAGAATAGTCTGGACCTTTAACTGGTGCTGAGCACATTGCGCTTTCAGGGTGTCAAAGGCCTTTTGACCACGAACAGTCCAGGTTACTTTCTTCGGCGTCTTCTTAGAGGTCAGTTCTGTGTGGGGGGTCACAATGTATCCATACCCTTCACAAACCTCTTGTAATAACCAGTCAAGCCAAGGAACGCCCTCACTTAAGTCTGGGTTTTAGGAGCGCCCCAGTTCAGAATTGTCTGGATCTTGGCGTGTAAAAGTTTCACTTGGTCTCCACGTAGAGCGTGGCCCATGTATACAACAGTGCACTGCCCTATCTGCCATTTGGATGCCTTGATAGTGAGGCCTGCAAAACCTTTCCCAGGTGGACCAGGTGATCCTGCCAGGAGGAGCTAAAGACAGCAATATCCTCTAGCTATGTTGCCCTGAAGGTCTCCAAGCCAGCAAGGACTTGATTCACCAACCAATGGAAGGTGGCAGGGGAATTCTTTAAACCAAAGGGCATAACAGTGAAATGATAATGCCCGTCAGGTGTAGAGAATGCAGTTTTTTCTTTAGCTCCTGGTGCCATGTGAATTTGCCATTACCCTGCAGTCAAGTCAAAGGTACTGAGAAACTTTGCTGCACCTTATTTGACTATCAGCCCTTGGAAAAGGGTGAGTATCTGTCTTGGTGACAGAATTGAAACCTCTGTAGTCCACAAACAAGCTAATTTCTTGGGGCTTGGGGGCTAAGACCACTGGGCTGGCCCATCGACTGACAGAGGGTTCAATAACCCCTAAATCCAGCATCTTGTTTACTTCAACTATGATGCTCTCCTTAACTTGGTCAGACTGCCGATAAATTATGGATTTGACAGGCAAGCTGCTCCCAGTGTCCACATCATGGGTACACCAGTGTGTCTGTCCAGGGGTCAAGGAGAAAAGCTGTGCATACTGCTGCAAGACATGCCTGCAGTCAGCCTGCTTTTGGGCAGGGAGGGTGTCTGAGTAGACGACTCCACCAAGTGACCCATCTTAAGGGTTGTGAGAGAGGAGGTCAGGGAAAGGTTCACTCTCTGCTTCCTGTTCCTTATCTCTAACCATCAGCATGGTTACATCACCCTTGTCACAGAAAAGCTTGAGGCGGTTCACATGGATCACCCTTTTCAGTGTCCTGCTAGTGTTGTATAGCCATTCTAATACTCTTTCTAGGCATGTTATTTTAGCAACTACGACTGCCGCTTGGCCCTTTCGGCAGTTATATTTTATTCTGCTTAATTTTTATTATTTCAGAATTGGCCACATTTGTGGTGGTGTATTATATTCTTTACCTAGTTGTCCTTTCACCTAGGAAAGCATTGCATTTCTCAGCAGGACATTCTATTACATGTGTGCTTTCCTCAAGGCTGCAGCAAGATAGGGTTGCCGCTACAAGTGGTACATTACGACTCCAATGTTCACAGAAACATACACATACTTAAGTGGGGACATTTTCTTAGAACATCAGCTGTTTATTATAAAAACACTTTTCTGTCCCATGCACGTTAGAAGAAGAATCCAGCCAGATGAGCATGACCGCTTGCTGATTGACTTTGCTACAGCTGCTTGCTGAAACTGCCCGTTCCATATGCTACATAGGGATGGTGTCTCTATAGACAACAGGCTTCCTTGCTCAGGTATGGGGGATGATGTCTTCCCAGGGGGGGAATCCTGAAGGGTGAATAAGAGCTTATCATGCCCTGCTCTAACAAAGCTTAGGTAGGAACCACATATATTACGCATAGTATCAGTGTGGTGGGACTTTTCTTGTGTTTCACTTTCCTTGTCACCATTTTGCTTCTAGTATGTTTCATCATTCTAATTATTGCATTTCATGCTTTGGGAAGCTGGCCTGGTGTGTGGTGGGTACCCATGGTACTTACATCTTATACCAGGTCCAGGTATCCCCTCTTAGTGAAGTGCAGGCAGTGTCTAGAAGGCAGGCTCTCTAGAGGTAGCTGTGGATGAGCAGCCAAGGCTTATCTAGAAAATATGCAAAGCTCATGCAATACCCTTGTAGTCACACAACCATTACACACATGAAAGAAAACACTCAGTTATACAAAAAAAAGATACTTTATTTTTGGAACAAATCCCCACAAAATACTAGACAGGTAACCCACCCTTATCAGGCAAGTAATACACTAAATATATACACTAGTAATCAGAAACAGGCATAGAAAAGGTTAGAAAACAGTGCAAATAGCAATAACCAATAGTGACCCTAGGGGAGCACAAACTATATACTAAAATAATGGAATGCGAACAAGGTACCCCCACCTAGGAAAGTAAAATGCGTAGAGGGGAGCTGGGAGTACTAGAAAACCACAGAGGTAAGTAGCATAGTACCCCAAAGCACCAGTAATGCAGGAGTAAAACATAGGACTTCCCCAAACCACCCAAAATGAGGAAAAGAAGACACCCAGAGAAAACTGGATGTGGATTCCTGAAGAATGAAGATCTGTTGGTGAAGAAGAACAGGTCAGCCCTGCAGCCCAGGAGCCGGAGAAGAGATCCTGATGGTTGCAGAAGCTGTCCCACGCTGGAATGAAGATTGCAGACGGGTGTCAGTGCAGGAATTCCACCAACAGGCCTTGGCAAAGGCAAATTCGCGGTTGGAGGAAAGAGGTGCTGCAAGGGACCAGCAAGGCCCAGAAGGACTCAACCCAAGAGGGGAAGTCACAGGACCTTCAGCATCACAGAGAGTCCACAGGAGCAGAGGCAGCACCCACAGGAGCCCCACAGGAGGAGGACACAGAAGGTGCAAGAAGGAGCCCATTCAGCACTACCAAAGAGGATCCCATACCGCAGGAGAACCACGCAGGTGGCTAGGATTTGCAGGAAGGAGTGCGGGGACTAGAGGTGCACATTGCCTTAAGATCCCTTGGAGGAGACGCAGACAAGCCTTGGCAGATGCAAGAGACGCTGTGCACGGGGGTACTAGTCCTGCGTGGGAATGCAAAGGCTTACCTCCACCAAAGTTGGATAGCTGGCAGAGAGGACCAAGAGCACCACTCTGGATCACCACCCATGATGCAGGATCCACGCAGCACAGCTGGAGAGGCGATCCACGCAGCCGGCCGTCACTTGTACATGCCCATAGTTGCAGGGGAGTGACACCTCCACTCCAAGGGAGACTCCTTCTTCTTTTGCAGGCTGAAGAGTTGCAGCCTTCTGAGGATGCACAGCGAAAGAACTGTTGTAAAACTGGCAGGAACTCTGGATACAATGTTGCAGAAGAGTCTTCCTCGTGGATCTGCAGCTTGTCGGTTCCTGGAGGGCCCAGTCGCTGTTCCGGTGGCCAGAAGTCGGAGTGTAGGTTGCAGAGGAGTCCTGCTGGAATCTTGCAAGCCGAATCTCAGGACCCACCCCACAGGAAGACCCTATTTAGCCCTGAAAGGGGGACTGGGCACATAACCAGGTAAGCACCTATCAGGAGGGGGCTTTTACGAGTGACCTATGTCCAGTACACACGTAAAATGGCGTCCCACACTCACAAAGTCCAGAAAAATGGACCTGGAATTTGTGGGGGCACTTTCTGCTAGTGCAGGGGTGCCCTCACTCACAGGTACCTGCACCCTGCCCTCTGGGCTGATAGGGCATACCACAGGGGTGACTTATAGTGACCTGGTGTAGTCACCTGTAGTGAAAACGGGTGATGCACCTGTTTCACGCAGGCTGCAATGGGAGGCCTGCAGAACCCTTTGCATGGGCTCTCTATGGGTGGCAGATTAGTTGCTGCAGCCCATAGGGATCCCCTGGAACAACAATGCCCTGGGTACCAAGGTACCATATACTACAGACTTACATAGGGGGACCAAAATGCCAATTGTGGGAAGAAAAAGGTACAATTTAGAGGAGAGAGTGTACGAGGCTGGCCTGGCTTTTAGTGGGTACCTGATGGTACTTACACCTTGTGCCAGGTCCAGTTATCCCTTATTAGGAGATTAGTAGTGTTCTAGCAGCTTGGGCTGATAGAGGTAGCTATAGCAGAGCAGCTTAGGCTGAACTAGGAGACATGCAATGCTCCTACTATGCCACTTATATCATATAGCACTATATCATAAGAAACACAATTCTCAGAGATACTAAAAATAAAGGTACTTTATTTTAGTGACAATATGCCAAAAGTATCTGAGAGGATATACTCCCTTAGGAGGTAAGTAAAATACACAAAATATACACACAAACCAAAATCAGATAAGTAAACAGTTCGAAAAGTAGTGCAAACACTGTAGAACACAATAGAATGCAATAGGAGACAATAGGCCTAGGGGCAACACAAACCATATACTCCAAAAGTGGCATGTGAACCACAAATGGACCCCCGGCCTAGTGTAGTGTGTAGAGGGTTGCTGGGAGTGTAAGAAAACACTAAGGGTGTCCCAGATACCCCACTTCAAGACCCTGAAAAGTAGGAGTAAAGTTACCCTATTACCCCAGAAAGACAGTAAAGTCGAGATAGGGGATTCTGCAAAGGCAACAACTGACTGCAAAGCACTGAAGACGGATTCCTGGACCTGAGCACCTGTAAAGGAAGGGGACCAAGTCCAAGAGTCACGCAAGTGTCCAGGAGGGGCAGGAGCCCACTAAACCCCAGATGAAGGTGCAAAAGGGCTGCCTCCATGTGGAAGATGCCAAAGATTCTGCAACAACGGAAGGTGCCAGGAACTTCTCCTTTGATCAGAAGATGTCCCACAGCGTGCTGGAGGATGCAGAGTTGTTTCCATGCAGAAAGACCGCAAACAAGCCTTGCTAGCTGCAAGAGTCGTGGTTGAAGATAATGGGTGCTGCCCGGGCCCAGGAAGGACCAGGAGGTTGCCCCTTGGAAGAGGAGGCAGAGGGGGCGCTCAGCAACAGGGAGACCACGCAGAAGCAGGCAGCACCCGCAGAAGCACTTGAACAGGCATTCAAGAAATCTGAGCACGGCGGTCGTCTCAACACAACAAAAGAGGGTCCCACAAAGCCGGTGGTCAACTCAGCGAGTTGAGCAATGCAGGATGGAGTGCTGGGGACCTGGGCTGTGCTGTGCATGAAGGAATCCTTGCAAAAGTGCACAGAAGCCCTAGCAGCTGCAGATCACACAGTACACAGGATTACTGTCTGGCGTGGGGAGGCAAGGACTTACCTCCAACAAATTTTGACAGAAGGACCACTGGACTGTCGGGTCACTTGGATCCAGCTCCTGTGTTCCAGGGACCACGCTGGTCAAGATGAGAGGGGACCAGGGGGCCAGTGATGCAGAAGTTTGGTGCCTGCGTTAGCCTGCAGGGTGAAGGTAGACAGCCCTTAGAGCATGCACCACCAGGAAACAGTCGAGAAAGTTGTCAGGATTAGGCGCTACAATGTTGTTGGTAGTCGTCTTGCTACTTTGTTGCGGTTTTGCAGGTGTCCTGGAGCAGTCAGCGGTCGATCCTTGGCAGAAGTTGAAGAGAGAGATGCAGAGGAACTCTGGTGAGCTCTTGCATTCGTTATCTGACGAGAAACCCACAGGAGAGACTGTAAATAGCTGTCAGAGGAGGATTGGATACCTAACCAGGTAAGAGCCTATCAGGAGGGGGCTCTGACGTCACCTGCTGGCACTGGCCACTCAGAGGTCTCCATTGTGCCCTCACACTTCTGTATTCAAGATGGCAGAAGTCTGGGACACACTGGAGGAGCTCTGGGCACCACCCCTGGGGTGGTGATGGACAGGGGAGTGGTCACTCCCCTTTCCTTTGTCCAGTTTCGTGCCAGAGCAGGGCTGGGGGTTACCTGAACCGGTGTAGACTGGCTTATGCCCTTCAAAGCATTTCCAGAGGCTGGGGGAGGCTACTCCTCCCCAGCCCTTAACACCTATTTCCAAAGGGAGAGGGAGTAACACCCTCTTTCAGAGGAAATCCTTTGTTCTGCCTTCCTGGGACTGGGCTGCCCAGACACCAGGAGGGCAGATACCTGTCTGAAGGTTGGCAGCAGCGGTAGCTGCAGAGAAAACCCCAGAGAGCTAGTTTGGCAGTAACCGGGGTCCATGCTGGAGCCCCGGGGATGCATGGAATTGGCACCCCAATACCAGATTTGGCTTGGGGGGACAATTCCATGATCTTAGGCATGGTACATGGCCATGTTAGGAATTACCATTGTGAAGCTACATATAGGTATTGACCTATATGTAGTTCACATGTGTAATGGTGCCCTGAACAATGTGGGGGCACCTTGGCTAGTGTCATGGTGCCCTCAAACTCAGTAACTTTGCACCTAACCTTCACTAAGTGAGGGTAAGACATATAGGTGACTTATAAGTTACTTAAGTGCAGTGTAAAATGGCTGTGAAATAACGTGGACGTTATTTCACTCAGGCTGCAGTGGCAGTCCTGTGTAAGAATTGTCTGAGCTCCCTATGGGTGGCAAAAGAAATGGTGTAACCCATAGGGATCCCCTGGAACCCAATACCCTGGGTACCTTATACTAGGGAATTATAAGAGTGTTCCAGTGTGACAATCAAAATTGGTGAAAATAGTATTCAGCCTGCAGTGACAATTTTAAAAGCAGAGAGAGCATAAACACTAAAGTTCTGGTTAGCATAACCTCAGTGATACAGTTAGGCACCTCATAGGGAACACATATAGGCCACAAACAATGAGCACTGGGGTCCAGGCTAGCAGGATTCCAGTGACACAGGCAAAAACAAACTGACACACAAGTAAAAATGGGGGTAACATGCTAGGCAAGATGGTACTTTCCTACAGAGAGCAAAACCACATTTCTCCTGGTTAGCAGGAACAGAGTAGACACAGTCAAAAATACTGACAACAGGTAGAAAATGAGGGCAACCATGCCAAGAAAGAGGGTACTTTCATACGCAGCCCCTTCCCCCCAAAAAATTATCTAAGTGGAAATATCTGGAGAGTCCATCTGCATTGGAGTGGTTACTCCCAGGTCTATGTTCCATCGTATAATCTATTCCCTGTAGGGATATGGACCACGTCAACAATTAGGGGGTTTCTCCCTTCATCTGTTTGAGCCATGAAAGGGGCTTGTGGTCTGTTTGAACAATGAAGTGAGTGCCAAACAGGTATGGCCTCTGCTTCTTCAAGGCCCAGACCACAGGAAAGGCCTCCTTTTTTTAGTTGATCAACGCTTCTCTCTAGGGGTCAACCTTCTGTTGATAAAAGCAAGTGGTTGATCCTGGTCCTCAGTGTTGAGCTAAGAAAGAACAGCCCCTACCTCTGAAGCATGAGTTTGGACAATGAATGTCTTGGAGTAATCAGGGGTTTTAACACTTGTGAAGGGCACATGGCCTGTTTAAGATCCTCAAAAGCTTTTTGACAGCTAACATCTTTTTGGATGTGAGGTCATTACGAGGGGGTACAATGGAGCCATAATTCTTAATGAACCTCCCGTAATACCCAGTGAGGCTTAGGAAGGCTCTTACCTGGGTTTGTGTTGTAGGGAGAACCCAGACTAAGACAGTCTGGATCTTCCCCTGCAATGGTTGAATCTGGCCTCACCCTACTAGGTGGCCCAGATATACAACCTTCCCCTGCCCTATCTAGTACTTAGAGGCCTTGATAGTGAGGCCTGCCTTCTGCAGGGCCTCAAAAACATTCCACAGGTGGACCAGGTGGTCATCTCAGGTGGAGCTAAAGACAGCTATGTCATCAAGATAAACTGCACCATAGTCTTCCAAACCTTGGAGGACTGCACTCACCAGCCTCTGGAAAGTGGCAGGTGCATTCGTCAAACCAAAGGGCATAACAGTACATTGATAATGCCCTCCAGAGGTTGAGAATGCAGTTTTTGGTTTTGCATCCTGTGACAATTTGATCTGCCAATATCCTGTAGTCAAGTCAAATGTGCTTAGATACTTGGCAGATGCCAGTGTATCTATCAGCTCATCTGCCCTAGGTATAGGGTGAGCATCAGTCTTTGTGACTGTGTTGAGTCCTCTGTAATGTACACAGAACCTCATCTACTTTTTCCCATTTTGTGAATGAGGTTTTGGTACCAGCACCACTGGGCCAGCCCAGGGGTGGCAGAGTGCTCAATCACTCCTAGGTCAAGCATCATTTCCTCTTCAGCTTTGATGCAATCTCTAACATGATCAGGTTGCCTGTAGATTTTACTTTTAACAGGCAAACTGTCCCCTGTATCAATGGTGTGTAGTCTGACCAGGTGTCAGAGAAAACAGTTCACAGAACTGGCCTAGGAGGTTCCTGCAGTCCTCCTTCTGAGACTCAGAACAGCAGTCTGCTAAGACCACTCCATCCACTGAGCCTGCATTGGTGGAGAAGAGATCAGGGACAGGTTCACTCTCTTCTTCCTGTCCCTCATCAGTTGCCATGAGCAGGTCAGATCAGCCCTGTCATAGTAGGGCTTAAGGCGGTTCACATGAAGCACTCTTAGGGGACTTCTGGGAGTGCCAAGGTCCACCAAATAGGTGACCTCACCCTTTTCCTCTACTATAGTGGAGTGCCCGGGGAGCCACGGGCTCCAGGACCCACACTTTCTGTCCTGGCTGGTACACAGTTGGGATAGCCTTCTGATCATGCCAGGGCTTCTGCAATTCTTAGCTGGACTGAAGGTTTTTAGTGACCTTTCACATGCACTCAGCCATCCTGGATCTGAGGCCAAGTACAAAGTCCACTCTATCTTGTTTAAGGGGCTTGAGATGTTGCTCCCATCCTTCCCCTACAAGTACAAGTGGACTCCTAACAGGGGTCCAAATAGGAGGTCAAAGGGGTTATAGGCCATTCCCTTCTGAGCAACCTCCCTGTAGGCAAACAGGAGGCATGGTAATAGGACATCCCATCTCTTCCTCAGTTTTTCAGAGAGTCCAATAATCATGCCTTTGAGTGTTTTAATAAATCCCTCAACCAAACCATTGGTTTGAGGGTGGTAAGGAGTTGTGACCTTGTAAGTAACACCACATTCTTTCCACACGGGTTTAAGGTATGCACACATAAAGTTTGTACCTCTGTCTGATACCACCTCTTTTGGAAAGCTCACCCTGGAGAAGAGTCACAGGAGGACCTTTGCCACTGCAGGAGCTTTAGCGGTCCTTAGAGGTTTAGCCTCTGGATACCTGGTGGCATGGTCCACCACCACCAGTAAAAATCTGTTTCCAGAGGCAGTGGGAGGGTCTAGCAGGCCAACAATATCCACCCAACCCTCTCAAAGGGAACCCCAACCACTGGCAGTGGAATTAGGGGGGCTTTTGGAGTGCCACCTGTCTTGCCACTGGCTTGGGAGGTGATACAGGAGTGACAAAACTCCTTGGTATCTTCAGACATGTGGGGCAAGGGAAAGTGAGGGACAGGTCTGTCCCAAGTCTTGCTTTGCCCCAAGTGACCTGACAGGAGTATGCATGTGCAAGTTTCAACAAAAACTCTGTACCAACCTCCTGGTGGCACCAGGTTTGGGTTCCCTTGCTTCTGAATATAGGAGGGTGTCCTCCAAATACACCTTGTGGGTGCCACTGACATCCCCTCCTTCCTGAAGGACAGCTTGCTTCTTGCTGTCTTAACCCTTTCAGCATAGGAGAGGTGTGCTGTGCCCTACTGAACTCCTCCCTGGCAGGCCCCCCTGCACCTTCAAGTTCAGCTGTATCAGCTCTTCAGGTGTAGGTTCTACCAAGGGAGTGAATTCCTCCTCCTCAAAGGGGGAATCCTTACTGGAGGGTGGGTTAGGGGGCAGAAGACCAAGCAGCGCACACAGGAGTCCCACACTGGGAAAAAGAAGGTCCAAAAGGAGGCCCACGCAGCACTACACAAAGGGGATCCCACCCTGCTGCAGAACCACGCAGAAGGTTTTGCATCGCAGGAAGGAGTGCTGGGGGCCAGAGCTGCACAGTGCACGAAGAACTTCGTGGACGGATGCCAATAAGCCTTGGAAACTGCAAAACACGTGCTGGACGGGGGTACTGTCTTGCGTGGGAGGCAAGCTCTTACCTCCACCAGAGTTGGACAGCTGGACTTTAGGACCGTCGGGCCAACTTCAGTCCACCACCTGTATTGCTGGATCAACACACTTCGTCAGGAGAAGGAACCCATTGTCACTGCAGTGAGGTGCCTGCTAAAGCAGGGAAGTGACTCCTTCACTTCAAGGGAGATTCCTTCGTTCTTCTGGTGCAGGCTGAAGACAGGGAGTCCTCGGAGAATGCACAACCTGGAAACAGTTGCAGTTGCAAATACAATGTTGCAAAAGTCATCTTTGCTTCTTTGGTGCAGTTTGTAGAATACCTGGAAGGTCCAGCTGCAGTTTCGCGGGTAGAAGGTGAAGTAAAGGATGCAGAGGGTTCTTGCAATCCAAGTTTGAGAAAACACCCAGAGAAGAATCCCTAAATGGCCCTGAAAGGGGGATTGGTCAGCTACACAGGTAAGCACCTATCAGGTGATGGCTCTGACGACGCCCGCTGGCACTGGCCACTCAGATGCTCCCAGAATGCCCGACCACCTTGGAATCAAAGATGGCAAAACCCAGGGACACTGTGGAGGAGCACTGGGCACCACCCCTGAGGTGGTGATGGTCCAAGGAGTGGTCACTCCCCTTTCCTTTGTCCAGTTTCTCGCCAGAGCAGGGATTGGGGGTCCCTGAACTGGTGTAGACTGGATTATGCAAGCAGGGCTCCATCTGTGCCCTTCCAAGATTCTCTGAAGGTCATGTCCTCATAGGGAGTACCCATAACCTCAGAGCTAAGCCCAGCAGTAGACATAGGGGGTCATTCTGACCCTGGCGGTCTGCCACGAATGACGGAAGCACCGCCAACAGGCTGGCAGTGCTTCCTATCCCATTCTGACCGCGGCGGTAAAGCCGCGGTCAGAAAACCGGGGCCGGCGGTTTCCCGCCGATTTTGCCCCGTCTGGGCTAATCCGCCATGGCAGCGCTGCAAGCAGCGCTGCCATGGGGATTCTGACCCCCTTCCCGCCAGCCTGTTTCTGGCGGTTGTCACAGCCAGGAAGAGGCTGGCGGGAACGGGTTCTTGGGGCGCCTGGGGGCCCCTGCACTGCCCATGCCACTGGCCGGCTAACAGGGCCCCGGCCGGCTTTTCACTGTCTGCCTAGCAGACAATGAAAAGCGCGACGGGTGCAACTGCACCCGTCGCACGGCCGCAACACCGCCGGCTCCATTCGGAGCCGGCTTCTGTGTTGCAGCCCTCCTTCCTGCTGGGCCTGCGGGCGCTAACATAGTTAGCGCCTGCAGGCCCAGCGGGAAGGTCAGAATGCCGGCAGCGGACTTCTGACCGCGTAGCGGCCAAATGGCGGTTCCCGCCTGGCGGGCGGCAACCGCCGCCCGCCAGAGTCGGAATGACCACCATAGTGTAGTGAGAGTTAGAGTAGAGTGAGAGAAAAGAAAAGACCTACTCTACCTAACTCCTAGTCACCTAGAAAAGAAAATAAGAGACTAGGGGCCAGATGTAGCAAACATTTGCGAGTCGCAAATGGCCCGATTCGCTATTTGCGACCTCGCAAAATCTTAAATGGGATGCAAAAATCCCATTTCCGAAGTGCAAATAGCGATACGAGCCATTACCGACTCGCAAAATTTGCGACCTGATTTTGCGACCCACAAATAGGAGTCGCAAACCATATGCAAAAGCCAGTCGCAAAAAGCCCTTTTTGCACATCCAGATTACCACTGATTCAGAGCAGGTGGTAACCAGAACCAAAGTATAAAAGGAGACCCAGAAGGCATCTGGGTTACTCAAAATGGCTGAACTGTATGTAATAGCATGGAGGAGGAGAGTCCATGCCTCCCAGCAGAGGAGGAGGAGGAGGAGGAGGAGGCAGAGACAGGAGAGGCTATACCGAACCAGGCAGACACTGTTTCAACAAACTGAGGAGGAGATTTATGACAAATATAGACTGAGCAGTGCAGCAATTTTAGAATTAATTGAACTACTTAATCCTCAGCCTGAATGACAGACAATGCACGGCAGCGCCATCCCTACACATGTGCAAGTGCTATGCTCACTGCACCTCTTGACCTCGGGTAGCTATCAGGGGGTGATTGCAGTGGCAGGTGGGGTATCCCAGAGTTCACTCTCACGATTCTTCAGATCATTCCTAGATGCCATACTCACACACATATCCAGATATATATACCTGCCCAGGAATGAGGCAGAAATTAACAGCACCAAGTTGGAGTTCTACAGAATTGCCAACTTCGCCCATGTAAAAGGGTTTGTGGACGGGACACATATACAAATCTGCCCTCTTGCAAATATGGAATATGTGTTCCGCAATAGGAAATGTACCCACTCACTAAACATTCAGGTGGTATGTGACGCCCATAATGTCATTACTGACATTGTAGCAAAATTTCCAAGGAGTACACATGACTCATACATATTCAGGCACAGTGGGATACACCAACACCTAGAACGTGGGGAGTTTGGAGACGGATATCTATTAGGTATTGCTGAATACATCCGGAAGCCTTACATACAGGTCACTGTGGAAACCATTAATGTCCTGCTAAAATTGCTTATTTTTGTCAAACAGGTGACAGTGCATATGCTCTAAGAACATGGATACTTACCCAGTACCTGACACCTGACAATGAGAACGAGAGGCGATATAACAGTGCCCATCGGCGGACCAGAACTGTCATCGAGAGGACATTTGGCTTGTTAAAGGCAAGATTCAGGTGCCTCCACAAAAGTGGAGGTGCACTCCAGTATGCCCCAGAAAGAGCATTCAAGATTGTCGCCGCCTGGGCAATCCTACACAACATTGCCACCAGACGTGGCCTACATCTCAGCCCTGAAGACACAGACACAGAGGATGAGGAGCAAGAGCTACCACACCGACAGCCTGGGGATAGAAGCATTGCAAATCAAGGCAGACAGAGACGGAACCACATTGCAACCCAATACTTTGGCAGGTACGTGGCAATTGTCACCACACTAACTGATGTCAGACACACATAGACCAGTTGTGTAGTGAAACAAACAAAACCTTTTTATTACTAAACTATATGGGACAAGAAAAGTGCTGTCTTTCACAGTCTGTAATTGTCCAAATGTAATGAAGACACATTATAAGTCATGTGCCTCATGAACAGTGATGTATGGTGGCTCACACCCTCCTCCTTGAGCGGCCAGCATGGCTCATCCCTGGTGGGTCCCCTGACCCCTGCTGTGCACTACCACTCCGTAGCACACGGCATTCACTGGCAGACACGCTACTGATGGTTGACCCCTCCTCACTGTCCTGAGGGGTCTCCCCTGTGCCCCTTGCAGCCTGCCTACTTTCCATCAGGTCCAAAGCATGGCTGATGCAGCCAAGTCCTCGCGTCACATCGCCAGCTAAGTGCCCAAGTTCCACCTGTAAGCTGACTGTCCGTCTAGAGAGGCCTGTTGTATTGATTGAAAGACGCCCAATGGATGCAGCCAGGCGGTCAAATCGTTCCACTGTGTGGCGCTCCCTGCGCCTTGCATTTTGTCGGTCTGCCACTAGTTCAGTCACCAGATGGCGGATGGCCTGTGTCAGATCCCCCAAATGTTCATTCAGCCTGGTGAACTGACTGTTCACATCCGCCAGCCCATTGGTCATGCTGCTCTGCATCCTGTTGAGGGTTCTTGTGATTGTCCTTGTCTATTTTGCAGGCGCTGACCATGGATGAGGGATGCCTCCAAGCCCGCGCAGCCTGCTTCCCCTACCCCCTCCTAGGGCACCAACTGAACTCTGCGCCGTCGTCTGCGCATTTGTCCTGGTGCTGGCTCTGATTGCCTTTCTGTGGGGCTGGGCCCTGGGGTTGTGTCAGCTGCCCCCATGTCCTGTGCATGTTTCTCAATGGACCCTGGTGGTGTCCTGCTGGGACCAGCAATTTCAGCAGCAGCCTTCTGCAGTGTCTCTGGCCCATGCTCTCCTCCCTGCCTGGTGTCGCTGCTGGGAGTGTCTTGTGGGAGACCTGTGGGACATAGGGGATACACTGTCAGTCTCTCACATCTGTTTTATGCCTCATAATAAACATTTGCCAATATTCTGACTACTGTACTATATTTCCCATAATGCACTATTCTAGAGGTTGAAAGACTGGAATGGAGCTAGTCTGGTGGTGCCTGCTGCTGTGTACTGGGAGAGTGTGTATACTGCATTTGTGGGTGTCAAAGCATATCTCATGGTGCTCACTTTTTGATGTCCCTGCGCTGAACTGTCCACTTCTCCCATGCCAATGACGGCCTCTGGATCCAGAGTCTCCTCAACCATGCTTTCCATGGCTGTGGGTGGTGGGACGGTGGATGGGTCTCCTCCGGTGCCCCTCATCTCTCTCAGGAGCTCTGCAACCCTCTCCTTCGTCCTGGAGCGCAGGTCGTACCACCGTTTCCTGATTTCCTCAAGGGTGCGGTGGCTCACCCCTATGGCATTTATCTTTTCCTGGATCTGGCTGCCTTCCCAAATAGCTCATCGTGGTGCAGGCAGCATTCTTCAGTCAGCACCTCCAGCTCTTTATCAGAAAATGTCACCTTCCTTCTCCTGCCTGTCTCCTCCATTGTTGCAGCAGCTCCTCTCTCCTGGGTGTGGCACAGCAGTTTGGAAAGGGTGTGGTGCTACCTCCTCCCAAGTGTATTTGATGACTTCCTGGTTCTGATATCATCACCAAGAGCCATGAAGTGGGTTTCCAAACTGTTGTGCAGCACCTGCAGGCAATTTGGGAGTCAGTCGCAATTTGCGACACCCTTCTCGCAATTTGCGACCTTTTAGCGAAGGTCGCAAATTGCGGTGCGACACCTATGCGACTCGCAAATTGGTATCGCAATTATTTCTTGAATTTGATTTTGCGAGTCGGAAATAGCGATTTGCATTGAGTCGCTATTTCCGATTCACAAATTTTTATGTACCTACATCTGGCCCTTGATCCTGTACTAGGTATAGAGTATACTTTCCTGTGGAAAGCACCGCTGACAGAGTGATAAGGCAATTGAAAGTACTTATCCCACCGCTGACACCAATGTAGGATGTTGGCCTGATTTGTAATGGGTACCCAAAGGTACTTACACCTTATACCAAGTCTAGTTATCCCTTACTAGTGAAATGTAGTCAGTGTTTAGAAGCCAGGCTGTCTAGGGCTGGGTGTAGCTGAGAAGCCTCACAGAATCTCCTCACACGCACACAACAGCAAGGAACTCTTCAGCATCATCAAGGAGTTCACCCAACCCAACGGTGAAACAAGGGACATCCCACCCTCACAGGACCTCTATGACAGACTCAACACCTACTTCCACCACAAAATCAATACCATCTACGTCAGTTTCTGCAAGGACAACCTATGCACAGAACCCCCTTTACCAAATCCTGACACCAACAATCACCACCTGGACCCCCCCTCACCACCGAAGGTACTCTGAGAACAATGACGTCCATACACTCCGGGGCCCCAACGCACCCATACCCACACCACATTTTCAACAGAGCTGTAGACACCATCGCCCCCAAGCTCCGCCTCATCATCAACCGCTCACTATCTGCCGCCACCTTCCCCGATGACTGGAAACACGCCGAGATCAACCCCCTCCTCAAGAAACCCTCGGCAGACCCCACCAAACTCAAAAACTTCAGGCCCATCTCCCTACTCCCATTTCCTGCGAAAGTCATCGAAAAAGCAGTCAACAGCCAACTTGCCACGTTCATGGAAGACCACAACATCATTGACACAGATTCAGGAAAAACCATAGCATCGAAACATCCCCCCTGGCCACAAAAGACGATATCCGCTCCCCCTCCAGACAAGGAAGAGGAGACGGCACTCATCCTACCAGACCTCTAAGCGGCCTTCGACACAGTCTCCCATCACACCCTGATAAGAAGACTCCACGAAGCTGGCATCAGAGACAAGACCCTCGACTGGATCCAATCCTTCCTCTCCTGCAGAACTCGAGAGAGACTCGCCCCCTTCCTCGCAGTCCTCACACCCACCACCAGGGATCCTATCTCAGCCGCACGTTGTTTAACGTCTATGTGGCCCTGATAGCCACCCTCATCAGAAGCTACGGAATTAACATCATCTCCTACGCCGACAACACCCAACTCATCCTCTCCCTCTCCAACGAACCGAATAAAGCCAGATACAACTTCCACAAAAGCATGGAAGCAGTCGCCAACTGGATGAGAAACAGCTGCCTTCAAATAAACGCAAACAAAACAGAAGTTGTAGGAAAGTACCATCTTCCTTGGCATGTTAACCCCACTTTTACCTGCATGTCAGTATGTTTCTGCCTGTCTCATTGGGATCCTACTGGTCAGGACCCCAGTGCTCATAGTTTATGGCCTAATGTGTGTGTCTGCATAGTGCTTGACTGTGTCACTGAGGCTCTGCTAACCAGAACCTCAGTGCTTATGCTCTCTCTACTTTTAAATTTGTCACTGTAGGCTAGTGACTTTAATTACCAATTTCAATTGGCACACTGGACTCCCCTTATAAGTCCCTAATATATGGTACCCAGGTACCCAGGGCATTGGGGTTCCAGGAGATCCATATCGGGTGCAGCATTTCTTTTGCCACCCATAGGGAGCTCAGACAAACCCCTGCACAGGCCTGCCATTGCAGGCTGCATGAAATAAAGCACACGTTATTTCACAGCCATTTTCACTGCACTTAAGTAACTTATAATTCATCTATATGTCTAACCTTCACTTGCTGAAGGTTAGGTGCAAAGTTACTAAGTGTGAGGGCACCCTTGCACTAGCAAAGGTGCCCCCACATAGTTCAGGGCAATTTCCTGGGACTTTGTGAGTGCGGGGACACCATTACACGCGTGCACTGCATATAGGTCAATACCTATATGTAGCTTCACAATGGTAACTCCGAATATGGCCATGTAAAATGTCTAAGTTCATGGAATTGTCCCCCCATTCCAAATCAGGTATTGGGGAGCCAATTCCATGCATCCTGGGGGCTCCACTATGGACCTCAGTACTGCCAAACCAGCTCTCTGAGGCTTGCACTGCAGCTACAGCTGCTGCCACCTCACAGACGGGGTTCTGCCCTCCTGAGGTCTGAGCAGCTCAACAAAGCATTTCCTCTAAAAGCAGGGTGTTACACCCTCTCCCTTTGAAAATAGGTGTTACAGGCTGGGGAGGGGTAGCCTCCCCCAGCCTCTGGAAATGCTTTGAAGGGCATAAGCCAATCTACACCGGTTCAGGGACCCCTTGTCCCCTGCTCTGGCACAAAACTGGACAAAGGAAAGGGGAGTGACCACTCCCCTGTCCATCACCACCCCAGGTGTGGAGCCCAGAGCTCCTCCAGTGTGTCCCAGACTTCAGCCATCTTGCTTTGCAAGGTGGGGGGGCACTCTGGAGGGCTCTGAGTGGCCAGTGCCAGCAGGTGATATCAGAGACCCCTTCTGATAGGTCCTTACCTGATAAGGTAGCCAATCCTCCTCTCAGGGCTATTTAGGGTCTCTCCGGTGGGTTCTCTTCAGATTCTACTTGCAAGTTTCCAGCAGGAATCCTCTGAAACTACTATTTCATCCTCTGACCTCGGATCAACTGCAGCCTGCTCCAGGAACCGCTGTAACAGCAACAAAGTATCCACAAGGGATACTTTTCTTCTGCAACTTCAGCTCCAGCGAGCAACTGCAACAGTTTCCACCGTGTGCACGCTCTGAGGACTCCCTATCTTCATACTGCACCAGAAGGACGAAGAAATCTCCTGTGGGGTGACGGAGTAACTCCTCTGCTTATGTAGGCATCTTCTAAGTAGATGACCGATACTCCTGGACTCCTCTCACAGCGGCGACCGTGCTCCTAAGGACACAGAGGGTGGACATCATCGACATAGACTGTCCTGAGGACGCATTTTGGAGGAGGTAAGACCTTGCCTTCCAAGAGAACAACGGTACCCCTGTGTATTGTGCCTTCTTCGCCTCCTGAGGTCTCTGTGCACTCTTTGCAAAATTCCTTTGTGCACAGCCTGGCCCAAGTCCCCAGCACTCTACCATGTGACGCTCAACTCGCTGAGTTGTTCTCCGGTGGCGTGGGACCTTCTTTTGTTGTGCTGCATCATCCGCGTTTTCCACCTTCTTTGAACCCGGATCCTGCAGCTTCTGTGGGCGCTGGCTGGCATCCTGAGGACTCTCTAAAGTGCTGAGAGCCCCCTCTTCCTCCTCACACAGAGCTGAGGCCCCCAAGTCCCTTCTGGGTCATCCAGTGCCATTTTGATGAAAAACGCACTTTTGCCGTAGCCAAGGCTTGTTGGTGCCATCCAACTCGAAATCTCATCTGCAACGATCTTCACGCCGTGGGACATCTTTTGCATCATGCAGGAACCCACTGGCATCTTCCTAGGGTGCATTTCTACAGTCTTCTACCAACTGGGGACTCTTCTTTTGCACCCTCTTCTGGGTTGGCAGGGGCTCCTGTCCTTCCTGCAACTGCTTTTGACTTGTGGACTTGGTCCCCTTCCTTTGCAGGTCTTCAGGTCCAATAATCCAGCAGTTGTTCTTTGCAGACTTGGTTGGCTGCTGCAAAATCCCCAAAACGAGGTGTAGTGTGTCCTAAGGAAACTTGCAGTACTTTACTCCTACTTTTCTGGGCTCTGGGGTGGGATGATTTACTCACCTTTACTGTATTCTTACTCTCCCAGCGATTCTGCACACACTACACTTGTCTAGGGGGGAATTCGTGATTCACATTCCACTTTTTTAGTATATGGTTTGTGTTGCCCCAGACCTATTTTCTCCCATGGCATTCTATTGCATTTCCTACTGTTTGCATTGTTCTATTACTATTTACTTGTCTAATGTTGGTGTCTAGTGTATATATTGTGTATAATACGTACCTCCAGAAGGATTATTGTCTCTAAGATATTTTTGGTACTGTGTCACCCAAATAAATACCTTTATTTTTGGTAACACTGAGTATTGTCCTTACTTGTGCATAAGTAGTCTGTAACTAGAAGTGGTATTGCATGAGCTTTGCATGTCTCCTAGTTCAGCCTAAGCTGCTCTGCTATATCAACCTCTATCAGCCTAAGCTGCTAGAACACTACTACTTCAATAATAAGGGATAACTGGACCTCGTATAAGGTGTAAGACCCCAAGGTACCCACTGTAGGAAAGTACCATCTTGCCTGGCATGTTACCCCCATATTTCACTGTATATATGTTGTTTTAGCTGTATGTGTCACTGGGACCCTGCCAGCCAGGGCCCCAGTGCTCATAAGTGTGTCCTGTATGTGTTACCTGTGTTATGACTAACTGTCTCACTGAGGCTCTGCTATCCAGAACCTCAGTGGTTATGCTCTCTCATTTTCTTTCTAAATTGTCACTAACAGGCTAGTGACCAATTTCACCAATTTACATTGGCACACTGGAACACCCTTATAATTCCCTAGTATATGGTACTGAGGTACCCAGGGTATTGGGGTTCCAGGAGATCCCTATGGGCTGCAGCATTTCTTTTGCCACCCATAGGGAGCTCTGACAATTCTTACACAGGCCTGCCTTTGCAGCCTGAGTGAAATAACGTCCACGTTATTTCACAGCCATTTACCACTGCACTTGAGTAACTTATAAGTCACCTATATGTCTAACCTTTACCTGGTAAAGGTTGGGTGCTAAGTTACTTAGTGTGTGGGCACCCTGGCACTAGCCAAGGTGCCCCCACATTGTTCAGGGCAAATTCCCCGGACTTTGTGAGTGCGGGGACACCATTACACGTGTGCACTATACATATGTCACGACATATGTATAGCGTCACAATGGTAACTCCGAACATGGCCATGTAACATGTCTAAGATCATGGAATTGTCACCCCAATGCCATTCTGGCATTGGGGAGACAATTCCATGATCCCCCGAGTCTCTAGCACAGACCCGGGTACTGCCAAACTACCTTTCCCGGGGTTTCACTGCAGCTGCTGCTGCTGCCAACCCCTCAGACAGGTTTCTGCCCTCCTGGGGTCCAGCCAGGCTTGGCCCAGGAAGGCAGAACAAAGGACTTCCTCAGAGAGAGGGTGTTACACCCTCTCCCTTTGGAAAAAGGTGTCAGGGCTGGGGAGGAGTAGCCTCCCCCAGCCTCTGGAAATGCTTTGATGGGCACAGATGGTGCCCATCTCTGCATAAGCCAGTCTACACCGGTTCAGGGATCCCCCAGCCCTGCTCTGGCGCGAAACTGGACAAAGGAAAGGGGAGTGACCACTCCCCTGACCTGCACCTCCCCTGGGAGGTGCCCAGAGCTCCTCCAGTGTGCTCCAGACCTCTGCCATCTTGGAAACAGAGGTGCTGCTGGCACACTGGACTGCTCTGAGTGGCCAGAGCCAGCAGGTGACGTCAGAGACTCCTTCTGATAGGCTCCTCCAGGTGTTGCTAGCCTATCCTCTCTCCTAAGTAGCCAAACCTCCTTTTCTGGCTATTTAGGGTCTCTGCTTTGGGGAATTCTTTAGATAACGAATGCAAGAGCTCATCAGAGTTCCTCTGCATCTCTCTCTTCACCTTCTGCCAAGGAATCGACCGCTGACTGCTCTGGAAGCCTGCAAAACTGCAACAAAGTAGCAAAGACGACTACTGCGACCTTGTAACGCTGATCCGGCCACCTTCTCGACTGTTTTCCTGGTGGTGCATGCTGTGGGGGTAGTCTGCCTCCTCTCTGCACTAGAAGCTCCGAAGAAATCTCCCGTGGGTCGACGGAATCTTCCCCCTGCAACCGCAGGCACCAAAGAACTGCATCACCGGTCCTCTGGGTCTCCTCTCAGCACGACGAGCGAGGTCCCTTGAAATCAGCAACTCTGTCCAAGTGACTCCCACAGTCCAGTGACTCTTCAGTCCAAGTTTGGTGGAGGTAAGTCCTTGCCTCCCCACGCTAGACTGCATTGCTGAGAACCGCGTGTTTTGCAGCTACTCCGGCTCCTGTGCACTCTTCCAGGATTTCCTTTGTGCACAGCCAAGCCTGGGTCCCCGGCACTCTAACATGCAGTGCACGACCTCCTGAGTTGTCCTCCGGCGTCGTGGGACCCTCCTTTGTGACTTCGGGTGAGCTCCGGTTCACTCCACTTCGTAGTGCCTGTTCCGGCACGTCTGCGGGTGCTGCTTGCTTCTGAGTGGGCTCTTTGTCTTGCGGACGCCCCCTCTGTCTCCTCACGCAATTGGCGACATCCTGGTCCCTCCTGGGCCACAGCAGCATCCAAAAACCCTAACCGCGACCCTTGCAGCTAGCAAGACTTGTTTGCGGTCTTTCTGCCCGGAAACACCTCTGCACGACTCTTCACGACGTGGGACATCCATCCTCCAAAGGGGAAGTTTCTAGCCCTTGTCGTTCTTGCAGAATCCACAGCTTCTACCATCCGGTGGCAGCTTCTTTGCACCCACAGCTGGCATTTCCTGGGCATCTGCCCACTGCCGACTTGATCGTGACTCTTGGACTTGGACCCCTTGTTCCACAGGTACTCTCGTCAGGAAATCCATTGTTGTTGCATTGCTGGTGTTGGTCTTCCTTGCAGAATTCCCCTATCACGACTTCTGTGCTCTTTGGGGAACTTAGATGCACTTTGCACCCACTTTTCAGGGTCTTGGGGTGGGCTATTTTTCTAACCCTCACTGTTTTCTTACAGTCCTAGCGACCCTCTACAAGGTCACATAGGTTTGGGGTCCATTCGTATTTCGCATTCCACTTCTAGAGTATATGGTTTGTGTTGCCCCTATCCCTATGTGCCCCCATTGCATTCTATTGTGACTATACATTACTTGCACTGTTTTCTATTGCTATTACTGCATATTTTGGTATTGTGTACATATATCTTGTGTATATTTGCTATCCTCATACTGAGGGTACTCACTGAGATACTTTGGCATATTGTCATAAAAATAAAGTACCTTTATTTTTAGTATATCTGTGTATTGTGTTTTCTTATGATATTGTGCATATGACACTAGTGGTACTGTAGGAGCTTCACTCGTCTCCTAGTTCAGCCTAAGCTGCTCTGCTAATCTACCTTTTCTATCAGCCTAAACTGCTAGACACCTCTCTACACTAATAAGGGATACCTGGGTCTGGTGCAAAGTGCAAGTACCCCTTGGTGCCCACTACCAGCCAGTCCAGCCTCCTACACCCACTACAAACCAGACCAGCCTCCTACAGAAGTACTCATCATGGGCCCTCAGCCCAACGTGTGGAACAACTCCTGGTGGCCACCCACCCTCCGAAACCCACCCATCCCCACCAGCCAAGCCCGCAACCTCGGAATCATCCTGGACTCCAACCTCAGCAAGAACCCTCAAATCAACTGAGTCACCTCCACCTGCTTCCGTACCCTCCGTCTCCTACGCAAGTCCTTCAAGCGGAAATCCCTCGAACATAGTAAGACCGTCACACACGCCCTCATCACTAGCAGACTTGACTATGGCAACACACTCTACGCCGGAATCAACAAGAAACTCACACGCAAACTACACAACATCCAGAACGCCACAGACAGACTGGTCCTCGACCTACCTGGACTCTGCCACATCCTGCTACACCTGTATACACTGCACTGGCTTCCCATAGAGAAAAGAATCACCTTCAAGATCCTCACCCACACACACAAAGCCCTCCACAACACGGGACCAGCTTACCTGAACCAGTGACTTAACCTCCACGTACCCCACAGGGCCCTACGCTCAGCCCAGCTCTCTTTCGCAGAAGTAACCTGCATCAGAAAAACCAGAACAGAAGGACGCTCCTTCTCCTAACTCGCAGCAATTGCCTAGAATGCCCTCCCTCTCCACATCAGACAATCCACCTCCATCCTCAGCTTCACGAAGGAACTGAAGACATGGCTTTTTTAAGAACCACCTCACCAGTAAACGTTACACCCTCCACCCCCAGCGTCTTGAGACCCTAACGGGTGAGGAGTTGCGCTATACAAGCACTTATTGATTGATTCATTGAACTGTGTTGCCTGGCATGGGATCTGGGTGCAGGGCACTAGTCAGCGGATGCCCCAATATGCCAGTTTAGACATTGCTGCGTGGTCCACCTTCGGTTAACAGGATGAAATGCATGTTTTTGATAGCTAGGTAGCTGGCTTTCCATGGCAGACAGGGCTTGGTTGGTCCCAGTGGGTGTGTAGTTGGCATTGTTTGGCTCCTACCTGCTGTGGTACTTAGCCAATGGAATGCCAGTGTGGTCCATACTGCCCTTTCTGAACCTCAGTGTGTGACAGTGATGTGTATGCCATCTGTGATGTTGGTGCTGTGATTAACCCTGTGCTCTCTTTCTTTCTCCCCCTCTCTCTCCTTTTGTCATCCTGTCCATGTATGCGTTAGCATCATCTGGCCCGGGAGCAGGGGCACCAGTGAATGAGGGAGCTGCAGCCCACGGGACCCAGGAGGCAGAATCTACTGATGCCGAGGAGACCAGTGGGACGGAGGGAGGGGGGAGCACGACGGTGGGGACAGGAGCTGATACCACTGACTCTGACTCCTCCTCCGATGGGAGCTCCCTGGTGGTGGCGAAGCCCTCTTGGACTAGCCCAGCTACAGGTTCTCTCACCAACGCCCCCCAGTAGCCCCCCATTGAGTTGACCGAGCGGGTGGGCATCTCCTGCGCCCCAGGCACCTCAGGCCCTGCCACAGTCATCCCTGCTGTCCTGAGTGAGGAGGCTATTGACCTCCTGAGATCCATCTCTGTAGGGCAGTCAACCATAGTGAATGCCATCGAGGGGCTGGCATCCCAGATGCAGCAATGCAATGCCTTCCTGGAGGGCATTCACGGTGGCTTGGCGGCCCTACAGAGATCGTTTCACGCTCTGGCTTCTTCACTGATGGCAGCCAGTGTCCCTGTTTCTTCCATCACCCCTCCAACTACCACTTCCCAGCTCCAGCCTCCTCACCCTCCACCCATCCCACGCACACATTCAGACAAGCATGCACACAAAACATCACACAAGGCTTCCACAGACAAACACAGGCAGTACACTTCAGTCCACAAGCACTCACACAGCCAACAGACAGATGCACACACAAGTTCCCTGCCTCCACTCTCCCCCCTCCACCTCCTCCCTCACAGTCACATCCACACATACACCTGCATGCACTGCATCAACAGTCCTTGAACCTGCCACCTACACAGCCTTGCCAATTCACAACAGCAGACCTGCAGACATGCACCCAACACACCACATGCACAGTCACCACCACCATCACCACATCATGCAGCACACCCACCTCACTTGCAGACTCCACCACAACACCCATCCACACACCCTCTTTGTCCTCCCCACCCTGTCTGCCCCCCTCCAAAGACACAAACGATTGCACTCAGACCCCCAACAGCCTTCCACCTCACACATGGACACTGTCCATGCACCTGCACCCAAGTCCGGCACACCTCCGACTCCTACAACCACTCCCTCTACCTCCATTCCCATCCCCCCTCCCACATCCTGCCCCATTGGCCATAAGAAGCTTTTCCTTTCCCACCTTGACCTCTTCCCTCCCCCTCCCCCCTGTCCTGCCCGTAAGAGGAAGGTCCCGCCCCCCTCAGCCCAGTACCTCAAGCACTCAGTCTGACAATGTACCACCCTCAAAGTCTCCAGCTGCCACTAAGGGGCACATGAGTGCAAAGCCGGCCCTCTTTCACCCCAAAAACGGAGGGCTAAAGTGCCACCCCCTCCCAAACTGACAACCAAGACAATGAAGCCACCTCCAAAACAAAGGGTCAAGAAGACCCCTCCCACAACCAAGGCCAAGGAGGCCCCTCCAAAGACCAAGGGGGCCCCTCCAAAATCAAAGCCCAAGGAGGCCCCTGCAAAAACAAAGCCCAAGGAGGCCCCTAAGAAAACAATGACCAAGGAGGCACGTACAAAAACAAAGCCCAAGGAGACCCATACAAAAACTAAGCCCAAGGAGGCCCCTAAAAAAATGCCCAAGGAGGCCCCTACAAAAACTAAGCCCAAGGAGCCCCCTCCAGGACCAGTGGCCAAGGAGCCCCCTCCAGGACCAGTAGGCAAGGAGCCCCCTCCATCATCAGAGGACAGGGAGCCTCTCCATCATCAGAGGGCACGGAGCCCCCTCCATCATCAGAGGGCAAGAAGCCTCCTCCATCACCAGAGGGCAAGGATCCCCCTCCATCATCAGAGGGCAAGGAGCCCCCTCTATCACCAGAAGGCAAGGCGACCCTTCAGTAACCAGTGGGCAAGGAGCCCTTCCAGAACCAGTAGGCAAGGGTCCCCTCCAGAACCAGTGGGCAAGGAACCCCCTCCGGAACCAGTGGGCAACGGTCCCCTCCAAAACCAGTGGGCTAGGAGCCCCCTCCAGAACCAGTGGGCTAGGAACCCCCTTCAGAACCAGTGGGCAAGACACCCCCTCCAAAACCAGTGGGCAAAGAGCCTCCTCCAGAACCAGTGAGAAGGAGCCCCCTCCAGAACTAGTGGGCTAGGATCCCCCTCCAGAACCAGTGGGCTAGGAGCCCCCTCAGGAACCACTGGGCTAGGACCTCCCTCCCAATGAGAAGCATCCCCTGTGGTGCCTGCCCATTTCCAACATGATGCCCCTGAACAGTGGAGTCCCGATGTTGTCAGGAGTCAAGTTGGGGCTTGGACTTTGCCCTGTTGGCATTACAGACTTTGAACTGGCCTATGGGCCTGCATGTACATATGCAGTTGTGTATATTTTTTGATTTTTAATATTCATCCAACTTGATTACAGCGGTTGGAACAGAGGTATGTGTCCTGGATTTCTTTGCTTCTGGGCCCTGTTACAGTCTATTTACTCTGCAGCTGGTTCTGGGTGTGTGGTGTGTGTGTATGTTCTGTGTTGTGCGTGTGTGTGTGTCACTCTCCCCGCCCTCTCTCCCTACCTTGTGTGCTAGGCGGTTGTACTCACCGTCGTCGTCTTCATAGGCGTTGGAGCTCATGGACGGCGATGGCATGGTACAGCATCGGGAAGACTTGCAGTTCCGGTTTCTAGGCGGCCGCGGACTCCTCTGTGTCCCTCGAGGTGAGTGTCTCCTTTTAATAGAGGTGTTTCTACCAGGCTTTTGGTGTCGTTGCTACGGCCTCGGAAATCCTGGTGGTGTGCTGTCATAATATGGTGGGCAGATCCATGTCCTCCGCCTGCCTGAAGGTGGCTACCGCCGTGTTCAGTGGTCGTACAGCGTTGGCGGTTGGTGTGGTACATTGGTTGTCTATGAGAGGGATCACCGCCAAGGTCATTATTTGGCGGTCATTCCCGCCGGCCTAGGACCACCTATGTCCTGACACTAGGTGTATGTCTATGTCCCTAGGTAGTAAGTGGTGTTTCCTGTGGAAAGTACCAAGTGACAGATTGGTAAGGCAATTGCAAGTGCTTATCCCACTGCTGCACCACCAAGGACACTGGCTGTTGTGTGGTAGGTATGGTATAGTTTCTTACCTGTAACTCCAGTTCTCTCATAGGGGAATTTCCATGATAGTCATTTTCTTCAATAAAAGTTCATTTGGCAGCCTTAACTGCTTACAGGAAGACTCATTCGCAAACCTCTTTCTTCAGAATTCCAGTGATCAAAGATTTTCTAGAGGGATTAAAGAAGGTCTTTACTCCAGTTAGGCGGCCTTCACCGCCATGGGAACTTAATGTGGTCCTTTCACGTCTAATGCAACACCCATTCGAACCCATACATGAGGCATCCCTCCAAAACTTCATTTGGAAGATGGCCTTTTTCGTGGCAATCACTTCAACACGAAGAGTCAGCGAAATCCAGGCCCTCTGTGCCCACGAGCCCTACACAATATTTCATTGATCTAAAGTAGTCCTACGAACACATCCTAAATTTCTACCCAAGGTTATATCCGACTCCCACATTAACCAGTCGATTTCCCTACCTACTTTCTTTCCAAACCCTTCCACTCCAGCAGAGAGGGCTCTCCATTCTCTAAATGTTAAGAGAGTGTTCAAATGTTATCTAGATAAGACCAATCCCCTACAGAGAACTTCACAACTGTTTGTTAATTATGGTTCTGTCCGTACTGGCATAGCCACCTCCAAGCAATCAATAGCAAGATGGATAGTCTCCTGTATTTTATTTTGCTATCAACTAGCTAAGAAAACCTTACAGGGTAAACCTAAAGCACATTCCACCAGAGGCAAGTCGGCTACCACTGCACTATTGCGGAATGTCCCATTAGCAGAAATTTGTAAAGCTGCGACTTCGAGATCGGTTCACACCTTTACTAAACACTATTGCCTAGACTCTGATGCTAGGGCAGATGCTCAAGTAGGACAGGCTTCTCTTAGAACCCTCTTTGCTTGAGAGAATATTCACTGATTACTCTATCTGCTCCTCCACAGGTTATGGGATGGGCTTGCTATTCTATTCTATGCTTATGACTATACATGGAAATCCCCTACGAGATAAGGTATAGTTTCTTACCTGTAACTCCAGTTCTCTCGTAGGGGTATTTCCATGATAGTCATAAGCAACCCTCCCAGCCCCCCGGGGGAGCAGATAGATTATTTTATTAGATTAATACTGATTGTCAGCCAATAACTACCTACAAAAACAACTGAGGTAACTGCCTCTCTCTAAGCATGATGGGATACTAGAGGACTGGCTGTTCTTAAAGGCACAGTATCATTTTCTTCATTACTAATGGCAGCCTATGGGCTACACTGCTCTGCACTCCTTCATAGGGGTTTTTCTGATATAAAAGAGGTTTGTGAAGGAATTTTTCTAAAAAAATTGCATTAATCTGTTAAGCATTTTAATGCTTTTACTTCAAGGACAATCGGAATAAAGAAGCTTGAACACTGTAGCCCTTCCTATAGGCTGCATGGGAACATTCTTAAGTGACTTGACAGGCCTTTCTGAAGTAAGGCGCACATGGACACTTAAGAAGTTATATTGGAAAAAGTGCTCCGAGGTCCCCGCAGGTGGGCGGGGAATATTCTACGCTTATGACTATACATGGAAATTCCCTACGTGAGAACTAAGCTACTTACACCTTATACCAGTGCCAGGTATCTCCTCTTAGTGAAGTGTAGGCAGTGACTAGAAGCCAGGCTCTCTAGAGGTAGCTGTGGATGAGCAGCCAAGGCTTATCTAGAAGACATGCAAAGCTCATGCAATACCACAGTAGTCACACAGCACTTACACACATGAAAGAAAACACTCAGTTGTACAAAAAAATAGGTACTTTATTTTTGGAACAAATCACCACAAAATACTAGACAGGTAACCCACCCTTAGGAGGTAAGTAATACACTAAATATATACACTAGTAATCAGAAACAGGCATAGAAAAGGTTAGAAAACAGTGAAAATAGCAAAAACCAATAGTGACCTTAGGGGGAGCACAAACCATATATTAAAAGAAATGGAATGCGGTCAAGGTACCCCTACCTAGGTAAGTAAAATGTGTAGAGAGGAGGTGAGAGTATTAGTAAACCACTGGGGTAATTAACATACTACCCCCCCAGTGACCAGGAATGCAGGAGTAAAACACTGGATTTTCCCCAAACCACCCAAAAGGAGGAAAAGAAGAAAAAGAAGACACCCAGAGAAGACTGCAAGAAAACCGGCAGTGTATTCCTGAAGAAAGAAGACCTGTGAAGAGAGGGGATTAAGTCCTGAAGGCGCACCAATGTCCAATGGGGGCAGGAGCCCCTACCCACCACACTGAAGATGGAGTTGGTCGACTGTGAAGAAGAACAGGTCACCCCTGCAGCCCAGAAGCGGAGAAGAGATACTGATGGATGCAGAAGATGTCCCACACTGGAATGAAGATTGCATATGGGTGTCGGTGCAGAAATTCCACAATCAAGCCTTGGCAAAGGCAAATTCGCAGTTGGAGGAAAAGAGGTGATACAAGGGTCCAGCAAGGCCCAGGAGGACTCAACCCACGAGGGGAAGTCGCAGGGGACTCTTAGCGTCCCAGAGAGTCCACAGGAGTGGAGGCAGCACCCACAGGAGCTCCACAGAACGATGACACAGAAGGTGCAAGATGGAGCCCACGCAGCACTACCAAAGAGGATCCCACACTGCAGGAGAAGCACACAGTGTCCCTGAACCTGTGTGGAGTGATTTATGCACAGAGGGCACCAAATGTGCCATTCAAAGCAAGCCAGTGGCTTGGGAAGCCAGTCACCCTTATTGCCAAAGGGAGAGGGTGTTACCTCCTTATCCCAAAGGAAATCCTTTGTTCTGCCTTCCTGGGCTTGATCAGATCAAGCAGCAGGAGGGCAGAAACCGCCCTGAGGGGATGCTAGGCTGCCAGGAAAACCCTGTAAGACTAGTAGTAGCAATGCTGGAGGTCCTCTTAGGAGCCCCCAGTGTGCATGGAATCATACTTCCAACACTTGCAACAGTATGAGGTATGATTCCGACATGTTTGATACCAAACATGCCCAGGTTCAAAGTTACCATTATGTAGCTGGACACAGGTAGTGACCTATGTCCAGTACATGCGTAAAATGGCATCCCCACACTCACAACCTCCAGCAAAATGGATCTGGAGTTTGTGGGGGCACCTTCTGCTAGTGCAGGGGTGCCCTCACACACAGGTACCTGCACCCTGCCCTCTGGGCTGAGGGCCTACCATAGGGGTGACTTATAGTGACCTGGTGTAGTGACCTGTAGTGAAAACGGGTGCATGCACCTGTTTCAAGCAGTCTGCAATGGCAGGCCTGCAGAACCCTTTGGATGGGCTATGGGTGGCAGAATAACTGCTGCAGCCCATGGGGATCTCATGGGAACCCGAATGCCCTAGGTACCTAGGTACCATATACTAGGGACTTACATGGGGGGACAGTATGCCCATTGTGGGAAGAAAAAGGTACAATTTAGAGGAGAGAGCAAAAATACTGGGGTCCTGGTTAGTAGGAACCCAGTAGACACAGTCAAACATACTGCCAAAAGGCAGAAAATGGGGGTAACCATGCCAAGATAGAGAATACTTTCCTACACATGTCATTTTGTCTAAGACACAGCTACTTCAATAAATCTTATTGAACTATTTTGTACCTCTGTTTGGCTTTGCATGTGTGAGACTAATGTAACTGAGAGAAAAGAATGAGATCTGATACACCACGAAGTCCCTGAGAAGTCATCTTGTCATGTGCCCAATCACCACTAATCATTCCTGCTCTTGGGCAGAGATGAGGCGCTGCTAGTTGGCCAACAACGGATTAGGCCAACAGTTGTCACATGGTGTGGGAATGGAGTCAGTTCCCCACAATTCAGGTGACACTGCCGCCCAAATCCAGCAGCCTTAATAGGATAATGAGAGCCCACGCGACATAGCACTACCAACGTTTGGCCAGACACTGATTTTTGGATCCTCCTGAGTATCTATGTCTCACTCCATGCTAAAGGCATCTCAATACTATATATGTGGTATTGAGGATTTGAGGATTTCCTCCTCAGCTAGGTAGGTAGTACCTATCCGATGCCGTAGGTTGTTCAAGCTTGAACCTTAAAAGGATCTATCCCCATTTGGTGTTCTTTTCTCTGAACAGGTATATCCACCATGGCGAACACACAACAGGTAGTAATGACAGTAAACATGCGACCTTCCCTCGCTGCTTATTTGAAAGCAAATGGCCTCACCGCCCAGGGGGGTCCTGTATCATTTGTAGTTGAGGCTCATCCACCGTACAGAAGTGAAACATTTTTCTCTTGGGTCACTGTGGCAGGTCGAACAGTATGAAGACCACTGAAGCGTTATTTTTTTAGTGGTAAGTGGTTTATTTTTAGTTATATGGGAAGTAGGATATGTTAACAAAGCCACAAGTGTTATTGCCTTTCTCAGTCGTTCTGTTCTTCTTCCGTATCTTTTCCCAGGTTCGTGTTTTTATGTTCGTACTTCTTGTTTTACAGGTAACCCATCTTTCTTGCTCGCTCGTCGTAATCCAGGGTGATACCTTGTTTAGCCACGACCCTCCAGGGTCGTGGCTGGCTTTGTAGTGGTCCTCCTGCTGGTCACCTTCTCCCAGGCTCTGGTCTTCTCTCTCTTCCTCCTCCTGGTCCTCGTCTGCTTCTCTCCTCCTGTTCCTTTGTTCCTCCTCGCTCTCCTCCTGTCTCGCGGTCTCCGTGTTCCTCTCTCTCTCTCTCTCTTCTAGCGCGTCTCCCTTTTGTTGTCCTCCAGCCCGGGAAACTGACTTCGTTTCCCGGGCAACGCCGTCCCGCCTGCCTCGTTCGTGCCGCGTCTCCCCGGCAACGGGAAGACGCGGAAGTGACGTATCGGCCTCGTCCGATACGTCATCTGACTCGCTTGTAGCCGGGATCGCCCGGCTACACACCTCTCCCCAGGAAAGGTCCTGCTCGAGGACCGTAGCAGAGTCAGGGAAGCGAGATAAATAGTCAGCTGGGGCCTGTTGGTGGCCTGGGATGTGACGGACCTGAAATGAAAATGGTTGCAGTTCAAGGAACCATCGTAAAATCCGAGCATTGGTATCCTTATGGGCAGACAACCATGTGAGGGGAGCATGATCCGTAAAGAGGACAAAAGGTCGGCCTAGAAGGTAATATTGTAAGGTATCCACGGCCCATTTTATGGCCAGACATTCTTTTTCAATGGTCGGATAGTGTTGTTCCAGTGGAAACAGTTTCCTACTGACGTATACTACCGGGTGATCCCTACCTTCCCCGTCAGGTTGGGCCAAAACTCCCCCTAAACCCACATCCGAGGCATCAGTATAGAGATGAAAAGGTTTCGAAAAATCCGGGCACCGGAGTATCGGGTCTTTGGTCAGGTAGGACTTTAGTTGTTCAAAGCTGTTTTCGTGTTGATCCGAAAAGGATGCTAGTCTATTAGGATGGGATTTAGTCAGAAGGTCCGTGAGAGGGGCGGCCAAGGTAGAATAATCAGGTATGAATCTTCTATAGTAGCCTACCAACCCTAGGAAGGAGCATAACTCTTTCTTTGTTGTCGGTTTAGGTGCATTGAGAATGGCCTCTACTTTTTTTGTTTGAGGTTTTAGGCTCCCTTGACTAATTTTGTAGCCCAAGTATGATATGTTGGGTGTTCCTATGACGCACTTTTTAGGATTGGCAGTCAATCCAGTGGTGATAAGAGTGTGGAAAACCTGGTGTAAATGGTTTAGATGATCGTTCCAGGTTTCACTAAAAATCACTACATCGTCTAGGTAGGCTGCTGCAAAAGACTGAAAGGGGTTTAAGAGTTTATCCATTAACCGTTGGAATGTAGCTGGTGCTCCATGGAGACCAAATGGTAGCACCGTGAACTGATAAAGACCTGACGGAGTGGCAAACGCTGTTGTCTCTTTATCCTCTGTGGCTAAGGGAATCTGCCAATACCCTTTCGTCAAATCTAAAGTAGACATATATTTGGCTTTTCCTAGCTTCTCTAATACGTCATCAACTCTGGGTATAGGATATGTGTCAAACATGGAGTTTTCGTTAAGCTTCCTGAAATCAATACAGAATCTAATAGTACCATCGGGTTTCGGCACCAAAACAACCGGGGAGCACCAGGGACTATTTGATGGTTCAATCACTCCTTGTTCTAACATTTTCTGTATTTCAGCCTCCATAATCTGTTTCCTCGCCTCCGGAATACGATACGGCCGTAACCTCACAATTTTCCCTGGTGTAGTTCTTATTTTATGGGTTATCAAGGTGGTTTTACCCGGTAAGGCTGAAAAAAAATTCCGGAAGTGTTCTAGTAAGCTGTATACCTGTTCCTTCTCTGATCTGGTTAAGGTCTCATTTACTGCGGGTAGACCTTCCCCAGTGCTGTTTTCGGGTGGACAGAACTCAATACCTAACTTGTTATTCGGATTTAGGAATCCTGCCAACACTCTGGCAGTGTTCGAGTTGTCTGGTTCTTCCCATTTTTTAAGGAGATTTATGTGATAAATCTGTGATTTCTGGGGAGTGTTCGATAGTTCAACCAGGTAGGTAACAGGAGAAACTGCTCTTATTATCTTATAGGGACCCTGCCATTTGGCGATTAGTTTTTGTTCTGAGGTTGGACGCATTATTAAAACCTGATCTCCAGGTTGTAAAACCCTTAACTTACTCCCTCGATCATAATATTGTTTTTGAATGTTTTGAGCTTGTTCCATATTCACTTTGACCGCATCCCATAGACCTTGTAACTGAGACCTTAAATTGTGGGCATATTCTAGAAGGGGCCTTCCCCCTTCTTCTGCCTCTTCCTCCCATGTTTCAATGGCCATGTCAAGAAGAGATCTCGGCTGTCTTCCGAACACAAGCTCAAATGGGCTGTGGCCTGTAGAGGACTGTTCATGTGTTCGAATAGCGTATAAGACTAAGGGTAATTTTTTGATCCCAGTCTCTCCCTGACTCTTCCATCAATTTTTTCAGTAAGGTTTTTATTGTTCGGTTATATCGTTCCACTAGTCCATCTGTCTGGGGATGATATACCGACGTACGGATTTGGGAAATACCTAAGGTCTTACATATTTGCTTCATGAGAGTAGACATAAAAGGAGTTCCCTGGTCGGTGAGTATTTCATGCGGGAACCCAACTCGAGAAAAAATGTTTATCATTGCTTGGGCCACTGTTTTGGTTGTCATACTTTTTAAGGGAACGGCCTCAGGGTATCGTGTGGCATAGTCAACCATGACTAGGATATACGTGTGACCCTTTGTGGATGGCACTACAGGCCCAATCAGATCCATTCCTATCCTACTGAATGGGATGTCTATGATGGGTAGGGGCATCAGAGGTGCTTTCTTAGGTCTACCGGGTTCAGTGAGTTGGCACCTGGGACATTGGGAACAATATTTACGTATGTGGGCAAACACTCCCGGCCAATAGAACCGTCTAAGGAGATATTCTTCTGTTTTTTCCCTCCCATAATGACCCCCACCAGGTTGACAATGTGCCATCGTTAGGACCTGATTTCTATAATGATCGGGTACCACTAATTGTTGTTTATGTTCCCCGGTACCAGTAGTGGTTATGCGGTATAAGAGATTTTTCTTAATGAGGAAGTAGGGACCCACCTCTTCGGTTTCTTCTTCTCTAGCCGACTTCCAGGCGTGAGCGAGAGAGGGATCTTCTCTTTGTTGATGGGGAAAACTGATAGGGACTTCATGGGTTTCTGCAATAATGCCTGTGCTCGGTCCTGCTCTCTCTTTTCCCAAGTAATTCAATTTTTCTACTCGTTTCTCTCTGCGTGATAACTTCCTACGGATTGTGGGGCTTCCTATACTGCTATCAGAAAAAGGAGCGTCTCTCCACCAATCCTGTATCAGTTTGGGTTGTCGAACATAATCCAGTATTTCTTGGAAATGTTCATAATCAGTTCCAATGATACACTCCTCAATCAGATCGGTCATTATACCGATCGGTAGGACATCCCGGTGTTTTCCCCATTCTACTGTGATGTCATATAAAGGGTATTGCTCTTTGTCTCTGTGTATGCAACATATATTCACCCATTGCTCTGTTCCTTTGTCTACTATGGTTACTAAGTCTTTTCTCACCACCGACTGGCTACACCCTGAATCAATAAGGGCCCATACTGTTTTCCCGTTGACTTTCAGAGTCTGTTTAAACTTCTGATTACCTCTTCCGGTACACAATACCCGTCGCCTAGTAACTCCGATTTCCATTGGCTCACTACTATCCTGTTTTCTGGGGCACATTCGGGCAATGTGGCCCCATTCCCCACAGCTGTAACCTTGGGGTCCGGCTATCGGTGGAGGATCCGGCAATCAGTGAGGAACTGGTTCCTCCGAAAGGTTTCTTGGCGTGATTTTAGGATTGGAAGGCCCTGGCTTTAGGCTGGGTCGGGTTGATATACTTCTTACATCGGTGGAGCGATGATAAGCACATGCTAGGTCAATTGCCATGTCAGTAGTCACCTTTGGATGTTGACGGATCCAGTGCTTTGTGGTGGTAGGCAGGGACTCTAAATATTGTTCAAGGACAATTGTTTGGATCACGTCCTCCCTACTATTTCCGGAAGAGCCCAACCATTTTAAGGCCAAATCCTTTACCCTATAATAAAAGGTTCGGGGATCTTCATTCGGTCCCCATTTGATTTTCCTAAATTTAACCCTATAGTATTCCGTGTCATGTCCCACACGTTCTAAGATACTAGTCTTTATCTCTTGGTATGGCGTGGTTCCACCCGGGTTTGCTGCTTGATATGCTGCTTGTAATATCCCGGTAAGTAAGGGGGCGACATACTGACCCCATCTATCCTCAGGCCATTGAGCGGATGACGCCAATCTCTCAAAATTAGTAAAAAAGGCTTTGGGGTCTTCTCCATCTTGATATTTCTGTAACACGGAACTGGGAACATTGGGGTGAACTTTACTACTAGCAATAGTCTCAGTCAATTTTTTCATGGCCGTCTCATGGACCAGTTGATTATTCGCAAGGATGGTCGCCTGACTTTTCAAAGCCGACTGTAATGCTTCCCTGTCCTCTTTAGCTTCTCGCTGGTGTGCTTCCCACACCAGCTGTAGATGGCGTTGGCCCTCGGCCAATTGCTTTATCATATCCTCCAATGAGGGTTTGTCACTCATTGTTATACTGTTCGATTACTGCAAGGAGGCCGCACAGGTCAAGATCCCACTTCTGACACCACTGTGGCAGGTCGAACAGTATGAAGACCACTGAAGCGTTATTTTTTTAGTGGTAAGTGGTTTATTTTTAGTTATATGGGAAGTAGGATATGTTAACAAAGCCACAAGTGTTATTGTCTTTCTCAGTCGTTCTGTTCTTCTTCCGTATCTTTTCCCAGGTTCGTGTTTTTATGTTCGTACTTCTTGTTTTACAGGTAACCCATCTTTCTTGCTCGCTTGTCGGAATCCAGGGTGATGCCTTGTTTAGCCACGACCCTCCAGGGTCGTGGCTGGCTTTGTAGTGGTCCTCCTGCTGGTCCCCTTCTCCCAGGCTCTGGTGTTCTTCTTCTCTCTCTCCCTCCTCCTGGTCCTCGTCTGCTTCTCTCCTCCTGTTCCTTCGTTCCTCCTCGCTCTCCTCCTGTCTCGCGGTCTCTGTGTTCCTCTCTCTCTCTCTCTCTCTTCTAGTGCGTCTCCCTTTTGTTGTCCTCCAGCCCGGGAAACTGACTTCGTTTCCCGGGCAACGCCGTCCCGCCTGCCTCGTTCGTGCCGCGTCTCCCCGGCAACGGGAAGACGCGGAAATGACGTATCGGCCTCGTCCGATACGTCATCCGACTCGCTTGTAGCCGGGATCGCCCGGCTACAGTCACCTTTCCAGCAGTCGATGGGAACACTAATACATTTCATTACTACACACCTGCAAACATACCTGCACAATACAGAGTTCATGCATATTTAGAGATACCTCTATCTTTTCAAGACCATAATAACTGGCTTGATGGTGCCCTACCACACACAATACTACATGTTAGGTTAGGTCTTCTGACCAATGATGGTCCTACCTGGCCTTAATTGGGCACATATATATTGCATCCTGCCGCAGCCACTTTGGCGGTAGCTGAGATTCACTGCTTGTACGCTGAGCTTACTGCAATAAACAGACTTCTTAGTACAGTTCGGAACGCCAACATTAAATACTAATCCAGTACGAGCTGCTCTAGTGCAACCATATGCACTTACGCCAGGCATTAACCCTGCAACTGTACATTCGATCATGGGTAAAGTACCCGCTGAATGGGAGGAGATTGCATTTTGGTTAGGCCAAAAAATATAAATGCTCTGGAAGCAGTTTTTCCCTTTACGGGACCTCAGTATAAACATAGAATACTCACTATGTCCTTGCCATTTGGGATGGTTCCCACCGTAGATAACTGCAATACTTGGGGCACAGTATTTGCCACGCTCTACACTACCGCACATGGTACGCCAACACTTGTCAATCTTCCGGAAGCTTTAAACCAAATTTAAGCTGAAAATGGTGTTGCCCTGGATTTGGGGATGCAATTAATGGGAAATTTTGCTAAAGTATCTTCAATAATATTAAGCAATCTTGAAGTGGAAGCAGTTGCACTAGCAGTGCGCATGCGGCTGCAGGACTTTCCTGCAGAGGATCAAGAACATGAGCTGCCAAAGATTATCACTGAGACCCACTCTAGTATTGATCGAGATAGTCTGGAAGCCAGACCTATTAAATCACAATTACAGGGTAAATCCAATAAGGATTCTACCAAGCAAGCAGCTGAGGGTTCTAAAAAATGCTGGGATAAACAAAAACAAACACCTAAAAAAGAAAGGGGAGAATCTCCGCATTAGGAGACCCCTCAAAATAGCTATAATCTTAGAAATTGAGATAATATAAGAAACACTTGATAGATATCAATATACTGAGACACGCCAATCTCGTTCATTTCAGGACTCACCGGATAAACGCAGTGAGAGAGGTGGGCGGTCGGAGCAGCGAACTGAGTATGTGAAACCGAGAAAGAACTCACAGCGCTTGTCAGAAGTTTCTGTTAAGAAAGAAGATAAACTTCCCCAACAAAAACCCCAATTCAAAAAGTAAAAATTGGCAACAATTTCTATACAAAATGTCACTCAGGATGAGAGCTTTACTGAAGACCAGGAAGTGGGCACTGGCACTGCTAGACTGTGCGGCGGAGGTCACAATAGTTCACCAGAATCTTCAAGAGCATCTCGAGGTAAAAGAGACTGATGACTTCTTACAAGTCGAGACTGCGGACATGTGCATCTCCACACCCGATAAGGTGTTTAAAGTAAAAATATAAGTAGAAGGAGACATTGAGCGCATAATAGACGCCGTCTTATCGCGTTGTTACCATTTATATTTTACTTGCCGAAAAGGATTGGCCACCAGAATTTGTCCTTAATCTCCCATATGGTGAAGAGGTAATTGAACCCTCTTTTCTTGCCCCTTGGTCCGAGAGAGGACAGGGAGGCTTACACCATTGATTGGGTGAAGGTGCAGGCACCTGCAATATATTGCAACCATTTAGGGTGGGATAAATATTCTCCCTACCATATAATATCAAGCCAATAAAGCATGAAGCTAGAGCACCCATAAGAGGAAATCCTCACACATCTAGAGTACCAGGGTGTAATTGAACCCTGTGTCTCACCAATGAACAACCCGTTGTTCCCCGTGGCCAAACCGGACCATTCCTATAGAATAGTCTTAGACAACAGGCATTTAACTAGTTATACACGCACATTTGCCAAACAAAATACACACAGTACAGCGTTTATAAACAATATAGTGCACATAAAATACGAAACAACCTTGGATATTTCCAACATTTAGCGTCTGAAAGTAGGAACTTAACAAGTTTTAGCACTTTAGGCTCTCAGAAAAAAAATTCCCGACTCGCACAGGGGCATAAAAACAGTCCAGGATTGTTTTTAGGTCGTGTAACCTCAATTTTACACAACATTGACCCTGATGAAATCTCCCTTACAGATGATGATCTCGTTTGACATGTGAGACGGGTAAGCTGCATTGTTGTGGCAATTAATTTTTTTTTTTTTTAAATAGCCTTCCTCAGTGTCCTGTTTTTGGTATACGAAATATCGGATGAAGGCAAGAGCCTAGCGCCCACATTTTTTAAAAACTGCGCACAACTACAACCACCAAACACCATCAAAAAGCTCCAGTCAATGTTGGTGTTTTAAAATTTTGGCAGAACATACATTCCAGATTATGTACAACATATTAAAACAATTGGGTGACTTAATGCGTACAGACTTTTCCAGCAAATATTGGACAGCTGAGCACACACGCATTCTCAGAGCATTACAGCAAGACAAGTTTGCAGGTAAACACTCACACACAAGAGACAACAAAACACCTGGTCATTTCAGGTACCATTGGTTTTACCTATTGTAGGAAGCTGGCTCTGTATATACTATATGAAAATGAAATATAGTGTGCACAGAGTCCAGGAATTCCCCAGAGGCTTAACAGAGGCTAAAGTAGAAAATACAAAGCTCTCCTTTGTGGTGGTGTGGTCAAGCAGTTAGGCTTATCAGAGGGTAGCGCAAAGCATTTGTTGTGCACATACAGTCAACACATGAGGTATACACTCAATGATTAACTCCAGGCCAATGCATTTATATTGGAAAAAAATATATATTTTGCTACTTTATTACTAGAGCCAAAAGGATCTTGTTGCAGGTAAGTACATTCACAAGTAAGTACTGAACATATGCATCAATAGCACTTTGCTTAGATTTGGCAAAGAAAATGGTTTACAGGCAAGTAAAAACGTTTCACTTTTAAAAGTTGACACAGTGCAAGTATCAGATCAGTCCTAAGGGTGGGGGGGGAGAAGTGTTAGTGCAGTTTTGAGGTAAGTACTTGACTTACAGTTCCAGTTTCCAGGAGTTAGGATGTCCACTGGTCGGGTTCCAAGATGATCCCAAACTTACACAACCAGCAAAACAGGGCCGACCGGGTGCAGAGGTCAAAGTTGAAGTTCGATTTAGAATGGGATCCTATTGAGACTGGGGGTACTCAGAAACAGATCTGCTAGCAGATAAATACCTGGCACTTCGGAGGGCAGACCTGAGGGGTTTGGGTGAGCACTGGGGGGGGGGGGGGGGGGGGGGGGCACAGGTCAGCACCATGCGGGTGCAGGGATACCTTTAGGCGTTGGTAATCTTCTTCTGGTTTTCTCGCGGTCAGGGGCAGTCACCCGGATTTAGGCTCCAGGCATCGTTGTGTTAGCCAGGAGTGGTCAACCCAGGGTAGACACAAGGTCTGAATCGTCTGGGGACCTGCTCTGGACCGGTGGGGCACCTGGACACAGGTGTCAAGCACTAACCTGTTTGTCCCACGGAGACACAATGTTCAACAAGTTGCTTATTCCCAATTCCTCCTAGACGTTGTGTGTCTCCCACTTAAATGCAATTGATCGGCACCGGAATGTCCTGGGGGAAACCGGATGGATGAAAAGAGAGAGGGACACTGGAACCGAATAGCGGTGTTTCTTGACGAACAGGAATCTCCTATGATTAATTACACATCAGTGAAATAATTAATTACTCATATCCGATGTATAAACTAGTCTCCAACTACTATGTGCAAGCTAGGTGTACCTGTTAATGTCCCTGTTCCCGCTTTAGATGGCTCTCCCTCTCTCTAAGAATTTCCGGGAAACAATGTGGATTACCTGTAATTAAATAAGAACCTTGAACCTTCTAGAGTATTTATGACTACTCCCACTGTGACCCCGGATTGGGCTCAAGTCACCTCAATTCACGTCTACCTAAATGTTCTTGAAGCTTCGTGGACAACCTGCTTGATTCCGTTTGTTGAGATTTCCCAAGATACTGACTCACTTGACTTCATAGACATTTAAATAGATAATAAATAATTACAACAAATTCCCAGATAATTAGGGTTGGCAGACATTCATAGGTTAATTACTGCACTGTACATCTAATTCCAAGGAATGCAATACAGTGTTTTTGATCACACTGAAAACATAGGGTTAGTATCAAAAGATCACAGTGCAAGGTTTGCATCAATCTGGGAACATAGGGTTAATATCAAAAGATCACAGTGGAATGTTTGCATCATTCTGGGAACAAAGGGTTAATGTCAAAAACAGAAGTGATCGGTTTTATCACTGTTACATCACAGTGTAAGTTGAGCATAGGAATGACAAACTTAGCGATAACGGACTTATTCACAGTACATCGTTTTCATATTAATTGCACAAAAGAATTTCCTTTCTGCAATATATAGTAAGTAATAACGACAAGCGTTATTACGCGACAAGCGGCAAGCATCCCAGCGACCTTAAAAGCCAATGATGTGCCTTCTTAGGGGCACCGCACTCCGAAACATCCAACTGTTGAAAATCACGTTAGCAAATGTCAGGTTTTCACAAAGAAAAGCCTTTAGAGCGCGCACAGCGCATTATTGCCTTTTTAGAAGTCAATTCTCTCAAACTCTTGGTCTCCCCAGAAGCAGCATCCAGGATAGAGGATTGAACATGAGGGTCAAATGACTCCTTCTCTGCAGCCGGTGACCTTTACAGCAAGCAAGGCCGGGCATGGTCTAAATACCTGCTGCATCCAGTCACACCCAGTATAGGTCATAGGTGGCCATAGGGAGCCACACCCAGTCTGAGTCATAGGGATGCTATAGGCTTGAGCAACACATGTCCTAAACAAGTACTGGTTCCAACAAGCGGTGGTCTTTTCAAAAAAGCACTAACACTTCTTTTTATGTATGTTTTGATACCAAGAACGTTGTTCAAAAGTGAGTACTGTTTTTGTTATCAATTTACACAGATAAGTAAAGGGTTCAAACTTATGAGCTTTTACGCACAATGCAATTCTATGGAAGGAAAAGTCACTGATGCATAAGGATAGATACAGTTGGTTTCAGGGGTTTACCTTCAGGGTTTAGAGTTGTAGTGGGCCAAGTTCCAAAGTACTACCAGCAGTTCCTCAGGAGCATCCCAGATTTCACAGGGGGAAGGGTGCTGGTGAGGTGAAGGGGGGCCACTAGAAATAGCTTGTACGGGGGGACTTGGAGACAAGTCCCAGAGCTCCCAAACAGGCTTTAGGCTGCATGGGGTCTAGGAGCAAGGGGGCAGAGCCAGTTCTTCGGTATCAGGGCCGCACAACTCGGATGCAGAGTGATTAAGTTGGCTGGGCTTAGTGCACAAAGATGCTTCTCGCGGTTGTAGACAAACAGATGTCATGGCAAAATTAGGACAGCTGGGCCACTCACAAAGTGAGTCTCAGTGATGCTGACGTCCCTCAACGGTTGCTTGGTCATGGTGTAGTGGAAATCTGGATTTGACTCTCACTGTTGGTGCTTGGTGCAAGGCATTCGGTAACCTAGGGGTTGGAGCTGCACAGCTCTGGTTGGTCCTGGTGTCCTCACACTTGGTAGGGAGACGGATTGGGTCCTCCAGAGCACAAGTAGCTCCTCTTGGTGATCTACAGCTTCTTTCGGGCCAGGGAGCTGCAAAGCGTTAAACTGGACTCTGCTTGTCAGTGCATGTGGATTGGAGGGAAGTAGCTCCTCTACTACAAGGGTGAGTGGCGGTGATTCTCAAGGTGCTCGTAGGCTAACCAAGGCTTTGGTAGTTTTCCAGCTTGCAGGACAAATCACTCTATTGCGACTGTTGAGAGAGTTGTGAGCACGCAGGCTTTTGCACCAAAGTTTCACAGCTCTTCTGCGTTTCTCGCCAGGCAGTGACTCTTCTTCATCCTTCTTCTCTTGATCTGACGAATTTGAGTTCTTGGGTTCAGGGGTGCCACCCAAATACTCATTTTAGGGGCGTCAAGGGGAGTGCCAGGTGGCAGCCAATGGGTTGCCTACCTTTTGGGTGTCTACACTCTCTATACGGCCACTTGCGGTGGGAAGTGAGCATGACCCTGACCCTAGAATGCTAGTTCTGTCCAAAAGAAGATGAAGGAATCTGAAAAGGGGTGTCCACATCAGCTAGTCCACTTTAGGGCTAGGACTGCCTGGCTGTAGGGACACCAGCTAATCTTACTCATATTTTCGCCTGTCTGCCACCAAGAAGTTGGGTCAGGACAGAGTGGTGGTCATCCCCCAGCACCTGGAGGGACCTGGGTCGCATAACAAAGGCGGCTTGTCCTTTGAAGCTTCTCGTCCTGAATTGAACATCCTGCACGGAGGAGGTGTTAACACCTCCGCCCAGAGCAGGCTTTGTTCCTGGCCTCCAAAAGCGCAGGCTCTCACCTCAGGAGGTCAAAAATGCTTCTAGGATTGATGAACTGGTTGAGACCAGTCAGTCAACACACTAGCAGGTGGTAGGTTTTTCAGGGGGAACCTCTAAGGTGCCGTCTGGGTGCACGTATGAATAAATCCATGACTGGAATCAGTGTGGGTTTATTAATAAGAGATGTTTGATACCAAACATACTTTGTAGGAGGTTGGCTCAATTTATGATGTACACCTACGGTGTGGCACCCTATACTGAGTCCAGGAAACCCTTAGTGATAGTGTTTAGGTGTCTAGATAGCAAAAGCTCTCAAGAGGTAGCTGAGGCGAGCAGCTGAAGCTTATCCAGGAGGAATGTAAAGCACTTACAATACAACAGTTGTCAGACAGTAACTCCACAAAAGAAATACCAACACAAGTGTTGCAAAGATAAAGGATTCTTTTTTACATCACTACCTACTACACACTATCATTGTTATAGCTTCCTTTGGAGTTATTTACACACAATATATGCACAAAATAACAAGCATAAATAGCATAAAATAAATAGGGCCCTATAGGGGTGAGGGGAGCCAAACTATAAACTAATAAGTGGAATGTAAAATAGTTAACTCAACCAACGTAAGTGTGGTAGTTAGCTAGGGGTAGATGAAAACACCAGAGGTAAGTACGGTAAGTGCCCCCAGTGACCAGGTGCAGAGTGGTTACCTACCCAGTCGCCCCATAGACTAACACAGAGAAGTAGTGGTTGGAGCTCGTGTGTTTCAGGACACTTCCCAGTGGACCCTGGGGAAACAAACAGACAAGAGGAAGGTTGGAGAGTGTCTCCACCCAAGGATACCCAGAGGACAGGAGTACCTATAATGGGGGCCCCGTATGAATAGGGGTGAAAGGCCATCGGAAACCCGCACTGAAGTCAATTGAAGTCTCGGATTGTCCAGCTGCTGTCGCAACCTGTGTACCAGCCTTGTGAAACTCAGGGACAGATTCCAGACACAGAAGACCTGAAAAGGAAGGGGGAAGGGGGCAAAGTTGAGCACCCTTGGAGGTGTCCAGGAGGTGCAGGTGGCAACGCCCACCCTCTAAGAGGTGAAGTTCCTACAGGTCAGTGAAAGAAGAAGCCCAGTTGCGGGGTTCAGGAGTTGCAAAAGATCCTAGGAGTCACCTACGAGCTCTCCCATGTCAGTCGCCGGATTGCAGGAGGGTCAGTACCCAAAGAGGCCATCAACAATCACTGGCAAATGCAAGCAGGAGCTGAAGATGTATTTGCAAGTGTTTGGGGCCCAGCAAGGTCCACGAGGCTCTACCCTTGAGGGGGAGTCAGGGCTGGCCCTAAGCACAAAGGGAGGCCAGCAGAGGTGGTTGGAGCCACCACGAGTGACCCATAGGTGATGGACACAGGGAGTCAAAAGGAGCCCTTAGCAGCACAACAAAAGTGCCACATCGCAAGAGCTGCAGAACAGAGGTTGAGCTTCAAGTTGTGGACTGCTGGAGGTTGGGGCTTTTTGGTGCTCGAAGATCTCTTTGAAGAAGAGCCAAAAAGCCTTGGCAAGAGCAACAGCCGCAATGCACAGGAGTGCTGTTCCAGAGGCTGCAGCAAGGACCCACAGTCTCCCAAGTGGATCAGAAGACAGGAGGGACGCGAAGAGGACCACAGGACCACCACCTGTGAACAAAGCCTTCATGCTGTTCGCGGAACAGCAGGATCCACCAGCCGGTCGTCATTGCCTTGAGGTGCCTGTGGATGCAGAAGAATGACTCCTTCACCCCAAGGGAGATTCCTTCGTGCTTCCAGGTGCCAACAGAGTCCCTGTGACCTTGGAGGATGCACAGCCTGGGATGTTGCAGAATTCTTGATCCGGAGAAACAATGGGAGCCTGCCCACCAGAAGCAGACGTATTCGGTTCCAAAGCTGACCAGCAGTGGTTCCAGAGGCCAGGAGCAGAAGATGTCTTGCAGAGAGTTCCTTGGAGAGTCTTGCTCGATGAATCTGAGGACCCCACCTCGGGGAAACCCTTAATTAACCCTAAAAGGGGGTTGGTCACTCTCTGAAGGAACCCACCTATCAGAAAGGGTTGGGGACATCATCTACCTGACCTAAACAGTCAGATGCTCCCAGGGGCCTCTGCCCATCTTGTTTCCAAGAGGCCAAGTGGCCACCTGGCAGAGCTCTGTGCACCTCCTTAGTAGAGAGCTGGACAGCGGGGTGGTCACTCCCCTGTCCTTTGTGCAATTTTGCACCATAGTGGGAACGGGGGTTTCTGAACTGATGCAAACTGGATTATGCAAGGAGGGCACCAAATGTGCCATTCAAAGCAGTCTGGTGGTGCTCAGAGGCCACCCCACCCCAGCCCTTAGGACACCTAATACACAGGGGGAGGTGGTCACACCTATCCCTTGCAGGAAATCCTTTGTTCTGCCTCCCCTGCCACAGCCAGGCTCACCAGCAGGTGGGCAAAACAGTGTCTGGGGTCAACAGCAGCGTGGGCTGGCAGTAGATCCCGTAATGCTGCACAGGCAAAACAGGGGGATCCTCTAAGGAACCTCCAGAGTACATGATATCATGCAACTAAAACCGGAATAGGTGTAGTTGCATGATTCCAACATGTTAGATAGCAAACATGCCTAGGTTCAGAAAAGTTATTATATAGTTGGCCCACTCGTGTTGACCAGTGTCCACAACATACTTTAAGATGGCTTTCCAGCACTTACAGAGTCCAGGAAATGGAGCCTGGCGTCTATAGAGGAACCCTGCTCATGCAGGGGTCCCTCAAACATAGGGACATGCACCCTGCCCTTGGGCTAAAGGGCCTGCCAGAGGGGTGACTTACAGAGTCTAAGTGCAGTGACCAGGATATAAGGCAAGCCTTATAACTTTGGTGAAAAGGTGCTTGCACTATTTCACGCAGGCTGCAATGGCAGGCCTGCAAACACAGTTTTCATGGGCTTCCATGGGTGGCATAATACATGCTGCAGCCCATGGAGGACCCCTGGTGTACCAATGCCCTGGGCACCCAATTACCATATACTAGGTATTACAAGGATGCAACAGTATGCCAATTGTTGGTGTAAAAAGTTCTCCAGCAACCAAATTTAGAGACGAGAGCACAGACACTGGGGTTAGCGGGTTCCCACTGAACTACTGTCTAAACACACTGACATCAGACACTAAGGGGGTCATTCTAAGTCTGGCGGGCGGCGGAGGCCGCCCGCCAGACTTCACCCTCCGAAATACCGCTCCGCGGTCGAAAGACCGCGGAGGGTATTCTAAGTTTTTCCCTGGGCTGGCGGGCGGTCGCCAAAAGACCGCCCGCCAGCCCAGGGAAAAACTCCCTTCCCACGAGGATGCCGGCTCGTAATCGAGCCGGCGGAGTGGGAAGGTGCGACGGGTGCTGTTGCACCCGTCGCGTATTTCACTGTCTGCCAAGCAGACAGTGAAATACTTGTAGGGGCCCTCTTACGGGGGCCCCGCGACCCCCCCCTACCGCCATCCGGTTCCCGGCGGGCGGACCGCCGGGAACTGGATGGCGGTAGGGGGGGTCGGAATCCCCTCGGCGGCGCAGCTAGCTGCGCCGCCTTGGAGGATTCAATAGGGCGGCGGTACACTGGCGGGAGACCGCCAGTGTTGCCGGTCTGACCGCGGCGGTCAGAATGCCCTGCGGGGCACCGCCGGCCTGTCGGCGGTGCTCCCGCCGACCCTGGCCCCGGCGGTCTGAGACCGCCGGGGTCAGAATGACCCCCTAAGTGGGGATAACTATGCTAGAAAGATGGTACTTTCCTACATATCTAGTTTCAGTGACATCATCATGTAGCTGCATGAACTTGTGTTAACCAGTGTCCCGCAGATGTACTTAAAAATGGCTTCCTTGTTCACTTACTATGTCTAAGAATAAAAAATGGCATAGTAGGGGCATAGCTGCTCATACAAATATGGCCTCACATGTGATATAATGCACCCTGCCCTAGGGCTCTAAGGCCTTCCATAGGGGTGACTTACAAATATCATATGCAGTGGAAGGAGACCTGGCACACAGGGATGTGTGCCAAGCTGTGTTTTTACTTTTGTCTGCACCAATACACACAGCCTGCAAAGGCAGAACTGTGTGTGGTTGGTGAGGGTTCCCTTAGGGTGGCACAATTATTGTGTCGGTCCTGGGTGACCTTCTTTAGTACCCCAGACCATAGGTACCAGAGGTACCATTTACTAGGGACTTAGAGAGGGCCCTGAAGGGTGTACCAGTTGGGGGGGAAACTGTAGAATCTTGGGAAAGATATCTGGCACTGGGGACCTGACTAGCAGGAACCTAGTGCACATTCAGCCAAAATAACATCATGTACCAGGCAAAACGTGTAAGGAAGCCATGTCAAAAAGGGGCACTTTCCTACAGAGTGCCACAAGGCATGCAACCCAAAAGGCATACAGTGTTCACAGATACTTGGGAAGTTGAGGCTTGGACCATGCTTTCAGGGGTAGGGTGCTGCTGGGTCCGAAGGTGCGGAGCAAGGGCATAGGGTAATCGCCCTATTTACAGGAGCTGGGTTTGGACCAGGTACCCAGAAGGATGTCCGTAAGTGTATCACTGAAAGGTGTAGGAAGCTGGCTCTCTATATGATACTAAAAAGAAGTACACTGTGCACAGAGTCCAGTGAATCCCCTCGGCTTGCAGACGCAAATGTAGATAGGTCTAACGCTCTATTTGTGGTAGTGTGGGCTAGCAGTAAGGCTTATCAGAGGGTAGTTTTTTTTTACTCACAGAGGCAATAAATAACACACACATTCAATGAATAAATCTGAGACCAATTTAGAAAAATAACATTTGCTTTTATATATGCTTTGAAGCAAGGAACTTTGTTATAGGGTAAGCAGTTTTTAAAGTAAAAATACATTGTTGTTTTGAAAGTCGCCAGTGCAATTTTTCAGTTCATCAATGTTAAGCTATAGGAGGAAAACAAGAATGCAGTTTTGTAGGTAGGTACTCAACTTACTAATCCAGCCTTCAGGGTTTCAGGTCAACACCATGAAAGGTTCAGCTCAGTACCAAGAGTTCACCCACAGTGGCGCAGGCGTGGCTGGGGGCCTAACGTTAACCAATGGAGGCAGAGGTGAATGAAAATGCACTGTTCACTGTTGAGTAAAACGGTATACAGGGTTGATATCCTGGGGTTAAGGTAAGTATGGGGGGTACAAGGCAGCACCAAACTTACACCCTCAGCGGCACGGGGCGGCCGGGTGTCAAGTGCCAGCACAGTATTGGGCACCCACTGTTAACCAATGGAGACTGGTTTTGGATAAAGGCTGCAGGCTCACGCCAGGAGACGGAATGAAGAAAACCCACAGCTGCCCAGGAGAGTTCTGATGCCAGGGGGCTTAGGGACACTGTTGGTCCAGCTCCCCAAGGCCCAGGAGCTTTGGATGCAGGGGTGTCCTTTAGCATCAGGAACAGCTTACCAGGCAGGTTGCAGTCAGTGGGAGTCTTCGGGTTGAAGCTGCAGGCCCGGTAGGGGTCACACCATGGTGGACTTGAGCTATGAATTCCTGGGAAAACTTCAGGGGATCAGTGGTACACTTGGGCGTCAGGTGTAGAAGTGAGTCCATATGCAAATTCACGGTTCCTCAGGGCGGAGATCTATTTCTTTTAAAGTTGGTTTCTCTTCTTGAACAGGTCCGCTATGCCCAGGAGTTCTTGATCTTTACTGAAGGCAGGCAGTGGGCTACTCAACTTTAGCATGACTAACCCTTCTTATGACCACTTCCTTTTGGAAGGGGCATAGTCCTAACCCAACTGGCCTAATCCTGCCATACAATATGAAGGAATTTGAAAGATAGTGTTCAATTCCGCTTGTCCACCTTAGGGGTGGGACTAGAATGAAGTGGGCACTCCTAATCTGCTTAATTTTCCTGCCAGTCCTGCACCCAAAAGTGAGGTCAGGAGCTGGGGGTCGACCTTCTCTACCATTTGGAGAGGCCTGGGTCACATTACAAATGTGGCAAGGCCTTTGAAACTCCCTGCCCTGGAATGTCCTTCCTGTCTGGACACGGGGTGCAATCACTTCTGCCCAGAGCAGGCCTTTGGTCTGAGTCCCTGAGAGCGTTGCCTCTAGAGCTAAGTCTATGGTGGCTGCGCTGGTTTACACCAGTCAGTGACCATGCTAGGAGTTGATAGGTGTTCAGGGGGTGTAATGCTATCTGTATTCAGCCACTGACTCCATTATTTGTGCATAAGCTTAGCTTCAAATACCGTCACATCGGTGGCACAGGTATTTTTCCACGCACAGCTTGTTCCCCACGTTGAACGCGTTTTTGCTTTTCTCACTAGGGAAGGGAATATAACATGGGGGATGCAACGCTGATAAAAGTGTACAAGGATGAGAATGTTTATAGCAGAGAAAGGTATGGCTCTGTCTTGGAAATACACCTTAGGATCTAGACAATCCTTTTGTGTGTGTTTTCAACACCGACCAAGTAGAGCCAGAGCTTGAATTTCACAACTTTCTCGAAGGGAGGGAGGTTACCAGAACATTCCTAAGTTTGTTTAAAGTATATTAGGTGGGAAAACTTGTTGCTGAGACAGAAGGAACTCATTTCTGAGGGTGGACAGATTGCCCAGAAAAATCAGAGTCCTACAGGGGAACATTTCTCCTGTCTCAGCTGTCCAGGGGTTCACAGCTTGACGTTGGCAAAGACAAGGTTGATGTTGGATTCAATCCCCATGGTGATGCATTTTTAATTCTCAATTATCTAGCTCTGTTGTGTGCATACATGCGTGAGACTGGCTCCTTGTTGCAGTACCCCCCCCCACTTTTTTGCCTGGTTTCTGAATGTAACTTGGACTGGAGTGCACTGGGATCCTGCGACAAAGGTTCCCAGTGCCAGTGTTCTTTCCCTAAAACATGGTAAAGGTAATTGGATACACCTTTGGCTACCACTATTAGTCCCTGGTAAAGGTACGTAGGTACCCAGGGCATGGGGTACTATGGGTAAGCCCCTGAGGGCAGCAGCACTGATTCTGCCACCCTCAAGGGCTATGCATCCAGATGCACCCAGCACTGCCCTATCAGGCTGAATGTCATGGTGCAAACCTAAAATTCAAACTCGACATGGCACCCTCTCTGTGTGCCCTGTCCACTCTACAGTGCATATGTTATGGGTAAGTCACCCCTCTAGCAGGCCTTCTAGCCCTAAGGCAGGGTGCACCATACCATATGTGAGGGCATAATTGCACGAGCAATATGCCCCCACTGTGTCCTTGCCAAACCTGGTACATAGTGAGTGAACAGAGCAGCCATTTCAATATATGTGCTGGACACTGGTCAACACGAGTTTTCCAGCTACATAATGGCTACTCTGAACCCTGGGTTGCTTGGTATCAAACAACTCAGAATAATAAATCCAAACTGGTACCAGTACTGGATTTATTATTTTAAAAAAAGTACCCGGGGTCACTTTAGAGGTGCCCCCTGAAAAAGCTATCTATCCTGGCATGGTTGCTGACTGGTTCCATCCAGCCTGCTGCCCTCAGACAGCCAATCCACAAATCTTGGGGGAGAGCCCTGCTTCTCTGGTTTGTGAAACAAAGCCCTTCCTGGGTGGAGGAGCTAACTCCCCCTCCCTTAGGAATTTGCACTTCCCCGGCAGTGAGCTTCAAAGGGTTACCGCCCCTGAAACTCGAGCCCCAGGCTTGCTGCTAGCAGCAGAGGGCTTCCACCTTTGCAAACCCTCACTTTTGGCTGGAGCAAAGGCAGGAATCCAGACAAAGGGTAGGAGGAGTGGCCTCACTGAGCATGCACCACCCTTAAGGGCTTGCATGCAAAGTGGACCCTCTGATTCAGATTTCTCCATCTTGGAATGGAGAGAAACAGCCAATGAGGTTTAGGGAATTGACCCTTCCCACAGGAAGTAGTCACTATAGTGGGCGTAGCCACCCAAGGGAAAGTGCCCCATTGGACACTACCAGGTTCCCCCTAAAAAGCCCACTAAATTCACTATTTAGTGGGCTCCCCTAGACCAAGATTTTAGATTTGAAAAGGACTTGAAGAAGATTCGAAAAGGATTCCAAGAAGACAAGAAAACCAGCACCAGAGAAAACGCCAGGACGAGAAGTGGGGACCTGCTGGACCGGAAGAGGTGCCAAGACCCCTGCTCGCTGCACCAGACGCCTGACAATCGCAATAGCGGAGGAGCTGAACACTGGACTAACCCCAAGAAACCCAGGGGACCTCAAGGCTTCAAGGATCACCCAAGATCTCCCTCGTGAGTGGAGGCATCACTCAAAAAAAGCAAGTAAACTGCAAAAGACCAGGAAACCAGTGAAGGACACTTCACTGAATCACCGATATCTCCGCGACCGGAAATCAAAGCTGGACCCAATGACACACAAATGACAGTCCAGAAGTGCCCCCCAACTGTACATAGTTTGGTGGCGCTGCAACCCCTGGTGGCCGAGACAGAGCAATACCCTGGGTCCTTGTCAGCTGACGTCGGACCAGGGGAAAACCAGCTCCCCAGAGCTAACAAAGGATCAGGAGGAAGCCCCAGTCAAGGGACTTCAGGAACACCCCAGACCTTCAACCAGAGTGCCCCTGTTGTCCTGCAAGCAACCCCCAAAGAGACTTACCTCCAGCTCCAGAGGACTCCGTTGCGCACAGCATCCAAGGCCTCCAAAACGCCTTGCACCTGGCCACCCTGGGCCTTGCATTGCGGGTTCTGCTATGGGCCCCGGGTCCCCAACCCCTTGTGACCTCGACAGCCAAAGGGGACCCCCAAGCACAACTTTGAATTTGCAAACCAGTTCCTTTTCCAAGTGGCCCACCCAGGTGGTCCTGTGCCAAGAACTTTGCCAACGCTGCTCCTGCCAAAACCGGGAGCTATCCGAAGCTCTCCAGCTGGAACAAGGTGCCCACTGACCTCTGCGACCACCCTGCCAAAGAAGAGACTGGTAACTTAACTGTACGATTTTTAATGCATTTTTAAAAGTGACTGCCTATTGATTCCAATGAGACTAACTTTGCTAAAACTTTAAAAAGTCATAACAATAAAAGTACTTATCCTATTCTAAAGATTTTGGTCTTAAAAATTATATAAAAGTCTGAAGTATTTTCTATAAATTCTGGTCTGAAGTTCTTCATTGAGTGTGTTTGGTGCATGACTGGATTTGTGCATACAGCAAATACTTATCACATCTCCTGGATTAGCCTAACTGCTCGACCAGCTACCTTAAAAATTAGAGCATTAGGTGGTCTGATTTTTACCCCTGAAAACTAACATGTAGTTGTTCAGACCCTCTGCATAGTGTACTTGGTTTTTGTAAACAACATAGAGGGCCAGCCTCCAACAATGCATAAATATATATATTTACTGCATACATATTCATTGCATTCTTTTCTTCTGAATATTATTATTCTATTGCTGTGATTATTTCAGTAGCTGCACGTGTTTTGCTGAATTCAAGTTAAATGCTCACATTAATAATTGTGTACACTTTTGTTTGAACCCTGGGAAGTGCCTTAATAAATTCATTATTCAGACTGAGTGCTGCATTCTTTGCATTCTTTAGCCTCGTTCCCTCGTTTAAAGATAAGCAGAACAGGGGCACCTCTAAGGTGCCCTCTGTGTTCATTTTATAATAAATCCATTACTGAGGTCAGTAAGGGTTTATTATTCTGACATGTTTGATACCAAACATCCCTATCTGCAGTGAAGCCATTATGTAGCTGGAGAACTCTTAATGAGGGGTGTCCAGCACATGTACTTAATACGCCTTCCCTGGTCACTTGCTATGTCTGAGAATCGACAAAGACATAGCAGGGGCATAGCTACTCATGCAGCTGTGCCCACATATTGAATATAGTGTACCCTGCCTTTAGGGCTAAAAGGCCTGCTAGAAGAGTGACTTACATATATTGCATGCAGTACTAGGGGACAACGCACACAGGCTGTGTGCCATGTCATGTTTTCATTTTAGCTATGCACAAAGACACGCAGTCTGCAATGGCAGCACTGTGTGCAGCTGGTGAGAGGTTCCCTGAGGGTGGCACAATCTGTGCTGTATCCCTCAGGAGCCTTCTCTAGTGCCCCATGCCCATGGTATCAGGGGTACCATTTACTGGGGGATCAGAATAACAACTAAAGAGTTTGACAATTGGGAAAAACGACTGTGCGGTTTTGGGGGAAGAGATTTGGCCCTGGGGACCTGTGTAACAGGGACCCAGTGCACTTTCAGTCGAAATTGCACTAGAAACCAGTCAAAAAATGGGGGGTAACAATGTCAAAAGAGGCACCTTCCTACAAACAGGAGCAGGGGTTCAGATGTGGAAACTCCCAGATGCAGCACTTCTTTCAAGAGATTAGTCTTGATTGCCACTGAGGGTAGTTGAAGGTCTAGGACCTCAGCTGTTCTCCTCACCACTGTTGCGTAGGAAGCCCCCTCCTCCATGGCCAGAGGGAGAAAGCATACAGTATCTGGAGAGGTGTCTAGTAAACTGACTTCACCCAGACCCTCAAGCCAGCCCATTTCTTCCTCAGAGGGCTGGTGTTCTAAAGGTCCAGCGACCCCTCCCAGTCTTCCCCGAGGCCTAGCCCAAGTGAATCCAGCCAGGCTCTGATCCAGGAGGCACGGTTCCTGTGGGAGTCGGGTGATGCCCATCTGGCTCTGTGTCAGAGTCAGGGATGACAATGGGGGATGGCGCCACCGGTGGGCACTGGTGGAGTCAGCATCAGGATTTGCGCCAGGGAAGGTAGAGGTTGTTCGACCAGTGTCAGTCCGGATCCAGTCCTGGACCCTCAGATGCCCATCGGAGCCTAGGCCAAAGCCGCTGGTGCGGAACCAGATGAGGTCCCCTCCCCATGGGGCCTGAAGGCGTGCAAACAGGGTCAGACAGCCAAAAACGAGGTGCATGGACTCATAGAACTCTTTTTAGTATGACAGGGCCGCAGGCACAGGTTCTGAAGAAAGAGGCCTAGAATGCTGAGCTCCCTTGGCCGACAGACGATGAGAAGTTGAAGACCTCTTGGACTTCCTGCTCTTCTTCTTGTGCCTCAACTTACCCTATCAAACCAAAGGGCTTGGAACTGGATGTCTTCAAGCTCCACGACCAGTCCAAGGGACCTTCCCCTTGACCGTGACCTTGACCTGCATGGAGTCGCATGCTGGGCTGCCATCAGCTTTAGCGACCGCTCCCTCGAAGCCTTCAGATGCATAGCCTGGCGATCGGAGCACAACTTCAGTATGTGGTCGTGCTTCAAACGCCACAGACAAACTGGGTGCAGATCCATCACCAACATCGGCCAGTGACAGGCCTCACAGGGCTTAAAACCAGTCATGAGTTACAACATTCTCGACACACCAGGAGGTAAAACCACAAAAACTGCTGACAAAAAGCCCAGTCAAAAACTGAGTAAGGGTTAGCTCTTCTCTCGGATTAGTGCTGGCTGGAGAGGAAAGAAAAGAACTTACACCAGCAAGCCTGGTTGGCGAATGTATAGGTACTGCAACGTCACTTCTGATGCAGACGACACTGATGACGGAAGTGATGCGGACTGATTCCACCTACCGGCGTAGGGGTACTGCTTACAAAAAATCTTCCGGGTCTAGTCTGATGCCTGGGGAGAATTCAAAGGCAGGGAATCTGCAGCTAGAAGTTTCTATCAGAAAAGGTAATCAATACTCTAGCTAAAAGTGAGAGTTCTGAAGAAGAAACGATTCCTGGGGTCTATAAAGAATTCAGAGATGTATTTAGTCATAAAGGAGCTGGCAATTTACCATCTCATTGTCCATACGTTGTCCTTACATCACACTGTCCATTTTTTGTTTTTTTAATCAATGTTTATTGATTTTTAGATAATATAACAAAGGAAATACAGCAAACAAAAGTAAATGTGCTGTGTTAAGTCCAGTCTTGCAGCACCCAGTTGACAAAGAGGCGGAAGGACATACTAGAAAAGTCACTTTGTAGAAAACAGAGATTCCAAATTTGCTAACCAATTTTCTCACAGTTTGTGGTGTATTTCTGGACATCCACTGGATTTATAAACATATTTTTATGCTGCAGCAGCAAGATCCATCCCTCTTATCCATTCGGGGAAGGGTGGCCAGGGTTGGAACACCAGAGATGGGCAAAATCCCTCTTTGGAATGATGACTCTCAATCCAACAAGATGCCAAACATGATGACTACCTCCCAGAGCGTCCAGCAGGCCCAAAAGAACTAGTTTTGATCTAATAGAAGTGACCTATTTATAATATGAGAAAAGAACAAGTTAACTACCTTTCGTAATGCTTTTTCTGGTGGATACACTAGCTACCTGTGGATTTCTCACCTTATGAAATATCCCAAAGCGCCAGCATTCAACGGAAATTTTTCTTCCCAGCTCTCTACGTCGACGAGGACGTCACAATTGCCCGACTCCCACGCGACTCTGTCTGACATCATCGTGGCAATAAGAGGTCCTCGCCGGAGTGCCGACATCAGTTTTCACCATTTTTTACGTGCCTTTGAGGGAAATAGGTGATTACCGACATCACATACTTAACATAAATACATCAATCAAATATAATAGATAATATTTATTCAACTATAAACAGTAAAAACAAATATATATATATATATACATATTCACCCAAAGAAAACTTGGTATGACCAGACAGGCAACAGGGAGGTGGGTGGTACTGTGAGGAATCCACAGGTAACTAGTGTATCCACCAGAAAAAGCATTACTGGAGGTAAGTAACGTGTTCTTCTGATGGATACAACTACCTGTGGATTCCTCACCTTATGAATAGAGTCCCAAAGCAGTACCGCACTCGGAGGTGGGTGTCTGAGTGGTCACACCAAGAAATCATGCAGCACCAACCGTGCAAAATGGCCATCCCTCCTAACCTCTGTGTCCAAGCAATAATGCTTAGCGAAAGTGTGGAGGGAAGCCCAAGTTGTGAAATGGGCCCTGATTCCAACAGGAGGATCCTTCTTTGCCAAAGAATAACAGATTTTAATACAAAGAATGACCCACCTGGCAGCGTTCTCTTATGGACGGCCTTGCCTTTCCTCTTCCCCACACAGCCAATGAAGAGCTGATCGTCCACTCGAAATTCTCTGGTCCTTTCAATATAAAAGCTTAAAGCCCTCCTTGGTTCAAGCCGATGCAGTCTCTCCTCCTCTTTCGATGGATGGGGAGGAGGGTAAAAGGACGAGAGCGTGATGGATTGCCCTATATGAAAGGGAGTAACTACCTTTGGTAGGAAAGCCGCCCTGGTTCTCAGCACCACCTTGTCTGCATGAAAAGATGTGAAAGGGGGTTTAACACTAAGAGCCTGAAGCTCACTCACACGTCTAGCAGACGTGATGACTGTGAGGAACACTGTCATCAAAACCAAAAGCCTTAACGGGCAAGTATGCAAAGGTTCAAATGGTGAACCCATCAGAAACATGAGAACCAAATTCAAATCCCACTGAGGCATAACAAAAGGAGTGGGAGTAAACCTAATGGTTAGTCCTTTTAAAAACCTTACAACTATAGAGGACTTAAACAAGAAAGGTTGGCCAGGAAGGCACAGGAAGGCCAACAGTGCCGATAAATAGCCCTTGACAGTTGCAACTGCACAACCCTTCTGCAACAATGTAAACTATAGAACGTCTGACAAATGGGCTCGTAAGGGGTCAATTTGCTTCTCTCCACACCAATCAACAAATTTTGCCCATCTGTCAGCATAGATAGTCTTGGTGGAGTGTTGCCTGGCCGATAAAATAACGTCCACCACTTCTGGCGGGAGAGAAAAGGAACTAAGATTGCCCAGTTCAATCTCCAGGCATGAAGGTGCGGGCTCTGGAGGTGGGGGTGTAGAACCTGCCCCTGCGACTGCGAGAGGAGGTCTGCCCTGTGAGGGAGACGGAGCTGAGGGCACAGTGAAAGCTGGAGAAGATCTGTGTACCACACTCTTCTCGGCCAATCCAGAGCTATTAAGATGACTTGGGCCCAGTCTTGGCGAATCTTCCTCATAACCCGAGGAATCAAGGGTATGGGGGGAAATGTGTAAAGCAACTGGCCATTCCAGGACATCTGAAACGTGTCCCCCAACGCTCCTTGCACCGGATACTGGAGGCTGCAGAACGATGGGCAGTGCGCATTCTCTTGAGTGGCAAACAGGGCTACCTGAGGAAACCCCACATCTGGAAGATGTGACGGATCAGGTCTGGATAGAGCTGCCCCAGAGGAACGCCGACCGAGACTGTCCGCTCGCACGTTCAGAACTCCCGCCAGATGTTTTGCTACTAAGCAAATCTGATGGTCCTGAGCCCAGGACCAGAGCCACAGAGCCTCTCTGCAGAGAAGGTACGACCCTACTCCTCCCTGCTTGTTTATATACTACATCGTGGTAGTGATGTCAGTCAGGACATGGACCAACTGATCGCTAAGGGAAGGGAGGAAGGCCTTGAGAGCCAGATGTATAGCCCGCAATTCCAACAGATTGATATGAAACATCTGTTCCACTGGAGACCAATGACCTTTGACCTCCAGGTCCCCCAGATGAGCTCCCCACACCAGAGTGGAGGCATCCGTTACAACCGTGGCCACTGGAGGCGGTAGTGAAAACGGCCTTCCTTGGGAAAGGTTGCCTTCCACAGCCCACCATTGCAGGTCCGCTGCAGTGTCTCTGGAGATCGTTATCGACTCCTCGAAATCCCCTTTGTGTTGAAACCACTGCCTGCGGAGGCACCTCCGAAGAGCCCTCATATGCCAGCGTGCATGAGTGACCAACAGAATACAAGAAGCGAACAGACCACGCAGACGTAGGACCTTGAGGACTTGAAAAACCGCTCCATTTCGAAACATTGGAATCAACGCCTGAATTTCCTGAATCCGCTGAGGCGGAGGAAAGGCCCGATCCAACGTTGTGTCCAGTACTGCCCCTATGAACAGGAGGTGCTGAGAGGGCTCCAGGTGAGATTTGGGCACGTTTATCGAAAAGACCAGATCAACCAACAACTGAAGTTATCATCTGCAGGTGATGCAACACGAGATCTGGAGACTTGGCTTTCAAGGCCAATCATCCAGGTAAGGGAATACCGCTATTCCCTTCCACCTGAGATTTGCTGCAACCACCGCCATCACCTTCGTGAAGACTTGAGGTGCGGAATTAAGACCAAACGGAAGGACCGCAAACTGATAGTGTTGCGACCCCACCACAAACCGGAGATACTTCCTCTGCGACTTGAGAATAGGGATATGAAAGTAAGCATCCTGCAAGTCCACCGACACCATCCAATCCTCTTTGTTCAACGCCTGAAGCACCTGCGCTAGGGTCAGCATTTTGAATTTCTCCTGTTTGAGGAACCAATTCAAAACCCTCAGGTCCAGGACAGGCCTCAAGCGACCATCCTTCTTGGGGATCAGGAAATATCTTGAATAACAACCCTGACCCTTTCCTGCTCTGGAACCAACTCTACTGCACCTTTTGATAAAAGGTCTAGAACTTCCTGCTGTAACAACAGGAGATGATCTTCTGTGCAAAAGGATGGGTGGGGAGGGATGGGAGGTGGAATCTCCCGAAAAGGAAGGGCATAACCTTTCCCCATATTGAGGAACCAGGAGCCCTTAAATGTGATTGACTCCCACCCCCTGAGAAAATGAAATAATCTTTCCCCTACAGGAGAAACATGAGATGTAATGGGCGGAGATCTAAGGCTGCTTTCCTTGCTGCACCCCCCTGGAGGAAGAGGAAGAGGCAGGGTGCTGCTGGGTGGCCCCTCTTGTTCTAACTCTACCCCCCCTCTATAGGATCTATAGGGCAGACTTGAGGGTTGTTGGCCTACTGGTTGGGGTCTCCCACGAAAGGAAGCTCCTCGTTTGAACCCCATAAACCTCCTAAAGGATCTGAATAAGTGGCAGTGGAAGCCTGCAGACCCAAGGACTTGGCAGTAGCCCTTCTCTCCATAAAGTGCTCTAATGCAGAGTCAGCTTTAGCCCCAAACAATTTGTCTCCATCAAAGAGCAGGTCCAAGAGGGTCGTCTGAACATCCATCGAGAACCCAGAAGACCTCAACCATGCATGTCTTCTGGTGACAATGGAAGTGCCCATCGTTCTGGCCACAGATTCTGTAGTGTCCAGACCAGACTGAATAACTTGCGTAGCAGCAGCCTGAGCATCCGACAGGAGTCCCTGCATCTCCAAAGGCAGATCCGGTAGCACTGCCTTGGCCGCGTCAATCAGAACATGTATGTATCTACCCAAATGACGCGTCGCATTGGCAGATTTGAGGGCCATGCTACATGAAGAAAAGGTATTTTTGGCAGACTGCTCCATCCTCTTGGATTCCCTGTCTGAAGGCGTGCCAGTGAAGGAACCAGGAGCCGAATGAGGCGAGCATGAAGCCTGGACCGCCAAACTTCCCGGAGTCGGATGTTTCGACAGGAAACCCGGGTCCCCCGGAGCCACTCTATACCTCCTTGCAACCGATCTGCTAACAGCAGACGAAGTCACAGGCTTCTTCCAGACGTCCAGAATAGGCTCTGTAAGAGCATTGTTAAAAGGCAGAAGTGGCTCTGCAGCAGCTGAAGCAGAATGGAGGTCCTTAGTTACGATATTAGTCTTGACCTCTGCAAATGGTAGTGGGAGGTCCAGAAAATCTGTGACCTTCCTTACCACAGAATGAAAAGAGGCTGCCTCCTCTGTAAATTCCCCAGGAGAGGCTAGATCCCACTCAGGTGAAGTATCTAGTCCACTTGCTGAGTCCAAACACTGATAGTCCCCCAGGGGCTCAGCAATTCCTCCTTCCTCCAGGAGTTGCCTCTGATACCCTTGTTCCTCTAAAAGACTGAGAGCCTTTCTCCTTAACCTCAACCTGTCCTCTATTCTCGGCATCAACATGGAATTCACTGATTTCGAAGATCTCGGCTGACGTGAACCAGGAGACACACCCAGCTCTACTGATCCATCCAACGCTGGAACCAAATCCATTGGCGCCGAGGACACACAGGCCCGCTTCACCGCTGTCGAATGAGTATGGGGCAACGTCATCGGCACCATTGGTCTTGCAGGTGATGTCACCGGCGTCAAAGGTCTTCTGGGTGACACCAACGGTATCGGCGCTGGTGCCGGACCAACACCCTCCGTAGGGCAAAAGGGCATAAACGGCGCAGGTCTATATGGAGCCGGAGCGCCTATTGAAAAAGCAAAAAGGACCTGTGGGACCAGCCGGTGCACCACCAGGGGCCACAGAATTGAAGATGTTGAACATGGCATTTAAAAATGCCGTTGGATCCGCACCCGGAGCCGGGAAGGCTAGATACCCCTGTTCCTCCTGTGGCGCCGGATCCGGAATGTCCGATTGCGCTCCAGGTGAAATGCGAGGACTCTCCTGAGGCCCAACCACCTCAAAGACTGAAGGCGCCAGAGAAGCTTGAGGACGCTGAGGTGATGGAGTCCCCATTGGACTAACCTCCCACGTCGCACGACGCCGACTTGATGGAGGCCTCGATCGGGATCAACCTCTATCTGAACGACGCCGGGGACCATGCCGATGCCGTTTCTTGTACGACCTCGAAGATTTTTCCGGAAGAAGACCTCAGATGACTCCTATGCTTCTCCTTCTTCTTCGCCGTGGCCAAAAAGAGTTTGGCCTCCCGCTCCTTGAACGCCTTTGGGTTCATCCTCTGGCATGAACCACACTCCTCCACATCGTGCTCAGAACTCAAGCACCACAGGAGGTCATTGTGCAGGTCCGTCACTGACATGCGCCCTGCACTCCCGACAAGGCTTGAATGCGGATTTCCGAGGAGGAGACATTGTAACCTACAATAACACCTTCAGTAACAGTAACTCCCAAGAGCTAGGAAAAAACAGTTATGCTTCGAAGGCACGGAAAAAAGGGAACTGACGTCAGCACGCCAGCGAGGACCTCTTTTTGCCACAATGACGTCAGACGGAGACGCCTAGGAGTCAGGCAATTGTGACGTCCTCGTCGATGTATAGAGCTGGGAAGAAAAATTTCCGTTAAATGCTGGTGCAATGGAAGAATTCATAAGGTGAGGAATCCACAGGTAGTTGTATCCATCAGAAAGAAGTTTATATGTGTGACCAGTATGTTTAAATGACTGGACAGCTCCAGATCTTATGGAAGAAGGTGCCACCAACACCGTGGTGACAAAGGTCCTCCCATACCATGCAGGCCCTGAGTAAAATACACAGTGGAGATATTTTCATTGAATGAGGGGGAGCTTCATTGATATTGCCAGGGATTTGCTTCTACTCAGTCATCATCATTCAAGGTGCCCAGACCATCCTGTGGTCGGGAGTATTATTTACTAATGAGCAGCAGAAGTAGGATACGCCCTTCCTGACTAGGTGTCAGTAAGTTGTTGAAATACACAACTAGACATGCCTTTCCAAGCATCCCCCAGTGTTGTAAACCCTATTGAGTTCTATGCCCTAAAGCCCTCTAAGGCAGCAGTCTGGGAAAGCCAGGACCCAACCCATAGGGGTGTCACAGCTTTTGGTGCCCCATGCCATCCAATCCATTTCAGCAACTGGTGCCTAGTGAGCAGAGCTGAATGGGTGTCTGGGGACGGCACGTCAGTAAAGCAGATGGAAGGTGCTGTGGCATTCCAGTTCGCTGAGTTTCCCATGGTCTGCTAAGAACCCATTGGTGATGTGGAGAAGGTAGCTGGCCCATTAATATAAAGTAAGGTCAGAGAACCCCAACCCATCATCGTATGGGTGTAACACGCATTTGCGGAAGAAGATTTGTGGCTGGCCGCCGGCTCAAATAAAACGTGTCATCTGACTGTAGTGTGGGGAAAAAGGAGGGGGGAATGGAGTAAGGATAGTTTTGTAAGGTGTACAAGAATCTCAGTAGTGCGATAATTTTAAATACTGCTCCCCTGCCAGCAACATTAAGAGAGAGAGTGGTCCAGTGGCCATGTCCCTGCTGGCTCTGGCAAAGAAAGTCATGATATTAAGGTCCCAAGCAGAATAGGTGATCTGTATCCCCAAGAATCGGAAGTGGCCGGTAGGCCATCAGAATGGGGTTATGGCCCTGATGGTCTCGTGAGAGATCCGGAGGGGAATGTAGGCAGACTTGGACCAGTTCACCATGAGACCAGGTGCATTGGACTAGACCTGCAGCATATGTAGGAGGCGGGGGATTGAGATCTTGCAGTCACTCACATAGTCGTCCGCTCAACAGGGATAATCTGGGAGGGTACTGCATTTACACAGACTTTTCCCCAGGGTTCTGGATAGAGTGTTCGGACCCAGCGGCAAAATAGAGTACCCAAGTTCATTTGCTCCAGCAAGCAGAACAAGAACGGCCAGCAAACCGATTTGAAGGCCTTCTCGAAATCAATTAAAACAATGGCACAATGGTCTGTCTTGCCTTCAGGTAAGGCAATCCAGTTGTGCACCTGACTGAGGCAGTGGCAAGTGCTCTTTACAAGACACAAGCTGAAGGGACTCCTTCAATCACCCAATCGGGAAGCAGTTAGCATATCCACAGAGGTCAAATCAAATCCTATTAAGTTCTACAACCCATATTTAAGCATACACAGTTATGGCGGAATTGGTTTACAGACACAGCACTATGATATGTATACTTTTGATCCTTTCCAGCACTTTTCACTGATAACAAGATGACAGCGTTGTCTTTAATGGGTGTTTTGTGACTCCCTCTAAAGCCATATCTTAATTATGTTAAACATGTACCCATTTATAAATGTATTACTGGATGGCACTGATGGATAAATCAATATGTGTTTCTTTCATTATATGACAGAAAATAGGTGGAATGGGGCCTAAAAACAACTCAGCAAAATATTTTAGTAACAGCCCATATAGCTGGGAGGGAGCATGTGCATTAGACAGCCCGAATAGCTTCAGGGTGGTTTGGGTGTTCTCTCACTTCAAAAGCAACGGTGGAAATTCATTACTTTTACATGTCCATTTCCTAAATACTCCAGTTACAAAAGCAATAGAGCCTAAAACATGACTTGCATACAGTATAAACTCATGACTGCTCTTGTGAGACCAACATGACCTGCTCCCTCCCTGCTGTTTGGGACTGAGGATTTCTCAGTAGGTGCAGCCCTGAATGAGTCCCCTCCCATCAGCCTCCTGGAGATTTAATGTCTCTCATCTGTCCAGACTAATCTGGACAGGGGAGTTTTTAATATGAGGATTGTACAGTGACAGGAAGCTTCATGGGAGAAGATGAACGAGTGAATGTGCAAGTTGTTGGGTGTGTAATGTGCATGACTTGAGGGGGAGAGTCGGAGGGAGGTGATGTTCAGTGTCATCCGTCTCTATCTCTAGAAGCGAGGATGGGTTCCATTTCAACACTGGCCGTCATTGCTGCTATCGAGGTCTGCCATCTTGAGATGGGAATAGCAGAAGCCATCTGCCTTTTGACATTAAGCACAAAGTCCACTGGGGCTGTGAATGTGTCTTACCTTTTAGATGGCCCCACTTTCCGGAGGTACAGGTCTCTCATCTTAGCTTCCCAGGACAGAAGAGACAAGGTCTCCGCCTTGTTCAACTTTCGCACTGTAAGAAAAATACTACATGATTACAAGCGACCTGGCACAATAGCTGAAGCACACCTTCCAACAGAAGTTTCACCATGGGGCTTTTTCAGGGCGCAAACACAATGCTAATGCTTCTGTTGTGCTCAATGTATGTTATATCTATGCACAATAGGAGGGAGAATGTATTTGGTAATGAAAATTAAACCTGACTGGGTGCAGTACTCCTTTTGTAGCCTGCTGTGCCACATTTCTTCTAGAGCTATGCTGTGATGACCTTGCCAAGCTCCACTCCAAGGTACCTTGCCTCCTTCCTCTCACTGAGCCAGCATTAAAGGTGCACTCTGCCTTGTGCTAACTGCAGACCCCGAGATATGTCCGAGTGGGCTATTGATAAAGTCACTTGAGCTTCAGAGGGTCTGCACCCCTTTCACATGGCTGTTTTCTCTCCCACACACAGGTGCCTCCTTAAAACTCCATGGAACAGCCCACCTGAATGTATTTATTGATTTGTAGACTGTATCCAAACCTAGTCACAAGGCCATGGGAGCACTTTACATACAACTGGAAAGGGAACACTTACCACACGTTGAAGAGGGATGGAAGGGAGGGTATATGGAACTAGTAAGTGCATAAATTGTGAAGAGATGGGATTTAATGTTATCGCAGAAGAGTAACAGCTTTATTTTCAGGTTGATCTGATCAGGCCCAGCATTCTATAGTCGGTGGCTACACAGGATAAATAATTATCTACCCAGCTACTGGTGACAGCGTGAACATTTTGAGATGTGAGATGTGGACGAAACATTTATCGATCAATGTCACATTTGCCTATATGTGAAGAATAGTACTTATCAAGTTGGCATTGTTTAAATGAGATCCTACTGAAGAAGTCTTGAAATAAGCACAAAAAGGCATGATGCCCTTGTCGAAGGACATGCACAGAAGGTGTAAACAAATGGAAGAGAAGACCCATAGACCCCATTCCAACTAGGAGCCAGGGATGGGACAATGCATGGGATTGAACATTCAAGAGTTCATTGATAGCCATTCATTCAGGGGAGTGCATGGTATGTTCTGCTGTTCATTCTTCCCTGGCATTGAAGTACGCTGGTGGGACCAGCAGCTGTCTGTCTTCTGTACCTGCTGCAGCACTCGTGTAGGGTCACAAGAGAGCCTAGGTTGACTTACTGGTCCTGATCAATCTACTAGGATTTCGGGGGCCCCTGTTTGGAAAAAGCTCTGAATTTATGACCCAGTTTCAGCTCTTTTATGCCCTCTTTGGCCAAGCCTCTGACAATGCAGAGGTACACTCGTCCAGATTCTGCATCTGGACCATCTAATATTCATGGATATTGATGTGTGTTTCAATATTGTTAACACAGCAGCAGCTAACTAATAGTTTTACAAATACATTTTGTGACCCCACACAATTTCTCATATGTGAGTCCTGCTTTGATCTAAAACAATCTTTATGGATGTTGCAGAGTGTTCAAAAACATTTCTCTGCAAAATGCCAGCAACAGACTCCCATACATCACAATAAATTAAAGGAAGAAGGTATTTAAAACAATCTGTTTAACAACTATTCAAGGTAATCAGGGCAAGACTGCAGAACAGAGCTGGTTCTATCAGGGGCCCCTTGAAAGGCTGGAGCGCTTGCCGAGTCCTTAAAAGGTTTCAGTGAACAAGGAAGCAGATCAACCTTCTTTGATAAAGTACAAACATGCTAATAACCCCCTCTGTGTTTACTCTGTACAGACACACACAATTGTTGAGAAAATGGAAACACAATTTTTAGCACGAAAATCAACGTTATCTAGCAGGAACAATCAGTTGTGAATAGTAAAGCGGCAAACCAGAAGACCTGGATAGGCTTTGGCAGCAGCAGGAGTCAGATGCAGGTGCAGAAAGGTTGTCCCACCTTGTACTTGCATGCACAACTCAAGGAACACCAGTGATGAGAAGCCTGGGGAGACACTAGAGCCCTACCAGCTGCTCTTGGTGCTTCCATGGTGTCTCCTATAAAGCAATACAATAGTTCTGGCTCCAGTGTACATAACCTTTCAACAAGCAGCATTGATGGTGTTATAGGCACCTCATTTCTGCCAGGACAGCATCAAATCCGACACACAGATGGGGTGATTACTCATGCACAGTAGCAACTCTCTTCTTGACAACTTCCACCAAAGAAATCCCACTTCTGCACCCTTAGTACCTTTTTACTTCCCCTTCACCAATCTGCACCAAATCTGGAAAGATAATACATTGCCAGTAAACAAAAAAGAATGTGTCAGTGTGGATTGGTCAGACACTTCAATAATTATAAAGGGGACAGAGGGGCTCCAAAGCAAAACTCCTGTTGCAAGTAAAAAGGATTTACCATAAGAGATGTTTCTGAGTGAATAACTCTGAAACTGATAAACGAATGGTCATAACATTATATGGCTACTTTTCTGCTATTTAGTGCCTTTCAATGATTTGATGAAAACCCGTTAAGCAGTTTTGGAATATAAACCAAAATGTGAGTGCCACTGTGCAAGTCAACGCATGAGTATTGTTCTGTTAGAAGGCAATCTCACAGAAGCACAGTGCACAGCTGTAGGAGGCTGGCCTGGTTTGTAGTGGGTACCTATGGTACTTACACCTTATACCAGGTCCAGTTATCCCTTATTAGTGAAATGTAATCAGTGTCTAGACACCAGGCTCTCTAGGGGTAGCTGTGGATGAGCAGCCAAGGCCTAACTAGGAGACATGCAAAGCTCATGCAATACCACCGTAGTCTCACGCTACTCACACACATGAAAGAAAATACTCAGTGTCACAAAAATAAAGGTACTTTATTTTTAATGACACAAGGCCAAAAATACCTGAGACACTATACTCACTAAGGAAGTAAGTAATATACACAGTATATATGCTAGAATGCAGAAATAGCTGTAAAAACTGTTAGAAAACAGTGCTAATACTGAAAATCACAATAGTTAGAAATGGGCCTAGGAGGAACAAAAACCATATACTAAAATAGTGGAATGCAAAAGTTGGTTTCCCAAATAGGCAAGTACAGTGTGTAGAGGGGCGTTGGGAGTGTAAGAAAACACCAAATGCAAGTAATACAACCCACCCAGAGCACAGGAAAGCAGGAGTAAATAACCGTAACTTTCCTAGAACACACAAGAACACGTGATAGAAGATTTTGCAAAAACCAGAAGAGACTGCAAGACACCAATGATGGATTCCTGGACCTGAAGACCTGTGAAAGAAGAGGACCAAGTCCAAGAAGCACTGAGGAGTCCAGGGAGAACAGGAGCCCCTGCTAACCCGGATGAAGGTGCAAAAGAAGAACCACTGGTGAAGTGGAACAGTCAGTACTGCACCCAAGAAGAAGAATGTGGGTTACTGGTTGGTGCAGATGATATCCCACACCGGATGGATGATTGTAGTCTGGTTTGCGTCGCTGGATTCCACCAACAAGCCTTGGCACACGGAAAGCTCACAGTTAGCGGAAAAGGGTGCTGCCCAGGACCAGGAGGGACCTGGTAACCTCTACCTAGAAGGGAAAGAGAGAGGGGGCTCTCAGCAACTCAGAGAGCCCTCAGAAGACCAGGCAGCGCGCACAGGAGTCCCACAGCACGGGGACAAAGAAGGTGCAAAAGGAGGCCCAGGCAGCAGTACACGAAGGGATCGCATGCCGCCTGAGAACGACGCAGGCGGCTGTGCGTCGCAGGAAAGAGTGCTGGGGGCCGGAGCTGCAAGGTGCACGAAGAACTTCATGGAAGGATGCCACCAAGCCTTGGCAACTGCAAAACATGCGGTGTAAGGGGGTACGGTCTTGCGTAAGGAGGCAAGCTCTTACCTCCACCAAAGTTGGACAGCTGGACTTCAGGACCATCAGGACCACTTCAGTCCACCACGCATGTTGCTGGATTCACCCACTTCTTCAGGAGAGGGGACCCAAGCCACCGGTCGTCCCTGCAGAGGGGTGCCTGCTGAAGAAGGGAAGTGACTCCTTCACTTTAAGGCAGATTCCTTCGTTCTTCTGGTGCAGGCGGAAGTCTGGCTGTCCTCTGAGGATGCACGACCAGGAAACAGTTGCAGTTGCTGGTAGGAGCTGAAGATACAATGTTGCAGAAGACATCTTTGCTTCTATGTTTGAGTTGTAGAGTTTCTGGAGGGTCCAGATGCAGTTTTCTTTGGTAAGAAGGTGAAGTAAAGGATGCAGAGGATTCCTTCTGGAGTCTTGCTATCTAAATCTGAAGAACCACCCAAGAGAGAGACCCTAAATAGCCCTGAAAGGGGGATTGGTCAGCTAACAGATAAGCACTTATCAGGGGAGGGCTCTGACGTCACCTGCTGACACTGGCCACTCAGATGCTCCTAGAGAGCCCTGCCAACTTGGAATCCAAGATGGCAAAACCCAGGGACACTCTGGAGGAGTTCTGAGCACCACCCCTGGGGTGGTGATGGACAGGGGAGTTGTCACTCCGCATTCCTTTGTCCAGTTTTGCACCAGAGCAGGGACTGGGGGGGTCCATGAACCCGTGTAGACTGGATTATGCAAGGAGGGCATCATCTGTGCCCTTCAAAGCATTTCCAGAGGCTCTGGGAGGCTACTCCTCCCACGCCTGTAACACATATTTCCAAGGGGAGAGGGTGTAACATCCCTCTCCCAAAGGAAATCCTTTGTTCTGCCTTCCTGGGCTTGAACTGCTCAAGCAACACGAGGGCAGAAACCTGTTTGTGAGGTGGCAGTAGCTAGGGCTGCCTGTAAAACCTCATAAGGCTGTAATGGCAGTACTGGGGTCCTCTAAGGAGCCCCCAGAGTGCATGGAATTGTAGGAAAGTACCATCTTCCTTGGCATGTCACCCCCACTTTTACCTGTATGTCAGTATGTTTTTGCCTGTCTCACTGAGAGCCTGCTGGTCAGGACCCCAGTGCTTATAGTTTATGGCCTAATTTGGTGTCTGAATAGTGCTCAACTGTGTCACGGAGGCTCTGCTAATCAGAACCTCAGTGCTTATGATCTCTCTGCTTTTAAATATGTCACTATAGGCTAGTGACTTCATTTACCAATTTCATTTGGCACGCTGAACCCCCTCTTACAAGTCCCTAGTATATGGTACCTAGGTACCCAGGGCATTGGGGTTCCAGGGGATCCCTGTGGGCCGCAAATTTATTTTGCCACCCATAGGGAGCCCATGCAAAGGCAAAGGTTTTTATATAGCAAAAATATATTTTGTAACTTTATTTCTAGACCCAAAAGGATCTTTGTTGCAGGTGAATACAGTTGTAAGTTTGTATCAAGCTTATATATCAAATGCACTTTGTTTGGGTTTTGCAGATAAAACAATTTACAAATAAGTAATACTTTTCGATTTCAAACGTAGACAGTGCAATTTCTGATAGGAATCAATGCAGTCCTAGAAGAAGATATCGGGGGTTAGGATGTCCACAGGTCAGAGTTCAAGTTGACCCCAAAACGGCACCACCAGCAACACAGGGCTGCTCGGGTGCAGAGGTCAAATTTGGTGTTGGGTTTTCAATGGGATCCTATGAGGACTGGGGACACTCGCAATAAACAGGTTGCAGATAAGTACCTGTAGTTTTGGGGCACAGACCTAGGGGGTTTAGATAAGCATTGGGGGGAGGGGGCCTCAGGTCAGCATCAAACACACGCCCTCAGTGGCGGCCATGTGCAGGGTGGAAACACAGCGTCGGTAGCACAATGCTTTTCAATGGGGGAACCCCGGGGGTCACAGAGATGCTGCAGGCTGGGTCCAGGGGGTCGGTGGTGGAAAACCAAAAGCTGCACAAGTAGTAGAGGCTCCCACTGGACATTGCTGGACCATTGGTTGGATTCTCCAAGGCCAGGGGGCTGCGGATTCAGGGGTACCTGGGCATCGGGAATCTTCATCGGATCCGGTCGCTGTCAGGAGGGTCCTCCGGATTTAGACTGCAGGTGTCATCATGTTGGCCAGGAGGGGTCAACCCAGAGTGGACTTGAGGTCGAAATCACCTGGGGACCTTCTCTGGACTGGTGGGCCACCTGGACTCTGGACGTGGGACTTGGGTGCAGATTAGGCAGGGCTCATGGTTCCGGGGCGGTTCTGGAGTCCTTCTTGGCTGCTTCTTGTGGACAGAGCCTCAGCAGTACTTGGTCCTCTGGAGGGCAGGCAGTCCTCTGGGAGTTTGTAGAGGTTGCTGGTCCTGCAGGATGTGTCGTTGGGCCAAGTCAGTTGTCGTCTGGAGTCTTCTTCACCAGGAATCTGAACAGCAAGGATCAGAGATGCCCATAAATACTAGATTTAGGGGGGTTGCAGGGATCAGAGGTCAGTAGCCGGTGGCTACACCCTTCCTGTGGGGAAAGGGGTACATTCCTATCCCTACTTGCTACTTTCCTCCAAAGCAAGATGGAGGATTCTGCAAGGAGGGGGTCACTTTAACTCTGGACACCGTAGAAGTGGTCCCATCTGCAGTGGTCACTGCTCCTTGTTTTACCTAATTGTCCCGCTGGACCTGGTGCCAAAAAAGGGGCTTAGTCCAGGGTGCAGGCATCTCCACTATGTAATAGGATGCATTAGCTTTTGACACTCACCGCCAAGTGTTGCAGTTCCTACAGGGGGGAGGTGTGTAGCACCTCAACCAGAGCAGGATTTGTTCCTGACCCCAGAGAGCACAAAGGCTCTCACCCCATGGGGTCAGAAACTTGCCTGTTAGTGGTAGGCTGGCACAGACCGGTCAGCCTTACACTAAAGGAGTGGGTGAAATACAGGGGTCATCTCTAAGATGCCGCCTGTGTGCATTTTACAATAAATCCAACAGTGGCATCAGCATGGGCTTATTGAGCTGAGAAGTTTGATACCAAACTTCCTAGACTTCAGTGAAGCCATCATGGAGCTGACGATTTTGTAATGACATACTCCCAGCCCATGTACTTAATATGGCCACTCTACACTTACAATGCCTAAAAATGGACTTAAACACTGTAGGGGCATATTGCTCATGCAGCTATGCCCACATCTGTGGTATAGTGCACCCTGCCTTAGGGCTGTAAGGCCTGCTAGAGGTTTGACATTTATGCCACAGGCAGAGGTTGGTAGGCATGGCACCCAGAAAGGAATGCTATGTCGACTTTACCTTTTATTGCCCACCAGCACACACAAGCTGCAATGGCAGTGTGCATGTATTTGGTGAGGGGTCTCTTAAGGTGGCATAATATGTGACACAAACCTTAGGGACCTTTTCTGGCCGCAGAGTCCTTGGTATCACTGTTACCTTTTACAAGGAACTTCACTGTGTGCCAGGGCTGTGCCAATTTTGGAAATCATGATACAGTTTAGGGAAAGAACACCAGTGCAGGGACCTGGTTAGGAGGATCCCAACACACACTCTGTCAAGTTAGAATCAACATCAGGCAAAAAGTGGGAGGGGTAACTGTAGGAGGCTGGCCTGGTTTGTAGTGGTACCATGGGTACTTACACCTTATACCAGGTCAAGTTATGCCTTATTAGTGAAGTAGTAGTGTTCTAGCACCTTAGGCTGACAGAGGTAGCTATAGCAGAGCAGCTTAGGCTGAACTAGGAGACATGCAAAGCTCATGCAATACCACTTATAGTTATACAGTACTTATACACAAGTAAAGACAATACTTAGGGGGTCATTCTGACCCTGGCGGTAATTACCGCCATGGCGGAGGTCGGCGGTAGCACCACCAACAGGCTGGCGGTGCACCGCTGGGCATTCTGACCGTGGCGGTTCAGCCGCGGCCAGAAACGGAAAGTCGCCGCCATGGAGATTCTGACACCCCCTACCGCCATCCGGTTCCTGGCGGTTCTCCCGCCAGGAACAGGATGGCGGTAGGGGGTGCTGCGGGGCCCCTGGGGGCCCCTGCAGTGCCCATGCCAATGGCATGGGCACTGCAGGGGCCCCCGTAAGAGGGCCCCACTGTGTATTTCAGTGTCTGCAATGCAGACACTGAAATACGCGACGGGTGCAAACTGCACCCGTCGCACCCCTGCAACTACGCCGGCTCAATTCTGAGCCGGCGTCCTCGTTGCAGGGGCATTTTCTCTGGGCCGGCGGGCGCTCTTTTGGAGAGCGCCCGCCGGCCCAGAGGAAATGTCTGAATGGCCGCCGCGGTCTTTTGACCGCGGTGCGGTCATTTGGCGGCTCCCTCCAGGCGGGCGGCTCCCGCCGCCCGCCGGGCTCAGAATGAGCCCCTTAGTGTTACCAAAAATAAAGGTATTTGTTTGGGTGACACAGTACCAAACATATATCTTAGAGACAATACTCCTTCTGGAGGTAAGTATTATACACAATATATACACTAGACACCAAAATTAGACAAGTAAGTATAATACTTACAATGCAAACAATAGAAAATGATATAGAATGCAATGGGAGAGAATAGGTCTAGGGGCAACACAAACCATATACTAAGAAAGTGGAATGAGAATCACAAATTCCCCCCTAGACAAGTGTAGTGTGTGCAGAATCGCTGGGAGAGTACGAATACAGTAAAGGTAAGTAAATTACCCCACCCCAGAGCCCAGAAAAGCAGGAGTAAAGTACTGCAAATTTCCTTAGGACACACTACACCTTGTGATTGGGATTTTGCAGCAACCAACCAAGTCTGCGAACAACAACTGCTAGATTCCTGGACCTGAAGACCAGCAAAGGAATGGGACCAAGTCCAGAAGTCGAAAGAAGTTCCAGGAAGGACAGGAGCCCCTGACAACACAGAAGAGGGTGCAAAAGAAGAGTCCCCGGTTAGTCGAAGACTGCAGGAATGCACAATAGGAAGATGCCACTGGGTTCCTGCATGATGCAAAGGATGATCCCTGACATGAAGATCGTTGCAGACATGATTTCGTGCTGGATGTCGCCAACAAGCCTTGGTTACGACAAAAGTGCATTTTGCATCAAAATGGCGCTGGATGGACCCAGGAGGGACCTGGAGGCCTAAACTCTGTGTGACGAAGGAAGAGGGGGCTCTCAGCACTTTAAGCCCTCAGGATGCCAGCCAGAACCCCCAGGAGTCCCAGGACACGGGGATAAAGGAGGTGCAAAACGAGGTTGATGCAGCACAACAAAGGAAGGTCCCACGCCGCTGGAGAACAACTCAGCGAGCTGAGCGTCGCAGGATGGAGTGCAGGGGACCTGGACCAGGCTGTACACGAAGGAATTTTAAAAACAGTGCACAGAGGCCTCAGGAGGTGAAGAAGACCCAGTACATGGGGGTACCATTGCTCTCTGGGAAGGCAAGGTCTTAACTCCTCCAAATTGCATCAGCAGGACCTCAGGACAGTCTATGTCGATGATGTCCACCCTCTGTGTCCTTAGGAGCATGCTCGTCGCTGTGAAAGGAGTCCAAGGGTACCGATCGTCGTCTTGAAAGGTGCCTGCTGGAGCAGGGGAGTAACTCCATCACCCCACTGGAGATTTCTTAGGTCCTTCTGATGCAGGATGAAGACAGGGAGTCCTCAGAGCGTGCACACTGTGGAAACTGTTGCAGTTGCTGGCTGGAGCTGAAGTTGCAGAGGAAAAGTATCCCTTGTGGATACTTTGTTGCTGTTACAGCAGTTCCTGGAGCAGGCTGCGGTTGATACGAGGTCAGAGGATTATGAAGTAGTTGCAGAAGATTCCTGAAGGAAACCTGCAAGCAGAATCTGGAGAGAACCCACAGGAGAGACCCTAAATAGCCCTGAGAGTGGGATTGGCTACCTTATCAGGTATGGACCTATCAGGAGGGGTCTCTGACGTCACCTGCTGGCACTGCCCAATCAGAGCCCTCCAGAGTGCCCACACCTTGCAAAGCAAGATGGCTGAAGTCTGGAACACACTGGAGGAGCTCTGGGCACCTCCCCTAGGGTGGTGTTGGACAGGGGAGTGGTCACTCCCCTTTCCTTTGTCCAGTTTCCCACTTGAGCAGGAGAGAAGGGGTCCCTGTAGACTGGTTTATGCAAGGAGGGCACCATCTGTGCCCTTCAAAGCATTGCCAGAGGCTGGGGGAGGCTACCCCTCCCCAGCCTGTAACACCTATTTCCAAGGAGTGTAACATCCTGCTCTCAGAGGAAATGCTTTGTTCTGCCTTCCAGGGACTGGGCTGCCCAGACTCCAGGAGGGCAGAACCCTGTCTGTGAGGTGGCAGCAGCTGTAGTTGTAGTGCAAGCATCAGAAAGCTGGTTTGGCAGTACTGGGGGGTCCATAGTGGAGCCCCCAGGATCCATGGAAATGGCTCCCCAATACCAGATTTGGAATGGGGGGGCTCAATTCCATGATCTTAGACATGTTACATGGCCATATTTGGAGTTACCATTGTGAAGCTATATATAGGTATTGACCTATATATATGTAGTGCACTCGTGTAATGGCGTACCCGCACTCACAAAGTCTGAGGTAGTGGCCCTGAACTATGTGAGGGGACCTTTGTTAGTGCAAGGGTGACTTCACGCTTAGTAACTTTGCACCTAACCTTCTGCAAGTGAAGGTTAGACATATAGGTGACTTATAAGTTACTTAAGTGCAGTGAAAATGGCTGTGAAATAACGTGTGCTTTATTTCACACAGGCTGCAATGGCAGGCCTGTGCAAGGGTTTGTCTGAGCTCCTTATGGGTGGCAAAAGAAATGCTGCAGCCCATATGGATCTCCTGGAACCTCAATGCCCTGGGTAACTAGGTACCATATACTAGGGACTTATAAGGGGGGGTCCAGTGTGCCAATTGGAATTGGTAAATGAAGTCACTAGCCTATAGTGACAAATTTCAAAGCAGAGAGAGCATAAGCACTGAGGTTCTGATTAGCAGAGCCTCAGTGACACAGTCAAGCACTACTGACAACACACACGTTAGGCCACAAACTATGAGCACTGGGGTCCAGGCTAGCAGGATCAAAGTGATACAGGCAAAACACACTGACATATAGGTTTTTATATATGAGAACTGGGGTCCTGGCTAGCAGGATCCCAGTGACACAGTAAAAACACACTGACACACACTCACAAACAGGCCAAAAGTGGGGATAACCATGCTAGAAAGAGGCTACTTTCTCACAGTAGCCATGCCAAAAGGGACACTTTCTACAGTAATAGCTGCCAGAAAAATAGTTTTCAACATCAGGAGCCTGAGAGAACAATTATGTAGTGGCTCAAAAAAAAAAGATGCACACATCAGGAATTCGAGGCTCAAATTCAAGTACCATTGGGCATTGACAAAAGACTTACAAGAGAACCCGGGAAAGATGGGCAGAGAAGGGGGTCAACAGACTTGTCTGTGCACCATGCCACAAGTGTCTTTCAACGTTATGTGTATACCGTTTTGGTGTAGGGACACCTGACTGCCAAGATTATGTTACAGACTTCGGGCGGAAGGTCAAAAGCTGTCAACTATCAAAGCTCAAGTTCCATTGAAATTGGCGGAGAGTAGACAGGTTTGCGTGAAGAACCCTCCCCTACTGCTGCAACAGAAGATCATTCCGAAGGGGCAGTCTGAACGGAGCATCAAAAGACATGCTCAGCAGCTCGGGATATCAGACTCTCTGTGCCCAGTCCGGAGTTACAAGTATGAGTTGGGTCCGATTGTTCCTGATCTTCTTGAGAACTTTGGCAGAAGTTGTATGTACAGGAGGCCTGAGCTCCACTCAAGAAGAAAAGCGTCTCTTAACGATTTCCGCCTTGGAAACTCCCATGCACAAAACTGCTGACTGCCTGTTCTCGGCAGAGGTGAACAGATCTAACCAAGGCTGAAAGGGACATTGCTCCACCTTTAGATAGATATGCCATTAGTGAACCGCTAGCCATTTTCGGCTAAGTTTGTCTGCTCTCGCGTTCAGTGAGCCCGCCAGATATTGAACCACCAGGGATATGCCCTGCTGCTCCAGCCAAGTCCAAAGGTGTGGAGCCTCTTGACGAAGGGTCCATGAGCCCACCCTGCACTGCTTGTTGCAGTACCACATGGCTGCAGTATCTTCCCCTTGATAGAGGGAAGAAAGGATTTCAATGCCAGTTGGATCTTATGGAGATCCAACACCTTGATGTGGAGTCCTGCTTCCTCCAGAAACCAGATGCATCTGATTTTCACCTCTCCCAGATGGCCTCCAAGCCCTATTAGGTCTGGTTGGAAAGTGAGAGGGGGTCTGCCTCTGGTCCAATCGTGGTTCGTTAACCACCACTGCAGTATTTTCACAGTCCGCTCCGAGATCTGGACCATGTCGCAGAGATTACTTCTGATGGTGTGCCCACTGGAACTTCAGGTCCCACAGCAGAGCCTACATATGCCATCTGGCATGTCTCACAAGCAGTATGCAGGAGGCAATGAGACCCAGGAGCCTCAGAGTCATTCTCACCGAAATACAGGATAGAGGCTGAAACATCAGTATCATAGCCTGAATATCCAGGACTCACCACTTCAGGATAAGCCCGAAACTGCACTGTGTCCAGAACAGCTCCAATGAAAGGGAACGTCTGAAAGGGAGTCAGGTGTGACTTTGCGATGTTTATAGTTAACTCCAGAGAACGTAGGAGGTCCGCAATAGTCGGGTGGCGGGTGACGACAGCCTGGGGTGAACCCACCTTGAACTGCCCATTGTCCAGATAGGGGACGACAGAAACCCATGATCTTCACAGAGGAGCTGCAACCACAGCCATCACCTTGGTGAACACCCGAGGGCCGCTAGTAAGGATAAAGGGGAGCACAGTGAACTGCAAGTGCTTGTGGTGGGATAGTCTTGCAGCGGGACAGTGTAGCACCTTTGGACTATCTGCAAACCCCACCTGTCTGAAGTAATGGATTGTCAGTGGGGCAGGTGATTGCGGAAGGTGGGGAGGAGGCAGACAAGGAGGGTTTAAAGGCTGCTGCAGAGGGGGGTGGCAGTCTGACCAGACCGCCGGCCACCAGACTCACAAGGTAAGTGGGTCCCGGGCCCTTGGCCATGCAGAGGCTAGGCAGCATGCACAGCATAGTGGCTGGACAGGAATGGGCATGGTTAGTAACCCCTTCCGTAGCCACAAAAGGGGCGAAAGGCAGACTGGAGGGGACGAGGAGCCTCCTCGAGGCCCAAGGACCTGGTTGTAGCACAAGAATCCTTAAAGAACTTGAGCGCTGAGCCTGTCTTGTCTCTGAAGAGACACTTGCTGTTGAAGGGCATGGCCATTAAAGAAGATTGTACATCCCCTGAAAAGCCTGATGCCCTCAGCCAGGTGTGGCCCCTCAGGGCCAGTGTCGTTGAAACCATGCTGCCTAGCGAATCGGTTGTGTCAAGTCTGCAATGAATCGTGAACTTTGCTGCATCTCTTCCATTAGCAACAGCCTGAGAGAGTACAGCCCGCGCCTCCTCTGAGACCTGTGGCAGCACTCATGCCACCATATCCCACAGTGTGTGGAAGTAATGGCCCAACACTGACCACAATGCAAGGCTGGTGGAAGAAAACATTTTCTACGCCAAGGTCTTAAGACCAATTTCATAGATCTTCACTGGTGCATTTAAAACTATACAACAAGAATATGTCTCACTTCAACAATCATTTCTCTTCTGAGGTTAGCTTACAGCACTTGTTTTTAAAAGGCTAGAAAAGTGGAATCTCCATGCTACAAAGCACTTGCTTTGGACCCAGAATGGAACTCTATAGGCAGTACTTGTCCCACAATGTACCAACATGAAATGTGTGTGGCACCAACCATCTTCCTGTGCTTCAACATTTATGCCAAACTCATCTAGACAGAAGATCCTTCTTAATCATTTCCACTGACTCTGTATCGAACCCCCCAATGAACATCTACCACATTCCCACCACCTGGCCTGAGGTGATCTGAAGTACTGGGTTGAAGTGCTCTGGTTCATCAAGCACCACCACACCTGCATCTGCCATCTGACAATCTGAACTAGCAGAGACTTGCATTGACCTGCACTGTTCCAGTCTGACTGATCCAGGGAACCCAAATAATCTCACACTTCCCATTGACAAGACAAATCCTCTCTACTTGGTCGATGTCAGCAACACAGTCCAGTCACTAATCTAGAAAGTCTTCAGTAGACTTTGGCATAACAATTTAAACGACTAAGGCCCTTATTACGACCCTGGCGTTCGGCGGTAATTTGGGGAAAGGTACAGCCAACAGGCTGGCGGTACCTTTCCCCAAATTATGACATTGGAGGTTTGGCTCAAGTCAAACCGCCAATGTACCACTTCGTCCGCCAGGGTGGTAACGACCACTAGGTTGGAGACTTCAGTCTCCAGCCGGGCAGCTGTCACAATCCCACCCTCAGGATTACGACCCCGCCTACCACCATGGTTTTCGTGGCAAGCGTACTGCCACGAAAACCATGGCGGTAGGCACTATCAGTGCCAGGAAATTCCTTCCCCTGTCCCCCTCCCCTACCCAGTGGCCTTCCGCTCCCTCTCCTGCCCCCGCACATTTTCACACCCACAAGCGCACACACATACACACACGCATACCCACATCCACCCACGCATGCACACATACATACCCACACACCAACATACTTTGCTGCACACATGCACTCACAACACACACATACACTCACATTCAGGCATGCACGCACTCATTCAAGGCGATTCACACCTGCATGCACGCAGTCATAATCAGACCCCCCCCACACACAACACCCCCACACACGCACAGAACACCCCCTCTCCTGTGAGAGAACCCGACTTACCTGCTTGCAGGGGGTCCTCCGGCTGGAGACGGGACGCGGCGCTGCAGCCAGCAGCAGCATTCGCCAGCAAAACACCGGCAGGCCGCATCATTGCTCATGATACGGTCGGCGGTGTTATGCTGGCCGGCGCTGCTGCTGACAGCAGCGCCACCTTACCACCGTCCGCCGCCATGACCGTCGGCGGTATTTCGCCAGCGTTCTGGTGGAATTCCGTCGAGTGTCATAATGTGGGTGGGCGGCTGGTAGCCATAGCAACAGTATGTTGGCGGCCATCGCCGTGGCAGTAGGCGGCAGTTATCGCCAATGTTGTAATGAGGGCCTAAATGTTACAAAAAAAACGTCTATAATAATACAATCCTCATAGAAGTCAAATTAATCATAGAAATGCTCACAAGATGTTTTAGTCTGGTTAAGAAATCTGTACTTACAGAGCTGTATTTTGGCTTTTGATGGACGCAGTCTGCAGATGTATCTAATCAAAATGTACAAATGACAAAAGATAATGAGGGGTGGTGGGGCACAGGGTCTGTTGTGGTAATCCGAAATCAGGGTATAACGCTGGAACCTCCAGACCTCATCCGTGTGATCTTCCACCTCCGAAAATGTATTACTGAAAAAAAGCAGGATGACAATTATAAAAATGGGAGGCAGTTTAACAAATAGGAAAAAAATAAAACAAGGAGAAAAAGCACAAAAACAAATCTAAAACTGAATAAAAGACAAGGGAATTAGAGTCTACATACAAGAACACACAAGTGAGAGTCAAAGAAACAGAATAACACAAGCAGAATGAATCTGAGAAAAAAGAAGTTTCAGAACCAACCTAGGTAACGCAAACCAGACACACAGACATTCTAAGAAAGTGACAGCACAAATATTTTAGAGGTGGAAATTATAAGAGATGTAACAAGAGAAACAGGACAAAGACATGGTTTTAGAAACTGGTTTGGTGGTTGACTGAGGTGTGAGCCCTGGTCAAGTAACAGCCACTATCCCTTGGAGGGTGAACCACACAAAGTCATTAAATTAACATGTGCTTAACCCTGGGTAGTTTGGCACAAAAACTAGCCAGGCATGCCAAAGTACTTATGCAGCACAGAAGCAGTAACAAAGTATAATCACAACACAAGAAAATTCCCAAACCAATTTAGCAAAATAGAGCAAATTTTAATGAATTATTTGACACCAAAACAATACAACTCCAATAAGTAGAACTGGAATTATGAATTATTAACATTTCTAGTAAAAACTAGAACCTAAAAGCACCAACTGTGGACATCTAGTCGCCCAAGACTGGGTCACAGTAAAAATAATATGTCTGACTGCGCTGGAGCGTGGCTCAGATAATAAAAGTGGATTGGGCCCGGTCAACGTTTATCTTCATAATTAGAAGAAATTCTGAGAAAAAGTGTCTGAGAGGGTAAAATTCAGGGAGCAAGGTTGCAGTAGGTGTCCGAGGAAGGAGCATTGTCATCGGATGGCCTTGGTTTAAAGCAACGGTGAAAAATTCGGACTGAGTTGCTAAAAAGGAAGCTGAAAATCTCCAGCAGGATGAAGCAAAGGGCTGTAATCGAAGATAGTTCTACTAGGTCAGATAGCACATTGGCAAAGAACCGCTAAAACAAATTTGCTGCAGTGGAGAAGAATGTACTAAAGCTGCAAAGTAAATCTGATGGGCAATGCACCTTGAGCGGACAGGCGAGCAGGCTGGTCCCGATCTTCTCCTCATTTCCAAGGCACCTTTGGGCCAAAATTTGTCTCTGTCCTCAGTTTTGGCCACCTGGGCACCTTCAGCACCCTTACTAAGAGTCCAAGATTGGTAGGACACCTCTTGGGAGGTTCAGGACTCACTCAGGCTCAGTCCATGTGGGGTTCAAAATGGTTGGAGCCCTCTCTCTCCCTGTGGCTCTGAACAGGTGTGCAGCAAACTAGCCCTTGGAGACACATCTGAAAGTTCTGGGTGCAGGTAAAGAAGCAGGGCTCACCTGCAGTGACAATGCAGGGTTGTCAGGGCCTTTAGGTGAAGGCAAAGCGTAGGCTATTCAGTTGTAAGTGGGGCTCTGCTCAACTTCGCCCCCTCCATCTTGCCAGCATATGGTCCATTGAAGCATGCATAATTCCTCTACTGTGTGACTGTCTGGGAGGAATTCACAAGTCTGTCAGCTAAACCCAGTCATGTGACCCAAGACAGGCTGCAGGCACAAAAGGCTAAGGGCAGGACAATGCCAACTTTCTAAAAGTGGCACTTTCAAAACTGTAATGAAAAATCGTGACTTTACCTTTAAAGAGGGTTTAACATTATAATTTCATAGATACCAAACATGGCATATCTACCTGCTCCCATTTAGGAATTACAGCTTATTAAATCTAATAAAAATCCCCAATGTTATCAGGACAGGGATAGGCCTCACAGTAGTGAAAACAAATTTCGTTTTTCACTACCAGCACATGTACAACATAAAAGTATATGCCCAACCAATTGCACAGCATCCTGCCCTACTGGTTACCTAGGACCTACCTTAGGGGTGTCTTATATGTGATAAAAGGGGAGTTTAAGCCTTGGTAAGAGGTTAAAATGCCAAGTCGACATTGCAGTGTACCACTACATTCATACTGCAGTGGCAGGACTGGGACAAGTACTAAGGTGCTACTTGAGAGAGTGGCACAATAAGTACCGAAGGCCCACTAGTACCGTTCAATTTACAGGCCCTCGGAACATGGTATACCACTCAACAAAGGACTTGGATGTAAATTAAATAGGTCAATTGGGTATAAGCCAACTAACCCATGATTTAACCCCTTAAGTGAGGGCGTCGGCCACTGGCCGACGCCCGCACTACCTCCCTAGTGCGGGTCACGACCAGTGGCCGACACCGGCGGGGAGGCAGTTGAAAATCCTCGGGTGCGTTGCACCCGATTATTTTCTTTTTTTATTTTATCTCTGGGAAACACGGAAGAGCTTCTGTGTCTCCCCTCACTCACCACCCGCCCTCGCGGTGCGCTGACGTCACACTGTTGTTTTCCCCATCGGAGCAGGAAGCAGCCATAGGGCTGCTTCCTGCTCCGATGGGGAAAACGGCCCCAAACGGCCTTTCCCACGTTCGGGAGGCCTCGTATGAAAGGGGAGACTCTCCCCTTTCATACGAGGCCTTCCTGAATGCGTTTCCTGGCCCCTGATTGCAGCACAGCTGCGATCGGGGGCCAGGAAACACCACTAGACGCCAGGGATTTCACTTGGGGGGGTCGGCCCACCTAGGAAAACGGTCCCCCTCCCCCCCCCCCCGGGCCGTATTTTTTTAATTTAATGTTGGGGCCCCCGGGGACATTGACAGGGGGTCACCCATAGGGAGGGCGACCCCCTGTGGGGCCATATTTTACAATGTTGATGTTGGGGCCCCAGAACCTCATCAGAGCCCCACAAGTCACCCTATCTTGGATTCCCCTAGGTGTCTAGTTTTCAGAACTGTGCAGGTTTGCTAGGTTTCCCTAGGTTCCTGCTGAGCTAGAGGCCAAAATCCACAGCTAGGCACTTTGCAAAAAACAGCTCTGTTTTCTTTGTCAAAATGTGATGTGTCCATGTTGTGTTTTGGGGCATTTCCTGTCGCGGGCACTAGGCCTACCCCCACAAGTGAGGTATCATTTTTATTGGGAGACCTGGGGGAACGCTGGGTGGAAGGAAATCTGTGGCTTCTCTCAGATTCCAGAACTTTCTGTCACCGAAATGTGAGGAAGAAGTGTTTTTTTGGCCACATTTTGAGGTTTGCAAAAGATTCTGGGTAACAGAACCTGATCAGAGCCCCACAAGTCACCCCATCTTGGATTCCCCTAGGTGTCTAGTTTTCAAAACTGTGCAGGTTTGCTAGGTTTCCCTGGGTGCCTGCTGAGCTAGAGGCCAAAATCCACAGCTAGGCACTTTGTAAAAAACAGCTCTGTTTTCTTTGTCAAAATGTGATGTCTCCATGTTGTGTTTTGGGGCATTTCCTGTTGCGGGCACCAGGCCTACCCCCACAAGTGAGGTATCATTTTTATCGGGAGACTTGGGGGAACGCTGGGTGGAAGGAAATTTGTGGCTCCTCTCAGATTCCAGAACTTTCTGTCACCAAAATGTGAGGAAAAAGTGTTTTTTTGGCCACATTTTGAGGTTTGCAATGGATTCTGGTTACCGGAACCTGATCAGAGCCCCACGAATCACCCCATCTTGGATTCCCCTAGGTGTCTAGTTTTCAAAAAGGTGCAGGTTTGCTAGGTTTCCCTGGGTGCCTGCTGAGCTAGAGGCCAAAATCCACAGCTAGGCACTTTGTAAAAAACAGCTCTGTTTTCTTTGTCAAAATGTGATGTGTCCATGTTGTGTTTTGGGGCATTTCCTGTCGCAGGCACTAGGCCTACCCCTACAAGTGAGGTATCATTTTTATCGGGAGACTTGGGGGAACACTGGGTGGAAGGAAATTTGTGGCTCCTCTCAGATTCCAGAACTTTCTGTCACCGAAATGTGAGGAAAAAGTGTTTTTTTGGCCACATTTTGAGGTTTGCAAAGGATTCTGGGTAACAGAACCTGATCAGAGCCCCACAAGTCAGCCCATCCTGGATTCCCCTAGGTGTCTAGTTTTAAAAACTGTGCAGGTTTTGTAGGTTTCCCTAGGTGCCGGCTGAGCTAGAGGCCAAAATCTAAAGCTAGGCACTTTGCAAAAAACACGTCAGATTTCAATTTAAAAATGTGATGTGTCCATGTTGCCTTTCCTGTCGTGTGCATTAGGCCTACCCATGCAAGTGAGGTACCATTTCTATTGGGAAACTTGGGGGAACACAGAATAGCACAACAAGTGGTATTGCCCCTTGTCTTTCTCTACATTTTTTCCTTCCAAATGTAAGACAGTGTGTAAAAAGACGTCTATTTGAGAAATGGCCTGTAATTCACATGCTAGTATGGGCACCCTGGAATTCAGAGATGGGCAAATAACCACTGCTGATCAATACCTTATCTTATGCCCATTTTGGAAATACAAAGGTTTTCTTGATACCTATTTTTCACTCTTTATATTTCAGCAAATTAAATGCTGTATACCCAGTATAGAATGAAAACCAATTGCAAGGTGCAGCTCATTTATTGGCTCTGGGTACCTAGGGATCTTTATGAACCTACAAGCCATATATATCCCTGCAACCAGAAGAGTCCAGCACACGTAACGGTATATTGCTTTAAAAAATCTGACATTGCAGGAAAAAGTTACAGAGTAAAACGCTGAGAAAAATGGCTGTTTTTTTCAGCTCAATTTCAATATTTTTTTTTCAGCTGTTATTTTCTGTAGGGAAACCTTGTAGGATCTACACAAATGACCCCTTGCTGAATTCAGAATTTTGTCTACTTTTTAGAAATGCTTAGCTTTCCGGGATCCAGTATTGGTTTCACTTTCACACCCATTCCTGTCACTAAGTGGAAGGAGGCTGAAAGCACCAAAAATAGTAAAAATGGGGTATGTCCCAGTAAAATGCCAAAATTGTGTTGAAAAATTTGGTTTTCTGATTCAAGTCTGCCTGTTCCTGAAAGCTGGGAAGATGGTGATTTTAGCACCACAAACCTTTTGTTGATGCCATTTTCAGGGGAAAAATACAAGCCTTCTTTGGCCGCCCTTTTTCCCCATTTTTTAAAAAAAAACCAAAATGTTATGTGCATTTTGGCTAATTTTTTGGTCTCCTCCAGGGGAACCCATAAACTCTGGGTACCTTTAGAATCCCTAGGATGTTGGAAAAAAAGGACGCAAATTTGGCATGGATAGCTTATGTGGACAAAAAGTTATGAAGGCCTAAGTGCGAACTACCCCAAATTGCCAATAAAGGGCTCAGCACTGGGGGGGAAAAGGCCCAGCAGCTAAGAGGTTAAGAAGAGAGCATGAGCACTTTAGCACTAGTTAGGCCAAAAAAAAAAATTCAGCAAAGAATGGAGGGTAAAAAAGCAAAACGTTTGGGGTGACCGGGCAAACAGCCAGGTCCAACACATGGAATATAAAACCAAGAGGCAAAAGTATTTTCTAATATTACAAACTACTTTTTCTAAAGTTACGTAGCATTCAGTAGGTGGGCTGTCCCTTGACTATAACAAGCTATGAGAAAAAGCCAGACAAAAGCAAAGCAGAAAACTCAGAAATGCTAGAATACTAAAGAGGTAAACAGTTAATGAGTCAAGAAGCAGAAATGTACACAGCAGAAACACAAAGACAAGCTGAAAACAAAGTAGTATGATGCCTGGAAAGGAACTCAAAAGAGAGCAGGATCAAACAAGAGAAAGGCAACAGGGACACAGAGAAGAATAAGGCAGAGTGCAGAGACATACTTGGACTATCTGTACTATCCATTACTTAGATTATCCCTTCTTTTATCAGTTTTAGGGGAGTCAACCTCCACTGGGCAGACATTATGGTGTTGGGCATCTACTGAAAAACCCAAATCAATTCCCCTACTGCCACTGAGGGACAAAGTAACCATGTGCTATCTTGTTACTAATTTTAATGTGATGGCCAACCCAGTATGCCTTACTGTGAAAGAGACTCATCTCACAAGTGTCCTGACGAATGCAATACATGATGTTTAGGTCTTGTCCTGGTGAACTGAAATTGCAACCAGTGCTTGGTGTCAGACCTTTTTACTTGCATCTCAATATATATTTTAACAAATTGTGCATCCAAAAGAGTAAGAGCTGCATGTTCATTTTCTGCGTTATTCTAAATTGGATTTGGAGCAAGATGATTTTCTGCAGAACAAGTATACATGAAACACAGGATGAAGTTTCATATATTTAACATTCGTTCGTTCGTTACTTTATTTCGGCAAATATTGCCATAAAAGTCAGGACAGGAAATAAATACGACATACATAAATACATTATACAATAAAATATAAGATACAATACATACAGTTGGCAAGAAGTATATGGATGTCCCCATGATTAAGCAGTATCATTAAGTGTATAAAAATATAAATAACAATTTATAAAATAATTAAAAGCCAGAACTAAGAGGAAAGAAAAAAAAAAAAAAAAAAAAAAATTAATTAACTTGTCGATAAAACAGTGCATCATATACCTTTGCAAGGAGGGGGATGAGCGGGCCACCTGACAAAGCGTTACAATTTGTGACCAAGTCGATTCCTGATAAGGTACACATTATATAGGAATCTGCTTGTGCCAAACACCACTAGTTGTGAAGTATTGGACTGAAATATGCGCACTGCTTCTTTATAGGATCTGACCCCCACATATTTACAAACGGGTTTGATCCACCGATCCCTTGGTTTCTTGTATACTGGGCAAAAGAAGAGTAAATGAACAACGTCTTCTTTAGCCCCTAAGGTACAGAGAGTGCAGAGTTCACATCCTTTTACCCCTCCCCAATTGCATGTGTAAGCATTAATCTGTAAGACCCTGTACCTAAACTGTAAATAAAGTGTTTTTGCCAGAGGAGGGCCGACCTCATCCAAAAATTGTTCGAATTTAGGTGTATCTTTTATGTTTAAAAAATTCAAAGTCAGAGTACCAATCGATGAACTATGCAATAGCTCTCCGTTGACATAAGACCAAAAAGTGTCCTTTACATTTTTCCTGGTACATGTTGTCATGTTCTGTGGAGCTTCCCATAGGTGTGATAAACCTAATCTCTCGTACCACTTAGATACATATTTTAACCAAGGGGTATTCATATGTCCATCTATCTGAGTTAGTTCAGTCAGTCCGTTCTTGTAATCACTCAACTCCGGGGTTACCCATAGCCTGACCCAATACAGCAATGGTCTTAATAATGCTTGATAGTCTGCTCTTTTAAGATTAATATCAAGGAAAACAGGGACTAGGGGGGTTCTTGTCGGTATTTTAAGTAGCCTTCGTACAAAATGGTTTTCCGTTTTTCCAAAGTTGTTATTGCAATGGAAGCCCCAGAGTTCAGCACCATAAAGGGCGGTCGATTGGGCCTTTGCTTTATATACTTCCAGTGCTGGTGAGATTGCTTTAGAGTAACTGGCTCCGTGTATTTTTAAAATAGGCATTGAGTTTTGTTTAAGGGCTAGGATGCTTTTATCCATCTGCCCTTTCCAGGACAGGTTACTATCCAGCATCATCCCCAGATAATTGAAACTCCCTACCTGTTCCAGTTTTTGGTTATCCAAGGACAGATTATTCCTGAGGGATTTCTTGGAGTTTATTGACATATACTTTGTTTTGGTAGGATTTATTTCTAGCCCCTTCCCCACGCAATACTTCTGGAAAGAATCCACCAAATTCTGTAAACCTCTCGGAGTTTGAGAAATGAGGATGGTGTCATCGGCAAATAGTAATGCCGTAACCGGCTCGCCACCTAGCTTCAGTGAGTCATGTACACAATCCCTTAAATAGATTGGAATATCATTAACATATAGTGAGAAAAGTGTAGGAGCTAACACGCAGCCTTGGCGCACACCACGGTCTACAGGTATGGCCCTTGAGGTCTCACCTTCTTTACCCCACCTAATTTTTGCATAGTTCCCTGTGTGAAGCTTGATAAGTTCTTTAAGTAGTTCCCCAGGGACCGCCATGTTTCTTAATGTAGACCACAACAAATTGCGAGGAACAAGGTCAAAGGCGGCCCTTAGATCCATGAATGCCACATAGAGGCTACCCTTCCTTATGTTTATATACTTCCAACAGATGCACATGAACCTAAACACCTGGTCAACCGTACTTACTTTTATTCTAAAGCCAGCCTGATATTTGGTTAATATTTTAGTCTCTTCAACCCAATCTAAAAGCCTGTTTAAAATATGTCTGGCATATATCTTTTGAAATGAGTCTATCAAACTTATTGGGCGGTAATTACTTGGATCGTAGCGATCACCTTTTTTAAAAATTGTCATAATTTCTGCCCCTTTCCAGGAATCGGGGATTTGTGTGCCTGCCACAATGGAATTACTCAAGTAATTTATGTAAGGCCCCCACACATCCACATCATATTTTAGAAGATCTCCGGGGATTTTATCAGGGCCTGGGGCTTTGCCCAATTTCACAGCTAATAAAACCTTATTAGTTTCTTCTAAACTAAAGGTTAATGGAGCAACACTTATCTCTGAATTTGTCTCATGGTCCTCAAAGGGCAAATTCTCCTGTTTGTTAGCATAGAGCTTAGTGAAGTGGTCGCACCAAGTATTTTCATCTAGGAAAATATCCTTTGTTGATCTGCCCTGCTTATTTCCATTAGCGATTAAATTCCAGAACATACTCTGATCCCGTAGCTTAGCTGCATTCAAGAGATCCTCCCAGAAATTTTCATCCCATGTTTTTTTAGCTTGGGCCAGCATTTTTTTGTGGGCTAGTCTATTGTTTTTTATATCCAAGCTGTTCCCGGATTTTACTGCCTGGATTAGTCTTGATTTTGCTATACGACAGTCTTTATTGTACCATGGGTTCGCTGCCTCAAGATCATTCCGTTTCCTATTACCATCTTTTTTATAGATTTTGCTCAATAGTGGGGTTAATGCGTCTACCAGCTTAAGATGTATGTCAAGCACACCTTGTGTTCCCACTAATGCTGTCTGAAGGCCTCCTACCGTGTCAGTAAATACATTGTATATATTTATCAGCGTTATTTCAGTTCCCAAGATATAGGGCCATCTTAGGGCACGCCTGTTATTAGTTACCTCTATTTCCGCGACCGTGGTATTTAATAGGGTCTCTTCTTTGGATTTAATAATGAATGATTGAGAATCCAGCCATAGTAGGAGGGGAAAATGATCACTCTCCGTCCTAAGGTCTATCTTGAAATCGGTTATTTGGTCCCATATATTCCGGGTAGCCATTACAAAATCTATATGGGATCTGGAATTTCTCTTAAAATAGGTTGGGGCTGCTGGTCTGTCTGAGCGAAATCGACCATTACAGGCCCTTAGGTCATGCGCCACAGTCAACTGTAAAATCTGTAAGGCGGCTTTTGTGCCTTTAGCTGCACTTACAGATTTTAAGGGCAGGATGTCATTAGCAGCATCTTGATCGTCAAATAATTTTTCCAACCCCGGGATAGGCTCATATTTACAGTTAAAATCTCCACCAACTAACACCTTTGCATTATCTCCTAATGAGTCTAGAACGGAGTCCAAGAGTTCTACTACCTCTGATTCCTTGTTAGAAGGGAACGGTCTGTTATATATATTTATTAGATGTATAGTTTCTTTCCCTCTTGTTTTGATTTTAAGGCCTAGTAGGTCCGGGGAGGGGATGGGTAGCGGGGTGACATCTATTTCTAGGGTCACTTTAACCCAGATGACCAGTCCTCCTGAGGCTCTCCCTCTAGTTGATGGAATAGCGTGGGAACAATAGGTTTTATACCCCAGCCTATGGGGGGTTTCTACAATCCAAGTTTCTTGTAGGAGTATGATGTCGTAGTTCTCAATATAGGAGCACCATACCACATCCTCAAGGTTCCTTGCTAAGCCAGCTATGTTCCATGATATCAATCTAATACTTGATTTTCCTTTTACACAGGGAGGATCTAATACTGTAAGTAGGTTGTCTTTTTCTGTAACATCCTCCAGCTCAACTAAGGGGTTTGGCTCTTTATCTTGGTTGTAGTTTTTACTAGTGTCTTTACTAGTGTCTTTACCCTCCATGGTCACTGAGAGGCACTTATCCGGTACACCCGAACTAGTTGTCTTACTTAAAATAGAATAAGGGGATTTAACGTTGCCTACCAATTTAACTGTCTTTGTATTTCTGGGACTCGAGGGTACTATAAGTTCCGGTTCAAGATCTTCTATACTCTGTTTTTGTTCCCACGTCTGGGTATATACTAACGTTTCTGTGATGGGATCCCCTGCTCGTGGGAGTCAATCGTTTTCGTCCAAAGTGCTCAGTACCGAAAAGGTATTTCCAGTTGGGGTATAAGAGCTAGTGTTTCTTCTAATAGTCAAGGGTCTGTGTTTTTTAGAAGGTTCTGATGTACTGGCTAAGTGTCGATAAAAATAACCCAGAGGATGCACACCCACGTCAGATTCCTTTATATCCAAGGAGGCTGCTCTAAGAAGGACAGTCGCAACATGTTGAGGGTGCCTAAAATTGACAATTACACAGTCTCCCTTACATTTTTTCCTTGCGTTTCCGATCCATGGTATCCGTCTAGTAGACAGTATTTGATTGGATAGGTGTGGGGGGAAACCATAATTTTTGTTTAACCAGGCAACTGATTTCCGTTTGAGAGAATCATGTGATTCCTCACGGAAGTTCACTGCTGTTGGGTCTAAGGGAGGAATGTTCGAAAGGACTATGACATAGGGTTCACAATCAGGTGGAAGGTTAATAAAATTTGGTCTGTTCACAGGAGTAGTGTTCCTCACAATATTAGATGCAGCTGCTTTCATATGAGGGGTACTATCCACCATACTTGGTGGCTCCCTATATTCAGGTAAACGTGGCATCTGTGCTTCAACCAATTGTTCAGGGTTGCCGGATTGGACGGATAGCTCAGACTGTTTCATAGTCTGTTCCATATACATTTTGTCTAAAAGACCACCCAACCTAGATACCTCCGTAGATAGTAATTCAATCTTTTCCATAAGAGGTTTAGTCATATGGACTAGTTTTTCCTCAAATAGCTTAGCGATGTGGCCCAAGAGAACAACATTCACATCGTCCTTGTTAATTGTAATCCCATTTTCAGCTACATTACTTCTATGACCATATTCTATCATTGGTTCTATTGTTGGTTTGAAATGAGTGTTACCCCGCTTGGATAGCATTTTTCTGCATTTTCTAACAGCTCTCTTAGGGGGAGAGTGAGACGATGCAGGCTCACTCGGGGGCTCCAATGGGACTTGATTTGGTGGCTCTAAAACTAAGGGTAAAGCGGCTGAGTTTTCCAAAGGGAAAGCTTCAATATTAAGGGGGTCCATCATAACAGAACCGCTACCATTGTTTACAGGAGAAAACATTTCTGGGGTGGACTCCTTCCCTAAGGACTTCCTTCTATCAGTGTTTATCTTGCTCACCATTTTAACCAGGTAATTATCCAGGGTGGAAATATTCTTAGCCATTCTACACCGCCTTCACGAATATGACGACCACTACTAGTTTTTGATAAATACTAGACTGTCTAGTTTTATGGCCCTGCACTACACAGAACTTTTATATCGTTTACAAAGTATAGGGCCTCTACATATATCAGCAATAACACAGAACAGCAAGTGTATAACACCCAGAAGACACAATGAATCAATTCAAATGGAGCCCAGGTATACAGCTTACTAAAACGTTATCAGATTCAATAAAAACAATTACAATTAACTGCTTAGTGAACTTGCTCAACCCGACCCCTTCTGGCCCCCTAACGGCTCCCTAACGGACTCACAATGGCCTGTCCTTTGCCCGACCCCGCTCAGCCAGGGGCAGGATCAGTTTGATATCACCTTCGGGCGTGTGAGATCCGTTTGTTCTGCTTCCGTGGTGCTAGGGGACCTGGCTAAAGTAGTCCCGTCCTGGTCCGTCAACGCTCCTCCCACACAGCGGTCGAAATGTCGGGCGACGGCGGGGGGAGACGTGGAGGTCAGCAGAGGGAACAAAAGGGACAGCACCCCCCGAGGACCACAAGGGCACACAGGTATGCTGCACGATACAGGTGTAATTAAATTACAGCATTAATATGTCTGTGACCAGATATTAAAGAGGGGTGGCCCAGCCCAGCCTCTTCCTGTCGATGACGGGCGAAGGACGGGCCCGCCCTTGGCCCGTGCTTCGCCCGGGCGCCGCCCGCGCGCGTCCCGCGGTTGCGGGCGCGCTGTGAAGTTAAGAAGGGCTTCCCGCCCTATCAGCAGCTGAGGCTGCCTCCGACAATGTTTAAAGGGCTCCCGCCCAGGAAAGAAGTTGTGCGCGTCCCGCGGTTGCGGGCGCGCTGTGAAGTTAAGAAGGGCTTCCCGCCCTATCAGCAGCTGAGGCTGCCTCCGACAATGTTTAAAGGGCTCCCGCCCAGGAAAGAAGTTGTGCGCGTCCCCAAAGAAGTTGTGCGCGTCCATACATTTACATGATTCTCAATATACTTAATAGTAAATTAACCAATAAACTTAGATTGCAACATAGAGACTTTCTGCAAATGTAAGTTTCTAACGTGTAACCAGACTTTTCACCCACTGTACAGCTTATATTTATCCTTTATCGTTTCTAATTATGTTTGAACTGACTTTTTTATTTCTTGAAGTTAATCTAAATGTTATTTTAGAGAAGACAATGATGAAGGAGAAAGTAAACTCAATGGTTTAATTCCAGGCTGAAGACAATGTATACGAGAGAAGGGTACTAACCCTGTAGCAGAAGGCTCGGTGTTGCAATATGTTAATGCTGCTAACCACTACAAGTTACTGCAATTTTCTATTTTGCAACAATGCCTGATATCACAAGTACTGCTCAACACCATGATTAAAAAGTCCTGTGTGCCCATCTGACAGAAGATGATAACTATCCAACAAGTGAATCTCGATAGCTAGTTCTTTACACAAAGCAAGCCAGAATTTGAAGCAAATTGGGAACCCCTGTAAATTAAAAAAACCTTTAAGATTCCATGCAAATAAATAAAATGATGTCAAAATCCTCCTTAAAAGAGGGCAACCCAACTAATGAGTCAGATATTCAACAACTACCAGAATTAGTGTACAATTCTGATTTTTGAGTAACTCTAAAATAAAGTTCATAGACACTGATTACGAAGGCTTAGTTGGAATAAGCGATGGTCTCTAATGCCCGATAGGTCTTGTGCATTAACTATGAATCCAATCACAAACAGAAACATGCCTGAATATACTACTTAATGTCTATAAAAGCCACCAAAAACAGCTTTGAAGTGCAGATACATGTTAAGCAGTTCTGGACTGCCCAGCACATAGCATACTTACTTGAGCAGAAGGTAGATGCAGAGGTTCACCTTGATACAATAATTCATCTTTCCCAATTCTGTTTTTCTTTTCTTCAAACCAAGCCTCCCAATACGTACAGTGTATCAAAATGTCATAATCAGAAAAGAACAGGGCCCACTTGTGTGTTCTGAGAGTTAATGCCCTGGCTGACTTTAAAAACTGTGAATTTTTGTGATATTCTATTTAGTTCACAATACACACAGTCTCCACTCCTCAAAAGATCCATTTCTTGTGATGTGTAATTTACCTATGCTAGAGTAAATCTGAGATAAGTAGGGCACTGGATGCACCTTTCACGATTTCTGAGGTGTAATACTCCTCCTATTGCATGATATGATGTGTCTATTTCTGAATTAAATGCATGTACTGCAGGTAGGTGCTGCGAAACAGGGGCACTATAGAAATCTTTCTTCAAAAAAAGGCTTGGCCAAGTTCTTTTTGGACCACACTAGGGAAACTCATTTGAGGATAAGATTAATAATTGGTTTGCCATTCTCTGAGAATAAATTAAATACATGGCTATGGAAAAATTAGCAAAATCAATGAAAACTTTGCAGGTGATGTAGGTCTGGCCCTCTCCAGTAAATGCTAATACTTATTTCCAACCATTAAAATACTCTGAGGACAATTTATATACCTGAGAAATTATACAGAGGTGGTGGGAAATACGCACATCCATTTTATCAAAAAAGATACTCTTCCTTCAACTTCTCCAGCACTGCTTTAACATGCTGAACATGTGTCTTCTAGGAATGGCAATACATCGCAATGCCATCTAAACAGACTATACAATGCATAGCCAAAATCATCTAATGACTTCATCAATATAACAATTCAAGAGATTAAAGAGTCCGAAGGGCATGACTTGGAAGCCAAATAAACTAAACTTACCCAAGGTTGGACCCTACTTTTGCAACAGAGAGATGGGGTATGGGTACAGTTCACTTCTTTCATCACCTACATGGGCCCATATACCACCCTTGCTTTCGCCGGTGACGAGGTGGGTATTGGAAATCTGAGGAGCGACCTTTGAAAACCTTAGATGGCACAAACAATTAACTAATAGGACACTGCTTTGAGTATGTGCCATGCCTAAAGATGATACAGCTCTCGAGAGATTCGGGGATTGGGATCTAATAGGAATCTCAACATTAGGGGATGTGATGACGGGGGCCAACATAGTCTAATTTGACCAGCTGTAGACATGCTCCCAGTTCAACCCCACCAGAAGCCAGGCTATTGACAGGCTAGGCTGGATGCAAACAGATATTGTTAATTTATTGTACTATTGTCGCCTACTGACCTGACAATTTCAGCTCTCTGCAGGTAGTCTGGGAGAGAGATTTTGGGGATCTATTGGATGAGGAATGGGAGCATGCAAGTTTGGCCCCTAGGACTGTCCCCATGGCTATGCAATTCAGGATAATACAAGTGTGTGTATTACACAGAACCTACATCACTCAATCTATTCTATGGCGCTTAGGGAAGGTTCCCTTGCCTGAATGTCTCAGATGTGGGGAGAGAGGAATGACTTCTTCCACACTATTTGGACATGTTCTACGCTTTGCTTCTTCTGAGCAGGGGCTCTGGGCAAGGTTCTGTGTTGGCCCTTGCCCATAGAATCCAAGCTTGCACTATTTCATGTTACTGAAGACATTGATCCCAATAGATATGAAGTCTTTCCTTCATATAGGCTTATTGCTGACAAAGAGGGAAATCGCTAGAGAATGGGGGAATGCCTTGCGCCATTACCAGAGAGGTGTCTCAAGGGATTAGATCACTATATTGCTATGGAGCTTCCCATTTAATTATTCTAGGGCCTGCCCAAAAAAGCATGCAAGTGTATGGGCAGATTGGAAGGAACATAGGGGGATTTTTGTTGGGGCGATGAGAGGTTTGTAGTTCTGGCACCATCAAATCTTTCTGATTGATGGAAATATTACACACATCTTCTGGGGACTAAAGGATGTATCGCTGGTGTACACTTGATTCCGCAGATCTCGTATTATGTTGTACAATAAAATGATATTGTAAGAAAATAAGCTAAACGTAGTGCAGAATGTAGTTTCCCACTTGTCACCCTCACAGACTCTGTCTATATGTTAGATACCCCTGAGACCAAGCTTAGAAAAAAATCTTTGCATGGTTTGAGTTGATCTAAAACACAGATATCAAAGGTGATGGTATTTTACTGTAGTTCTGCTGATTGCCCTGCAGTCAATACATGCTCCTTAGCTCATCTTTCTTCTTTCTCACAAAAAAAAGGCTGAAGAAGCAGGTGACTGTGGCGGCTTGATGAACTCATTAGTCACATTTTCATCCATGTTCTCTGTTAGATGCCCTGTTTCTTTACTTGATTGCACTGTATGGCTGCATCAGATTCTGAATTGATGTTGTAATCATAGTTGCTATGTGGCAGTAATATGCTTGTTTTCTTCTTGTCAAATATATCATGCAAACAGTTATTGCAAGTAGTTACATAACCAATAACAGGAAAGTTATAGTGCCTGTTAATGCCTTTGAAGGACAACTGTGAAATGCTTTACTGTTTGGTAAACAATTATTGGTAGAATAAACACAATTCAATTATCATGTTCTTGAACGCAAATCAATGTTACAACTATATGAAGTCGCCCATGGCATGTCCAGGATCACTTTAGCATATGGAAATATTTAGGCCCTGATGACACTGCACCATCAATTGCCTTAAATGAATCACTGGTATCAGTAAAGATTGAGCCTATATAATCTCCATATACTTCCCTGAGGCTTTTGAGTCTAAGAGCCCTTAAGCAATATGCTTTTGTTCATCTGGCAAAACTGGCAAAGTCATTCTCATTTGAACTATCAAATGTGCAGCTGAAGACTGCATAGTATTCAATGCGGAGCTGACTTCACTTGGCGAGGCTACTCCCTTCACTGTTGAGGAATCCAGTTTTCTCCAGACAGTATTTTCAGTAACTGTGAAGCTACTACTTGTTGACTCTTAGGACTGTTAGGCTTACTCTACATATCTCCAAAGTGTCCTGATCTACCACAATACAACTTGTGTACGTCTTCCTTCCTTTTCATCTTCGATAAGTGGGCGTTTAACACAACCAAATTCTCAAGGGTTTAAGGAACTGCAGAATTTCTATTCTCTTCTATTTTACAAGTACAAACCTTTTAGTACCAGTCTTCTATTTCCCTGAACAGTACCCAGTCAGACAATGATCTAATTGTACCAATTAATCTATGAACTCTTTATACGTTATAGGAGGATTGACTAACTGGGCTAATACATCGTATAATTTCCTTTATAACCATTGGTAAAACAAATGACATCTTTTTTCATCAGGCCAACCGGTCTCAACCACTAAATGAAAACCATTTTTACACAACTTTCTGGACCTTTTTAAATTCAACAACTCATTATCAAACAAAAAAACTTTTTATTTCTTATCAAACAACTTTCACATTCTCAAGCAGAAGGCAGGAAATGCATGACAAGGGACCACTGGTTTATATTAATGGAAAACTCCTACTGGCAGCATTCATATGCAAGTTTAGATAAGTCAAATCTGATCTTCTGGAAATGTCATAGATTTACCAACGAAACATGGCTGACACTTATTTAGAAATACTATAAGTTTTGTGGGGTATCCACTAAATCTCTCAATTGGTGCTAAAGGTTTTATGGGTAAGACTATGAGAGTAGGACTGAAAATTGCCTTACTGCCTATATATGAGGTGGCAAGGCCCAAAGAGGTTCTGTAGGTAACAATTCCTGATTAGCATCTTTCTTATCACGCTATAGGAAATAACCTATTTCTTGTTTAATTTCTATGTGTTATGTTATTTGTATTTGTAAAGCGCACTATCAGCAGCAAGTGTATCCTGGCTCTGAGCAGGTGTGTGCGCCTTTCACTGCCTATGGAAGGTTGGTTAATTGAAAAGCCAGGTCTTCATCTTGCGGAATTCAAAAAAAGGGGATGAGGCTCTGATGTGGATCTGGAGCCGTTCCACACTTTAGGAGCAATATAACAGAATACCCACAATCCTGATCTGGTTCTATGTATGCATGGGATGTGTACAAGTAAGAGTGCTGCTGAACGCAGTTGTCCAGTTGTTGGTGGAATGAGATGCAACAGTTCAGGCAAGTGGAGTCTAAGCTGTGTAGCACCTTGAATGTGTGTGCACGTGAAGTGTTTGAAATAAATAATTTACTTACCTGTAACTGCAGTTCTCCAGTATGGGAAGCTTTCATAGATTCACATTCTTGAATCCTTCCCTGTCCCCAGGAGTCCCCGGTGTTATAAAAAAAATATAATTCTCTAACATAGTAATACATTACATGCATAAGCTGTTTAGATTAGTAACATATCACAGTCGTTTTAGAAAAAAGGACAAAACTCCAGAGTGCACCAATCAGATCACTCCACCCTCTAGAACCCTCCTGCGAGGAGCTTCCTTCCCTCAGATATTCCAAGCAGTACTGCTGAATTATAGGTAACACTGAGAGTATGAAGGTGAGCTCCGCAGGGGAGATGGGTGGGTTGCATGTGAGTCTATGAAAGCTTCCAATACTGGAGAACTACAGTTACAGGTAAGTAACTTAGGGCCACATGTTCAGCTTTTGCGACTTGCAAATTGCGAGTCAGAGCGACTCGTAATTTGCGAGTCACAAAACCTGATGTACAATAGTGTCAATGACACTGTTTGCGATTCTCAATGGGGTCGCAAACGACCTACCTCATGAATATTCATGGGGTAGGTCGGAATTTGCGACCCCATTGGGAATGGCCACCCTCACAGGGATGGTGGCCTGCTGGAGACAGCTGATCACCATGTCTGTGACTGCCTTTATATAAAGCAGTTTTTTTTTTTTAAATGCAGACCATTTTCCTTAAAGGAAAACGAGATGCATTTCAAAATCAAAAATGAAAAGTTTTCTTAAATTTTTTCAGAGCAGGCAGTGGTCCGCTACCATTCACAAAGGGGAAGGGGTCCTATGGGGGTCCCTTACCATTTGCGAATGGGTTAGCACCCGTTTTAAACTGGTGATAACTGCGATTGTTTTGCGACCGCATTCGCCGTCACGTAACAATCATACATACAATCTGGATTCGTTATTAGGAAGGGACGCCCTTGTCACGTTACTTCCTAATACCGAATCGCAAAACACAAACTGCGATTCGGTAACAAGTTACCGAATAGCAGTTTGGGCTTTGTACATCCCAAATAGCATTTTTCAAGTTGCAAACGGGCCGATTCGCCATTTGTGTCTTGAAAACTGCTTCGTACATCTGGCCCTTCTTTCTTACTCCAGTATTGGAACTTTCATAGATTCACGTGCTTGAATCAGAATAGCAAGCAGTAAAAAGTACATTATATATATATATATATATATATATACATATATATATATATATATATATATATTACAATGAAAAGAGACATGGACATTCAAAATGCTTGATTTCGCGCAACCATGCTAAGCATAAGAAAAGTGAACCAAGGGAATGTGTAAACCTAGACATAGATAGAGAAATAAAGCGGATGGCGGGTGGTAGTAAAATGGCTCACCTTCAAGATTTACATGTCGTATAGAGCCGATAGTCTGTCATATATACACGTCAGAATAATAAACAGATTAAGAAAGTATCTACGTTTATGGCATACAATTGTTACCAGCATAGTTTTAAAGTAGAAAAATAGTCACAGTACAATAGTACAAGAATATACCAATACAGTATCCTATTATAGTAAACCCAAGTAGGAAGAACACAACCACTCTATGGTATAACTATAGTGCAGTATCGTTAAACTAGCTGTAGGGTTCAATAGCATTCTAAAATTCTCTCTCTGCTCTGCCTCTAACCCCAAGAAGGGGGACCAGAATAGTCGTATCCTTCCAGAATAGTCCTTCACTAGATAAGCGGAGTAAGCAAGAAGGGCAGGTACGAATAGAATATTATAGGAGGACAATGGATGATGAGGAGGAGGTAGCTCTGAAGGACCTCCGGCTAGAAGGTATGAGCTGAGGATTAGGGACGACGTCCCAGCATAGTGTAAAAGAGAATAGTGTCCTGCCCTTGGTATGGGGAAAAGAGGCCTGAAAGAGGACCTAAATGTAAGGGTAGAGGGCGCAGAAGTGTAATGACTCCCCAGTAACAGTAGTGTAGGTTAACGCTATAATAAACAGATATGAAGTGATCAAAAGCGGGGGTGGGGATTATCCGGAGGAGGAGAAATTTTCAAACCCAGACTAGTAAAAAGAGAAGGGTGTCACTATGATTATGCAGAAGAAGAAAAGAAAATGAATTAAAAAAAACAAAAAAACAATAGACGTTCGGGGAGGACAAGCGTGCTATGAGGAAAATTAGGGGAGAATAGTACAGGAGGAAGAGTGATAATAAGAATGAGAAGAAAGAAGAAAGAGAAAGAGCAGAGACGAAGGTGGGGATGCATATAAGAAAGAGGTTAATGATGATAAGAGAGATGGTAGTAGTAGCATTAGCAGTAGTGACCGAGGGGGGAAGAACCACACAAAAATGGGGAGGGGGAAGAACTGGGGTCATAGAACAGACGGAGCGATGGTAGCACGAAAAGGAGGAGAGGTTAATGAAGATGAGAATGAAAAAGACAGTGGCAAGGGGAGGGAGCGGCACAGCCATGATAGAATGCATGCTTGCATCCAGTAGAGGTCAGTACCTGATCAGAGGGAATATAGTTAAGTAATGAGTGATAGTAAATGATTCAGGGAAACAGAGCCCCGTCCGTGTAGTTTGGTTGTGAACTCTCATGGGAAGGACTCAGCTCGTTGGTCCGGAGAGAAAGGGCGAACAGGTTTGTAAAAACACATCTGCTCTATCCTGCAGTTCATATATAAGTCGTTCATGGGGGGCCGCCTGATACATTGCAGCAATCCATTTTTCATGAGAAGGGATGGCCACTGCACGCCAATGTCTGAGGATACATAGTTTTGCCGTGGCCAGTGCGCTGTGCAGTAAACAGCCTTGTGGTCCAGAGAGGTAATATAGCTCTCTAGTGTCATGCAGTAGTAGGAGGGAAGGGGTGAGGAGAGATGGCAGGGGCAACACCTCCCTAAGGGTGTTTCCCACCAAACGCCAAAAAGGCTGAATGGCCGGACAATCATGTAAAATATGGGGCAAGTAACAATGAGCATGCAGGCATCTCCAGCAAGAGGCGTGAGATAGCAATCATGCAGTGCGTAGTTTCTGGGGGGTCCAATACCAATCATGTAAGGTTTTAAAAAGACAAAATTTCAGCCAGGCCTATTGGGCTCCCCGGTCTCTAGCCTCATTCAAGTCTGCCCAGTCCTCTAGGTCGTAGTCAATCTGTAGGCATGCCTGCCATTTATTCTTAAGGGAATTAAGGAGGGGGAGTGAGAAAAGATGCCGATTTAATAATGCCTGCAGTCCGGAAACCGCCCCCTTCAATTGACCCCAGGTTTCCAGGTATTGGAGTACTGGAGAGCGTGCAAGTTGCCGAGGGAGGTTCCCTAGCCGTCGCACTAGACAATGTTGGAGTTGAAGGAAACGACATGAGTAATGCCCAGGGAGATCAAATTCTTCTTTGAGCTCCTCAAACGTCTTCCAGGTATCACCCGATATGAGCTGATCTACCCGCATGAAAGCTCTCAGGTTCCAATCCCGCCAAAGGATAGTCTTCCCCCGATCTGAAAACTTTTATTGCCCCATAATTAGGCTCTATCATGCAAATGGGGGTCTACTTTTAAGGATCGATGCGCTTGCCGCCAAGCTTTCCGCATAGCTCCAATCATGGGATTGGTGGGTCGCTGATACACCGGACCTGCATCATAAAGCATCTGGAGGCCGGATGAGGCACCCGTGAGCGTCCGTTCTACTTCCACCCAAAGTGGCGGATCCTGTGCTTCCGGGAATAAAAAGACCAATTGTGAAAGATGCACTGCGGAGGCACAGTATTCGACTGAGGGAAGACTTAGACCTCCAAACTCATGCAGTTGTATTCTTAAGGGTGGACATAGGGACATCAGCAGAAGTTCTGTGTACCAATGTTGATATGGCCACACCGGGGCTATCAGAATTATTTGACTTGGTTCTGATTTGATCTTGGTTATTACTCTTGGAATAAGAGGGACTGGGGAAAAAGCATAAGCATAGATCCCTGACCATGCTTTCGAAAATCCATCCCCTCACGACCCCTTTTGGAGATGCCTGCTTGCATAGAATTGGCATTTGGCATTTTGAAAGGTTGTAAAAAGATCTAATTTCGGTTTGCCCCACTGATAGAATATTTTGTCTAGTGTGTACTGATCTAATTCCCACTCGTGGGTCAATGTTGGTAACCTGCTCAGAGAATCTGCAATGGTGTTCTGAGTTCCTGGGACATGTTCCACTTTCATGGATATTGAATGGTGAATGCACCACTTCCAAATGTCCTGAGCTTCCTGGGATGGGAGAGGGGAACGAGTTCCACCTTGTTTGTTGATATAGTGCATTGTCGTGGTATTGTCTGTCCTGACAAGCACCGATGTTCCTTGAATCCTTGGGAGAAAGGCTTGTAATGCCAGGAAGACTGCTTTTAGTTCCAACAGGTTGATGTGAAACGTATGGTAAGAGGTTGGCCATTTGCCGCTCACTTGAAGATCTTGTAGGAACGCACCCCATCTGTCCATTGACGCATCTGTTGTGATTGTCAATGGAGGGGCTTGCGGTAAAAACCGCAGTCCCATTGACATGTTGGCCGGAATTGTCCACCAATGGAGCAATTTTATCATTATTGGGTTTACATGTATAATGTCCTTGAAAGATCCCTGAGCTTGCTTCCATTGCTTGACAAGTTTTTCCAACAACAAGCACATGTGAAGGCAACAATGTGGAATGAGACTGATGCAGGATGACATCATCCCAATTAATGATTTGTATTGTCGGACTAGAAAGAGACCTTTTTGCTTGAAGGCGCTTTGATAGTCTGATTAAGGTTGATTGCCTTGTCCGATATTGGATAGGCCTTGAGTAGTTGAGTGTCTAGTACAGCACCCAGAAATGTTATTTGTTTTGCTGGTTTGAGCATTGATTTTTTCCTGATTGAGGTGGAGACCAATTGACTGAAGAGATGTAAAGTTGCTGTGATGGAGTGACATGCAGCTTGAAGAGTAGGTGCTTTTACCAGCCAATCGTCCAGGTATGGGAAAACCAGGTGCCGTGTTCGTCTGAGGTAATCTGCTACTGGGGCTAAGCATTTGGTAAATATTCGGGGAACCGACTTGAGGCCAAAGGGAAGAACTTTGAATTGAAAGTACTTGCCTGCTACCGTGAATCTCAAGAACTTTCTGTGAGCTGGGTGGATGGGAATATGGAATTAGGCATCCTGGAGGTCTAAGGAGGCCAAGTAATTTCCTCTGTTTAGCAATCCTAGGATGTCCGGCAGTGTGATACATGCAGAAGGTTTGTTTCTTTAGATATTTGTTTAACTCTCTGAGATCCAATATTGGATCTTCAGGATTAGGAAGAATCAAGAGTAAAAGCCCCTCCCTCTTTGAGAAAAGGGGACAATCTCTATTGCCTTCTTGCTCAACATGGTCTGAACTTCTAAGTTTAGTAGATGCAGGTGTTTCTGTTGCACTTGAGAAGGCAGGGTGGGTGGTGGTATTTGTGTAAATTCTAGCAGATGGCCGAACTGAATTATATCTACGTCCCATCGGTCCTTGGTTATGTGACATCAATGATGAATGTGGTGTTTTAGAGTTGCTTGAGATGTTGGTAGGGAGAAGAGCAAGGCAGCCAGCGGTTGAATGTTGTCATTGCCTACAGGAGGAATCCCTGCCTTTGCCTTCCATGCTTTCCTCTTTGAGAATGCCTGCCATAAATTGCTGATATTGCTGATGGTGGTTGGCGCTGCTGGTATTGTGACTAGAGGTCTGGCTAGCGGTATTGTAAGGTTGATACCTGTATTGCCGATATCCCCCATGAAAGGAAGGCTGGCTCCTACCCCTTGCTCCTCGAAAAGGAGGCTTCCTGAACTGGAGAGTCCCTACCGACCTGGCAGTGTCTGTGTCAGATTTTATGGACTGAAAGGCATCATCAACATGTTTTTCAAAAAGGGCTTCGCCATCATCTGGGAGATCTAAGATTTTAGTCTGGCCGGAAGTTAGTGGCTTTCAGCTATCCTTGTCGCCTCAGTACTGCGGCTCCAGCTAACTGCCTGAAACCCATGGTTGCTACGTCCAGTGCACAATCAATGATCTCAGCGGATGACCGCTGGCGTTTTAATAAAATCTTTTTTGCCTTGGATATAGAGGCTTCTGGTGATAGATCCTCTAAGTATTGGGAAATATTCGACCATAATTGTCTTTCATACCTTGCAAGGATGGCCAATGAGTTTGCAGCTCGCACCACAATGGCAGACATAGAAGAAAACCTTTTGCCTATGTTATCCAGTCACCTTCCTTCTTTATCTGGTGGTGCCGATAAAGGTACTGAAGGATTTCTGGAGCGGCGATGAGCTGCTTGGGAGATAACAGAATCTGGCTTTGGGTGGTCTGTAAGACATGCAGGTGCATCCTCTGTTGTTTTATACTTTTTGTCAAGTTTTATTAGTACTGAGGGAACTGTTGCAGGATTGCGCACGGCTTTAAGACCTTGGTTCCAAACGTGGTCTGTGAGAGGGATAGCCCTGACTGTTTTTCTATAGGGCTCTTTAAAATCATACAAAAATCAATCCTGTTGTGTTGATGGCATTGGGAGATCAAAAGGTATGGCTGCACTTTCCAATAAGTTGTGAAAACCTCCAATATCCTCAGGAGGCCAGTCTGCTGTAGGTTGGAGGGGAGATGCGGGCGCAGGGATAATTTATTCATCCCATTCATCTTGATGGGAGAGTATCTCCCCATCCTCTTCATTGTCATCAGAAGAAGTCTGCACATTCTGGGGCTGAGGCGGGGAACTTACTTGAGTGTGTTGAGATTATGGTGGTATTACCTGTGCTGCAGAAGTTTGGTGTTGCTCTGATGTGGGAACAGTTGGGAAGCGTTCCATATAGTCTGCCAGCACAGCCTGAAGGTCTGATACTAGCCCCGAAGGAAGACCTATCAGGTCTTGTTGAGGCTGAGGTGGTTGGTCATAGTACTGTTGATCATAGTAGGAATCATCATCCGAGTATTCCTGAGATTTTATATGCAGTTGTGAAGGGCTTCTGGCTATTCCATAAAAGTCATCTTCATCGGATTCATCGTCATCTAGTAAGTGTGCCGGTAGAGGCGAGAAACCTTACTAGGTGAAGTGATAGAGGGTGACAGATTCTGTTGTCTATGCCTCTTAAGTGGTGTCTGTAAGGCTGACGAAAACAGAGGCAACGATGTAGGTCTCTACTTCTTTTCATGTATGGTCCTAATCGTCGACGAGACATAAACCGTCGACGATGGTGGTGGCATCAGGTTAATCGTCGACGGGAGCATCAACGTGGTCGACGTCGACAGGTGATGTCGTCAACGGGTGCGCTGTCGACAGTAGTGCTGCCGACGGGGCTGTTGGTGTCGACGGTGGCTTAGTCGATGAGTTGTCCGTGGACTGTAGCCTTTTCGCTGTGAAAGCTGTAGGACGCAGAGTCAACGAGTATGTGACTACCGTCAACATGGATGCTGCAGATGCCGCCGTTGACCTGGAAATGGTAACTACCGTAGATGTTGTCATCAATGTGTGTGCTATAGACGGTGACGATCTTGCCGTCAATGGTGCTGACAATGGTTTTTTGAATCTGTGTTTCACCTGTGGAGGTGGCTTTGGGGGCTCAGATTGACATTGCTTTTGTGTTGCAGATACAGAAGATGCCTTTGTTTTTAAATATTTTGCAGAATACTTCTTGAGAGGGCTTTTAGATTTCGAGGAGCCCTCTGAAGATTTTTTTACTGATTTTTTAGGAGACTCATCCGCGTCGTCCTCTATATGTCGTTTGACAGGGGTTTTGGTAAGTGACAGAGAAGAGGAGGCACTATCATACTCAGAAACTGGGTCAACTCTTGTTTTCAAGTTCTGTAGCCATAGAAGAAGATGGCCTTCCCTGTCTTTCAAAGTTTTGGTACAAAATGTACGGCATACCTTGCAGTCTCTAGTTTTTTGATTTAGATAGATACAGTAGATGCAGTCATCATGAGGGTCATCAATATGCAGCCTTTTTTTCATACAGGTAGCACACAGTCTGACTAGCCCCTTTTTTGGTGTCTCTGACATCCTGGTCAGTTCACCTGTTTGATTGAAGTTGTAAAATAATTGTCCAAAATCTCCTCAGAAAGAATGTCTGTGAGAGAAAGCTGAGCAGTGCTCAGTGGAGACTCCCTTAGCACGACATGGAAAATCTGAGGGAAGGAAGCTCCTCACAGGAGGGTTCTAGAGGGTGGAGTGATCTGATTGGTGAACTCCGAAGTTTGGTCCTTTTTTCTAAAACGACTATGATATGTTAATAATCTAAACAGCTAATGCATGTAATGTATTACTATGTTAGAGAATTATATATTTTTTTTATAGCACTGGCCACTCCCATCTCGACGACTGGGAAGGATTCAAGCATGTGAATCTATGAAAGTTCCAATACTGGAGTAAAGAGAAAGTTTGTGCTATCAAGAGTTAGTGGAGCTCTCCGAGGTGTGGTGTGATGTGAGTTCTGTGTGAGAGTTGGCGGATGAGTCTGGCTGCTGAGCTCTGGATAGTTTGTAGCCTGCCAGTGAGTTGCTTGGTGACACAGCATAGAGGGTGTTCCTGTTCTCCAACTTGCTGGTAACTAGGGTATGAGTGACAGCTTGTCTAATGTTGCTCAGGAGCCATTTGAAAATCTTTTTCAGTATCTTCAGGGTGTGAAAGCAGGATAAAATGACGGAGTAGACTTCTGTGGTCATGTCCAGTTAGCTATTGTTGACTATTCTGAGGTGCCTAGCATGGGTGCTGGGTGTCTGTCAGAGTCCAGCCAGCCACCGAAGTCCCATATTGACGTGTCCTTGCCGAAGATCACTACTTCTGCCTTGTCAGTGCTGAACTGGAGACAGCTGGCTTTCATCGAGCTAGCAACTTCAGCTACGCAGGTACTGAGTTTTCTTCTTGTGCTGGGGGTCTCTTATCTCAGAGGATGTTGATGTTGTGTGCATGGATCATGTATGTGTTCAAAAAGGTGGGGCTCAGCCATGAACCTTAAGGAAGTCCACAGATGAGTTTCCGGGCTTCGTAGCAATGAGATGTCAGGCTGACAGCTTGTGTTCTTTCATGACAAAGGAGCAGATCCAGCGGGTCCTTGGATGCAAATCTCATGCAGGAGTCTAATGAGGTTGGGGTATGACATTATGCCACATGCTGCAGAAAGGTCCAGGAGAATGAGGGCTGCCAAAGGTCATGCAGATGTCATCGAAGGTGGAGATGACTGCTGTTTCTGTACTATGATTGGGCTTGAATCAGGACTGCACAGCAACAAGGTGCAGGTGGATGTTTAGGTAGTCATTGAGGCTTTGATCAACTGGTGGTGAGAGCTCTGACAGACTACAAGAGAGCTGAGTAGTGTTTTTGTTACTTGCTCCACGCAATTCTCTGTGGACAGCTGCAGGAGTGTAATTCTATATATGACAGCAGGTGCTTCACTAATTCATTCTACAAACGTTTGCTCCAAGTCCAGCTGTTGATGAGAGCTCCGACAGTCTACAATAATCACTGAACCTACACCTTTACCTGTACCTCTGGAAACTATAATATCCATATTAATTTCTACCGACTTCAGGATTTGTATTCACTAGAGTAGTAAACACAATTGTTTTTACCATGTAGGAGGCTGGCCTGGCTTGTAGTGGGTACCAAGGGGTACTTACACTCTGTACCAGGTCCAGTTATCCCTTATTAGTGTAGAAGAGGTGTTTCTAGCAGCTTATGCTGACAGAAGGTAGCTATAGCAGAGCAGCTTAGGCTGAACTAGGAGACATGCAAAAACCTACTATACCACTGGTGTCAACTTATTGAGTTCCCTTTCTAACATCCTGTCATCAGGGTGGGTGGGTTGGGAATGCTTTGACACAGAAGAATGATGTGAATGAACAGAGGGAGACCTGTCCCTAACAGTTGGCACCCTAGCAACCTGGCCTGCAGGAACAAAAACATCCCTACTGTGATGGGAGCTTCTATTACTACCAGCATTGCTAGGTGGTCTGCTAAGGGGCAGATTAGGAAGGGCACCCTCTAACACTTTTACAGGGGGTTCCCCTGAGTCAGAGTGTGAGCTATCTCCTAACTTCTCTATTGAACTGCCAGCTAAGGCCTTATCATTTTCAATAAGCATGTTAGACAATAATTCTCTAGAGGGGTTCTTTCCTACTACTAAACCTCTATCAATGCAGAGACTCTTTAGGCCCTTAAAGTTAAGGTGGTCATAAGCTGTATTGACCAAGTTAAGAGGAGTTCCTACATCAGACATGATATAAAAAGGTTTAGAGACAGATAAAAGAGAGAAAAAGTTTCAGGACTTTTTAAGGAAACAGAAAAAAAAACTTTGTCAACTTTTTAGAAACTTTTTGAAAGTTTAGGAGTACTTTTCAGCACTTAGCAAATAGTGTAAGAGAAGAAAAGCAAAACGTTTTGGTTAGGTGTACATACACTGAACTTGTTTTGTATATTATTCTCTTATGAAAAGTACACAATGACAAAGTGGTAAGTAGTTGCAAGTACTTATCCCACCACTGCACAACCAATGTAGGGGTCTGGCCTGGCTTGTAGTGGGTACCAAGGGGTACTTACACTCTGTACCAGGTCCAGTTATCCCTTATTAGTGTAGAAGAGGTGTTTCTAGCAGCTTAGGTTGATAGAAGGTAGCTATAGCAGAGCAGCTTAGGCTGAACTAGGAGACATGCAAAGCTCCTACTATACCACTGGTGTCATATGCACAATATCATAAGAAAACACAATACACAGATATACTAAAAATAAAGGTACTTTATTTTTATGACAATATGCCAAAAGTATCTCAGTGAGTACCCTCAGTATGAGGATGCCAAATATACACAAGATATATGTACACAATACCAAAAATATGCAGTAATAGCAAAAGGAAGTAATGCAAGCAATGTAAAGTTACAGTAGATTGCAATAGGAGCACATAGGTATAGGGGCAACACAAACCATATACTCCAAAAGTGGAATGCGAACCACAAATGGAGCCCAAATCTATGTGAGCTTGTAGAGGGTCGCTGGGACTGTAAGAAAACCGTGAGGGTTAGAAAAATAGCCCACCCCAAGACCCTGAAAAGTAGGTGTAAAGTGCACCTATAACCCCCAGAGAGCACTGAAGTCGTGATAGGGGGTCTCTGCAAGGAAGACCAACACCAGCAAAGCAACAACAGTGGATTTCCGGACCTGAGTACCTGTGAAACAAGGGGACCAAGTCCAAGAGTCGCGACAATGTCGAGAGTGGGCAGATGCCCAGGAAATGCCAACTGAGGGTGCAAAGAAGCTGCCACCGAATGGTAGAAGCTGTGGATTCTGCAAGAACGAAGAGGGCTAGAAACTTCCCCTTTGGAGGATGGATGTCCCACGTCGTGAAGAAGCTTGCAGAGGTGTTCCCACGCAGAAAGACCGCAAACAAGCCTTGCTAGCTGCAAGGGTCGCGGTTAGGGTTTTTGGATGCTGCTGTGGCCCGGGAGGGACCAGGATGTCGCCACTTGGATGAAGAGACAGAGGGGGCGCCCAGCAAGTCAGGGAGCCCTTACAGAAGCAGGCAGCACCCGCAGAAGTACCGGAACAGGCACTTGGAAGAGGAGTGAACCAGAGTCCACCCGAAGACACAAAAGGGAGTCCCACGATGCCGGAGGACAACTCAGGAGGTTGTGCACTGCAGGTTAGAGTGTCGGGGACCCAGGCTTGGCTGTGCACAAAGGAAATCCTGGAAGAGTGCACAGGAGCCGGAGCAGCTGCAAATCACGCAGTACCCAGCAATGCAGTCTAGCGTGGGGAGGCAAGGACTTACCTCCACCAAACTTGGACTGAAGAGTCACTGGACTGTGGGAGTCACTTGGACAGAGTTACTGAGTTCCAGGGACCACGCTCGTCGTGTTGAGAGGGGACCCAGAGGACCGGTGATGCAGTCTTTTGATGCCTGCGGTTGCAGGGGGAGGATTCCGTCGTCCCACGGGAGATTTCTTCAGAGCTCCAGGTGCAGAGAGGAGGCAGGCTACCCCCAGAGCATGCACCACCAGGAAACAGTGGAGAAGGCGGCAGGATCAGCGATACAAGGTTGCAGTAGTCGTCTTTGCTACTTTGTTGCGGTTTTGCAGGCGTCCTGAGCAGTCAGCGGTCGATCCTTTGGCAGAAGGTGAAGAGAGAGATGCAGAGGAACTCTGATGAGCACTTGCATTCGTTATCTGAAGAATCCCGCAAAGCAGAGACCCTAAATAGCCAGAAAAGGAGGTTTGGCTACCTAGGAGGAGGATAGGCTAGTAACACAGGTAAGAGCCTATCAGAATGAGTCTCTGACCTCACCTGATGGCACTGGCCACTCAGAGCAGTCCAGTGTGCCAGCAACACCTCTGTTTCCAAGATGGCAGAGGTCTGGAGCACACTGGAGGAGCTCTGGCACCTCCCCTGGGAGGTGCAGGGGAGTGGTTACTCCCCTTTCCTTTGTCCAGTTTCGTGCCAGAGCAGGGCTGGGGGATCCCTAAACCGGTGTAGACTGGCTTATGCAGAGATGGACAGGTTCTGTGCCCATCAAAGCATTTCCAGAGGCTGGGGGAGGCTTCTCCTCCCCAGCTTTTACACCTATTTCCAAAGGGAGAGGCTGTCACACCCTCTCTCAGAGGAAATCCTTTGTTCTGCCTTCATGGGCCAGGGCTGCCTGGACCCCAGGGGGGCAGCAACCTGTCTGAGGGGTTGGCAGCAGCAGCAGCTGCAGTGAAACCCCGGGAAAGGCAGTTTGGCAGCACCCGGGTCTGTGCTAGAGACTAGGGGGATCATGGAATTGTCTCCCCAATGCCAGAATGGCATTGGTGTGACAATTCCATGATCATAGACATGTTACATGGCCATGTTCGGAGTTACCATTGTGACGCTATACATAGGTAGTAACCTATGTATAGTGCACGCATGAAATGGTGTCCCCCCACTCACAAAGTCCCTGAACAATGTGGGGGCACCTTGGCTAGTGCCAGGGTGCCCACACACTAAGTAACTTAGCACCCAACCTTCACCAGGTGAAGGTTAGACATATAGGTGACTTATAAGTTACTTAAGTGCAGTGGTAAATGGCTGTGAAATAACATGGACGTTATTTCACTCAGGCTGCAGTGGCAGGCCTGTGTAAGAATTGTCAGATCTCCCTATGGGTGGCAAAAGAAATGCTGCAGCCCATAGGGATCTCCTGGAACCCCAATACCCTGGGTACTTCAGTACCATATACTAGGGAATTATAACGGTGTTCCAGTATGCCAATATGAATTGGTAAAATTGGTCACTAGCCTGTTAGTGACAATTTGTAAAGTAGAGAGAGCATAACCACTGAGGTTCTGGTTAGCAGAGCCTCAGTGAGACAGTTAGGCATCACACAGGGAACACATACATATAGGCCACAAACTTATGAGCACTGGGGTCCTGGCTAGCAGGGTCCCAGTGACACATAACAAACATACTGACAAAATAGGATTTTCACTATGAGCACTGGGCCCTGGCTAGCAGGATCCCAGTGATACAGTGAAAACACCCTGACATATACTCACAAACAGGCCAAAAGTGGGGGTAACAAGGCTAGAAAGAGGCTACTTTCTCACATACCATTAAAGGATTCTGCCTACACCCTTACCTGTACTTACTTATTTTGGGCACCCACCTACAAATCAGTCTACTTTTTCACACTTTCCAGCCTGCTTCACAGCTTGTAAGTAGTTTCTTGTATTTCACTGGTTGCTGGTTCTTCTGCACTGTTTCTTTTATACTGGGCTGATGATTAATTTTCGAAAAAAAGTCTTACGTAGTATGTAAGTAGCTTCCATGGGAATCATATACTAGCCGCCTCAGTGCATAATGCACAGCGATTAATTCTCTCATATACAGCAGACGGGATAGCCGTCACCGTTATGACGGACTACCCGGCCAATGAAAAAGTTGAAACGTTGTCAAAACTACAACAAACAGGCTCCTTTGAGCTAAACAAAAGTGATGGTGTGGACACAGATTGAATATGTTACTTAGTTCATAAACGTTGTTGGTTTTTGGCCATTTGTTTTCATGTTTATACACATTCATGAGTTACTGTTTCTGTCTTGTGTAAGCATGGGGTACACTGCACAGTTTTTATTACTTTATTTATATATGTGTGAATAAACGTTTTACCATAACTATTTGAAGTGTATTATTAGTTATTTCTGCTAAGTTAGGGGTTAGTGCCTGACTTATGAGAGATTGGCACTGTCATGTAATTTGATCTATGCTGCAATTAACATTACTGAATGAAGTAAGTCCCAATAAAACCACTGTTTCTCTATTAATTGTATTTACCCATATTATTATTGGGAATGTTGGGTAGCTCTTGTGTTTTCCAAATATCTGATGCACAGTCATTAGACTGCAAGTGTCTTTCTCTTTAGAAATTAGCTGACCACATCATGTGTGGTATTTTATTATTTTGTGTTGTACTATAGCCTTAGAACCCGCCGTAGCGGGCTCTACCGGCTATTAAAGGCCCGCTCCCCGCGTTAAATGCCCGAGCCAAAGGCGAGGGCATTTAACAAGGGAGAGGGACTTTAATAGCCGGTAGAGCCCGCTACGGCGGGTTCTAAGGCTATTAGAACATTCTGCCACACAGGGCAGAATGTTCTATTAAAAGAAAAAAATGTTCACGGAGCCCGAGGGGATTTAAATCCCTCGGGCTCCGTGAGGCTTTGTTCACAGCTGTTGCTGTGAACAAAGCGAACATTGGAATGTTGGCGCTGCGGGCTTTTACCGGCCTGTAAAAGCCCGCAGCACTCCATTGTTTTCAATGGAGCCCCCAGCATTCCAATGTTCTAATAAATGTTTGTGTTTCAACTTATCTCTGGAATCAATGAATATGGAGAGTAGGTCACCCTTGTGCAGTATGACTGGGAGAAGCACTGAGAGAAGCAAACACTTACTTAGAATACAGTGCCAAAAATAGCTAGTGGCCCTTCTTTGCTTGCATCCAGCACTACTTCTCCTTCAATAGATTTAAAACAAGCAAAATTAGAGATATAAGAAATGTGCAGGAAAACAAACAAGCGAGAACAGAATTGCATGCTTGAATGATGACAGAATATCTGAAAGCTGACATAAGGCATCAGCCTCTCCAGGTTTGCAATATACTGGCTATTATCTGGAAAGATAAGGGATTCTGGGGATAATTCAGTCAAATGGTGCCAATGTGCTCCAGCCGCCGGTTGGTGGCTGCCCTTGAACTTAACATGAAACTGCTGGGAGAGACAGAGGAAGTAGAACTCAGTCTGTTAGAAACTGACCCTGCAGCAGAAGCAAAGGCCACACTTGAGAAACTAAATAATCAATCCCACAGAATTTAGCCAATCTGAGTTGGCAGAGAAGAAAACCAGGGGCATCAAAAACATTAACAAAGAAAAGATATATCCCTAACTGCTAAACAAATACTTTCCCAAATCAGACCACAACTTTCAGGGACACCAACATCAAGGCACCAAGGCAGGTATAAAAACTGAAGAACGGTATCATCTTCTGAGTAATCAGGAGACTCCACTAACTCAGATCCCCTAGAAAGAACAGGCCCTGTGATAAGAGGACAGCAACAACAACATTATTTAGGAGGAGGCCAGAGAGGAAGGAAAATGTGGTACAAGAACTTCCCTTCAGGAGAGAGCGAAACCAGAAGGAACTTTTACAGCGGAGGACTGGTGATCTCCAAATGCTGCCTCACTAAACTTACCCAACAGCCCTATAAGCATCACGACCTTAGAGGCACTAAGTGCCACAACACACCTGAAAGAAGACAATATACACATTTTTAACCTCTCAAGGCATATCTTATGTCTTGTCGTCAGAGACAAGACAGATTGTTCCTGCTACACATACAAGTACTACTTTGCTTTAAAAAAATGGGACAGATTTTTTTCTTATCCAGTGAATATTCTTGTGTTACTGATGCCATAGGACTCAGACTTCCCATGACATTTTAATCCTTCCAATGCCATCGTTCCTGTGGAGGTACTCACCTTTAAGAACTTCATTCCAAAGAATGTGAATCACCTTAAGAACACTGTGAATTTTACTCCACACAACGTAACTCTTGATTAAATATATTCTCTAATGAACCTCAAAAAACGGGCTGATATAATAGAAAAGCCTGTTGACAAAAGTGGTGGGATATGGATACAAGACATGATGACATATAAGGCAGAGAATAACTAGCATCTAATTAATACCCTACACTATGAAATAATCTGCTACAGACCTCTATCCTTGAGGTTACATTAGTAGCAAAATATTCCGGTATCTTTCATCAGAGAGAGTTCCTCAGCCAGAACACTGGTATTCGAAACCCTCCCGAAGGTGCTAACACCAACTGGCAGACCCATTCTTTCAGGATGTGGTGTAGATTTGGAGTCACTTGGCCAGTATACTGATCTAGATATAAAGAGTTGTGTTCCCCAAACTACCAGATGTGAGGTACTCTTCAAACATGATTTTGCTTATGGAGGGACTCCCATTTTGTAGCAAATGATCTGATGAAGATGTGGCAGATATGTGACATCTGCAGCCCCAGTAGACATATGTTTGGATATTAGTAAATATTCAGAGTGAGACTGGGAGTCATGTAGTGCGGAATAAAACAAATAGGTGGTATCCTCCTCCTGCTTAAGGCTCCAGATCAGGTATATTTATGACCTGTGTCAGCACTTTAGCTGTCTACCCCATTGATCCAGGAGCAGGCTGTGACCTAACAGAGCATCTAGTGCCAGGCTGAAACCTCCAACCCAGAGGGTTCTAGTCATAAAGGTAAATGTACACTGTGAATTAATTCATGCATAAATCTACTCTTACACATTGGAGTAACTTTTCTACTTTGGGCTATTCAGCATTTCTGAGTGAGAAGTTACGCCAAAGCATCAACTTACCTGTTGAAGCCAAGGGCGTGGAGACAAATTTATGAGTGTAAAGTTACTACTAGTAACTTCTCACACATATGTGGATGTCTTCACCATCACCGGAGACATAACTGTGGTAAAGTGTAGGAAAATGTAAAAACTAATGCATTAAAGTTTAAAAATATTCAGTACAGATACCTTAATATTGATATTCATGTTCAATCATGTATATATATTTTTAAACTTAGACTAGATTAAATGTTAGAAGCACTATTGTCTTACAAGTAGATTACACACTATTCATTTAAATATATTTAATTCATGTACAAATATTTATTTGTAGATGTATTTAAAAAAGCCAACCTACAAGGAAATATGTATCATTATCATATATACATTAAAAAATACTAAGGCCCTCATTACAACCCTGGCGGTAAATCCGGCTTACCGCCGTACACACAGCCGCTAACAAACCGTGCCCGCGGCATAATCCGCCACGGGTATTATGACCCACACAGAGAATATCGCCACAATACAGACATCCACACAAGTCCGCCAGACCAAAGGTCAGTGATAAAGTGGCGACAGCAAAACCCACACCGTCACGCCAACAGGAGTATGCCCACAGTATCACGACCCACGAATCAACGCAGTGGTCTTTCAACCACGGTAAACCACTGGTGATACACACCGCCGTGCTCAAAATATATGCACACTTACAAAACCACACCACACTGGACAATTCAAAATACACACATACACACACCAAACCCACACACTCACAACACTATAAAACACACACCCGCACTACCCACAACCACTTACAACAAAAAAAAAGAGACCATGCACAGACAGACAAGCAAAGAGCACTCACTCAATCAGAGGCACAGAACACCATCACTCATACACCAACCACGCACATCACAGTATACACCCCAACACATCACTCCATACATCACCTCACACATATCACTCACACCACATCCATGGCACCCCAAAGACACCCCAGGTTTTCTGAGGAGGAGCTAAGGGTAATGGTGGAGGAAATCATCAAGGTAAAGCCACAGCTATTCGGATCACAGGTGCAGCAGACGTCCATTGCAAGGAAGATGGAGCTATGGCGGAGAATTGTGGACAGGGTCAACGCCGTGGGACAGCATCCAAGAACCAGGGATGACATCAGGAAGAGGTGGAAATACCTACGGGGGAAGGTGTGTTCCGTGGTTTCAAGACACCAGATTGCTGTACAGAGGACTGGCGGTGGACCCCCACCTCATCCCCCACGAATAACAACATGGGAGGAGCAAGTCTTGGCGATCATGCATCCTGAGGGCCTCGCAGAAGCAGGGGGACTGGACTCTGGTAAGGCAAATCCTAACTGCTTCATCACCCCCACCATACCTGCATGCCATCCCATACCCCCACCCGTACACTCACTCACATCACTCCATCACTTCACATGTACGCCACCATCATAACCCACACATCCCAATACCAACTCCTTCATGCAACACCATTGCATGGACACCCATCACCACAACATGCCCAGTAGAGAGACTCACCCAGCCCACACAATCAGCAATCACACAAGGCCCAGGCGACAGGGAAAGCACAATTATACAGGGAAACACACCCATTGCACAAGATGGCACACACAGATACAATAACAATGCATTTGCATCCCAACAGGACCCCTACCCAACGTCACCGGAGAAGAGATGCCACCAACCTCCCCGCCCCCAGAAGAGGCCCACAGTGATGACAGCAGCTCTGCACGCCTGGATCACGATGACCAACCTGGCCCATCAGGGACCTCTGGACAGTTGGTTCCCCTGCCACAGTCCCAACCCACCAGAGCCTCCCCCCTCAGGAAACACCAGCACAGAACCCACCCAGCGGGCCCACAACTCTGTTCCCAGGACACATCAATCAGCAGTGTGTCCACCACTACAGGGACCCCAGGCAACCCACTAACACAGAACAATCAGGGACTTAGGGTCAGTGGCAGTAGGCACACGGTTCAGGGGGAGAGGCACAGGACAACAGGGAAGCTGGGAGGACTGCTGTGTGACGGGGGAGGACAAGCCCAGGGAACATCATGGGAGCATACCACCATTCCCAGGAGACCATGGGCACTGTACTGGCCAAGTTACAGGAGACCCAGCAGCTGCAGGAGGGACAGTACCTGGGGATCAGGGAGGACCTCACAAAAATCTACATCTACACCATCCTGGTCACCATAGCAGGGGTGCAGGCTGACATGGGCAAGACCATGAGGGAGGCAGTGGCACAACAAAGGGTCCCTGACACTAGCCAAACCGAGGAACAGCCTTCCACCTCCGCCGGCGCTAGTGGACAGGAGGCCCCGTCACAGGAACAGATCCCCTGCTGAAGGAGAACCACCCCGCAAACGGTCCCTGCGATCCAGGCAGAAGACAAAGAACATTGCAAAGACCCCCACCAGGAAATAAGACTCTCCTGATTGTCACCCTTCTGTCCCACTCTGTCACCCTGTCCACCTTCAACTGCCATTACTCCCCTTCCTATGCCCCATTGGACAATGCACCTGTGATACCAAGAAACTGGACTCTACCCTGGACTTTCCTCCACCATCACCCCAGCCCCTTGCCCGTACCCCCATACTATATAGCACAAAAAATAAACACCATTGAAATATAAACCATACTGGAGTCAGTGTAATGAATGGAAAGATGTATTCTTACAACATTCTCAAAGCATTGTAACGTCTATATTCATTGAATTACACCAATGTATGACAGTTGGTGGGCAGCAGTACACATAGCAGGAGCCAGAATGGGGCACACATATCTGAAAAAAGTGAATCCAAAGGGAAGAGTCAGTGACCATTGACAGAGGGTAAGAGGCTGCCATGTACAATGTCCAAAAGTATATTGAAATGTGAAGAGGAGTTACAGTCTCTCACCTGTGTGTCACTGGAAGTACTGCTGTATGTTTGTTCTGTTGTCCACATCTTCTTCATCTGCCTCTTCTTCCTCACTGTCCACAGGCTCCACTGCTGCCACAAGACCATCACCAGGCTCATCCTCCATCAGAGAAGGCACCTGGCATCTCAAGGCCAGGTCGTGCAACATACAGCATGCCATGATGATCTGGCACACCTTCTCGGGTGAGTAGTACAGGGATCCACCAGTCAGATGGAGGCACCGGAACCTGCCCTTCAGGAGGCCGAAGGTCCTCTCAATAATCCTCCTTGTTTGCCCACGTGCCTCATTGTAACGTTCCTCTGCCCTTGTCCTGGGATGCCTCACTGGGGTTAGTAGCCATGAGAGGTTGGGGTAACCAAAGTCACCTGCAAATATCGAGGGACGACTGTTAGACACACACTAACCCTTAGGGACAACCCCATACCCAGACACCAACTTATACTGTGTGGGGACCTTGGGCTAACCTATTAGCCACACCCTGTGCCTCTGGGGTTGGCCCATCACATAAGGGATGCTGCTATTCCTCAGGATATAGGCATCATGCACTGAGCCAGGATATTTGGCATTCACATGGGAGATGTACTGGTCCACCAAACACACCATTTGCACATTCATCGAATGATAGCTTTTTCAATTCCTGTATACCTGTTCATTTCTGCGGGGGGTACAAATGCACATGTGTACCACCAATGGCACTAATGATGTTGGGGATACGTCCCAGCGCATAAAAATCAGCTTTCACTGTGGCCAAATCCTCCACCTGTGGGAAGACGATGTAGCTGTGCATGTGTTTCAGCAGGGCAGACAACACTCTGGTCAACAGGTTGGAGAACATTGGTTTAGACATCCTTGATGCCATGGCCACTGTTGTTTGAAAGGAGCCACTTGCCAGGAAATGGAGCACTGACAGGACCTGCCCTATAGAGGGTATTCCTGTGGGCTGGCGGATAGCTGAAATCAGGTCTGGCTCTAATTGGGCACACAGTTCTTGGATTGTGGCACAATCACGTCTGTATGTGATGATAATGTGTCTGTCCTTCATTGTCGACCAGTTCCACCAGGGGTCTGTACACCGGAGGATGCCGCCATCTCATCATCTGCCTCAGAGGTTGTAGCCTATGGAGGAGAACGGTGAGCAGAGGGTCATTTACCACATAGATAGCACAACTGTGTTTGAATTAATGTCACAGGAGTGTTCGAATTCGAGAGTCAGTATATGTACCAATATGTGCTGTGACGCAGTTAGGTGCCATGCCATGTGCCCCCCTGAAATGGCGGCTGCCTGACCTGTGAGCAGGGACAAGGGGAATTCCGCATTGGTTATCATTGGGACCTATGGGTCCCAGGAGCCAATGGAGATGCACGCCGGCGGTGACGGTACACACTGCCGTGGACATCACCGCAATTTCCTACCTATTCACTCTCTTGCTACCTGACCATCAACAGGAGAGGATCTACACTGCAAGTGCTGCTGTGACCTGAGTCTGGAAGCGACAATGGCTAGAGTGTCTGGGGAAAGGGCCCCTGCCTTCACTGCGGAGAAGTTGGAGAAACTGGTGGATGGGGTCCTCCCCCAGTACACGTTACCCTACGGTCCTCCAGACAAACAGGTAATGCCTGTTTGGAGTGGTGTGGATGTAAGCCACATGTTGGGGGGTGCTAAGGCGTCCTGGCCTGAATGCTGCATGAGAGGTGGTCACTGTATGTGCATCAGGGCATGGGTGTGAACTGGTGGGCAATGAGTATGACGGTCCGGTTAGTAATGACATTTTCCGCTATCTTTTCCCTCTAAGTCAGCGCCCACCAGAAAAAGGGTATTTGATGTGCCATCGCCAAGGAGGTGCGGACCCTGGGGGTCTATCACAGGCGGAGCACCCACTGCCACAAGAGATGGGAGGACATGCGCCGCTGGACCAAGAAGACGGCGGAGGCCCAGCTGGGGCTGGCCTCCCAACGTGGAAGGGGTGCCTGTCGCACCATGACCCCCGTGATGTTCCGCATCCTGACGGTGGCCTATCCAGAGTTGGATGTGCGCTTGAGGGCATCACAGCAGCCACAAGGGGGTGAGTACAGTTTCAGAAAGCTGACTTTGCGCACTTCAAGAGGTAGCTGGGTGGGGTATGTGGGCTGTGGGTGCCCCTAGGCCAGGGTGATCGTGGCAGGGTAGGTCCCTTGTATGCAGGTCCTGAAGCACCGCTACCCCAATGGTCAAGTGGCCAACTACTACTGGGCAGGGTCCTGTGGGTGTCATGTGTGCGGATGCTGGTGTTAGGCATTGTACCCCATGGGCTGGTGACTACCTTAGTGAGTGGTTGGGCATGGCCTAGTGCATAGGGCAGTTCAGTGTGTGTTGTGAACGACAACGGTAGTGGTGTTGCTGGCATTGACTATGTGTATCCTCTGTCTATCCCCCCCCTTCTTGTTTTGTCACCCTGTCCTTATGTGCATTAACATCATCTGGCAGAGGAGCAGAGGCACCGGCGACGGAGGGAGCTGCATCCTACATGGACCATGAGGGTGAATCCACTGAGGGTGAAGGAACCAGTGGGCGGAGGGCGAGGAGAGCTCCACGAAGGGGACAGGAGGGGAGACCAGTGACAGCAACTCCTCCTTCGATGGAAGCTCCCTGGCGGTGGCGGACACTTCTGTGCCCACCCCAACAACAGGTACAGCTGCCAACCCCCTACCAGCACCGCCCTCCCAGCAGCCCTCAGCGACTTTCCCGTGCCCGCTCACCCAGGAGGGTGGGCATCTCCTTCGCCCCAGGCACCTCAGGCGCTGCTACCCTCAGTGAGGAGGCTATTGACCTCCTGAGATCCCTCATTGTTGGGCAGTCAACCATTATGAATGCCACCCAGGGTGTCGAGAGGCATTTGCAACAAACAAATGCATACCTGGAGGGCATTCATTCTGGCGTGGCAGCCCAACAGAGAACATTTCAGGCTCTGGCCTCAGCACTGATGGCAGCCATTGTCCCTGTGTCCAGCCTCACCCCTCCAACTTCCACTACCCAGACCCAATCCCCTCTACCTCACCCTATCCCAAGCACACCTTCAGACCCGCATGCACACACAAAAGTGGCTCAGGAAGCATAAGCACCACACATCATCATACAGGCACTCACACAAGCACCATACCCATGCACACATACAGACATTCACTTCCTCCACTGTGTCCCCCTCCTCCTCTTTGTCCACCTCCCTCCCAGTAGTCTCTCCTCTCACACCTGCCTGCACTACATCATCAGCCACTGCCTCCATCACCAGCACACCCATCACAACACACCCCTCACGAGCAATCACCTCCCCCACACCATGCACACGTCCCCTGTGTCCTCTCCCAGTGTGTCTGTGAGCCCTCCTCCCAAAGTACACAAACGCAGGCACACACCAACTCAACAGCCATCTGTAGGAAGTTGGCTATGCATGTACTATCTCAAAGTAAGAGATAGTGTGCACAGAGTCCAAGGGTACCTTAGAGGTAAGATAGTGGCAAAATTAGATAATTCCAATGCTCTATTTTGTGGTAGTGTGGCCGAGCAGTAGGCTTATCAGAGGATAGTGTTAAGCATTTGTTGTACACACACAGGCAATAAATGAGGAACACACATTCAAATACTTTACTCCAGGCCAAAAGTTTTTATATAGAAAAATATATTTTCTTAATTTATTTTTAGAACCCCAAGTTCAAGATTTGAAGTAAATACATAAAATCCAAGGTACCCCACACAGGTAAGTTAGGAACTTTGAATTAGAGCAATAACATATACAGTTTTTGTTAAAATGGCAATAAGCTATTTTAAAAGTGGACACTGTAAAAATCAACAGTTCCTGGGGGAGGTAAGTATTTGTTAGATTGTGAGGTAAGTAAGACACTTACAAGTCTCAGTTCCTGGGCATAGGCAGCCCACCGTTGGGGGTTCAAGGCAACCCCAAGGTTACCACACCAGCATCTCAGGGCCAGTCAGGTGCAGAGGTCAAAGAGGTGCCCAGAACACATAGGCGCCTATGGAGAACAGGAGTGCTCCAGTTCCAGTTTGCCAGCAGGTAAGTACCCGCGTCCTCGGGGGGCAGACCAGGGGGGTTTTGTAGAGCACTGGGGGGGACACAAGTAGGCACACAAAACACACCCTCACCGGCACAGGGGCGGCCGGGTGCAGTGTGCAAAGCAGGTGTCGGGTTTTGTATTGGTTTCAATGGAGGGACCCGGGGGTCACTCTAGCGGTGCAGGCAGGCACATGGGGGGGATTCTCGGGACAACCACCACCTGGGCTAGGCAGAGGGTTGCCTGGGGGTCACTCCTGCACTGAGGTTCGGTTCCTTCAGGTCCTGGGGGCTGCGGGTGCAGTGCTTGGTCCAGGCGTCGGGTCCCTTGTTACAGGCAGTCGCGGTCAGGGGGAGTCTCTGGATTCTCTCTGCAGGCATCGCTGTAGAGGACCAGGGGGGTCATCTCGGACTACTCACGGGGTCGCAGTCACCGGGGAGTCCTCCCTGTGGTGTTGGCTCTCTGGGTCTCGAGCCAGGGGCGTTGGGTGCAGAGTGTGAAGTCTCATGCTTCCGGCGGGAATAGGGAAGTTCTTTAAAGTTGCAAGAAAGTTGCAAAGTTGTTGTTGAAATTGAGCAGAGCCGCTGCTCACGGGAGTTTCTTGGTCCTTTAGTCCAGTCAGTCCTCTGAGGCTTCAGAGGTCGCTGGTCCCTGTTGGATGCGTCGCTGGCTGCAGGTTTTCAAGTCAGGAGACAGGCCGGTAGGGATGGGGCCAAAGCAGTTGTAGTCTTCCGTCTTCTCTGCTGGGCTTGTAGGTCAGCAGTCCTTCTTCTTTCTTCAGGTTGCAGGAATCTGATTTCCTGGGTTCTGGGGTGCCCCTAAATACAAAATTTAGGGGTGTGTTTAGGTCTTTGAGGGCAGTAGCCAATGGCTACTTTCCTTGAGGGTAGCTACACCCTCTTTGTGCCTCCTCCCTGTGGAGAGGGGGGCATATCCCTAATCCTATTGGGGGAATCCTCCAAAACTAAGAATTTCTAAAGGCAGGGGTCACCTCAGTTCAGGGCACCTTAGGGGCTGCCCTGACTGGTGGGTGACTCCTCCTTGTTTTCCTAATTATCTCCTCCAGCATTGCCGCCAAAAGTGGGGGCAGTGGCCGGAAGGGCTGGCATCTCCACTAGCTGGGATGCCCTGGGGCGCTGTAACAAAAGGGGGGAGCCTTTGAGGCTCACCGCCAGGTGTTGCAGTTCCTGCAGGAGAAGGTGAGAAGCACCTCCACCCAGTACCGGCTTTGTTCCTGGCCACAGACTGACAATGGCACTCTCCCCATGTGGCCAGCAACTTGTCTGGTTTGTGGCAGGCTGACAGGAACTGGTCAGCCTAACACTAGAAGTCGGGTTGGTATTCAGGGGGCATCTCTAAGATGCCCTCTGGGTGCATGTTACAATAAATTCCACATTGGCATCAGTGTGCATTTTGTGCTGAGAAGTGTGATACCGAACTTCTCAGATTTCAGTGTAGCCATTATGGAACTGTGGAGTTCGTGTTTGACAAACTCCCAGACCATATACTCTTATGGCTACCCTGCACTTACAATGTCCAAGGTTTTGCTTAGACACTGTAGGGGCATAGTGCTCATGCACATATGCCCTCACCTTAGTCATTTTCTCCCCACCAGCACACACAAGCTGTGAGGCAGTGTGCATGTCCTGAGTGAGGGGTCCCCAGGGTGGCATAAGACATGCTGCAGCCCTTAGAGACCTTCCCTGGCATCAGGGCCCTTGGTACCAGGGGTACCAGTTACAAGGGACTTATCTGAGTGCCAGGGCTGTGCCAATTGTGGAAGCAAAAGTACAGTTAAGGAAAAGAACACTGGTGCTGGGGCCTGGTTAGCAGGGTCCCAGCACACTTTCAATCAAAACTTGGCATCTGCAAAGGCAAAAAGTCAGGGGGTAACCATGCCAAGGAGGCATTTCCATACACTATACACCTCACAGCAGCCTCCAACCCATGCACCTTCACCCAAACTCAGCAGAAGTACACCTCCTATAACCACTACCTCTTTCTCCACTCCCACACCCCCTCCATCTTCCCGTCCCAGTGTGTCAAAAAAACTTTTCCTGGCTAACGTTGACCTGTTCCCTACGCCTCCCCTCCATCCTTCCCTTAGGGCCAGGATGTCTAGATCCCAGGCCAGCACCTCAGCCATCAAGTCGGCCTCCGCTGTGGTCTCTGCAAGTCCAAGAGGATCAAAGGGGGCACCCGTCAGGGCTGGCAGTTTAGCACCTACCGATGTTGAAGACCATCTGATTCCGCCACCTGCCAAGGTTAAGAAGAGGCCGTCATGCAGCACGGACAAGACGCACCACCCACCCAGCAAGGGCCTCATCCAAAACGAAAGAGGACAGTGTCAAGGTCCCAGCAGCATCTACCAAGATGGGGAAGGGACACAAAAGCAGGGGCAAGTCACTTCAGGGCTCGGAGCCTCCAGGTGAGGGACTGGTGACCACCATTTGTCCTGACAGGCCAGCAACCTGTACCACAGTAAGCACCGTCGCACCGACCGCCACCTGCACCGCCACCTGCACAGCAGCTGCCACAATGACAGTCACCAGCATCATCCCCAGTGGGCCGCCATCCGAGGCTGCTGGAGACGGCCTGGTGTCTCCATCCACTACTCCAGGCACCTGCACCACGGGCAGCACCGGCAGCATCTCCGCCACAGACACCGCCGCAGGCACCGCCACCTGCACCGCCACATGCGCAGCCAGTGCCACTACATCAGACATCAGCAGTATCCCCAGAGGGCAGACATCCTGGAACCTGCACACACCATTTGAGGCACCACCACCAGCACTGGCACTACCAGCAGTTTGTAGCCTAAGTCGCCGCAGGATGGAGTGTGGCTTTGCTTCCATGGAGTATCATGCTACCTGTTCCCTGCACATCTCGTGCCTCGGACATCCAGGTGAGAGAATGTGAACTGCCACACCCCAGGTGCAGCATCACTGGGCACAATTCCCCTCCAGAACCAGTGGAGAAATGCATCCCGTCACCCAATCCTTGGCAGGATGAAGCAGACTGGGCACAAGGCACCCTCCAGAACCAGTGGAGAAATGCATCCACTCACCCAATCCTTGGCAAGATGAAGCAGACTGGGCACAAGGCCCCTCCAGAACCAGTGGAGACATGCATCCACTCACCCAATCCTTGGCAGGATGAAGCAGAATGGGCACAAGCCCCCCCCCAGAACCAGTGGAGAGATGCATCCACTTACCCAATCCTTGGCAGGATTAAGCAGACTGGGCACAATGCCCCCTACAGAGCCAGTGGAGGAATGCATCCAGTCACCCAATCCTTGGCAGGATGAAGCAGACTGGGCACAAGGCCCCCTCCAGAACCAGTGGAACATGTCACCCACTTCAGAGACTGTGGCTTTGCACTCCCAGGACCAAGCAGTGGGCAAACCACCCACTTGAGAGACTTGTGAGACTGTGGCTTTGCACTCCCCAGGACATCGCTGTGGGCATGTTGCCCCCACGAGGAGCAGTGGCGTAGTACCATCTTCCGGCTGAGGTGCCGCCCATACCCTTCCCCCTGAGGTGCCTGTGTTTGTTTCGACCTGATGCCCCTGCAGTGTTCTCTCCATTTTGAGGCAGGAGTCAAGTGTGATGACTTTTTGGGCCACTGGTCCACGGACATTTGCAATGGACAGTGTACGGCCCTCTGCCATATTGTACATATTTGTAGAAACTGTTGTTTTCAAACGTTCACTTTAAATGCATTTTCAAAATATCACAGATTTGACTCAATTTGTTTTGTCCTTGCGTTCTTCCAGGGAGTTACGGGGGTATCTGTAATGTTGTTGGATGCGTTAGTGTGTATGGTGTTGTGGATTAGGGTGGGGGGTGTTGGTGTTGCATGTGTGTGTCACTCTCTTTTTCCTCCCCCCCTCCGCTGTGTGCTACATGCAGTACTCACCGTCGTCGTCGCCACCTCCTTCTTTCAAATTCCTGGTGTATTAGTAGACACACCAGCATAAGAAGAAGGACCTGCAGTTCCGGCTTCTGGTTCTTCGTTGAGTGTCGAAAGGTGAGTGGTTCCCCTTCAGTTTACTGTTTCCGCCATGCCTTTGATGTCGTTGGTACCGCCATGGAAAAGCTGGCGGATTGGCCTCTCATAATACAGTGAGCGGTACATTGTCTTTCCCCTGTCTGTTGGCGGTGACCGCCGCAGTGTTTGTTGCTATCGCCCTGGCGGTCGGAGTGTTAAAGTGGCTGTCTATGATGGCAGTTTCTGCCGTGGCCATGATCCCATTTTTTTTGTCGACCAGCCTGTTGGCAGTATTACTGCCACTTTATCTCCGACCGCCAGGGTTGTAATGAGGGCCTAAATGTTTTGGATAGAATTATTTAAAATTATTTAAATGTTTTAACAACAGATTAAAAGTTATGTACTTTTCACTTTGAAAACATGTTGAAAATTATAATACAATAATATTTTTAAATTAAATATTACGGTTTTAACATTAAACAAATTGTGTATGTTTTTTAAAAATCGAATGTAGTTCATTTAAGCATTATTTCCCATAGGGTTTTATCTTAAGCATCTTGACTCAGTTATTTTCTATTGAAACATGTTGCAGTTCCTGTGGTTTGCCATGTGTGGTGCTGGACTTGCTCAGGGTCTGAGATGGAGTACATTTACAACTGTTTCGGAAACTTTCTGGCTGCAGTAGTTTTAGAATACCTTAGGTATTCCCTATTTTCCAACCACTCCCCGCCAGTCCCACATTTACTACTAAAAGTTAGGCTTACATGTGCAGAGATGTCCCATAGAAAAGTTAAGAGAGGTGAAGGGCATCACATGCAGGGTTGTGAATAGTATTTTATAAGCCACGAGTAGTACAACTGTACTACTATTAACCATACTACAATGTGAAGTTTGTAAATAGGCCCAATAAAATGTTAACCTCATCAAATGTCCTGCACACATTCATAATCCTGTGAATATAATCTGCATTGTCTACATTCGGATCGTATTGGGGCCATACATACAGATGATGATAAAAGGCCTGCAATACAGATAGTCCTGGATGGACTATCAAGTATCTTTCCTCTCGGTCTGCATCTACATTACATTTGAAGTATACAGTTTTACCTATAAGAACGGCCACCTCTCTGCAAAAAGAGGTATACAAGGCAAAATGCCAGTGGCGCCGTCATTTAGTCACCACTTGCACAGGTTGTTTTGGGTCTTGGTGCATCTCCTGGAGGACCATGCCTTTTCACGTAGGCCATTATCTGTTGTAGCTTCCTAGGGTTATTAAAAACCCAGATATTTCATTAGTGTTGTCTGAGAACTTTTATTATCGCATGAATCATATCTACACCAAAGATATTGTAGATACTCAACCTTGTTTCTCCACTGTTTAATGCTTGCTGTGATATGTGACTGTTGATCCCATCTGGGACAGTATTATGGAAATGTCTTGAGGGCGCAACAGGCGTTTGCACCCGCTTTGCACGCCCCAGGACACTTTGGCATTACAGAAGGGGCTGCAGACGCTTGTGTGGCACCTTCTGTAATACTGATCGCGCTGCCGCACATATAGCGCCAACGCTACTGTGAGAAAGTAGCCCTTGTTACCCCCACTTTTGGCCTGTTTGTGAGTATATGTCAGGGTGTTTTCACTGTCTCACTGGGACCCTGCTAGCCAGGGCCCAGTGCTCATAGTGAAAACCCTATGTTGTCAGTATGTTTGTTATGTGTCACTGGGACCCTGCTAGCCAGGACCCCAGTGCTCATAAGTTTGTGGCCTATATATATGTGTTCCCTGTGTGATGCCTAACAGTCTCACTGAGGCTCTGCTAACCAGAACCTCAGTGGTTATGCTCTCTCTGCTTTCCAAATTTGTCACTAAAAGGCTAGTGACCAATTTCACCAATTCACATTGGCATACTGGTACACCCATATAATTTCCTAGTAGATGGTACTGAAGTACCCAGGGTATTGGGGTTCCAGGAGATCCCTATGGGCTGCAGCATTTCTTTTGCCACCCATAGGGAGCTCTGACAATTCTTACACAGGCCTGCCACTGCAGCCTGAGTGAAATAACGTCCACATTATTTCACAGCCATTTACCATTGCAGTTAAGTAACTTATAAGTCACCTATATGTCTAACCTTCACCTGGTGAAGGTTGGGTGCAAAGTTATTTAGTGTGTGGGTACCCTGGCACTAGCCAAGGTGCCCCCACGTCGTTCAGGGCAAATTCCCCGGACTTTGTGAGTGCGGGGACACCATTACACGTGTGCACTGTACATAGGTCACTACCTATGAACAGCGTCACAATGGTAACTCCGAACATGGCCATGTAACATGTCTAAGATCATGGAATTGTCCCCCCAATGCCATTTTGGCTTTGGGGGGACAATTCCTTGATCCCCCGGGTCTCTAGCACAGAACCCGGGTACTGCCAAACTGCCTTTTCAGGGTTTGCACTGCAGCTTCTGCCAACCCCTCAGACAGGTTTCTGCCCCCCTGGGGTCCAGGCAGCCCTGGCCCAGGAAGGCAGAACAAAGGATTTCCTCTGAGAGAGGGTGTTACACCCTCTCCCTTTGGAAATAGGTGTGAAGGCTGGGGAGGAGTAGCCTCCCCCAGCCTCTGGAAATGCTTTGATGGGCACATATGGTGCCCATCTCTGCATAAGCCAGTCTACACCGGTTCAGGGATCCCCCAGCCCTGCTCTGGTGCGAAACTGGACAAAGGAAAGGGGAGTGACCACTCCCCTGACCTGCACCTCCCAGGGGAGGTGCCCAGAGCTCCTCCTTTGTGTCCCAGACCTCTGCCATCTTGGAAACAGAGGTGTTTATGGCACACTGGACTGCTCTGAGTGGCCAGTGCCAGGAGGTGACGTCAGAGACTCCGTCTGATAGGCTCTTACCTCTCTTGGTACCCAATCCTCCTTCCTAGGTAGCCAAACCTCCTTTTCTGGCTATTTAGGGTCTCTGCTTTGGGGATCTCACCAGATAACGAATGCAAGAGCTCACCAGAGTTCCTCTGCATCTCCCTCTTCACCTTCTGCCAAAGGATCGACCGCTGACTGCTCAGGACGCCTGCAAAACCGCAACAAAGTAGCCAGACAACTACTAGCAACCTTGTATCGCTTCATCCTGCCGGCTTTCTCGACTGTTTCCAGGTGGTGCATGCTCTGGGGGGTAGCCTGCCTCCTTCTTGCACCAGGAGCACTGAAGAAATCTCCCGTGGGTCGACGGAATCTTCCCCCTGCAACCGCTGGCAAAAAAAGACTGCATCACTGGTCATCTGGGTCCCCTCTCAGCATGACGAGCGTGGTCCCTGGAACTCAGTAACTCTGTCCATGTGACTCCCACAGTCCAGTGACTCTTCAGTCCAAGTTTGGTGGAGGTAAGTCCTTGCCTCCCCACGCTAGACTGCATTGCTGGGTACCGCGTGATTTGCAGCTGCTCCGGCTCCTGTGCAATCTTCCAGGATTTCCTTTGTGCACAGCCAAGCCTGGGTCCCCGTCACTCTAACCTGCAGTACACAACCTTCTGAGTTGTCCTCCGGCGTCGTGGGACTCCCTTTTGTGACTTCGGGTGGACTCCGGTTCACTCTTCTTCCAAGTGCCTGTTCAGGTACTTCTGCGGGTCCTGCCTGCTTCTGTGAGGGCTCCCTGACTTGCTGGGCACCCCCTTTGTCTCCTCATCCAAATGGCAACATCCTGGTACCTCCTGGGCCACAGCAGCATCCAAAAACCCTAACCGCGACCCTTGCAGCTAGCAAGGCTTGTTTGTGGTCTTTCTGCGTGGGAACACCTCTGCAAGCTTCTTCACGATGTGGGACATCTATCCTCCAAAGAGTAAGTTCCTAGTCCTCTTCGTTCTTGCAAAACACCAAGCTTCTTCCATCCGGTGGCAGCTTCCTTGCACCCTCAGCTGGCATTTCCTGGGCTCCTGCCCACTCTCGACACTGTTGCCACTCTTGGACTTGGTCCCCTTGTCTTACAGGTACTCAGGTCCGGAAATCCACTGTTGTTGCATTGCTGGTGTTGGTTTTCCTTGGAAAATCCCCCTATCACGACTTCTGTGCTCTCTGGGGGTTGTAGGTGCAATTTACACCTACCTTACAGGGTCTTGGGGTGGGCTATTTTTCTAACCCTCACTGTTTTCTTACAGTCCCAGCGACCCTCTACAAGCTCACATAGGTTTGGGGTCCATTCGTGGTTCGCATTCCACTTTTGGAGTATATGGTTTGTGTTGCCCCTATACCTATGTGCTCCTATTGCAATCTACTGTAACTTTACATTGCTTGCATTACTTCCTTTTGCTATTACTTGCATAATCTTGGTTTGTGTACATACGTCTTGTGTATATTTCTCATCCTCATACTGAGGGTACTCACTGAGATACTTTTGGCATATTGTCATAAAAATAAAGTACCTTTATTTTTAGTATTTCTGTGTATTGCGTTTTCTTATGATATTGTGCATATGACACCAGTGGTATAGTAGGAGCTTTACATGTCTCCTAGTTCAGCCTAAGCTGCTTTGCCATAGCTAACTTCTATCAGTCTAAGCTGCTAGAAACACCTCTTCTACAATAATAAGGGATAACTGGACCTGGCACAAGGTGTAAGTACCTCTGGTACCCAGTACAAGCCAGGCCAGCCTCCTACAGCTACCACCAGAGGGTTTTCCCTCATTCGCCTGGGGGCATGGTCCCATGCAAATGAGGGAATCCCTTTGCCTCTGCGCCTGTGCTGTATTATAGAAGCGGGCTCAGGGGCAAAGAAGCTGTCCGGAGGCCACACAACTCTCCAGTCAAGGAGACGTGAGCACAGCCACTGTCCAGTGCTTACCAGCTATTCTTGTCATGTCTGGGCTTTCAAGATAACAAACTGCCACCCACCTTGCAGAAGCAGTCTCCCCCACAAAAATGTTACCCAAACCAGAACACAGTGGGACATGGGGCAGTCCTCCAGCAGGCTGCACTATAAGCCAGTCAAAGTGAGTGTCGATATTGGTAGAATCTAAACAAGGATAGTTGTATAGAAGTGTGACTGGGTGTGTTAGTGGTTGTGTAGCTTTGAGAGTGGGTGTGTTTCTGGTATTGTGAATGATGTCATCAGTGAGGTAATTTGACCATGTCACCAGTGATGTAAACTATGAGGTCATAAGCAGTGAATTGCGGGGGCATACGTTATAGTTAGGTGAAGGAGCTATGACTGCTGAACTTCTATGGTTTTGTAAGTTTCAAATGTCATCCTAACTAATACCCCCCTGTAACCTTTGGTTTTTGCAGTGAAGTTCTAAGATTTATTTAAATCTATTTTCTTAACTAAATCGTCCCTGTAACCTTTAGTTTTTTAATAAATTCCTAAGGTTTTTCAAATCTATTTTCCTAGCTATAACACCCCTGTAACCTTTGTTTTTTTTCAGCGACTTTCTAAGGTTTTTTATCTTAAGTAGTATTGACATACCTTTTGTTAATCCAACCCTATGTCATAGATGCATTATGAGCAAATACTGATTTGCTATAGTAATTTAGTGCACTTAAACATTAGCATATGTACACTTACATTGTTTATGTTTCAGAGTTTGAACAGAGAAAAGAGAACATATAGCTATTTTGTTATGTATTTCCGTAACTAGCTTTTGCTTCTGCAAACTGTTCTTTACATAGATTTGAAGTTTAATTTCCAGTTCCTAAAACGAATTTTGCAGGTGTGATGTACTCAGTTTATAACAGGCGACAACTATTACAGTCAACTATTACAATCAACCAACAGCAACATGAAGCAGCTGTACGTAAAACACTGCATACTTCAGTTTGCCTTTCCATTTTTTGACCACTGAAAAAGACAGAACACATTGAGTATGCTTGAAACATATAACATATAAGCAGACTATTATTTCTGTTCAAAGACAAATAGGTGAGGCCCACTCGCTACTTTAGTGCATTTCATTAATTTCTATTTTTATTAGGAAGTGCTCTTAATAATCACTGCTCTGCTGTTCTCTCTAGCTTGCAGGCACTGCTTGTTTCTCCATAATCATCTATTGTGCTGTGTTAGAAAGTGTCCATTAGGCTACTGCACGACCAGCGTTTTATTTTTCGGTGCAGACAAGACAACCAGACAGCCTTCATTACAATACAGCAATAAAAATATTAAGTTTTTAAAGTAAACTGAGTAATATCAGGCAGCTATATAGGGGGTCATTATAACATTGGCGGTAAAAGCCGCTTACTGCCGTGCAGAAGACCACAAACACACCGCCGTGGTAGCAGAATTCCGCCACAGTCATTATGACCCAATGCTCGGAATCCGCCAAAATTCAGACATCCACACAAGTCCGCCACACCAAAGGTCAGTGATAAACTGGTGAAAACAAAACCTCCACCATCACGCCAACAGAAATAGGCCCACACTATCACGACCCACGAATCCACGCGGCGGTCTTTCAACCGCGGTATTCCATTGGCCGTACACACCGGCGGGCTCAAAATACACACACATATACAAAACACCACCACATTGGACAATTCAAAATACACACACCTGATACACATACACACACCACTCCCACACACACATTACAATATAAAACACACACCCACATCACCCACAAACCCCTACGACAACATTACCGAGAGAGGGCCAGAGAGAGACACTACAAACAACTACCAAGCATCCACAGGCACACAATACTATCACCCACATAACTTCCACGCACCTCACACAACACACCACTAAATATCACCCCACTTATCACTACACACACCACCCCACACATCACCCACACCACCCCATGGCACGGCAAAGACACCCCAGGTTCTCTGAGGAGGAGCTCAGGGTCATGGTGGAGGAAATCGTCCGGGTAGAGCCACAGCTATTCAGATCACAGGTGCAGCACACCTCCATAGCTAGGAAGATGGAGCTATAGCACAGAATAGTGGACAGGGTTAACACAGTGGGACAGCAACCAAGAAGTAGGGATGACAGGAAGAGGTGGAACGACCTACGGGGGAAGGTGCGTTCCGTGGTCTCAAGAAACCACCTTGCGGTTCAGCAGAATGGCGGTGGACCCCCTCCTCCTCCCCCACAACTAACAACATGAAAGGAGCAAGTCTTCGCGATTCTGCATCCTGAGGGCCTCGCAGGAGTAGATGGAGGAATGGACTCTGGTAAGTCAAATCTTTACTATTACATCCCCCACCCTACTTAAATGCTATCACATACCCCTACCCTCACCCTCACCCCCATCACTCCAACTCCTCACAAATGTCCCAACATCACAAACTACACATCCTAACACCAAGCCCTTCATGCAACAACAAAGCATGGACACCCATTACCAAAGCATAGCCACTGCACATACCCATACACCCCCCTAAACCACCATCACACAAGGACCCACACAGGAATGCAAGCACTGGGGTACACGGTCACCCACCCATAGCACACCATGGCACACACAGATGTAATAAACATCCTTTTATACCCCTGCAGGACCCCTACCCAACATCACCGGACAGGAGGGTCCACACATGTCCACACCACCAACAGAAGAGGCCCAAAGTGATGACAGCAGCTCTGTCCAACTGGATCTAGATGACCGGTCCGGCCCATCGGGGACCTCTGGACAGTCGGTTCCCCTGACTCAGTCACAGGCCACCACAGAGCTTCCCCCCTCTGAAAACACCAGCACAGCACCCACCCAGCGGGCCCATACCTCTGTCCCCCGGACACGTCAATCAGCAGTTTGTCCACCACTACAGGGAACCCAGGCTAACCCACCACCCCAACAACAATAGGGACCTGGGGGCAGTGGCAGTGGGCATACGGTCCAGGGGACGGAGGCCCAGGAACACAGGGGAACTGGGAGGGCTGCTGTGCGACCGGGGGAGGAGAGGCCAAGGGAACCCACTCTCCACGAGGCCCTCTCCAACATCATGGGAGCCTACCACCATTCCCAGGAGACAATGGCAACGGTACTGGCCAAGTTTCAGGAGACCCAGTGCCTGCAAGAGAAACAGTATTTGGGCTTCAGGGAGGAACTCAGATCCATCAATTCCACCCTAAGCTCCATCGTAGGGGTGCTAAAGGAAGTCCTCAACACCAGGAGGGACACTGTGGCACAACAAGGAGCCCCCGACTCTAGCCTGGACAATGAACTGCCCACCACCTCAGCCGGCGCGAGTGGACAGGAGGCACCGCCACAGGACCACCACACCAGCACCCCACCCCCTGCAGAGGGAGAACCACCCCGCAAACGGTCCCTGAGATCCAGGACAAAGACAGAGAACGATGCCAAGACCCCCGCCAAGAAATGAGACCACCCTGAATGTCAAACTTATGTCCCACTTTGTCACCCTGTCCATCCTCAAGCTGCCCCAACTCCACTTCCTATGCCCATTTGGGCAATGCACCTGTGAGACTAATAGACTGGACTCTGCCATGGACATTCCTCCACCATCACCCCTCACCATTTTACAAACCCCTCCACTATTTAGCACTTAAATAAACACACTTAAAGCACAAAACTATCTGGAGTCTGTCTGTGATTTCGAAATAGTGTATTAGCAATTACAGTGGCAAAATGCTCTTTCAAATGTAATGTCAACATACCTATGTCACACACCTCTAGTCCATGAGGAAACAAAGCAGATGTCACAGTGGGACCCACATCTGTGAAATCGTAAGGGAAAGTGATAACTCAGTGACCATACACTGGGTGAAAACAGTAGAGAGGTAGTACTGTTAAAGTACATGTAGTAGGCAGGTGTGTATTCTTACCTGTGTCTCACTGGAAATATTGCAGGATAACCGAGTTCCTGTTGTTGATGTCCTCTTCTTCTGCTTCCTCGTCCTCACTGTCCACAGGCTCCACAGCTGCCACAACACCTCCATCTGGACCATCCTCCTGCAGAAAAGGCACCTGCTGTCGCAAAGCTAAGTTGTGAAGCATACAGCAGGCCACGATTATCTGGCACACCTTCTTTGGTGAGTAGAAAAGGGATCCACCTCTCATATGGAGGCACCTTAAACTGGCCTTCAGGAGGCAGAAGGTCCACTCTATAATCCGCCGAGTTCGCCCATGGGCCTCATTGTAGTGTTCCTCTGCCCTTGTCCTGGGATTCCTCACTGGGGTCAGTAGCCATGACAGGTTGGGGTAACCAGAGTCACCTGCAAATGGCGAGGGCAACTGTTAGACACACACTAACCTGTAGGGATATCCCCAGACCCAGACAACCATTCCCACTGACTTGCTTCCAGGTGCTCACCTAATAGCCACACACGGTGCCTCTGGAGTTGACCCATCACATAAGGATGCTGCTATTCCGCAGGATGTAATCGTCATGCACTGAGCCAGGGAATTTGGCATTCACATGGGAGATGTACTGGTCTGCCAAACACACCATCTGCACATTTATGGAATTATAACTCTTCTGGTTCCTGTACACCTGTTCACTCCTGCGGGGGGTACCAAAGCCACATGTGTCCCATCAATGGCACCTATGATGTTGGGGATATGTCCCAGGGCATAGAAGTCACTTTTCACTGTAGGCAAATCTTCCACCTGAGGGAAAACGATGCAGCTCAGCATGTGTTTCAGCAGGGCAGACAACACTCTGGACAACACATTGGAAAACATAGGCTGGGACATCCCTGATGCTATGGCCAGTGTTGTTTGAAATGACCCACTAGCAAGGAAATGGAGTACTGACAGCACCTGCACTAGAGGGGGATTCCTGTGGGATGGCGGATAGCTGACATCAGGTCTGGCTCCAGCTGGGATCACAGTTCCAGGACTGTGGCACGATCAAGCCTGTACGTGATGATCACATGTCTTTCCTCCATTGTCGACAGGTCCACCAGCGGTCTGTACACCGGAGGATGCTGCCATCTCCTCCCATGTCCCAGCGGACGGTGCCTATGAAAGACAATAGCGAGCACAGAGTCAACCAACTCAGAGGTACGTACCCACAGCTTACACAGGACACAAATCATATTCCAAAATTTGGCCTGTATGAGTGTTGAGGCAAGGCCTAGGTATGTGTGACACAGTGAAAAATTAAGCCATGTGTGCACCTGAAATGGCGGATGCCTGACCTGTAAAGTGGGACAATGGGATATGAGGTAACTGCGCTTGCGTTGTACACCGTCGCGGTAGGCGGTCGAAGACCGTGGCGCAATTCTGCATTGGTTAACATTGGACCCTATGGGTCCCAGGAGCCAATGACGATGTACGTCGGCGGTGATGGTACGCACCGCCGCGGACGTGACCGCCATTTTCTATCTGTTCAATCACTCAATACCTGATCTTCGACAGGAGAGAGGACCTACACTGCAAGTGCTGCTGTGACCTCGGTCTGGAAGAGACAATGGCTCGTGCGTCTGGGGAAAGGGCCCCAGCCTTCACATCGGAGGAGTTGGAGAAACTTGTGAATGGGGTCCTCCCCCAGTACACGCTACTCTACGGTCCTCCAGACAAACAGGTAAGTACCCTGGGAGCATGCTGTATGGGCTATGCCTGTGTGGAGTTGGTGGATGAAAGATGGGGAGGGGAGATTGAGGCGTGCATGAAACGACGGTGAGTGCATGTGCCACATGGCAAGGGTAGGGAAGGGGGCCAATGACTGTGATGGAGCGGACGGTTATATCTTCTCCTTTTCTCCTGTACTATTCCTGTAGGTCAGCGCCCACCAGAAGAAGGATATTTGGCGTGCCATCGCAAGGAAGTCCAGACCCTGGGGGTCTACCACAGACGGAGCACCCACTGCCGTAAAAGATGGGAGGACATTCGCCGCTGGAGCAAGAAGACGGCGGAGGCCCAGCTGGGGATGGCCTCCCAACGTGGGAGGGGTGCCCGTGGCACCATGACCCCCCTGATGTTCAGGATTCTGGCAGTGGCGTACCCGGAGTTGGATGGGCGCTTGAGGGCATCACAGCGGCCACAAGGGGGTGAGTACTCTCTCATTCAGCTGATTTTGTGCGCAGTGGAGGTGTCTGGTTGGGGGAGGTGGGCTGTGGATTTCCCTAGGCCAGGGCGAGTGTGCTAGTTAGGTCCCCTTGTTCTGGCAGACCCTGTGGCACCCCACCCCACCTGTGTACAGTGCCAACTACACCGAGTCAGGCTCCTGTGACATCCATGTGTGCAGATGCCGGCCATAGCCTTGTAGGCCATGTCCCAGGGATTGAACAGTGGACCCCAAGTGCGCGGCGTAGTGCAGGGGGCTTTTGTGTCTGTCGTGTCCACCAACCGTAGTGGTAATGCATGCACTCAACATGTCTTTCTTCTGTCTTCCCCCCCTTTTTGTGGTCTCCCTTTTCTTGTGTGCATTAGCATCATCAAGTGGAGGAGCAGTGGCACCGGAGCAGGAAGGAGCTGCATCCCACATGGCCCTGGAGGGTGAGACTACGGACTCGGAATTCACCAGTGGGACGGAGGGCGAGGGGAGCTCCACGGCGGGGACAGGAGCTGACACCAGTGATACGGACTCGTCCTCTGATGGGAGTTCCCCCACCAGCAGCACCCTCCCAGCAGCCCCTCAGCCTTTGCCCCATGCCCGCTCACCCAGGAGGGTGGGCATCACCTTCGCCCCAGGCACCTCAGGCCCTGCCCCAGTCACCCCTGCTGCCCTCAGTGAGGAGGCCATTGATTTCCTCAGGTCCCTCACTGTTGTACAGTCTACCATTTTGAATGCCATCCAGGGTGTAGAAAGGCAGTTGCAACAAACAAATGCATTCCTGGAGGGCATTCATTCTGGTCAGGCGGCACTTCAGCAAGCTTTTCAGACTCTGGCCTCAGCACTGATGGCACCTATTGTCCCTGTCTCTACCCTCCCCCCTCCAACTTCCTCCACCCAGACCCAATCCCCTGACCCTCAGCCTATCCCAAGCACACCATCAGACCAGCATGCACATACGTCAACACACAAGGGAAGCTGTGGCAAACATAAGCACCACACATACCACAGGCACTCACGCAAGCATCACTCACATGCAGACACACCAACATCCACTGCCTCCACAGTGTCCCCCTCCTCCTCGTCTCCCTCCTCCCTCCCAGTCTCGTCTACACTCACACCTGCATGCACTACATCTACAGCCACTACTTCCATCACCAGCACACGCACCACCACATCCCGCTCACGTGCAGTCACCATCCCCACTATCATTCACACATCCCCTGTGTCCTCTCCCAGTGTGCCTGTGACGCTCCCTCCCAAGATACACAAACGCAGCCACACACCCACCGAACAGCCATCCACCTCACGACAGCCTACAGCGCATGCACCTTCACCCAAAATCACCAAATGAACACCTCCTACAACCACAACCTCTTCCTCCACTCACAAACCCCCTCCAGCTACCCGTCCCAGTGCTCCCAAGAAACTTTTCCTGTCCACCCTTGACCTCTTTCCCTCACCTCCCCCACCCCGTCAGTCTCCTAGGGCCCGACTCCAGGTCCCAACCTAGCACCTCAGCCACAACATCTCCGGGACCAGTGGTGCCTTAGTCACCAGAATCTGGAGTGCACCGGGCAGCAGGGCAGTCAGTGTGGCACGGAGCCACAGCACGGACAGTCCCCCACCTGTCAAGCATCAAAAGTTGGCCAGTGCCCGGCGGGAGAGGGGGAAGACTCCAGCCACCAAAGCCGCTTCCAGGGGTACAGATGGGAGTGTGGAGTCAGCTGCGACACCTTCCAAGGTGGGGAACGGGCACAAGAAACTCAGCAAGTCTGGGAAGAGCAGCACGGCGGAGAAGACCGCCATCATCCCGCTGCCCAGGAGGCCACCGCCAACACCAGCCCTGCTGCCCAGTAGGCTACCGCCATCATCCCCGCTGTCCAGGAGGCCACCACCATCATCCCCGCTGCCCAGGAGGCCACCGCCATCATCCCCACTGCCCAGGAGGCCACCGCCAGCACCAGCCCTGCTGCCCAGGAGGCCACCGCCATCATCCCCGCTGCCCAGGAGGCCACCGCCATCATCTCCGCTGCCCAGGAGGCCACCGCCATCATCCCCCGGCCACCGCCAGCACCAGCCCTGCTGCCCAGGACAGGACCTCCAGCACCAGCCCTGCTGCCCAGGACAGGACCGCCAGCACCAGCCCAGCTGCCCAGGACAGGACCGCCAGCACCAGCCCTGCTGCCCAGGACAGGACCACCAGCCCTGCTGCCCAGGACAGGACCGCCAGCACCAGCCCCGCAGGGCCATAAAGGACCACCAGCACCAGCGCCGCTGGGCCATAAAGGACCACCAGCACCAGCCCCGCTGGGCCAGACAGGACCGCCAGCAGCTGAGTCACTGCCAAGGATACCGCCGCCACAAGCACCGCTGAACAGGACACCGTTGCCACAACCACCGCTGAACAGGACACCGCCGCCACAAGTACCGCTGCCAAGGACACCGCTGCCACAAGCACCGCTGAACAGGACACTGCCGCCACAAGCACCGCTGACAAGGACACCGCCGCCACAAGCACCGCTGAACAGGACACTGCCGCCACAAGCACCGCTGGGCCATGAGCACCAAGGGCACTGACGCTACTGAGTCCGTCACAAGCAGGATGAAGCACTCTGGGCACAAGGCCCCCTCCAGAACCAGTGGAGATTAACAACCACTACCTCAGTCCTTGGCAGGATGAAGCACTCTGGGCATAAGGCCCCCTCCAGAACCAGTAGAGACATTAGAGACTGTGGCTTTGCACTCCCCAGGATGGAACAGTGGGCAACCCACCCACTGCAGAGACTTGAGAGACTGTGGCTTTGCACTCCCCAGGATGGAACAGTGGGCATGTGGCCCCCTCGTGGATTTGGCGTCATGCACTCAACCGGCTGAGGTGCCCCCCCTGAGGTGCCTGTTGTATTGCTATCTGATGCCCCTGCAGTGTTCTCTCCGTCATGTTCGGGGATTGAGTGTGGGCCTCGCCCATGCGGTGCGGCCCAGTGTTCCACGGACTTCAATGGAGCACTACCTGGACTACTATTCTTGGTGTATATATTTGTTTATGGTGTATATATATTTTTTGCGTACTGGATTTTAATATATTTCAATGGTAACACTCATTTCCTTTTGTCTTTGCATTCTTCCGGGGGAGTTGGGGGGTGTAACTGTAATGTATCATGCTGTATTAGTGTGTGTGTTGTAGTGGGTGAGGGTGGGAGTTGGGGTGTTGCGTGTTGCGTGTGTGTGTCCCTGTTTTTTCCCTCCCCCCTCCCCTGTGTCATAGGTGCAGTACTCACTGTGGTCTTCGCCGCCGGCGTTCGTGCTCCTGGTAGAGGAGCAAGAAGATAAGGGCTGGCAGGATCTGAAGTTCCGGTTCCATAGCGTCCGGATTCCTCGTGGGGTGTGTAGAGGTGAGAGTTTTCCCTTCGAAGTCCTGTTTCCGCTGTGTTTTTGTTTGCGGTGAATCCGCCCCGGAAAAGGTGGCAGACTGGTAGGTTGTGATACTGTGGGTGGTACATTGTCCTCCGCCTGTCTGTTGGCAGTGACCGCCATGCTGTTTGTTTGTACCGCCGTGGCGTTCGGAGTGTTAAAGTGGCTGTCTATGTTGGCGGCTTCCACCACGGTCGTACTTCCATTTTTTTTCCGCCGGCCTGTTGGCGGTTTTACCGCCGCTTTAACACCGACCGCCAGGGTTGTAATGACCCCCATAGTGTTTATATTTAAAAAAATATATTTTTAAGCTTTGCAAATCCATCACGGACTGTCCAGTTAGCACCCTATGGCTTTGCAAAATCGCAGAGAAGGTGGCGTGGTTTTTTGCAATATGTAAAGTCATATATCTATTGTACAAAATTAATTTTTGAGGTTAGGGATTTGATATTATGTCATAGAAACTGGCCTAACAGTTAGTAATATGACATTTCTAGTTGTTTTCTAGAAAATGACAGATGACATAGTAAAAAAAAAGGCCTTTCACTAGCTGAAAACACTTTCCACCGTGTGTGATGAAAGTCCCTCCCATTTTTTTCCCTTTGCGTGTGGTGCGTTCTCTAACACCTTTCCAATTCACCTAAATACAAGTTGTTGTTTTTGTACTTAGGTGTTTTTTGTATTTCAAAAATAGCAGCTTCCTCTCAAGATCAGGCAGAGGTACAGCATTTGGAATCTTCATCAGAAGAAGAACAACTACCAGCCAGAAAGGAAACAAAAGCCTGAAGATTCTTCACCATGCCCTCAGGGGAGAAGAAGGTGGTGGCAAGGAAGGTGGCATGCACTCTGTGCAACATGACCTTATCAGGAGGTACTTCCAAAACTACTCACACGACACCACCTCTATGCTAAAACACTTAAATAACATTCATCCTCTGCATTTAGCTAGAGCAGAGGGAAAACGCACAACAGGCTTCAACATATACTGCACCTCCACTGGCACCAGCAGATACTTTACAGTCTCCAACTCCTGCTCTGATTCCAGCAGTGACTCCTGAGTTGTTGAATGTCAGTACTTTTTGCTTGCACTGTTGTAAAGTGCTGACTGTTGGAGAACAGTCAATATCAGCAATTCTGGATTCAACAAGAAGCCACAAATGTTAATTTGTGTGACAACCTGTTCCACCAGTTCTGTGCACTGTTTTAAAGTCAGTTTTCCATAGATAAAAAAACACCAAAAAACAACATTTGTTAAAAACACACAAAAAAAAAAAGGTTAGTTTGAACCACCTTTTATAGTTTAAAGAAAGCTACACTATGGCCCTCATCACGACCTTGGCGGACGGCGTTATTTTGGAGAAAGGTACTGCCAACAGGTTGGCGGTACCTTTCCCCAAAATATAACATTGACGGTTTGGCACAAGCCAAACCTCCAATGACCCACTCTGTCCGCCAGGGCAGTGACAATCACCGGGCTGGAGTCTTCGGTCTCCACACAAGCGGCTGTCACAATCCCACCGCCGGGATTATGACCCCGCCTACCACCATGGTTTTCGTGGCAATCTTACTGCCACAAAAACCATGGCGGTAGGCACTATCAGTGCCAGGGAATTCCTTCCCTGGCATTGATAGGGGTCTTCCCCACCCCCTGCCCCTCCCCAGAGTCCTCTCCCATCCTCCCTTTCCCCCTTCTGACCCCCGACATACACACACAGATATACACACATGCATACCCACATTCACCCACGCATGCATACATTCATAAACACACACTGCAACACACACTAACATACATAACAGCACACACGCATTCACACGTCACAACATACACATACACTCACACCCATTCCTGCACACACGCATTCCACACACCTCATACCCGCATGCACGCATACAAAAACAGTCACACCCACCCCCAAACACACACGCAACAGACCCCTCTCCCCTGTTGGAGAACCCGACTTACCTGCTTGCAGGGGGCCCTCCGGTAGGAGACGGGATGCAGCACTGCTGCCAGCAGCAGCATCCGGTAGCGGAACACCACCAGGCCGTATCATGTGTCCACCTTATCGCCATCCGCCGCCATGACCGTAGCCAGAATTCTGGCTATAGTCATAATATGGCAGACGTTAGGTAGCCAGGGTGACAGTCTTTTGGACGCCATCGCCGTGGCGGTAGGCGCGATTTACCGCTTAGGTCATAATGATGACCTATATGTTACATGTTTTTAATGGCAAATGTGTGGATTTCTGCTTGTGTCTATATATAATATGTGTGTGTTCTTAGGTATGTCAGTGTATGGATGAGTATGTGCATAGGTGTGTGAATAAATGTATGGGTGTGTGCCTTGGTGTGTTAGTGTATGCATCAGTGTATTCATAAGAATGTGCCTGGCTGTGTCAGAGTATGCATCACTTTGTGCCTGGCTGTTTCAGTCTATGCACGAGTGTCTGCCTGGGTGTGTACACGTTAGTGTGTGACTGGGTATGTTAGCGTATGTGTTACTGTGTGACGGGGTATGACAGTGAATGTATGAATGTGTGCCTGGGGGTGTCAGTGTATACATTATTGTCTGCCTTGGTGTGCCAGTGTATGCATGAATGTGTGCCTGGGTTTTTTAGTGTAGTATATGTGTGTGAGTGTGTGCCTGGGTGCGAGCCTGTCTGGGTAAGTATATGCATGAGTGTGTGCCAAGGTATGTCAGTGTATGCATGAGTGTGCACCTGGATGTGAGTGTATGCATTAGTGTGTGACTGGGTGTGTCAGTGTATGCACAAGGAGGTGACTGGGTTTTTTAGTGTATGCACAAGTGTGTGTCAGTGAAGGCATGACTGTGTGCCTGGTGTGTCAGTGTATACATGAATGTGTGTCTGGGTTTGTTAGTGTAAGCATCAGTCTATGCATGGGTTTGTGCCTGGGTGTCTCAGTGTATGCATTAGTGTATGCAAGAGTGTGTGCCTGGGTTTGTTAGTATGTGCATCAGTGTGTGCCTGGATGTGTCAGTGTATGCATTAGTGTGTACCTGGGTGTGTTAGTGTATCTGTCAGTGTGTGCCTGGGTGTGTTTGTGTTTGCATGAGTATGTGCCTGTGTGTCTGAGTGTATAAATCAATGTGTGCCAGAGTGTGTCAGTGTATGCATGAGTGTGTCTCTGGGTGTGTCATGTATGCGTGCGTGCATGGCTCTGTCAGTGTCTGCATCAATATGAGCCTGGATGTGTGAGTGTATGCAAGAATGTGTGCCTGGGTATGTCAGTGTATGCACGAGTGTGGGCCTGGCTGTGTCACATATGCGTGTGAACCATAGTTGTGTTAGTGTATGTATCAGTATATGCCTGGGTAAGTGAGTGTATGCATATTGTGTTCCAGGGTTTGTTAGTGTATGCATCAGTGTGTGTCTCACTTTGTTAGTAATTGAGTGTATGCATGGTTGTCTCAGTGTATGGATTAGTGTGTGCCGGGGGGTGTCAGAGGTTGCATGAGTGTGTGCCTGGGCTTGTTAATCTATGTATTAGTGTGTCCTTGGGTGTGTCAGTGTATGCATCAATGTGTACCTGTATGTGTTAATGTATATGTCAGCGTTGCATGGGTGTGTCCATATATGCATGAGTGTGTGTCTAGGTGTCTCAGTGTAGCACCATTGTATGCCTGGGTGTGTCAGTGTATGCATGAGTATGTGCCCGGGTGTGTTATTGTATGCTTTATTAGTGTGTGCCTAGCTGTGTCAGTCTATGCTTCAGTATGTGCCTGAGTGTGTCAGTCTATGTATAAGTGCATGCTTGGGTATATCAGTGTATACATAAGTGCATTTTTGGGTATGTCAGTGTATACATAAGTGTGTGCCTGGGTATGTGAGAGTATGCATGAGTGTCTAAATGGGTGTGTCACTGTCTGTGTCAGTGTGTGCCTAGGTGTATCAGTGTGTGCCTCTTTGTGTCAGTGTCTGCATGTGTGTGTGCCTGGGTTTAATAGCGTATGTATTAGTGTATGCCTGTGTCTGTAAGTGAATGCATGAGTGTGCTCTTACGTGTGATAGTGTATGTATTAGTGTGTGCCTGGGTGGGTCAGTGTCTGTATCAGTGTGTGCCTGGGTGTGTCAGTGTCGGTATCAGTGTGTGCCTGGGTGTGTCAATGTCTGTATCAGTGTGTGCCTGGGTGTGTCAGTGTATACATACGTGTGTCCCTGGGTATCTCAGTGTATGCACGAGTGCCTACCTTGGTGTGATACTGTATACATGATTGTGTGCCTGGGTGTGACAGTGTATGCATTAGTTTGTGTCTGGATTTAAGTGTATGCATAAGTGTGCTCCTAAGTGTGTCAGTGTATGCATGAGTGGGTGACTGGATTTATCAGTGTATGTATGAATATGTGCGTGGATTTATTACTGTATGCACCAACATCTGCCTGTGTGTTTTATTGGATGAATTACACAACGATCTAATTAGTCACCTACATTACTGAAACAAATGGTGTAGGGGGCTGGCCTGGCTTGTAGTGGGTACCAGAGGTACTTACACCTTGTGCCAGGTCCAGTTATCCCTTATTAGTGTATATTAGTGTACAAGAGGTGTTTCTACCATCTTAGGCTGATAGAAGGTAACTATGGCAAAGCAGCTAAGGCTGAACTAGGAGACATGTAAAGCTCCTACTATACCACTGGTGTCATATGCACAATATCATAAGAAAACACAATACACAGAAGTACTAAAAATAAAGGTACTTTATTTTTATGACAATATGCCAAAAGTATCTCAGTGAGTACCCTCAGTATGAGGATAAGTTATATACACAAGATATATGTACACAAACCAAAATTATGCAGATAATAGCAAAAGGAAGTAATGCAAGGAATGTAAAATTACAGTAGATTGCAATAGGAGCACATAGGTATAGGGGCAACACAAACCATATACTACAAAAGTGGAATGCGAACCACGAATGGACCCCAAACCTATGTGAGCTTGTAGAGGGTCGCTGGGACTGTAAGAAAACAGTGAGGGTTAGAAAAATAGCCCACCCCAAGACCCTGAACGGTAGGTGTAAAGTGTACCTACTACCCCCAGAGAGCAAAGATGTCGTGATAGGGGGATTCTGCAGGAAGAACAAATACCAGCAATGCAACAACAGTGGATTTCCAGACATGAGTACCTGTAAGACAAGGGGACCAAGTCCAATAGTCGCGACAGTGTCGAGAGTTGGCAGGAGCCCAGGAAATGCCAGATGAGGGTGCAAGGAAGCTGCCACCGGTTGGAACAAGCTTGGAGTTCTGCAAGAAAGAAGAGGACTAGGAACTTCCCCTTTGGAGGATGGATGTCCCACGTCGTGAAGAAGCTTGCAGAGGTGATCCCATGCAGAAAGACCGCAAACAAGCCTTGCTAGCTGCAAGGGTCGCGATTAGGGTTTTTGGGTGCTGCTGTGGCCCAGGAGGGACCAGGATGTCGCCACTTGGATGAGGAGACAGAGGGGGCGCCCAGCAACATAGGGAGCCCTCACAGAAGCAGGCAGCACCCGCAGAAGTACCTGAACAGGCACTTGGAAGAAAAGTGAACCGGAGTCCACCCAAAGTCACAAAAGGGAGTCCCACGACGCCGGAGGACAACTCAGAAGGTTGTGCACTGCAGGTTAGAGTGTCGGGGACCAAGTCTTGGCTGTGCACAAAGGAAATCCTGGAAGAGTGCACAGGAGCCGGAGCAGCTGCAAATCACGCAGTACCCAGCAATGCAGTGTAGCGTGGGGAGGCAAGGACTTACCTCCACCAAACTTGGACTGAAGAGTCACTGGACTGTGGGAGTCACTTGGACAGAGTTGCTGAGTTCCAGGGACCATGCTCGTCGTGCTGAGAGGGGACCCAGAGGACCGGTGATGCAGTATTTTGTTGCCTGCAGTTGCAGGGGGAAGATTCCGTCGACCCACGGAGATTTCTTCAGAGCTCCTGGTGCAGAGAGGAGGCAGGCTACCCCCAGAGCATGCACCACCTGGAAACAGTTGAGAAAGCCGGCAGGATGAAGCGATACAAGGTTGCTAGTAGTTGTCTTGCTACTTTGTTGTGGTTTTGCAGGCGTCCTGAGCAGTCAGTGGTCGATCCTTTGGCAGAAGGTGAAGAGGGAGATGCATAGGAACTCTGGTGAGCTCTTGCATTCGTTATCTGAAGAATTCCCCAAAGCAGAGACCCTAAATAGCCAGAAAAGGAGGTTTGGCTACCAAGGAAGGAGAATTGGCTACCAAGAGAGGTAAGAGCCTATCAGAAGGAGCCTCTGACGTCACCTGCTGGCACTGGCAACTCAGAGCAGTCCAGTGTGCCACAAACACCTCTGTTTCCAAGATGGCAGAGGTCTGGGACACACTGGAGGAGCTCTGGGCACCTCCCCTGGGAGGTGCAGGTCAGGGGAGTGGTCACTCCCCTTTCCTTTGTCCAGTTTCGCGCCAGAGCAGAGCTGGGGGATCCCTGAACCGGTGTAGACTGGCTTGTGCAGAGATGGGCAAAGCATTTCCAGAGGCTGGGGGAGGCTACTCCTCCTGAGCCCTCACACCTATTTCCAAAGGGAGAGGGTGTTACATCCTCTCTCAGAGGAAGTCCTTTGTTCTTCCTTACTGGGCCAGGGCTGCCTGGACCCCAGGAGGGCAGAAACCTGTCTGAGGGGTTGGCAGCAGCAGCAGCTGCATTGGAAACCCCGGAAAGGCAGTTTGGCAGTACCCGGGTTCTGTGCTGGAGACCCGGGGGATCATGGAATTGTCATTGGCATTGGGGTGACAATTTCATGATCTTAAACATGTTACATGGCCATGTTCGGAGTTACCATTTTGACGCTGTACATAGGTAGTGACCTATGTACAGTGCACACGTGTAATAGTGTCCCCACACTGACAAAGTCTGGGGAATTTGCCCTGAAAGATGTGTGGGCACCTTGGCTAGTGCCAGGGTGCCCACACACTAAGTAACTTTGCAACCAACCTTCACCAGGTGAAGGTTAGACATATAGGTGACTTATAAGTTACTTAAGTGTAGTGGTAAATGGCTGTGAAATAACGTGGACGTTATTTCACGCAGGCTGCAGAGGCATGCCTGTGTAAGAATTGTCAGAGCTCCCTATGCGTGGCAAAAGAAATGCTGCAGCCCATAGGGATCTCCTGGAACCCCAATACCCTGGGTACCTCCGTACCATATACTAGGGAATTATATGGGTGTACCAGTATGCCAATGTGAATTGGTAAATTTAGTCACTAGGCTGTTAGTGACACATTTGGAAAGCAGAGAGAGCATAACCACTGAGGTTCCGGTTATCAGAGCCTCAGTGAGACAGTTAGGCATCACACAGGGAACACACACAGGGCACATACTTATGAGCACTGGGGCCCTGCCTGGCAGGGTCCCAGTGACACAGACTAAAACAACATATATACAGTGAAATATGGGGGTAACATGCCAGGCAAGATGGTACTTTCCTGCAAATGGGTCCTATGATGTGTGCAAAAAGAGAGAAATCATACATATAAGTTAATGTCACATGTTACAAATTTACATGATTACTGCAAGGCACAAGTTAATGAAAACATTAATAAAGTGCTTATTAGAGTAAAGCAAGCACATATTTAATTTAAACATTTCCTTTTACTTTTTTTTTTTACTGTTCTCTTGTCCATAATTTAACACCATAAATAATGTCTTGTGTAAGGAATAATAATTGAACCTTTGGGAAAACAATCACATGGATTGTAGAAAAAGTATGCAGTATGTCACTGTTAATTAACAACACTATGCATTTCACTCACTACAATTATTCACCTGATTGTTTTAATTATACTTACTGAAGTAATTTAAATAAACATATGCTAAAGATAAATGCTTTTTTCATTAAGAGTGCTACGATAGAGTTATTTTGATATAAAGAATACTAGCATAAGGTGAGCATTATAAAGACATCACCTCTGGAATACTGTATGATGTTATAAAAAGTCAGAATGGCTGAACTACAACTATTTAAGTTTTCCATTTGTAATCCTACTTGTAACATTATAGGTCATGTTGCAATATCTGTTTGATTGTGATGTTCTTCTCACTGATTTGTGTTGATCCGGTTTTACTTTTTAAATATGAAACACAGTATCCAGAGGTAATAGTAACTCCTTTATAAAAGATTATATCCTTAGTAATATTTCTTTCTCCACAAAACAGTTTTATATCCTGATTTTTAGTTTGTAATCACTGTTTACACTTCACTGGCATCTGAGCTGCATTATTCAAACATTAACTGCATATCCCCATTTCATGTTCCTTACATAGACATCATCCCTGCTAGGCCGTATGATGTCTTAAATAGCTGTATTAAATATGAGAGTAATATATAAGTATATTATTTCATTTTCTCAGCTGCAGTCATAATTAAATCTTAGGTTGAAGAAAGATAGGAATTAGGTAGCTTAAAATGCAGTTTTTTCTTGAACATATGCTTGCTGTTGTTACATTCTGTCCATCAAGTTGTAGTTTTTAGATAGACAGTGTATTGTCTACATGTAAATGTTATTCCTTCAAGGAAAGTAATTGCCATAGTGCTATATGTTTTTCCAGTAATAGATGTTTGTCCTGCTTTAAAATGTGTGTTTGCAATTTACTTTTATCTGCTGTACGTAGCTGTAGCATTAGTATAACATATGCAAAGTTGACAGAAGTTCTGATTCACAATTTCTGCAAGTATTATTCTGTAAAGCTTCCTTGAATAACCTGTCAAAATTGACAGTTTTGCGGTCCAGTAGATTTGTGTTTTTGATGAAAAAGAACAATTTTCACACTTCCATGAGTAACTATGTCCATATAAGTTGTCAGTGGGTACCATCTCTTCTTCTAAGGTGCCTAAGATTACCACCAAGAATTCATATGCATCTTTTTGACTGCTTTGAGTAAAGTGTATAGATCCAGTGCACACAACCACAAGGTCTCGTATATGAGATGCAGAATATGTTTTACTTCTGTCACTACACAGGTAAACTACAAAGCAAAGAGTGCAGAGCACAATCTTTTGTCTTTGCTCTGTTCAACTGCATGAACAACATGAGTTAAAGAGAAGAGTGCACTGAGAACCACACTGGCATAGCAGTTAATACCAGAAGGGTTTGACAAATGGTAACCAAAAAAATCACAGGCATTGCCAGTATCTTTTTAATAGAAATGTATTGTTCTCTTTCTTACGCTTCTTCTTAACAACATCACCACAATCCTTCGAAAGCTTTTGCTTCAGGTAGATAACAGGTTTACCATACACCGGATACTGTCCTAAATGAGGATCGGTTGTACTCTGACACAATCTGAATCAGTATTTACTTTACGGTAGTTTACCAGATACAAACAGGACAACAGTCTAACCTGCGATAAGGCTAATTATGACATACCTTTTTTAAAGACAGTCCTACCGATATTAATCAATGCTGCATTATTAATGAACGCTGCATCTACACTTCTGCCATGAGATTTATGAATTGTTACAGCATGTGTTAGAGACAATGGAAACTGCTTCATTCAAGCGTACACGTCTTTTACAAGCAAGAAATACACCACAGACCTTTGCAATCTGTTTTACACCTTCAACTTGACCAACTTTAATCACTATGTATTCAACCTCTTTCCTGTTAGGAAATGAAATGAAATCAATTACTTTACCCAGGGCATAACTAAATAATCCTTTATTAACATTTAAATTACGCCACAAAACTACCCATCAGTTTTTCCAAACATGGAAACACTTTTCTAATCCTGCACTTCTAGAAACAGATTTCTTCAATAAATTCTATGTTGCTTGTAGTTTTTCACTTAGCACTACTGTCATTCATTGGGACTCCATTTTGTCAACTGCTTTAAGTTCCAATATTTCTTCTTTCTCCAGTTGCAGTAACTGTTCAATAAAAGAGGAGCACTCCTGCAAAGTAGGCATTAGGCAGACAATGGATTTCCCTTCTTCAATGAAAACAAATGTTAGCTGTGCTGTTGTTTTGTTTGTAGGAAATAGTTTATTTTTAAGTCGACCTTCTACCCAATGTTTTCCCTCTTTTGTGAGAACCCCTACTCTAATATCCTTCAGAATATTTTCATATTCCACGTCAGATGCTTGACGCATATTCCTAAGTAGTTCTTTGTATTGGATGTTTATCCAGATATTTATTTTTCTTTTGGTGTTCATTATTAAACAATAAAAGCTGATTATATTTCCAATACTTCCCAAGAAATTCTGTGTTTTTTCAGGGAGAAGGGTCTTGAACACAGGCTATTCTTTGACAGGGGTAAGTTGCAGTAGTTCGCCAAACAGAATTAAGTGCTTTCCTATAAACAGTACGTCATAGTCTGTCTTCAGAATCTGTTGCATCCTCAACTGTACAAAGGCAAGCATTAAGTTTGAAACCATGCTGACCTCATCGATGTTTAAAAGATTACATTTCTTTAGTACTCTTGACACTTCATGACAAACTTTGCAGGATATATTCTGGTACTCCAGTGTGTTGTCATGTTCTACAAATAGCATAAGTAGTCGATTTAAAGTAATTCCTTTAATGCTATGTGCAGCTTATCTGGTTGGTGCGGTGACCACACATAACAAATTTGAGGCTGTAGTGTTCTGCAAGTAAGCAGTGAGAACTTCAATCGAAAAGCTTTCCGAGTGCCAATTCGACCATTGACATATACTAGTATTAGCTTAAATGATGAGCATTTACATTCATTCTTTTCGTGGAGGAATCCATGCTCTATTTTCTCTTTTACCTCCAGATATATTTTTTTCTGCTCATCGTTCAGTTGATCAACTAACTGCTCCAAATCAACAATGCCTTGTCTTGCTTGTTTCACAGTCTCCATCTCATTCATGGCTCTGGCAGCTTCATTTTCAATGATTTGTTGACCAAGAGGATCTTGTCTTAGAGGTCCTGAACTATGGCTGCTTTGTGAACTCTCCATAGCAATCTCAGCAGCATCTGTTTCCCGCTAGTCAAAATCATCATTTGCCATTTTCTTGTAGGTGGGAAACACTGAACAATGCCTTTTACAGCACTGAAAGAATCTACTTAGCAGTCAAATTGTCCAAGTAACTCCGATTCAGTATGCCAAGGTTTGAGCAGTTGCATACTGCCAAATAGAAAAAACTCTCTTTTATCAGGAATGGCAACTTATTTTTGTGTCGAACTAAACAACTATCACAAACAACTACTGCATACTTCCCTTCATCTACATTTTCTGTGACATTATTTCTGTATCTATAGTATTAAAGTATTTCATAAAGACAAACGTTTTCCAGATGTCGACTCCTTCTTGGATAGTAAGTATCCAACATATTAGTTTTTACAGCATCTGTAATTCCCGCCTCAAACTCTGTGAGGTACTGAATTTCCGGGAAAGACTTCAAGACTGTTTTGCGTGCTTGCAAGGCCTAGACTGACCCAAACAATTCCCCCTGATTTCAAGTAAAAACCGGCTGAGTTCATTCAACATGTCACAGCATTCATAAGGACCTATGCGAAAGTGTTTTAATGCTGACGTTGTACAATTTCTTAGAGACTTTTCTGCAGAAATCTCCTCCCGCATCTTCTTGATCTTTGTCTTCTCTGTCTGATTTTGTATCGGTCTGAAGTGACATTATGAGCAACAGCGATCGAGTTGTCTTCAACGAACTGTATATCCATGTTTGCATTCCACATTTTCAGAATGACTGGATTATAGTCACTAATATACTTGGAAGCCTCTGTTTTTCTCAGATTGCATGTTTTTTTGGGCGATTTTCACATCAGCGTATGTCAAACTGCAGATAAAAAGCTGTTCATTCTTCCTTTGGAAATTACAGGCCTGGCAAATCCAAAACGACACCTTGTATACAATTTTCCTTTCCATCTGTATTTTTTTACAACAGTACTTCCCACATCTATGTGTTTGAAACAGCAGAACTTGGGTTTATGAGGCCTTTTTCATCATTGTCTTTCGGGATGATGCGTGTAACATTGTAATGCTATCTGTATGTAACCACCGACTCCATCTTGACCACTGACTCCATTTTGTGCTTAGCTTAGCTTCAGATGCCGTCACATCGGTGACGCAGGTATTTTTCCACAAAGCTTATTTTCTACACTGAATGTGTTTTCGCTTATTCTCACCAGCACCGGGTTGCACTGTGCAGGAACATAACATGGGGGATGTGAACAGAAGACGAGATAAGACAGTTTCAGCTTGGGAATGTCTTCCATTTCTTAATTACGGAAAATGACATAGACCGAGTACAGGCAGCGCTTGAATTTCATAAGTTTTGCAAAGGGAGGAGGAGGTTGCCAGAACTTTCCTCTTGGGTTTCTTTAAGGTATATAAGGTGGGTTGGCACTGAGGCAGAAGGAACACATTTTAGGGGTGGACTCACTGCCCAGAACAAAGTACCATCAGGGAAACTTCTCCTGTCTCAGCTGCCCAGGGTTCCACAGCTTGACGTTGGCACCAGGATAATGATGTTGTATTCGATCCCCATGGTGATGCATTTTTCTTAATTATCTAGCTTTGTTGTCCACTGCATCCATATTCATTGTTGGTGCATTGTACTTTTTTCATGCCTGTCATTGTTTAACTGCTGTACATATTCTAACACTTACACTTACATGTGCTTTACTAAATTCAAGCTAAATGTTCATGTTCATATTTTTGTTTTCTTTATTTTGAAATCAGGGAAGTGCCTTAATACATCCATTACTCAAACTAGGAGTGCTGCATTCCTTGGCATTGCATTCCTCTTAGTTTGAAGCAAAGCAGAACAAACATACTGTTCTATGGAAGACAGTACAGAGTCATCACTATCTGTTCCATGCATCTTTTATCTATAACAGCATGTGAATATGAAGAGCACCTCTTTCTTGGTACTCTCTCTGCCAAAAGAAATTAGTAACTTTGCCAAGAGGAGGATTTGTTCTGTTGCAGTTAAAAGACAGCATGGCTTGAAACCTGTGGTTGAAATATCTGCAAACATAAGCAGGATCGAAAGAGCAGAGATCTTCTGCTGTCTTCATACTGATGTTCTTAATGTTTGAGTTTTTCTTCTCTTAAAAAAAGTCAAGTAAGGCATACCATGTGTACTCTGCACAACTCAGTGTGACAAACCAAGTAGGTGCACCTCAAATACGCAACATACATTTGAGTTCTCCATGTCGACGATACCAATATTCATTGGTCACCCATTGACATGCCATCAAACTAATTACATTATATTCCAACATTTCATCCTTACTGTTAACTTTGTTGACAAATCCTCTTGCAGAAATACTCTGAAGATTAACTTCTGTCTTCAATATGTGGTTTAGAGCATATGATGTTCCAGACAAGTCACTCTCACATAACAGATGGAATATGTATGGAATATACTGACGAAATCTAGAATACTCTGAATCTAATCTAGTTGACCAAGCTGTTGGCATTTGTATGGGTCGGCCATAATACCGACCACCTACTCCTGTTGGGAATAGTTGTGGGAAACTAAGCTTTTCTCCCACACACACATTGGATCTCCCTTTGCTTGTTTCATTTTGTAGAGATCCACAACATCGGCAATAACGTCTTCGGAATGGAGTGCGCGGAAACTCTAGTGTTCATATATTTCTTCTGACTTTAATCTATCGACTTTCTCAATCCGTCCACTTGATGGTAAAGTTTCATTGCCTATGCAAGCTACAGCTACAGCAACTTCAACATTTTTTGTAATAGATATTATTTGGTTTAAGGTATACAGTACCTTTTTTTACCTTATTTACATCCACTAACTCTTCCCAGATTTTTTTGTTTTTGGTAAGCACACCATGCACTAGAATAATAAAAGGTCCATAAATATCTCTCCCTAAAAGCACAGTTTTAAGATTCCATTTAAAATCTAAAGATAAGTAGACAACTCTTCTTTTAAGTACCTTTTTCAGCTCTATCTGTTGTAGTTTTACAGCTTTTGGTTCCATATGAACTATTGCTTTAAAAGGGTGTGTCGACAGGTATGGGAATTGATAAATTAACTTTGAATTTTTTAAGCTCTTCAGGAACTGAAACCAATTCCGACTTGTTATTTATTGTCCTGGCAGGTATTTTGTTATCCTCTAATTTAACGTAGCAATAGTTACATATAATTTGCTATGTTGACAAATCAAAGCATTTCTCTACAAATAAATATACAGCAAATTATTGCCACTTATCTCTGTTCTCCTGGTCAGTTTTTGAGAATACAACATTGCGACTTTGGCTTTTGTAGTGAGCGCATCGACAACAAATACAAACACAGTGTGATTTCTCTGAAGAAACTGTGTTAACCTTTACAATCGCTTGAGGAAAGTCTTCAATACTAATACCAGTGTCCTGTTCCTTTACACCTCCAACAACCAACTCCTCTTTTTCCCTTGACTTCTCTGTGGGATCAAGGAAACAAAACTGGACATGTTCATAAACTTTTACTACCTCTGCCCGAGTACCAAGCAATAGAGCTCTATTTATCTATACTAAACATACTATAAAAAACATACTATACTAAACATAAAGCAGAAGTTCCTCACTAATGTTCTCATTTTAGAGTGATGATCAGCTAACATACTAAAGTGATGAAAGATGCTTCTGCACACGTTCTTTGATAGCCACGCCATTGAATGCCCTTGTAAATTAGTGTATATTTTCTTACTTTACATGGATCTAACATTGCAAAATTCCATTTTTCTGTTTCAGACTTCTGCATGGAATTTCTCTTAGGAAAGTTCACAATATATCAATAGATTCCTGACAAACACTGTAAATACTGCTACAATTCCAATTGTATACAGGGGCCTGTCTACGCCTCCCTTGTACCTCTTCAGATATCACTTCCTCTACATTCCTAGGACCCATCTTCTCTTTTGCAATGGGAGTACCATCTTTCACCTCATAGCACAGACCATTTGCTTCAAATGCATGTACTAATGTGTTCTCATGGAAGTAGCTTCTTCATTAAAGAAAGGCTCAGTACTTGATGTGTGCTTCCATTCTCCTCTGAAAATGTTACAAAAATTACTTCTATTCACAAGCCTTTTTTACGCTTCTCCTTTTTATAAGTGTTAGAAAAGGGGTCTCTGGTTGGCCGCCAGATTGCACTCTGTCCAAGCAGGGACCCTCACTCTAGTCAGGACAAGGGAGATACATACTTAGATAACCCCTGCTCACCCCCTCAATAGCTTGGCACAAGCAGTCAGGCTTATCTCAAAGGCAATGTGTAAAGTATTTGTACCAACACACAAAGTAATATAGTGAAAACGATACAAAATGGACAACACACCAGTTTAGAAAAATAAGCAATATTTGTCTAAGTCAAACAAGACCAAAACGACAAAAATCCAACATTCACAAGTCAAAATATGAATTTTCAAAAGAATATGAGTCTTACTTCATAGAAAACAATGGAAAAGCGGATTTTACACAAAGTACCTGGTTTGTGTCAAAAATAAAGCCGCACAGGTGAGCGTGCGTCAGAAAAGTCAGCGAGCGTCACTTACTTAATCACAAGTGAGGCTGTGCATAATTTTTTCTCCGGTCGGTTTGGTGATGCATCGTTTTTCTCTCCCGCAAGAGATTGATGCGTCGCCTTCCGGACAGGGACCTCGGATCCGTGCAGGCTTGCGTTGATTTTTGACTCCCAGCGACGATGTGTCAGAAATCTGGCTGTATGGTGTTCGAAAACCACACTGCGTGGGGCTTGCGTCATTATCAACAGCCACAAGAAGGTGTTGCGTTGTTTCTCCAGCTGCGATGCATTGATCCCCCTGGCGCAATGCAGATGGAGCATAGATTTTTACCACAAAGCAGGTGCTGTGTTGTTTTTCAGCCACGTTGCAGGTGGTGAATCAAGATTTTTTCTGCACTGTGTTCTCTGCATGGATTTCAGTCCTTGTACTGCCATCTTCCCCTCTCAAGGGCCCAGGGACTGGATAGGGCACCACTTTGCAGGGCAGGAGTCTCAGCAGAGAGTCCACGTGCTGGCAGAGGAAGTCTTTGATGGCCCTGAGGCTTTAAAACTGGAGGCAAGCTCAGTTCAAACCCTTGGCGATTCTTCACAAACAGGAGTATACCACTAAGTCCACTCTTTGTCCTCTTTCAGGCAGATGCAGCAACTGCAGGCCAACCCAGCGAAGCACAGTCACAGGCAAAGGGGCAGTACTCCTCCTCCAGCTCTTCTCCTTGGTACAGGTTCCTCTTGATTCCAGAAGTAATCTGAAAATCTGGGGTTTTGGGTCCACCACTTATACCCTGTTCTACATTTGAAGTAGGCAAACTTCAAAGGAAAGTCTCTGTTGTTCACAAGATCCTGCCTTGCCCAGGCCTGGCCCGAGACACACACCAGGGGGTTGGAGACTGCATTGTGTGAGGGCAGGCACAAACCATTCAGGTGTAAGTGACCACTCTTCCCTCCACTCTAGCTCAGATGGCTCATCAGGATATGCAGGCTACACATCAGCTCCATTTGTGTCACTGTCAAGTGGAGATTCACAAACAGCCCAACTGTCAGCTTGACCCAGACAGGGAATACACAAGCAGGCAGAGTCACAGAATGGTTTAAGCATGAAAATGCCTGCTTGTTAAAAGTGGCATTTTCAAACAGGCAATTTAAAAAGCAATTTTACCAAAAGATGTGTTTTTAAATTGTGAGTTCAGAGACCCCAAACTCCATAGCTCCATCTGCTCCCAAGGTAAACTGCACTTAAAAGATTTGGCAGTATTATATTGTTAGGACATGTAAAACACATCAGTAAATGTCCTACCTTTATCATACATTGCACTCTGCCCATGGAGCTACCTGGGGTCTACCTTAGGGGTGCTTTACATGTATAAAAAGGGAAGGTTTGGGGCCTGGCAAGTGGGTACACTTGCCAGGTCAAATTGGCAGGTTAAAGCTGCACACAGACACTGAAGTGGCAGGTCTAAGCTATGTTTACAGGGCTACTCGTGTGGGTGGCCCAATCAGTGCTGTAGGCCCACTAGTAGCATTCGATTTACAGGCCCTGGGCACCTCTAGTGCACTTTACTAGGGACGTACTAGCAAATCAAATATCCAAGTATGGAAAAGCCAATTACAAATACAATTTACACAGGAAGCACTTGCTCTTTAGCACTGGTAAAGTGCCCAGAGTACCAAGAACAGCTAAACCAGAGTCCAGTGCACAGTCAAAACATTGGAAGCAGAGGCAAATAATACAGGGGAGACCACACCAAGCATGCCAGGTCTAACGTACAAGTGACTTACCTTTGGTAACAATATATCTGCTAGAGACATATTCTAGTTGCAGATTTCTTACCTTTGAATTTCCCCAGGCATCAGTTTGGATCCAGAGATTTTTCTTCGAGCAGTACCTCTGCATGCTGTCAGGTGGTGTCGGTCAACTCCGCAGGTGTCGTTGGCATCGTGTTCGCCGTGATGACGTCGCAGTCGTATACAGGCGCCACCCCGGCGCTCTGACGCGTTCTGTTTCACGACTTTCCACACCAGTAGCGCAGAGCCATGAAATACACTGAGAGTGGTGTGCCAAAACTAGGACCCTTAAGGGGAAGTTCCTGTCCCTAAAAATCAGTTTGCAGTGCGGGGAGGATGGGCAGGACGATTAGGGAATCTGCAACTAGAATATGTCCCTACCAGATATATCTTTACCAAAGGTAAGTAACTTGTACATCTGATAGAGACTTCTAGTTGCAGATTCCTTACCTTTGAATAGAAACCCGAGCAACACCATCTCCGGTGGAGGGCTGCGTTCCAAGATCACACCAAGAAGTCCTGCAGGAACGAATGACCAAAGTAGCCGTCCCTGCGGACCTGACTGTCCAGGCAGTAGTGTTTGGTAAAAGTGTGCACAGATGCCCACGTCGCTGCCTGATAGATGTCCAGGACTGGAACGCCCCGTGCTAGTGCTGTGGTAGCAGCAGTAGCTCTGGTGGAGTTGGCATGCAAACCTTCAGGAGGTTGCTTCTTAGCCAGAGCATAGCACATTTTGATGCATAAGAGCACCCATCGAGAAATGGTCCTCTCCTGCACCATCTTCCCCTTTTTCACACCCACATATCCCACAAAGAGTTGATCGTCCACCTGGAAGTCTTTGGTACGATCAAGGTACAACGCCAATGCTCTTTTTGGGTCCAGACAGGTAAGTCTCTCCTCTTCATGTGAGGGATGTGGGGGTGCATAAAAGGTATGCAATGTGATGGACTGTCCAACATGGAAGGGTGTCACTACTTTAGGTAGGAAAGAAGCCCTTGTGCGAAGTACCACTTTGTCAGGATGTATTGCCAGAAAAAGTGGCTTAGATGAAAGAGCCTGGTGCTCACTTACTCTGCGGGGAGAGGCAATGACAACTAAAAAAAAAAGTCTTGATGGTTAAGAGCCGTAAAGGGCAGTTGCGAAGCGGCTCAAACAGGGCACACATAAGGTATGTTAATACCAGGTTTAGATCCCATTGGGGCATAATGAATGGGATAGGAGGAAAGAGATGTGTGAGGACATTTAAGAAACCTCCCAACAGTAGGAGATTTAAATAAAGAAGGCTGATCTGGTAACCTCAAGAAAGCAGAGATAGCAGAAAGATATCCCTTAAGAGTGCCAAGGGTGGAGCCCTGCTGGGCAAGGGAAAGATTAAAGAGGAGGACTTGAGAAAGAGGAGCAGATAGAGGATCGACAGATTTGTCGATGCACCATGCCCCAAATTTCTTCCAATGACAGGCGTATACAGTTTTGGCTGAGGGACGCCTGGCTGTCAAGATAACGTTACAGACTTCAGGTGGCAGGTCAAAAGACGTCAACTGTCACCGCTCAATCTCCACGCAAGGAGGTGGAGGGTAGACAGGTCCGTATGGAGAACCTTCCCCTGCTGCTGCGACAGAAGATCTTCCCGAAGAGGCAGTCTGATCGGAGGAGCTATGGCCATGCTCAACAGCTCGGGGTGCCAGACTCTTCGTGCCCAGTCTGGAGCCACCAGAATTACTTGGGCCTGGTCTTGCCTGATCTTCTTCAGAACATTGGGCAGAAATGGTATGGGCGGAAAGGCGTACAGGAGGCCTGAATTCCACTTGTGATGAAAAGCGTCGCAGAGTGAGTGCAGCCTTGGATATGCGCAAAACAGCTGACATTACGCGTTCTCTGCGGAGGCAAACAAGTCTAACCAATGTTCTCCCCACTGGAGAAAAAGACCTTGCTCCACCTTCGGATGAAACCGCCATTTGTGATTGACCACACATTGTTGGCTGAGTTTGTCTGCTCTGGTATTCAAGGAGCCCGCCAGGTGTTGAACCACCAGGGAAATTCCCTGATGTTCCAGCCAAGTCCAAAAGCGAAGAGCCTCTTGACAAAGGGTCCACGGCCCCACTCCACCTTGTTTGTTGCAGTACCACATGGCGGTGGTGTTGTCTGTGAACACCTGCACTGCTTTCCCTTTGAGAGAGGGAAGGAATGGTTTTAATTCTAGTCGAATCGCTCAGAGCTCCAGAAGACTGATATGGAGCCCAGTTTCCACCGGAGACCAGAGGCCTCTGATCTCAGCCTCTCTGATGTGGCTGCCCCATCGCAAGAGTGACTCATCTGTCACTTCTGTAAGATCTGGTGTGGGAAAGGAGAGGGATCTGCCTTTGAACCAAAACTGATTCATTAATCACCACTGCAGATCTCTCGCAGTTTTTTCCGAGATCTAGACCTTGTTGGAGAGATTCCCCTGATGCTGCGCCTACTGGAACTTCAGGTCCCACTGCAGAGCCCGCATATGCCGTCTGGCCTTTTGAACCAGCAGGATGCAGGAGGCCATGAGGCCCAGCAGCCTCAGAGTAATTCTCACCGAAATCCAGGACAGAGGCTGAAACTTCGGTATCATAGCCTGAATATCCTGGACTCGCTTTTCGGGAGGATATGCCCGAAACTGCACTGTATCCAGAACAGCTCTGATGAAAAGGAGCGTCTGAGAAGGAGTCAGGGTTCGCTGTAGTCTGGAGGTAGGAGACAACTGTCTGGGGTGAGTTCACTTTCAACAGCTAATCGTCAAGGTAGGGGAAGACTGGGACCCCTAACCTGTGCAGATGAGCTGCCACCACTACCATCACTTTCGTGAACACACGAGATGCACTGGTAAGGCCAAAAGGGAGCATGGTAAACTGACATCCCCTGAGAAGCCAGATGTTCTCAGCCAGGCTTGGCGTTTCAATGCCACCGTCGATGCAACCGATCTGCCCAGAGAGTCGGTCGTATCCAGTACACAACGAATCATGAACTTCGCTGCGTCCCTCCCATCTGTTACGGCTTGGGACACGACAGTCTGGGCCTCCTCCGGAACTCTAGGCAGCACTTGCGCGACCGTGTCCCAGAGAGTATGGGAATAGCAGCCCTAAAGGCATGCGGTGTTCACCAACTGCAGCGCTAGACTGTTGGAAGAAAACAACTTCTTCCCCAAGTTGTCCAGTCTTTTTGATTCCCTTTCCGGGGGTGTGGCAGTGAATACACCAGATGAAGAGGAAGCCTGGATGACAAGGCTCTCAGGCGTGGGCAGTTGGGTAAGGAATTTTGGGTCTGTCGGCGTAGGCCGATGGCGGCGGGCAATCGTCCTATTCACAGAAGCCCCTGTGCTGGGTCTGAACCAAGTACCCATTAAAGGGAAGAAGGGGTTCTGATGTGGAAGACCCTGGCTGAAGCACGTCGGTTAGGACATTAGACCTAACCTCCACAGAAAGTACCTCGAGGTCCAAGCCCCAGCCACCATTTGCACCACCATGGAGTATGAGGCATCTTCCTCTGTAGCCACGGTAGGAGGAGAGAGCATACCAGTGTCAGTGGAGGTGTCTAAACCACTGGCATCACCCAAATCCTGTACCCAGTCCATTTGGGGGTCATACTCTCCCCATATCCATACCCATAAGCATAAGGGTCTGGATCAACCCTGGGCCCAGGAGAGCCCACAGAGAATGGAATCGGCATCGAGAGACGTCGTTCCAGCTCCGGGTCGTCGGGTATGAGAATGGGATTGACGTTGATTGTGGGCCCAACTGACGTCGGAAGTGTTGACATCTGACCCAACGACGAGGAAGGCCATTGTGGCACGACCGGCGTCGAGATGGATCCACGATTGGATCCGGAGGAGCCCTCCGGAGCCGTGGCCGAAGCCAACGATTTTGACCCGAGGTGGCCCCCACCAACTTACCTGTGCCCGAGGGCACAGAAGGTGGGTCGGTCTGCCCAAAAATGAGGCGCATTGCCTCATAAAACTCTTTGAGCTGGGCAGGGGTGGCTCCGGCTCCCGGGAAGTTGGGGAAGCGTGGGGCAGACCCAGATGAAGGCTCTGAGGACAGGGGCCTAGAGCGTTGACGCTCTTCCCGCAGCGCACCATCCGAGCGAAGGGTTGAAGTCAACGAACGCTAGTCCTTCTTTCACTTCTTTTTCTTATGACCCGAATGTCCTGATGACTTCAAGGATGAAGAATAGTGGTGACTCCGGGCTGGTCTCGAGCCCTTCTTCTCGAATGAGACCGTGAGTGCTGCAGAGTCACTCGAGCACGACTTCGGGTCGTGATTGTGCTCCAGGCACCAAAGACACAAGAGGTGCGGATCCGTCACCAACATCATTTGGTGACAGGAGTCGCAGGGCTTAAATCGGTCTTGTGGGACATCCCTCGACGCATCCACGTCCTTGTCAAAAAGAATTTGACAAAAGTGGCATTGTAGTCAAAAAGTGACTGAGGTAGCTCTCTCCGGATCTGCGCCTAGGCTGGCGCAGAAAGAAAAGAACAGACATCAGCGTGCCGGGGTGGCGCCTATATACGACCGCGATGTCATCACGGCGAACGCGACGCCGACGACGCCCACAGAGTCGACCGACGCCAACTGACAGGTGCAGAGGTACTGCTCAAAGAAGAATCACTGGATCCAGACTGACGCCTGGGGAAATTCAAAGGTAAGGAATCTGCAACTAGAAGTCTCTATCAGATAATAGACAACACTGTTTTATCCAGTGTTCTTATTCTGGTTAGTATCAAAATAAATAGCTTCCTCTTCAGGGCAAATGTCTTATCCACTACAGCCTCAATATGTTTTTGTTTCAGTGCTTCTCTTCTCCTTTTATTCTGTCTTATAGTTTGTAGCAAATTCTGAATTACAATACTATGAAACATTCTGACTCTTATTTTATTAAATACCTTCTGTCTTCTTGTTAAAGTATCTGCTTTCTTATAACAATCATACTGTTAATATCACATAGTTTTTCTCCTTTCTTAGCTGATTTCAAACCTTGCTTTTTATTTGCATAGTTTTGCTCACTTTTCATTTTTCCACATACTTTTTTAGCCACTTTAAGTGTTTCACTTTTCATGTCCAAATCGGTTTGTGCCTGGGTGTGTCAGCCTGTGCATCAGTGTGTTCCTGGGTGTGTCAGTGTATGCAGAAGTGTATACCTGGGTGTCTTGTGTATAGATCAGTGTGTCAGTAGTTGTCACTGTATGCATCAGTGTGTGCCTGGGTGTATCACTGTATGCATCAGTGTGTGCCTGGCTGTGTAAGCATATATGTTAGTGTGTGCCTAGATGTGTTAGTGTATGCATATGTGTCCCTGGGTGTGTTAGTATGGATCAGTGTTTTCCTGGGTGTGCTACTGCATGGATCCAGGTTCATTCTGGTGTGTCAGCATTTGCATCACTGTATCCCGGTTGTTTCACTGTATGGGTCACTGTTTTTTGGTTTGTCTCAGTGTATTGTTCAGGGTGTCACTGGATGTGTTAGTGTGTACATCATTGTGTGCTTTGGTGTCTCAGTGTATATATTTGACTGTGTCACTCTAAGCATCAATGTGTGCCTGGGTGTTTTAGTGTATACATAAGTGGTGCCTGTGAGTGTCACTATATGTTTTTGCGTGTGTCTGGGCTGTTAGAGTATGCAACAGTGTGTGCCTGGGTGTGTCAGTATATGGATAGTGTGTTGTCCTGTAAACATTAGTGTATCACTGTGTGCGTCAGTGTATATCTATCTACAGTCTACTATACGCATCATTTATTTTAAGCAAAAAGGGAGCTTTAAACACCAAGCCGACCTGGTATTAAAACTGCATGCACAAGTTCTGCAGTAGCTACTTGTGAAGATACGTCACTAGGAGTATCAGTACTTCAGTACATATATAAATAAGGGTATCAGTCCCTCTATGGGTGTGTCACTGGATGTATAAGTAACTATTTTGCTACATAACTGGCTATCTTAGCATCTATATGGGTCTTTATAAGGGTATATAACGGCTATATTTTACTTATTAGCTCTATTACTGAGTGCTGAAGTATATAACTGTGTGTCTAACTAGCTCTATTACTAGTGGATACATAAGTACTGCATGCATTTGTGACTGAATCTGCAGGGTGCCTCTGTCTCTCTCTGACTGGGTGATTGAGTGACAGTATGGTTTTGTACACAGGTATGTGAGTTGTAGTATGGGTGGGAGACTAGAGGCCAGATGTATGAAAAGTTTTTGCACTCGCAAACGATGCGAATCGCAAAAATAGGCAGTTTGCGAGTGCAAAAACGTGGTCTGCGATGCATGAAAGGCATTCGCAGACCAAAAACAAGAAATCACAATTTTTGCGATTTTTTGCGTTGCGACCTGGTTTTGCGAGTCGCATTTTGCGATTTGGTATTTCCAGTAGGAAATTGCGAGGAGCAAAATGCGAATCGCAAAATCCGATTCGCAAAGAGATGCATCAAAAAATCGCAATTAGCGATTTTTCGCAGAATGGGATTTTGCACATGCAAAATACCACTAAGTGAAAGCAGGTGGTAACCAGGTGCAACCTATATGAAGAGGCCCAGAATGCCTCAGACTCCCTACCACAATGGCTGCACTCTACGTCATGGCGAGGAGGATGAGGATCCTGGCAGGTTTGAGGAGAGGGAGGAGGAGACATGAGCGCATTTTCAGAGTGCGCATTACACTGTTTGACCTGACAGAGGAGGAAATATATGAGAGGTATAGGTTGAACTCAGCCATGATTCTTGATCTGATAGCTGAGCTACAACCCATACTGCAGCGCAGAACACTAAGGACCCATAGCATACCCACCCATGTGCAGGTATTATGCTCCCTCCACCTACTTGCCTCAGGGAGCTATCAAGGGGTTATAGCAGCGGCTGGGGGGGTCACACAGAGCACCCTCTCCAGATTTTTCAATGCATTTATCAACGCCATGCTAAGCAAACTCCAACAGTACATCAGATTCCCCCACACCCCACAGGAAATACAGCAGACAAAAATTTACTTTTATCAGATAGCACAGTTCCCCCACGTGCTAGGTGCCATAGATGGCACACATGTGGCAATATGTCCACCATCAGTCACTGAGTATGTGTACCGAAACCGTAAACACCAACATTACATGAATATACAGGTGATATGCAATGCCACCTACATCATAACTGATCTCGTGGCCAGGTACCCAGGGAGTACACATGATTCATACATCTTTCGTCACAGCGGCATTCACACAAGACTGCTAGCTGGGGAGTTTGGTGAAGGATATCTACTAGGTAATGTCACTTCTTACACTGGCGCATAGGAAACAAACCCATATCAGATGGCTGAGGTACCCAACAAACCTTGTGTTCCTTTCAGGAGACAGTGCCTATGCAGTGCGCACCTACATGATGACGCCCTACCTCAACCCGACCACACCGGCAGAACGGAGATACAATGCAGCACACAGGGCAACCCGCAACGTGGTGGAGCGCACATTTGGCCTCCTGAAGAGTCGCTTCCGTTGCCTCCACAAGAGTGGAGGGGCACTACAGTACAGTCCAGAAACCACATGTAGAATAGTGACTACTTGTGCAATCTTGCACAATATAGCTACAACCAGGGGCATACCTATAGAAATCACTGACACTGAATCAGATGAGGATGACGATCCCATACCACCTCTACAGCCAGCAGACAGGACCAGTGCAGCAGAGGAACGTCAAAGGCGTGCTGACATCACACACAACCATTTCAGACGTGAGTATGTACAATCAAACTCTACTGACTACTGTAGCTATAGTGAGAAAAAAATATTTATTCCTTTACGGCAGGTTATGAATTGTGATGAATAAAGTAAAAGGGGGATTGTTAAAACAAAAATAAACAAATGAACTGAGTCCCACACTATTACTCCATAGTGGGGACACCAGAGTCAATGAGGCAGAAGTCACTTCCTCCTCCCTCGCACACCACTGGGGTGCCCAGTTGAATCACTGGCACCCTGAATGTCAGGCTCTGTGGCAGTGCTGCGTCGTCTGTGGTCTGGAGCTGGTACGTGCACACTGCTGAGGCTTGAGGTGTCCTCCGTGTCCCCCAAGACAACCTCACTGGGAGTGGCCGACCTCTGTCCCATTACTTGTTCGATCACAGTGGTGATCTGGACAAGGGCCTGGACCACATCCCTACTGGTGTGTGCAGCCTCTACCTGGGCCGCCACAGCACGACAGGCGATGAGGACGGTGGAGTTGGCCATGCGATTGGAGGACCGGCAGTATGTCGCAAACATGGTGCGAAAACGGTGCTCATGTCTGCGTCTACTCAGTCTTTCTTGTCTCAGCTCATCGCTCAGGTCACGCACAGCAGTGGTCAGCTCCCTAGTGTCCTGGGAGGCCTGTACCTGTCCCTCACGCAGCTGGTTGATGTTATCATTCAGGGTGTCCATTCTCCGATGCAGTCCAACCGTATTCCTATTGTGGACTCTAAGGCTCCTGTCCAAACTTTGGATCCTTCTATTTTGCAGTCGCTGTTGCTGCAACATAGCAGCCTCAAGTCCACCAAACAGGGATGTACCCTCAGCTGCCTCCTGCAATTGCTGTAATGACACTGGGGCACTTGGACGACGCGCTGCAGGACCCCTGTCCTCCGGTACCTGGCTGCGCATCCCGGATACAGATGGTGTGCTGAACTCTCCTGCTGCACATCAGAGTCACCACTGAGGTCTGGTAGTGGTAATGGCCTAGGCCTGCGGTGCACAGTTGGGAGATTGCTGGACCCACTGGCGTTGTTGTCAGAGGGCAGCTGTGTGTCCGTGTCCGCTACACCCGTCATTGCTGTGGCTGCTGTGCCAGGCCCACCTGCAACAATATGCAGCATGTCAGTTCTGTATGTTACATTATCTGTCCAGAAATGGCAATAAAACTATATATACTGCTGTACATGGTGTAGTGTGTGTTGTGTTACCTTGGGTGTCACTATGCTTGCTAACATTATCATGCCACTGTCTGTACTAGTTTGTGGACCACGACTCCCATAATGCATTTTTGTGCTGCTACTGAGATGTGGAGTGGACTACTTCACATTACATGCTAATTCCTAAGGGGCTTTTATGCATGCACATACAGTGTTCACACAACAGAATTTGCACTTACCTTGGCTGGTACTTGGTTGGGCATCAAAGTACACGTTTTACCTTTTAAGTACATAGTACCCTGCCCTACGGCCTACCAACTGACTACCTGAGGAGTGACATATATGTAGTATAAGGGAGTTTAAGCCTTAGCAAGCAGTTTTAAATCCGAGCTCAACCTGGCAGTAAAACTGTACACACATTCTCTGCAGTAGCAAGCCTAACACATGTTTAAAGGGATACTTGTCTGGATGGGTGACTTGGTAGTGCTAGTTCTAGAGTACATATCTGAATAAGTGTATCAGTCCTGGTATCTGTGTGTCACTGGATAGGGAAGTAACAATATCAGCATATGACTAACTCTGTTAGTAAGTTTATCGGTCTGTAAATGTGTGTAAGTGGATGTATGGATTGCTTACTGGCTAATGTTAGTGAGTGCTGAGGTATATAATTGTGTGTTGAACTGGCTCTCTTAGTGCTGGATACATAGGTTCTGTTGGTATGTGAGTGAATGTGTAAGTACATTTGTTGCTCTCTGGTGCACGACTGGCTCTATACTTTTGTACCTAGGTATGTGAGTTGCAGTATGAGAGGGAAACTATAAGTATAACTGGGTGTATGAGTCTGGAAGTGTGCATGTTACTCACTAAGATTTAAAAGTACATCTCTTACCTTTTAAGCACATAGCAGCATGCACTGTGGGCTACATAAAACCTACAAGAGGGTTAACACATGTATAAAAAAGAGAATTTAAGACTTTTCAGGGAGTTAGCAATACCAAACAATACCAAACTGACCAAGCAGTAAATTCATAAATCAGTGTATACATATACGTTTTTTAAAGTATACTATTATTAAGCAGGGATGTGACTCATATTTTAGCTTCTGTAAGTTGTCACATGGGTCTGTAAAAGTGTTTGTAACTCACTAAAATTTCAAACTACATGAGCTACATTTTAAGGCCATAGCACCTGGCCCTAAGGCCTACTTACGGTCTAACTTAGGAGTGACATGTGTACAAAAAGGTGAGTTTAAGGCTTGGCAAGGGGTTTTAAGTGGCAAATCGGCCTAGCAATAAATCTACACACACAGGCTCTGCAGTAGCAAGTCCCAGACATGTTTTGAGGGTGACTGAGTGGATGTTTCAGTTGCTTGTGTCTGTACTTGAATACATATTCCAGTGCGTGTGCCATTTCCTTTGAGAATGTGTCTCTGGATACATAAGTATGTCACTGTATGACTATAATCTTAGAACACACATGGATCTCTAAATCTTTATCTATGTGGGTGTATAGCTTATTATTATGATTACCGGCTGTGCTAGTAACTGTTGGAGAATGTAACTGTGTGTGCCACAAGATCTCTTTCTGCTGGATACATAAGTGCTCTGTGGGTGTAATAGTGTAAATATATAAAAGCCTCCAACACTGTGTGACTGGGTGTTTAGAGTCGCTATTCTTTTCTACGTGGGTGTGTTTTACAATAAGGATGGCAGACGATGTATAACTGGGTTTACGGGTCTGAAACTGTCTTGGTAACTCAGTGTAACTTGAAAGTACATGCCTTACCTTTTAAGCACATGGCACCTTGCCCTATGGCCTAAATATGCCTAACTAAAGGGTAACCAATATGTAGTAGAAAGAAACTTTAAGACTTGGCAAGGAGTTTTAAAAACAGCTCATTGTGGCAGTAAAACTGCACACAGACTCTGCAGTAGCAGGGCCAATGTATTTTTATTGGGTACTTGTCTAGCAAGATGAGTAGGAGTATCAGTACTTGAGTACATATGTAAATGGGTATATCAGTCCCTCTCTGGATGTGTCACTGCATGTGTAAGTAACTGTGACACTATATGACTAACTCTCCTAGTATCGTCAGAGATCTGTATATGTAACTGGCTGGATATATTATTTATTAGCTCTAAGTATATAAGTGTGTGTGCAACTGACTGCTACTATTGAATACATAAGTGCTGTATGAAAATGTAAACGAACGAGTCTGTCTGTTTTTGTAAATACATATACGACTTGCACTATGAGTGAGAGCCCGAACGTTTAAATTGGTATATGAGTCTGCAAGTGTGCATTTAACTCAGAAGAACTTCAAAGTGCATCTCTTGCAGTGTAAGAATATTCCACCCTGCCCTATGGCCTACCTACACCCTACCTTAGGGGTGACATATGTAGTACACAAAGTGTAAGGCTTAGCAAGCAGTTTGGAATACCAACTTAAACTGGCAGTACAAGTGCACACACATACTCTGCAGCAGAAGGCCCAACACATGTTTAAAGGGCTATTTGTCTGAGTAAGTTACTGGGAGTGTCAGTACTTGAGAACATAAGTAATTAAGTGCATAAGAACCTATTTGGGTGCGTCAGTGGATGTGTAAGTGACTATCTCGCTATTTGACTAGCTGTCTTAGGGGGTCATTACGACTTTGGCGGGCGGAAGCGGTAACCGCCATGCGGGCGCCAATGCGGCCGGACTCCTGCGGCCCCCATTACGACATCCCCGCTGGGCCGGCGGGCGCAAACCAAGTTTGCGGCCGCCGGCCCAGCGGGGATGAGGCCGCAACATAGGAGCCGGCTCCTAATGGAGCCGGCGGTGTTGCGGCCGTGCGACTGGTGCAGTTGCACCCGTCGCGCTTTTCACTGTCTGCTATGCAGACAGTGAAAAGCTGGCCGGGGCCCTGTTTGGGGGCCCCTGCACTGCCCATGCCTTTGGCATGGGCAGTGCAGGGGCCCCCAGGGGCCCCAGGACACCCCTTACCGCCAGCCTCTTCCTGGCGGTGCAAACCGCCAGAAACAGGCTGGCGGTAGGGGTGTCATAATCCCCAGGGCAGCGCTGCTTGCAGCGCTGCCCTGGCGGATTATCACCGCCGGGGCTAAAACGGCGGGAAACCGCCGGGGCTAAAACGGCGGGAAACCGCCGGGCCCGGCGGTGCGACCGCGGCGCTGCTGCCGCGGTCGTAATAAGGGCCTCCGTACCGCCAGCCTGTTGGCGGTACAGACGCTACATTACGACCCCCTTAGTATCTGTATAGGTCTCTATACGTGTATATATAAGTAGCTGTATATATTACTTACTGGCTCTATCACAGAGTGCTGGGGTATGTGTGTGTGTGTGTTCAACTGCTGTTAGAGCTGGATACATAAGTGCTGCATGAACATGTGACTGAATATGTAAGTGTCTCTGTCTGACTGGGTGGTGAGTGCCTCTATGCTTATGTAAATACGTATGTTACTTGTAGTATGGGTGGCAGATTGGATATTTAACTGGGCATATAAGTCTGGAAGAGCATATGTAACTCACTAAAACTTCAAACTGCATGTCTTACCTTCTAAGCACACAGCAGCCTCCCCTAGGCCTACCTACCCCCTTTTTCAGGGGTGACATATATGTAATGGAAGGGAAGTTTAATGTTTAGCAAGCAGTTTTAAATAGAAACTCAACCTGACAGTAAAACTGCACACACAGACCCTGCAGAACGAGGCCTAACAAATGCTCAAAGACTACTTGTCTAGATGGGTAACTAGGACTGTCAGTACTCAGTGCATATGTAAACAAGTGTATTAGTGAGTCTTTGTGTGTGTCACTGGATGTCTAACTATCCCTCTATATGACTGTCATAGTGTCTCTATAGATCTCTATATGTATATGTAAGTGGCTGTATATATTACTTAGAAGCTCTATTACTAAGAGTTGGGGTTTATTACTGTTGTTCCACTAGCTATTACCTCTGGATACACAAGTGCTGAATGGGCATGTGACTGAATTTGGGTCTCTGACTGACTGGGTGCTGTAGTGCTCCATGTTTTTGTAAATAGGTACGGGTGAAAGACTGAGGCGGTCATTCTGACCTTGGCGGACGGCAGAGGCCGTCCGCCAAGGTACCGCCGTCAGAACACCGCACCGCGGTCGAATGACCGCGGCGGTGATTCTGACATTTGCCCTGGGCTGGCGGGCGGCCGCCAAAAGACCGCCCGCCAGCCCAGGGCAAATCAACCTTCTAACTAGGATGCCGGCTCAGAATTGAGCCGGCGGAGTGGGAAGGTGCGACGGGTGCAGTTGCACCCGTCGCGTATTTCAGTGTCTGCTGGGCAGACACTGAAATACTTTTTGGGGCCCTCTTACGGGGGCCCCTGCCGTGCCCATGCCATTGGCATGGGCACGGCAGGGGCCCCCAGGGGCCCCGCGGCACCCCCTACCGCCATCCTGTTCATGGCGGGAGAGCCGCCATGAACAGGATGGCGGTAGGGGGTGTCTGAATCCCCATGGCGGCGGAGCGCGCTCCGCCGCCATGGAGGATTCAGACGGGCAGCGGAAAGTCGGCGGTAGCCCGCCGGCTTTCCGCTTCTGGCCGCGGCTGTACCGCCGCGGTCAGAATGCCCGGCGGAGCACCGCCAGCCTGTTGGCGGTGCTACCGCCGACCTCCGCCCTGGCGGTAATTACCGCCAGGGTTAGAATGAGGCCCTGAATGTATAACTGGGGATATGAATCTAAAATTGCACATATGACACAATGAGACTTCAAAGAACATGTCTTACCTACTAAGCACATATTACACTGCTCAATGGCCTATGTACTCCCTGCTTAGTGGTGACCTATAAGTACTAGAAGGGTACTTTAAAGCTTGGCAAGAATTTTTCAATACCAACATGATCTTGCAGTAAAACTGCATACACAGGCTCCGAGGTAGCAGCCAAACTCATACATGAACAGCTACTCACACACCCACTGACAGATCCACACAAACACTCTCAATATTTTTTTTTATAAATCATACACACTTACATCCACCTTATGTACACACATACCTTTTTAAACACATTTTTACAACAAAAAACTGCACTCTAACTTCACATACCTGCTAAATGAGTTTGTTGATCACTAAATTATTTTGAAAGTTTCAGTTAGAGACTCTTCTCATAGTAAATGTGAAATCTAAGCATAAGAACTGTACACCACTCTCATACAAATCAACTAATAATGGAAACGTTTTCATCTTTACTCTCAGTGATAGTGCCATAGTTAGCAAATCATAATGTGTGTTTCATATTTTATATTTGTTATACCACTTCTCAATGGTCAGTGTTTGCTAACCCTCTCTGGCACTTCTGTTAAGAAGCCCAATCTGTTGTTGTTTTTAGGTGGGTTCGCGACTCTGGTGCGATACTCTGCTCAGTCCTCATGCAACTTTGAGTCGGGTTCACCAATTTTTACGGGAGTCAGAAAAAGTATTTAGCAATGTACTCTTAATACTTTACATCTACAATGCAATTTATAAGATAGTACTGAATATAAAAATAAATCCTCCATAATAAGCGATATGTCTAAACCACTCTAATTTTACCTATCGCACTACAGTGTGTTTAATGCCCTTCCCTCCACATTAACTTAGCCGAGTTTCCATAGCAACCCCCTTTGGAACACACTGTTCAACCAGTGGGTCAAATGTTCACAACACATTCTAGAAGCAACATATTAACCTCAAAACCCACTGTAACAGGTGTGGTTAACTGATTGGAATTAAAAGCAAAGCCAAACATGCATTTCCTTTTTTTACCAGAGCCAATCACAGATCTACTTACTTTCCCTTATGAATGACTACCTAATTGTAGCTACCTGCATATTTACACCATCCAATCAAATATGTATTTTTTTAAACCAGGTCCTGTCCTTCATGTTAACTGCCTTTCATTTTGAAAACTGTCTCATTCAGTTCCAACCTTCTCCTGTATTCTACTCTTCCTTCCCTTCAAAAAGGTTAGAATGTGGATAGTGGGTCACAACATTGTGTTTTGGGCCAAAGAGTGTGCTAGAAAGAGTGAAACTGACTTAGACCTGGGTTTTCCTAATGCGGAGAGTACTAGGGTTGGCCAGAGAGGACTAAAGCGGCATCCATTGCTGCTTTTGTTTGGAAGCATTGAGGATTGCCACATTCAGACCTCATCATTGTGCACTGTGGTGGTAATGACCTGGGCACACTTTCTGGGGAAGGACTGGAAATCCTAATGAAGGACACCTCTGCTCAATTAATGGTACTTTTCCATCACTCTGCCTTGGTGTTCTCCAACATATGGCAAGGGCAAAAAAGGAAGTGGTCAAACAAATTCTGTCCATTAACAGACAAAGCCAGGAAACATGTTAATAAAACTGTTTCTAAATTCCACAGAGACCATAACATGGGCTATAAATACAACAACAATTTACACTTTGACATGGAAGGTATCGATAGAAGTGATGAAGTTCACTTCACAGAGAGAGGCAACAGAGTGTCCCTCAACAACTTGAAAGACTGCATCCTGTTTCAAGTGTAACTACCACCTACACACAGACACAAACGCTCTTTTCAGAGCCATCCCTTTTCCCAAATACTTGTTTCTTTCTTTTTAAATCCCTTTTTGTACTTGCTTACTCGAATTCGGGAATCCGTTGCAAAGCCACAAAAAGAAATACACACATTAAATAGACACAGGCACATTTAAAAATTACAGCTCTGAGAGTGAGTCTGTGCATCTTGCTGAGTACGTGAGTGCCTGAGTCTGTCTGTAAGTGGGTGTCTGAGGGTGTGGTGTATCTATCCACCATTGCATATCCACACTCCCCGTTTGTATCAGCAGTCAATCCCTCATTTGGCACCTATGCTGCAGCTGTGTGTATAAATGCATTAGCCATCTGCACTAGTCTATCTTCAGCCTGCCTTCTAACTTCATAAGGGGATGATGGTTCCTTTCCTACAATGTACAGAAATAAAATCAGTGCCTAACTTGGTATGTCCTAATATAGCTCTCTCAGTTGGTATCATGCTTCATTTTACCTAATATCTTAAAAAATCTCAGCATGTGCTGATCACTGGTTTTGTAAACGAAGCATCCTTTCCTGAAATAAAATCCTTTAAGAATCTATTGTATCTTTGGACTCCCAGTTCGGACGTTACCAATGTTGATACCTCCTACCTGAGCTACTAATTTAGGCTCAGCTGAAGAATTTGTAATGAAGACTATTTACTAACAAATATGCAAACTTCCTTTGAGCTATCAGGTCAGGGGCAGGAAAACCAAGCATGTTCCTTATTATATTGCCTACTTTTACTGCATTTATTGCATTACTTCTAGTTCAATTAAGTTTTTTTGATGAAAATATGTATTATTAAGAGATCTGGTGGAGGAACATCTGGGGGATACTCTTGAAATGCAGGCTGTACCCATTTCTTACATTCTGGTCTTTTTGACTCCAAGAGAAATCCTGCCAGTCAACTCCCAACCCCTTCTCCCTGCATCTCCCCTGCCCTGGTATCTTTGTCATCAGTAATTACTAGAGATAGGATGTACTAGGAAATAGGCAAAAAACAGAATGGTTCTGGATCTTAAAAATGTCTGACATTATTTTCAAATGGAACTCATCTCTCCAGGTGAAGAGATGAACAGTAGATAAGCAGAGCATGCTGGAAAATTAAATATGTACTTAACCTGTTCTGTGCCTTGGACGAGATGATCTCGTCCAAGGCTACAGTTCCCCTGTGCCTTGGACGAGATCATCTCGTCCATGGCACAGGGGAACTTGGGGGTGCGCTAGCGCGCCCCCCGTGCACCCCCCTTCCCCCCCCAGGCGGGGATGGAAGGGGAAGACCTTCCCCTTCCACCCCCGCCCCCCCCCACGGCAATCCGATGACGTCAGCGCGCGCTCAGCGCGCTGACGTCATCGAGTGTTGCCGGCGCGCTGGAAGCCATTTGCTTCCAGCGCGTCTTCGGAGCAGGAGCTCTAAGGTGAGTCCTCTCCGTTTTTGGGGGGCGGGGGGTTTGAGAAAACAGACATGGGGGGAAAGGAAAGGGTTTTTCCTTTCCCCCTGTGTCTGTTTTCTCAAGATTCCTGCTCCACGATCGCGGGCAGGGCCCGCGATCGTGGAGCAGGAATCTCCACTAGCCACCAGGGATTTTCTGTTTGACTAAATTTGGGGGCGACCCCTTGGGCAAGGGTCGCCCCCCCCGGGGGCAATTTTTATTTGGATTTCGCCCCCCCCCTGGGGGCAGATCGGCCGTTTTTTCGGCGGATCTGCTCCCAGGGGGGGGGCGAAAACCACTAGACACCAGGGATGTATTGTTTTATGTTTGTTTTTGGGGGCGACCCCTTGGGCAAGGGTCGCCCCCCCCGGGGGCAATTTTTATTTGTATTTCGCCCCCCCCTGGGGGCAGATCGGCCGTTTTTTCGGCGGATCTGCCCCCAGGGGGGGGCGAAAACCACTAGACACCAGGGATATCGTTTTTTGTGTGTGTTTTTGGGGGCGACCCCTTGGGCAAGGGTCGCCCCCCCCCGGGGGCAATTTTTATTTGTATTTCGCCCCCCCCTGGGGGCAGATTCGGCGATTTTTCGGCGGATCTGCCCCCAGGGGGGGGCGAAAACCACTAGACACCAGGGATATATTTTTTTATGTTTGTTTTTGGGGGCGACCCCTTGGGCAAGGGTCGCCCCCCCCCCCCCGGGGCAATTTTTATTTGTATTTCGCCCCCCCCTGGGGGCAGATCGGCCGTTTTTTCGGCGGATCTGCCCCCAGGGGGGGGCGAAAACCACTAGACACCAGGGATATCGTTTTTTGTGTGTGTTTTTGGGGGCGACCCCTTGGGGAAGGGTCGCCCCCTGAAAGGGGGCACAGAGGTGTTGCCCATTTCTGCCCCCCTTGGGGTCCGATTGGCCAATTCTTTTACGCCCATCTACCCCGAGGGGGGCAGGATCCACTTAGGTACCAGGGACAACTTCTAAGTTCTTGGTGGTGGGGTGTTTGTCAACTGGCAAAGTATTTGTATTTGTGATTATAACAATTTATTTCTTCTTTTTCTTCTAGTTCAACGCTTTTGCTTCCTTTGCTGTGGATCTTTGAGGTTTTGGCAGTAGTTGTCCAGTGGTTTGCATAGTTGCATGTTTTAGGTAAGTGAACGCAATTTACTCCAAAGGAGTATTGTTGACATGTTTGTAGGTGGTGTACTAAATGCAGTATTGTGTGTTTGACATTGTCCTTAGATTTGAGCACAGTGGTGTTTGTGTTGTCATATGTCTAAATTGCTTTTTTCTTTTTTCTTTTTAGTGGGATATCATTGGTGATTGCAGAGTAGTTGCTTGGTGAGTAGCTATTTCAGGCAACTGTGTGGTATAGTTTTTTGTAGTACATAACTCTTTGTGATAAAGCTACACTTTGTTCATTACTTATTTTAGTGCTAGTTGTTGTTGGCAATCCATTTGTTGTTAGGATCATGGCTAGCCTCAAAGTGACCGCTCAGCAGGTTGTTCGCATGCTCTTTGAGTCGTCTTCAGACCATGATTACGACACTGACTCTGCATCTGAGGCAGAGGAGGAAGCAGGAGATTCTGGAAGTGAGTTTTCTGTCCAAGAGCATTCTTCTGATGAGGAAGCTACTCTCAGTGCAGATGAAGGGCCTGTGTTAGAGGAGGACATTGATGTGCCAAGAGTGCAGCAGCCTGGGGCTGCAGGGTTTCCCATTGGAAGACCTGACACCTGGATTGCCCCAAACATGGAGCAGCCACAGTTACCTGCATTTACTGGTCTCCCAGGGTGTAGAGTTAATACGGAAAACTTTCTGCCTGTCCAATTCTTTCACTTGTTTATGGACGATGTATTTTTGGAAGAGATTGTGGAGCAGACAAATGTGTATGCAGAGCAATATTTGCGGGACAACGCTGCCAGACTTAAGCCTCAGTCTAGAGCTACTCATTGGGTTCCCACATATCTGGAAGAGATGAAAAGGTTTTTAGGTTTGACTTTTTTGATGGGGTTGATCAGGAAGCCGTCACTGGCTTCTTATTGGTCTACTAGTCCCTTGATGGCAACTGCTATATTTCCTGCAACTATGACACGTAATCGGTATTTGCTTCTTCTTCGTATGCTGCATTTTGTAGACAATGCTTTAGCCTTGCCACGAGATCACCCTGATTGTGACCGCCTTTTTAAGATTAGGCCTGTCCTTGATCATTTTGTGGATCGGTTTTCAGAGGTCTATGTTCCAGGCAAAGAGATAAGTGTGGACGAGTCTTTGGTCCTTTTCAAGGGGCGTTTAGTTTTTAAGCAGTACATCCCTAGTAAGAGGGCACGGTATGGGATTAAATTGTATCTGCTGTCAGAAAGCAGTACAGGATATGTTTATAATTTCCGGGTCTACACTGGTAGGGATTCCAGTATTGACCCTCCTGGTTGTCCGGCCACTTTTGGAGTTAGCGGAAAAATTGTGTGGGAACTTGCTAGACGGCTGTTTAACAAAGGTCACCATTTGTACGTAGATAATTTCTACACTGGAGTGCAGTTGTTCAAGGAGTTGTTTAGGGTGGACACTGTTGCTTGTGGCACAATCCGTTCTAACCGCAAAGGCTATCCAAGGGAGCTTGTCTGTAAAAAACTTGAGAGGGGACAGTGCAGTGCCTTGCGGAATAATGAGCTGTTAGCTATGAAATTTTCAGACAGGAGGGATGTGTACATGCTATCGACCATCCACGATGAGAGTACTTCCCCTGTGGCTGTTTGGGGTCAGGTTGCGGAAGTGCGCAAACCTGCGTGCATTTTGGACTACAATAGGCACATGGGTGGTGTTGATAGAGTAGATCAGAGGTTGGAACCTTACACTGCTCTTCGTAAGTCGTATGTGTGGTATAAAAAGTTGGCCCTACATTTATTTCATTTGGCAACTTTTAATGCCTTTATTGTATACAAGGATTGTTCACCTGAGTCAAGGATGACTTTTGTTAAATTTCAGGAGTCGGTGATAGAAAGCCTTATTGTGGTGGAACCGGCAAGAGTTCCTAGAGTAGAAGTGGTGGAGGATGTGGCTAGATTGAAAGATCGGCACTTTCCAGATCACATTCCTCCCACTCCCAAAAAAGACATGCCCACAAAGAAATGTAGAGTATGTGCCCGGAGATCAATCCGGAGGGAGAGCCGGATGTACTGCCCCGAATGCCCTTCAAAGCCTGGGCTGTGTGTGCCCAGCTGTTTTAGAAGTTACCACACAAGGAAAAACTTTTGGGAAATACCGTGAGCGTAAGCTGTCTGTTTTATATTTTCATATGTTTCACGGTTGGCATCTGTCGTGTATTTAGTTTGAGGTTTTGTGTTTGTAGTTTAGTGCCTATTTTATAATTAGTAGTTTATTTGTTGTTTATAAATTAAAAAAAGTGATTGCGGTGTGCGTGGGGTGGCGCTTGGCTGGCGGTGTGCGTGGGGTGGCGCTTGGCTGGCGGTGTGCGTGGGGTGGCGCTTGGCTGGCGGTGCCAGCCAAACGGCAGTCCACACTCCCATCAGCTGGTGTGATTCTTGTATCAGGCATGTGGGCGTATGTAAGTGATGGGCCCTTGAGTGGCGCGGTCTGTCGATGTGAGTGTTGTAATGTGCTGGGCCCGTGGCTGGCGGTGTGAATGGTCTTGTGCGTGTCATGTATGAAAGGTGTGTGAATGGACTGTAAAGCGGTTGGTGCCTTGTCGCGGCTTTACAGCTCACGAGCTGTGAGTCATTGGTTCACTTTTTTGCCTTTCAGTTATTAGCAGTGCATTTCATTTTTGTGAAATCTCTTGTTAATAAAATTTGATCCACTGAACCATCACTCACCCTCGTGCCAAATCCAACCAGTATGTGTTGTAAAAAATGACAAAACCTGCTCCGCTGTAATCAGGCGTCGCAGCACACCTGTGACACGCTAGGTGCCTCGGGTGGGACCCCGATGATGAAGCATGCCACCAACTTGGTTGGTGGGTGAGGGGTCTTCTTCACATAACCTAAGTGTGTTTCTTTTCACTATTTTAGTGTTTGGCACATCACGGACGTATGTGCACACATCAAAATGATATATTGCAAAAATACCTCTCCCTTCTATCTCTTCAGGTTTTGGGCCTTATTCTGTTGCAGGCACCTGGCCCACCCACACAAGTGAGGTATCATTTTTATCGGGAGACTTGGGGGAATGGTGGGTGGAAGGAAATTTGTGGCTCCTCTCAGATTCCAGAACTTTCTGCCACAGAAATGAGAGGAAAAAGTGTTTTTTTGGCCAAATTTTGAGGTTTGCAAAGGATTCTGGGTAACAAAACCTGGTCCGAGCCCCGCAAGTCACCCCTCCTTGGATTCCCCTAGGTCTCTAGTTTTCAGAAATGCACAGGTTTGGTAGGTTTCCCTAGGTGCCGGCTGAGCTACAGGCCAAAATCCACAGGTAGGCACTGTTTTCTTCAAAAATTTTGGTTGTGTCCACGTTGCGCTTTGGGGCGTTTCCTGTCGCGGGCGCTAGGCCTACCCACGCAAGTGAGGTATCATTTTTATCGGGAGACGTGGGGGAACGCTGGGTGGAAGGAAATTTGTGGCTCCTCTCAGATTCCAGAACTTTCTGCCACAGAAATGTGAGGAACATGTGTTTTTTTAGCCAATTTTTGAGGTTTGCAAAGGATTCTGGGTAACAGAACCAGGTCCGAGCCCCGCCAGTCACCCCTCCTTGGATTCCCCTAGGTCTCTAGTTTTCAGAAATGTACAGGTTTGGTAGGTTTCCCTAGGTGGCGGCTGAGCTAGAGGCCAAAATCTACAGGTAGTCACTTTGCTAAAAACAGCTCTGTTTTCTGTGATATGTCCACGTTGTGTTTTGGGGCATATCCTGTCGCGGGCGCTAGGCCTACCCACGCAAGTGAGGTATCATTTTTATCGGGAGACGTGGGGGAACGCTGGGTGGAAGGAAATTTGTGGCTCCTCTCAGATTCCAGAACTTTCTGCCACAGAAATGTGAGGAACATGTGTTTTTTTAGCCAATTTTTTAGGTTTGCAAAGGATTCTGGGTAACAGAACCAGGTCCGAGCCCCGCCAGTCACCCCTCCTTGGATTCCCCTAGGTCTCTAGTTTTCAGAAATGTACAGGTTTGGTAGGTTTCCCTAGGTGGCGGCTGAGCTAGAGGCCAAAATCTACAGGTAGTCACTTTGCTAAAAACAGCTCTGTTTTCTGTGATATGTCCACGTTGTGTTTTGGGGCATATCTTGTCGCGGGCGCTAGGCCTACCCACGCAAGTGAGGTATCATTTTTATCGGGAGACGTGGGGGAACGCTGGGTGGAAGGAAATTTGTGGCTCCTCTCAGATTCCAGAACTTTCTGCAACAGAAATGTGAGGAACATGTGTTTTTTTAGCCAATTTTTTAGGTTTGCAAAGGATTCTGGGTAACAGAACCAGGTCCGAGCCCCGCCAGTCACCCCACCTTGGATTCCCCATGGTCTCTAGTTTTCAGAAATGTACAGGTTTGGTAGGTTTCCCTAGGTGGCGGCTGAGCTAGAGGCCAAAATCTACAGGTAGTCACTTTGCTAAAAACAGCTCTGTTTTCTGTGATATGTCCACGTTGTGTTTTGGGGCATATCCTGTCGCGGGCGCTAGGCCTACCCATGCAAGTGAGGTATCATTTTTATCGGGAGACGTGGGGGAACGCTGGGTGGAAGGAAATTTGTGGCTCCTCTCAGATTCCAGAACTTTCTGCCACAGAAATGTGAGGAACATGTGTTTTTTTAGCCAATTTTTGAGGTTTGCAAAGGATTCTGGGTAACAGAACCAGGTCCGAGCCCCGCCAGTCACCCCTCCTTGGATTCCCCTAGGTCTCTAGTTTTCAGAAATGTACAGGTTTGGTAGGTTTCCCTAGGTGGCGGCTGAGCTAGAGGCCAAAATCTACAGGTAGTCACTTTGCTAAAAACAGCTCTGTTTTCTGTGATATGTCCACGTTGTGTTTTGGGGCATATCCTGTCGCGGGCGCTAGGCCTACCCACGCAAGTGAGGTATCATTTTTATCGGGAGACGTGGGGGAACGCTGGGTGGAAGGAAATTTGTGGCTCCTCTCAGATTCCAGAACTTTCTGCCACAGAAATGTGAGGAACATGTGTTTTTTTAGCCAATTTTTTAGGTTTGCAAAGGATTCTGGGTAACAGAACCAGGTCCGAGCCCCGCCAGTCACCCCTCCTTGGATTCCCCTAGGTCTCTAGTTTTCAGAAATGTACAGGTTTGGTAGGTTTCCCTAGGTGGCGGCTGAGCTAGAGGCCAAAATCTACAGGTAGTCACTTTGCTAAAAACAGCTCTGTTTTCTGTGATATGTCCACGTTGTGTTTTGGGGCATATCTTGTCGCGGGCGCTAGGCCTACCCACGCAAGTGAGGTATCATTTTTATCGGGAGACGTGGGGGAACGCTGGGTGGAAGGAAATTTGTGGCTCCTCTCAGATTCCAGAACTTTCTGCAACAGAAATGTGAGGAACATGTGTTTTTTTAGCCAATTTTTTAGGTTTGCAAAGGATTCTGGGTAACAGAACCAGGTCCGAGCCCCGCCAGTCACCCCACCTTGGATTCCCCTAGGTCTCTAGTTTTCAGAAATGTACAGGTTTGGTAGGTTTCCCTAGGTGGCGGCTGAGCTAGAGGCCAAAATCTACAGGTAGTCACTTTGCTAAAAACAGCTCGGTTTTCTGTGATATGTCCACGTTGTGTTTTGGGGCATATCCTGTCGCGGGCGCTAGGCCTACCCACGCAAGTGAGGTATCATTTTTATCGGGAGACGTGGGGGAACGCTGGGTGGAAGGAAATTTGTGGCTCCTCTCAGATTCCAGAACTTTCTGCCACAGAAATGTGAGGAACATGTGTTTTTTTAGCCAATTTTTTAGGTTTGCAAAGGATTCTGGGTAACAGAACCAGGTCCGAGCCCCGCCAGTCACCCCTCCTTGGATTCCCCTAGGTCTCTAGTTTTCAGAAATGTACAGGTTTGGTAGGTTTCCCTAGGTGGCGGCTGAGCTAGAGGCCAAAATCTACAGGTAGTCACTTTGCTAAAAACAGCTCTGTTTTCTGTGATATGTCCACGTTGTGTTTTGGGGCATATCCTGTCGCGGGCGCTAGGCCTACCCACACAAGTGAGGTATCGTTTTTATCGGGAGACGTGGGGGAACGCTGGGTGGAAGGAAATTTGTGGCTCCTCTCAGATTCCAGAACTTTCTGCCACAGAAATGTGTGGAACATGTGTTTTTTTAGCTAAATTTTGAGGTTTGCAAAGGATTCTGGGTAACAGAACCTGGTCCGAGCCACACAAGTCACCCCTCCTTGGATTCCCCTAGGTCTCTAGTTTTCAGAAATGCACAGGTTTGGTAGGTTTCCCTAGGTGGCGGCTGAGCTAGAGGCCAAAATCTACAGGTAGTCACTTTGCTAAAAACAGCTCTGTTTTCTGTGATGTGTCCACGTTGTGTTTTGGGGCATATCCTGTCGCGGGCGCTAGGCCTACCCACACAAGTGAGGTACCATTTTTATCGGGAGACTTGGGGGAACATAGATTAGCAAAACAAGTACTATTGCCCCTTGTCTTTCTCTACATTTTTTCCTTCCAAATATAGGAGTGTGTGTAAAAAAGACATCTATTTGAGAAATTCCCTGTAATTCACGTGCTACTATGGTCACCCCGGAATTCAGAGATGTGCAAATAACCACTGCTCCTCAACACCTTATCTTGTGCCCTTTTTGGAAATGCAAAGGTTTTCTTGATAGCAATTTTTTACTCCTTATATTTCAGCAAATGAATTGCTGTATACCCGGTATAGAATGAAAACGCACTGCAGGGTGCAGCTCATTTATTGGCTCTGGGTTCCTCGGGTTCTTGATGAACCTACAAACCCTATATATCCCCGCAACCAGAGGAGTCCAGCAGACGTAACGGTATATTGCTTTCGATAATCTGACATTGCAGGGAAAAGTTACAGAGTAAAACGTAGAGAAAAATTTATGTTTTTTTCACCTCAATTTCAATATTTTTCTTTTTCAGCTGTTATTTTCTGTAGGAAACCCTTGTAGGATCTACACAAATGACCCCTTGCTGAATTCAGAATTTTGTCTACTTTTCAGAAATGTTTAGGTTTCTGGGATCCAGCATTGGTTTCATGACCATTCCTGTCACTGACTGGAAGGAGGCTGAAAGCACAAAAAATTGCACAAATGGGGTATGCCCCAGTAAAATGCCACAATTGTGTTGAAAAATTGGGTTTTCTGATTCAAGTCTGCCTGTTCCTGAAAGCTGGGAAGCTGCTGAGTTTAGCACCACAAACCCTTTGTTGATGCCATTTTCAGGGGAAAAACCACAAGCCTCCTTCTGCAGCCACTTTTTCCAATTTTTTTGAAAAAAACGAAAATTTCACTGTATTTTGGCCAATTTCTTGGCCTCCTTCAGGGGAACCCACAAAGTCTGGGTACCTTTAGAATCCCTAGGATGTTGGAAAAAAAGGACGCAAATTTGGCTTGGTTAGCTTATGTGGACAAAAAGTTATGAGGGCCTAAGCGCGAACTGCCCCGAATAGGCAAAAAAAGGCCTGGCACAGGAGGGGGAAAAGGCCTGGCAGCGAAGGGGTTAAGTTGTATCTTTGATTCTCTTTTTAGGTTTCTAAATGTTAAAGCACCCTTAACTGAACAAACAAAATAATTTGCTGTCTTCTGAGTACATACCCTCTCGAAAAATCTTGCTGCATCATTGTTTTTGTTTTTTTACATCGTGTTGGTCCACCATATGATTTTGCATTATACTAAAGCTGAATCATATATTTCACACTCCCTCAATTTCAGTTGGTTAAAAAAACACAAAGGGGTACCATACAGCGAGCAAACTGATGTAGGGACAAGCATAGGTGTACAACAGGTATAAAGGAAAGGGGTTAATTAATAATGAAAAATTGAGAGAAATAGAAGAGAGTCTGAAACAAAGAAAAAAAAGTAGGGTGTGAAAAATCAATAGTATATTCACCTGAAAATTGCAATAAGGAGATTTAGCAGAAGAATGTTGGCAAAAAACATGTATAAACATTGCAGAACAATTGTCAGGCCTTCTGGAAAGACTGGTTTGCCAGCGCCATCGTTGTAAGGGCATTTTGACTTAGTTGGGTCCATCCCTTTAGCGGAGCATGTATCCTCATTATAGGACAAGCCTTAAAAATACAAAAGCAACTGATTAATTTGACAGGCAAAACAAATTATAACCCAATGTCTATACTCACACGAAAGCCAACAATTTATTTCAATAATTATGACTGGCTTTGGATAAGTTGTGTCGCAAGCCCCATACATTGCCTTCATGTGGGATGGGGACGACCAGGGCCCAAGATGGCCACGCTTACAGGGCGGTCCTGATTTGGTCCCTGTTTATCTATCCATCATGACCCTTTGGGAGTCAGGGAGCTGCTGTATGATTCTCAGAGTTGGGGACAAAAGAGTGACCATCAAGGCATTGGGCAAAAGAGCATTATCAAGTTGGGGCTCCCTTGTCTGGACCTCGTCCTCTCTGCAGCACATGCAGTGGCACAGAGAATCTGTAACTAGTGCTGGCGCACACATGCTGTAGCTACCTGAGGGAGAGGCGTGTTGCACTCTAGGAGGCACCGATGATCTCCTGTTGTGGGGTTGGAGAAGTGTGAGCACCTGGACATAGAGGGCCACTGGCAAACTGGAGCTCCCAGTCGAGGTACACCATGACTAGCTCCCTGCTTCATATAAGATGCTTTAGGAACCAGAACTAGGAACAGCATATGAGAGTGAGTCACTGGATCAGTAAGCAGACTTCTGCCACTGCTGAGTAGTACATTGGATCTGCATGATCCTCTTTGGTGCCTTTTAGCCTTGTTTTGGCCCCAGTGATAGATTGCTATGATGGTTGGAAAAAAGAGGAAAGAACAAGTTACTTACCTTCAGTAATGCCCTTTCTGGTGGATACTGTATCTAACCGCACATTCCTCACCTTGTGATTACCCCTCAGGTGCCAGGCTGGATCCGGAAATTTTTGCCAACATTTTTCTTATGTGCCAGTAGGTGGAGTTTGCATTGGGTCTGTCCCAGCCTGGAAGTGATGTTGTGGCCATAATGTAACCGCCACTTCTGCACATCGACGGGTTTCTTTCTGATATTTGTCTGCTCCATCAGATGCTTAGCCTTCAGTGATCTGTTTGTGCCAATGAGAAGATCTCCAACTTGAATTTTTTAGTATGGAACAAAGGAGTCTAGCTCATAGAACTGTGTTTAGATAGAGTATCCACCATAAATAGCGTTACAGAAGGAAAGTAACTTGTTCTTCTGATGGATACTTCTAACCGCAGATTTCTTACCTTGTGAATAGATACCAATACACTACCTCCCCAGGTTGTGGATCTGTGCAATAACGCTGGCCAGGAAATCCTACAGGACCGAATGGGCTTAATACCACCCCACCAGCCCTATCAAAGCAGTAGTGCGTCATGAACATGTGAAATGATGCCCACGTTGCAGCTTGGCAAATGGCAAAATGGGCATTCCACATGCCAGTCGCTTTGGCTCTGAAGGAATGAACCCACAGGCCTTGCAAGGTCTGTTTCTTGATCAATCCTTAGAAAATATTTACTTAAAGGATAATCCATCTGGAGATGGTCAGTTTCTGCTCTTCCCTTCTTTGGGCCAGAAAAACCCACAAAGACCTGATTGTTCATCCTGTGACCCTTGGTGCAGTCTATGTAGAAACTTAGCGCTCTCTTTGGGTGCAGGCGATGGAGTCTTTCTAACTCTTTGGATGGATGACGAGGAGCGTGGAACATTAGCCGGGTGATAGACTGCCCAATGTGGAAGGTTGTTACAGCTTTTGGGAGGAATGCTGCCTTGGTCCTTAGCATTAACTTGTGCAGGAAAAAGGAGGTGTAGAGATACTATATAGAAAATGTTTGCAGCTCATTGACGTAACGAGAAGACATGATCCCAAACAAAAAAAGTTTTTTAAAGTAAGCAACATTGGAGGATAACTATGCATTGGCTCGAATGGAGTGCACATCAAGTGAAAATCAGATTGATGTCCCAATGGGGCATCACAGTTTGAGCAGCAACCTGTGGGCCAGCCCTTAAATAAAAAGCATCACAACTGATGATTTAAATAGAGATGGGTGATTAAGCAATCAAAGAAAAGTCAGTAAGGCCACCAAATAACCATTATTTGTTGACACAGCAAGGCCTACATGGGCTAGAGGCAGGGAGTAAAAGAGAACATAAGACAACTGGCCCTGTAAGGATTGGATATGCTGGGAAGAACACCAAGCAACAAACTCCTCTGGGCATCCCTCTAAAGAAACAGGTTATTAGTTCAGGGAGGTAAGTAACGATATCAAATAATAATCACAGTCAAGGTGAACCACGAAAGTCACTAAGTTAACTTGATCTGGCACTGAACAATCAGGTTTAACTTGAAGGCAATGTGTAAATGTATGCAATATTAAAAATGTAATAAAGTTGAACGCAAAACAATAAAAATCCCAAAACAAATTATCAATATACAGTAAAGCTTAATAAACAAAAAAGACAAAACATCCAATAAGGGGAACCGGAGATATGAATTTTTAAAGTTGTAAGCAGAGATCGGTTAACAGGGGAGCCAGATAGACAGGCAGCACGATAGCCTCACTCTGCTGAGGCTCTGCTGGCCTGAGACAGTAAGCCGCTCCTTATCCTGCAATCTGGGGGATATCGTGCACCCCGGGCTTATCTAGCACTCACCTGTTACGGGCTGCTACCAAGGCTCTCCCAATCTGCCAGTTTGGCCCTAAGGCATAAAGACTGCTGCGTGGAGCAGCTTGGGCCTGGGCTGCTATTGATGCTGCTGGCACCGGCAGCCCTCTGGGTGGGCGTTGCAGTGGCCTAGACGTGGTGTGATTAGATCTGCTGCCCCTCCCCCCGCTGAGTAGTGATGTGAGATGGCCCACACCCAATCGGTCCTGCGTGAGCTCGTTGGCCAAGAAGTTAGCCACCTGGTGAGGAGTACTGCCTGTCATGATGCTACGTAGATCGCTGGCGCCCAGCAGGGCAGAGTTCTGCGCCAGGCGGGCTGGCCCGCTGCGATCTACTGAGGAGTCCTGGGTAGCCACTACCCGGGGCTCATCCCCGGTGGTGATCGGGTGAGGCCCTTCCTACGGCAACCTGGTAAGAGAGCTGCCTCCCTGACCCGCTGATGAATACCAGGGTCCAGTTGCGGCCCAAGCTGTGGGTTGGAAATTAAGACTGACATGGGAGACTGGATCTGCCACAAACTCTGCACAGTGATTTATGGCGTGCCCACGCTGTGCTAATCAAGCGGCAGGGGCCCTAGAGGGAGCCTTACTTTTTGGATTGCTGAGCCCAGTGAAGTGAGTGTGGACCGTCTGAGACACACATCAGATCTTCTGCGTGTGATATGCGAGAGCTGCTGTTTATACTGCATTGATCCCCGGCCCTGTCTGCCTACCTCCTGCACAATAAAACAAGCAAAAATTGGCTGCAGCGCAGTCTCCCCCACTCCCCTGGCTAATTCCTGTGCTGAACCCTTCTGATTGGTGGCCTGACCCTTCCAGCGCTGGGAGATCTGTGTGGACCTGCTCGTCCCCCTAGGCTGCTGGGGTGTGGTGGGGTCTGTGCTGGCTGGGTGTAACCTGTTTCAGCGGTGGACTCCTTGCGACCCACCTGTGACCCACCTGGACTTGGGAATTGGGCCGTCTTCTACACCTGCCAGGCACTTATCCCACACTTGCAATATCCAGGAGAGCCTCCCTGACCTGCTCATGCCCTCCTGTGTGGTTCAGGGTATGGCCGGGTCTCTGGTAGCACTGAACCTTCAGGACACTTGGCTGTGAATGAGATGTTGGTGGGGGCTGGCCGGATCCTGCCCTGGACAGCGGGACGGCCAACACCTGGATCTTATAGCAGTCCATCGCTCGGAGACCACCGTTACTCCTCCACTGTTGTTGATACTGTGTCTGGAGCTGTGAGCCTGGTTAACTCCTCTGTGCAGCGTGTACCCAAACTCTACGGTCACCATGATTACTTGGTTACCAGAGGAGGTAGGTAGAGAGCATATGAAATCCGTGGATAGAGTACACCAGGGAGCGGAAGGAACCGGTAAAGGTCTTAATAAACCTGCCAGCTTAGTTCGGGGTGTCTTAGTCTGAGCACAGTCTGGGCATGCTGACACATAGGTTTAAGTGTCTGTCTTAAGTGAAGGCCACCAAAAAGATTGCTGAAGCAGCTCCTGGGTTTTCCTGATACCTCGATGACCGGCTATAGGAGAATCATGGCACATTTGTAGAGCTTCTGTCTGCACTTTCTTGGTAGGTAGGAAAAGAGCATGTTGATGATAGAAGTAGTTGTCCTTCTTCTGCAAAAAAGGAATCACTCTATCCCATTCTGAAGCAGACAGAAACTGGTACTCGGATTGAACGCGTTCTAGAAAAGATTGAGTAGCTCCGATGATTCTGCTAGACTCAATAAGATGTGGAGAGGAGTTCTGGGCTATGTCAGGATATCTGCGGGATAAGGCATCTGCCACTGAATTCTGGGAACCAGGTATGTACGTGATCACGAAATCGTACTGGCTAAAGAAGAAAGCCCATTGAGCCTGACGACTGTTGCGACACTGAAGACTCCAAAGACATTGGAGATTACGATGATCAGTCCTGGCTTCAAAAGGCTCTCTGGAACCCATCTAGAAATGCCTCCATTCTTTACAAGCTACTTTGAGAGCGAGTAGTTCTGGTTCCAGTACAGAATAATTGTGTTCAGACTCTGATAGGATATGAGACAGATAAAAGATAGGATGTTCCAATCCATAATTGTCTTGTTTCTGCAGCAGAACAGCCCCAATAGCTGTCTGAGGCATCAGTCACAACAATAAATTTCTTGGTATTGTCAGGATGATGCAACATGGGTGCTTGGGTAAAGGCTGTCTTCTATTCTTGAAACATGCGTTCAGCATCCTTGGTCCAAACGAAACCCTTCTTCAGGTTCTGTTTCTTAATTGTTTGTGTTATGAAACTTTGTAGGTGGGCAAAGTTCTTAATAAACTGATGATAAAAGTTTGATAAACCAAGGAAACATTGCGTTTCCTTAATGGACGTTGGAGAAGACCAATCTAAAACGGCACTGACCTTGTCAGGATCCATGGATATTCTGTGTTGATTAATACAGAACCCTAAATACTTTACTTCAGATTTATGGAACTCACACTTCTCAGGTTTACAAAACATTTGGTTTTTCTTGAGTCTTTCCAGGACTTGCAGGATATGATCTATATGTTGCTCAGGATCACGGGAATATATCAAGATATCATCCAAATAAATGAGTACATGTTGGTTGAGTACATCAGAGAACACCGAATCCATAAATCATTGAAAAACGGAAGGAGCGTTGGTCAGTCCAAAAGGCATAACACAGTACTCACAGTGCCCAAAAGGGGTACGGAAAGCTGTCTTTCATTCATCTCCTTCATTGATCCGAAGGAGATGATAGGCACCCCGTAAGTCTAATTTGGTAAACATCTTGGCTCCTTGAATGGCATCCAATATATCTCTGATTAAAGGCAGCGGATTTCGATCCTTAATCGTTATTCTGTTGAGTTCACCAAAGTCAACACAAGGACGCAGATCCTCAGTCTTCTTTGGGACGAAGAAGAGAGGAGCCCCAGCAGGGGATGTGGAAGGAGCAATCAAACCGTTGTGTAAGTTATCGTCTAAATATTCCTTATGCACCTTCTTTTCTTGGTCTGTCTGAGAATACATTCGACCCAAGGGGACGACTTCATCAGGAATTAAAGGAATAGAACAGTCATAACTGCGATGAGGCGGCAAAATAGGATTACTAGGTTTCTGAAAAATCCTGATATATTCCTGATAACAATCTGGAACTCCCTGGATCATATTGATAGAGTTAGTGTTGTCCTTAGTGGACTGAAAGGACCTTTTTTTGAGTCCAATAAGAAGTAGTGAAGTAACAATTCTGTTGACAAAATGAAGACGTTAGGGATATAGATCTTGTTTCCCAATTGATTTAGGGGTTGTGTCGGGCTAACCGGGGTATTCCCAAAATCATGATGTGGTTTGGTGAGGCTATGAGATCAAGGGCAACATGTTCTTGATGCCCCCCAAATGTCAAACAAAGAGTAGGAGTTGAGGCCACCACGGGTCCTGAGGTTAACGGAGAGCCATCCACTGTATGAACCTGCTCAGGAGTCTCTTTAAGAATGTAGGGAATTCCTTTACTCGTAGCCAGGTCTCATCCAGATAGAGTCCACTGGCTCCACAAACAAGGAGAGCCAGAAGGTGTTCTTCTTGATCTTGTGAACTTTGTAACTTGACTGAGAGGATAAACAGGGTGGATATGCTTTATTTGGAGGAAAATATTGATGGTACTTCAGCTCCTCCCGTCTCCTTCCTGCTTACAGGGGACGGGAGCTGGCGTTTTCCGCAGGTCTTGAGGGACGTACCGGACAACTACGGATCAGGTGGCCAGACTTACCACAGTACAGACAAAGTCCCTTTTGTCATCGTTCCTCACTTTCTGACTCCGTCAATGGCCCACGAACCAGATCTATCTGCATGGGTTCTTCAGGGGGAGGTGGAGAGGCTTCGGATTGGAATATCTTCCGTTTGTCGACTGCTAGCACGAAGGGTACCAGACTGGTATGGAGCTTGCGTTCTACGTCTCTCCATCTTGTGCTCTCCAAGTCTATATTCGATGTTCATAGATTGATCCATTAATTCCTTCAAAGAACAAGCTGGAGAAGAATGTACAAGCTCATCTTTAATTTCTTTACGCAGGCATCGGCGGAAAACCGGCGGAGCACCTGCTGTGTAATGTTACAGTGATTCAAGATGACCATTCCAATGTACACACTGGTATGGAAGCTGCACAAACAGCTATGACTGATTTTTTCTCATCTCTCTGATGGACTCGCCAAAACCCAGAGTCCTTGGACTTTTTGGCCTTTTTCAACTCCTATGGCTTGATGATGGCCATAGAGGGTATCTCAGTGAAACCTTCGAAGAGGTCGTCAGGATTATCACCGCTATGCCTGCAGATAAGGTGAAAGGCCTTGATGGCTTGAATGATACTTTCTATAAAAAAGTTTACCCCCTTGATTACTCCACATCTCCTAGCCATGTATGAGGAATCGCTTTCCACTGGTACTTTACCACCGTCCTTGTGCCCTCATTGTCACAATCCTTAAACCTGGCAAGGATCCCCACCGTTGCAATTCATAACGCCCACTGTCCATGATCCATATAGATAATAAGATTCTTGCCAAACGTATTGCATCACACCTCCTCCCACTGTTACCAACTACTGTGAGACCAGATGTAATGCTATCTGCATTTAACCACTGATGGCGTTTTGACGACTGACTCCATTTTGACCATAGACTCCATTTTCTGCTTAGCTTAGCTCCAGATGCCGTCACATTGGTGACGTAGGGATTTTTCCACGCACAGCTTGTTTTCTACAGAGAACATATTACTGCTCTCCTTCCTACCACAAGATTACATTGTGTTGGGAAAAAACTTAGGGGATGTGGAAGGTACATGATAAGAGAAGGCTTCGGCTCCAGGAATGTTTGTATCAAGGAAAAGTACAGCTTCTCCGTCTCAGGAATGCGCATCGGGGCAAGGCCCGTTCCTTTTCATGTTTTCCATACAGACAGCACTTGAATTTCATAACTTAAGCCAAGGAAGGAGGAGGTTGGCAGAACCTTCCTCTTGGGTTTGTTTAAGGTATATAAGATGGGGAGGCTTGGCACTGACTTAGAAGGAGTTCTTCTGAATGTGGACGCACGGTTCAGGGTAAAATATCCCATGTTGGAAAAATCTTCTACTTCCTAGGCCGTCTAGGACGCCTCGGATTGATGTTGGCAAGGATGAAGAAGTCAACCCCCATGGTGATGCATTTTAATTCCTAATTATCTTGCTTTGCTGTGTGAATCTATATATATATATATATATGTATATATATATATTTTTTTTATTTTATTTTTTTACAGCATACATATTCATTGACATATTGCACTTTTTCTGCCTATCATTATTCAACTGCTGTGATTATTTTAGTATTTGCACGTGTTATACTGCATTCGTGAAGTGCCTTAATAAATTCCTTACTCAGACTATGGTGGTCATTGCAACATTGGCGGTAAAAGCTGCTTACCGCCGTGCAGAAGACCACCAACACACCGCCGCGGCCGCGGAATTCCGCCACAGCTATTATGAACCACATCTCAAAATCCGACAAAATTCAGACACCCACACAAGTCCGCCACACCAAACGTCAGTGATAAACTGCCGAAAACAAAATCTCCACCGTCACGCCAACAGAAATACGCCCATGCTATCACGACCCACGAATCCACGCGGCGGTCTTTCAACCACAGTATTCCATTGGCGGTACACAGCGCCGCGCTCAAAATACACACACTTCTACAAAACACCGCCACATTGGACAATTCCAAATACACACACCTGATACACATACACACACCACTCCCACACACTCAATACAATATAAAACACACACCCACATCACCCACAAACCCCTACGACCAAAAATTCCGAAAGAAGGCCAGAGAGAGACACCACCATCCACAAACTAGCAGCCACAGGCACTCAACACCATCACCCACACAACTTCCATGCACAAAACACCACACACCACTACATATCACCACACTTATCACCACACACCACCGCACACATCACCCACACCACGGCAAAGACACCCCATGTTCTCGGAGGAGGAGCTCAGGGTCATGGTGGAGGAAATCGTCAGGGTAGAGCCACAGCTATTTGGAGCACAGGTGCAGCACACCTCCATAGCTAGGAAGATGGAGCTATGGCGAAGAATAGTCAACAGGGTCAACGCAGTGGGACAGCACCCAAGAAATCGGGACGACATCAGGAAGAGGTGGAACGACCTACGGGGGAAGGGGCGTTCCGTGGTCTCAAGACAACACCTGGCGGTACAGCGGACTGGCGGCGGACCCCCACCTCCTCCCCCACAACTAACAACAAGGGTGTAGCAGGTCTTGGCGATTCTGCATCCTGAGGGCCTCGCAGGAGTTGGTGGAGGAATGGACTCTGGTAAGTCAAACCTTTAACTATCATATCCCCCACCCTACCTGCATGCTATCACAGACCCCCACCCTCACCCCCTCCCCTATCACTCCAACTCCTCACAAATGTACTAATAACACAAACCACACATCCCAACACCAAGCCCTGCATGACACAACAAAGCATGGACACCCATTACTAAAGCATGCCCACTGCACATACCCATAACACCCCCCTCAACCATCATCACACAAGCCCCCACACAGGAATGCTAGAACTGGGGTACACGGTCACCCACCCATTGCACACCATGACAAACACAGATGCAATAATCATGCTTTTATACCCCTGCAGGACCACTACCCAACGTCACCAGACAGGAGGGTCCAGACATCTCCACCCCACCCACAGAAGAGGCCCACAGTGATGACAGCAGCTCTGTCCAACTGTATCCAGATGACCAGCCCGGACAATCGTGGGCCTCGGGACAGTCGGTTCCCCTCACACAGGCACAGCCCACCACAGACCTTCCACCCTCTGGTAACACCAGCACAGCACCCACCCAGCGGGCCCATACCTCCGTCCCCTTGACACGTCAATCAGCTGTGTGACCACCACTACAGGGAACCCAGGATAACCCACCACCCCAACAACAACAGGGACCTGGGGGCAGTGGGCATACGGTCCAGGGGACGGAGGCACAGGAACACAGGGGAACTGGGAGGGCTGCCGTGCGACAGGTGGCGGACAGGCCAAGGGAACCCACTCTCCACGAGGCCCTCTCCTCCATCATGGGAGCATACCACCACTCACAGGAGACAATGGCAACGGTCCTGGGCAAGTTTCAGGAGACCCAGCGCATGCAGGAGGAACAGTATTTGGGGTTCAGGGAGGAATTTAGAACCATCAGCTCCGCCCTGGGCACCATCGTAGGGGTGCTGAAGGAAATACTTAACACCAGGAGGGACACTGTGGCACTACAAGGGGCCCCTGACACTAGCATGGACGATGAACTGCCCACCACCTCCGCCGGCGCTAGTGGACAGGAGGCACCGCCACAGGACCACCACACCAGCACCCCCCCGCAGACGGAGAACCACCCCGCAAACGGTCCCTGAGATCCAGGAACAAGACAGAGCACGATGCCAAGACCCCCGCCAAGAAATGAGACCACCCTCATTGTCAAACCACTGTCCCACTTTGTAACCCTGTCTATATTGGAACTGCCCCAGCTCCACTTATTATGCCCATATGGGCAATGCACCTGTGAGACTAATAGACTGGACTCTGAAGCACAAAACAATCTGGAGTCAGTCTGTGATTTCAAAATTGTGTATTAGCAATGAAAGTGACAAAATGCTTTTTCAAATGTAATGTCAACATACCTATGTCACACATCTCAAGTCCATGAGGAATCTAAGCAGATGACGCACATTGGAAACCACACCTGTGAAACAGTAAGGAAAATGTACAACTCAGTGACCATATACTGGTTGAAATCGACACACAGGATAGAGGTAGAAGTGTTAAAGTACTTGTAGTAGGCAGGAATGTTTTCTCACCTGTGTGTCACTGGAAATATGGCTGGATGACTGAGTCCCTGTTGTCAATGTCTTCTTCCTCTCCTCTGCTTCTCCTCATCACTGTCCACAGGCTCCACAGCGGCCACAACACCGCCATCTGGACCATCCTCCTGCAGAAAAGGCACCTGGCGTCGCAAAGCCAAGTTGTGAAGCATACAGCAGGCCACGATGATCTGGCACACCTTCTTTGGTGAGTAGAATAGGGAACCACCTGTCATATGGAGGCACCTGAACCTGGCCTTCAGGAGACCGAAGGTGCGTTCGATCACCCTCCTAGTCCGCCCATGGGCCTCATTGTAGCGTTCTTCTGCCCTGGTCCTGGGATTCCACACTTGGGTCAGTAGCCATGACAGGTTGGGGTAACTAGAGTCCCCTAATAGCCACACCCGGTGCCTCTGGAGTTGACCCATCACATAAGGGATGCTGCTATTCCGCAGGATGTAGGCGTCATGCACAGAGCCAGGGAACATAGCATTTACCTGGGAGATGTACTGGTCTGCCAAACATACCATCTGTACATTCATGGAATGATAACTCTTCCGGTTCCTGTACACCTGTTCACTCCTGTGGGGGGGGGACCAGAGCTACATGGGTCCCATCAATGGCACCTATGATGTTGGGGATATGTCCCATGGCATAGAAGTCACCTTTCACTGTAGGCAAGTCCTCCACCTGAGGGAAAACGATATAGCTCTGCATGTGTTTCAGAAGGGCAGACAACACTCTGGACAACATGTTGGAAAACATAGGCTGGGACATCCCTGATGCCATGGCCACTGTTGTTTGAAATGACCCACTTGCAAGGAAATGGAGCACTGATAGCACCTGCACTTGAGGGGGGATTCCTGTGGGATGGCGGATTGCTGACATCAGGTCAGGCTCCAACTGGGTACACAGTTCCTGGATTGTGGCACGGTCAAACCTGTAGGTGATGATCAAACTTCTTTCCTCCATTGTCGACAGGTCCACCAGCGGTCGGTACACCGGAGGATTCCGCCATCTCCTCACATGTCCCAGCGGACGGTGCCTATGGAGGACAACAACGGCCACAGAGTCAAACAACTCAGAGGTATGTACCCACAGTCTACACAGAACACCATTCATACACAAAATGTGGCCTGTATTTGTCTTGTGAGACAAGGCCTAGGTATGTGTGACACAGTTGGTAATTAGGCCATGTGGGCCTCTGAAATAGCGGCTGTCTGACCTCTAAACTGGGACAATGGGATGTGAGGTAACTGCGCTGGCGTTGTACACCGTCGCGGTAGGCGGTCGAAGACCGCGGCGCAATGCTGCATTGGCTAACATTGGACCCTATGGGTCCCAGGAGCCAATGACGATGTACGCTGGCAGTGATGGTACGCACCGCCACGGACGTGACCGCCATTTTCGATCTGTTCAATCACTCGATACCTGATCTTCGACAGGAGAGGACCTACACTGCAAGTGCTGCTGTGACCTCGGTCTAGAAGAGACAATGGCTCGTGCGTCTGGGGAAAGGGCCCCTGCCTTTACTGCAGAGGAGTTGGAGAAGCTCGTCGACGGGGTCCTCCCCCTGTACACGCTATTCTACGGTCCTCCTGACCAACAGGTAAGTACACAGGGAACATGTTGTATGGGCTATGCCTGTGTGGAGAGGGCTGGTTGTAAGAAGGAAGGGGGCACAGTTCTGCATGCATGAAGGACTGTGAATGCATGTGCCACATGGCAAGGGTAGGGATGTGGGCCACTCACATTGACGTTGCAGTTGGTAATGACTTCTCTTCTTCCCCTGTACATGTCATGTAGGTCAGCGTCCACCAGAAGAAGGATATTTGGCGTGCCATCGCCAAGGACGTCCGGACCCTGGGGGTCCACCACAGACGGAGCACCCACTGCCAGAAAAGATGGGAGGACATTCGCCGCTGGAGCAAGAAGACGGCGGAGGCTCAGCTGGGGATGGCGTCCCAACGTGGGAGGGGTGCCCGTCGAACCATAACCCCCTGATGTTCCGGATCCTGGCGGTGGCCTACCCTGAGCTGGATGGGCGCTTGAGGACATCACAGCAGACACAAGGGGGTGAGTACATTATCATTCAGCGGACTTTGCGCACAGTGAAGGTGTCTGGGTGGGGGAGGAGGGCTGTGGGTTTCCCTAGGCCAGGGCGAGTTCTGTAGGCTAGGCCCCTCCGTAATGCAGGCCATGTGGCACCCCACCCCACCTCTGTAGAGTGCCAAGTACAGGTATTCATGCCCCTGTGTCATCTATGTGTGCAGATGTCGTCCATAGCCATGTAGGCCATTTCCCAGGAATTGCATCTGTAGAGCCCAACAGCGCGACGTAGTGCAGGGGGCTGCTGTGTGTGTATTGTCCACCAACGGTAGCGGTAAGCCATGCACTCAACCTGTCTTTCTTCTGTCGTCTCCCCTCTTTTTGTGGTCTCCCTGTTCTTGTGTGCATTAGCATCATCAGGCGGAGGTACAGTACACCGGAGCACGAGGGAGCTGCATCCCACATGGCCATGGAGGGCCACACCACGGACTCAGAATACACCAGTGGGACGGAGGGCGAGGGGAGCACCAAGGCGGTCACAGGATCTGCAACCAGCAACATGGACTCATCCTCCGATCGGAGCTCCCTTGTGGTGGCGGCAACATCTGTGCCCCCCACTTCTACAGGTACAGCCGCCACCCTCCTTACCAGCACTGCCCTGCCAGCAGCCCCTCAGCCTTCGCTCCGTGCCCGCTCACCCAGGAGGGTGGGCATCACCTTCGCCCCAGGCACCTCAGCCCCTGCCCTGTCACCTCTGCTGCCCTCTGTGAGGAGTCCATTGACCTCCTCAGGTCACTCTCTGTTGGGCAGTCTACCATTTTGAATGCCATCCAGGGTGTAGAAAGGGAGTTGCAACACACAAATGCATTCCTGGAGGGCATTCATTCTGGTCAGGCTGCCCTTCATCGAACCCTGCAAACTCTGGCCTCAGCACTGATGGCAGCCATTGTCCCTGTGTCTAGCCTCCCCCCTCCAACTTCCTCCACCCAGACCCAATCCCCTGTACCCCAGCCTATCCCAAGCACACCATCAGACCAGCCTGCACACACCTCACCACACAAGGGAAGCTCAGGCAAACATAAGCACCACACATCCCACAGGCACTCACGCAAGCATCACACACATACAGAAACACCAACATCCACTGCCTCCACTGTGTCCCCCTCCTCCTCGTCTCCCTCCTCCCTCCTAGTCTCGTCTACACTCACACCTGCATGCACTACCACTACAGCCACTACGTCCCGCACCAGCACACCCACCACCACACCCCGCTCACGTGCAGTCACCACCTCCACTACCATTTCCACGTCCCCTGTGTCCTCTCCCAGTGTGTCTGTGACGCCCCCTCCGAAGATACACAAATGCAGGCACACGCCCACTCAACAGCTATCCACCTCACGACAGCCTCCAGCCCATTCACCTGCACCCAAATCCACAAAGGTTACACCTCCTACAACCACCACCTCTTCCTCCACTCCCAAACCCCCTCCAGCTACCCGTTCCAGTGTCTCCCAAAAACTTTTCCTGTCCACCCTTAACCTATTCCCCCCCCTGTCCAACTCATAGGTCCTGTACTAGCACCTCAACCCAAAAATCTCCGGGACCAGTGGTGCCTGTTGTTACATGTATGTGGAGTGCACCGGCCACCAGGCCAGCCAGTGTGGCACGGAGCCACAGCACAGCCAGTCCCCACCCTGTGAAGCACCAGAAGTTGGACAGTGCCCGGCGGGAGAGGGGGAAGACTCCAGCCAGCAAAGCCGCTCACAGGGGTCCCGGGGGAGTGTCGACTCAGCTGTGACTCCTAAGGTGGGGAAGGGGCAGAAGAAATCTCCAAAGTCTGGGAGGAGCAGCACAGCAGAGAAGACCGCCATCATCCCTGCTGCCCAGGAGGACACCGCCAGCCCCAGAGTCACTGGCCAGGAGGCCACCGCCAGCCTCATCGTCACTGCCCAGGAGGCAACCGCCAGCCCCAGAGTCACTGCCTAGGAGACCACCGCCAGCCCCAGAGTCACTGGCCAGGAAACCACCGCCAGCCTCATCGTCACTGCCCAGTAGGCCACCGCCAGCCCCAGAGTCACTGGCCAGGAGGCCACCGCCAGCCTCATCGTCACTGCCCAGGAGGCCACCGCCAGCCCCAGAGTCACTGGCCAGGAGGCCACCGCCAGCCTCATCGTCACTGCCCAGGAGGCCACCGCCAGAGTCACTGCCCAGGAGGCCACCGCCAGAGTCACTGCCCAGGAGGCCACTGCCAGCCACAGCCCAGCTGGCCAGGAGGGCCCCGCAAGCCACAGCCCAGCTGACCCATGAAGGACCGCCAGCCACAGCCCTGCTGGGCAATGAAGGACCGCCTTGGCAAGGACCGCTGAACAGGGCAAAGACCGCCATGGAAAGCACAGCTGAACAGGTCTGACACTGGCAACTCAAGCACCGCTGAACAGGCCAAGGACCGCTGAACAGGGCAAAGAACGCCATGCAAAGCACCGCTAGCCCCTTTGCGGCAGGGGCAGTGACGCAACTGGGACCGTCACAGGGTGTGTGCTGCACTCAGGGCACCAGTCCCCCTCGAGAACCAGTGGAGAACAGCATCCACTTCGTAGGTCCTTGGCAGGATGTAGCACTCTGGGCACCAGTCCCCCTCCAGAACCAGTGGAGAACAGCATCCACTCCGTCTGTCCTTGGCAGGATGAAGCACTCTGGGCACCAGTCCCCCTCCAGAACCAGTGGAGAACAGCATCCACTCCGTCTGTCCTGCACAGGATGAAGCACTATGGGCCCCAGCCCCCTCCAGAACCAGTGGAGAACAGCATCCACTCTGTCTGTCCTTGGCAGGATGAAGCACTCTGGGCACCAGTCCCCCTCCAGAACCAGAGGAGAACAAGCATCCACTCCGTCTGTCCTGCACAGGATGAAGCACTATGGGCACCAGTCCCCCTCCAGAACCAGTGGAGAACAGCATCCACTCCGTCTGTTCTGCACAGGATGAAGCACTCTGGGCACCAGTCCCCCTCCAGAACCAGTGGAGAACAGCATCCACTCCGTCTGTCCTTGGCAGGATGAAGCACTCTGGGCACCAGTCCCCCTCCAGAACCAGTGGAGAATAGCATCCACTCTGTCTGTCCTGCACAGGATGAAGCACTCTGGGCACCAGTCCCCCTCCAGAACCAGTGGAGAACAGCATCCACTCCATCTGTCCTTGGCAGGATGAAGCACTCTGGGCACCAGTCCCCCTCCAGAACCAGTGGAGAACAGCATCCACTCCGTCTGTCCTACACAGGATGAAGCACTCTGGGCACCAGTCCCCCTCCAGAACCAGTGGAGACCTGGATCCACTTGAGAGACTGTGGCTTTGCACTCCCCAGGATTGAACAATGGGCAACCCACCCACTGTAGAGACTTGAGAGACTGTGGCTTTGCACTCCCCAGGATACATCAATGGGCATGGAGCCCCCTCGTGGATCTGGCGTGGTGCACTCATCCAGCTGAGGTGCCCCCCCTTCCCTTCCCCCTGAGGTGCCTGTTGTATTTCGATCTGATGCCCCTGCAGTGTTCTCTCCGTTTGGATCGGGTATCTTGTGTGGGCCTCGCCCATGCATTTTGGGCCCAGTGGTCCACGGACTATGAATGGTGCAATACCTGCACTACTAATCGAGGTGTATATTGTGTTTATTGTGTATATATATATATGTATATATTTGCTTACTGTATTTTGATATATTACAATGGTTCCACTCATTTCCTTTTGTCTTTGCATTCTTCCGGGGGGGCTAGGGGGTGTTACTGTAATGTATAGATATGCATTGGTGTTTGTGTTGTAGTGGGTGACGGTCGGGGTGGGGGTTGGGATGTTGGTTGTGTGTGTCCCTGTGTTTTTGCCTCCCCCTCCCCTATGTCGTAGGTGCAGTACTCACCATGGTCTTCGCCGCCGGCGATGATGATCCTCGCAGAGGAGCAGGAAGACTAGCGCTGGCAGAATATGGAATACCGGCTCCATGGTGCCCTCCTTCCTCGTGGAGTGTGTAGAGGTGAGCGTTTTCCCTTTGAAAGGGCTGTTTCCGCCGTGTTTTTATCCGCGGTGAATCCGCCCCGTAAAAGGTGGCGGATTGGTAGGTTGTGATACTGTGTGCGGTACATTGTCTTCCGCCTGTCTTTTGGCAGTGACCGCCGCACTGTTTGTTTGTACCGCCGTGGCGGTCGGAGTGTTAAAGTGTCTGTCTTTGTTGGCGGTTTCCGCCACGGTCATAATTCCAATTCTTTTACCGCCAGCCTGTTGGCGGTCTTACCGCCGCTTTAACACCGTCCGCCAGGGTTGTAATGACCACCTAAGAGTGCTGCATTCTTTGCATTCTTTAGCTTCGTTCTTCGTGAAAGATTTAAAAGTGAGAAATGTTTGGCAAAAAGTCAAAGGCAGTTTCCAAGGTCCAAATGACATACCAGGGTGGGAACAAGCATCATATGATGTTCTTGCGAATTAATGGTATTGTGGAGCAGGAGTATGTGAAAACTGGGGCGGATGTCTTATTGATGCTGAACCAAAAACTGTTTTACTCTTTTTACAGAAAGTGCCAGTAGAACGGGGATGTGATTTATCTATTTTAGGCAGACGGGATCCTGTTATCTGTTTATAGAAAAATGCCTGAAAAATGTGCACAGTTAGAAACAAGAAAATCAGCAATTGGAGAAGCAGCTAGTTGATGCTAAAAATAACGTAACCATGCTGTCTTGTCAGAATACGTTATTGCAGGATAAAGTGGATACTTATCAATCTGTCGCACAAAAGGCAGCTGTTCAGATATCTTAAACGTAGGGGTAGAGTCAATCAAAAGAAAGTTAATTTAGCTATTGCTATTAGCTATTGCTAAAGGAGGGTTAAATTGGGATCCAAAAATCTGGGATGCCAATATCTGGGAAACCACAGATTTTTTGGATTCCAGAGATAAAAAAAGGTTGGGGCCAGCTTGAGCCAGACAAACAGAAATTGGTTGTGCACAGCCTATATTTAGATGGACAATACCAGACAAAACTTGTGGAGTAAGGGTGTTTGAGATACACTCCCTACAAGATTATACACAACAGGAAGTCAGTGATATCATAGACAGTTTCAAGCAGAGATTCGTGGAAACATAACTTACATCGATGGTGCGATTATTTGATACAGGAGCTTAATGTTAGATATAGGAGACACTTCTAAGTTTTGTACTCTTAGCACTGACCCCATAATACAGGAGCAGTGTAGGGTTTATCAGGGTAACCAACAGATCACCCTACTGCAGCTAGTAGTCGTGGGGTGTAGCCATAAGTATCCTACAGAATCAAACTGGCCACAAAATGACAAGCACTAGTACACCTTAAGAGATGCAATGCAGGGAATTAAGGAGGAGGAAATGAAAACTGCTATTTTCCTGGGTGATGCTCACCGTCTATTAGATGGACTGCTCTCTGTGTCAGTGCAAAAGAACGAGTTACTTACCTTCGGTAACGACTTTTCTGGTGGATACATTAGCTACCTGTGGATTCCTCACCTCATGAATACTCCCATGGCGCCAGCATTCTACGGAAATCTTCTTACTAGTCTCTGCACGTCGACGAGGACGTCACTGTCTCGCACGCGACGCCGTCTGACGTCATACAGGCAATAAGAGGTCCTCGACGACGTGCGGACGTCAGTACCAATCATTTTTTACGTGCATGAGAACAACCAGGCAATGCAATGAAAGAACAAAGCAACATCCATTATATTGTAAAAATACACCACATTGTATGAATAACTGTAAATCTTTTTTATGTACATATATATATATACAGGGAGTGCAGAATTATTAGGCAAATGAGTATTTTGACCACATCATCCTCTTTATGCATGTTGTCTTACTCCAAGCTGTATAGGCTCGAAAGCCTACTACCAATTAAGCATATTAGGTGATGTGCATCTCTGTAATGAGAAGGGGTGTGGTCTAATGACATCAACACCCTATATCAGGTGTGCATAATTATTAGGCAACTTCCTTTCCTTTGGCAAAATGGGTCAAAAGAAGGACTTGACAGGCTCAGAAAAGTCAAAAATAGTGAGATATCTTGCAGAGGGATGCAGCACTCTTAAAATTGCAAAGCTTCTGAAGCGTGATCATCGAACAATCAAGCGTTTCATTCAAAATAGTCAACAGGGTCGCAAGAAGCGTGTGGAAAAACCAAGGCGCAAAATAACTGCCCATGAACTGAGAAAAGTCAAGCGTGCAGCTGCCACAATGCCACTTGCCACCAGTTTGGCCACATTTCAGAGCTGCAACATCACTGGAGTGCCCAAAAGCACAAGGTGTGCAATACTCAGAGACATGGCCAAGGTAAGAAAGGCTGAAAGACGACCACCACTGAACAAGACACACAAGCTGAAACGTCAAGACTGGGCCAAGAAATATCTCAAGACTGATTTTACTAAGGTTTTATGGACTGATGAAATGAGAGTGAGTCTTGATGGGCCAGATGGATGGTCCCGTGGCTGGATTGGTAAAGGGCAGAGAGCTCCAGTCCGACTCAGACGCCAGCAAGGTGGAGGTGGAGTACTGGTTTGGGCTGGTATCATCAAAGATGAGCTTGTGGGGCCTTTTCGGGTTGAGGATGGAGTCAAGCTCAACTCCCAGTCCTACTGCCAGTTCCTGGAAGACACCTTCTTCAAGCAGTGGTACAGGAAGAAGTCTGCATCCTTCAAGAAAAACATGATTTTCATGCAGGACAATGCTTCATCACACGCGTCCAAGTACTACACAGCGTGGCTGGCAAGAAAGGGTATAAAAGAAGGAAATCTAATGACATAGCCTCCTTGTTCACCTGATCTGAACCCCATTGAGAACCTGTGGTCCATCATCAAATGTGAGATTTACAAGGAGGGAAAACAGTACACCTCTCTGAACAGTGTCTGGGAGGCTGTGGTTGCTGCTGCACGCAATGTTGATGGTGAACAGATCAAAACACTGACAGAATCCATGGATGGCAGGCTTTTGAGTGTCCTTGCAAAGAAAGGTGGCTATATTGGTCACTGATTTGTTTTTGTTTTGTTTTTGAATGTCAGAAATGTATATTTGTGAATGTTGAGATGTTATATTGGTTTCACTGGTAATAATAAATAATTGAAATGGGTATATATTTTTTTTTGTTAAGTTGCCTAATAATTATGCACAGTAATAGTCACCTGCACACACAGATATCCCCCTAACATAGCTAAAACTAAAAACAAACTAAAAACTATTTCCAAAAATATTCAGCTTTGATATTAATGAGTTTTTTGGGTTCATTGAGAACATGGTTGTTGTTCAATAATAAAATTAATCCTCAAAAATACAACTTGCCTAATAATTCTGCACTCCCTGTATATATATATAAAACTCTTTCTTTTAAAAATATATACACACACCAAGTATATACATAAAGATATATACACATATACCCATATATATATATAAATATATTATATATATACATCTATTGCACCCTCAAAGATCAAGAGGAGCGCACTCAAGGATTACTTGGCAAGACCATAAAGGCAACGGGGAGGCGGGTGGGACCGTGAGGAATCCACAGGTAGCTAATGTATCCACCAGAAAAGTCGTTACCGAAGGTAAGTAACTCGTTCTTCTGATGGATACAACTACCTGTGGATTCCTCACCTCATGAATAGAGTCCCAAAGCAGTACCACGCCCGGCGATGGGTGCCTAAATGGTCAAACCAAGAAATCCTGCAGCACTGACCGTGCAAAATGGCCGTCCCTTCTAACCTCAGAATCTAAACAGTAATGTTTTGCAAAAGTGTGAAGGGACGACCAAGTTGCGGCCTTGCAGATGTCGACCACAGGAACACCTCTGGCTAAGGCCGAAGTGGCCGACTTAGCTCTGGTGGAATGAGCTCTAATGCCCTCAGGAGGATCCTTCTTTGCCAAAGAGTAACATATTTTAATGCAAAGAACAACCCACCTGGATAGTGTTCTCTTGTGGACTGCCTTTCCTCTCCTCTTGCCCACGTATCCAATAAACAGCTGATCCTCCAGCCTGAAATCCTTTGTTCTATTGATAAAGAAGCTCAACGCTCTCTTTGGATCCAGACGGTGCAGTCTTTCTTCCTCTTTGGAAGGATGAGGCGGAGGATAGAACGTGGACAAAGTAATTGCCTGAGCCAAATGGAAGGGTGAAACAACCTTCGGGAGGAAAGCAGCCTTGGTCCTCAACACCACCTTATCCCCATAAAAAGTTGTATAAGGGGGTTTTACTGATAAGGCCTGCAACTCACTCACTCTCCTTGCTGATGTTATAGCTATCAGGAAGACTGTTTTTAAAAACAAATACCTTAAGGGGCAAGAATGCATAGGTTCAAAAGGGGACCCCATAAGGAAAGTCAGGACTAAGGACAAATCCCATTGCGGCATAACGAATGGCTTTGGAGGATATTGATTTAGAAGACCTTTCAAGAATCTGATAACAATAGGGGATTTAAATAAAGATGGTTGGTCTGGAAGACATATGAAGGCTGACAAGGCCGATAAATAACCTTTAATGGTAGCCACTGCACAACCTTTCTGCGCCAGAGATAGAGCAAAAGACAAAACGTCCGATAGATGAGCTTGTAAAGGATCAATCTGCCTCTCTCCACACCACGCAACAAATTTAGACCACCTATTAGCGTAGATAGATTTAGTGGAGTGTCGCCTGGCCGCTAATATAACATCCACTACCTCAGGCGGGAGAGAGAAGGAACTCAGGTTGCCCCGTTCAATCTCCAGGCATGTAGGTGCAGACTCTGGAGGTTGGGGTGTAGAACCTGCCCCTGCGACTGCGAGAGGAGGTCTGCCCTGAAAGGGAGACGGAGCGGCGGGCACGTTGAGAGTTGGAGAAGGTCGGAGTACCACACCCTCCTTGGCCAATCCGGAGCTATTACGATTACTAGAGCCCGGTCTTGGCGAATCTTCCTCAATACTCGAGGAATCAAGGGTATGGGAGGAAACGCGTAAAGCAACTGGCCGCACCAGGTCATTTGAAACGCGTCCCCCAATGCTTCCTGCATCGGATACTGAAGGCTGCAGAACAACGGACAATGCGCGTTCTCTCGAGTGGCGAACAGATCTACCCGAGGAAACCCCCACTTCTGGAAGATTAAACGGACTTGATCTGGATGGAGACGCCACTCGTGGTCTGCCGAGAAGTGGCGACTGAGACTGTCCGCACGCACGTTCAAGACTCCGGCCAGATGGTTTGCTATCAAGCAAATCCGATGGTCCTTTGCCCAGGACCATAGTCGAAGAGCTTCTCTGCAGAGAAGGTACGACCCCACTCCTCCCTGCTTGTTTATGTACCACATCGTGGTAGTATTGTCCGTTAGGACCTGTACCGACTGACCACGAAGGGAAGGGAGGAAGGCCTTGAGAGCCAGACGTACAGCCCGTAACTCTAACAGATTGATGTGAAAAATCTGTTCCTCTGGAGACCAAAGACCTTTGATCTCCAGATCCCCCAGATGAGCTCCCCACCCTAGAGTGGAAGCATCCGTTATGACTGTGGCCACTGGTGGCGACTGCTGGAACGGTTTTCCTTGTGAAAGATTGTTGCTTGCAATCCACCACTTCAAATCCACAGCAGCATCTCTGGAGATCTTGACAGTACCCTCTAGATCCCCTCTGTGTTGAGACCACTGCCTTCGGAGGCACCACTGAAGAGCCCTCATGTGCCAGCGAGCATGCGTGACCAACAGAATGCAGGAGGCAAAAAGACCGAGCAGACGAAGGACCTTGAGGACTGGAACTACCGCTCCGTTTCGAAACATTGGAACCAAATCCTGAATATCTTGAATCCGCTGAGGCGGAGGAAAGGCCCGACCCAATGTCGTATCCAGTACTGCCCCTATGAACAGGAGGCGCTGAGAGGGCTCCAGGTGAGATTTGGGCTCGTTCACCGAAAAGCCCAGGTCGAACAACAACTGGGTTGTTGACTGCAGATGACGCAACACAAGCTCCGGGGACTTGGCTTTGATCAACCAATCGTCCAAGTAAGGGAATACTGCTATCCCCTTCCTTCTGAGCTCTGCCGCAACCACCGACATCACCTTCGTGAAGACTCGAGGTGCTGAAGTAAGACCAAACGGAAGGACCGCAAACTGGTAGTGTTGCGATCCCACCACAAACCGGAGATACTTCCTGTGTGACTTGAGTATCAGGATATGAAAGTAAGCATCCTGCAAGTCGACAGACACCATCCAGTCTTCCATGTTCAACGCCAAAAGCACCTGTGCTAGGGTCAGCATCTTGAACTTTTCCTGCTTGAGGAACCAATTCAAGATCCTCAGGTCCAGAATTGGTCTCAAACGACCATCCTTCTTGGGAATCAGGAAATACCTTGAGTAAACTCCTTGACCCCTTTCCTGCTCCGGGACCAACTCCACCGCGCCCTTTAAAAGGAGGACTTCCACCTCCTGTTCTAGCAACAGGAGGTGTTCTTGTGAACAATACGAAGGGCGGGGCGGGATGAGGGGCGGAAACTCCCGAAAGGGAAGGGTGTAGCCTTTTCCCACAACACTGAGAACCCAAGTGTCCGACGTAACAGTCTCCCATTTGGTGAGAAAATGCTGTAATCTTCCCCCTACAGGAGAGGAGTGAGTGGGAAATGGTGGAAGCCTAAGGCTGCTTCCCCTGCTGCACCCCGCCAGAGGATGAGGAAGAGGCAGAGTGCTGCTGAGAGGCTCCCCTGGTGCGGACCCTACCCCTCCCCCTAAAAGATCTATAGGGGTGGGAAGAGGCAGGTTGCTGATATCTTCCCCGAAAGGAAGAGGAGGAAGAGCCACGCCCAAATCCACGAAACCTCCTGAAGAATCTGGAAGAGGCCGTGGAAGAAGGAGCTTGGAGTCCCAACGACTTAGCCGTGGCCCTGCTCTCCTTAAAGCGTTCCAAGGCCGAATCAGCCTTAGCCCCAAACAGTTTGTCCCCATCAAACGGGAGATCCAACAATGTGGACTGTACATCTGCCGAAAAGCCCGAGTTACGTAGCCAGGCCTGTCTCCTTTCCACCACAGTTGTGCCCATTGCTCTGGCTACCGAGTCGGTGGTATCCAGTCCCGTCTGGATAATTTGGGTCGCAGCAGCCTGGGCATCAGAGACAAGATCCAAAAGACCCTGGGGAAGCTCTGTAAACGAAGAGGAGATGTCATCCATCAGAGCATGAATATACCTCCCCAGGATACAGGTCGCATTAGTGGCTTTTAACGCCAGACTGCAGGACGAAAAAATCTTCTTCGACTGCGCCTCTAGCTTTTTTGAGTCTCTGTCCCCAGGCACCGTCGGGAAAGAACCAGGCGCTGATTTGGACGAACAGGAGGCCTGCACAACCAAGCTCTCCGGCGTAGGGTGCCTAGATAGGAAACCAGGATCAGTTGGAGCCGTCCGATACCTCCTGGCCACGGCTCTGTGAACTGCTGGGGAAGATGCCGGCTTCTTCCACACCTCTAAAACCGGATCCAGCAGAGCGTCATTAAAAGGTAATAGAGGCTCCGCCGCGGCTGAGGCCGGATGCAACACCTCTGTCAAAAGGTTTTGTTTCGCCTCCACCACCGGCAAAGGCAGGTCCAAAAAACTAGCTGCCTTCCGTACCACTGTATGAAAGGAAGCAGCTTCCTCGGTATATTCCCCCGGGGACGAAAGGTCCCACTCAGGGGAAGTGTCCAGCCCACTGGCCGACTCCAGTCCACGCAGCCCATCACCCGAGTCCTCTAGCTCTCCTTCCTCTAGGGCTCGTTGGTACTCCTGCTCCTCTAGTACCCGGAGAGCACGCCTCCTTGAATGCAGTCGTTGCTCAATCCGCGGAGTCGACAACACCTCCGCCGAAGTCGGAGATCGGCGCCGATCTTCCGAAGCCACCGACGCCTCATCCGGCGCCACAGGTAACTTCGGCGCCGACTGAAGAGCAGATGAAACGGATGGACCCACCGGAGTCACAGGCCGAAATCTCGACGTCGACGGGATGGAAATCCCTGGGGCCAATCCCTCCGAAGCCATCGGAGCGGCCACCGGCGCCGACACTGGCGCCGAGCCCACGTTCCCAAACGGGAGAAAGGGCATAAAGGGTGCCGGCCGAAGAGGCGCAGGATCACCCAAAGAAAAGGCCAAAGGCCCAGCCGGAGCACCCCCTGGAGCCATCTGTTGGAAGATGGCATACATCGCATTCAAGAATGCGGAACTATCGGCTCCAGGGGTGGGAAAAGCCGGATACTGGGGTGCCTGACTCGGAGGCGACCCCGACGCCGGCCTCGGCGTCTGCGCCGGAGAAAACACCTGAGGCTCCAATACCTCAATCACCGACGCCTGTCCAGGCGAAGTTGGAGACGTCGGAGAGAGCAACGGCGTCGAAGGATGCGGCGTCACCGTGGGGCTGACCTCCCATGTCCTCCGGCGCCGATCCGGAGACCTGGAACGAGCCTCCCTTGAATGACGCCGAGATTCTCTACGGCGCCGGGAGTCTCGATGACGCCGATGTCTTGGAGAAGACTTTTTCTTGTGATGCTTCTCCTTTGACTTGGCCATAAACAGCTTCGCCTCGCGTTCTTTAATGGCCTTCGGATTCATGTGCTGACACGAATCACAAGTCGAGACGTCGTGGTCGGAGCTCAAACACCAAAGGCAATCGGAATGAGGATCCGTCACCGACATCTTGCCTCCACACTCACGACAAGGCTTAAATCCAGACTTTCTCTGCGACATTATTTCCACAGAGAAAGAGTACGCAGCAAGATATACACTGTAACCGCAAGAGTAACAGTTGCTCCCTCGAAGATAACCGTTTCGAATGCACGGAAAAAAGGGAACTGACGTCCGCACGTCGTCGAGGACCTCTTATTGCCTGTATGACGTCAGACGGCGTCGCGTGCGAGACAGTGACGTCCTCGTCGACGTGCAGAGACTAGTAAGAAGATTTCCGTAGAATGCTGGCGCCATGGGAGTATTCATGAGGTGAGGAATCCACAGGTAGTTGTATCCATCAGAATAAAATGGTTTGCCTTGCTCCTTCAGCTTACAAGCAAGTAATAATGACTCTCCTAATTAATCAGACAGGGCAGGTATTGAAAGCTGAACTGGAGGCAGTTTGCGAGTTAGGAGAGCTTGGATACTGGACACAACCTGAGAGAGTCTCAAGGTATGAGGGTCGCACAGATAATAACAGAGTATCTAGGAGAGACATGTTTATGGCATTAGTGAAGGATTGTGTCAACAAGGTCAGATTGATGGGATAGATACAAATGTTTCTGGGAGATGTATGTAAGAGGGCTGGAGAGAAAGGAGGACAGCAGGAAAGTGAAAAAGCAGGATAATAAACAAGTGAATCGGGCCAGCCACAGATGCTGGAGGAAGGAAAAGAGAGGGAGAAAAATGTTTCTTCACAAGGAAAAGAGGAGGAAGATTCGGACAGCGATTGGTTAACTGCTGAGAACAGTGAAAGAGAGGAATCTACTTGCAGATATGAGAGCATATATCCAGACCTGACTTGGGCAAATGTTGACAGGTTTAAATCGGATTAGGAAACAGGCCAAGTTCTGGTACAGGGATGGGCTCGTAAAGATAACAGGCATGGACACACTACCACTGATTAGCAGGGGTAAAGTGCACAGAGTTCTATATCTGGCAACAATATGGACCACCAACATGGTAAAAAATAAAGCAGGGTGACCCTGCAGAAAGGGAACATTTTCAACAGTACAGCCCACAAGGTCTCAATATAGGGATGGCTGGCTGTCAAATTTAGATTCACAAGTTCGGTAGGGAGCTCGAAGGACGTCAACTGTAAAGCTCAATCTTCAGGCACAGGGGTGCAAGTTGTGCATGCTTGGATGCAGGAGGCTCTATTGTTCTTGTGACAGTAGTTCTTCCCGAAGAGGAATCCACATTGGAGGACAGATGCTCCTGGCCAGACGTTCTCGGTATCCCACTCTTCTGGCTCAGCCTGTAACCACTAAGATAACTTAGGCCCGGATGTTCATGATCTTCTTAAGGACAATTGACATACAGAAATCCCGAGCTCCAGTCCCACTGAAAGGCAACTCAGAGGGAGAATTGCCTTGGGAATGCCAAAGTACTAAAGTTTGGACATTGCATTCTCTGCGGTGACAAGCAGATTGAGTCTTGCGCGCTGCTCAGTGGTGTCGTTGGCACTGGAAATTATGTGTGTTGTGCCTATGTAGAAGCCAACCCACCGCACTGAAATCAGATCTTCACTGTTTTTCTGCACCAAAAGCATAGAGCCAAACTGAGAAGAAATGACTAGTGAGCCAGTATGAGATCTGGAAGGATCTCTAGAATGTTACGTACACCGTTCCCAGAACTGGATGGATGGAAGAGTTGGTCAAGAATTTGCTGCTAATTAGAGACTCTACCAGATAAGGCATTAACAAAGGTAAGCAACTTGTTCATCTGATAGAGACTTCTAGCCACAGATTTCTTACCTTAGAAAGGATACCAAAGCAATCTTTCCCATGAGGTGGGTCTAAGGACTGTTATACTAAAAAGTGCTGGAGGATCAAATGGGCGATATGCCCATGTTTCTGAATCTGACTCTATAAGCAGTAATGTTTGACACACGTATGAAGCCATGCCTGCATGACAGATAGTCAGACCTGGGACTCCTATGGCCAACGCTGTTGTTACAGCCTTAGCTCTTGTGGAATGAGAGCTCAAGACCTAAGGAAGTTGCTTCTTGGCTAATGTTAAGCAGATTTTAATACAGATATGATGTATCCAGAAATAGTTCGTTGGTGAACTATCTTGCCTTTCTTCACACCAGCAAAGCCAAAGAAGAGTTGATCATTCACCGGGTAGTCCTTGGTACAAATGTAAAATGATAGCGCCCTTTCTGGGTCCAGAAAATGGAGTCTCTCATCTTTCTTGGTAGGATGAAGCGAAGTGAAAAAGGTAGGCAATTTGATGGTCTGCCAAACATGGAAAGGTGTAACCACCTTTGGTAAAAAGGGGGCACAGGTCATAAAGAAAAATGTGCCTGAGAAAAAGGTGGTGTACATGGGGATTAACCGAAAGGGCATGCAACTCACTACACTCTGGGCAGATGTTATTGCCACAGGGATGACTGTTTTAATGGTCTGCAGTCTGAGAGGGAAGCTGTGCATAGGCTTAAATAGCGAACACAAGAGAAAGACAAAAACTAAATTAAGATCCCACTGGGGCATAATGAAGAGCTTATAAGGAAACATGTTGAAAGCCTTTTAGGAAATGAGTCACAATAGGTCACTTGAATAGGGAAGGTTGGTACAACAACCGCAGTAAGGCTGAAATGGCAGAAAGGTAACCCTTCTGTGGCCAAATAAAAATAAAAGTACTTCAGAAAAGGGTGTAGACATAAGATCAATGGATTTGGCAGCACACCAAGCCACAAATTTGTCCCACTGGCAAGCATAAATCGTTTTCGTGGAGGTATGACTGACTGCCAAGATGATATCCGAGACTTCAGGGAGGGACATCAAACACCCTCAACTGTTGCAGCTCGATCACCACCAATACAGGTGGAGTGTGCATGTTGGGGTGCAAGACCCTGCCCTCTGGATGCAACAGGAGATCCTCCCAAAGGGGCAGTATGATCAGAGAACAGTTGCTCATGGCTCAGGAGTTTGGGATACCAGACTCTCCTTGCCAAATCTCAGGCCACCAAGATGACTTGGGCTCGGTCCCATAGGAGTCCTGAACTCTACCTGAGATGAAATACGTCTCTGAGAGAGAGCTGCCTATGAAACTTCAGCACCCAGAAGTGCTGAAATTTTGTTAACTTGGGGGTAGAGAACAGTTCTAACCAAGATTCTCCCCAAACTCTAAAGAGACCTTGCACTACCTCCAGATGAAGATGCCATTTGTGATCAGCAAGACATCAATGACTGAGTTCATCTGCTCTGGTGTTCAGCAAGCACGCCAGATGTTAAACCACCAGAAATATGTCTTGATGTTCAAGCCACGTTCATGGACGCAGGGTTTCTTGGCACAGAGTCCATAACCCCACTCCACCCTGCTTGTTGCAATACCACAAGATGGTGGTGTTTTCCATGCACTCCCTGGTTCAGTGAACTTGGGTGCAACTCTGTGAGTCGGGCCTTGGTCCTTGGTGCTGCACAGCAGCTGCTGTAGCTACCACCCTGTTCCAGCAGGCTTCTTCAGCTATTGTGTCCCTTTAGTCTGAACATGAGATCAGTGGCCAAGTCTCTTGGCTTGAATGGTCTCTGAAGACAGCTTCTCCATGAGGAGGACACGGCAGACACAGTCCCTTTCTTCGCTACACACAAGGTGCAGCAGGTGCAGTCTTTGACTGCGCAGCCTCTTTTTGCTGGTCCCTCACTGCAGCAGGACAATCTTTCTTTGGTCCTCCTTCCGAGCCAGCCAAGATCTGAGGTCTGGGTGCCAAGGATGCCTGCTTTATGCTCTGAAAGTGCAAGCAGGGCAGGATGTGATTGAGGTTCCCTCCTGAGTGGTGAAAACTTCCTGTGGAGTTTGGAATCTGGCTATCCCAGGATGCACCATTCTGACCACTCTCAAGATGGCAAGACCCCCTCTCTTGGTTTTCCGACCTCACTGCCCACTCCCAAGGTGTGACAACCTCAGGGCTACACACCCCTGGGGGAAACGGGCTGGCAACTAGTTTCCCCTCATTGTGACAACTTTTCTACATTAACAATGGGGCAGCCCTCCCCACTGGTATTACACATCTGCCCTTCAAATGCTGCTTCACATTTGAAACCTGCCTTTTGAGGCTAAAACCCGAGTGGCTTCAGGCAAGAGAGAGGCAACACCTCGATTGGCCGGCAATACCTCTTTGTTGTCCTTCCTGAGTGTTGATAGTAGGTCTCCCCGAGAGGGCAGAAAGCTGTCTCATGGAACAGGTCCATATATGCCCGGAAAGGTGCAGGAGTTTTAAAGGCAACAAAGTGGTAGCTTTGCTAAAGCTGCAATGTAACAAGTTACATTAAGTTCAACTTGAGATACAATTCAATTTTAATGTAACAAGTTCTTTGATATCCTGAAGTGCCCACTTTGGTTGCACTATTCAGGAGTCAGCACAGCTGAGGGGTCAGCGTGTAATCCTGTTCTCGCCAAGTGAATGACCAAGTTTGCCAGTAAAAACAGTGGTTATGCTGGTGGTTCTGCTGTCAGGATATGTCTCACCTCTGTCATATGTTGCACACTGCCTTCAGGACTGGGTAGGCCTGTCAGAGATGTCACTTGCACACATCTACAGAGGAAGTGATGGCTTTGCCTTTGCTTTAAATGGCAAAGTCAGGCTAGCAGTGCATGACTACTCTACCAGTCTGCAGTGGTGAACAGGGGGTATTTTTTTATAAATTGAGGAACCTTCAAGGTGGCACAATCAGTGCTGCAAGTACTGGGGTAACCTTCAAACTTACGTACCCTAGGTACCAGGGAACAATTTACTAGGGATTTACAGGTAAGCTAGCCATTTCAAGTTGGGTACTGTCAATTCAACATACACTTTAGGGTCAGGGCAGTCACTGAGGTCTGGCTAGTAGAACTCAGTGAACTCTAGGAGTCGAAAACCTAGCAGAATCTGTTAAAAAACTTGGCAACAACCATACAAAAAGAGTCACTTCCTTACACTCTGGATCAGTCTGTTTTGGATTGAAGAAATCAATGTGCGAGTGGGACATTTGAGCTGTCATATCGAAGGTGAAAGTGTTATTGTACGTGCTTTGTGTTGGGGGATACTCCTCTGGGTAAGGTTAAAGATTCTGGGGCTAGAATTATTTTTGTTACTCAGGTGTGTTTCTGTTTTCCACTCTGCTAAAGTCACTTTTATAACAGCAGCAGTGGTTTTTGAGTGAATATCTCACATTATTAGAGTGTTATTACATTTTTTTTCAGGTGTACATTTTCTGGGAGAGGCAGTTTAAAAAGCAGCTTTTTGATAATTTTTTGCCCACAGTAGCTGTCTATTCTGAGTAAAACGTCTGAAAATTAAATCTCATTCATTAGTATACCGCTCTGCAAATAAATGCTGTGCCTCTTTTATAGGCGGTACAGGCAAACCCATTTAGCATATCCTCATAACTCAAAAAGAGCCTTTATGGAAGGTGACATGAACATCTGGGTTGTTTTTCCTCTAATCACATGTAAACAAGGAATTAATGAAGACCACAACAACCTGGGCTTTTGTTAGCTAGTTAAACAACCAATACACTTGTCTAGTCAATGGTTTAATCTCCCTGACAGCAGAATTTTAAATCTATGGGAAGTGTCAATATTTTGGATGGACCATGTCCTATTGAACACATCTATTTAAAATGAGCCCAGACAAAACTGGCCCCCCTTCAGGAACTTTAACAAACCTCATCCAAACAGGCCTGCAAAAGATCCAGATATCCATGCAATTTACACCCACATTTCAATCAAGGTCCTCACTACCATTAAAACTTAAGCGTAATTACCACTGTGCTCAAAAGGGGGCCTGTTCAAATCCCAGAAGCCCATCAAAGGAAAGTTATAAAGATTGTAAGTATTGGACAGTAATGTAGTTTTATTTGAAGGGGAGTATATGTGGATGAAATAATGGCACACAATTCAGAAAAGCTTGTATCTGATTGTAGAAATTATTAGCATTGCCTGTTTCAGACATTTTTGCCATCTGAAAGTAAGCATGGAGAAATCAGGGGTCTAGTTGTAGAGGCAGAATCCCACAGAAAATTGGTCAATAATCTTTAGCAGACTACTGAATCAATCTCCTATTTGGAAATCAAAGGAATCCATTCAATCTCATATTTATGTAGGCTAACTTCCCACCCTACTCTCGTTATTAAGATGGTACCTTGCAAGACTGTCACTGCTAATCTTGACCTGGAGATGCAGAAATGACACTAAGGCAAACTGATGAGGTCAAGATTAATGTTTTGTCCCAGGACCCTATTTACTGCAGCCATTTCCATATAAGGTAGAACAATAATTTTTCAACAAGTTACAGGTTATGGCATTCAAATATATTTGGAAAAGTGAAGTAACCAGGTTTACCACAAACACTGGTAAATAAGCCTAAATTACATCAGCTTTTTCGCAGCTCAATTACAGATTTTGGTTGACTGGTTCAAGCTGGTTACAAATGAGATATGGGTTTACATGGACCAAGCTGTCAGTGTCAAAGTACTATGGGACATTGCTTAACTCTGTAAAACTGAGCGATTCCTATGCTCCTAAATTAGCACCTTAAACAAATTAGGGATAAAGCATGGTTTTGCCTTCCTTCTACTCACATTACAGTACAGAGTAAGGCTATATGATTTGACCAATGCAAACAAGACTTTGGCCCTCATTACGACCCTGGCGGTTGGTGATAAAGTGGTGTTAATACCACCAACACTTTTCCCCCGATAATCGGCTGAATAATGCAAGGACAACAGGAATTGACTAAAGTGATTTAGTAAGATCAACATTGAAAATAATAAGTTGGTGTGGCAATGCAACAGATATGTACAAGTGTACAAAAAAGGGACACTGCCCAGTCCATAGTTCACAGGGGCCACAGGGCAAAGTCCAAGGCCCCACTCAATTCCTGCACCAATATGGAGAGAACACTGCAGTGGCATCAGTAGGCAAATAGGCAGGCACAACGGGGGGAAGGCACCTCAGCCAGATGCGGAAACAAGACCACTGGTTCTGGAGGGGGCAACATGCCCTGTGCTTGGTCCTGGGGAGTGCAAAGACGCAGTCTCTCGAGTGGGTGTCTTCCCCACTGGTTCTGGAGGGGGCAACAGGCCCTGCGCTTTGTCCTGGGGAGTGCAAGGCCACAGTCTCTCGAGTGGGTGTCTCGACCACTAGTTATAGAGGGGGCAACATGCCCTGTGCTTGGTCCTGGGGAGTGCAAGGCCACAGTCTCTTGAGTAGGTGTCTTCCCCACTGGTTCCGGAGGGGGCAACATGCCCTGTGCTTGGTCCGGGGGAGTGCAAGGCCACAGTCTCTCAAGTGGGTTTCTTGACCACTGGTTCTAGTGGGGGCAGGCTGCACAGCAGCCCATGGACGCTGGACTAAATGGCGTCTGCCGGCGGTGACGGCTGCACTGTGGTGGTGGTTGTGGGAGGCTCCTTGTCAGCCCCTGCACCCTCGAATGGCTGCACTGTGGTGGTGGCTGTGTGACAGCTGCTGGTGCAGGCTCCTTCCTCTTCTTGGTGGCTGTTGCAGGCTCCTTCCCCTTCTTGGTGGCTGGTGCAGGCTACTTCCCCTTCAGTATTTGGCCTGTGGACTGTTTGGCTGAGGGGCTTGGCTGGATCCTTGTTACCCTGGCCTTACGTGCAGGAAGGGAAGGTGGGAGGTGGGAGGGGTAGGGAAGAAGTCAATCGTTGAAAGGAAAAGCTTTTTAGGGACATAGGGAGAGGGAGAAGTAATGGGAGTGGAGGATGAGGGAGTGGTTGTTGGAGGTGTTTGTCTGCTGGATTTCGGTGCAGGTGCATGGGTTTTATGCTGTTGTGAGGTGGATGGCTGTTGGGTGTCTGAGTCCTTGCGTTTGTGTACTTTAGGGGGGGGCAGACACAGTGGGAGAGGACACAGGGGACGTGGGCATGGATGTTGTGGAGGTGTCTGTCAGTGAGGTGTGTGTTCTGCTTGGTGTGGTGATGATGCAGGTAGTTGATGATGATGTACTGCATGCAGGTGTGAGTGTGGACGTAACTGGGTGGGATGTGGAGGAGGAGGGGGAGACAGTGGAAATAGTGGATGTTGTTGTGTCTGCAACTGGATGGTGTTTGTGTGAGTGCCTGTGGGATGACGTGTGGTGCTTGTGTTTGCCTGTGCCACTCTTGGGTGTTGTCTTGTGTGCATGCTCGTCTGGCTGTGTGCTTGGGATGGGTTGGGGTTGAGGAGAATGGGACTGGGAAGTGGTAGTTGGAGGGGGGACGGTAGAAACAGGGACAATGGCTGCCATCAGAGTGGCGGCCAGAGCCTGGATCGATCTCTGTTGGACCACCAATCCACAGTGAATGTCCTCCAGGAATGCATTAGACTGCTGCATTTGGGCAGCCAGCCCCTGGATGGCATTCCCAATGGTTGACTGCCCTACAGAGATGGATCTCAGTAGGTCAATAGCCTCCTCACTCAGGGCAGCAGGGCTTACTGGGGAAGGGCCTGAGGTGCCTGGGGTGAAGGAGATGCCCACCATCCTGGGTGAGCGGGCACAGGCAATTCGCTGAGGGGCTGCTGGGAGGGCGGTGCTGGTACGGGGGTGGTGGTTGAACCGGGAGCTGGGGTGGTCACAGGAGTGTCCGCCACTACCAGGGAGCTCCCATCGGAGGAGGTATCAGAGTCTGTGTTGTCCCCTCCAGTCTCGCTGTGGTGATCCCCTTGCCCTCCGTCCCACTAGCGTCAGTGGACTCTGACTCCAGGGTCCTGTGGGATGCAGCTCCCTCTGTCGCTGTTGCCTCTGCACCTCCGCCAGATGATGCTAATGCACATAAGGACAGGATGACAAATCAAGAAAGGGGGGAAGAGAGACAAAGGATACACTGGGTCAGTGACTGCACCAACACCACCGTTGGCGTACACAGCACCCTCACACACAGGGTACAAGCCTACGCACTATGCACTGCACTATGAGTGATATTTCTAGCCACCAAGGCATGAGGAGGAGTACACACCGCCAAATGCAGCACACCTGGGACCCACGCAGCCCTGAACAGTAGTGGATGCTAACAAGCTAGGTAGGCAGTATTTCCCCTTTAGACCCTTAGCCAACAGAGGACCTATGCTGCTATGTCTGGCCTGGCCTAGGAGCACCCACTGACACACAACCACCACCCGGATACCACCCCTCCAGCCATGAGCTTCCATGATGGCCACTGTACTCACCCCCTTGTGGCTGCTGTGATGTCCTCAAGCATCCATCCAGCGCAGGATAGGCCACCGCCAGTATGCGGGCCATCAGGGAGGTGAGGGTCCGACGGGCACCCCTTCCTCGTTGGGAGGCCATCTCCAGCTGGGCCTCTGCGGTCTTCCATGCCCAGAGCCACAGGTCCTCCCATCGTTTCCGACAGTGGGTGCTCCGCCTGCCATAGAACCCCAGGGTCCGCACCTCCTTGGCGATGGCACGCCATATACCCTTCTTTTGATGGGCACTGACCTGCAGAGGCAAAACAGACAGGAGAACACCATTAGACAAACAGTCCAGCCAGTAAAACGAATGGCCCACCATACCCGTTTCCATCACCACTGGCACACACATAGCCCAGACCACAACGTGTACACCGCAAGAGGACATCCCCCCCTTACACGATGCCTTCACACACAATTCCATGCATTCATGCTACATGCATCGTGCCCACAGTGTACTCAACTGTTGGTCTGGATGCCCATACAGCAGTCCGTACTGAGGTAGGACCCCATCCACCATTCTCTCCAATTCTTCAGAAATGAAGACTGGGGCCCTTTCCCCGGTCACACAGGCCATGGTAGGATCCAGACACAGGTCACAGCAGCAGATGCAGTGTAGGTCCTCTCCTATGGAAGGTCAGGAAACAAATGATGAATCAGATAGAAAATGGTGGTCACTGTCAGGGAGACCAGATCCTCGGGGCCTGTGCACGTTCCCAACATGTCCACCACTAGACAGCTCCAAAACTCTGATAGAAATATCACAGAGCCTGAGAGAGTCCAAGTGGGGGAAAAGGGGATTAGGTAGGGAACAGCTGAGAAGGAGACCTGTAGGAAGCAAACGGTTAAACAACACAATATCAAGAAGTAATCACAGTGACTTTCACTAGACTATGGTTCTAAGCGTTCTCATACTGTAACCATGGATAACCTAAGAACTGACTATCACTAGACCTCAAGAACTCTGGGCACCTGGAAAAAATCAAGAATGATTGATACAATGTTTCATACGGGCTTTTCATGAAATGTCACATACTGTCTAGGAATACAAGAACCTTCTAGAATAATGCTTCAGAACAAACATTGCATTTTAAAACATGAGGACAAAGGCAATCTGAAACATTCCCAGGAAAACAATAGGAATTGTACTAGGAACTTAATTTGCACAAAGAATGTCACATTTTGTATTTAGCGTCTTCACAGAAAATCCAAAAGCCCAGGATAAATGTGTACACTTCAACAAAAACTACATATCAAAGTTTTAATTGCCATGAAATGATCGCGCACACTGTTGCTGATCTGAACATCAAGTTTTACATGTTGGAAATGAATCGCGCACACTGTTGATTCTAACAAGGATATGCAAATGCCACAAAATAATCGCGCACACTGTTGCCGATCTGAACATCAAGTTCTACATGCAGGAAATAAATCGCGCACACTGCCGATTCGAACAAGAATATGCAAATGCCATGAAATGATAGCGCAAGCTTCTGCCGATCTGAACACCAGGTTTTACATGCGGGAAATGAATTGCGCACAATGCCGATTCGAACAAGAATATGCAAATGCCATGAAATGATCGCGCAAGCTTTTGCCGATCTGAACACCAAGTTTTACATGAGGGAAATGAATCGCGCACACTGCCGATTCGAACAAGAATATGCAAATGCCATGAAATGATCGAGCAAGCTTTTGCCGATCTGAACACCAAGTTTTACATGCAGGAAATGAATCGCGTACTCTGAAAGTTTAACTAGTAGGCCCAAAACTCAAGAGTCTTTGCGAACGGGGTCGGGGGCCCAGCCCGACCTCTGCCTTACCACCCTGCTCAAGGATCACCAATATAATGTGGGGCAGGCCTGGAACATCAAGGTAGGCCTCTGGAACAGGAGTTCAGGAAGTAGCTGCTGCTCTGCACCGGGACCTCTGAATAGTGAGAACGTGGAGCTGGGCTGGCTCCCTTATATAGAGTCTGGCCCAGCCCAGAATCCACACCCAGTCAGTCATGCTGCAGGGAAAGCTTCTAGAAGGTCCTTGAAAGGGACCACACCCTAACGCACTCAGTAAGCCTGCAGCAATACATTGCAAATGAACAGTTATTGCAAACATCATTAATAGTGTTTTTCAAGGTCAAAGTCTGCAATGCAAAAGGTTAACATACTGCATATAAATACAATGCATGAATTATGCTCTTGCATAAAGGCTGGGTTTTTGTATTTTTGTTGCCTGTAGAGCGCGCAATGTCCTGATGTTGACAGTACTCCCCTCTCCCAAACACGCTCTATGGCCTGGTTTGCCAGGGTTAAGACGATGAAAACGTCTCACTAGTCGTGGAGCATGAATGTCAGATGCAGAGACCCATGAGTTACTTTCCGGACCATAACCTTTCCAAGAGATCAGATACCATAGGTTACGTTGGAATCCAACACCTGTTTAACTTTGTATTCCACTTCCCCCTGTACTAGAACTGGAGCTGGTTGGGAGTGTACCTTCTGGACTGCCTTTTTCAGGAGGGAAGTATGGAACACCGGATGAATACGTAGTGACCGGAGTAACTGCAGTTTATAGGTCACTGGATTAATTTGCTGGAGGACAGTGTAAGGACCTATGAATTTGGGATTAAACATGTGCTTTTTCTTGAAGTCTATATGTCTTGTAGAAAGCCACACTTTATCACCTGGTTGATACTGAGATCCTTCACAATGTTTCTTGTCGTAGTGCTTTTTGTATTTTTGTTTACATTTTTCTAGATGCTGTTGAATCAGTTTCTGGGTTTGGTGGAGGTGTTGAATGGTTTCCGACACAGCTGGTGTAAGAGAACTTTCGTGAGGAACCATGATGGGCAAGGTATCAGGATGATAGCCAAACAAGCCAAAAAAAGGGTGTGACAAAAGTGGAGGTGTGAAACGAGTTATAGTAGGCTAGTTCAGCTAACCAGAGCATTGATGTCCAGGAATGAAGTGCTTTGTCAGCGTAAGCAAGCAAGTATTGCTTCAATGTCTGATTCAGTCTCTCAGTTTGGCCATCTGTTTGAGGATGATGGCTAGTAGATAGTGTGGATATAACTTGAAGCGTTTTGCACCACGTTTTCCAGAAGTTGGAGGCAAACTGCGATCCTCCATCAGAGAGAATCCCAAGATAACGGACCACTCTATTTAGTAGGATGTTTGCCAGTTCACTGGAGGTGGGCAATGAAATGTCCATATTTCGTGAGACTATCTACTACCACAAGGATTACTGAGTGCTGTTGAACCACTGGTAGTCCTGTAATGAAGTCTAGCCTGATGTGTTCCCAAGGTTGACGTGGAGTTGGGAGCGGATGCAACAAACCTTTCGGTTTTAAATGACTTGTCTTGATGCAAGCACAGACTTCACAGTTAGCGACCATTGTTTTAACGTCTTTTGTCAGAGTAGGCCACCAAAAGTAGAGTTGGATTAATTCAAGAGTTTTAGGAGTGCCTGGGTGACCAGCCATAGGTATAACATGCAACCAATGAAATGCTAACTTGCAAAGCTTGGTAGTGGGCACGAACAAACGAGCGTCATGGAAAGGTGGTCTTTTCTTAATTGATCTTTTGGGATCTGCTTGCGTCCATGCTTGCCATTTCCCAATGGTGAAGGAATTACGGATGTCTTCAAAGAAGTCTTTGGTCTTTATAATGCAGAGGACTTTGTCTGGAGCAATGATAGCTCTGGAAGGGTGGATTGTAGGCAACGTGGTAGACTCTTGGTGGGACAAGGCGTCTGCTTTGCGGTTGTCTTTACCAGGATGAAAAGTTACCACAAAATCGAACTCGGCAAAAAACAGCATCCAGCTTAATTGCTGAGGAGTCAAAAGTCTAGCTGAACTCATGAACTGGAGATTGCGATGATCAGTATATACTGTGATAGTGTACTTGGCACCCAAAAAACTATGGTGGTCATTCTGACCTCGGCGGTAAAAGGCGCCTACCGCCGGTCAGAAATCCTCCATAATTCCGCCGCGGTCGCGGTAACCCGCCACGGTCATTCTGACCCGCAGCAGCCAAACCTCCGAAAATCCGACAGCCACAACAGACCGCCAGACCAGCGGTCGGCGGAAAAGTGGAGGTGACCAAACCTCCACCGTCACGCCAACAGAAATACGCCCATGCCATTACGACCCACGAATCCACGCGGCGGTCTTTCAAACGCGGTTTTCCATTGGCGGTACACACCGCCGCGGTCAGAATACACACAAACGAACAAAACTCAGCCACATTGGACGATTTGAATTCCACACACCTGATACACATACACACACCACTCCCACACACACAATACAATATAAAACACACACCCACATCACCCACAAACCCCTACGACAAAAAATTCAGAAAGAAGCACTGAGAGACACAGCAGCGATCACAGAATACCATCACACAGAGGCACACTACACCATCACCCACACAATATCCACACACAAAACAACACACACCACCACACTCAACACACTTAACTACACATACTCCACCCCACACATCATACACACCACTCCATGGCACCCCAAAGACAGCCCCGCTTCTCAGACGAAGAACTCAGGGTCATGGTGGAGGAAATCGTTCGGGTAGAGCCCCAGCTCTTCGGCACACAGGTCCAATACACCAGCATTGCCCGGAGGACGGAGCTATGGCAGAGGATTGTCGACAGGGTCAACGCTGTGGGACAGCACCCCAGAAATCGGGAAGACATCAGGAAGCGATGGAACGACCTACGGGGGAAGGTGCGTTCCATGGTATCCAGGCACAACATCGCCGTGCAGAAGACTGGCGGAGGACCCCCACCTCAACCCCCACAATTTACAACATGGGAGGAGGAAGTCTTGAACATCCTGCATCCTGACGTCCTCGCTGGAGTCGGCGGAGGAATGGACACTGGTAAGTTGAAGCTTCACTACTGCTTCCCCCCCACCTGCATGCCAAATCATACCCCAACCCTCACCCCCATCCTCGAACCCCACCCTCACCCCCACCCCCATCCTCACCCCCACCACCATCCTCACCCCCACCACCATCCTCACCCCCACCCCCAGCACACCCATTCCCTGCCAATGTCTCACCATCACAACCCACACATCCCAAAACCTAGGCCTGCATGCGTCCACTAAGCATGGACACCCATCACCAAAGCATGCCCAATGCATATACACATCCAGACTGGACTGGACAGTCGGTTCCCCTCACACAGGCACAGGCCACTACAGACCCAAACCCCTCTGGGAACACCAGCACAGCTCCCACCCAGCGGGCCCATGCCTCTGTCTCCAGGGCGCGTCAATCTGCGGTGTGTCTACCACTACAGGGCACCCAGGATAACCCACCACCCCAACAACAACAGGGACCTGGGGGCAGTGGTAGTAGGCACACCGGCCAGGGGGCAGAGGCCCAGGGAAACAGGGCAACTCGGAGGGCAGCTGTGCGACAGGGGGGGACGGGCCCATGGAACCCACTCTCCACGAGGCCCTCACCACCATCATGGGAGCATACAACCGCTCCCAGGAGACGATGGCGACGGTACTGGCACGGTTCCAGGAGATCCAGGTACTGCAGGAGGAACACTATCGGGGGTACAGGGAGGACATCAGAGCCCTCACCTCCACCCTGGTTACCATGGTAGGGCTGCTGCAGGACCTCATCAACACCAGGACGGACACTCAACAACAACAAAGGGCCCCTGCCACTAGCCTGGACCAAGAACAGCCAACCACCCCCGCCAGCGCTAGTGGACAGGAGGCCCCCGCACAACAGCAGCCCACCAGACCCCCACCTCCTGCAGGAGAAGAACCACCCCGCAAGAGGGCCCTGAGATCTCGCAAGAAGACAGAGTAGGATGTCAAGACCCCCGCCAGCAAAGGATACCACCTGATGTCATCCCACTGTCCCACATTGTCACCCTGTCCATCCTTGAACTGCCCATGCTCCATCCCTCCACAGGCCTCTGGACAATGCACCTGTGTGACTGTTACTCTGGACTCTGCCATGGACATTCCTTCACCATAGCCCCCACCCACTTGAAACCACCCATCCCATTTTGAGCACTGAAATAAACACCTATTTTGCACAAAACTATCTGGAGTCTGGCTGTGATTTCCAAATATTGTAATTGACATGACAGTGCAAATATGTCCTTGTACATAGTGAAGTCAACAAACAGCTGCCACAAAGCTGTAGTCCATGGGGAAACGAAGCACAGGACTCGTAGTGGGGACCCCAGATCTGAAATAGGGAGGGAAAAGCCACAACTCAGTCATCATACACTGGGGCAAATAGACAGGCAGCAGAGATGCAGGAGAGTAGTTCACATTTACTAAATTATGTTTGAATTGTTACCTGTGTCCTATTGGAAGTACTGTTCAATGATTCTGTCCCTGTTGTCTGTTTCAGCCCCGTCGTCTTCCTCCTCGTCACTCTCCACAGGTTCCACAGCTGCCACAACACCACCGTCTCGACCATCCTCCTGCAGGAAAGGCACCTGGCGGCGCAAAGCCAGGTTGTGAAGCATGCAGCAGGCCACGATGATGTGACACACCTTCTTAGGTGAGTACATTAGGGATCCACCTGTCATATGCAGGCACCGAAACCTGGCCTTTAGGAGGCCAAAGGTGCGTTCGATCACCCTCCTAGTACGCCCATGGGCCTCATTGTACCGTTCCTCTGCCCTGGTCCGGGGATTCCTTACTGGGGTCAGTAGCCACGACAGGTTGGGGTACCCAGAGTCCCCCAATAGCCATACACGGTGTCTCTCTAGCTGTTCCATCACGTAAGGGATGCTGCTATTCCTCAGGATGTAGGCGTCATGCACTGACCCTGGGAATTTGGCATTTACATGCGAGATGTACTGGTCAGCCAAACACACCACCTGGATGTTCATGGAATGGTAACTTTTTCTGTTCCTGTACACCTGCTCCCTGTCTCTTGGGGGAACCAAAGCCACATGGGTCCCATCAATGGCACCAATGACGTTGGGAATATGTCCAAGGGCGTAGAAATCACCCTTCACTGTAGCCAATTCGCCCACCTCAGGGAAAATGATGTAGCTCCTCACGTATTTCATCAGGGCAGACAACACTCTGGATAACACCTTCGAAAACATGGGCTGAGACATCCCAGAAGCAATTCCCACTGTTGTCTGAAATGACCCACTTGCCAGGAAATGGAGTACTGACAGGACCTGCACCAGAGGGGGAATCCCTGTGGGTTGGCGGATGGGGGACATCAGGTCGGGCTCCAGCTGGGCACACAGTTCATGTATAGTGGCACGGTCAAGCCGGTAGGTCAGGATAATGTGGCGTTCTTCCATTGTCGACAGGTCCACCAGCGGTCGGTACACGCGAGGATTCATCCGTCTCCTCGCCAAACCCAGCGGACGGTGCCTAGGAAGGACAACATGGAGCACAGAGTCAAGCAACCCACAGGTACGTACTCACAGCTTGCACAGTAAACGATTCTCCATGCAGTGAATGGCGTGTCTGAGTGGCAATGCAAGGCCTAGGCCTGTGTGACGCAGTTGAAATTGAGCCATGTGGACCCTCGAAATGGCGGCTGCCTGACCTGTGAAGTGTGACAATGGGATGTGAGGTCAATGCGCTGGCGTGGCACACCGCGGCGGTCGGCGGTCGAAGACCGCGGCGCGAAGCCGCATTGGTTAACATTGAAGCCTATGGGTTTCAGGAGCCAATGGCGAAGGGCGCCGGCGGTGGCGGTACGCACCGCCGCGGACGTGACCGCCATTTCCTATCTACTTATCCACTTGCGACTTGAACTTTCACAGGAGAGGACCTATACTGCAAGTGTTGCTGTGACCTCGGTCTGGAAGGGACAATGGCTGCTGCGACTGGGGAAAGGGCCCCTGCCTTCACTGGAGAGGAGTTGGAGAAACTTGTGGATGGGGTCCTCCCCCAGTATGCGCTACTCTACGGTCCTCCAGACCAACAAGTGAGTTTAATTCAATATGGATTTGGGGCCACTGGCTGGCTTGGGGGCCTGGCGGGGGGCCTGGCGGGGATGGGGGGCATGTTGGGGCTGGCGGGGGGCCTGGCGGGGGGCCTGGCGGGGGGCCTGGCGGGGATGGGGGGCATGTTGGGGCTGGCGGGGGGCCTGGTGGGGGGCATGGCGGGGATGGGGGGCATGTTGGGCCTGGCGGGGGGCCTGGCGGGGATGGGGGGCATGTTGCGGCTGGCGGGGGGCCTGGCGGGGGGCCTGGCGGGGATGGGGGGCATGTTGGGGCTGGCGGGGGGCCTGGCGGGGGGCATGGCGGGCATGGGGGGCATGTTGGGCCTGGCGGGGGCCTGGCGGGGATGGGGGGCATGTTGGGGCTGGCGGGGGGCCTGGCAGGGGGCCTGGCGGGGATGGGGGGCATGTTGGGGCTGGCGGGGGGCCTGGCGGGGGGCCTGGCGGGGATGGGGGGCGTTGGGCCACTGGCAACGAAAATGCAGACAAACTTGAACGTGGTATTTCTCCCTCCCTGTACGTGTCACATAGGTCCGCGCCCATGAGAAGATCGGGATTTGGCGTGCCATCGCCAAGGAAGTCCGGACCCTGGGGGTCCACCATCGACGGGGCACCCACTGCCGCAAGAGGTGGGAGGACATCCGCCGCGGGACCAAGAAGACCGCCGAGTCTCTGCTGGGGATGGCCTCCCAACGTAGGCGGGGTGCCTGCCGTCAACTGACCCCCCTGATGTTCCGGATCCTGGCGGTGGCCTACCCTGATTTGGATGGGCGCGTGAGGGCAGCACAGCAGACACAAGGGGGTGAGTACAAGCATCATCTACTCTGTTGTCGCGCAGTGGAGGTGTCTGGGTGGGGGAGGAGGGCTGTGGGTCCCCCTAGGCCAGGGCGATATCTGTAGGCTGGGCACCCCCGTAAGCCCCTGTGTCCCCAGCCACCACCCTCAGTAGTGTGTCAGTACAGCCATCCCTGGGCCGTGTCATCCATGGGTGCAGTTGTCAACTCTAGGCGTGTAGGGCATGTTCCACGGAATGCGTAGCGGACCCCAAGTGCGCAACTTAGTGCAGGGGGCATCTGTGTCTGTCATGTCCGCTAACTGTACCGGTGATCCATGTACTCAAAATCTCTTTATTTCTCTCTCCCCCCACCCTTTTTGTTTGTCTTTCTGTGCTTGTGTGCATCAGCATCATCAGGCGGAGGAGAAGTGGCATCGGGGCAGGAGGGAGCTGCATCTCACATGGCCCAGGAGGGCCATGCCACAGAGTCTGACTGGACCAGTGAGACGGAGGGCGAGGGGAGCTCCACAACGGGGACGACTGGACCCTGCAGCGACACGGACACGTCCTCGGAAGGGAGCTCCCTTGCGGGGGTGGCACCATCCGTGCCCCCCGCCATTACAGGTACAGCCGCCACCCAGCGCACCATCTCCGCCCTCCCAGCAGCCCCTCAGCGTTCGCCCCGTGCCCGCTCTGCCAGGAAGCCGGGCATCTCCTTCGCCCCAGGCACCTCAGGCCCTGCCCCTGTTACCCCCGCTGCCCTCAGTGAGGAGGTCATTGACCTCCTCCGAACGCTCATTGTTGGGCAGACTACCCTTTTGAATGCCATCCAGGGGGTGGAGAGGGAGGTTCATCGCAGCAATGCGTACCTGGAGGGCATTCATTCGGGTCAGGCTGCCCATCAGCGATCGTTCCAGGCTCTGGCCTCAGCACTGACGGCAGCCATTGTCCCTGTCTCCTGCCTCCCTCTACTAACTCCCTCCTCCCAGTCTCCTGTTCCTCTGCCTGTCCCACCCACACCATCAGACCAGCCTGCACACACCTCAACACCCAAGAGCAGCTCATCCAAACATAAGCACCACAGATCACGCAGACATTCACACAAGCAACATTCCGATGCAGACATGCCAACAGTCACTACCACCTCTGTGACCCCCACCTCCTCGTCTCCCTCCTCCCTCCCTGTGACGTCTACACTCACACCTTCATTCACCTCACCATCAGCCAGTGTTTCCATCACCAGCATACCCTACACTCCAGTCCGCACACGTGCAGTCACCACCCCCACTGCCATTTACACGTCCCCTGTGTCCTCTCCCACTGTGTCTGTCACCCCCTCTTCCACACCACACAAACGCAGCCACCCACCCACCCAACAGCCATCCACCTCACGACAGCCTCCCGCTCCTGCACCTGCACCCAAAGACAGCAAACTTGTCTCGCCTACAACCACATCCTCTCCCTCCACTCCCATACCCACTGTACCTACCACTCTCCATTGTCCCAAGAAAATCTATCTCTCTACTGCTACCTTCTTTCCTGACCCTGAGCCCCCCCTCCTTCTCGTCGGGGTAAAAAGAGCACCTCAGCCACCACCAGCCCTGCAGCCCCATTGACAAGGGTGCAGGGGTATTGGAGCCCACCAGCCCGCAGGTCTGGATCTTCGCCCAGCAGCAAGGGGACAGCCAGCCCACCCCCTGGGAAGAGGAGCAGAAGGCGGAAGGGCCGCCGCCGGAGCCCGGATTCGATATCCCCCCAGGACACTAGCCAGCCACCGTCAACAGCCACAACTCCAAAGGGAGGAAAGGGCCACAGACTCCCGACTAAGGAGGGCAAGGGCAGCAAGGCGGAGAAGTCAGGCAGCAGGCCTGCTACCCATGGAGGACCCGTCACAGCTGCCCAGGAGGAGCCCGCAACCCCCATAGCCGCTGCCTCGGGAGGAACCGGCACAGCTGCCCCGGGAGAGCCCACCACCCCCATAGCCGCTGCCCAGGGAGGACCCAGCCCAGCTGGCCAGGAGGGCCCCACCACCCACAGCCCAGGTGGGCATTGAAGGAGCACCATCCCCGCTGCCCAGGAGGGCACCACCAGGCAATGAGCAGTTGGCCATAGAATGGCCGCCGTCTCCAGCACCGCTCCGCTGGGGACCGCCGTCTCAAGAACCGCTGAACTGGGCCCTTCAAGGCAGGAACCGCTGAACTTGGCCCTTCAAGGCAGGAACCGCTGAACTGGGCCCCGCCGTCTCCAGCACCGCTCCGCTGGGGACCGCCGTCTCAAGAACCGCTGAACTGGGCCCTTCAAGGCAGGAACCGCTGAACTGGGCCCCGCCGTCTCCAGCACCGCTCCGCTGGGGACCGCCGTCTCAAGAACCGCTGAACTGGGCCCTTCAAGGCAGGAACCGCTGAACTGGGCCCTTCAAGGCAAGAACCGCTGAACTGGGCCCCGCCGTCTCCAGCACCGCTCCGCTGGGGACCGCCGTCTCAAGAACCGCTGAACTGGGCCCTTCAAGGCAGGAACCGCTGAACTGGGCCCCGCCGTCTCCAGCACCGCTCCGCTGGGGACCGCCGTCTCAAGAACCGCTGAACTGGGCCCTTCCAGCCAGGAACCGCTGGCCCTTTGGCAGACGTGGCAGGGCAGGATCTGTCTCGGGCAGGGCTGCAGGATGTCCTCTGGCCAACATGCCTCCTCCAGTGGCAGTGGAGTCTGTTATGGACTGTTTGGACTGTGGCTTTGCTCTCCCCAGGATGGACCAATGGGCAGGCCACCCACTGTATGGACTGTTTGGACTGTGGCTTTGCTCTCCCCAGGATGGCCCAGTGGGCAGGCCACCCACTGTATGGACTGTTTGGACTGTGGCTTTGCTCTCCCCAGGATGGCCCAGTGGGCAGGCCACCCACTGTATGGACTGTTTGGACTGTGACTTTGCTCTCCCCAGGATGGGCCAGTGGTCATGGAGTCCCGTCGTGGATCTGGCGTCGTGTACTCAAGTGGCTGAGGTGCCCCCCCTTCCCTTCCCCCTGAGGTGCCTGTCCTTTTTTCTTTCTGATGCCCCTGCAGTGTTCTCTCCGTGGAGTTCTTGTCGTGGGACTGGGCCTTGCCCCTTTGCTCAGGACCCCTGTGGTCCACGGACAGTGGTTGGACTACATTTAGTAGCTGTATATATTTTGTACATAGTTTATTTATTTATTTGGATTGCTGCTGTCCATTTTTCAATATATCTGCCCGTTTGAGATCTCTTCTTTTGGTCTTTGCATTATTTCGGAAGGGGGGGGGGTTTGTGGGTTGTGACAGTGATCTGTGGGAATGCATTGATGTGTGTGTTGTAGTGGGTGTGGGTGGGTGGGTGTGTGCCGGTAATCTTTTCCCTCCCCTGTGTCGTAGGTGCAGTACTCACCGATGTCTTCCGCGCCGCCGGGCGTGCTCCTGGTACAGGAGCAGATATAGGAGTGCGGGGATGACCTGCAACTCGGGTTCCATACTGCCGGGATCTCGCGTGGTGTATGTGGAGGTGAGCGTTTTCCCGTTCGTAGTCTGTTTCCGCCGTGTTTTTATCGGCGGTGCTCCCGCCCCGGAAAAGGTGGCGGATTGGTGGGTCGTGATAGGGTGGGCGGTACATTGTCTGCCGCCTGGCTGTTGGCGGGGACCGCCGCGCTGTTTGTTTGTTCCGCCGTGGCGGGCGGAGTGTTAATGCGGCGGGCTGTGTTGGCGGTTCCCGCCAGGGTCAGAATTGCATATTTTGGACCGCCGGCCTGTTGGCGGGTTGGCAGCCGCTTTATCACCGACCGCCAGGGTCAGAATGAGGGCCTATGTCTCCACTGTTTAAAGGCATCACGGATTGCCAGAAGCTCTTTTTCAGCAATGCCATAGTTCTGTTCTGCTTCGTTCAGCTTTCGAGACATATAAGCTACAGGATGAAGTAGCCCAGTGTCTTTACTTCGTTGTGACAAGAATGCACCAATTGCCACATCTGAGGCATCTGCTTCAACTATGAATGGATTATCCACATCAGGATGAGTCAAGACTGGAGCAGTGGAAAAAGCTTCCTTCAAAGTTGAAAAGGCTCGGTCAGCTTCTGGAGACCATACAAATTTTACTTTCTTTCTCAATTACTTGGTGATTGGTACCACTGTTTGAGAGAAATGGTTTATAAACCTGTGATAAAAGTTTGCAAAACCTAGGAAGCACTGTACATCTCGAACAGTCTTTGGAGTGGGCCAATCAGATACAGCTTGTACTTTCTTTTCTGCCATGACCATGCCTTAAGGGCTAAGGATAACCCCTAAAAATTAAACCGTGGCAACATGAAACTCACACTTGGTTACTTTGCAATATAAGTGATGCTTTCGTAGAGCTGTGAGAATCTTCTTGACATGCTGTACATGTTCGGTTTCATTGTCAGAGTAGGTCAAAATATCATCGATATAGACTATTGCAAATATGTCGAGATTCAGGAAAAATTGAAATGCTGCTGGAGCACGGCCTTGGCCCTCATTACAACACTGGCAGTAAATGCCGCTTACCGCCGTGCAGAAGACCGCCAACACACCGCCACAGCAGCGGAATTCCGCCACAGCTATTACAACCCGCAGCTCGGAATCCGCCAAAATCCAGACACCCAAACAAGTCCACCATACCAAAGGTCAATGATAAACTGGCGATAACAAAACCTCCACCGTCACGCCAACATGAATAAGCCCACACTATCACGACCCACAAATCCATGCGGCGGTCTTTCAACCGCAGTATTCCATTGGAGGTACACAGCACCACGCTCAAAATACACACACATTTACAAAGCACAACCACATTGGACAAATCGAAATACACACACCTGATACACATCATACACACACCACTCCCACACACTCAATACAATATAAAACACATACCCACATCACCCACAAACCCCTACAACCACAATTGCGACAGAAGGCCAGAGAGAGACACCACCATCAACAAACTAGCATCTACAGGCACTCAACACTATCACTCACACAACATCCACGCACCTCACACAACACAAACAAACACATCCCCTCACACATCACAACACACACCACCTCACACATCACCCACACCACCCCATGGCACCCAAAGACACCCCAGGTTTTCTGAGGAGGAGCTCAGTGTCATGGTGGAGGAAATCATCCAATAGAGCCACAGCTATTCGGATTCACAGGTGCAGCAAACCATCATAGCTAGGAAGATGGAGGTATGGCGCAGAATCGTGGACAGGGTCAACGCAGTGGGACAGCATCCAAGAACACGGGATGACATCAGGAAGAGGTGGAACGACCTATGGGGGAAGGTACGTTCCGTGGTTTCAAGACACCACATCGTGGTTCAGAGGACTGGCGGTGGACCCCTACCTCCTCCCCCACAACTAACAACATGGGAGGAGCAGGTCTTGGCTATACTGCATCCTGAGGGCCTCGCAGGAGTACCAGGAGGAATGGACTCTGGTAAGGCAAATCTTTCACTATTTCATCCCCCACCCTACCTGCATGCTATCACATACCCCCACCCTCGCCCTCACCCCCATCACTCCAACTTCTCACATATGTCCCACTATCACAACCCACCCATCCCAACACCAAGCCCTGCATGCAACACCAAAGCATGGACACCCATCACCAATGCATGGCCACTGCACATACCCACACACACCCCGACACAATTAGCACACAAGGTCCTACACAAGAATGCAAGCACTGGGGTACAGGGTCACCCACCGATTGCATACCATGGCACACACAGATGCAATAATCATGCCTTTACACCCCTGCAGGACCCATACCCAACGTCACCGGACAGGAGGTTCCAGACATGTCCACTCACCCCACAGAAGAGGCCCACAGTGGTGACAGCAGCACTGTCCAACTGGATCTAGGTGACCAGGCAGGCCCTTTCTGGGACCTCGGGACAGTCGGTTCCCCTCACACTGGCACAAGCCACAACAGAGCCTCCCCCCTCTGGAAACACCAACACAGCACCCACCCAGCGGGCCCATACCTCTGTCCCCAGGACACGTCAAGCAGCAGTGTGTCCACCACTACAGGGAACCCAGGCTAACCCACCAAGCCAACAACAGCAGGGACCTGGGGGCAGTGGCACTGGGCACACGGTTCAGGGGACAGAGGCCAGGAACACAGGGGAACTGGGAGGGCTGCTGTGCGACAGAGGGAGGACAGGCCCAGGGAACCCACTCTCCACGAGGCCCTCTCCAACTTCATGGGAGCCTACTACCATTCCCAGGAGATGATGGCAACAGTACTGGCCAAGTTTCAGGAGACCCAGCAGATGCAGGAGGAACAGTATTTGGGGTTCAGGGAGGAACTCAAAGCCATCAATTCCACCCTGGGCACCATTGTAGGGGTGCTGAAGGAACTCATCAATACCAGGAGGGACACTGTGGCACAAGAAGGGGCCCCTGACACTAGCCTGGACGATGAACTACCCACCACCTCCGCCGGCGCTAGTGGACAGGAGGCACTGCCACGGGACCACGACACCAGCACCCCACTCCCTGCAGATTGAGAACCACCCCGCAAGCAGTCCCTGAGATCCAGGACAAAGACAGAAAACAATGCCAAGACCCGCCAAGAAATGATACCACCCTGATTGCCATCCTTTTGTCCCACTTTGTCACCCTGTCCATCCATCAACTGCCCAGCTCCACTTCCTATGCCCCTTTGGACAATGCACCTGTGAGACTAATAGACTGGACTCTGCCATAGACATTCCTCCACCGTCACCCCTCACCATTTTACAACCCCCTCCACTATTTAGCACTTAAATAAACACCCTTAAATCACAAAACTATCTGGAGTCAGTCTGTGCTTTCGAAAATGTGTATTTGCAATAACAGGAAAAATGATATATCCATTGTATTGTCAACATACCCATGTCACACAGCTCTAGTCCACGAGGAAACAAAACAGATGTCACACAGTGGGACCCACATCTGTGAAATCGAAAGGCAAAAGTGTCAATTCAGGGTCCATACACTGGGTGAAAGTGACAGACAGATGAGAGGTAGAACAAGTGTATCAGATGTAGCAGGCAGTGATGTCTTCTTACCTGTGTCTCACTGGAAGTACTGATGAATCACCGTGTTTCTGTTGTCGATATCCTCTTCTTCTGCTTCCTCGTCTTCACTGTCCACAGGCTCCACAGCTGCCACAAGACCTCCATCTGGATCATCCTCCTGCAGAAAAGGCACCTGTCGTCGCAAAGCCAAGTTGTGAAGTATACAGCAGACCACGATGATCTGGCACACCTTCTTTGGTGAGTAGAATAGGGAACCACCTGTCATATGGAGGCACCGGAACCTGGCCTTCAGGAGGCCGAAGGCCCTTTCTATAACCCTCCTAGTTCGCCCATGTGCCTCATTCATTGTAGAGTTCCTCTGCCCTTGTCCTGGGATTTCTCACTGGGGTCAGTAGCCATGACAGGTTGGAGTAGCCAGAGTCACCTACAAATGTCGAGGGACAACTGTTAGACACACACTAACCCTTAGGTACAACTCCAGATCCAGACAACTATTCACACTGTATAGGGTCCATGTCCTCACCTAACAGCCACACACGGTGCCTCTGGAGTTGCCCCATCACATAATGGATGCTGCTATTCCTCAGTTTGTAAGCGTCATGCACTGAGCCAGGAAACTTGGTGTTCACATGGGAGATGTACTAGTCGGCCAAACACACCATCTGCACATTCATAGAATGGTAACTCTTCTGGTTTCTGTACACCTGTTCACTCCTGCGGGGGGGACCAAGACCACATGTGTCCCATCAATGGCACCTATGATATTGGGGATATGTCCCAGGGCATAGAAGTCACCTTTCACTGTTGGCAAATCCTCCACCTGAGGGAAAACGATGGAGCTGCGCATGTGTTTCAGCAGGGCAGACAACACTCTGGACAACACGTTGGAAAACATAGACTGGGACATCCCTGATGCTATGGCCGCTGTCATCTGAAAATACCTACTTGCCAGGAAATGGAGTACTGACAGGACCTGCACTAGAGGGGTTATCCCTGTGGGATGGCGGATAGCTGACCTCAGGTCCGGCTCCAACTGGGCACACAGTTCCAGGATTGTGGCACAGTCCAGTCTGTAGGTGACAATTACATGTCGCTTTTCCATTGTTAACAGGTCCACCAGCGGTCTGTACACCGGAGGATGGCGCCATCTCCTCATCTGCCCCAGCAGACGTGCCCTATGGACGAGAACAGCGAGCAGAGGGTCAGCCAACACTGAGGTACGAAAACACTACTTTATTGCACACATGCAGGCAGGCTGCAGTGGCAGGCCTGTGTAAGAATTGTCAGAGCTCCCTATGGGTGGCAAAAGAAATGCTGCAGCCCATAGGGATCTCCTGGAACCCCAATACCCTGGGTACCTCAGTACCATATACAAGGGAATTATATGGGTGTACCAGTATGCCAATGTGAATTCGTAAATTTAGTCACTAGCCTGTAGTGGCAAATTTGGAAAGCAGAGAGAGTATAAACACTGAGGTTCTGGTTAGCAGAGCCTCAGTGATACAGTTAGGCACCACAAAGGGAACACATACAGGGCACATACTATGAGCACTGGAGCACTGCCTGGCAGGGTCCAAGTGACACAAGGACTAAAACAACATACATACAGTGAAATATGGGGGTAATATGCCAGGCAAGATGGTACTTTCCTACACAACCCTCCCCAAACAAAGGACAATAAGACTAGCCATGACCTGATGAGTCTTCATTGTCTAAGTGGAAATATCTGGAGAGTCCATCTGCATTGGAGTGGGTACTCCCAGGTCTATGTTCCACTGTATAGTCCATTCCCTGTAGAGATATGGACCACCTCAACAATTTAGGGTTTTCACCATTCATTTGTTTTAGCCAAAGTAGAGGTTTGTGGTCTGTCTGAACAATAAAGTGAGTGCCAAACAGTTATGGCCTCAACTTTTTCAGTACCCAGACCACAGCAAAGGCCTCCCTCTCTATGGCAGACCAGCGCTTTTCTCTAGGCGTCAACCTTCTGCTGATAAAAGCAACTGTTTGATCCTGGCCCTCAGAATTCAGTTGTGATAAGACTGCCCCTACCCCTAATTCAGATGCATTAGTTTGAACAATGAATTTCTCTGAGTAACATGGGCTTTTTAGGACAGGTGCAGAGCACATTGCCTGTTTGAGCTCCTCAAAAGCTTTCTGACAGCTAGCTGTCCATAACACCTTCTTAGGCATTTTCTTACTTGGGAGATCATTAAGAGGGGCTGCTATGGAGCCATCATTTTGAATGAATCTCCTGTAATACCCTGTGAGGGCTAAAAAGGCTCTCACCTGAGTCTGAGTTGTAGGGGGAACCCAATCCATGATTGTCTGGATTTTCCCCTGTAGTGGTGCAATCTGTTCTCCACCTACCAGGTGGCCCAGACAAACCTCTTTTCCCTGTCCTATCCGGCACTTTGAGGCCTTGATAGTGAGGCCTGCCTTTTGCAGGGCCTCCAAAACTTTCTAAAGGTGGACCAGGTGCTCATCCCAGGTTGAGCTAAAGACAGCAATATCATCAAGATATGCTGCACTGAAAGCCTCCAACCTTTGCAGGACTGTGTTCACCAACCTCTGAAAAGTGGCAGGTGCATTTTTCAAACCAAAGGGCATCACTGTAAATTGGTAGTGCCCTCCTATAGTTGAAAATGCAGTCTTTGATTTAGCATCTTCTGCCATTTTGATCTGCCAATACCCTGCAATCAAATCAAAAGTGCTAAGATACTTGGTAGATGCCAGTGTATCAATGAGCTCATCTGCCCTGGGTGTAGGGTGAGCATCAGTTTTTGTTACCTGATTGAGACCTTTGCAGTCTACACAAAACCTCATCTCCCTTTTTCCATCTTTGGTGTGAGGTTTTGGTACAAGTACCACTGGGCTAGCCCATGGGCTTTCAGAAGGTTCAATCACTCCCAGATCCAGCATTTTCTGCACCTCTTGTTTAATGCAGTCTCTGACATGGGCAGGCTGCCTATAAATCTTACTTTTGACAAGCAGGCTGTCTCCAGTATCAATTGTGTGTTCACAGCAGGATGTTGTACCTGGCACAATTTAAAAGAGGTCAGAAAATTGTCCTAGGAGATTGATGCAGTTGTCTATCTAGTCTGCAGTCAGACAATCTGCTAAAACTACTCCCTCCACTAAGGCATCAGCTTCAGTAGTAGAAAAGAGATCAGGGAGAGGGTCACTCTCTTCTTCCTGTCCCTCATCTGTTGCCATGAGCAGGGTGAGATCAGCCCTGTCCTAGTAGGGTTTCAGGCAGTTGACATGAATCACCCTAAGGGGACTCCTGGCAGTGCCCAGGTCTACCAAATAGGTAACCTCACCCTCTTTCTCAACAATTAGATGGGGTCTACTTCATTTGTCTTGGAGGGCTCCTGGGGCCACAGGCTCCAATAACCACACCTTCTGTCCTGGTTGGTACTGGATCAGAACAGCCTTCTAGTCATGCCTTTGCTTTTGTAGCTCCTGGATGGCCCAAAGGTTTTTATTGGCCTTTTTCATGTACTCAGCCATTCTGGATCTTAGGCCAAGTACATAATCCACTATGTCCTGTTTAGGAGCTTTTAAAGGTTGTTCCCAACCCTCCTTCACAAGAGTGAGTGGCCCTCTTACAGGGTGTCCAAAGAGGAGTTCAAAGGGGCTGAAGCCCACTCCTTTCTGGGGTACCTCCCTGTAAGCAAAAAGAAGGCAAGGTAACAGGACATCCCATCTCCTCCTGAGTTTTTCAGGGAGTCCCATTATCATACCTTGGAGAGTTTTATTAAACCTCTCTACCAGTCCATTAGTCTGTGGATGGTAAGGAGTGGTGAACTTGTAGATAACACCACACTCCTTCCACATTGCTTTCAAGTATGCAGACATGAAGTTGCTGCCCCTGTCTGATAGTACCTCTTTGGTAAAACCCACCCTGGAAAAGATTCTCAGGAGGGCCTTTGCCACTGCAGGAGCTGTAGTGGTCTTTAGAGGAATTGCTTCAGGATATCTTGTGGCATGGTCCACAACCACTAAGATAACCCTATTGCCTGAAGCAGTAGGAGGGTCAAAGGGACCAACTATGTCAACCCCTGCCCTTTCAAAGGGCACCCCAACCACTGGAAGCGGAATTAGAGTGGCCTTTGGAGTGCCACCAGTCTTTCCACTGGCTTGGCAGGTCACACAAGACTTGCAAAAATCTTTGGTGTCCTCTGACATCCTAGACCAGTGAAACAAGGGGACAAGTCTTTCCCATATTTTAATCTGGCCCAAATGCCCAGCCAAAGGAATGTCATGTGCAAGAGTTGGGAGGAACTCTCTGTACTGCAGGGGAATGACCAATCTCCTGGCTGCTCCAGGTTTTGGGTCCCTTTCCTCTATGTACAAGAGGTTGTCCTCCCAGTAATCTCTATAGCTGTCACTGACATCCCCAGTTTGCTGTCTGACAGCTTGCTGTCTGAGACCCTCTAATGTGGGACAGGTTTGCTGTGCCACACCAAGCTCTTCCCTGGCCGGCCCCCCTCCACCCAAAAGCTCAGCAGTGTCTGCTGCCAGCTCATCTGGTGAAGGTTCTGCACAGGGAGGAAATTCCTCTTCCTCAGAAGGGGAATCATCTGTAGAGGGAGGGATAGTGGGTAGGGATTTACCCTTGCTACGCCTAGCTTTAGGGAGCACTTGGTCCATTGTTCCAGGATCCAAGTTACCCTGTCCTTTTTGCTTTTTGGCCTGAGCTCTGGTTAAAGCAAAAATGTGCCCAGGAATGCCCAGCATTGCTGCATGAGCCTCCAACTCCACTTCTGCCCAAGCTGATGTCTCTAAATCATTCCCTAGTAGACAGTCTACAGGTAAATCTGAGGAAACCACAACTTTCTTTGGACCAGTAACCCCCCCAGTTGAGATTCACAACAGCCATGGGGTGGCTAAGAGTGTTGTTATGAGTGTCTGTCACTTGGTACTGCTGACCAAGTAGGTGTTGTTCAGGGTGGACCAGTTTCTCTATCACCATAGTTACACCGGCTCCTGTGTCCCTGTAGGCCTGAACCTCAACACCATTTATTAGGGGAAGTTGCTTGTACTTATCCATATTAAGGGGACAAGCAACCAAGGTGGCCAAATCAATGGCACCTTCAGAGACTAAAACAGCCTCTGTGGTCTCCCTAACAAGACCAACCCCAACTACATTGCCAATAGTGAGCCCAGCTACACCCTTGGATTGGCTATTAGTAGGTTTCTCACCACAACTGCTATTACTAGGGGCACTAGCATTTGCAGCTGGGATTGTGGTGGTGGGAGGTTTGGTGTTTTTCTTTGGACAACTGGAATCAGTTGCCCAATGGCCTTTGACTTTACATTTACACAAATAACACCAAGGCTTTTTAGGTTGATTATTGGAAGAGGATTTGGACCCACCACCCCCAGAGGATTTTTGTGGGCCTGATGAAGACTCAGAATGTTTACTTTTGTCCCCACCCTTGTCAGAAGACTTACCATCCTTGTCACCTCCGTATGAACTTTTCTGTTCACCTTTGTTCTGACCCACTTGTCTGCCTTCTTTCCCAATTCTTGGGGAGAGGTCAGATCTGAGTCCACTAGGTATTGGTGCAACAAGTCAGACACGCAGTTTTTCAGAATATGCTCTCTCAGATTAAGATTATACAGGCTTTCATAGTCAGATACCTTACTGCCATGTAACCACCCTTCCAAGGCCTTCACTGAACAGTCCACAAAATGTGTCCAGTCTTGGAAGGACTCTTTTCTGGTGTCTCTGAACTTAATCCTGTATTGTTCAATGGTTAAGCCAAATCCATCCAATAGTGCATCCTTCAATACTGTGTAGTTGTTAGCTTCACTTTCTCTAACAGTAAGGAGACTATCCCTACCCTTTCCAATGAAAGATAGCCACAAAACAGCAGCCCACTGCCTTTGAGGGACCAACTGTACCATACAGGCCCTCTCATGTGCAGCAAACCACTTGTTGATGTCATCCCCCTCCTTGTAAGGGGGACTATATTGTGCAGATTCCTGGAATCATGCTCTCTAACAGGATTACTATCGGGAATACTGCTGCTGCCACCATGGGGTCCTAACCCCATCCTCTGTCTTTCCTTCTCAATGTCTAGGGATTTCCTATCTAAGGCCAGCTGTTGCTGTTTAAGCTTCAGTCTGGTCACTTCAACCCTCAACTTTTTGAGTTCCCTCTCTAACAAGTTATCCTCAGGGTGGGTGGGTTGGGAATGCTTTGACACAGATGACAAATGGGAAACTTTAGAGGGGGGCATGTCCCTATCTTTCTGGACCCTGGTAACCTGGCCTCTAGGAATAAAGGATACCCTACTGTGATGGGAACCTCCATTACTACCAGCATTACTGGGTGTCCTGCTAGGAGGCAGACCTTTGTCAGAACCCTCCCCAGTTTCCTCAGGGGTTTCCTCTGAATCAGACTGGGAAGCTTCTACTAACCTCTCATTGGATGTGCCAGACTGGTTCTGGTCATCCACAATAAGCATGTTAAACAGAAACTCTTTTGTAGGGTTCTTTCCGATCACTAAACCTCTATCTAAGCAGAGACTCCTTAAACTCTTGTAGTTCAAAATGTCATAAGTAGCATTGACAGTTTTGAGAGTAGAATCTACCACAGACATGATAGCAAAAGGTTTAGAGATAGAGAGAAGAGAGAAAAAGTTTCAGAACTTTTTAAAGCACAAAGAAAAAAAACATTTTCTAACTTTTAGAAAACCTTTAGAAGTTTTAAGAAACTTTTCAGAACTTTGTAAAAAGTTTTAGAATAGAAAAGCAAACTTTTTGGTTATGAGTACATACTGTACACTGAACTGTTTGGTATATGATTCTCTTATGAAAAGTACAAAATGACAAAGTGGTAAAGCAATTACAAGTACTTATCCCACCGCTGTACCACCAATGTAGGAGGCTGACATGGCTTGTAGTGGGTACCAGAGGTACTTACACCTTGTGCCAGGTCCAGTTATCCCTTATTAGTAGAATAGAGGTGTTTCTAGCAGCTTAGGCTGATAGAAGGTAGCTATGGCAAAGCAGCTTAGGCTGAACTAGAAGACATGCAAAGCTCCTACTATACCACTTATATCATATGCACAATATCATAAGAAAACACAATACACAGAGTTACTAAAAATAAAGGTACTTTATTTTTATGACAATATGCCACAAGTATCTCAGTGAGTACCCTCAGTAAGAAGGTAAGTACTATACACAAGTTATATGTACACAAACCAAAATTAGGTAAGTAAGAGTCAGAAAAGTAATGCAAACAGTGTAGAATTACAATAGGTTGCAATAGACAAGCATAGGCATAAGGGCACCACAAACCATATACTCCAAAAGTGGAATGCGAATCATGATTGGACCCCAGACCTATGTGAGCTTGTAGAGGGTCGCTGGGACTGTAAGAAAACAGTCAGGGTGTCCAAGATACCCCACCCCAAGACCCTGAAAAGTAGGAGTAAAGTGCACCTACTACCCCAAAAGAGCACAATAGTCGTGATAGGGGGATTCTGCAAGAACAACAGACACCAGCAGTGCACTGACAACGGATTTCCGGACCTGAGGACCTGCAAGGCAAGGGGACCAAGTCCAATAGTCGCGACAGTGTCCGGGGGGGCAGGAGCCCAGGAAACCCCAGATGAAGGTGCAAGGAAGCTGCTTCCGGATGGAAGAAGTTTGGAGTTCTGCAAGAAAGAAGAGGACTAGGGACTTTTCCTTTGGAAGACAGATGTCCCACGTCACGATGAAGCTTGAAGAGGTGTTCCCACGCAGAAATACCTCAAACAAGCCTTGCTAGCTGCAAGGGTCGCGGTAGAGGTTTTTGGGTGCTGCTGAGGACCAGGAAGGACCAGGATGTCGCTTTTTGGAGGAGGAGACAGAGGGGGCGCTCAGCAACTCAGAGAGTTCTCACAGAAGCAGGCAGCACCCGCAGAGGTACCCCAACAGGCACTTAGAAGAATAGTGAACCGGAGTCCACGCGAAGTTACAAAAGAGGGTCCCACAACTTCGGGGGCCAACTCAGAGGGTTGTGCACTGCAGGACGTAGTGCTGGGGACCCAGGCTAGGCTGTGCATGAAGAAAATCCTGGAAGGGTGCGCCGGAGCAGCTGCAAATCACGCGGTACACAGCTTTGCAGTCTAGCGTGGGGAGGCAAGGACTTACCTCCACCAAACTTGGACTGAAGAGTCACTGGACTGTGGGAGTCACTTGCACAGAGTTGCTGTGTTCCAGGGACCACGCTCGTCAGGATGAGAGGGGACCCAGAGGACCAGTGATGCAGTCTTTTGGTGCACGCGTTAGCAGGGGGAAGATTCCGTCGACCCACGGGAGATTTCTTCAGAGCTTCTGGTGCAGGGTGAAGGCAGGCTACCCCCAGAGCATGCACCACCAGGAAACAGTCGAGAAAGCCGGCAGGATTAGGCGCTACAATGTTGCTGGTAGTCGTCTTGCTACTTTGTTGCGGTTTTGAGGGCGTCCTGGAGCAGTCACCGGTCGATCCTTGGTAGAAGGAGAAGAGGGAGATGCAGAGGAACTCTGGTGAGCTCTTGCATTCGTTATCAGAAGAATTCCCCAAAGCAGAGACCCTAAATAGCCTGAAAAGGAGGCTTGGCTACCAAGGAAGGAGGATTGGCTACCAAGAGAGGTAAGAGCCTATCAGAAGGAGCCTCTGACGTCACCTGCTGGCACTGGCCACTCAGAGCAGTCCAGTGTGCCCCCAACACCTCTGTTTCCAAGATGGTAGAGGTCTGGGACACACTGGAGGAGCTCTGGGCACCTCCCCTGGGAGGTACTGGTCAGGGGAGTGGTCACTCCCCTTTCCTTTGTCCAGTTTTGTGCCAGAGCAGGGCTGGGGGATCCCTGAACCGGGTAGACTGGCTTGTGCAGAGATGGGCACCATCTGTTCCCATCAAAGCATTTCCAGAGGCTGGGGGAGGCTACTCCTCCCCAGCCCTTCACACCTATTTCCAAAGGGAGAGGGTGTAACACCCTCTCTCAGAGGAAATCCTTTGTTCTGCCTTCCTAGGCCAGGGCTGCCTGGACCCCAGGAGGGCAGAAACCTGTCTGAGGGGTTGGCAGTAGCAGCAGCTGCAGTGGAGACCCCGGAAAGGCAGTTTGGCAGTACCCGGGTTCTGTGCTAGAGACCCGGGGGATCATGGAATTGTCCCCCCAATACCAGAATGGTATTGGGGGGACAATTCAATGATCTTAGACGTGTTACATGGCCATGTTCGGAGTAACCATTGTGACGCTATACATAGGTAGTGACCTATGTATAGTGCACACGTGTAATGGTGTCCCTGCACTCACAAACTCCGGGGAATTTGCCCTGAACGATGTGGGGGCACCTTGGCTAGTGCCAGGGTGCCCACACACTAAGTAACTTGGCACCCAACCTTCACTAGGTGAAGGTTAGACATATAGGTGACTTATAAGTTACTTATGTGCAGTGGTAAATGGCTGTGAAATAACGTGGACGTTATTTCACGCAGGCTGCAGTGGCAGGCCTGTGTAGGAATTGTCAGAGCTCCCTATGGGTGGCAAAAGAAATGCTGCAGCCCATAGGGATCTCCTGGAACCCCAATACCCTGGGTACCTAGGTACCATATACAAGGGAATTATAGGGGTGTTCCATTGTGCCAATGAAAATTGGTAAAATTAATCACTAGCCTGCAGTGACAATTTTAAAAGTAGAGAGAGCATAAACACTGAGGTTCTGGTTAGCAGAGCCTCAATGATACAGTTAGGCACCACACAGGGAACACATACAGGGCACATACTATGAGCACTGGGGCCCTGCCTGGCAGGGTCCCAGTGACACAATGACTAAAACAACATACATACAGTGAAATATGGGGGTTGAAGTACTAGAGATTTTCATTCTTAGGGTAATATAACAAAGAACTTGGCAAAGAAGCTGAAATATGAAAAGACATCTTTATTAAACTCAAATGAGTGAGACTACGTCTCCCAGAAGCTGACCTATAGCAACTGAAAGAGGCAGTCTCCCGAAATGGTCTTAGCTCAGACCTTTTATATCATTTATTATGCCCTAGGCATGCAAGGGGCTGTACCAGTCACATTCCTAAACAAATGAGAAAAGCTAGAGAGGCAACATGTGAGTAGCCTTTGGGGTTTTAACAGGATTACAGTTGACCATTCACATATTTTCACTACAAAGAAATAGCAGGTTTATGATGACAAGCCCATATTCCAGTTTGTCCAGCCCTCAATCAATTACCCGGCAAGGCTTAGTACTTTCATCAGATATCGACGGACCCCCAATAAAAACGGGCACCTCCTCCTTGTAAAGCAAGTCATAAAGAAAGAAACAGGGACAGGTGTGTGTAAGATTAGGCATGGTTTGTGTGTGATGAAAGGTTTATGATGTGTTGTGCCTTGATACTAATCTCATTCGGCCACTGGGAAAGAAACTGGCCGAACAGGTTTATGATGACAAGCCCATATTCCAGTTTGTCCAGCCCTCAATCAATTACCCGGCAAGGCTTAGTACTTTCATCAGATATCGACGGACCCCCAATAAAAACGGGCACCTCCTCCTTGTAAAGCAAGTCATAAAGAAAGAAACAGGGACAGGTGTGTGTAAGATTAGGCATGGTTTGTGTGTGATGAAAGGTTTATGATGTGTTGTGCCTTGATACTAATCTCATTCGGCCACTGGGAAAGAAACTGGCCGAACAGGTTTGGCTTCAGGCAGTGGAGTCAGCTTGCCCAGGTCACAGAGGAGTCAGCAAAGGTGTACGTGTCCTTCAGACTCGTTTTCAGCATTAGACATTGGCCTATGTGAGGGCAATCACAAAATGGCTATCGTTCTAAAATGGGATCAATATGCAGTATCATATACAAGGTCATTCCATTGATGAAACGCGATAAAAACACTCGTACATATCGTATTTGCCATTTGCGGCTCTCTGATACTAAAATCGGCATGATAGGGCCATGCCTCAAGTGTGGTTCCGAAATTTTAAAGTACCACAGACCCTCCTTTTGCCCTTACATAGGCAACAACTATACTCATACTAATCTGAGTCCGGGTCTATATTCATAAGGCCATGGAGATGTTGCTGGAGCAAAATTCTAGTACTTGGTAACTCTCTCTGGACAGGTCTCCTCGAACATGAAGTAGCACAAAAGGCCACATATGGCAGGACAAAATAAGGAATACCTCTATCTGCAGTAGGTGGCATAAGATCACACACCCAACAATTAGTGATGTTCACTACTAACTAGTGTTGATGCAGAAGCTGTACAAAAGAATTGCTTACAAATTCTGATCTTCTAACCTGCTCATGTTCAGGAAAAGGGTGAAAAGAGTGCAAAGAAACAATAGTAGGAAAAGACATAGGTTGGGAAGTGGGCGCAGAAGTCAATTGAGTAGAGAAAAATAATCCCACCCATAAATGACAACGTCATGTTTAAAAGACACTAGAAAACACGTTATTAAGAACATATAGACAACGGGAAAAAGTAGTGACCACTATTACAAATGAAATAATAATTTTTCACAACCCTAACCAAAAAGCAAATCCTAAAATTATCTAATAACATTTTAAGGGCTCCTCTGCATTTCAGTAATTTTTGTATGTTCAGGTGGAACAGTGGTGACTCTCATCAATGCTCTAAGGTGAAAAGGGGGTACTCTTTCCACAGAAAATGGACTTTATTCTGCTTTTACTAAACAGAATAGTACTTTAAAACAATGCCAGCAAAACAATCAGTCTCCTAACACGTAGTCTATACAATCACACGGAAACCTCTTGTGATACCAACTATGCCCAGAGTCCGTTCAAAAAGCCTCTCTGGCAGGCTTCTATTGTCCATCAAATTTTCTTTTGTTGTTTTCTTTCGCATGGGCCTCTCAATTCAGGCCTCTTCGTGAGAAAAGTACTGCTTAGTTGGAGTGCCCTCCTGGCAGACACCCACAGCTCACTCGAAAGTCTCAATGTCTTAAAGCAATGCACCAGTGTCTCTCCTCTGTGGCAGACACTACAAACAATGTGCTCTTCGTTGATCAAGGGCACAAATCATCTCGTGCAGACCCAAGCACCATTATTGGGAAATAGCTCAAGCTCAGCAGCACTTTCAGACTCCAACACTCATTATTTAGTGTCAGAGGACGCTCAAGCTGCTCTTTTATGGGCACCACAATATAGTGCCTTTTTCCAAACTTGAAATCTCCGGTGCACTGCCCTTCTTCCGTTGGAGCAAAGAAAAGGGGGTGTGTGGCCAAAACTCAGGCCAAGGGGCTCAAGGGATTGCACACTGTCAGAGGTTACCAGCACATGACAGGTAGAGAAATGAAACCTCAAAACAGCTCTGCCATCAACAACAGGAATCCTTCTCTTTAGCTCTTTTACACTGAAACTTTGGTTTTGTGATGTCCAACGCCGTCTGATGGAGCAAGTACAATACCATGCGCTGGTGATCGCTGTCCAGCTTTGCTACTTTCTGGGTGCTGAGACTGTAGGGCCAAGACGTCCGTCTTTCATCTGTAGCTGTCACTGATGGGAATTAGGATTAAATCAATGTCCTGCAGGTTATTATGACTTGATACCCGCAGAATCTAGTGACGTAGGAAATGTGCCACAGTTGTTAGTTTCCTTCAATTTAGTACAACAACAGTTCATGGTTTTTAACAAGGGGACTGCAAGCAGGTGGTCTGCAATCTTCAAAGGAGTAGCCATACACCATGGGCATAAAATACAAAGACAAAGGCAGAAGGGCAAAACAGGGTCTCTAGCATCTTTAATTGGGTTCTTTCCATTATTCTCTGCCATCTATAGCTACATGAGAATTCTATCTGAATGGATTTCCTCACACAGTGGCATTGTCTAATGGGGTAAACACATATTTTCCTCAATGATTAAGTCTAGGTGTTCCTCCTTATCTTAGAACATCTCAATAGAGAAATCACACGATACCGATTATCAGGGACATGTAGAAACCTTCCTTTAAAAACTGTGCATCAGGTGCACTATGCAATACACAGGCTAATAGTCAAATGTGCAAACAAAAAGACAAGAACTAGAGGGTCCTGACATTTGCATCATTAGGACACATCTGATCCCACCACAAATTAAAGTAACAGGAACAGAAGGGAACCGAAAACCAAATTAAAATAGACATTGAAAATTTGTCATGTTCAAAAAGGTAAACATAAGATATCTCCTATTGAGATGGAAAACTTGTCTTACTATAATATTGAGTCAGTTAACCAGTCTATCGCTACCCTGACAGTCAGGCTGGAAAACATTGAAGCAGGCCTAAGGCAAATTCTTGAAAACCAGTCTGGTCATACCAAAGGGAATTATACATAACATGGGGGTCCCTGGTACATCACTGCAGTCTGGAAATGTGAACCTGAACAATACATCAATAATAATAAAAGGGCTGACTGGTGAAAGGAATTCGAAAAAGAGAAATGAGACTAGGACATAGCTAAAATCTCAATAACTAAGCATGATGCGACATTGGTCAGGGGAAGTAACAAAAGAAAAAAATCTATAGGAAGAACAAAAAATTATTTGGGTGATAGTCAGGCATGTGACACAACACCGAGAGTACGGGTGATACACAAAGGCCAAAGTTACATAAATTTTAACTCTACCGTTGGCGACTAAACCATATACGGTACTCCTAGCTAATGTTTCAGTTCCTTCTTCAGGAAAAAATGAAAACCTGGTTTTCTTTTAAGGAACAAAAGCCATATGCTACTTAGGAAACAGAACATCATTAACTAATGTAATATAGAAATTAGGCCACCTTGAGTCACAGATCTATAATTTCATCCTTAGGTCCAATCAAGGCTGCATAAATGTAGGGCTGCCTGTTCCTTTAAGGGAAGGGGCAGTAACGTGACTAACTGCAGGTGACACACTTTGATCCTGTATATCTCTTTTTATTTTCCTTCAATACCATTATAGCCAAATAGACATGCACTGGTGAAGTGTTGTCTCTTATGTTCACAGCATGAAATATCATTATCTGTGGAATTTAGTAACCAGAACAAGTTCAACCAACTGTTGCGTAGCGATGGGCATCGTCATGACCATCCCCTCACAACACAGGGGAGCTTGTAATAGTATCAAAAGCAGCAACAAACATGCAAAAAACAAATAAAAAATAATAAAAACGCACAAAACGTCAAGCCATCAGATATACTTGCTGTGTATCAAGCACAAAAAGCATAGACAAAACAATAGCATGTGTGAATAAGCGGTGACACACAACACCATGTCATGTACTTTATGCACTGTAAACCTGCAGCCCAAAACCCAATATTTGGGCCTGTTTAATTTGTCAGGTTTAAAATCCTTACCCTCCTTTTGACAGTAGATCACCAGGCAATGGAAATCTGCTGTCAAATATAACTTTACTGTTTCTCTTCTAACATACAGGACCAGCAAGAACAATTCATGATAGGACCAAATACACGAAAATAAATTTCCATTACTTAACTGTTACCCTCTTGTCAGTTACTTCGCAACATCAAGCCACCTTAGTTTTACCTTTCTAAAAGTAAAAATTGTTACACTGACACTCCATATTAATTTGGCACCTACAATTTCCACTGGGAAAAATAAGTCTTAATTGGCAAATCGTTCTCATTAAGGCATGTAGCCTTCAAAATTTTAGAAAAGGGCTGCATCTTATTTTCTGTCTAAGACTTAATGCAACACTTCGTTTTCTGTCAAATAAAAGCAACTAGCAGGCATCATTTTATTTGTTTAGAGCGGAGACACAAATGTATCAGTTCTGCAGAGCATTTAACATGATGTTGGGACCTTCGAAGAAACCCCTTTTTTTTATATTCTCCCTTTGGAATTAAGTTCTTTAATTGTATTGATGTTCTTCTGGAGAAACCAGAAATCCCACTTTTAGAGGCCCGTAGGGTCATTCTGCATTTCACAGAGACAAGGCCCTAATTTAAAAGGTCACAAGTGTCAACATGACAGCCTCCTCCATTGTTTATGGGAAAACTAAAGATAGCATCTCAGCAGCATGACTTGAGCCAGCCTCTGTAGCTCTCCTAGCTTCTGCCACTCTGAATCTGTCAAAGACAGTAGGCCTTCCTATTTTCCTTCTAACCTGCAATAATTCACTCTATTTAAAAAAATAATTTTTCCTTTTTAGGCGCTAAAAAAATGTATCTCTATTTCCAGATTATTAAACTACATTTACTGTGAATAATTCACAAACCTTAATAACACACATACCAGTTGTTAGAATAAATGCTTGTTGCAATTCCATGCAATGGTACATATTTCATCAACCTCGAATGAATGAACGTCTCACTAGGCCCAGCTGAAGTTAGAACCTTCAACCTTGATATTAAAACAAGCCTTTGTACTGGCACATTGACTCATTGAATCATAAGAAGGCACAACCTGCAAATATATATCAAACCTAAATGTATGCATTTACTGAAGCCTGAGACACTTTAAAAAGTACTCTGAATGAAAGAAAATGCAGTTTAAACAGTGCTTTTGCCCAAAATCGACTTTGATATTTTAGGCATTAAAAAATCAATATCCTACAATTTTCTTGCATAATATGCATTACCAGAATGTCTATTACACAATCCATGAGTCAGCCATTGAAAATATTAACTTATACTTTATAGAAATGAGCTTGTTTGCTCCTGCGCCAAGGGAAAATTGCACATACAAATGTCATTTTAGCGGTGCAACATAACTTAAATTAAATTTGAATGCTAGGAGGTCATAGTATAGGTATTAAGCTTTATAAATATTAAAAAACGATTTTGAAAGGCACTTATTTTTTTAAATAATTTTTCCATAATTAATAATTTTCTTTAAAAAAAAAACCAATTATTCTTTTTTTTGTGATAATTCCACATAGAAAAGCAAGCTGCATCCCTTGCCTATTATTTGGGATACATTAACTCACAAGCCTAAGCGCATAAGCCTAACTTGAAATGCGTCACATTTTTGCGCCACTTTCATTTAAAAGGAAGGTTATGCAAAATTCCACCCGTGTTTACCTGGGAAAGTGCTGGCTGAATTGAACATTCCTATCAAATATACTGCAGCTGAAAAGTTTGCCTGTGAACATCTAATACAATGCATCTAAAAAAAATGCTGTAAATGTATTTTTATTTCTGCAAAAATAGATAATTTCGTATTTTTTTTCGGGCCCTTTTTATATCTATTGAATGTGTTTTCTAATTTATTAAGCATTTAAAGGCAGTTTTGTATATGTGCATGTAGGAAAGTACCATCTTGCCTGGCATGTTACCCCCATTTTTCACTGTATATATGTTGTTTTAGTTGTATGTGTCACTGGGACCCTGTTCTCCAGGGCCCCAGTGCTCATAAGTGTGCCTGAATGTGTTACCTGTGTAGTGACTAACTGTCTCACTGAGGCTCTGCTAATCAGAACCTCAGTGGTTATGCTCTCTCATTTCTTTCAAATTGTCACTAACAGGCTAGTGACCAATTTTACCAATTTACATTGGCTTACTGGAACACCCTTATAATTCCCTAGTATATGGTACTGAGGTACCCAGGGTATTGGGGTTCCAGGAGATCCCTATGGGCTGCAGCATTTCTTTTGCCACCCATAGGGAGCTCTGACAATTCTTACACAGGCCTGCCACTGCAGCCTGAGTGAAATAACGTCCACGTTATTTCACAGCCATTTTACACTGCACTTAAGTAACTTATAAGTCACCTATATGTCTAACCTTTACCTGGTAAAGGTTAGGTGCAAAGTTACTTAGTGTGAGGGCACCCTGGCACTAGCCAAGGTGCCCCCACATTGTTCAGGGCCAATTCCCCGGACTTTGTGAGTGCGGGGACACCATTACACGCGTGCACTACATATAGGTCACTACCTTATATGTAGCTTCACAATGGTAACTCCGAATATGGCCATGTAACATGTCTATGATCATGGAATTGCCCCCTCTATGCCATCCTGGCATAGTTGGCACAATCCCATGATCCCAGTGGTCTGTAGCACAGACCCTGGTACTGCCAAACTGACCTTCCTGGGGTTTCACTGCAGCTGCTGCTGCTGCCAACCCCTCAGACAGGCATCTGCCCTCCTGGGGTCCAGCCAGGCCTGGCCCAGGATGGCAGAACAAAGGACTTCCTCTGAGAGAGGGTGTTACACCCTCTCCCTTTGGAAAATGGTGTGAAGGCAGGGGAGGAGTAGCCTCCCCCAGCCTCTGGAAATGCTTTCTTGGGCACAGATGTGCCCAATTCTGCATAAGCCAGTCTACACCGGTTCAGGGGACCCCTTAGCCCTGCTCTGGCGCGAAACTGGACAAAGGAAAGGGGAGTGACCACTCCCCTGACCTGCACCTCCCCTGGGAGGTGTCCAGAGCTCCTCCAGTGTGCTCCAGACCTCTGCCATCTTGGAAACAGAGGTGCTGCTGGCACACTGGACTGCTCTGAGTGGCCAGTGCCACCAGGTGACGTCAGAGACTCCTTCTGATAGGCTCCTTCAGGTGTTAGTAGCCTATTCTCTCTCCTAGGTAGCCAAACCCTCTTTTCTGGCTATTTAGGGTCTCTGTCTCTGGGGAAACTTTAGATAACGAATGCAAGAGCTCATCCGAGTTCCTCTGCATCTCTCTCTTCACCTTCTGCCAAGGAATCGACTGCTGACCGCGCTGGAAGCCTGCAAACCTGCAACATAGTAGCAAAGACGACTACTGCAACTCTGTAACGCTGATCCTGCCGCCTTCTCGACTGTTTTCCTGGTGGTGCATGCTGTGGGGGTAGTCTGCCTCCTCTCTGCACTAGAAGCTCCGAAGAAATCTCCCGTGGGTCGACGGAATCTTCCCCCTGCAACCGCAGGCACCAAAAAGCTGCATTACCGGTCCCTTGGGTCTCCTCTCAGCATGACGAGCGAGGTCCCTCGAATCCAGCAACTCTGTCCAAGTGACTCCAACAGTCCAGTGACTCGTCAGTCCAAGTTTGGGGGAGGTAAGTCCTTGCCTCACCTCGCTAGACTGCATTGCTGGGAACCGCGACTTTTGCAGCTACTCCGGCCCCTGTGCACTTCCGGCGGAAATCCTTTGTGCACAGCCAAGCCTGGGTCCACGGCACTCTAACCTGCATTGCACGACTTTCTAAGTTGGTCTCCGGCGACGTGGGACTCCTTTGTGTAACTTCGGGTGAGCACTGTTTCACGCATCCTCGTAGTGCCAGTTTCTGGCACTTCTCCGGGTGCTACCTGCTGCTAAGAGAGCTCCTTGTCTTGCTCGACGTCCCCTCTACCTCCTGGTCCAATTTGCGACCTCCTGGGCCACAGCAGCATCCAAAAACGCTAACCGCACGATTTGCAGCTAGCAAGGCTTGTTGGCGTTCTTTCGGCGGGAAAACACTTCTGCACGACTCTCCACGGCGAGAGGGATCCGTCCACCAAAGGGGAAGTCTCTAGCCCTTTTCGTTCCTGCAGAAACCTCAGCTTCTTCTGTCCAGTAGAAGCTTCTTTGCACCCACAGCTGCATTTCCTTGGCATCTGCCCATCTCCGACTTGCTTGTGACTTTTGGACTTGGTCCCCTTGTTCCACAGGTACCCAAGATTGGAAATCCATCGTTGTTGCATTGTTGGTTTGTGTCTTTCCTGCATTATTCCTCTATCACGACTTCTATGTCCTTGGGGGAACTTTAGTGCACTTTGCACTCACTTTTCAGGGTCCTGGGGAGGGTTATTTTTCTAACTCTCACTATTTTCTAATAGTCCCAGCGACCCTCTACAAGGTCACATAGGTTTGGGGTCCATTCGTGGTTCGCATTCCATTTTTGGAGTATATGGTTTGTGTTGCCCCTATCCCTATGTGTCCCCATTGCATCCTATTGTAACTATACATTGTTTGCACTGTTTTCTAAGACTATACTGCATATTTTTGGTATTGTGTACATATATCTTGCGTATATTTCCTATCCTCTCACTGAGGGTACACTCTGAGATACTTTGGCATATTGTCATAAAAATAAAGTACCTTTATTTTTAGTATAACTGTGTATTGTGTTTTCTTATGATATTGTGCATATGACACTAGGTGGTACTGTAGTAGCTTCACACGTCTCCTAGTTCAGCCTAAGCTGCTCTGCTAAGCTACCATTATCTATCAGCCTATGCTGCTAGACACCCTATACACTAATAAGGGATAACTGGGCCTGGTGCAAGGTGCAAGTACCCCTTGGTACTCACTACAAGCCAGTCCAGCCTCCTACAGTGCACAATTGCTCATTCTATAAATTAAAGAGCAACATATAGCTATGTTAGCACATTACATGGTTAATTTCTGGATTTTTTCTAAGTTTCTACTTAATATTAATTAACCAACATTTTACTTAACAAACTGAAAACATTAAGAAGACCCACAAACACACATTGAGCTCATTTCAGATATAAACAGAAAACACTCAGGACACACAATACAGCGCGCTTTAGCCATTTTTCATAAATAGCGCCGTCGCAATTTACTTACAGAACCGTTTGCAGATCCTAGTTGTAAGTCATATTTACAAGAGAAAAGAAAACTTTTCTCAATAGTGTTCCAAAAAACTGCAAAAACAGCCTCACAGACATTTATTTCCAAGAATAGCGGACCCGTACTTTATTAAATGTGATGGGGCCCACGCCGTGTTTAAAATAGAACTCATAAGTTGGAGTTCCAATCGGTGGTATCAGACATGAATCCTCCAATCGGGAATCCCTGTTGCCACCAAAAACCAAACCAAGTACCAAATTTGCTACGATTAGGCATCTTCGCTCACTAACCGAGCTTCAAACTTCAAGGGGCTATCTCTATCGATACACTCGCAAATGTACAAGACCCTCGGTTTTTGAAAATTGCAATCTTCAAATAAAACTAAGGACCAATACTAAGAACCAAGAACCAAAAACTAAGAACCAAAGGACCAAAGAACTAAGGACTGGGAGCGACCCACTTATACTTCAACTAAAGGAGATGGAGAAAAAGTCTCTTCATTACCTGCCTACACAAATTGCAATTCGCCTATACAAACCTATACAAACCTATCAAAGCTATACCAAACAAATAGTTGTCCAAATTCTAATTGCCAAGTTCTAAATGACCTAACATTCTTTTTTTTTTTTTTGACTTACGCCAAAAAGGTTCTCAGTCAGGGGTGACATCATGTGGAGGATCAAAATCAGGAAGATCAGAAATATACTGGGCTGCATAATCAAAGAATCTCCAGAATCCCTGCGCACAGAGTACCTTCTTGGTAGAATCCTGTTCTGTCCTCCTCAGTAGATTTCAGTCTCCTGACAAGATCACTCCCACAGAAAGTCACTTCTCTGATGAGCCCCACGTTGGGCGCCATATGAAGTACTAGAGATTTTAATTCTCAGGGTAATATAACAAAGAATTTGGCAAAGAAGCTGAAATATGAAAAGACATCTTTATTAAACTCAAATGAGTGAGACTACGTCTCCCAGAAGCTGACCTATAGCAACTGAAAGAGGCAGTCTCCCGAAATGGTCTTAGCTCAGACCTTTTATATCATTTATTATGCCCTAGGCATGCAAGGGGCTGTACCAGTCACATTCCTAAACAAATGAGAAAAGCTAGAGAGGCAACATGTGAGTAGCCTTTGGGGTTTTAACAGGATTACAGTTGACCATTCACATATTTTCACTACAAAGAAATAGCAGGTTTATGATGACAAGCCCATATTCCAGTTTGTCCAGCCCTCAATCAATTACCCGGCAAGGCTTAGTACTTTCATCAGATATCGACGGACCCCCAAAAAAACAGGCACCTCCTCCTTGTAAAGCAAGTCATAAAGAAAGAAACAGGGACAGGTGTGTGTAAGATTAGGCATGGTTTGTGTGTGATGAAAGATTTATGATGTGTTGTGCCTTGATACTAATCTCATTCGGCCACTGGGAAAGAAACTGGCCGAACAGGTTTAGCTTCAGGCAGTGGAGTCAGCTTGCCCAGGTCACAGAGGAGTCAGCAAAGGTGTACGTGTCCTTCAGACTCGTTTTCAGCATTAGACATTGGCCTATGTGAGGGCATTCACAAAATGGCTATCGTTCTAAAATGGGATCAATATGCAGTATCATATACAAGGTCATTCCATTGATGAAACGCGATAAAAACACTCGTACATATCTTATTTGCCATTTGCGGCTCTCTGATACTAAAATCGGCATGATAGGGCCATGCCTCCAGTGTGGTTCCGAAATGTTAAAGTACCACAGGGTAACATGCCAGGCAAAATGGTACTTTCCTACACACAGCCCCTGCCCCACTCAGCCCTGCTGCCCTCAGTGAGGAGGCCATTGACCTCCTCAGATCCCTCACTGTTGGGCAGTCTACCATTCTGAATGCCATCCAGGGTGTAAAGAGGCAGTTGCAACAGACCAATGCATACCTGGAGGGCATTCATTCTGGTCAGGCAGCCAAACAGCAAGCTTTTCAGACTCTGGCCTCAGCACTGATGGCAGCCATTGTCCTGTGTCCTGCCTCCCCCCTCCAACTTCCTCCACCCAGACCCAAACCCCTGTACCTCAGCCTATCCCAAGCACACCATCAGACCAGAATGCACACACCTCAACACACAAGGGAAGCTCTGGCAAACATAAGCATCACACATCCCACAGGCACTCACACAAGCATCATACCCATGTAGACATACCAACAGCCACTGCCTCCACTGTGTCCCCCTCCTCGTCGTCTCCCTCCTCCCTCCCTGACTCGTCTCCACTCACACCTGCATGCACCACATCTTCATCCACTACGTCCATCATCAGCACACCCATCACTACACACCGCTCACGTGCAGTCACCACCCCCACTACCATTCACACATCCCCTGTGTCCTCTCCCAGTGTGTCTGTGAGCCCACCTCCCAAGATACACAAACGCAGTCACACACCCACCCAACAGCCATCCACCTCACGACAGCCTCCAGCCCATGCGCCTTCACCCAAAGTCAGCAAACGTACACCTCCTACAACCACTACCTCTTCCTCCACTCCCCAACCTCCTTTATCTACCCGCCCTAGTGTGTCTAAAAATCTTTTCCTGTCCAACCTTGACCTCTTCCCCTCACCTCCCCCACCCCTTTAGTCCCCTAGGGCACGCCTTTCCAGGTCCCAACCCAGCACCTCAGCCACCACATCAGCGGGAACAGTGGTACCAGCAGTAACCGGCTTCTGGAGTGGGCCAAGCAGCAGGGCAGCCAGTGTGCAAAGGAGCCAGACCACGGACAGTCCCCCATCGCAGAAGCATAAGAAGTTGGCCACTGCCTGGAGGGAGAAGGGTAAAACACCTGCCACCAAGGGCCCTCCCAGGACTACAGTTGGGAGTGGGAAGAAAGCTGAGCCACCATCCAAGGTGGGGAAGGGGCACAGACAGAAAGGGAAGTCATCACCAACCTGCACAGCGGACAAGACCGCTACCAGCACCGATGCCAAGGACACCGCCGCCACCAGCACCGCTGCCAAGGACACCACCGCCACCAGCTCCGTTGTCCAGGACACCGCTGCCAAGGACACCGCCGCCAGCAGCACCACTGCCAAGGACACCGCCGCCAGCAGCACCGCTGCCCAGGTCACCGCTGCTAGCAGCACGCTCACTGAGCCACCCACCAGCACTGCAGGCCAATGAGCGCCGCAAGCACCGCCGCTACTGAGGCCGCCACGAGCAAAAGGAAGCACTTTGGGCACCAAGCCCCCTCCAGAACCAGTGGAGATTCACATCCACTACCTCTGTCCTTGGCAGGATGAAGCACTCTGGGCACAAAGCCCCCTCCAGAACCAGTGGAGAAAGGCATCCACTACCTCAGTCCTTGGCAGGATGAAGCACTCTGGGCACAAAGCCCCCTCCAGAACCAGTGAGATTCACATCCACTACCTCTGTCCTTGGCAGGATGAAGCACTCTGGGCACAAAGCCCCCTCCAGAAGCAGTGGAGATTCACATCCACTACCTCTGTCCCTGGCAGGATGAAGCACTCTGGGCACAAAGCCCCCTCCAGAACCAGTGGAGAAAGGCATCCACTACCTCAGTCCTTGGCAGGATGAAGCCCTCTGGGCACAAAGCCTCCTCCAGAACCAGTGGAGAAAGGCATCCACTTGAGAGTCTGTGGCTTTGCACTCCCCAGGATAGAGCAGTGGGCAAACTACCCACTGGAGAGACTTCAGAGACTGTGGCTTTGCACTCCCCAGGATGCAGCAGTGGGCAAACCACTCACTTGAGAGACTTGAGAGACTGTGGCTTTGCACTCCCCAGGATAGAGCAGTGGGCAAAGCACCCACTGGAGAGACTTGAGAGACTGTGGCTTTGCACTCCCCAGGATACAGCAGTGGGCATTGAGCCCCCTCGTGGATCTGGCGTTGTGCACTCATCCGGCTGAGGTGCCCCCTTCCCTTCCCCCTGAGATGCCTGTTGTATTTCTATCTGATGCTCCTGCAGTGTTCTCTCCGTTTTGATCGGGTATTGAGTGTGGGTCTCGCCCATGCAGTTTGGGCCCAGTGGTCCACGGACTTTAATGGTGCAATACCTGGACTTGTATTCTTCGTGTATATATTTGTTTATAGTGTATATATATTTTTGAGTACTGGATTTTAATAGATTACAATCGTTCAAATAATTTCCTTTTGTCTTTGCATTCTTCTGGGGGGGTTGGGTGGTGTAACTGATATGTATCAACATGTATTAGTCTGTGTGTTGTAGTGGGTGAGGGTGGGGGTGGGGGTGTTGCGTGTGTGTGTCACTCTCTTTTCCCACCCCCCTCCCCTGTGTCGTAGGTGCAGTACTCACCGTGGTCTTCGCCGCCGGCGTTCGTGCTCCTGGTAGAGGAGCAGGAAGACAAAGGCAGGGAGAATATGGAGTTCCGGCTCCATGGCGTCCTGGTTCCTCGTGGGGTGTGTAGAGGTGAGCGTTTTCCCTTCGAAGTCCTGTTTTCCACCGTGTTTTTGTTAGCGGTGAATCCGCCCCTGAGCAGGTGGCGGATTGGCCTGTTGTAATACTGTGGGCGGTACATTGTTTTCCGCCTGTCTATTGGTGGTTACCGCCGCGGTGTTTGTTTGTATCGCCGTGGCGGTCGGAGTGTTAAAGTGGCTGTCTTTGTTGGCGGTTTCCATCATGGTCGTGATTCAATTTTTTTTTCTGCCGGCCTGTTGGCGGTTTTACCGCCGCTTTAACACCGACCGCCAGGGTTGTAATGACCACCCATATCTTGTCTTGAACGCAGTTTTCCATTCAATGCCTTCTCTCATTCTGACTAAATGGTAAGCACCTCGTAGATCAAGCTTAGTGTAAATCTTTGCTTTTTCTACTTGATCCAACAAGACAAGAATCGGAGGCAAGGGGTATTTGTTCTTGACTGTGGCCTTATTGAAACCCCTATAGTCAATACAGGTTCGAAGGTCCCCATTTGCCTTAGGGACAAAAACAAAAGCGAGGCTGCAGGAGACTTGGAAGGGCGGATGAAGCCATTCACTAAGAACTGATCTAGGTACTTTCGTAAATGTTGATGTCCATGTTCTGACAAGGCGTACACACAACAGCTAGGGAGTATCGCACCTGGAGTTAGATCAATTTGGCACTCATAAGGTTTCTGGACAGGATCTGGTTTGCTCTTTGGTTTGATTGGACAATCTTTGGTGAAATGACCCTTGCGTCCGCAATAAAGGCATTGTCCATTCTTTCTACGTAGGTCCTTTTCGTCTTTGGTCAAAGGCCTCCTGATAGTTCTGATTTCCATAGGTTCTGGGGTTCTCTCTTTCTGGGTTCTTGATTCTCTATGATCGTGAACACGCCAGGAATATTTCTCAGTCTTTTTGCGTGTTCCCCTTCGTTCTGCTAGATGATGATCCAGTCTCAAAACAAGGTTTATTAGAGCTCGACAATCTATGGGCTGCGGGTCTTGTCCTTTAACTTGTCCTTGAGTCCTTTGTAGAACAAGGCAGCTTGCTTTTCTTCAGGCCAGGATGTCTCGGCTACCAGCCGATTAAAATTTGCTAAGTAAGAAACTAGATCTTGGCTACCTTGTCGCAAGTCTAATAGTTCACGATCTGCCGACAATGTCACTATTCTGCGATTAAACAATCGTTCAAACTCACGAACTAAATTTCTCCAATTGTAAAGCAGGGGACTGTCTTTACACACAAGAGGGATTGCCCAGATGGCTGCGTCCCCAGTCAGGTAAGATAACAAGAAGGCCACCCTGGATTGGGCATCAGGGAAAGTGTTTGGTCGGCAGGTAAAATGTAATTCCACTTGAACCAGGAAAGATTGCGCTTTCAGGGGATCGCCTGAAAAACGTTTTGGAGGAGCTAGGAGAATAGCTGAGGGAACGTTGAGGGAAATGTTCGTAGGAGGATTACCTCCAGAAGCTTAAGAAGGAGGACCAGGCCAAGACACACCCAAAGGTGCAACTGACTCACTCTCTCAGCTAAGCTGGCTGCTATATCCTTTGATGACACTACCTCTGCTTGGAGTGGCATGATAACCTTGGCTAGCCTGTCAAATGTGGCCATGTTGAGAACATACGCAAACCAGGAGGATGATAAATTCATGGGCTCACTATTCTGTCAGGGAGACCAGCTCCTCGGGCCTGTGCACGTTCCCAACATGTCCACCACTAGACAGCTCCAAAACTCTGATAGAAATATCACAGAGCCTGAGTGAGTCCAAGTGGGGGAAAAGGGGATTAGGTAGGGAACAGCTGGGAAGGATACCTGTAGGAAGCAAACGGTTAAACAACACAATATCAAGATATAATCACAGTGACTTTCACTAGACTATGGTTCTAAGCGTTCTCATACTGTAACCATGGATAACCTAAGAACTGCCTATCACTAGACCTCAAGAACTCTGGGTACCTGGAAAAAATCAAGAATGATTAATACAATGTTTCATATGGGCTTTTCATGAAATGTCACATACTGTCTAGGAATACAAGAACCTTCTAGAATAATGCTTCAGAACAAACATTGCATTTTAAAACATGAGGACAAAGGCAATCTGAAACATTCCCTAGGAAAACAATAGGAATTGTACTAGGAACTTAATTTGCACAAAGAATGTCACATTTTGTATTTAGCGTCTTCACAGAAAATCCAAAAGCCCAGGATAAATGTGTACACTTCAACAAACACTACACATCAATGTTTTAATTGCCATGAAATGATCGCGCACACTGTTGCCGATCTGAACATCAAGTTTTACACGTTGGAAATGAATCGCGCACACTGCCGATTCGAACAAGAATATGCAAATGCCATGAAATGATTGCGCAAGCTTTTGCCAATCTGAGCACCAAGTTTTACATGTGGAAAATGAATCGTGCACACTGCTGATTCGAACAAGAATATGCAAATGCCATGAAATGATCGCACAAGCTTTTGCCAATCTGAACACCAAGTTTTACATGCGGGAAATGAATCGCGCACACTGCCGATTCGAACAAGAATATGCAAATGCCATGAAATGATCGCGCAAGCTTTTGCCGATCTGAACACCAAGTTTTACATGTGGGAAATGAATCGCGCATACTGCCGATTCGAAGAAGAATATGCAAATGCCATGAAATGATCGCGCAAGCTTTTGCCGATCTGAACACCAAGTTTTACATGCGGGAAATGAATTGCGCACACTGCCGATTCAAACAAGAATATGCAAATGCCATGAAATAATTGCGCAAGCTTTTGCCGACCTGAACACCAAGTTTTACATGCGGGAAATGAATCGCGCATACTGCCGATTCTAACAAGAATATGCAAATGTCATGAAATTATCGGGCAAGCTTTTGCTGATCTGAACACCAAGTTTTACATGCGGGAAGTGAATCGCGTACTCTGAAAGTTTAACTAGTAGGCCCAAAACTCAAGAGTCTTTGCGAACGGGGTTAGGGGCACAGCCCGACCTCCGCCTTACCACCCTGCTCAAGGATCACCAATATAATGCGGGGCAGGCCTGGAACATCAAGTTAGCGCGAACAGCAACAGGAGCTCAGGAAGTTGCTGCTGCTCTGCACCGGGACCTCTGAATAGTGAGCACGTGGAGCTGGGCTGGCTCTCTTACATAGAGTCTGGTCTAGCCCACAAACCACACCCAGTCAGTCATGCTGCAGGGAAAGCTTCTAGAAGGTCCTAGAAAGGGACCACACCCTAACACACTCAGTAAGCCTGCAGCCATACATTGCAAATGAACAGTTAATGCAAACATCATTAATAGTGATTTTCAAGGTCAAAGTCTGCAATGCAAAAGGTTAACATACTGCATATAAATACAATGAATGAATTATGCTCTTGCATAAAGGCTGGGTTTTTGCATTTTTGTCGCCCGTAGAGCAAGCACTGTCCTGATGTTGACAGTCATGTCCATGGCGGTGCATAGCGTCACCGCCGGCGTAGATCACCACTGGACACTGTACCCCATAGGGCCCAATTATAACTAATGAGGAGTTGCACAGCAGTTCCCGACCGCCTACTGCCATGGTGCACAACGTCATCGGCATTACCTCACTTCCACCTGTCCCTCCATACAGGACAGGCGGACGCCATTTCGGGGGTGGGGGGAATAGGCCTATGGAATAATGCTGCATCACAGAGTAAATAGGCACATACTTCACTAATTACACTGTCCCATAACATGTTTACAGATTGTGGACTTCTCTTGTTCAGTTTGTGACAGCCTTCTCACTCTTTTGTCCCTTAGATACCTACCGCTGCAGATGAATAGGAGATGGAGACATTCTTCTGTGTACAGACCACGGTCCACTTGGCTACACTGGAGGACAGGCACATTATCCTCACCTACAGACTGGACAGGGCCACAGGGCCACAATCACTGAGGTGTGTGCCCAATTGGAGCCTGACCTGATATCTGATATCTGTCAGCCCACTGGGATCCTCCCTCTTGTGCAAGTGCTATCAGTATTCCATTTCCTGGCACTTGGTTCTTTCCAAGTGGCAGTGGGCTTGGTAGCAGGAATGTCACAGCCAACGTTCTCAAATGTGCTAACAAGAGTGTTGCCTGCCCTGATAAAACACATGTGCAGCTACACTACATTCCCCAGGTTGAGAATTTGGCCACAGGGAAGGCTGTGTTTTATGCAATGGGACATATCCCCAAAATAGTTGGTGCGATTGACGGAACACATATTGCATTTGTCCCCCCCACTACGCCCGCAAGAATGAACAGGTGTTCAGGAATCATAAGAGTTTACACTCAATGAATGTGCAGATGGTGTGCTTGGGGGACCAGTACATCTCCCACGTTAATGCTAAGTATCCAGGGTAGATGCATGATGCCTTTGTCTTGAGGAATAGAAACATCCCAAATGCGATGGCCCAACTACAGAGGCACAGGGTGTGGCTAATAGGTGAGCCCTGGTTCCCACCCAGTATATGTTGGTGTATGCCTATGGCATGGGCCATATAGGATAGTGTGTGGCTAAAAGTTGTCCCTCAATATTTGCAGGTGACTCTGTTACCCAAACCTATCATGGCTGCTGACCCCTGAGAGGAATGCCAGAACAAGGGCAGACAAACGTTATAATGAGGCACATGGGTGATCCAGAAGGATCATTGAGAGAACCTTTGGCCTCCTGAAGGCCAGGTTCTGGTGCCTCCATCTGACAGGTGAATCCCTGTGCTACTCACCCAAGAAGGTCTGCCAGATAGTCGAGGCATAATGCATGTTGCACAACCTGGCCTTCAGGCGTCATGTACCTTTTCTGCAGGAGGAGGAGAATGCAGATGCCCCTGTGGCAGCAGTGGATCCTATGGACAGTGAGGATGAGGAGGCAGAGGATGAGGATGTGGACAAAAGAACATTTGTGATCCGTCAGTACTTCCAATGACACACAGGTGAGACAGTGCAACTTTACATTTCAATTACTTTGCTTGTATTCTGTGTGGCATTGGTATGTTGGTATTTCCCACTTCTATGCCCACTTACGGTTACCTCTGGCTATTAATTTTGCAGATGTTGGTGATTTAAGAAATACCCCTGGTGTGATCACAACTGTCAGCTACAGGTCATTGATTCTACGCTCATTCTATGTACAGTTCATTTGCAATGGTTGTACCTGTTTCAATCAATACAGATTTGAAATACATGACATATTCAAAATCGATTTCTATTAAAGGGTGCTTATTGTAGTACTAATATATAGAGGGGAAAGTGCAATGGGATGGGGTGATGATGGAGGAAAGTCCAGGGTATTGTTCCAGTCTGTTCGTAGCACAAGTGCAGTGTCCAAGGGGACATAGGAAGGGGAGCAATGGCAGTTGTAGGTGGACAGGGTGACTGAGTGGGACATAAGGGGGACAATCAGGAGAGTCTCATTTCCTGGCGGTGGTCTTGGCAAGTGTCTCTGGCTTCTGTCTGGATCTCAGGGAAAATTTACGGGGTGGTTCACCTGCAGGGGGAGGGGTGCTGGCGGCCTGTGGGTCCTGTGGCGGGGCTTCCTGGCCACTAGCGGCAGCAGAAGTGGAAAGCTGTTCAGATGACCGGCTATTGGCAGGGGCCCGCTGGTGTGACACTGCCTCCCTCATAATGTTGGCCATGTCTGCCAGCACCCCTGCTATGGAGATCAGAGTGTTGTTGATGGCCTGCAAGTCCTCCCTGATCCCCTGGTACCTACCCTCCTGCAGCTGCCTGTTCTCCTGCACGTTGTCTAGGATCTGGCCCATCGTGTCATGGGAATGTTGATAGGCTCCCAGGATCTCAGAGAGCACCTCCTGGAGAGTCGGTTCCCTGGTCCTGTCCTCCCCCTGGCGCACAGCAGTCCTCCCAATGTCCCTGTTGGCCTGTGCCTCTGTCCCCTGAACGGTGTGCCCACTGCCAATGATCCCAGGTCCCTGATTGTCTTGGGGGCGAGGTGTGGCCTGGGGTCCCTGTACAGGTGGGCACATTGCCGATTGACGTGTCCTGGGGACAGAGGTTTGGGTACGCTGGGTGGGTGCTGTGGTGATGTTTCCTGATGGGGGAGGCTCTGTGGTGGTCTGTGACTGGGCTTGGGTACCCAGCTGTTCAGTGGTCCCTGATGGGCCAGGTAGATCATCCAGATCCTGAAGACCAGAGTTACTGTCATCACTGCGGGCCTCTTCTGTTGGGGGACTGGATAGTGCTGACACCTCCTCTCCAGTGACATTGGCTTGGGTACCTGTGGGGATGTAAATTATGTATTATGCTTCATGTGTATGACATATTGTACATCCCTGGCTTCCCCTCTATGGTTGGTGTTGCCCTGCCAGCTTTAACTTGTGTATGTTGGTGTATGGTGGGTTTCCCTATGCTGTGCATGCTTTAGTGTGAGTGTCCATGCAGGGCTGTGAGATGTGTCCATGCACTGGTACAGTATGCAGGGCTTGGCTGTGAGATGTGTCCATGCATTGGTACAGCATGCCAGGCTTGGCATTGTGATTAGTGAGATGTGATGGTGGAGTGTGTGGGATGGAGTGGAATGATGGTAAGGGTATGTGATGGGATGCAGGTATGGGGGTGATAATTGTTGAAAGTTGACTTACCAGAGTCCAGTCCTCCTCCGACTCCAGCCAGGCCCCCAGTATGCAGTATTGCCAAGACTTGCTCCTCTCATGCTGTGAGTTGTGGGGGAGGTGGTGGGGGTCCACCGCCAGTCCTCTGGATTGCGAGCTGGTGTCTTGATGCAATGGAACGTACCGTCCCCCGTAGGTCGTTCCATCTCTTCCTGATGCCGTTCCTTGTTCTTGGGTGCTGTCCCACAGCATTGAACCTGTTCACGATTCTCCACCATAGCTCCATCTTCCTTGTGTTTGATATTTGCTGCACCTGTAAGATCTGTGGCTCTAATCGGACGATTTCCTTCACCATGACCCTTAACTGCTCCTCAGTGAAACGGGGGTGCCTTTGTGGTGCCACAGGTGTTATGTGATGTGTGTCAGTGAGGGTGTGTTGGGTCATGTGAATGGGGGGTGTGATGTGGAGTGCGTGAGGGGTGTATGGGTGTGAAAGTTGTGTGGCTCTAGCTGTGGCAGTGGTCTTGGTGTCAGTCTGGTGGCAATGATTTGTATTCGTAAGGGGTTGTGGGTAATGTGGGTGTATGTCTTATAGTGGTGTGGGTGTGGTATGTGTATGGGTGTCAGGTGTGTGTTGTTAGAATTGTCTAATGTGGTGTTGTTTTGTTTGGTGTCCATTCTGAGCGCGGCGGTATGTACCGCCAATGGTTTGTGATGGGCGATGTTCTGTTGGCGTAACGATGTGGGTGTTGATACTGCCAGTTTATCACTGACCTTTGATCTGCCAGAATTGTGTCTGTGGCTGTATTCTGTCGGATTGTTGTGTGTGTGTCAAAATATGGTGAACGGCTATCCGCTGCCGCCACGTTAAGTTGGCGGCCGTCAGCGTAGCGGCAAGCGGGATTTACCGCCAGGGTCATAATGAGCTCCTCTATGTTAAATGAAGGAGAAAGGGTCTATTAGGGTCAAATAGAACACTTAGAAGTGTGTCACAAGACAGAGTGGAAGTAGAGAGCTCTCTCTCCTATTTTGAGATGTTTCTAGCAATAGGCCCAGGAAGAAACAGTACTATTTCAAATATTTATGCCATGTGGGTGACCTCTAGGTCTGGGTCTTAATGGACATTCATCACCAGTGGAATTAATGCTTAAGTAGAGGGATTGGTGTTCAACTACCACATCCATTGCAGGATATTAGAATGGGTTTCCTAAGTAAGATAAAGGCCAACTGCTTCATGTTAGGTAGTTATACATCATATCATGATAGAGCAAATCTACCTGTTGCAGAATTAGGGTATTGAATTAAATGAAGCTTGCCTATGCGTGACTGAAACAGTTATCTCTTACAAACTTCCATGTAGGGACCAGCTCATCTTGGTCCTCTTGCACAGCATGTGCATGCCACTATTCAGGCAATCAGCTCACAGACTATAAATGCTATTATGGATAAAGCAACCATAAAGCTAGATGAACCACCATTCTGCATTGCTTGAAAGACCAGCCAGTTGAAAGCAGACTATCCTCAATCAGCACCCCAAGACAAGCATAGAAATCTGACGATGTGCCTTTTCCTTGGGACGGTGACACCACTGGAAGACTGCAACAGTCAGAGATATATATTTGTGAGTATTTTCACTCTTACACATAGCACACCCCTCCTTAGCGGTGTTACCTGAGGTGCTGAATCAAGTACAAAATAAACATGGAGCTCCATTTGAGAATTAAATTAATGGGGAATTTTGAGGAAGTCTCTTTAATTATTCTGAGTATTTTCTGAAGAGAAGCTGCAGTGCTACCAGCACCCCAGAGGCTGGAAAAGTCCCAGTCTAAGATTGTGAACACAAGTTTACACCTCTGTGTGCTGTGATAGTATAGGTGTCATTTCAAGCCTAAAATAAGATTGAGGGTACTGGCAAAGGGAAAGCCATGCCAGAAACTAAAACGAAGCAGAAAGCAAAACAGAAAACAAGGGATAGATCTCTTGTAACACAACAGTCCAGTAGTAGAGGATATACGTTGTGAGACTGTGATAAAATAAAAAAAGCTAGATAGGCAACATTACACCACTACACCGACTTGTACAGATAGAGGAAACTGGAAATATCTATATTGGCTACGTTGGGTAGCCAGCATTAAGATGAACTGCCTCCACACACATATTATTATATATATATATATATATATATATGTATATATATATATATATATATATATATGTATATATATATATATATATATATATATATATATACATATATATATATATATATATATATATATATATACATATATAGACACATATATATATATATACATGCTTCAGACACTCCCCTACAGCGCCCACCCTCCACACTACAACATATCCAAAACAAATTCCTTATCTTTAGTGAAATAAATCACCATAGGTGTTAACCTTCGCATTGTACAATCGGTTGAGGTGGGGTAGGTCTGCCCAACATTACTGGATACATACTAGCCACACATCCGCACCCTGCACTGGACTGCCATCAAATTCCTTACACCACTCTAAGCAAGGAAGTAGTAGAACAACACTTCACCAGGATCCCACTAGACCACATATTGTGTCAAACCCATAAATACAGGCTGACCCCAACCATCCTACTCCACTCCACTACAATCCTCCTAAACCATGGGAGGCGATCTCTCAATCTTGAGGCCTCACTTTCTTCACATTACCAATTACCCCAGTCACCTGCTATTTCGACTTTCTGCCCGGCAGGGTGGACCCCCATTTCGCACAATCGAACAAGGGGAACCCATTACTGATTCCACTTCCAACCATGCAATGGTTATAAATAGATTCTGCTGTAAATAGTGGCTGCAAGATAGAGAGGCCCAAACCAATGCTCTCAGAGATAAGATGCTGCTCGATCACCTATTTCACAACAAAATAAAGAGAAGGAAAAAGTTACTTACCCAGTAAGCATCTGTTTGTGGCATGTGGTGCTGTAGGTTCACATACTCCTGCCACCTAGTGTTGGGTCCGGAAGCGAGCATGTTGTTCTTTGAAGAAGTCTTTCAAATCACGAGGTAAAGTGACTCCTCTTGGTGATAATGCGCAAAGGCATCAACTCCACTGTTAGATTGTTTTCCCGTAGACAGGTGTGGAGTGCATAGTAAGTGTAAGTAAAGCGATGTCCATGCAGGTGACAATGTAAATGAACTGCAACTGCCATATGTGTCAGGGGAGGAGCGTGGGTGCATGTGAATTGACAGCACCACATGCCACAAACTGATGCTTACTGGGTAATTACCATTTTCCGTTTGATGGCATTTGTGGTTGTAGATACACATGCTTTGAATAGACTGTAAAGCAATGCCCTCCAACAGTGGTTGCTAACCTGTGGGTGCTGTAGTTGTTTGGAAAAGCTGTGCATAGCACTGCCTGACCTACATTAGCTTGTTGGAATGCTAGAACATCCACACAATAATGTTTAATAAAGGTGCGTGGTGTAGCTGGTTTACATATATCAGCTATAAGAATATTGCCAAGGAAAGCCATTGACGCCCCCATTTTGCTAGTAGAGTGCTTTAGGAGGTAGAGGCAGAGTCCTTTCGGCTTTAAGTTAACATGTTGATATACATTTAACTATCCACCCAGCAATGCCCGATTTAGAAATAGCCTTTCCTTTGTGAGGGGGCAAAAAAGCAACAAACAGTTGACTGGTTTTACAAAAGCCTTTCGTTCTGTCAATGTAGTACATAGGAGCTCTTTTAACATTTAATGAATAAAGAGCCCTTTACACAACTGAGGCTAGGTGAGGAAAGAATACAAGTAATTCCACTAATTAAGGTGAAAAGGAGAGACCACCTGCGGAAGGAATTTTGAGTTTGTGCGAAGTACTACTCCATCTTTGTGTAGCTGGAAGAAAGGTTTTTCTAAGGTTAGTGCCAGGAGCTCACTAACACGTCTGAGTGAAGTGACGGCAATCAAAGAAGGCGACTTTTCAAGATAGAAACTGGATGGAGCAATTATGTAGTGGATCAAACGGTGGACCCATAAGTTTTGTTAGAACAATTTAAGATTCCATGCAGGTGCCTGTGGAACCCACAGTGGAATTACACTTTTAAGACCTTGAATAAAGGCTTTAATGACTGGTATTTTAAACAAAGACAAGTGTTGTCTATTTTGAAGGTAGGCAGCCAATGCTGCTAAATGTAAGAGTATGGATGTGAATGCACGGCCAGAGAGCTGCAGATGTAACAGGTAATAAACAATTATTTTTATTGTTGCCTTAAATAGATTGATACTCTTATTATGACAGTAACAAGCAAATATTTTCCATTTAGCCGCATAACATGCTCTTGTAGAAGTCTTGCAAGCTTCTTTGAGAATGATCATACAATCAGGTGGGAGATCGAGATAACTGAATTCTATGACCTTAGGAGTCAAATCGCCAAGTTGAGAACCTTGGGATGTGGGTGTCTGATTTCTATATGGATCTGAGTGAGAAGGTCCAGGTTGAAGGGAAGCTTCTCGTGAGGAACTACTGATAGTTCTAGTAGTGTTGTGAACAATGGCTGTCGGGACATGTGGGAGCTACTAGTATAAGTGTAAGGGATGTTTGCCTGAGCTTCCGAACCAGAAACATAAGAAGAGGGAGAGGCGGAAAAGCATAGGCAACTATCCCTGACCGGTTCATCCATAGAGCACTGCCTTTGAATAGTGAGTGTGGGAAACCTAGAGGTGAAGTGTGGGCATTTTACATTGTCTGCAGTTGCGAACAGATCTATTTTAGAACCCCCACTTTTGGAAGTAAGGGAACAGGACACGTAGGTGCAGTTCCCACTTGTGGACTTTAGGAAGCTGGCTACCTGTGTAGTATTCCAGAGTAAGGTGACAATATGCAGATAGTCCAGGGCAACCTTTATTGGCTGACAGGGGTTAAGTAATAATCCTAAGCGCTCTCGTTTGTAGTAGTGTCGGTGAGCAGCTAGGTTTATCGGAGGACAGTGTTAAGCATTTAGTGCACACACAGTCAGTGAGCAAGAGACACACTCAATAAAGAAATCTGACACCAATTCATAAAAAGAACACAGATTTTTTATATGAATTTAGATATGAAGATCATCAGAATCAGGTATGTACTTTTCGAGAAACTATGAGAAAAAGACATATACTGTATTCAGGCACTTGACGACTTTCAGGACTGTTCTTCTGGACTTAAGATGAGTTTGAGGCAAGTTCCAAAGCGGCACCAACAGGTCACTTCGGGGGCACTGAGACTCCCAGGTGCAGAGGTGCTTTCAGCCTCGGGTACCCTAATGTTATCCTATGGGAAAGAAACAGACACTGCATACGGGTACTTGGCAGCAACTTACAGGACTGTTTTTCTGGACTTAAGGAGAGTGTTGGACAAGGTCTAAGGCCACACCAACAGATCACCTCGGGGGGCTCTGGGATGTCCAGGTGCAGAGGTGTGCTACGGCATAGGGTGTCAATTCACTTCAATGGAGAACAATCTTGTTAGAAAGTGGCTGCAAGCAGGGGCTCGGGCAGTTCGGGAAAACCCACAGGGGAGCTCAGGTCTCACCATGCTTGGGGACACCTTTGGTCCTCTTCTCCTTGGGACGGGATGGCGGGGGGCAAACGTGTCCTGAGGCATCAGGTGTTTGTCACCAGAGGCACTTGCGGTAGAGGGTAGAGGCTGTAGGTGACGTTGAGAAGTCTACATTTGGCAAACCTGGGGTGGGTTTTGGCTCTGGAGGATCTGGGGTCCGCGCTGGCACCGTTGCCCACTTCACCTCAGGCTAGGGGGCATGGGTGCAGTGGTGCTGTCTGGTGTCGGGTTTTGGTAGTTCAGAGTCCTTGTGAGTCTTCGTTGGTGCCTGCAGGGTCCAAGGATGATGCTTGGCTACTCCACAGGAGATCCTAGTTACTTCTTCGGACAGTCCTCCTAGGCTTTTGGAGGCAGAACAGCTGCAGAACGACTCATCTTTGGAGCAATTGTCGAGGACAGCAGGCAGGCCAGTGAGGTTGGGGCCAAGTCAGTTGCTGCTCCTCAGTTCTTGCTTTTCGCAGCTCTTCAGGTCCTTCTTCTGTAGTCCAGCAAATTCAAAGCTTGGTATCAGTGGGTCCCCTGAATACTCAATTTAGTGGTGTTAAGGGTAGAGGCCAATAGGCTACTTACCCCTGGGGTCACTACACCCCCTAGATGACCACTTCTTCTGGGGAGTGGGCATCACCCTGTCCCAGAATTCCTAATTCCAACACAATACATGGCAGAATTTCTAATTTCATGTTCACTTCAGGCTGACCACATGCCTCTTGCTTAGCTAATTTTCCACCTTGTCCTGGAGCCAAATGAGTCTCAGTGCATGGGGTGCCTCTCCCAGGTCTCGGGATGTTGGGGGTCCCATACCAAAGGTGGGAGGGACTTTGAAGTCCCTGGCCTTGGTATGCAGATTTACTAATCATCCTGTTGGCGGAGGTGATAACACCTCCTGCCAAATCAGGCATAGTATCTGACCTCAGAGAGCAGAGGCTCTCACCTTCAGGGTGTCTGAAACTCATCTGTGGTGGCAGCCTGGTCAAAACCAGTCAGCCAGCACACTAGAGGACTAGAAGGTTTCAGGGGGCTCCTCTAAGGTGCCCTCTGGGTGCATGTCATAATAAGTCAAATAATGACATCAGTATAGATTTATTAAGACAAGGTTCTTGATACCAAACTATTTTCCGTGCAGTCCCCATGTAGCTAGGTCACTGTCTGAGATAGGCATGATAACTTATTGAATGTGCCCTCCCCCCTGTTTCTGTAAATAGTATGAGTGTCATATTGTCTATCTGGATTAAGACAACCTTGCCGATCAGGTGAGGCAGGAACGCTTTCAACGCTAGGTGAACAACCTGAAGCTCTAGATAGCTGATGTGGAGACCCTGGTGTTTGGTATCCCACAGACCTTGTACTGTGAGATTCTGTAAGTGAGCACCCCAGGCTGTTTCTGATTCATCCATTGTCAGTATGATAGGGGGAAAAGGGTACAAGAAAGGCCGCCCTTTTAGCAGGTTGTTTATGTTCCACCACTGCAGAAAGTGATGAGTGCGGCTATCAACACTAGCTCTTCTAACTGACCCTGTGACTGAGGCCACTGTTGTGCTAGACATTCCTGCAACAGACGCATGTGTAGTCGTGCATGCAGGACTATGGGGATGCATGAGGCCATCATACCCAGAAGGTGCATGACAGTTCTGACTGTGACTTGTTGATTGGCGTGGAAGCTCGTTATTAGCATTTGAAAGTTGTGTATTTGTGCTGTATTGGGATAGACCAATACCATCTGTGTGTTTAGAATAGCCCCCAGGTACGGCTAGTTCTGTAAAGGCTGAAGGTGAGATTTTTGGAAACTGACGATGAAGCCTAGTTAATGGAGTAAGTCTATTGTAGCTTGAGTGTGTTCTTGAAAAGAGGGAGAGTGCTGGCTTTGATAAGCTAGTTGTTGAGATACGGGAAAACATGGATGTTTTTGTCTGCGTAAATGTGCTGTTTAATTTGGTAATGGTTGCCTTCTATATCAGACATGAGGTATGAGATGTTCTGGGTGTATGGGAATATGTAACTAGGCATCCTTTAAGTCTAGGGCTAAGAGGTAGTCGCCTTGCGGAAGAAGTGGGATCACACCTTGAAGAGTGAAAATATGGAAATGCTCTGACAGGATGTAGTGATTTAAGGGTTGTGGATCTAAGGTGGTTCTAAGATTGGTCTTAGAGATCTGTCCTTTCTGGGGATGAGGAAGTATAGGGAGTATACTTCCTGCCCTTGATGTTGAAGAAGGACGGGTTCTATATCTCATTTGGAAAGGAGAGCTTGAACTTCCTGGGCCTGATTCACAAAGGTAAACTTAGACCAAAAGTCTAAGTTTAGACCAAAGTTCTAAGTTTAGACCAAAAGTGTAAACTTAGACCAAAATTGTAACTTTACTACGAGTAAAGTTAGACTTTAGGTCTAAACTTAGACTTATGGTCTAAACTTAGACTTTTGGTTTAAACTTAGACTTTTGGTCTACGTTCACCTTTGTGAATCAGGCCCTCTGTTTGAGCAGTGTTTGGTGTCCCAGAGAAAGTCTGTGAGTGCGAGGTGGAATGTTTGTAGGTGTTGTAATGAGCTCTAGACATTTACTATGTTGGATAATATCAAATGCCCAACGGTCTGATGTTATTGATTGCTATGTGGGCAGAAAATTCTGTAATCGCCCCCAACTGATGTTAAAATGGTTGAGGGGATGGCGAAGGAAGTCACTGTTTTGTGGTGGTTGCAGAACCACGTGGGGAAGCTCATTTGCATCTTCCCCTTGGCATTGTTGCCTCTAAGCAACCTCTATAGTTACCTCAGGGAGAGGAGTGGTGCCCTTGGCCATGCTGTTAAGAGGTAGAGGCTTTCAAGAATATGGTCTTAGAGCCTGCCCGTTAGGTGGAACAGCAGAAGATGCCATGGGGACTAGGAGTTTGCAGTACGTCCATAGATTTTGCAGTTTATGTATCTTTTGTCATCTTTTCTAGGGCTGAATCTACCTGTTGACCGAAAAGGTGTTCTTTATCAAAAGGGATGTTCAATAGTGTTTGCTGAACCTCTGATTTAAAACCAAATATGTAAAGCCAAGCACCTTGGCACAGTAAAATACTAGTATTAATTCCCTTAACGGCTGTACCTGCTGCATACAAAGCACAACGGATGGAAGTGATGGAGATTAGCTTTCCCTTCATGATAAGCTGCTGCCCTCTCTTTTTATGCTCCCTTGGGACGTATTGGAGGAGTACCTCAATTTCGTCCCAGTGTGCCCTCACATAAAATGCTAGCCACCCCATTGATTTAGTAATACATTAATGATTAGGGACTGCACTGCTACTCTCTTGCCAGAGGCATCCATTAATTTGCTTTCTTTATCAAGAGGTGGAGCATTGCTGGAAGCCCGAGAACTAGCCCTCTTATGAGAGTTGGGTACAAGTAGGGAGTCTGTGGAATTTTTCCCCTGATGTAGATGGGGTAGGAAGGGGAGGCCTTGTATTTCTTATCGACCCAGGGATTTATATTCCTGGCCCGTGTAGGGTTCTTGAAAATGTCTTTTGTATGTCTCAACATACCTTTAAGCATAGGGAGATATGGTTAGCTCTGAATGTTGTGAGGAGAGTCTTGAAAAGGAAATCCTCTTATAGAGTCTCTTTGTGTAACTGGACATCATGATATGTTGCAGCCCTGCCAATAAGCTCCTGATACATAGTACAGTCATCAGGAGGGGAAGGTCTAGCAGGATATAGATCAGGATGGGTTTCTCCTTGAGGGTCAACGTCATAAGCTGTTCAAGGATCAGGAGGAGTGGTACCATATGTATAATTCCCTGCGGCATGCCCACCTATAAATGAGTGTGGGGAACCAGAAGGTAAGATGTCTAGAGGATCACCCTCAGAGTGAGGTGGAGTGTGTGAAAGGGGTGGAGGAGAGGGCTGGTGACTTTTTCAGACTTCCTCTTTTTTGATGGCACCGACAGATCTGTGGCTTCCGCAAAGGAAAGCTGACGCTTGGGCGATGGTGGTGTAGGCACCAAAGGTTTAGTGAGGATGCATCCCACTTGAGGCTGTATGTGAATTTGCCTCTGGCTGAGGAGTTTTTCTTGCAGTCTATGTAAGACTGGTTCCAATGAAGTGCCAGGGTTGAATCTGGAAGCCGGTTTGGAAGTCTTTGGAACTGAGATGGATTTCTGTTTCGCGCCAAAGTTTGAGCCAGTTGGCTCAACATGGAAGGGCGTGTCAGCACCGAAGAAATCGGCTTAGATGGTTTTGGCTGAAATTTCAGTGCCAAGCCCGAAGATGGAGCATTCAAAACAGTGTTTCTGTGCCGACTATGGCCTGTTGGCAGTGGTGGCCCAGCTCCTTTTGCTCATTGGAAGCTGAATGCCTTTTGAGGTGAGGAACAGGGGTTTCCGTACTCACAGTATGCTGATCTGGCAAAACGTCTTGCATCTCAAGGTTGATTTCTAGCTAAGAATCAGAGCAGTGAATGGAAAACGCCTTTTCCTCCGCTGCAGAGGCCTCGTGGAGTTCCTGTTCATCTTACTTGACAATGAGTTGTCTGAAGATGTCCAGAGTTTCTTCAAAATATCTGCTTTGCATTTCCTGTCAAAGCCCAACGAACTCTAAGAGACTTCTTCAATTGAAATTATAGGCAGGCCTTGCAATCCTCCTCCCTGTGTTCCAGAGACAAACACAGGCAGAGCCGAAAAGGCGTTCCATCAGCAGGGCATTCTCTGATGAAGTCGGAGGTGATGGAAATGTATGCCCCAAAGGTCGCTGCGAATGGCTTGTCGAATCAATGAGCGATAGTTTGTAAGAAATCGACAAGCAAGTTGGTATACGTGTTCTAAAACAATACCAACAAGGGTAAGGGTAAAGCGTGAACCAAAAGGAGTGCAAACAGACACGACCAAATCTGATGTCGGAAAGAAAACAAACTAACAAAGGACTCCATGCCCATGTGCATTACCACCAAGAGGAGGAGTCACTCTACCTTGTGTCTAGAAAGACTACTTCGAAGAAAAACAACTTGCACACTTCCAGACCCAACACTAGATGGCAGGAGTATGCAAAGCATGTGTATTTACAGTCACACATGCCATCGTACAGGGTACTTCTCTTTTGTATATAACGTTCAACCAATCACACAAAGCGCAACCACCCACCTATACATCTGAATGGAGCGGAGACTTGGACCAGGACATATCAGAAGACATTTAGGGTAAAGCGTGGACTAGAGCAGCAAAATCCTCCATCTATGTGCAAAACAAAGAAAACACATACAACCGTCTTACTATATGGCACTTCACAACAACCCAGTTGAAAGAAATTAATGGAGGTTCAGACTGATGCTGGAGGTGTTGCGGGGAGAGAGGAGACCCAAAAGATAGAAATGGTTCAGAGAGTGAGACTTCGCAAGGACACTCTTACTCTCCTGTTAAGGGCTCTGGGGGAATACCTCTACATAACTGCTGATGGCTCCAGTAGGCAGACTTATAACAAAATAGCTTTTCGACGGCCCACTTAATAATAGCCCAGTTTTGGAAACAAGTCCAAACTCCTACCCCATGCCCCCACTACATGTTTGGCGGACAAAGGTGTGGATGGTCTATGCAAACAAAAAACCGACCATCCAAATACTTGACACAATTCATACATTAAAAAAAACATGGGCACCATTCCAAATCTTCATGAGATCAAAAAAGAGATTTAGAGGAGGAACCATTGGCAGACTGCCAACCCACCATCCATCAGGAATAGATGGAATGTCCACATCCCTGGAGTCCGACTCCTCTGAGGACAGCATGTGACTTGACCCCACTCCAGCCCCACCTCTGGCACAACTAACACACACACTGTGACCACTTTCTCAGCATCGCAGGCTGTAGATGACATTCATCCAATGTTTATTTATCAACCAAACTGTAGTCAATTTGTGTTGTATTACTTCAAACCAAACAATCAATGGTAGAAATGTTATTGCTTAACAATCAATCTGTTCTCATGTGTTTTGCAATGCTGTTTGCAATGCTACCCCTGGACATAAATAAAAAGTGTTTAAAAAAACCCAGATTGGTATCAGCCTTCTAATTGCTATTATTTACTAATCTTTTCAGGACTCTGACACAGAAAGGTTTGAAAGAAGAGGACAGACTGAGTAGCACAGAATAGACGAGTATAGCAACAAAAAATGTTAATCAGGATGTGAAGTTGAGGTTAGTGAAAAGACGGAACAGAAAGGTTTGGAGTTCAAAACTCACTTTGAAAGGAAGAAACTGTCTGGACTGACTAAAAAACATGCCAGCGGAACAGAGCCGGGGCATTATCAGAAATTACAAAAGTTCACCAAAATCTCAAAGAGCGCCTGGTGGTAACTCCAACTAAGGAATACAGGTTGAAACAGCAGATGTTTTTCACATGAGGGGAATGGGAAATACTACCCAATAGGGTATGTGCCCAATTTGTATACTATCAACAAAAGGACACAATGGATGGCTACACTAATGGAACAACTATTTTGCAGTCCAAAAGTCTGCAAAGAAATCCTTAAGTTGAAAGATAGCAACCCTCTCCATCCATAAGGTGGCATGCTTCATCATAGAGTACTTCCTCACACTGGTAACAGCTGCCACTGGTAGAGGTAGCGATCTTGTCCCTACCACCTCTGATACAGAGATGCTAGACTGTAAATAATACCTAACATAGCAACAAAGTTGTTATTTGCATGTCCGTATGATATACTTAAAATGAAGGAATAACTCAACCCTTGCTGTTGGTCAACCGACCAAGATGACAAAGATGGTCAATGACTGTGTTGGCCCTTTTTATGTTCCACAAGCATAGGCCAGTGATATGACCCTGAGGATCTGAATTTTGATTGGCAACTAATGTCCTTGTAGTTTTTATTTATTTATTTTTTTACAATACACAGCCTAATTTAGGTCGCTCATACAGAGAATAACAGATTCATGTCCGGAAGAAAGCCCAAAGCAGCTCAGAAGAGGGCCAGCTAGGGGATGAAACATGCTGACCAACAACAGGGGTTGAATTATTTCCCTTTATTTTAACTATATTTTTTAATACTATACAATAACAATGTTAAAATATTTCTTGAAGTTTACTGATTATTTTCTTTGCTGCTTTATTGTTTATATTCTGTGTGGTTACAATTCATATTACATGCATTAGATTGGGCTTTTAACCCCTTTGGTTGATGTGACACTTCTGCTCCGCTGGAGTCCAAAGTCCTCTAATGTCCAAAGCCTTCAGATGGATATCCCACTCTAGAGAGGAGGTGCCAGTCATCACCACGGCTGATGCCATTGGGGTGGGCAGAAGAATCTCTCACAAATGAGGTCTCCCTTCATTGACCACCAAGGTACGTCTTTTGCTGCCTCTGGGGAAAACCAGATGTTGTCTGGCAGTTTATCCAAGCCTACTGAACATGGCGACTCCACAGAAGGACTCTCAAGTGCTAACAAGCATCAGTGACTAACAGGATACAGGAAGCTACTAGGCTAAACTAGCTAAGGACTCTCAAGTCAGGAAGAAGAGTCTTCTCCCGAAACAGGTATCATATCCTGAATGTCTGAAATCCTCTTGGGAGGGAGAAAGGCTTGAGGGATTCTGTGTCCAAATTCGCCCTGATGGAATGAAGGCACTGAAGTGAGACCTGAGCAGGTTCCATGGAAGCACTGATAGCTTCAGCAGTGAGTTGTCAAGGTATGGTAATATGCATATCTAGGCCATGCCAAGATGTACCACTAACATAAACATCACCTTGGTAAACACACCAAGGTTGGGGCTGTGCATTATTAGTGAGAGAAGCTAACAACAAGATGTATGTATCGCTTGTGCGAAGGTACAATCGGTATGTGAAAATACGCATTCTGTAAGTGGAGGGACATCATACAGTATTCCAGCTTCAATGCCAACAGAACCAGCGCACAGCACTCAAGGCTCGTTAACGGAGAATGAGATAAAACTCCAGTCCTTTCTGAATACAAGAAAGAAATGGGAGCCACATACCCGAATGAATGTGTGCTCTGGAACAGGTTTCAAGGCTCCTTTGCGGAGCAGAATTGAGACTGCTGGTTGAAGGAAAAGGTGGAACTGGTGAGGAAACTTTTGCAACGGGAAGGCTTAGGCCTACCTACTCTATTATGTGCATGACAGATTGGTCCTGCTGTGATGGCCAGCAAATGTAACAGACGTTAAGACACCCTCTATCCCACATTCCACATGTACTTCCTTAAAGATGAGCAAAAGCAGAGTTTAAACTGATGTAACACTTCCCAAGGAGATGTAGTATAGCAGCAGATCAAGGATAAGTCTTTGGCATAGTCACCTCAACCGTGGTGCATAAGGGCAGAGATGAGCACTAGGAGCTAGAGAAAGAGCGGTACAATAGGTTTGATGAAAGACATTCATAGACTTTGTTGGTAATGCTTAAAGGTAAGGATGCTCACCAGCATAAAATCGTCCTAAGTAGGAGCGGAAGATCCTGCAGAATAAGCAAGGAAAACTGAATTGATGAAAATAGGGAAGTGTAGTTAGGCAACCTCAGTTTAGAGGAGAGCAAGAAACCCAGACTTAAAGGAATCAGTTAGGCTAGTAGTAAAGAGGTAGACAAAGTGTAGAGAAAGAGGTGGTGGTGGGTCAGTTGGGAGAAGGCAATGGAAGAATGGTTAGCCATTTTTTCTTTATTAGCGGGTGAACCACTCTTGGCTTCAAGCATTACGATTAAGTGATGAGAGGTGTGCAGAATATGTTTGAAGAGGAGGGAAAAATGAAGAGGGAAACTGAGTAGGGAGTACATAGATGATTTCCTTTCGGCCTGTATCATACTGCAATGACTATAGCGCCTTGATGACTATGGGTAGTTCTTCTGCTTTATAAATAAAAATCAAATCAAATCAAGCCTTGATTGTAAGGAGTGATTCTGGGAGGAGCACACCCTAGAATGAGTATTAGGAGTGGAAGGGATGTAAGGAGCAGATTAAAAAAAACACACACAAAAAGAATCTTCATTTGCCACCCAAAAATATGATTACCAAGAGTGTGAAACAATTATTCACTGTGTTATTGTTATGACACAGAGTATGATAGGACACAGGATGGGGGAAAAGCTATTATCATCCCCAGATATCGCAGAGGCAATTCAATGCCACCAGCAACTAGATATTGCTGGTTTGACAAATCAAGATAATCTAGTGGAATGTAAATTGTGTATAAATGGAAAACAAAAGAGAAAAAGTGGTGAATCAATTAGGTTGAGAAAGATTACGTAGCTGTAATCAAATTACTTGGCAGTGTAAGAAAATACAAACTGATTGTAGAGGATTAAAGGAAAAGGGTAGAGAACATTTCTAAATAGGCCTCACATACGAGATTCTGGCATTAGGTTACAAAGAAGAAAGACAAAAAAGCAGATGTAGAAACTCAGGGTAGGTTACTAGTTGCATCAAACTCAGTAGAGAGCTTTAGGTCTCCCCATTTTGGGGCACAACTTATATAACTCCAGAATGGTTGCATGTCAGGATACCAGGGACAGACATTTCATCATACTAATTACATACTATGGCCAGAACACTGAGAACTAAAATATCCATATTCCTTAAAGACAAAGGTATCTTCAGAGTCCTTAAGTGGAGCTATGCGTAGTAAATCAATGCTTATCTATACATTTTTATCTTCAAAATGTTCCAGGTATCGATAATATGTTCCTCACACAATTTGACCACTATATTCTGGTGATATAAAACTAATGGTGGCCCCTGTCTGACCTTCACTCAAACTATCCACAAAATTTGACCATGGTATTCTGATGGTATAAAACTGATGGTGGCCCTGTGTGACCTTTACCCAAACTATGTCATAACTGGAGATTTCAACATCAGATTGAATCCACTGGAGGGTTGCATAACTATACAGGTTACAATAAGACCATACATGTCAGAAGACAACTAAATGCAGAATACAAGCTACTTGAGAGTAACAATTTCGCAGACATATTTGCAGTACTCCAGAACTGAAATATTTCAGGCTTACATGTTGAAATCTAGTTTGATAAGGAGGGGCCACAAACCATGTAGAAAAGAACCCTTTTTTGCCATGGTTACCCCCACTTTTTGCCTGCTATCAGTATGCTTAGACTGTGTTCACTGGGATCCTGCTAACAAGGACCCCAGTGATTCTGCTCTCCCCCTCTAAATGTGGTTGCCTAGGACTTTGCACACCCGACATTTAGCATACTGATGCCCCCTTATAAGCCCCTAGTATATTGTACTTAGGTATGCAGGGCATTGGGGCACCAGGGGTTCCCCATGGGCTGCAGCAGGTATTGTGCCACCCACGGGAACCCATGCAAAATGTGTCTGCAGGCCTGCAATTGTAGAATGCATGATAAGGTGCATGCACCCTTTCACTACAGGTCACTGCACCAGGTCACTGTAAGTCACCCCCTATGGTAGGCCCTCCTAACCCAGAAGTGTGTTTGAGGGCACCCCTGCATGAGCAGAGGTGCCTCTACGAACTCCAGTTCTATTGCACTGAACTTTGTAAGTGAAGAGAAGCCATTTTTACCTGTGTACTGGACACAGACCTGTGTCCAGCTATATAATGTTAAATCTGAACCTGGGCATGTTTGGTATCAAACATGTCGGAATCATCCCCCAATACTGTTGCCAGTATTGGTTGTATGATTCCATGCACTTTGGGGGCTCCTTAGAGGACACCCTATATCGGTACTATCAATCTTCTGGGGTTTTCCAGGAATCCCGTGCTGCTGCCACCCCATAGACAGGCTTCCTGCCATCCTGCTGCATGGCCAGCTCAGGCAGGGAAGGCAGAACAAAGAATTTCCTGTGGGAGAGGGAGGCAACACCCTCTCCCCGTGGAATTAGGTATTACAAGGTTTGGAAGGGGTAGCCTTCCCAAGCAACCAATTTGTTTTGAAGGGCACATTTGGTGCCCTCCTTGCATAAACCGGTTTGCAGCTGTCCAAGGACCCCTCCCATCCCTCCTCTGGCGCAAAACTGGACAAAGTAAAGTGACCACTCCCCTGGTCATCACCACCCCAGGGGTGGTCCCACAGCTCCCCCATGTGGCCACTGGGGGAGCTCTGGGGACCTGGGGATGATTCTGTCATCTCAAAACCAAGATGCGCATAGGCTCCTGGAAGCATCTGAGTAGCCAAGTCAGGCAGGTGACGTCACAGCCCCCCTCTTGATAGGTGGTCACCTTAGTAGGTGACCAAACCCCCTTTTAGGGCTATTCAGGGGATCCCGTGAGGATGGGTTCCCAGATCCGACGTGAAAGACTCCACCAAGACTCCTCTGCATCGTTTACTTCATCTTCTGGCCACTGGAACCGCAACTGGACTATTCAAGAACCGACAAGTTGCATCTCCGGCGAAGACTTTGCTTTGCAACATTGTTTCTCCTGCTCCTTTCAGCAACTGCAACATTTCCCCAGCTGTGCATCCTCTGAGGTCGGCGAGACTTTAGCCTGCACCAAGAAGAAAATAGGAATCTCCCTTGGAGTGAAGTCTCTCCCCTGAATCTGCACGTACCACTTGCAACGACGACCGGCTGCGTGGACTTGCTCTCCCCTGGAATAGCGTGGATCCTGCATCACAGGTGGTGGTCTGGAGTGGTCCACTTGGTTCCCTCTGCCAGCAGTCCAAATTGGGAGACAGTAAGCCCTTACCTGTCCTGGAAGGACAGTACCCCTATGCACAGCGACTCTTGCAGCTACCAAGGCCTTTTTGCTTCTGCTCCAATGGATCTTGAGGCTCTGAGTAGCACCGGCCCCCAGCACTTCTTGCTGCAAAGCACAGTCTCCTCTCTGCTGCTCAAGCTTCATGGGAGAGATTCTTCAGATGTGCTGACTGGGCCTCATTGCAACTTACTGTGCCTGCTGCCAGTGGGATGCCTGTGGGGGGCGCAACTGCTTCTGCTGGTCCTCCTGACTCCTGAGGGTCACCTTGGACTCCCCTCCCTGGTTTGAGTCCCCTGGGCCTTGTTGGTCCTCTTCAGCCTTTCAAGACGTCTTTTGCTCCTCTTGCATTTGTCAAGGCTTGTTGATGGTTCTCCTGCACCACTGACCATCTGTGACCAAGGGCCCTGTGGCCAGGGAAGGTCTCTAAGGGCTGCAGCATGTATTATGCCACCCTGGGGACCTCTCACTCAGCACATGCACACTGCCTCACAGCTTGTCTGTGCTGGTGGGGAGAAAAAAGACTAAGTCGACATGGCACTCCCCTCAGAGTGCCATGCCCACAACCCACTACCGGTGGCATAGGTAAGTCACCCCTCTAGCAGGCCTTACAGCCCTAAGGCAGGGTGCACTATACCACAGGTGAGGGCATAGATGCATGAGCACTATGGGCCAGATGTAGGTAGAAACCAATTAGCGAGTTGCAAATTGCGAGTCCTTCCGACTCGCAATTTGCAACTCGCAAATTGGTATGCAGAAAGGTGTCTCAGACACCTTCTGCAACTCGCTATGGGGTCGCAAAGACCCACCTCATAAATATTTATGAGGTGGGTCGCAGTTTGCGACCCCATAGCGAGTCTAGGCACTCACGGGGATGGTGGCCTGCTGGAGACAGCAGACCACCATGTCCGTGACTGCTTTTAAATAAAGCAGTTTTTTTTCTCTTTGCAGCCCGTTTTCCTTAAAGGAAAACGAGCTGCAAATAGAAAAAAATACCGAAACCTTTTTGTTTTGGTTTTTTTCAGAGTAGGCAGTGGTCCATAGGACCACTGCCTGCTCTGAAAAAATATTATTGTGAGCATTCACAAAGGGGAAGGGGTCCCATGGGGACCCCTTCCCGTTTGCGAATGAGTTACCATCCACTTCAAGTGGATGGTAACTGCGGGTTGATTTGCGACCGCTTTCGCGGTCACAAATCAACCCTACATCGCGGTGCGACTCGCCAATAGGTAGGGAACGCCCCTTCCTATTTGCGAGTCTGAAACACATTTTGCGAGTCGGTACCGACTCGCAATATGTGTTTCAGCATCGCGTGAGGGCATTAGTGCCTCGCAAACTGCGTTTTTTGCTGTTTGCGAGGCGCTAATGCCTTCCTACATCTGACCCTATGTCCCTACAGTGTCTAAGTGAATTCTTAGACATTGTAAGTGCAGGGTAGCCATACTGAGTATATGGTCTGGGAGTTTGTCAAACACAAACTCCACAGTTCCATAATGGCTACAATGAATACTGAGAAGTTTGGTATCAAACTTCTCAGCACAATAAATCCACACTGATACTAGTGAAGGATTTATTGAGACATGCAAACAGAGGGCATGCCAGCCAACTGCTAGTGTTAGGCTGACCGGTCTCTGCCAGCCTGCCACATCCGGACAAGTTACTGGCCACATGGGGTGAGTGCCTTTGTGCACTCTGTGACCAGGAACAAAACCTGTCCTGGGTGGAGGTGCCTCACACCTCCCGCTGCAGGAACTGTAGCACCTGGCGGTGAGCCTCAAAGGCTCAAGCCTGGTGTTACAATGCCCCAGGGCACTCTAGCTAGTGGAGATGCCCGCCCCACCGGACGCAGCCCCCACTTTTGGCAAGTCTGGGGAAATAATGAGGAAAACAAAGAGTCAGCTACTCAGCCAGGTCCACCACTAAGGTGACCAGACCTGAAGTGACCCCCTCCTTGGAAAATCCTCCATCTTGTTTTGGAGGACTTAGCCCAATAGAGATAGGGATGTGCCCCCCTCCCAAAAGGGAGGAGGCACATGGTGGGTGTACCCATCTTCAGGGACAGTAGCCATTGGCTACTGCCCTCCAGCCCTAACACACCCCTAGATTTAGTATTTAGGGGTGACCCTGAACCCAGGAAATCAGATTCCTGATGACCTACAAAGAAGAAGGACTGCCTAGCTGAAAAACCCCACAGAGAAGGAAGACCATAACTGCTTTGGCCCCAGCCCTACTGGCCTGTCTCCTTCTTTGGAGAACCTGCACCAGCGACGCATCCTGCGGGCTCAGCGACCTCTGCTGACTCAGACGACTGCCCTGCAACTACAAAGGATCAAGAACTCCTGTGGACAGCGGACCTGTCCAACCAAGAAAGAAGAAACCATCTCCTTTAAAGGGACTCTCATCTCACTCCAGAAGCATGAGTCCCCACCACTCTGCATTCGACGTCCCTGGCCCGTGTCCAGAGAAACCAACGACCCAGAGAGGATCCCCAGGTGACTCCGACAATGTGTCCACTTTAGGCTGACCTCCCTGCACCACCAAGATGATGCCTGCAGAGGGAAGCCCGAGGACCCCCTGTCCGCGACTGCCCGGGACGAAGATATCCGATGCCTGGAGAAGCACTGCACCCGCAGCCCCCAGGCCCATGAGAAACCGACCACTGATGCAGCAGTGACCAGCAGGTGGCCCTCACCCTGTCAGTAGCTGGCCCGAGAAGCCCCCCTGTGCCCTGCCTGCAACGTCTGAGTGACCCCCAGGTACCCCCTGTAGGAGGCTGGACTGGCTTGTAGTGAGTACCAAGGGGTACTTACACCTTGCACCAGGCCCAGTTATCCCTTATTAGTGTATAGGGTGTCTAGCAGCATAGGCTGATAGATAATGGTAGCTTAGCAGAGCAGCTTAGGCTGAACTAGGAGACGAGTGAAGCTCCTACAGTACCACTAGTGTCATATGCACAATATCATAAGAAAACACAATACACAGATATACTAAAAATAAAGGTACTTTATTTTTATGACAATATGCCAAAAGTATCTCAGTGAGTACCCTCAGTATGAGGATAGCAAATATACACAAGATATATGTACACAATACCAAAATATGCAGTAATAGTATTAGAAAACAGTGCAAACAATGTATAGTTACAATAGGATGCAATGGAGACACATAGGGATAGGGGCAACACAAACCATATACTCCAAAAGTGGAATGCGAACCACGAATGGACCCCAAACCTATGTGACCTTGTAAAGGGTCGCTGGGACTATTAGAAAATAGTAAGGGTTAGAAAAATAGCCCACCCCAAGACCCTGAAAAGTGAGTGCAAAGTGCACTAAAGTTCCCCAAAGGACATAGAAGTCGTGATAGGGGAATTCTGCAGGAAAGACACAAATCAGCAATGCAACAACAATGGATTTCCAGTCGAGGGTACCTGTGGAACAAGGGGACCAAGTCCAAAAGTCACAAGAAAGTCGGAGATGGGCAGATGCCCAGGAAATGCCAGCTGTGGGTGCAAAGAAGCTGCTACTGGACAGTAGACGCTGAAGATTCTGCAGGAACGACAAGGGCTAGGAACTTCCCCTTTGGAGGACGGATCCCCCACGCCGTGGAGAGTCGTGCAGAAGTGTTTTCCTGAAGAAAGACCGCCAACAAGCCTTGTTAGCTGCAAATCGTGCGGTTAGGGTTTTTGGATGCTGCTGTGGCCCAGGAGGGACCAGGATGTCGCCAATTGCGTCTGGGGACAGAGGGGGCGTCGAGCAAGACAAGGAGCCCTCTCAGAAGCAGGCAGCACCCGCAGAAGTGCCGGAACAGGCACTACGAAATGGAGAGAAACGGTGCTCACCCGAAGTTGCACAAAGGAGTCCCACGTCACCGGAGGACAACTTAGGAGGTCGTGCAATGCAGGTTAGAGTGCCGTGGACCCAGGCTGGACTGTGCACAAAGGATTTCCGCCGGAAGTGCACGGAGGCCGGAGTAGCTGCAAAAGTCGCGGTTCCCAGCAATGCAGTCTGGCGTGGGGAGGCAAGGACTTACCTCCACCAAACATGGACTGAAGAGTCACTGGACTGTGGGAGTCACTTGGACAGAGTTGCTGGATTCAAGGGACCTCGCTCGTCGTGCTGAGAGGAGACCCAGGGTACCGGTGATGCAGTTCTTTGGTGCCTGCGGTTGCAGGGGGACGATTCCTTCGACCCACGGGAGATTTCTTCGGAGCTTCTAGTGCAGAGAGGAGGCAGACTACCCCCACAGCATGCACCACCAGGAAAACAGTTGAGAAGGCGGCAGGATCAGCGTTACAGAGTTGCAGTAGTCATCTTTGCTACTTTGTTGCAGTTTTGCAGGCTTCCAGCACGGTCAGCAGTCGATTCCTTGGCAGAAGGTGAAGAGAGAGATGCAGAGGAACTCGGATGAGCTCTTGCATTCGTTATCTAAGGAATTCCCCAAAGCAGAGACCCTAAATAGCCAGAAAAGAGAGTTTGGCTACTTAGGAGAGAAGATAGGCTAGCAACACCTGAAGGAGCCTATCAGGAGGAGTCTCTGACGTCACCTGATGGCAGTCCAGTGTGCCAGCAGCACCTCTGTTTCCAAGATGGCAGAGGTCTGGAGCACACTGGAGGAGCTCTGGGCACCTCCCAGGGGAGGTACAGGTCAGGGGAGTGGTCACTCCCCTTTCCTTTGTCCAGTTCCGCGCCAGAGCAGGGCTAAGGGGTCCCTGAACCGGTGTAGACTGGCTTATGCAGAAATGGCCACCATGTGTGCCCATGAAAGCATTTCCAGAGGCTGGGGGAGGCTACTCCTCCCCTGCCTTCACACCATTTTCCAAAGGGAGAGGGTGTAACACCCTCTCTCAGAGGAAGTCCTTTGTTCTGCCATCCTGGGCCAGGCCTGGCTGGACCCCAGGAGGGCAGAAGCCTGTCTGAGGGGCTGGCAGCAGCAGCAGCTGCAGTGAAACCCCGGGAAAGGCAGTTTGGCAGTACCAGGGTCTGTGCTACAGACCACTGGGATCATGGGATTGTGCCAACTATGCCAGGATGGCATAGAGGGGGCAATTCCATGATCATAGACATGTTACATGGCCATATTCGGAGTTACCATTGTGAAGCTACATATAGGTAGTGACCTATATGTAGTGCACGCGTGTAATGGTGTCCCGCACTCACAAAGTCCGGGGAATTGGCCCTGAACAATGTGGGGGCACCTTGGCTAGTGCCAGGGTGCCCACACACTAAGTAACTTAGCACCCAACCTTTACCAGGTAAAGGTTAGACAAATAGGTGACTTATAAGTTACTTAAGTGCAGTGTAAAATGGCTGTGAAATAACGTGGACGTTATTTCACTCAGGCTGCAGTGGCAGGCCTGTGTAAGAATTGTCAGAGCTCCCTATGGGTGGCAAAAGAAATGCTGCAGCCCATAGGGATCTCCTGGAACCCCAATACCCTGGGTACCTCAGTACCATATACTAGGGAATTATAAGGGTGTTCCAGTAAGCCAATGTAAATTGGTAAAATTGGTCACTGGCCTGTTAGTGACAATTTGAAAGAAATGAGAGAGCATAACCACTGAGGTTCTGGTTAGCAGAGCCTCAGTGAGACAGTTAGGCACCACACAGGGAACACATACATATAGGCCACAAACTTATGAGCACTGGGGAACTGACTAGCAGGGTCCCAGTGACACATAACAAACATACTGAAAACATAGGGTTTTCACTATGAGCACTGGGCCCTGGCTAGCAGGATACCAGTGAGACAGTGAAAACACCCTGACATACACTCACAAACAGGCCAAAAGTGGGGGTAACAAGGCTAGAAAGAGGCTACTTTCTCACACCCCCATTGAAATCTATTGCAAACCCGACGCCCTGTTTGCCCACTGCACCTGGCTGCCCCTGTGAAGCTGAGGGTGTGTTTTGTGTGTCTACTTGGGCCCCACCAGTGCTCTTCTAAACCCCCCTGGTCTGCTCCCTGAGGACGTGGGTACTTACCTGCCAGCAGACCAGAGCCGGAGCACCCCCGTCTCCACAGATGCCCATGTTATTTTGGCTCCTCTTTGACCTCTGCACCTGACCGGCCCTGTGTTGCTGGTGCTGGGTGTTTGGGGTTGACTTGAACCCCCAATGGTGGGCTACCTATGCCCCGGAGACTGAACTTGTAAGTGCTTTACTTACTGTATTAACCAACCTGTACTTACCTTTTGCACTGTGTCCACTTTTAAAATAGCTTATTGCCTTTTATGAAAAACTGTGTACATTACTATTTTGGTTCAAAGTCCTAACTATACCTATGTAAAGTACCTTACAAGTAATGTACTTACTGTCAATCTAAATCTTGTGGTTCTAAAATAAATTAAGAACATAATATTTTTCGTTATGGTTACTGGCCCTAAAAGGGTTGTAGTGTACTCTGATCTACCTGTAGAGTGTCTGCTAGGTAATGACTTGGAGACTTTAACTTGAGCTGAGGTGAAGTTGGAGGCCCATGCAGCAATGCTGGGCATCCCTGGGCATATCTTTGTTTTGACCAGAGCACAGGCCAAAAAGCAAAGGGAACAAGGAGCCTGAAACAATGGCCCAGGAGGTTCCTAAAAAGAAAGGCAGGCAGGGTAAAAAGTTACTCCCTGTTCAAGCTTCCAGTGAGGATTATACTCCTGAGGGAGAGGAATATACTTGTTGTGTGGAACGTACACCAGAGGAACTCAAAGCTCACACAGCTGAGCTCTTGGGGGCCCACCAGGGAGGAACTCAGTATGGAAGAGCATACCTGTCCCACACTGAAACGTTTAAGGCAGCAAGCTGCAGCACAATAGGCAGGGGATGTCAGTGATACCCATAGGGTATACTGGGATAACAGCCTCCTTTATTCAGAAGCAAAGGACTCTAAACCTGGTGCCACCAGGAGACTGGTCATTCTTCTGAAATGTAGAGAGTTCCTGTTAACCTTGGCACGCAACAAACCCCTTGCAGGCCACTTAGGGCAAAGCAAGTCTTGGGACAGGCTTGTCCCCCACTTTCACTGGCCCCACATGTCTGAAGACATCAAGGAGTTTTGTCGCTCCTGTGTGACCCGTCAAGACAGTGGCAAGACAGGTGGCACTCCAAAGGCCCCCTTAATTCCACTTCCAGTGGTTGGGGTACCCTTTGAGACAGTTGGGGGGATATTGTTGGCCCCCGGGACCCTCCAACTGCCTCTGAAAACAGATTCATACTGGTGGTTGTGGACCATACCACTCAGTATCCAGAGGACATTCGTCTTAGGACCACTACAGCCCCTACAGTGGCTAAGGCCCTCCTGGGAATTCTCTCCAGGGTGGGTGTTCCTAAAGAGGTGGTAGCAGACAGAGGTGCAAATGGTTCAACAAAACCCTCAAAGGCATGATAATGGGACTCTCATAAAAACTCAGAAGGAGGTGGGATGTCCTATTACCTTGCCTCCTGCCTACAGGGAGGTGTTTCAAAAAGGAGTTGGCTACAGCCCCTCTGAACTCTTGTTTGGACACCCTGTTAGGGGTCCACTTGCCCTTTGGAAAGAAGGCTTGGTGCAACCTCTCAATCCTCCAAAACAGGATATAGTGGATTATGTACTAGGCCTCAGATTTGGAATTGCCGAATACATGAAGAGGGCATCCAAAAATCTTCAGGCTAGCCAAGAACTGCAGAAGCAGTGTCATGACAAGCAGGCTGTGGTGACTGTTTATCAGATAGGACAGAAGGTGCGGGTCTCGGAGCCTGTGGCTCCCAGGGCACTCCAAGACAAGTGGAGTGAACCACACACTACTGTGGAGAAAAAAGGGGAGGTCACCAATCTGGTGGACCTAGGCACTCCTAGAAGCCCCCAGAGGGTGCTTCATTTGAATCGCTTGAAACCCTATTATGATAGGGCTGACATGACTTTGCTCATGGCAACTGATGAAGGTCAAGAAGAAGAGAGTGAGTCTCTCCCTGACCTCTTCTCTCACAATACTGTAGATGGCTCAGTAGAGGGGTTGTTCTTGCTGACTGGCTCTCTGAGCAACAAAAGGAAGATTGCAGAAAGCTCATAGGTCAGTTCTCTGAACTATTTTATTGACTCCTGGTAAAACAACATGGTTATGAACACACCATTGACACATTTGACAGCCTGCCTGTCAAAAGTAAAATAAACAGACTTGATCATGTCAGGGAATGCATCAAAGTTGAGGTGGAAAATATGCTAGACCTGGGAGCTATTAGGGTTTCAGACAGACCTTGAGCTAGTCCTGTAGTCCTTGCCCCAAAACCCCACTCTCAAAATGGCAAATCAGAGATGATGTTCTGTGTGGAGTACAGAGGCCTCAATACAGTAACAAAAACTGATGTTCATCCTATCACTATGGTAGATGAGCTAATAGATACTCTGGCTGCTGCCAAGTATCTTAGCACCTTTGATCTGACTGCTGGCAACTGGCAGATCAAGTTATCAGAGGATGCAAAACCCAAAACAGCATTCTCCACTCCTAATGGGCACTATCACTTTACAGCGATGTCCTTTGGACTGAAGAATGCCCCTGTCACATTCCAGAGGTTGGTGAACAAAGTTCTCCAAGGACTGGAAAGCTTCGATGCAGCTTATCTTACGACATATCTGTCTTTAACTCCACCTGGTCCACCTTGGGAATGTACTGGAGGTTCTGCAAAAAAGCAAGCCTCACAATCAAGGCATCAAAATTACAGATAGGGCAGGGAAAAGTGGTTTATCTGGGCCATTTGGTAGGTGGAAGCCACATCCAACTACTCCAAGGCAAAATTCAGACAATCCTTGATTGGACTTTCCCTACAACCCAGACCCAAGTCAGAGCCTTTCTAGGCCTGACAGGGTACTATAGGAGGTTCATTAAGAACTATGGCTCCATTGTAGCCCCCTTAAAAGACCTCACATCCAAAAGGATGCCCAAGAAAGTTTTATAGACAGCTAGCTGCCAAAAAGCTTTTGATGACCTCAAACAGGCCATGTGCTCTGCTCTTATACTAAGAAGCCCTGATTTCTCCAAGCAATTTATTGTACAAATAGATGCTTCTGAGATTGAGATAGGGGCAGTGCTATCTTAACTAAATGATGAGGGCCAGGACCAACCTGTAGCTTACAAACATTCAAATTGTATGATTTTAGGGGATTTTACTATTCAGGTAGAGGAACCTCACAATGCTCCCGCCAAAACCTTAATCACAGATTTAGCAGCCTTGGATTTAACACAACTGATATCCGGCCCCAGTCACCTTCATGGTCATACACTCGACCTAGCGTTTAGTAATCTCCCTAAACTACTTGCCCAGGCTCCTCTTCCTTTGGTTTGGTCAGACCATTTTATAATTGTTTTTACTCTCCCCACCCAACCTTCTGTTAATCATCAGCCTTGTGCAAAATTAATAGGACATCAGTGGTCAAAGCTGAAGAAGAACGACTGGATGGACACATTAATGAACCAGTTTGCCTCCTCCACTCTTCACCAACACTATACAGCTTAGGGTTTTGACAAATGGATTCACGAATACCTAAATATTATTCTACCCACTTAAACTATGGTTAAGACCTTTTGGAAAAATAATTAATCTTGGTTTACTCCCCGTCTGCTGGACTTAAAAAAAAAATGTAAGCGGATGGAGAGAAAGTGGAGGAAATCATACGATCCTGGTCTCAAAAGAGATTATAGGAATGTGATTTGGTTTTTCCATTCGGAAATTAAGGCAGCACAAGCCTCCCATTATACCTCCAGGATCGAAAGATCCTCACACTCCCCTTATAGAGATATTCTCTATCTTTGAGGAAATGACTAAGCTTCCTCCAGTCAAGAACATAGTAGAGGGCTCTCAGGCACATAGTAATGACTTAGCCTGTTTTTTCAAAAGAAAATTGCTGACATCCAAGCAACTCTTCCTAGTAATTTTTGCACTGAGGCTGAGTTTGTCCTTCATCCTGACGATCAGCCCCCTTGAGCCTCACTCTCAGCTTTCCAGCCTGTGACTAAAGATCTAGTAGATAAATATCTGGGCTCCATAAAATCCGGATCTCCTCTGGACCCTCCCCCCCCTTCCATCTTAGCTCTAGGATCCAAAGTTACGTCACCGGTGCTAATGAACATTTTGAATGACTCGTTGTTACATGGGCATGTCCCACAACAATGGAAACATGCGGTAGTTAACCCTCTATTAAAAAAAAAAAATCTTGACACAGCTTCACCATCTAACTATAGACCAATTGTTCTTCTTCCCATTGTGTCAAAAATAAGCGAGAAACATATCAACTCTCAGGTCTCAGGCTTTCTAGAGGAACATAGGGCCTCATTACGACCCTGGCGGGCGGCGGAGGCCGCCCGCCAGGATGCCGCCCTCCAAAATACCGCGCCGCGGTCAAAAGACCGCGGCGGGTATTACAAGTTTTCCCCTGGGCTGGCGGGCGGTTGCTGAAAAACCGCCCGCCAGCCCAGGGGAAAACGACCTTCCCACGAGGATGCCGGCTCGTAATCGAGCCGGCGGAGTGGGAAGGTGCGACGGGTGCAGTGGCACCCGTCGCGTATTTCAGTGTCTGCAAGGCAGACACTGAAATACTTTGCGGGGCCCTCTTACGGGGGCCCCTGCCGTGCCCATGCCATTGGCATGGGCACGGCAGGGGCCCCGCGACCCCCCCTACCGCCATCCTGTTCATGGCGGCTTTCCCGCCATGAACAGGATGGCGGTAGGGGGGGGTCGGAATCCTCATGGCTGCGGAGCGCGCTCCACAGCCATGGAGGATTCACACGAGCAGCGGAAAGTCAGCGGGAGACCGCTGACTTTCCGCTTCTGACCGCGGCTGAACCCCCCGCGGTCAGAATGCTCGTTGGAGCACCGCCAGCCTGTTGGCGGTGCTCCCGTGGTCGGTGGCCCTGGCGGCCACCGGCCGCCAGGGTCAGAATGACCCTCATAATCTTCTACTAATACCCAAATGGGATTCAGACAGCTCCACAGCACCGAAACAGCCTTGCTGGCTGTCACTGAAGACACTAGACGACGTGTGGATGCTGGCGGATATGCAGCAATCATTTAATTAGATCTAAGCGCAGCTTTTGACACAGTAGATCATAAAGTTCTTCTTCGCAGAGCCTCTCAAATGGGAACTGAAAGAACCTGCCTCAATTTGCTTTCTTCATATCTGAGTGAAAGAACCTTTCAAGTCCTGGATCAATCCTATTAGTCTGATACCTTCCTGCTGCCCTGTGGGGTTTCATAGGGTTCTTCATTAAGCCCTACTCTCTTCAATATTTATATGGTCCCCCTGGCTAAGATTGTGGAACCCCAAGATTGTATGTATGTATGTATTGAGTATTTATAAAGCGCATTCCGGCCCGAGGGCATCGATGCGCTAACTGGGTGAGGCAGGGTCTACTAACAGGAGGCTCCAAGACTTATTGCGGGAAGAGCCAAGTCTTGACCAGTCTCCTAAATGTTAGATAGTTGTGTTCTTGCCTTAGATCCAATGGGAGTGAGTTCCAGATTTTAGCAGCCGCAATGGTAAACGCTCTATCTCCCCACTTCGCCTTCTTGGTGCGGGAAGTTTGGATTCGATAGGCAGAGGCAGATCGCAACAGCCTATTCGGCCTATACCATTGCAGTTTGGTGGTTAGAGCCTTAGGCCCAATCCTATGGACAGCCTTGTGAGTGATAAAGAGAGCCTTGAAAGAGAGCCGCTGGGCTACCGGAAGCCAGTGTAGATTTCTAAGGCACCTCTTAGCAGAGGCCCCGCGGGGCAGTTTCAGTAAGAGCCTAGCAGCAGTGTTCTGCATCACCTGTAGCTTATTCAGCGATTCTTTATCCAAGTTGAGCAGAAGCGCATTCCCGTAATCCAATCTGGAAATGACAAGAGCCAGAGTGGCAGTAGTTCTGCAGGATTGTGGAATAAAAGGAAATACTTTCTTTAATTTCTTCAGAGTCCACATGCAGGTCTTGATTATCTGATTGACCTGAGGTTTGAATGACAATTGATCGTCAAACAGTAATCCTAAATTTCTCGAGGTAGACCCTGGTATAGGGAGAGTGCCACGCTCTTCAGGCCACCAGATGGAAGACCAGTGTTCCCTCTTAATCACAAAGCACAGAATCTCAATTTTTTCACAATTAAGTTTTAGCCAATTGGCCTTCATCTAGTTATTCACTGCTGTCATGCAAGCGTTGAAGCGGATGGCCACTTCCTCCATATCTTTTTTAATAGGGATGATAATCTGAGTGTCGTCTGCAAGAAGTTGGAATAAAGCCGAAAGAGCGAATTAGCTCTGCCAGCGGTGCCACATACACATTAAATAGCGTAGGGCTGAGGGAAGAGCCCTGAGGGACCCCACACGGCAAGAGGTAGGCTGGGGATCTAAAATCACCGCTGCTAACTGTGGCCCACCTATCTGACAAAAAAGGATTTGATCAGCTTGAGAGCCTGATCTCTGATGCCTACCTGATGTAAACGGTCTAGCAGAATGTGGGGGGCAATGGTGTCAAATGCTGCCGACAGGTCCAGTAGAACTAGAAAGACCCCCTGCCCCTCATCAACCAATCTGCGTATGGTATCGGATGATGCAATGAGAGCTGATTCAGTGCTATGGGATTTCCGAAAACCATGTTGCGAGCTGTCTAGGCCCTTTGAGGCTGACAGGAAATCAACCAATTCTTTATTAAGATGTTTTTCCAGAATTTTGGCTGCATAGGGAAGAAGGGCTATTGGGCGTAGATTAGTCAGATCATCGGGTTTGCCAGTTTCCTTCTTTTTTAAGGGAATAATAGTAGTTTCTTTCCATGCCTTAGGATACAAACCCGTTATAAGGACTTCCTGAATAATAGGGGCCAGCATAGATGCCGCTAGCTCTGGTACTAATTGAAGGATGGCAGGGGGGCAGGGATCCATAGGGGAACCTGATTTACATTCCAGAAGTAGCTTACACATGACCTCTTGAGATGGCACTTCAAACCTAGAAAGTAGAAATGGCTTATCTGGCGACCCATTGGGTGTCAGCACAGGGCGCAGAGGCTCAGCTAACCAGGGAGGGGAGTTTCTTTGTTCCTTGTCCAATATAAAGCTAGAGTAGATGTTAAGAATTTTACATTCGAAGAATTTCGCTAATTTGTTGCAAAAGTCTTGGGAGTTTTCTACTTTAGAAGTACCTAAGGGAGTGGTGAGAACATTAATGGTTCTAAATAGCTCTCTAGAAGAGTTGGCTGCCTCGCTAATTTTAAGTGTGAAATAGTCCGATTTGGCTACCAGACAGGCTTCTTTGTAGGTGTTTAGGGCTAATTTTAGCTCCGCCCTCTCATCTTCCCGGGGTCTAAGTTTCCAACAGCGCTCCTTCTGCCGGTATTTCCTCTGTAAGATTTTGAGGTCTTGAGAGAACCATGGTTGGTTGGTTTTTTTTCTGATGCGGGGGACAAAGACCCTCGCCGGTGCTAGCGAGTCCATTGCCTGCGTAATGCCCTGATTGAATCTGGCATGCGGTGACAGAGTGGACGCCTTCAGATCATTCCAATTATGTATTAATGCTATTTCCAACGGTTCTGCTTTAATGTTTCTCCAGGGTCTTAGCAGTTTTCCCTGGGGAATGGGTATCAAAGGCTGCTGCCTGACCAGAAATTTAAATGTCAGGAGAGCGTGATCCGTCCACTCTAACGGGGTCGTTAAGAGATTAAGTTCTTCCTCAGGGGGGGTAAAAATCCCATCTAGGGTATGGCCTGCTCTATGAGTGGCCTGCCCATCCTTTAGGACCCAGTCCAGAGCCGCCATAAGATTGAGAAATTCCACGACCAGCAGATCACTCGTATTATCAAAGTGAATGTTAAAGTCTCCTAAGATAATTGCTTTAGGGGCCATGATTAGAGGTTCCAATAGTGAGGTCCATATCGAGAGGAACTTAGGGATGGGGCCGGGGGGCCAGTAAATTAGCAGGCCTTCAAAGACCAGGGATTTACCAAGGAAAAGTTTAAAGGCCATAGTTTCACAGACCTCTGGCATATGGCTAGCGCTATTCCAAATGCAGGTAAACTCAGACCTGCAAATAATAGCCAGGCCTCCTCCTCTGCCTGTATTCCTGTCTACCCTATAAAAAGAGAAGCCGGTGGAAGCTGCCTCAATAAAATCAGGGTCCGAATCTGGCCTCGCCCACGTTTCTGTTAGGAAGAGACAATCTATGTTAAGGGTGGAAATAAGTTCATTAATTTCAAATTTGTGTTTGGGGAGAGATCTGGCATTAATAAGGGCAAAAGAGCCCACAGCTCTAAAGTCCCCTATACCTCCACCCGAAGCGTATTCTGAATTGTTGCCTCCTACTCTCCGAACTCCCTGAATTTCCTGCTTTCCCACCATTGATGGTATAGGTGCCATCCAGTTACACTGCGCACACCTCCAGGCATGAGTAATGTCAGGGATAAGTGTGTGTGTGCACCGGGGGCCCGCCAAGTTCTTCAATTCCGCTATGGTGTACCTGTTCTTTTTAGTGCAAGGTGCGAGGTCCCTGGCCCTCAGGCCCGTTCTGGTGCGGACGGGCGCAGCCGAGTTTCTGCCCTCATTTATCCCCCTAGATGAAAGGCAGATCAACTAGACCACAAACCGCGGTCCCTGCCGAGAAACAGGAAGTGGGCTCTAACAGGCCCGAACTTCCTGCACAGAATGGGTCCAAAACCTCAAAGGACCACCGGTGAAAATATACACCCCCAACCGCCCTCAGAAGAGTGTCACCAAGGTAAGGAAGGTGCTTTCCCAAACTAAAAGTTAAGGCATGTTAAAAAAGTAAAATATCTTCTAAAATCGGCCCTGCAATGTTTCTTTTCTTTTTTTTTTTAAATAAGTGGACACAGATTCAAATTCATACACAACAATGATTCTAGTTATCAGAAATGCGGCAAATAATAGGAATCGTTAAACTAAATTAATAAAATCGGCAGTAAACACGGAAACGCGCTCACCTCACCTGTCTCTTGTGTCTTATGCCGATGACACTCAATTGTTTTTTTCTTTTTCTACTGGGACCGGCTCAGATTTTGCCACTCTCTCTTCATGCCTATCCGATGGCGAACAGAAAACTCAAGTTAAATGAGATAAAAACCTAGGTTATGTTGGTAGGAAGTTTTTCATGTTTGAAGCCCCCTGCCTTAGTCTCAGCTGGACTAACTGACCTTCCCTTGCCCAAAGATAATATAAAGAGTCTAGGTTTTTGGCAGGACTCTCGCCTCACAATGGAATGCCACTCGAAGAAATTGGCGGCTACTTGCTTTTACTTACTGAGGACCTGTAGGAAGATTTTCACATTTCTTCCCTTTGTAGCTAAAAATCTCATTGTCCAGGCCCTGATACTGTCTTGCCTAGACTATGGGAATGTTTTGTTCCTCAGTTCTCCTTCCTATGTGCTAAAGAGACTACAGATGATGCAGAATTCTGCTGCCCACCTCCTAACGGGTACCCCGAGACACCACTCGGCTAAATCTGCTCTGTTTTCCCTTCACTGGCTCCCCATTGAACAACGCATTAACTTTAAAACCGCCTGCTAAGTGCATTGTGCACTCCACAATAGGGGTCCGGCCTTTCTCAGGCATATTATAACTCTGTACAACCCCAGACATCACTCAGATCTTCCGACGCTTCTTTGATCAATACACTTCGGTTTAACAAAGTAAGATGGGGAAGCAGGTCGTTTGCCTTCAAGGCAGGTCCCCTATGGAATTCTTTACCACTACAGCTTTGATCAGAAAACTCAGAACTTCCATTTCATCAAAAGCTAAAGACCTTTCTTTTTCCTTTATAGCCTGTCAGCTTTATCTGTTCAATGGTCCTGCATTAGTGCTGGGAGGCCTCCGGGTAGCCATGCACTATACAAATATCTAATAATAATAATACTAATAAGCAGAAGGTTGACCTGAGGGAAAAGCGTTGGTCTGCCATAGAGAGGGAGGCCTTTGCTGTGGTCTAGGCCTTGAAGAAGCCCATACTTGTTCGGGACTCACTTCCTTCTTCAGACAGACCACAAGCCCCTCTTATGGCTTAGGCAAGTGAAAAGTGAGAATCCCAAATTGTTGAGGTGGTCCATATCACTACAGGGAATGGACTATACAGTGGAATATAGACCTGGGACTAACTGCTCCAATGAGGATGAACTCTCCAGATATTTCTACTCAGATAATGAAGATTCAAATAGGCAAGGTTAGTCTTATTGTCCTTTGTTTGGTGGTGAGGGGGGGGGTGTAGGAAAGTTACCCCCACTTTTTGCCGGCATTCTCAGAGGTGCCCGTACAAACTCCAGTTCCATTGCATTGTACTTCGTAAGTGCAGGGAAGCCATTTTTACCTGTGTACTGGACACAGGTCACTACCTATGTCCAGCTACATAGTGGTAACTCCGAACCTGCATGTTTGGTATCAAACATGTCAGAATCATACCCCAATACTGCTGCCAGTATTGGTTATATGATTCCTTGTGCTCTAGGGGCTCCTCAGAGGCCCCCAGTATTGCTCCTACCAGTCTTCTGTAGTTGTCCGGCAGCCTGTGCAGCTGCCACCCCTCAGACAGGTTTCTGCCATCCTGCTGTTTGACCAGCTCAGGCAGGGGAAGGTAGAACAAAGGATTTCCTGTGGGAGAGAGAGGCAATACCCTCTCCCTTGGAAATAGGTGTTACAAGGCTTGGGGGGGGGGGAGGGGTGGCCTCCCAAAGCAACCAGTTTGCTTTGAAGGTTACATTTGGTGCCCTCTTTGCATAAACCGGTTTGCACCAGTCCAGAGACCCCAGTACCTGCTCCGATGCGAAACTGGACAAAGGAAAGGGGAGTGACCACTTTCCTGTCCATCACCACCACAGGGGTCCTGCCCAGAGCTCCTCCAAGTGACCACTTGATTCTGCCATCCCGAAACCAAGATGTGCAGAGGCCCCTGGGAGCATCTGATTGGCCAGGTCAGGCAGGTAACGTCACAGCCCCCTCCTGATAGGTGCTCACCTTACTGGGTGACCAAACCCCCTTTTAGCCCTTTTATGGCTAATTAGGGACTCCATTCAGGGTGGGTCCCCAGATTCGACGTGCAAGACTCCACTAGGACTGATCTGCATTGTTTACTTCATCTTCTGGCCACTGGAACCGCAAATAGACTCTTCAAGAACCAACAACCTGCAACTCAGGCGACGACTTTGGTTTGCAACATTGTTTCTCCTGCTCCTTCCTGGAACTGCAACATTTCCCTGTCTAGCATCATCTGAGGACGACGTAACTTCACCCTGCACCAAGAAGCAAGAAGGAAGGAGTCACTTCCCTGCATCTGCAGGCACCAACTGCAATGACAACCAGCTGCGTGGATCTGCTTTCCTCTGGCACCGCGTGGATCCTGAATCACAAGTGGTGCTCTGGAGTGTTCCCCTTTTTCCTCTATGCCAGCTGTTCAACTTGGGAGATGGTAAGCCCTTCTCCTGCACCACTGACCATCTACGACCTCACAACCAACATGGGACACCATCTGCACCGCTCCAAGGACTCCTCGATTGCCCCTGGGCTCCACAACTGGTCTTCTTCATTCCTTGTCAACCTGGTTCTTCATACACAGAAGGGTGGGTAGTAGCTCTTGCCCCACTGGACACTCCATTGTGGACTGGACGCTGTCCCCTTTTTTAGCAGGTCCTCTTCTTCCAGACTCCATCGTTGGTTTCTTCTAGACTGCTCCTGTTCTTGCATAATCCTTGTTCTAAGTCCTCCTGTTAGTCCTTGGGAAACCCAGGTACTTACCTCTGCTCTGCTAGTCGCTGGGGGTCACTCTGGTACTCACCTCTTGGGGTTCCTAGTTCCTCCAGCTCCCCTCTAACAACTACACATCCTTAGACGGGGGACTGTATCTCGCATTCCACTTCGTTAGTATATGGTTTGGCCCTCCCCTGAGGCCCTTGCTATTTTTACTAAGTATTGCCAATGCTTTTTTGTTTTTATGCTATTGATTGATTGCTATTAGGTATAAAATTAGTGTGTACTTACCTCCAGTTGGGGGGAACTGCCTATAACTATTCTAGTGTTGTGTTACTATAATAAAGTGCCTTTATTTTTGTAACACTGTGCAGTCCTTTCATGTGTCATAAGTTGATGTGTGACTACAGTGGTATTGCATAAGCTTTGCATGTCACAGCTACCTCTAGAGAGCTCTGGCTTCCTAACCACTGCCTACACTTAACTAATAGGGGATCCCTTGACTTGGCATAAGGTGATAACACCATAGGTGCTCACCACACACCAGGCCAGCTTCCTACGAATCATATCTGTCGACTGACAGAGTGATCTCACTAGTGTTATACTTTGATGAAGCTATGAAGGCAAATCGATTACATGCTTTCAGTAAGGCCCCACTTTTAGGGTTTATCGTGGGAAAAAGCCACAACTCATTCTTATAGGATGGCCTCCTTATGTTTTCTCTCATCAGGCTCCACTGATTAATAAAACATAATTATAAAATATAAGTAAATGATAACTTAATGGTTTAGGTTATTAGCTAACTGAAACAAGGCTGCCAGATTTACGTGTGAGCAAAAAACATCAATGGCAGCAACACACCAGGATAAACCACCCTGTGCCTCAGAGCATCTGATGTTTTATATTTCAGAAAAAGACAGAATGCCAACATTAAATTTTTGTCAAAAATGTACCCAATGCTTTGGCTGTGCTACCTTTGGCAAAACGATCTGTGCCACGTTAGCAAGAATATCTGAATTTGGCAGGCATTCCTGACCAAGACAGTTGGAAGATAGGCCCCCATTGCATCATTGAGCTGGCAGGTTGTCATCCGCTAAATCACCCCTTATTTCCAGAAAACAATCAACTGTGGCTTCAGCAATAAGATACCAGAAGATCTCTGAAACATACACTGCAACCAGTTGCCATTTTGGGCTTTTTATTTTGGTCACTTGACCTGGTAGGCTGAGAAAGTAACACTAAGGACGTTGCCTTAATCCAGCTGGAATTTAGTCAGTCTACCTACAATTGTAGGGTGATTTTCTGGTGTGGTATGTAGGATTTATTCCTAAGGTAGTTTATATTGTAAACAGTTAAGGAATCAGCATCCAGGAGGACTCCAAGGTCTGTGAATTTGGATCTGATGTGGATAATATGGCCAAACAATGGGGGCCATACAGAGTTTGTCTGACCTGAGAGTAGCCTTTTTGTTTATAGGTTTGAAGATTTTAGTAGCTCCTAGAATGATTACATGACTACCTGACTTGCTTCCTGGGAAACACTGATCCCAACTCACTGAAGAAATAGAGCTTTTACATAAGATAAGTGTGGTATCTAGGCCCTGGGGAAAGGGTGGTCCATGAAACTCCTTGTATGGCAGAGGTCAGTTGTTCTAACGGCATGGAACGTCTGCCATAATTAGACAGTCTCACCTACTTGTTGGGAGTTACTTTTAGAAAAAATGCTTCCGCCAGTGTGGGAGGATATTGTAGAAATACACCTTAAAACGTGAGCTGCCCATGGTGGCCGCTTGGCATCCTTTTTTCTGCAGAAATTAGGGTTCTCTCTGCAGAACAAAGAGGACATGTCCTAATGCAAAGGGAGATTCTTCCAAGCACAATATGAACATTTTGCCTCCTTCTTACCTGAATCCATCATGCCTTGCCTAGGTCCACCGTACCTCCTCGCGTGTTAGTCTCAGGCAGGAAAAGTCATGCGGAATACGCTGCCCTAAACAGAGCATGCATGTTGCTGCATTTTGTTGCTGTGATACAAGTGTCCCTTTTGCAAATAGACACAGGGAAGAAGTTTCAAATGGTGGAGCCAGCTGAAGCTCTTGCGTCAGGAAATTGAAGCTTTTCTCCACATCTAACTGAGGTGGGCAACCGTATGTTTTGAGAAGTAGGAGTCAGGCCACTGTTGTGGTAAATAAAACCACGGACTATAAAACCGCTATGTTCCTTCCCTTCTGTCACACAGTACCATTACAATTGCAATTTGGCAGAAAGTGGAGATTGTGTGCCAATTTCTTTCCCATGAAGATTTAGCCTGAAAAAAATTGGCAAAATCTGGCTGTGGAAAATGGCCTAGAACAGATGAAAAACAAAGGTGATTTCGAACTCAAAAAAGGATTCCAGATGATATTCCCCATTGACAAGTATAATAAACCTCAGAATAGCCTGTAATCCTGCCACTCAGAAATACTATACTCCACAGTAGCAGTACTCTCATGAAAAACTGCATAACTTGTAAAGAGATCTAAAACCGGGAACTAAAAATGTAAAATTTGATGCAAACATTTTAATATATATGTATAAGGCAAAGCTGTAATCAACGACAGCAAAAGAGCAAAATATTCAAATCTGCAAAATATATTCTTTACCATCAACAACATCTGAGATTTCTCCAAAAAGTATGAGGTAGGGCTCATAAATGACATTGCGGAGAATCCAGGGCCAGCGTTGCTCATTGTCGACCAGGATGGCCTGCTTAGAGACTCCATAGGACAAGACTGAGACGAACAATATGCAGAGGAAGAACACAACGTCGGTCATCTGGAATGGCACGTGGAAGAGTCAACTTAGAGATCAATAGACCTTAATCAAGAACATCATGTCCAGTGTTTATGCTTCTTACCATTCTCTGCATGACGATAATCTTGGGCCCCAGGAACCTGTTAACTGCAAACATGTCCATCAGACGAATGCAGAACAAAATGAAGTCCAGCGAGAAAATGATTTTCCCAGCATATAGAGCACTTTTAAAAAACCTAAAGGCAAAAGAGATGAATGAATATGAGAACTACTAACAAATAAAAGTTCTTGCAAGCAGTGCAGTAATCACAGCAGTACAAGAAAACCCAATAGCAAAACATGCAAGAGAAGAGCAGAGAATTCGGGGGTGTTCATAAATGGCCTTTACTGGAGATTGCAAAATCAGTTTTACAAATTCGACAGGTAGAATGTTAATTCACAATAAATGAAGATATTTATAACAGTGTCATTAATATAAAAATGAAACGCACATCTCTTTACTAATTACTAAAACAGCTTTCTTTCCTCAAAAATTGACATCCGTCAAAATTTCCCATCAAAGGCTAGAATTCCATTCTCTTCCGTGTTGCACAGTTCACATCAACCTAAGGGTCATATAACAGCAATGGCTCAACCTCTGGTTTTCCATAATGGTATCATTCTCGGCATCTACTGAACCCGGTAATCATACTGACCACATTAAAAAGGTATTTTTACAAATGCATTTCATTTTTGGAGCACAAACATAAACCGGTAGGAATCAGTCATTTCCGACACTCCTAAAGACCATTTTGCTGATACAGAAAGAAATAAAACTACAAAAAAGTAATGTATTGTGCTGTTTTGGATTTGAGACTGGGAAGTTGAATGAGACTGATATTGGGCCTGGAGGCTGAGGTGTTTTTACTTTAAAAACCCTATTTACTTTTTACTTCTGTGGCTCCTCCTTCTACATTTCACTGCCAGGAGCTGCTTGTAATATGACGCAACTTAATTCCCCTTCATCCTTAATGTTTCATTAGGTGATGGAAACTCTGTCAGCTGATTCTGCAAAGCTGCAGAACTTCTGGCATAACCCAATTTGTGGAACTCACCCACGGTGAGGCCTCCTCAATCAATTCTTGTCGAAAGAGATGGAAAGTATGAAATTGTATGGACTGGGAGGCATGAGGTCAACATCAGGCATCCAGGCACAGCCGTGCGTCATGCATCCAGACGAGGCGTTAGCTACGCAACACGCGCTCCTCCCTGGTTGCATATGACATTGATTCAAGGCTTGGCGTGCGTCATGTTTGCTACCAAAGTAAGGGTAGTTCCATGAGCTGTTATAGATGCGGTGAAAACAGAAGTAAAAACAAAATATGCAACTGGAGCAATCATACCACCTAAGAGAGTGGTTGGTGCCTACAGCTGTGGCCTACATACCCCCACAAAAGGGCATCATTTGCACTGGCCTTCTTAACAAGAACATAATCCTTTCCTCAACACAACATCATCGAGATGGTCACTCTGCAGGCTGGAGTAAGTTTTATTTTTTATTTTGACCTTATCTTAGTGTATCGGTAAATCGGAGTCACTCTCAAGATTTGACAGGTTTCACTACTCCATTTGGAATGTACAGATACGTCAGGATGATTTGACCACAGCAGTGGCAGTTTTCAAGTGCATCTTGACCATCTTTTTGGAGGAATAGATGGAGTGATAGTATTTGTGCAGTATGGAAGATCAAGATCACTGATTGAGACAAGTGCTCAAGACGTAGGCTTTAACAAATGTGGATTTGGTTGGTCCAAGTTTGAGTAATTGGGACACAGCATCACTAAGAATGGGATATGTCAGAAGTCAACGTAGCTGCACCAGCAAAGACAGAGGAAAGCTAACATTTTTAGTTATAGTGAGGTCTACAATTTCATATAACTGTTAGCTGGCACACTATTTCACATACAAGTTCTACTTAAAACATGAAAAAGGATGCTTGTGGGATGATAACTGTGAGAGACAATTTGCCAGTGCTAAAAAAGAATTAGAAGGTGCAAGTAATCTTCAGTGTTTTGATCCAAAGCTTGAAGGTTTTGTCGTATGTCATGCAAGTAAGAGGTGTAGGAGCTGCCCTAAGGGTGGCATTTACGTAGCTTTTGCTTCTAGAGCTCTTATGGGTTTAAAACAAAAAGGTTTTGTTAAACATGTATAAACTTGCATGATTTCGAAATGAAATGGACTGGATTCTTTAGAAGACATTGCATGATTTAGAAATGAAATGGACTGGATTCTTTGGAAGACATTGCATGATTTAGAAATGAAATGGACTAGATTCTTTGGAAGACAGGGCAATAGTGTAAAGAAGAGAAGATCCAAATACAGTTTTTGTGAGTTATTTAATGTAGAAACAGCCCATCCACCAGCACAGCTTCCTTGTAATCCCTCAACTGCCATAATCCATAAAATTCTAGATTCTTCATTATTCAGTGTTCTCTTGCCTTCCCCCAGTGACCTAAGCATCCCAGGTACTGTACATTGTATAAAGCAAGGGATGCCCCACATCTCCCTATTTTACAAATAACAAAAGATAGTAATGACAGAATAATACAATAAGATCAGATAAAATAAACATGGTAAATTACCCATTGACACCAACAACTCTGTTGAGATTCCAAACTCTTCCATCATCTACTTTCACAGCATTGCGGAAAAGTTTAACAACTTTAAATGGACCCATGAACTTAGAACCACTCTTGCATCCTGTTGGTCGCTTTATCAAAATCATGTCTCCAACATTAAAGTGCATACTTTTCTGAGAATCATTACATTCATTCCTTTTCTCAACAATCTTTTCCTCTGTCTCATTTCCCCCACTCATCAACTTCCACAACACTCCTTCTTCTTTATCCCAGTGCAACCAACCAGGAGACAAAAGTGTGTTTGGTTTCCTCCCTCTGAATACCTCAAATGGAACTTCCCCTGTAGATACATGCAGAGAAAATCTGTACGCTTTTAGAAAAGTTTTCAAACCTTTCCAACATCTTCCCGCACTCAATTCCAACTGTATGCATTCTTTAACACTTTTGTTGAATCTTTCAATAGTACCATTCCCCTCGGGATGATACAGAGAACATCTTCTGTGAATAATACCATGCATACTCAAATAATTCTGCATCGTAGAAGACATAAACTGTGGACCATTGTCCGTTAAAATATTTTTGGGTAATCCCTCTCGATTAAATACTTCACTCAGAAACTCTATGATTCTTCCCGATTCAATACTACTGACAACTCCAATCTCAGCCCATCTAGAAAATTGGTCAATCAATGTCAGAAGAAAGTTAGTCCCATCTTTAGAGTGTAATGGTCCAATTATGTCAGTGGCAACATCATCCCATGGCTAGGAAGGGAAACCTCTAACAACCATAGGCGGAGTTCTCACTTTACGTATCTCTGATTAATCTCTCTACCATCAAGTCCATACCAGGCCACTAGTAACTAAGTCTAATCCTCACCTTGGTTTTGCACATTCGTTGATGTCCTTCATGACCAAGACTCATCGCTCTATCCCTCAACTCTGAAGGTACAACAAGCCTTGAACCTCGGAACAATACACCTTTCTCAAAAGACAGTTCATCTTTAACTCTCCAATAACTTGATAAACATTGATTCTTTTTCCAATCACCCTTCCACCCATGTGATATAGCTTCCTTTACTTGTTGTAAAACAGAATCATTAACAACTGCTGCAACCCAATCATCTTGAGTAATACAACCATCTGTAATACTGCAAATCCTTACATCATCATCATCCACCAACACTTCTTCCACAACCGAACCAAGCCTCGACAAACAATCCACAACATTGTTACGTGATCCTGGAACATACTGCACATTAAAACAAAAATCTTGTAACCCTACAATCCACTTGCAGATGCGCACAGAGATCAAGTCTAGACCTTTTTTAGTAAATACATCCACCAAGGGTTTGTGATCAGTGTGGACAATAAATCTTCTACCCCACAAGAACGTTTTAAGCTTTTTCACAGACCAATAGACACCTAATGCTTCCCTCTCAATCATTGAATACCTCTCCTCAGCACCACGCAAAGATCTTGAAATGAAAACTACTCGTCTAAGTCGACAGTCCCTTTCATCTTCCTGCAACAATACAGCTCACAGACCTTTAGCACTGGCATCAGTCATAACATCATAATATTTCTTTGGATCAAAACATTTCAATGATTCCACACTACCCAAATCTTGTTTGATACTTGCAAACTCCACATGGCACTCCTTACTCCATACAAACTCAGTTTTTTTCTTTATCAATTTCCTCATCTCAATACTTTTTGCAACCAAATTAGGTAAACTTTTGTGTGAAATTCCACCATACCCAAAAACGAAAGCAAATCTTCTTTTGACTCTGGTGCACGTAACTCCACAATGCTATCAATCAAATCCTTCTTTGGAAAAATTCCTTCACCATTAACTCTATGACGAAGATATTCAATGTCTCTTACACCAAAATTGCACTTGTTCAATTTAAGAGGCAATCCACAGTCTATCAATTTGGTCAAAACCTCCTTTACTCTCCCATCATGTATCTGTTGGCTTTCACCATAAATCAAAATATTATCTTGAAAACACTTCACTCCGAGCATCTCCCCAAACAACTTATACATAACATGTTGGAAAACAGCTGCTGCAGGCACTAATCCGAATGGCATTCGAGCATAACGATAGGTACCAAACAGAGCAATAAAAGTTGTATAATCTTTAGAGTCTGTGTGTAATCTGATTTGGTGATACGCTGCTGTTAAATCTAAAGTGGTAAAAAACTTCGCTCTATGCAATAAGGTGACCATTTCAGTAATATTAGGCAGGGTAAAATGATCACTAATCCCACACTTATTGAGAACTCTCATGTCAACACATAGTCGAATTTCACCAGAAGGCTTACGAGCTAACACAATAGGTGCCACCCACTCCGAAAATTCCACTGGCGCAATGACTCCCAACTCACACAATTTCTTGATTTCAGCTTCAAGAGAATCCGTCACAGATAAAGGGACAGGACGAACCTTAGCTACTACAGGAATTGCCCCTTTTTTAATCTAATCTGATGTACATACCCTTTCAAGCAACCGATCTTCCCACTAAATACTTCAGGGAATTCCTTACTTAAGTGCGAGTAATCATGCTACAGATCCAGACAATTAAGTTCATGCACGCTCAACAAATCTCTCACATACTTTTCTTTGAGCATGACAGGAGTAGGAGAATTAGGATCAAGGATGACCCCAAGATCCCTCTGATGGGGCCAACTAATTACACTATCTCCCTTTATCGGCACATAGATCGTCCCACACACAGAAGTATTTTTGAATGACAGAACAGACCCAAAATAACCTTTCAATTCAATAATTTGCCCTCCATAAGCTCCTGGAATTACATCAGGATCAAGCAATTTTATCTTGTCACTAAAATATTTATCAAACACTTCGTTCGATATCAAAGTCAACCATACACCAGAATCAAATAGCATTTCTACATTTACATCGTCAACAGTTACTTGTTCCTTTGGATGTTTCTTCTGTTCACCCTGAGAAGTTACAGACAAAATGCAATCATCAACCACTTTAACTGGCTTTTGTTTAGAATCCATAGATGATTTACAACACTTCGCAAAATGCCCCTTCTTATTGCAAGATTTGCATAAAGCATTTAAGGCAGGACAAAATTTAAACGATGCATAATGTCCCAGATTCCTACATCTAAAACACACACCATTCCTTGCTCTTGCAATTGTGGCCTGTGTGTTTTTGTTTTTATCCATATCTTTTCCTTTGTTTTCCTCTGTTTTCACACACACTGTACTGACAGAAGGACCCTTATTTTTTCCAACACTTCCACACATGCTAGAGTGTGCTCAACTCTTTTAGCAATAGATATCACTTCATCAAGGGTTGGAGTATCCTTAGTCCACAATTCATGTCTAATCTTGTCACTGCGACACATCAACATGAATTGATCTCTAATACGTTCCTTTAGTGTAGGTCCAAAATTGCAGGTAGATGCCAATTTTCTCAAAGACATAATATATTCTTCTACACTCTCCTCAGGCCTTTATTATCTTATTACAAAATGATACCTTTCTAGTATCGTGCTAATCTTCGGTAGATAATGTAGGTCTAGTTTTTTTAAGCACACATCAAATTCATTCAGATCTGTCACATCACCTTCTAAATTTGATAGATTATCGAACACTTTTTGACCCTCACTACCAAGACAATGTAATAACAATGGCGTTTTCTTTTTGATGGAAAGATTGGTTCCACAAACCCTTGCATAATGTAAAAATTTATTTTTCTATTTACTCTATCTATCTTTTTTTTTTTTTTTTTTAAATCTGTTTATTAAACATTATGCACACACAACAACACGTTTAGTCATTGATAATTTTCCAAATTGTTTACACTCATTTATAAGTCACTACAGCGCAGTTGCGCGATACAGTTCCAAGAACACCACTGAAAATTATGCAACTAATTAACTAAGGTCACAGCTAAGCACCGCTAATATTATTCCTAATACTGGATACACCAGCCGGGAGGTGGGAGGGATAAAGAGGAGATCCGATTGTTGTGGATGGAGGACGGGGCAACACAATTGAGATGTTGGTTGTGAGAGTATAATAGGGCATGGAGCCGCTTTAGGGATAAACAAAGCAAGGCTTGAGGTGCATGAAGGCATGGCCCCGGCGTGAGCATCCAAAAGTGCCACCACATTACGTTAGGAGGGAGTATGAGGAGGTTAGTGTACAGAATGGTTGAAGATGGGGAAGCTGAGGATAACATACTGTAATTATTAAACCGAAGGATAATGCCTCTGCCGTTGTTATTTTATTTTATTAAAAAAAAAAAAAAAACATATTATTATTCTTTCCCTTTTTTTTTTCTTTCTCTCTTTTCTCCCTTATTATTAAGGGGGGTATGTGTCATCCCTATTTTCAATCGCTACCACGAAAGTGTCCCAGATTTCGGGGCCATCCTGTAGTAGGCCTTTGTATTGCAGTAAGCGTAATGTCTGAGCTTCGGCTTGTGAGCGGCTGTGTAAGTCGCGAAGCCAGGCAGAATGAGATGGTACGTGTGGGGCTTTCCAGTGCGTGGCTATTAGGCGTTTAAAGACAACAAATGCCAAATCAATAAATCTGTGCAGATGTTTATCGCCTTTGGCGCGTTGACGTATGCCAAGTAAACAAGAGTCTGGGGTGGGCGACAGAGTATGAGATGAGATGTCTGCTGTGGCATTTGTAACCCGATGCCAAGCTGAGTTTATGGGGTGACAGCTCCAGACCATGTGGTGGAAATCTGCTGCCGGAATAGCACATCTAGGGCATGACGGGTTTGCGCTCGGGTATATTCTTTGAATGCGGGCCGAAGATAAATATGCCTGATGAATATAATTGAATTGGGTGTAACGCAACCGAGGGTTGCGGGATATTGACTTAATCATTGTGAGAGCCGCAGTCCATATTTTTTGTGGTAATGGTGAAGGGAGGACAGAGTCCCAGCGTGCTTTAGCGAGCGGTAACGCAGAGCAGACTTCCGCTAACAGTACTTTATATAGTTTAGTTATGGTGCCTTTTGCACTACCCATGGTAAGAATAACGGTGAGTAGTTGGGATTCAGGTGGTTCATTGTTACCAGATCCCCAGAGGTTGTTAAGTAGCCGTTTAATGGCGTTATACGTCAGAAAGGCTCCTGTGTGCATAACCCCAGCAGCCACTAGGTCCGTGAAGGTGCGCATTTTAGAGCTAGAGTAGTAGTCGCCTGCGTTTAGTGTACTTATGTCCCGCGTATCGTGGTTTAATGTTAGTGTTTGGGTGTTCGGCAACTGGAACAGCGGTAACAGAGGGGAGTAAGGAGTTGAAGGGGTCTTACCTTGAACGTATCTGCGCCAGCAGAAACGAGCTGCGTCTAACAGGATAAGTTTTGAGGGTAGGCGGTTAGGACCAGATAAAAGTGAGGACAGTATCGTTTGCGGGGCCAGATATGCCTGCAGCATTATATATTCGGGGGAGGGGGTTTCTTTGAGCCATGTAGATACCCACAACAGCTGAGAGGCTGCGTAGTATCTCTCGAAGTTGGGCATGCCCAGACCGCCTGCCTCTTGCGGATATTGTGTTGTAGCTAACGCTACCCTGCGTCTGTCCCTGCCCCAGAGTAAGTCGGTTAATAATGAGTGCAGTTTGTTAAAAAACGTCCGTGACAGACATAGCGGAAGGGCAGTAAAAAAATATAAAAACCTTGGAAGGATGAGCATTTTAGCTATCGCTACTTGACCCATGGGAGATAAGGGGAGCGAGCCCCAGAACGACATTGAGCTGCGAGTGGAGCTGAGTGCCCTATCGATATTACCTTCTTTCAGGTCGGCAATGGAGTGATAAATTTGGATCCCGAGATACTTAAAGGTAGTGTGTGACCATGGGAGTTGATATTGCGGTAATGTCATGTGAAGGTCTGTTGGTATAGGGGTGAGAGGAAAAATACTTGATTTGGACCAATTGACGCGTAGACCAGAGGCCAGGGCAAAGGAATCAAGCATTGATAGTACCCCAGCCATGGAGGCGGAGTGTTTACGCAGGTATATCAGGGCGTCATCTGCGTATAAGGATATAATATGATGTGTGTTGGATTCAGGAATGCCCCATAGGTGTGCATAGCTGCGTAATTTAATTGCTAGTGGTTCCATGGCTATAGCGAATAATAAAGGGGATAATGGGCAACCCTGCCGGGTGCCTCTGCCTATGGGGAACGCCTCAGAGATAGCACAACCATTTTTGACTCGAGCTGTGGGTTTAGAGTAGAGCGTTTTGATCCAACGTAGGAAACCGGGGCCAAATCCAAACGCTTTAAGTGTACGTAGAAGGTAATCCCAGCTCAACGTATCGAACGCTTTTTCAATGTCTAGGGAGAGGGCTACAGCTTTTGGTTCTGTGTTACTGTGCATTATGTGAAGCAGTCTTCTGATGTTTAAAAAGGTGCTTCTCCCTGGAATAAAGCCAGACTGGTCCGAGTGTATTAAACTTTCTAGATAGGGAAGTAACCTATTTGCCAGTATTTTCCCCAATAATTTACAGTCTGTGTTGAGAAGAGAAAGTGGCCTGTATGATTTAACGTCTAAAGGGTCGCGGCCTGCTTTCGGGAGAACGACTATTAGAGCTTCGCGCATGGATTCTGGTAATAGTAATTTATTACGCGCTTCATTGAATACTTCTATGAGTGGCTGCAGAAGATGTGTAGCGTGGGAGTTAAAGTACTCTGCCGGGAGGCCATCTGAACCAGGGGTTTTGCCACGTGCCATCTGCGTTAGTGCTGAGCGCAATTCTTCTATTGTAATGGGACCATCCAAGGCGGTGACATTGTCTATAATATGTTGGTTGTGAGAGACAAACGTTAATATGTCAGTTAGTTGCTGCTCCGATGGGGGGGGGGGGGAGGTGTATATAGATCACGGTAGTATGTAGAGAAGGCAACGTTAATTTCAGATTGAGTATTGACAATGACGCCGGAGCCTAAACGTATTGCACCAATAGGTGATGATTGCGAGGGTTGGAGGGTAAGCCACGCCAGTAGTCTACCTGATCTATCCCCTTCAGCGTGTTGCCGTGTCATATAGTGTCTGTAGTCGTGTTTACACAGTCTAGTGTCTGCTTCTCTGTGGGCAGCTTTAAGCCAGTTCAGTCCAGCTAGTGTGGCCTCACCTCTGGAAACCTTGATCTCCGCTTTACGGAGCTTAACCTCTAGGTCTTGTAGTTCTTTAGTGAGTATCTTCTTTACCCCCACTGTGGCTGCGAGGCAGTGGCCACGTATCACCGCCTTGTGGGCGTCCCATTCTGTAGCGCGAGATGCTGTTGTGTTTTTATTTAGTGAGAAGTAATTAGCCAATTGTTTGGAGATTTCTACATGGAAGGGGGGATCTAAAAGAGTTTCTGGCTGCAGTCGCCATGTTGGTATGCGAGTATGCATGTGGCCCCAGGCCATTATTGCGCATAGTGGGTTGTGATCTGATATAGTGCGTGCCAGATATTCGGTACTGCACATTTTCTGGATTACGGTTGTGGACACAAAGATCATATCTATTCTGGTATGTAATTTGTGTACTGGTGAGTAATAAGAGTATTCGCGGTGGGTGGGGTGACCCAACCTCCAGATGTCTCTTAAATCATTGTGAGAGGCCCATTTTGCTAAAGCTTGTGAGGCTCGGTTGGATGGAGCGGCAATAAGAGGGGGGAACGAGCGGTCTATTTGAGTATCTAGAACGCTATTAAAGTCGCCCCCCCCAAATACACTCTAATGCGGGGTCACTGAGACTGCCAGTGGTAAGCGTATTCAGGAAGTCGCCTTGACTAGAGTTAGGGGAGTATAGTGCTACCAGCGCTAATGGGGATCCATCAAGGACGCCTTCTAGTATCACATATCTACCTTCTGGGTCACATTGTGTGCGAGATGTAGTAAATGGGACCCCAGGGGCAATCCAAATCGCCACACCACGAGCAAAGGAAGAGAAAGTGGTGGCGTGTAATTGTCCTTTCCATTTTAAGCGTGTATTCTCTAACGTGGATTTAGAGAGGTGTGTCTCTTGTAGCAAGGCAATGTGTATTTGTTGTCTTTTAAGAAATGTATGAATCCTTTGTCGCTTTTGCGGTGCTGCCATACCTTTGATGTTCCATGTGAGTATCTTATATTTCAAGATTCCCCGTTGTGTTTGAGAAGCCATAATGCATTTATAAATATAACTGAACCGGAGAAGTGTTTGTCCCCCGGTCCCATTATGGAAATATTGCAACGATTACCCTCCCAGGCTAGCCAGGCAGCGTTCCCAGCTCTGTTAAATGTGAACCTATTGATGTGATATATGCGGGGTAGGCGTTTGCGGTTGAGTAGCGTGTGACAAAACCAGTAACTAAAAAAAAAAAAAAAAAAAATGCACTCTAAAACAATATATAACATCAACAAGAATAGTGAAAAAAATTGAAAAAATTCCGGCTATTGCCGGCATGGGAGAACAGTCCATATGGCACATGGGGGGTGCCAAAAAACGTTAGTACAGAGTGATAAGATTACCCTGCCCAAGTTGCTTATGATGCTGAGTGCGCTGCCCAGGTCCGCGAGCGGGCCGCGCGCCGCGTCTAAGGATCCGCAGTGCCGCCAAGTTCCACTCGGACATCCGGGGGAGGGAAGACCTGTTATTGTGTGTAAGGAGCAGGGATGAAAAGATCTCAGTTAGTTTAACAAAGATCGTCTGCTGTGCGCGGCGTGAGAATAGGGCCTCGTGTGGATTCCGCCGAATCAGAAGTAGGATCATGGTCTGGTTCCCCATCAGTTTGATTAGACAGGGCAGTTGGTGATGTATTAACGAATCTAGACGTGGCCTGCAAGAGAAGGGAGCGTTCAGTTTGTGATTGTTCAGGTGAGGGTTTAGCGCCTTGTTTTTTACGTTGCTTCCGTCTTGTCTTGGGTGAGGACCAGCTGTTACCTGGAGTGTTTATGTCTATCGGGTCAGCAAAGCCCTTGGCGTGTAGCCAGGTCCAGGCATCTTCTGGTGTGGTGAAGAAGAATACACGCGTGTCATCTTGTACCCGGAGTCTGGCTGGAAACATCAACGCATACTTGATGTGGTGCTTGCAAAGGCATTCTTTGACACGATAGAAAGAGCTCCGTTTCTTCTGGACTTCTGCTGTGAAGTCTGGATAAGCAGTGATCACTGCATTTTCAAAATGCAGCGGACCGGATTTGCGAAATAATTGTAGAATGAGGTCTCTGTCTCAGTAATTAAGGAGTTTCGCAATCAGCGGGCGAGGCTGCGCACCAGGCGGAGGGGGTCTGCCCGGAACCCTGTGGGCACGTTCGACAGAGAAGAACTTCGGGATATTGTCTTTGAGAATTGTGTCCGTAAGCCATTCTTCTATGAATAATTCTGTTCTGGGGCCTTCGACCCGTTCAGGAAATCCTACCAAACGTATGTTGTTGCGTCGGGACCTGCTCTCTGCATCTTCAGCTTTGCGTTTTAAAAGGTCCACCTCCGTTGTTAAGTGTGATAATTGCGATTGGAGATCCTTCACAGTACGGGGTAGTGTTGCAGAGTCTTTCTCTAATTCAGACACCCTGTCGGTCAGTGCATGTTGATCAATGCGGAGTATGTTAAGGTCTTCTGCCACCGAGCCTATTTTGGCTTCTAGGGTGGACTTAGTGTCTAGGATAGCTTGCAATATCTTCTCGAACTGCGACATGTGTGATTGTAATGTGAGGTCCATCTTCTGCAGAGCCAGTTGCATGGACGCTTGGGTGTCAGTGGGAGAGGGGGCGTCGAGATCCATTTTACCCGGAGCTGCAGGTGGGGTTTTTGGTTTGACCATTTGGCAAGTGTGATTTCAGGTGGATCCAGGCAGAACAGAGCCGGGTGGAGATGATGCGGGAGGGGCGTTCATAAAAAGCCGCCTGTGGCGCAGTGAGGGCGCAGTTCCGGAGAGCTGAGGGTAGCAGTTGAAAGCAAAAAGTGATATACTACCGTCCGCAGGGTAGTGTACCAGGCGTGGGAGTTGCTTCACACGCTACCGGGCCGGACCTGCAGGCTTGTGTTGGAAATGCGAGCTGGTAAATATCTGGTGGAGAGATGGGTGCACTGATGTTTTAGTTCGAGCTTAGCGCCCGTCCCGACTACCGGTAGTTGATGGGTTGAGCACGCTATGCTGCTGTAGATGAGAGAAATGGTGATGCCCCAGAGCCTCACAGGGGCAGCGGGACAACAGGATAGTTGGAAGTGTCACATGCGGTCAGATTGGGGAGCGCGCCTCAGGGCGGTTCAGCCTGGGTGCTGAGGGCAGACTGCCCAGTTGAGGGCCGATGAGGAAGAATGCGTAGATAGTGGTCAATTACATTAGCAATTGCTAGCGCAATCTGAAGGGCTATTGCGCTTCCATTATTGGTTCACCACTCCGGCAAGCCCACACTGGGTATAACGGCGTGGCCTCAAGCGATGGGCCCTGCAGGACTTCAGACGCGCCCACTCACAATGGTGACAACCCCGCACGGGGGTTGTTGATGTGTGGAATGTAAGCTCACTCTCACAGGCACCACACGCAGTTCACAGATCAGTCAAGGGCGCGCACCCACCTCAGGCGTAGTCAGCAGGGCAGAGACTTGTAGCATGGCTTCCAGGCCGGATGTAAGTTCAGTCCCTGATGTGGATCCCGGGCTAGGTCGCACAGCAGGACGCGCGCCGCTGGTGTAGCGGGCGCTTCACTTGGCATGCAGCTGCTGCTGCTGGTGTAGGTCCCTCCTCCAGCCAGGGTGTCCAGGGCACAGCGGTGCCAACCTCCTTCGGCGGTCGGCGGGAGGAGTGTGCTGTAGGGCGAAGCAAGAGGCCTTCGTTGATGCAGTGTTGCTTTTGTAGCGGGCAGCCTCCTTCAACGCGGCTGCCCCGAGGCTTAGTTAAGGGTGTGGAGCCATCCCCGGCCCCACCAGCTGGGCCGATACAACCGTGACTCGGCCTCCGGGACGGTCGCGAGTATAATAACTGGCGCAGGTTCAAGCCCGGCGGATCGCGTCCGCGTGAGCCCCCAGGGCGCAGACACGATCGCGGACCCGGCCGCTCAGCAGCCCACACGCAGCATGCTTGGGGGGTGCGGCGGCCGGAGCGCAGACGCGGGCCCCAGTGTAGGTAGAGCCACCGACGGCACCAACAGCAGAGCAGACTTTCACGCGACTCAGCCTCCGGGCCAGCCGCTAATGTAGCAGTTGGTGCGGGTCCAAGTTGGGCGGCCCGCGGTCTCTGAGGTCTTTAGGCCGCAGCCGCGAACACGGAAACGGCCTCCTGGCAGCCCGCTCGCAGAACGCAGAGCGGGCGCGTAGTCCAGATTCCGGACGTGGTCAGCAGCGCGGGCCTGGGTCAGCGGGTTTGGGCGACGCCTGCTACCTTCACCCAAGGCGCAGGCACCGCAAACAGGATACTTGTTCGGGCCAGGGATCGGAGCTGCAGTTTATGCTGCCGCTCCGGTCGCCATGTTGGCCACGCCCCCTATTTACTCTATCTTATAGGAGGCTCACCAGGAGAAATAAGGAAGAAAGGAGGAGGTGTGACTATCGTACTTTGAAGTAGTTGTCAGAAGAAAAAAAAGTGTTAAGAATGAATAAAGGTCCTGAAATCGATGAAAATGCTCAAATAAATAAATAAATAAATAAATTAAATAAATAACACCAAACTTGTACGAATTTGGCTGGACGTGAAAAAGATAACTTCTAAGTCCTTTAACAGTGCTGCTTCATTAAAGCGTCACACGTACAGACACGCCAGTATTGCAATCCTTGACGTTCTTACCCAAATTCTGTTTACCCTTTGCTAGGCAACAGGCACTCATCAACGCGTCGATGAATGAAAGTACGAAAAACCTTGCAAGAAGGTTTCCTTCCTGTTGCTGGGTAACACGTATGATACAAAAGTTGTTGGTTCGGTTGTTGAACAAGAACAAAAACTCCAAAAAATGGAGAGGGCCCAAGGTCACTATTCTCCTGTATTAGATGCCTACTTCATGAAATGGGGGACTTGACCAGAGGACAGGGACCCACGTCCTCTAAAGCGAGAATACAATATAAAGAAGGAGGTGAAGTCCCACTCAGGAGGTTCTTGAGATTGTAAAAGTAAAGATTTATTTCATTGTTGTACAGGCATTATAGTCCAAAATATTCAAAGAGTCACTTATTTATAGGACAAAATGCAGAGTCCAAGGTCCAAAGATGATGACCAAAGAGGAGGAGAGGATCAGCCAACACGTGTTTCGCCCCCTCTGGCTATATATACGCCGGGGCTTTCTCAAGGCTTATTACAAATGCATGGAATCAAAATGCCGTGCAAATACGGCCAGGATCAAAGGAGAACATGGGAAACAGGACCGGTTCGGTTGTTGTAGCTGGAGCACGACCCACGCGTCTAAATGCTGATGATGCGCCCCCTTGCCGAGACGCACCTCTTTGGAAAGACGCGGAAGCTGGAGCACGACACGCGCGTCAAAATGCCGATGACCCTCCCCTTTGCTGAGTCGCGCCTCCTTGGAAAGAAGCGCCCCTTTGCCGAGGCGCGTTCCTTGGATGTTGTCAGGAGGCAGGAACGTCAACAGAGAGCAAACGCGTCTCCTGTTTGTTACCAAGCAACATGAACAGCACAGTCGTGCGCGGGTCTACCGTATGTTGTCAAGTAAAATGAAAAAGACGCTCGAGAAAGTTCACAAGCGTAAGTTGAAAAATACAAATTACTCAGAACAAAAAAAAACTTTAAATAAGATAACTTGTTTCTCCTTTTCCTCTCCGTTTTCCTTATTACTTGTAGGTAGAATTCAATCCTTAGATAATTACCGATATTGGCACGTCATGACAATCAAAGCAGTAAAATGAAGCGAAGAAATAACATAGGGTCAGAATGGTGTTGAGCTGTTCTTCTAGTAGTCCACTCGTCGCCAGTGTAATGAAGAGAAGATCCAAATACAGTTAGTGTGAGTTCTTCAATGAAGAAACAGCCCATCCACCAGCACATCTTCCTTGTAATCCCTCAACTGACATACACCTCCATAACATTCTAGATTCTTCATTATTCAGTGATCTCTTGCCTTCCCCCAGTTACCTAAGCATCCCAGGTACCGTACATTGTATAAAGCAAGGGATACCACAAACAGCATCTATGGAGTACAGGACCATTAAGCGCTGCAGGGGTGGGCACTTTCTGGGTTAGAGGTTCACATCTGGGTTAATGGTAGTAGAAACAGTATTTAACAGCACTGAACCGCTCTACTTCACGGGCACAATTCTGTGGTGGTGACTTTCTGCTTTTGCTCACTTTGTACACTCAACCTTCCATACTATCGCATTTTATGATTTCCTCCCTATCTGCTTTCCTATGGGATTTTCTTGCTGTTTCCCTTCAGAGTTGATCATTTTTCTGGTTTATTTGTTGGTCATCCTACTGCTCACCTGCTGCAGTGCTGGAGCTCATGGGGATCAACACTCGCATCCTGATCAATGGCTGGTATTATTTACATCAACAGTGCCCTGTATTGAGGTAGGCTACTTTCTCTAATTATGGGTCCATCCTTCCTGCCCCAACTCCTATTTGATCATTATTGTACACTGACCTATTGACTAATACCTTATTTATCCCTCTGTCAAAGGAGGGCAATGGACCACTGTCTACCGCATGTCCATGACGGAACCTTCGCACTGTTCATGTGTCTTCTCTTCCGCTTCCCTGTTTTCCCCTTCATTCTCTGGTAATATATTCAAGCTCAACATACTTTCAGAGACACTCTGGGATGGGTAGGAGAGCTCCATCCTCAGCCTGAGCAAGACGCTGTAGTTTGGGCATTAAACAAATGAATGCTGGTGCTGAATGATGTCACTGATGTTGTAAATATGACAGTGGGGAATGAAAGTGCCATGAACAGGTGGAAAGTGTTGTTTCTGGTGATATATTAGAAGAAAGGGGGTAAAAAGAAATTGAAGGAGATTTTATTTTAGGTGTGATTGGTTACATAAATAAAATGTGGTGTGGGCATTAGGAAAGAACTGGAGGGGACAATCAATAGAATTTGGATGGTGAGATTCTAACTTAAGGAAAACAATGGGTTGATATTCTGAGTCTCTTGGTTAGTTCTACTAGGTAAGTAGGGAGGTTTTTCTTGGCCAGTACAAGTAACAACTTATCTGGTAGAGACATATTCTAGTTGCAGATTCCTTAACTTACAATTTCGTCCAGGCGTCAGTCTGGATCCTGAGATTTTTAATCGAGCAGTACCTCTGCGTGCCGTTGGATGGTGTTGGTCGACTACGCATCCGTTGTAGGCATTGTGGTCACCGTGATGACACTGTAGGTAGTATGTAGGCGCCACCCGGACCCGCTGACATCAGCTCTTTTCACAACTTTCCACGCCAGAAGCATGGAGCCATGAAAGACACCGACTCTGGTGTGCCAAATCTAGGACCCTTAAAGTGAAGTCCATGTCCCTAGAAATTAGTTGGCATAGAAGGGAGAATTGGTGGGTCTGTAAGGAATCTGTAACTAGAATATAAACACTTTATTTCAGCATCAAGTGCAATAAAAGTGTTACAAACCGCAATAAATAAGAATCTGCATAAAAGAATATTACAATAAAAACTTTAAAAAGATAAAATCTCATCTTCAAAGCCAGCAAGTTTCAAGTTTATGTTTATTAAATGCATAGGTAATTAAAACCACTAAATTTTACATGCTCACACTAATTATTAAAAAACATTAAACATGTATTTTCCATAAAAACAATCTGAAAATTCTTAAGTATTCCAGTTTGTGCATCACGTTCCCACTCCTCTCATTTTGTAGTTCAACTCTACATATGTTATAAAATACCTTAAACGACACTTTACATATTAAGTTGTAAAATTATACATAAAAAGGTGGCACTCAGAAGGCAAAAATACCTCCATAGATTCTAAAACATAGGAATTTTAGGACGGCATGATCTTCCTTTCACAGGCAAGCAACATATATTATGGTTGTAATGCTGGCTGCATATTTGACAATTCTTTAGCTATCAAACGCATAAACTTCATAAATCTGGCATTGAGGGTATAGTCAGAGGGTTTAAGACAAGCTATCACCGCTTCTCTATAGGACCGTATTCCCCTTTGATTAAAAGCTGTTTTTAGTAGTCTTCCGCTCGTTCAGCAGACCATTACAAATACTAATCAGATGTGTAATGTCTTCCACTCCATACCTGCAGAGTCTACATTGTAAGTTTGCTGCCGTACGTTCCCATGGGGATAAGTGAGCGCCTCCAGGAATAAGTCCGGTGTTTGATGAAAAGATCTTTATCAGCTGTTGACCACCCGGCCGCCAGATACGGCTGGCATTTCAAAATTTTATACTCATTGATAATCGTCCAAGAGTGCGACCTAGTTGCTAGCAAGCTCTTATCCATAAGTACTGATCTTATCTTCGCTATTTTGTTTATGATGTTTTTAAAGGTGATAAAGGAAAGATTTGAATCCCATAGTTCCCGTACCTCCAAATCCTCTAGAGCCTGATCTAAATACTGTAGAGATTTCGCTATTGGATTTGAGTTGATCTCCTTCCAGAGAGCCTGGCAGAGATGATTTTCCTTTGTTAGTTGTAGATGTTTCCGTGTTTTAATGTAGCTGCATGTCCTAGCTATATTTTGGTTTAAATACGCAAACTCCAGCCTAATTTGAGCTTGCGAAGTGTAACCTGGTAGTTGGAATAGAGACCTAAATACTTTTCCAATTATTTGATTTAGGATAGCTGCATCTTTTCCTCGCAGTGCTTCACTACCATACCCTATAGATGAATTTAGTTTTGCTGCAATAACCTGTAACAGGGGGCGATAGCTAGGACCAATGGGCCCTGTAAGGCGCGCGCGTGCACCTTTCCTTCCCCCATCGCGCAGGCCCCTTTGGCAAGCGCGCACGTTGCTCGACCATTCCTGTACTTTGTGGTAGTTTATATGCGTTATCACTTTCTAAGCCTAAATAAGCCTTTTAGAGCGATATACGTGCTCCCCTAAGGCAGATAATGCTCATTTTTGAATCTGGATTGAAGTCAATGAAAACATCGTTTAAAGGCCGCGGGGAGTGTTTTAAACATCATTTGCCGTACTTTAGTATACAAGCGAGCCAGTGATATTTATGTTGAAAATTAATGGTTAATGAGCTAGGAAATGCTTCAGAACAGTAGAAAATGTGCTGTTATCAACTTTTCCATCATTGTCGTACTTCATAGTTGTTTATATGCATTATCACTTTCTCAGCTCAAATAAGCCTTTTAGAGCGATAGTCATGCTCTCCTATTGCAGAAAATGCTCATATTTGAATTTGGATTGAAGTCAATGAAAACAGCGTTTAAAGGCCGCGGGGAGTGTTTTAAACATCATTTGCTGTACTTTAGCATACAAGCGAGCAAGTGATATTTATGTTGAAAATTAATGGTTAATGAGCTAGGAAATGCTTCAGAACAGTAGAAAATGTGCTGTTATCAACTTTTCCATCACTGTCGTACTTCATAGTTGTATATATGCATTATCACTTTCTCAGCTCAAAACAGCCTTTTGGAGCGATAGTCGTGCTCTCCTATTGCAGAAAATGCTCATATTTGAATCTGGATTGAAGTCAATGAAAACAGCTTTTAAAGGCCGCGGGGAGTGTTTTAAACATCATTTGCCGTACTTTAGCATACAAGCGAGCAAGTGATATTTATGTTGAAAATTAATGGTTAATGAGCTAGGAAATGCTTCAGAACAGTAGAAAATGTGCTGTTATCAACTTTTCCATCATTGTCCTACTTCATAGTTGTTTATATGCATTATCACTTTCTCAGCTCAAATAAGCCTTTTAGAGTGATAGTCGTGCTCTCCTATTGCAGAAAATGCTCATATTTGAATCTGGATTGAAGTCAATGAAAACACCGTTTAAAGGCCGCGGGCAATGTTCCCTGTAAGGCACACGCGCACCTTTCCTTCCCCCGTCGCGCAGGCCCCTTTGGCAAGCGCGCACGTTGCAATGTTCTTGCAACGTCCCTCCCTGCATCATGCACAGCAAATGTGATAAGACAACAACAAGACGTAAAGGCACCTTCATTGCTCATTTACCGTCTGAATGGACAGAACACTTTTTTTTGTCCGCTTGCCAGAACGAGCCAGTAGGCCTAAAAATGGCTCACCCTTATAAATCCGATTAGTCATAGCGAGTGGCTGAGCAGATAACTTGAGGCCTCTACTTCAAGGTCCGATCTGTAACATCAACAGAGCACAAAACAGTGTTTGGGGGAATTGTAACTCTGAGTGCATGCAATGCGGAGGCTAGCACTACAGCTGTAAAAGAGTTCTACACTGCCAATAAGCTGGACCTTATGAAAATGGTCATGTTTACATAAGATGGTGCATCAGTGATGCTGGGAAAGAACAATGGTGTTGCTACCCGCCTCAAACAATCCATTCCTCATCTAGTTGAGCAGCACTGTGTTGCGCACAGAGAAGATTTGGGAGTTGATGATGCCTGGAAAAAAGTGCAGATGATCAGGGAAATGGAAACATTACTGAGGACTGTCTACACTGTGTTCTCCCGCTCACCTTTAAGAAAGTCCAAGCTGGACGAAATTGCTTTGATCACTGAATGTGAAGCGGTCTCCTTTCGGCCACTCAATGAGGTGCGGTGGCTTTCAAGGCATTTTGCTGTTGGTGCACTCTTGCGTAATTATGAGGTTGCTCTCAAATACTTTGATCATGAACGAGTTGAGGAGAATGACCCAATTGCTAAATATTGATACAAAAAACTATCGGATTCAAACTACCATATTTCCTTTGCAGCACTAAATGACATTCTGGGTGAACTTGCATCTTTGTGTAAGTTGTTTCAGAAAAGCTCTTTGACCACCGTTGAAGCTGTACAGTATGCAAGAGCAAAAATTACCCAAATAAAGGAACAGTACTTGGGCGACACTGTCTTTTGGAGCAACACAGTAAGAGATCTGATGGCTTTGTGCAGAGAGGACCGAGAGTATGATAGTGAGCCGATGTTATCTTTCATTAAACTTCTTTGTGAGCACATGGAAAGAAGGTTCCCAGAAGATTTATTGAAGGAATGGACAAGCTTTGATTTCCATACAGTAACAACACAATCACAGTTTGATTTTGGGACTGAGAATGTACAAAGACTTGTTGAGAAGTATAAGAAGTTCTTGGTCCTGGGTGATTGTGACACCCTTGGTGATGTTGTTCGGCAGTACAGAGATTATAAATATGTGGTGGCAGCGCATATAAAAAACGGATTGTTTAGGACCTTTCAAGACATGGTGAATTTCACTCTGCGGAATGCTGCACAGTATAGTGTTGTATCTCAGCTTGTTGATATCTGTGCAACTTTCCAGGCTTCAAGTGCAGACTGCGAACGAGGATTCAGCCTCATGAACTCAATCAAGTCCAAATTAAGAAACAGACTAGAGGAGAGTCACCTAGATATGCTGATGAGGACAAAGGCTTACCTCTCAAATGGGAAAGTTGATTTAGACCGAGTTTATCAGCACTGGAAAAATGGCAAGGACCGGCGAGAAAAACAAACATGTCACACATCTAACGTTGGCGCCTGACTTGTCTAAACTCTGATGCGGCTTCTCCTACAGTCTGTGTGTGGGTGGGGTAGGAACATTTATCAGCCTGTATCTTGGCAGGGGCATCATGGCATTCATTAGCAGTGTGTTCATCAAACTGTAAATGTTAACCAATTGTACAACTGGCTGTATTTGATGTGCGGGGTCCTCTGCAGCACTCTGAGAGTATTCATTAAAGTTTCATAATGGTTCAACCTCCTGATTTCTGTTTTCTCTAACTGGGATGTAGGTGGCACTTAACAGGTCATGTCCTTGGGGTGTGCAACCAAGTCACAAAACTGCCTTGATGCCCTATTGCATGGAGCAATGATATCCCTTTTTTGCTTTAGTGGTATGGAGAGGCTAATGCCAAACATCTTGGCTAGTTATGTGCTGCGTGCGCGTAAATGGTCAATTTCTTGGCGCACGTATCCTTGGCTGCAGCGCACAGAGACCGCACACAGTGGAAAAAAATTTGAGGGAACATTGGTTAGGACCATTTAGCAACTTTTTCAAAATGCCAAAAGCAAGCAGTAGAGCATTTCCTTTCCTACGTAGATCCTGCTTCTGATGGTGAAAGGAACCCTGTTTATCAAATAGTACACCCAGGAACCTGTAATGGTTTACTTGGTCTTATACTCCCCCTTGTGTGTACCATTTATCAGCTCTAAAAGTTTTTCTACTAACTTCCATTACTTTGGGGGTTTTTCGATTTATTTCCATCCCATTTTCCTCAGCATATTCAATTACAATTGCAATAAGCCGACATAAACCTACTTTAGTTTAGCTTAAGTGTACTATATCATCTGCGTATAGCAAATTTGAAATAGACATATCACCAACCTTTGGCGAAAGCGCGTTTACCTTATTGAGCTTAAGGGTTAAATCTGCTAAAAAGAGATAAAAAAGGTACAGGGCCAGTACTCACCCCAGTTTCAGTCCTTGTTTTGTTTCAATTTTTTTTTAAAGGAAGGAGCCGTCCCCTATTTTAACTCTAATCCATGTATCTGTATATAGCTGCTGAATAGCCTTTAGTGGTTTCTCGGGTATGCCCCAAGCAGCTATCTTTTCCCACAGAAGACTGCGTTGTATCAAGTCAAACACTGATTTGAAGTCTACAAAACACAGATACAGAGGATGATTTTTTTGTTTGCTTTTGTCAATAATAATAGAAAGAGTTAAGATGTTTGTAGCCATTCCAGGGCCCTTTGCAAAGCAGGTTTGATTTGGAGGAATGATATTGCTTTCGGTAGCCCAGGTGCGAAGATGCTCCAGTAGTAGACTGGCATAGTGTTTTGCCTCTACGTCCGTTAGCATAATCAGTCAATAATTTTTGGGATAGAATTTGCTGCCTCCTTTAAATATCTGATGAACTATGGCACCCTTCCAAGAATTTTGGAGAGGAAAAAAAACACAAAAAGTGAAACACTGCAACTCACATATACAATTCATAGACATCAATCAAAAGTGAGCACACAAAAGTGGTAGTGCAAACACTAAAAAGAATTTGATGGCTAAAGAGCCTTTACTAACTTTCTTCTAATATGCCATATGCCCCCTAGGAACTTGGCAAATGCAATGGTAATAGATAAGCTAGACATCCTCAAAGCTATACCAGTCGCGAGTCCCCATATGCTTACAATTTATGGCTAACCATTTCGCGTGACGATAAACATATATTGGACAAGCAAAGAGAACATGAGCAAATGACTCTGAACCTGCTTTGCAACTAGGACACTGTGAGTTAGGGGAAACTCTATTCTGCCAACTCGATGGTATTGAGTTGAGTGGAAGGCAGCCAAATCGAAGCTGCATATAGAGCTTTCTATCACTTCGATCAGTGATAAAGTCAAGATAGGGCTCCAAAAACCTAGTGCATTTGAAGATCAGAAACTCAATTGTTAGCTGCTCTACAGAGAAAGGGGATGACGCAGTCAGTAACACCCACTCCCAGTAGCATGACTTCACCTTATCTTTGGAGGGTAGGGGCCCAGAAGTGAGACAATTTCACACCTCTCCAAACCCAACAAATGACAATAATTTCTTCATTGAGCTTATCAAAAAGATCTTTTTAGAGCTGTCTAAAGAACAAACTTCCCTAAATGCATTGGTATAGGAGGACAGCTCTGGTGTTGCTATTATTCTCTTCCAAAACAACAGTGGTCTTAGCTTGGCTGTATCAGCCATTGATTTACAGGCCATATCCAAATGTAGGGCGAGAAGTGGAGTGCTTGGAGGTAGAGATGCAAGCTTCCTCGAGAACATATGTTCGATAAGGACAAGGTCCTTTAGATTCTCAAACCCCCATAGTTCTACTCCATAAAGAGCCACGCTAACTGGTTACGCATCATAGAGCTGGAGGGCTGCGGCTATAGGTCTACTTGTGAATAAATTGTGCTACCTCAATAAAACACCATCCAATTGTCTCGACTTCAAAGATGTGGAATTCACATGTGTTTTCCAAGACATTCTATCCGACAGCTTGATACCAAGATATTCAAAAGTATTAACTTGTTCAAGTTTCGTTCCACCCAGGGAAGGGCTCCCCCTAAATGACTTATGTGGGTTGATTACCATGAACCTAGTTTTTGCTGTATTGATGTGTAACCCTCTTAATATGCAAAATTCTTCAAAGCGATTCAGTAACAATTGGAGTCCCCTTCGGGTTTTAGACACTAACAGGGTATCATCTGTGAATTGAAGTGTCACTATTCTATCCTTGCCTAAGACCGGAGCAATCGAAGGCTGGGAGGAAAGGAACTGGACATAGTTTAGGAAAAATGGGTTGAGGCCAATACACAATCTTGCCGTACACCCCTAGTAACTTTAATAGGATCAGTGAGCTGACCTTGCTCCCCCCCAACGTACTGTAGCAAAATTAGCTTTGTGAAGGTGGACTAAAGATAAAATCTCTGAAGGTATTCCCATATCATAAAGCAAGAGTTTGCCTCTGGGAACCAGATCAAAAGCTGACTTTAGATCTATAAATGCTACATAAAGACTCCCCTTCCCATTCACAACTACTTTCCAATACAGAAGCAAAAAACAGAATACCTCGTCAATTGTACCCGCTTTTTTCCTAAAACTAGTCTGATATGGAGACAAAATACTGTTTTCAATAATCCAATCTTGACAATTTTTATTTCTCATGCAGGATGCCGTCAGGGCCAGCTGCTTTAGAGTGTACTATGGAATCAATGCAAATAGAATATGTCCACCAGATAAGTCATTACTGAAGGTAAGTAACTTGTTCATCTGATAGAGACGTCTAGTTGCAGATTCCTTACCTTAGAATAGATACCCAAGCAATGCCATCCTGGGAGTATGGTCTGCGAACCAAGATCATACCAGGAAGTCCCGCAGGACTGAATGGGCAAAGTACTGGTCCCTTCGGACCTGGCTGTCCAGACAGTAGTGTTTATTGAACATGTGCAGGGAAGCCCATGTTGCTGCCTGACAGATGTCCATGACTGGAACTCCAAGTGCTAATGCAGTGGTTGCAGCTGTCACTCGAGTGGAGCAAGTGCGCAAGCCCTCTGGAAGTTGCTTTTTCGCCAGGGGGCAGCACAATTTGATACAGAGAACCATACAGCTACAGATGGTCCTTTTCTGTACCGTTCTACCCTTCTTCTCTCCCACATACCCTTTAAAGAGTTGATCAGCCACCTAGAACTCTTTTAGTATGATCCAGATAGAAGGCCAACAGTCTTTTTGGGTCCAGACGGTGGAGTTCCTCCTCTTCCTTAGAAGGATGCGGAGGTGCGAATAAAGTATGCAAGGTGATGGATTGGCCTACATGGAATGGCGTAACCACCTTAGGGAGGAAGGAAGACCTGGTACAAAGGACCAGTTTGTCAGGGTAGACGTAAGGTAGGGTGGTTTGTGAGAGAGCCTGTGGCTCACTGACCCTATGGGCAGAGGTAATGGCCACTAAGAAAACAGTCTTGAGCGTCAGGAGACACAGGGGACAATTGTGCAGAGGCTCAAAGGGAGCACACATCAGAAATGTAAGGACCAGATTCAAGTCCCATTGGGCATGAGGAAGGGAGGAGGAGGAACCATATGGGTAATCCCTTTTAGAAATCTATTTACAATGGGTGATTTAAACAGCTAGGGCTGGTCAGGCAATCGTACGAAAGCTGAGATGGCTGACAAATATCCAATGAGGGTCCCTAAAGCAGAGCCCTGCTGGTCCAAAGAAACAATATACACAATACAACCTCGGATAGCGGAGCAGAGAGGGGGTCAACAGCCTCTGCTGTGCACCATGCCACAAATTTCTTCCAACAATAGGCATAAACTGATTTGATGCAAAGATGCCTGGCTGTCAATATGACATTACCCCTCGTCAGGCCAGCGCTGCAATGCCTGACGGGCCCCTCAAGGGGGCTCTTTGCCGGAGTTCTTTAGAAGATGGTAAAAAGCCGGTCAAAAGTATGTTAATGCAGGATTGGTATGGAGAGGTAAAAATCTATTAAAAATGGCTAGAGGTGAAGTGCAATTTTATTATGATATCAAACCTCTGTCATGGTTAAAAACACAAAATATCAATGGGGAGAAGATAAAGTGAGGTTTAAACTCCCCCAGTCAAAGTTTTTAAGGTTACCACTAGATCCCAAGTATCGGAATCTAGTGACAGTAAGTACAGAATTACCTGCACTCATTCATCAAACCTCTAGCCATTTTTAATAGATTTTTTCCTCTCCATACCAATCCTGCATTAACATACTTTTGACCGGCTTTTTACCATCTTCTAAAGATCTCCGGCAAAGAGCTCCCTTAAGGGGCCCGTCAGGCACTGCAGCGCCGGCCTGACGAGGAGCAAAGCCCTATGATGAAGCATGTCACCGGATCGTGAGTGAGGGCTCTTGCTCTAAATAGTTAAATTTTTCAAGAACTAGTGAACCAGTAAACGCTTATTCTGGTGATGGAACTGTGTGTATTTTTTGATTGATTAGTTTGTTGGGAGCACTACACACAGGACCTGGAATACGTTTCCGAACTTCCCATGTATTCTTAAAGACCCTCTTTTTGTTTTGTTGGATGCCAATATGACATCACAGACTTCGTATGGAGTGTCAAAAGCTGTCAATGGCAGCCGCTCAATCTCCATGCAGGTAGGCGGAGACTGGACAGGTTCAGGTGGAGGACTGTCCCCTGCTGCTGCAACAGAAGATCTTCCCAAAGGGGCAGCTTGATCGGAAGGTCAATGGCCATGCTCAGAAGCTCAGGATACCAAACTCTCCGCGCCCAGTCTGGAGTCACAAGAATGACTTATGCACGGTTGTTCTTGATCTTCTTGAGAAGCCTGGGAGGAAGTGGTATGGGCAGAAAGGCGCACTGGAGGACTGAGTTCCACTCAAGACTAAAAGCGCCGCCGAGCGAGTGCAGCCTTGGAAACTCCAATGAGCAAAACTGATAACTGCTGGAGGCTGGCCCTTTATGCAGTGTGCAAAACCAAGCACACTATGCAGAGGGTTCGAACAACCACATGTTGGTTTCCAGAGGTAAAAATTAGACCACCTAATGCTCCAATTTTTAAGGTAGCTGGTCGGGCAGTTAGGCTAATCGAGATGTTCTAAGCATTTGCTGTACTCACAAATCCAGTCATGCACCACACACACTCAATGAATAAGACCAGAATTTATAAACAATTCTTCAGACTTTTATATACATTTTAAGACCAAGATCTTTAGAATACGTTAAGTACTTTTCAAGTTAGGACTTTTTGAAGTTTTAGCAAAGTTAGTAATTCTGTGCGTAATTACACACCATTGGAATCAATGCACAGTCACTTCTAAAATGCAATAAAAATTACATAGTTGAGTTACCAGTCTCTTCTCTTGCAGGGTGATCGCAGCAGTCGGCGGGCACACTGTCCCAGCTGGAGAGTCTCTGGCGGCTGCTGGTTTCCGCAGGAGCAGCTTTGGAGAGGCTCTTGGCACAGGGCCACCTAAAGGGGCCACTTGGAAAAGGAGTTGGTTTGCAGATTTAAAGATGGTGCCTTGGGGTCCCCTTGGGCTATTGAGGTCACAAGGGTTGGGGACCCGGGGCACACAGCAGATCCTGTGATGCAAGGCCCAGGGCGGCCAGGTGCAGGGCGACTTGGAGGTTCAGTATCTGTGCGCAACGGAGTCCTTTGGAGTTGGAGGTGAGTCACTGTGTGGGCAGCTTACAGGACAAGGGGGGCACCCTGGTCAGAGGTCTGGGGTGTTCCTGAAGTCCCTCGACTGGGACTTCCTCCTGATCCATTTTCCATTCTGGGGGAGCTGGTTTTCTGCTTGTCTGACATCAGCTGACCAGTACCCAGTGAATTGCTGTTACTCTAGAGGGTGCAGTGCCACAAACTTGGCACAGTTGTAGGTCACACCCGGTTGGTCGTGGGTGTGTCGTCGGGTCCGGCTGTGACTTCCGGTTGGGAAGATATTGACGATTCAGTGAAGTGACCGTCACTGTTTTGTTGGTCCTTTGCAGGTTTCTTGATTTTCTTGAGTGGTGCCTTCACTCAGGACGCAGATCTAGGATGATTCTTGAAGCCTGGAGATCCCTTGGGTTTCTTGGGGTCGGTCCATTGTCTAGTTCCTCCGCAGCAGCGATTTTCGGGTCCTGAGTTCAGCAGGCAGGGTTTGGCACCTTTTCTTATGAAGCAGGTCCTCAGTTCTCTTGCTGTGGTCTTCTTTTGGTGATGGTCTTCTTTTCTTCTTCAAATCCTTTTCAAACCTAAATTCTTGGTCTAGGGGAGCCCACTAAATACTGAATTTAGTGGGCATTTTAGGTGGAACCTGGTAGTGTCCAATGGGATATTTACCCTTGGGTGGCTACACCCACTACAGTGACCATTTCCTGTAGGAGGGGTCACTTCCCTAAACCTGATTGGCTATTTATCTCCATTCCAAGATGGAGAAGAATGAAATGAAGGGTCCACTTCGCCTGCAAGCCCATAGGGGTGGTGCATGCTCAGTGAGGCCACTCCTCCTACCCTTTGTGTGGTTTACCACCTTTGCTCCCTCCAAGAGAGGTGGATTGCAAAGGGGGAGGCCATCTGCTGCTAGCAGCAGGCCTGGGGTTGAGTTTCAAGGGCGGTAGCCCTTTGAAGCTCCCTGCCAGGGCAGTGCAGATTCCTGAGGGAGGGGGAGTTAGCTCTCTGGCACCCAGGAAGGGCATTGTTTCACAAACCAGAGAGGCAGGGCTCTCCCCCAGGGTTTGTGTATTGGCTGTCTGGAGGTGGCATGCTAGCTGGAACCAGTCAGCAACCATGCCAGGATGGTTGGCTTTTTCAGGGGGCACTTCTAAGGTGACCCCTGGGTAAATTTTATAATAAATCCAGTACTGGTTCCAGTTTGGATTTATTATTCTTAGTTGTTTGCTACCAAACGAACCCAGGGTTCAGAGTAGCCATTATGTAGCTGGGAAACTCTTATTGACCAGTGTCCAGCACATATATTAAAATGGCTGCTCTGTTCACTCACTATGCCCAGGTTTGGCAAGGACACAGTGGGGGCATATTGCTCATGCAATTATCCTCACATATAGTGCATGCAGTGTAGGGTGGACAGGGCACACAAACAGTGTGCCATGTCGAGTTTGTATTTTAGGTTTGCACCAGGCCACTCAGCCTGCTATGGCAGTGCTGGATGCACCTGGATGCATAGCTCTTGAGGGTGGCACAATCAGTGCTTCTGCCCTCAGGGGATTACCCATAGTACCCCATGTCCTGGGTACCTAAGTACCTTTTACTAGGTACTTATAGTGGTAGCTAAAGGTGTATCCAGTTACTTTTACCATGTTTTAGGGAAAGAACACTGGCACTGGGAACCTGGTTAGCAGGATCCCAGTGCACTCCAGTCCAAGTCGCATTCAGAAACCAGGCAAAAAGTAGGGGGTACTGCAACAAGGAGGCAGTCTCTCACAATGACATTGTGTGTTCTCTGTGGAGGCAAACAGTTCTAACCAAGGCTCACCCCACAACTGAAATAGAGATCTTGTGTCCCCTATGGATGGAGACGCCATTCATGATTGACTCTGCATCGTCGGGTGAGTTCATCCACCCTGGCGTTAAGAAATCCTGCCAAGTGTTAAACCACCAGAAAAATGCCATGATGTTCCAGCCATGTCTGAGACGTAGGGTTTCTTGACAAAGATTCCACAACCCCGCCCAGCCCTGTATGTTGCAGTACCACAAGGCTGTGGTGTTGTCTGTGTACACCTGCACTACCTTCCCCTTGAAAGAGGGGAGGAATGCCTTCAATGCCAGTCTGATTGTCCTCAGTTCCAACAGGTTGATGTGGAGTTCGGAATCCGTTGGAGACCAGACGCCTCTGATCTCTGCCTCTCCCATGAGGCCGCCCCAACCCAGGAGTGACGCATCTGTCACTACTGTCAGATCTGATTGTGGAAGGGAGATGGATCTGCCTGTGACCCAATCTCGGTTTGTTAGCCAGCACTGCAGACCTTGGGGAGCTCCCTCCGAGATTTGGAACACGTCGGAGAGATTCCTTTGATATTGCACCCTTTGGAACTTCAAGTCCCACTGCAGAGCTAGCATAGGCCATCTGGCATGGTTGACCAGCAGGAAGTAGGAGGCCATGAGGACTAGCAGTCTCAAACTCATTCTCATCGAAATACAGGTCAGAGGCTGAAACATCGGTTTCATAGCCTGAACATCCCAGGTTCGCTGCTCAGGGGGATAGGCCTGAAACTGCACTGTGTCCAGAGCAGCTCCGATCAAAGGGAGCATCTCAGAGGGAGTCAGGTGTGACTTCGACATGTTTATAGTGAACCCCAGCGAATGCAGAAGGCCTGCTGTAGTCTGGAGGTGGGGGAATACAACCTGGGGCGATCCCACCTTCAACAGCCTGTCATCGAGGTAGGGGTAGACCGAAACCCCTGACCTGCGCAGATGAACTGCAACCAACGCCATCACCTTGGTGAACACCCAAGGGGCGCTGGTAAGGCCAAAGGGGAGCAAGGTGAACTGAAAATGCTCGTGGCCTACCATGAACAGCAAGTAATGTCTGAAAGTAAGAATCCTGCAAGTCCAACATTATCATCCAGTCTCCTGGGTCCAAGGCAGATAAAACTTGAGCCAGGATGAGCATTTTGAACTTCTTCTTTCTGAGGAAGAGATTGAGGGAATGGAGGTCTAGGATAGGGCAAAGGCCCTTGTCCTGTTTCAGTACCAGAAAGTATCGGGAATAACAATCACAGCCTACTTCTGTCACGGATACCCTCTCTATGGCTCCCTTGGCCAAAAGACCCTTTACCTCCTTGCGGAGAAGTGTCAGGTGATCCGCTGTCATACGATTGTATGATCGTAGGAAGGTGGCATGGCAGGCGAGGTAGTCTTGAAGGGGAGGAAGTAGCCCCTTCGGACAATTTGCAAAACTCACCTGTCTGAATGGATCGATTGTCAGTGGGGCAGGTGCTGGTGGGCTGGCCGTTTGTGCGAGGGTAAGACTAGGAAGGCCTGGAGGCTGCAGGGGGTGGAGCAGTGGTGGACTGCTGGCTCCTTGATCCACGCGGATGCTGAATCCCACGTCCCCAACTGCAGAGAGGCTGGGAAGCATGTGCGGCATGGTGGCTGGAAGGAATAGGATATGGCTGGGCACTCATTTTCAAGGCCAAGGGACAAAGCTGTAGCCCTGGAATCCTTAAAGCGCTCAAGCAAAGTCTGCTTTGTTTCTAAAGACACGTGTGCCATCAAAGGGTATCGCCAAAAGTGTGGATTGGACATCCCTTGAAAATCCAGATGTCTTCAACCAGGCATGGTGACGTAAAGCAACCAATCTGCCTAGTGAGTCAGTCGCGTCCAGTCCACATCTTATTGTGAACTACACTGCATCTCTCCCATCACCAACAGCTTGGGAAAGAATGGCAGCACATGCGTGACCGTGTCCCATAAAGAATGGATGTAATGGCTCAGGAGGCATGCGGTTTAGGAAAGTTCCAGGTTCTTCCACTTAGACCATGAAGACTCTCATGGGAAAGGTTAGTCTCATCCTCTTTACTCGGGGGGAGATTGTTTTTGTGTAGGAAAGTGCCACTATTGGCATGGTTACCCCCCACACACTTTATGCCTAGTGTTGATGCCAACTTGATTGAAAGTGTGCTGGGACCCTGCTAACCAGGACCCAGCACCAGTGTTCTTTCCCTAAAACTGTACCTTTGTTTCCACAATTGGCACAGCCCTGGCACACAGTTAAGTCCCTTGTAAAAGGTACCCATGGTACCATGGGCCCTGTGGCCAGGGAAGTTCTCTAGTGGCTGCAGCATGTATTATGCCACTCTAGGGGTCCCCTCATTAAGCACATGGACAAAGCCTTGCAGCTTGTGTGTGCTGGTAGGGAGAAAAAGACCAAGTCGACATGGCACCTCTCTCAAATTGTCATGCCCACACACCACTGCCTGTGGCATGGGTAAGTCACCCCTCTAGCAAACCTTATAGCCATAAGGCAGCACTATACCACAGGTGAAGGCATAGCTGCATAAGCAATATGCCCCTACAGTGCCTAAGTCCACTCTTAGACATTGTAAGTGCAGTGTAGCCATATTGAGTATATGGTCTGGGCGTTTCTCATTACGAACTCCACAGCACCATAATGGCTTCACTGAATACTGGGAAGTTTGGTATCAAACTTCTCAGCACAATAAATCCACACTGATGCCAGTGTGGGATTTATTGAAAAATGCACACAGAGGGCATCTTAGAGATGCCCCCTGTATGTTAGCCCAACTGCTAGTGTAGGACTGACAGGTCTGTGCCATCGTGCCGCTTTCAGACAACTTTCTGACCACATGGGGTGAGTGCCTTTGTGCACTCTGGGGTCAGAAATAAAGCCTGTCCTGGATAGAGGTGCTTCACACCTCCCCATGCAGGAACTGTAACACCTGGTGGTGAGCCTCAAAGGCTCAAGCCTTGGGATACAGTGCCCAGGGCACTCCAGCTAGTGGAGATGCCCGCCCACTGGACAAAGCCCCACTTTTGGCAGCAAGTCTGGCGGGAAAATTAGGGAATACAGAAAGGAGTGGCCACCCCAGCCAGGACCACCCCTAAGGTGTCCAGATCTGAGGTGACCCCATTCCTGCAGAATCCTCCATCTTGGTTTGGAGGACAGGGACCAATAGGGATAGGAATGTGCCCCCCTCCCCAAAGGGAGTGGGCACAAGGAGGGTGTAGCCACCCTCAGGGACAGTAACCATTGGCTACTGCCCTCTGATCCCTAACACGCCCCTAAACCTAGGATTTGATGGCCTCCCTGAGCCCAGCTCACCAGATTCCCGGTGACCTACTGTAGGAAAGTACCACACCTGCTAGTTAGGATCCCAGTGCTCATGAAGTATTCCCTGTATGTGATCCCTGTGTGGTGCCTAACTGTATCACTGAGGCTCTGCTAACCAGAACCTCAGTGTTTATGCTCTCTCTACTTTTAAAATTGTCACTGCAGGCTAGTGATTAATTTTACCAATTTTCACTGGCACAATGGAACACCCTTATAATTCCCTTGTACTGTATATGGTACCTAGGTACCCAGGGTATTGGGGTTCCAGGAGATCCCTATGGGATGCAGCATTACTTTTGCCACCCATAGGGAGCTCAGACAATTCTTACACAGGACTTCCACTGCAGCCTGAGTGAAATAACGTCCATGTTATTTCACAGCCATTTTACACTGCACTTAAGTAACTTATAAGTCACCTATATGTCTAACCCTCACTTGGTGAAGGTTAGGTGCAAAGTTACTTAGTGTGTGGACACCCTGGCACTAGCCAAGGTGCCCCCACATTGTTCAGGGCAAAATCCCCAGACTTTGTGAGTGAGGGGACACCATTACACGCGTGCACTACATATAGGTCAAGACCTATATGTTGTGTCACCATGGTAACTCAGAACATGGTCATGTAACATGTCTAGGATCATGGAATTGTCCCCCCAAGGGAACAATTCCATGCATCTCCGGGTCTCCAGCACAGAGCCCGGGTGCTGCCAAACTAACTTTCCGGGGTCTCCAATGTAGCTACTGCTGCTGCCAACCCCTCAGACAGGTTTCTGTCCCACTGGAGCCTGGCCAGCCTAGTCCCAGGAAGGCAGAACAAAGGATTTCCTCTGAGAGAGGGTGTTACACCCTCTCCCTTTGGAAATAGGTGAGAAGGGCTGGGGAGGAGTAGCCTCCCCCAGCCTCTGGAAATGCATTGATGGGCACAGATGGTGCCCTCTCTGCATAAGCCAGTCTACACCGGTTCAGGGATCCCCCAGCCCTGCTTTAGCGCGAAACTGGACAAAGGAAAGGGGAGTGACCACTCCCCTGACTAGCACCTCCCAGGGGAGGTGCCCAGAGTTCCTCCAGTGTGTCCCAGACCTCTGCCATCTTGGAAACAGGTGTGAGGGCACAATGGACAGCTCTGCGTGGCCAGTGCCAGCAGGTGACGACAGAGACCCCTCCTGTTAGGTGCTTACCTTTCTCAGTAGCTAATCCTCCTCTGTGGGCTATTTAGGGTCTCTCCTGTGGGATAATCCTCAGATAACGAATGCAAGAGCTCATCAGAGTTCCTCTGCACTTCCCTCTTCGACTTCTGCCAAAGATCGACCGCTGACTGCTCCAGGACGCCTGCATAACTGCAACAAAGTAGCAAGAAGACTACCAGCAACATTGTAGCGCCCGATCCTGCCAGCTTTCTCAACTGTTTCCTGGTGGTGCATGCTCTGAGGGCTGTCTGCCTTCACCCTGCACTGGAAGCCTAGAAGAAATCTCCTGTGGGTCGACGGAATCTTCGCCCTGCTAACGCAGGCACCAAACTTCTGCATCACCGGTCCTCTGGGTCCCCTCTCATCCTGACGAACGTGGTCACTGGAACACAGGAGCTGGGTCCAAGTGTCTTTGACAGTCCAGTGGCCCTTCTGTCCAAATTTGGTGGAGGTAAGTCCTTGCCTTCCCACGCCAGAGAGTAATCCTGTTTCCTGCGTAAACAGCAGCTGCTCAGGCTTCTGTGCACTTTTGCAAGACTTCCTTCGTGCACAGCCTAGCCCATGTACCCAGCACTCCGTCCTGCACTGCCCAACTCGCTGAGTTGGTTTCCGACGTCGTGAGACCCTCCTTTGTGACTCTGAGTCGACCGCTGTCCTCAGATCTTCTAAGTGCCTGGTCAGGTACTTCTGCGGGTGCTGCCTGCTTCTGCGTGGGCTCTCTGAGTTGCTGAGCGCCCCCTCTGTCTCGTCCTTCAAGGGGCAACGTACTGGTCCTTCCTGGGCCCTAGCAGCACCTAAAATCCTCAACTGTGACTCTTGTAGCTAGCAAGGCTTATTTGCGGTCCTTCTGCGTAGAAACAACTCTGCATCCTCCAGCACTTCGTGGGACATCTTCTGACCAAAGGAGAAGTTCCTGGCACCTTCCGTTGTTGCAGAATCTTTGGCTTCTTCCACCCGGAGGCAGCCCTTTTGCACCTACATCCGGAGTTTAGTGGGCTCCTGCCCCCTCCCCCCCCCCGGACACTTTTGTGACTTTTGGACTTGGTCCCGTTCCTTTACAGGTCCTCAGGTCCAGAAATCCGTCTTCAGTGCTTTGCAGTCAGTTGTTGTTCTTGCAGAATCCCCTATCTCGACTTTACTCTCTTTCTGGGGCAGTAGGGTAACTTTACTCCTACTTTTCAGGGTCTTGGGGTGGGGTATCTTGGACACCTTTAGTGTTTTCTCACACGCCCAGCGACCCTCTACACACTACACTAGGCCTGGGGTCCATTCGTGGTTCACATTCCGCTTTTGGAGTATATGGTTTGTGTTGCTCCTAGGCCATTGTCTCATATTGCATTATATTGTGTTCTACAGTGTTTGCTATAACTTTCTAAGTGTATTACTTACCTGATTTTGGTCTATGTATATAGTTTGTGTATTTTATTTACCTCCTAAGGGAGTATATCCTCTGAGATACTTTTGGCATATTGTCAATAAAATAAAGTACCTTTATTTTTAGTATTGTGTTTCTTATGATATAGTACCTATATGATATAAGTGGTATAGTAGGAGCTTTGCATGTCTCCTAGTTCAGCCTAAGCTGCTCTGCTACAGCTACCTCTAACAACCTAAGCTGCTAGAACACCTCTAATCTACTAATAAGGGATAACTGGACCTGGCACAAGGTGTAAGGATCACTTGGTACCCACTATAAGCCAGGCCAGCCTCCTACAGGGAGTTATCACTGCCATGGTCATAATTTGGCGGTAATTACTGCCAGCCTATTGACGGTATTACCATCACTTTATCACTCATCGCCAATGTGATAATGACCACCTATATCTCATTTTGCTATACTATATACAGAGCCAGCTTCCTACACAGGTGGATCAGCGGTGAGGTCTACGACGTTGCATTTGCTGGACTACTCGGCCAATACCTGATCACACGACAAAATTCCAAAATTGCCCTTAGAAAACTGATTTTTGAATATGACTATTTTTTCCACACTTTTAAAAGCCCTTCTAGGGCCTTGGTTAAGTACCCTTAGCATCTTTCTTTTAAGTTTAAAAGTAATTTTTAAGTTAGGATTTACTTACTATAGATTTTAGTTTCTAAAAAGTAATCCCAACTTTTAGTAACATAATGAGCAACTCAGAGGACATGGTGGTGGAACTCAACCTCACCCCTTACCTCCATCTAGGGATGGCAGAGTTAAGGTCCCTCTGTATGCTCCAAAAGATTATAACTGGTTCCAACCCTACCAAGATTGATCTCCAGGGGATCTTGGCAGAGTAAACCAGGGACCACCCTGCTGAGGAGGAAGAACTCCACTCAGACAGGGACAATGTTAGAGATGAGGAGGATGAACCCCCCCCCCCCTCATCACCTAACTAGAGAGACCAGGGTCCCCAGACCCCTGTCTCCAAGGACAGAACTCACTGGATCTGGATCTTGCACAGGGGAGTCCAGCTCCTCTGGGAACACTGAGGACAGCCGCAATGAAGAGGACATCCTTTTAACAAGGATGGCCAAAAGGTTAGCTTTGGAGCAACAACTCCTAGCTATAGAAAGGGAGAGAGAAGAAATGGGCTTAGCATCCATTAACGGTGGCACCAACATGAATAGGGTCAGAGAGAATAATGATATCCTAACAATCCCCAAAGGGATTGTCTCAAAATAGGTGATGATATCACCAAGTGGTTTACAGCTTTTGAGAGGGCTTGTGCAACCAGAAGGTTAAACAGATCTCCCTGGGGAGCTCTCCTTCGGAAACTGTTCACTAGAAAGTGTAGGGATAGACTCCTCACACATTCTGGTAAAGATGCAGAATCCTATGACCTCATGAAGGATACCCGGATTGAGGGCTTTGAATTCTCCATAAAGGAGTATAGAATTAGGTTCATGGGGCTCACAAAACCTCGAGCCATACCTGGGTTGATTTTGTTGACTACTAAGTGAAAACAATAGATGGTTGGCTAACTGGTAGTGGAGTGCATGACTATGATGGGCTTTATAATTCATTTATGAAGGAACACCTGTTGAGCAACTGCTTCAATGACAAGTTGCATCAGCAGATGGTAGACCTAGGTCCAATTTCTTCCCAAGAATTGGGGAAAAAAGGCAGACCGATGGGTCAAGACTACGGTGAGCAAGACTTCCACAGATCTATTGGGAGGATGGGCTCCTTTACACTGAGGCCAGAGATCCCAAAACTGGTGTTTAGAGAGTTTATCTTCACAATGGCCCATGACATCCACCTAGCTGGGCATTTGGGACAAATCAAAACATGGAGCAGACTTGTGAACCATTTGTATTGGCACAACATGTCCCAGAAAGCTAGGGAGTTTTGTAGTTCCTGTGTCACCTGTCATGCCAGTGGCAAGACAGGTGGCCACCCAAAGGCCCCCCTCATTCCACTACCAGTGGTGGGGTACCCTTTGAGAGGGTTGGTGTGGACATTTTGGGTCCACTTGACCCACCCACAGCCTTAGGGAATCAGTCATTCTGGTAGCAGTGGATCATGCTATCAGGTACCCTAAGCAATTTCCCTTAGTTCAACTACTGCCCCTGCAGTAGCCAAAGCCCTAACTGGTATTTTTATCAGAGTGGGTTTCCCCAAGGAGGTGGTTTCTGACAGAGGCCCAAACTTCATGTCAGCTTACCTGAAACATATGTGGAATGAGTGTGGGGTGATTTATAAGTTCACCACACCACACCATACCATCCCCAAACCAATGAACTTGTCGAGAGATTCAACAAGACACTGAAGGGCATGATCATGGGGCTCCCTGAGAAACTCAAAAGGAGATGGGATGTCCTCCTGCTATGTTTGCTTTTCACCTACAGAGAGGTGCCTCAGAAGGGAGTAGGGGTTCCCGCTTTGAACCTCTGTTTGGCCATTCTGTACGGGGGCCACTGTCACTTGTTAAAGAAGGCTGGGAGAGACCTCTCCATGAGCCTAAACAAGATGTGGTGAACTATGTGCTTGGCCTCTACTCTAGGATGGCTGAGTACATGGAAGAGGCATCCACAAACCTTGAGGCAAGGCAACAACTCCAGAAGTTGTGGTATGACCAAAAAGACTGCAATGTTTGAATTCCAGCCAGGGCAGAAGAACAAGTTACTTACCTTCGGTAACGCTTTTTCTGGTGGATACAATAGCTACCTGTGGATTCCTCACCTTATGAATGCACCCATGTGCCAGCATCCGACAGAAAATCTTCTTCCCAGCTCTCCATGTCGACGAGGACATCACAACTGCACGGCTCCACGCAACTCCGGCTGACGTCACTGTGCCAATAAGAGGTCCTCGCTGGCGTGCTGACGTCAGTTTCACCCATTTTTTACGTGCCTTTTAGGCGAACAGGTGAGAACCGACCCCACAATAACTCCAATAATTACATATATACATAAAACTACCATGATGCAATATAATCAAAACCATAATTTATATATACACAGGAAAAGACATAAATATATACATACACCTATACAACCACATATCTTTAATGTAACCAGACAGGCAACGGGGAGGCGGGTGGGACTGTGAGGAATCCACAGGTAGCTAATGTATCCAGCAGAAAAAGCGTTACCAAAGGTAAGTAACTTGTTCTTCTGATGGATACAACTACCTGAGGATTCCTCACCTTATGAATAGAGTCCCAAAGCAGTACCGCACTCGGAGGTGGGTGCCTGACTGGTTACACCAAGAAATCCTGCAACACAGGTCATGCAAAATGGCCGTCCCTCCTAACCTCGGAGTCCAGGCAGTAATGCTTTGCGAAGGTGTGGAGGGACGCCCAAGTTGCAGCCTTGCAAATATCCACCACTGGAACCACTCTTGCCAGGGCCGAAGTAGCAGACTTAGCCCTGGTGGAATGGGCTCTGATACCCTCAGGGGGAGCTTTCTTTGCCAACGAGTAGCAAATCTTGATAGAAAGAATGACCCACCTGGAGGTTTTTCTTTTATGGACTGCTCTGCACTTCCTCTGTCCAATATACCCCACGAACAGCTGGTCCTCCAGGTGAAAGTCTTTCATCCTTTCAGTATAAAAACTAAGCGCCCTTTTAGGGTCCAAACGGTGAAGCCTCTCTTCCTCCTTCGAGGGGTGAGGAGGAGGGTAGAAAGATGGAAGGGTAATGGTCTGCCCTATATGAAAAGGAGTGACAACTTTTGGCAGGAAAGTATCCCTGGGTTTCAACACCACTTTATCCGGGAAAAACAAGGTAAAGGGGGGTTTAACAGAAATAGCTTGAATCTCACTAACCCGCCTAGCCAAGGTGATAGCAATGAGAAAAACTGTTTTAAGCACCAGAAACCTTAACGGGCAAGAGTGCATGGGCTCGAAAGGTGACCCCAATTAAAAATGTTAAAACAAGATTTGGGCCCTCTGAGGCACATGAAAAGGAGTGGGAGGAAACTTATTAACTAAACCCTTCGAAGACCGAGGGGGTCATTTTGACCTCGGCGGTCTTTTTTAAAGACCGCCGAGGGACTGCCGTGCGGAAGACCGCCAGTGGTGGTGGTTTGCCGCTCGGCCTATTATGACCGTTGGCAGCTCTCCGTCCTTTTACGGACGGAGAGCCGCCAACAGCCATACTGGCGTGGAGTCAGGGTGGGGCGGGGGGAGGAGGGGGGGGGGGTGGAGACCCCTATCAGTGCCAGGGAAGGAATTCCTGGAAATCCGCTGCGGTAAGCCGGGTCCAAATACAGCCAGTGGTATAGTGACGGCCACCGGGCTGGAGACCCAGGTCTCCAGCCCCGGCAGTCTCCGCCCTGGCGGGCGGAACGGAGAACTGGCGGATGACCATGGCGGTAACCGCCATGGTCATAATTCCACAAACAGGCTGGCGGTCTTACCGCCGGTTCTCCACCTTCCGCCAGGGTCATAATGACCCCGCTAATCACAATAGGTGATTTAAACAATGAAGGCTGATCCGGGAGGCAAAGAAAGGCTGACAGAGCAGCCAAATAACCCTTAACAGTAGCCACTGCACAACCCTTCTTTGCTAAATCTAATGCCAATAATAAAATATCGGATAGGTGGGCCCTCAAAGGATCAATTTGCTTTTCTCCACATCAAGCCACAAATTTTGCCCACCTGCCGGCATAAACGGTCTTAGTGGAATGTCACCTGGCCGATAAAATAACATCCACTACATCTGGTGGGAGAAAAAAGGAACTCAGGTTGCCCCGTTCAATCTCCAGGCATGAAGGTGCAGGCTCTGGAGGTGGTGGTGTAGAACCTGCCCCTGCGACTGCGAGAGGATGTCTGCCCTGAGAGGGAGAAGGAGCGGAGGGCACAGCAAGAGTTGGAGAAGGTCCGTGTACCACACCCTTCTTGGCCAATCCAGGGCTATAAATATGACCTGAGCCCAATCTTGGCGAAGCTTCCTCAAAACCTGAGGAATCCAGCGTATGGGGGGAAATGCGTAAAGCAACTAGTTGCGCAAAGAGATCTGTAATGCATCTCCTAAAGCTCCTTGCACCGGATACTGGAGGCTGCAGAATGACGGGCAGTACGTGTTCTCCCGAGTGGCAAACAGATCTATCCCTGGAGATCCCCACATCTGAAAGATGTGCAGGACCAGATCCGGATGGAAATGCCACTCGTGATCGGCCGAAAAATGTTGACTGAGAGTATTCCGGCCAGATGATTTGCTATCAAGCAAATCCGATGGTCCTCAAGCCAAGACCAGAGATGCAGAGCTTCTCTGCAGAGAAGATACAACCCTACTCCTCCCTGCTTGTTTACATACCACATTGCGGTAGTCTTGTCTGTCAGGACCTGAACTGACTGACCGCAAAGGGACGGAAGGAAGGCCTTGAGAGCCAAACGTATCGCCCACAATTCTAACAGATTTATATGAAAAGTCTGTTCTACCGGAGACCAACAACCCTTGATCCCCAGGTCCCCCAGATGAGCCCCCACCCTAGAGTGGAAGCATTTGTTATGACCGTGGCCACCGGAGGCGGCAGTGAAAATGGCCTTCCTTGAGAAAGGTTGCCGTCCACAGCCCACCATCGTAGATCCGCTGCAGCGTCTCTGGAGATCGTTATCAACTCCTCGAGATCCTCTTTGTGTTGAAACCATTGTCTGCCGAGGCACCATTGGAGAGCCCTCATGTGCATGAGTGACCAACAGAATGCAAGAAGCGAACAGTCCGAGCAGGCGTAAGACCTTGAGACAACTGCTCCATTTTGAAACATCAACGCCTGAATGTCCTGAATCCACTGAGGCGGAGGTTAGGCCCGATTCAATGTAGTATCCAGTACTGCCCCTATGAACAGGAGGCGTTGAGAGGGCTCCAGGTGAGACTTTGGTACATTTATCGTAAAACCCACACTTAACAACAACTGAGTTGTCATCTGCAAGTGACGCAACACAAGCTCTGGAGTCTTGGCTTTGATCAACCAATCGTCCAGGTAAGGGAATACCGATACCCCCTTTCTTCTGAGACTTGCTGCTACCACCGCCATCACCTTCGTGAAGACTCGAGGTGCTGAAGTAAGACCAAAACGGAAGGCCCGTTAACTGGTAGTGTTGCGACCCCACCACAAACCGGAGATACTTCCTGTGCGACTTGAGTATAAGGATATGAAAGTAAGCATCCTGCAAGTCGACAGACACCATCCAATCTTCTTTGCTCAACGCCAGAAGTACCTGTGCCAGAGTCAGCATCTTGAATTTTCCTGTTTGAGGAACAAATTCAGAATCCTCAGGTCTAGGATTGGTCTCAATCTACCGTCCTTCTTGGGGATCAGGAAGTATCTTGAATAACAACCCTGACCCCTTTCCTGCTCTGGATCCAACTCCACTACACCCTTTGACAATAGGATCTGAACCTTCTGCTGCAACAACAGGAGATGGTCTTCTGAGCAAAACAAGGGACGGGGAGGGATGGGAGGAGGAAACTCCTGAAAAGGGAGAGCATATCCTTTTCTCACAATGTTCAGAACCCATGAGTCTGATGTAACTAACTCCCACTTGTGGAGAAAAATACATAATCTTCCCCCTACAGGAGACGTGTGGTCGAAAATGGGGAGAAAACTAGGGCTGCTTCCCTTGCTGTTGTCCTCCAGAGGAAGAGGATGATGCAGGGTGCTGCTGGGTGGCCCCTCTTGTCCGAACCCTCCCCCGCCCTCTAAAGGATCTGTATGGGAGGCTGGCAGGCTGTTGGATAGTGGTTTGGGGCCGCCCACGGTAGACAGCTCCATGCCCAAGCCCCCTGAAGCTCCAAAAGAACCTGAAAGGGGTAGCAGAAGGGGCTTGCAGACCCAAAGACTTTGCCATGGCCCGACAATCTTTAAAGCGCTCTAGGGCAGAGTCCGCTTTATCACCAAATAGTTTCTCTCAATCAAAGGGCAAATCCAGTAAAGTAGTCTGTACATCAGACGAAAACCCAGAGGACCTCAACCAAGCGTGCCTCCTGGTAGCAATAGATGTACCCATTGCCCTGGCCACGAGTCTGTGGAATCCAGACCAGACTGGATTATTTGTTTTGCCACAGCCTGCGCATCAGATAGAGGTTCACCAAATTGGCTCTGTGCTCCTGTGGCAGGTCAGGAATCATAGCCCTGGCACAGTCCATGAGGGCGTAGATGTATCTACCCAGAACACAGGTAGCATTCACAGACCTGAGAGCCATGCTGCAAGAAGAGAACGTTTTCTTTGCGGATTGTTCCATCCTCTTGGATTCCCTGTCCGATGGAATCACAGGGAAGGAGCCTGGAGCAGACCGTATAGAGCAAGAGGCCTGAACAACCAGACTCTCCGGGGTAGGATGTTTCGATAAGAACCCCAGATCTCCAGGCACCACTCTGTACCTTCTTGCCACAGATCTATTAACAGCAGGTGAAGACACAGGCTTCCTCTAAAGCTCTAATATAGGCTCCGTAAGAGCATCGTTGAACGGAAGCAAAGGATCCGCAGAAGTTGAAGAAGGGTGCAGGACCTCTGTCAAAATGTTTGTCTTAACCTCTGCAGCAGGCAATGGAAGATCTAAAAAATGTGCCTCCTTTCGAATCACCGTGTGGAAGGAGGCCACCTCCTCCTTGAACTCCCCCGGTGAAGAAAGGTCCCATTCCGGGGAAGTGTCAAGCCCACTGGCTGAATCCAGCCCTTGATATTCTCCCAAGGGCTCCACAACCTCAACCTCCTCCAACAACTGCCTTTGGCACTCTTCCTCATCCAAGAGTCTCAAGGCATTTCTCCGTGACCTCAGTCTGGCCTCAGGCCTCTAACCTCAGCGTCGACATAGAATTGGCCGACACTAATGACACTGGCTTCAACATTTGAAGACGCGGAACAGGAGAGGAAGGTTGGCTTTGGTCGAATCCATCATTCGGATCCGGCGCCGGAATGGATCCCAACAGCGTCGAGGATACTTGAGGCTCCACCCTCGGCATCGACTGACAGGGCGATGAAATCGGCACCATAGGTCTGGAAGGCAACGTCATCGGAATGACAGGGCCTTGAGGCGACGTCATCAGCGCTAGTCCGGTACCCTCCACCGGAAAGAAGGGCATAAACGGCACCACCTTATATAGAGCAGGAGGGCCCAATTAAAATGCCAAAGGACCCATGGGACCAGCCGGTGCACCAGCAGGGGCCATTGCACTAAACATCGAGAACATGGCATTTAAAAATGCCGCCGGATCCACTCCCGGAGCCGGGAAGGCAGGATACCGCTGGTCTCCATGTTGCACTTGTGCTTGCTGAACATCAGAATCCTGAGCATTAGGTGAAAATCGAGGACTCTCCGGAGGTGCCACTACCTCGAAGACTGACAGCACTGGAGAAGCCTGAGGGCCCTGAAGTTGTGGAGTCACCGTCGGACTCATCTCCCACGTCACACGGCGCCGTCGAGATGGAGACCTTGATCTTGACCGGCTCCGAGCTGAACGATGCCGAGAGTCATGACAACGCTGTTTCTTATGTCTCTTCAAAGAAGTACGTGAAGAGGATCTATGATGACTCTTATGCCCCTTCTTCACCTTGGCCAAAAAGAGTTTGGCCTCTCTTTCCTTCAGAGCCTTAGGAGTCATGCTCTGGCAGGAAACACGCTCCTCGACGTCATGCTCAGAGCTCAGACACCAAAGACAATCGTCATGAGGGTCAGTAACCGACATGCGACCCCCGCACTCTCGACATGGCTTGAATCCCGACTTCCTAGGAGGAGACATTGTAACTAGAAACCGGATAGAAATTAGCAACAAGATGGAACACCTCCAACAGTAGCAAGAGCTAGGAGAAAACCGTTAGGGTCAAAGGCATGGAAAAAAGGGAACTGGCGTCAGCACGCAGGTGAGGATCTCTTATTGGCACAGTGAGTCGCGTGGAGCCGTGCAATTGTGACGTCGACGTGGAGAGCTGGGACCAAGATTTTCCGTTGGATGCTGGCGCATGGGTGAATTCATAAGGTGAGGAATCCACAGGTAGTTGTATCCATCAGAAAGTCTAGGTTCTGGAACCTGTGGCTCCCAGGTCATTTCAGGACAGATGGAGAGGCCTTTAGCCAGTCCTAGAGAAAAAGAGTCAGGTCACTTACTTAGTGGACCTGGGCACTAGCAGGATACCCAAGAGGGTGATCCATGCTAACCGCCTGAAACTCTACAATGATAGGGCAGACATAACCATGCTGATGGTTATTGATGAGGATCAGGAAGCAGAGAGTAAACCTCTCCCTGACCTCCTCTCAACTGACCCTAAAGATGGATCAGTAGATGGAGTTGTCTACTCAGGCACCCTCTCTGCCCAACAGCAAACAAACTGCAGGCAAGTCCTACACCAGTATGCTGAGTGCTTCTCTTTGACCCCTGGTCAGACACACCTGTGTACCCATGATGTGGACACAGGAGAAAGTTTACCTGTCACAAACAAAATCTATAGACAGTCTGACCAAGTCAAAGAGAGCATCAAAGTGGAAGTCCACAAGATTCTGGAGTTAGGGGTAATGGAGCACTCTGACAGTCCCTGGGCTAGCCCCGTGGTCTTGGTCCCCAAACCTCATACCAAAGATAGCAAGAGAGAAATTAGGTTCTGTGTGCACTACAGATGACTCAATTCTGTCACTAAGACAGATGTACACCCTATACCCAGAGCAGATGAACTGATTGATAAGTTAGGTGCATCCAAATTTCTAAGTACCTTTGACTTAACTGCAGGGTACTGGCAAATTAGGATGGCACCTGGAGCCAAAGAAAAGACAGCATTCTCTACACCTAATGGACATTATCAGTTCACTGTTATGCCCTTTGGCTTAAAGAATGCCCCTGCCATCTTCCAAAGGTTGTTGAATCAAGACCTTGCTGGTCTGGAGTCCTTTAGTGCAGCATATCTAGATGATATTGATGTATTTAGCTCCAGCTGGCAGGATCAGCAGGCCTCTCTATCAAAGCATCTAAGTGCCAGATAGGGCAGGGGACAGTTGTATCCTTGGACCAACTTGTAGGTGGAGGACAAGTGCTTCCTTTACAACCCAAGATCCAGACAATTCTGGACTGGGAAGCTCCAAAAGCCCAGACTCAAGTCAGGGCATTCCGTGGCTTGACCTGGTACTACCGGACGTTTGTGAAGGGATATGGGTTCATTGTGACTCCCCTCACTGAACTTACCTCAAAGAAGATGCCTAAGAAGGTAAACTGGACCACTGTCAAAAGGCCTTTGACACCCTGAAGGAAGCAATGTGCTCAGCACCAGTTCTTAAAGCTCCAGATTATTCCAGGCAATTCAGTGTGCAGACAGATGCCGCTGAACATGGGATAGGAGCAGTCCTGTCCCAAACCAATGATGATGGCCTTGACCAGCCTGTTGCTGTCATTAGCAGGAGGTTACTCCCCAGGGAGCAGCGTTGGAGTGCCATTGAGAGGGAGGCCTTTCTGTGGTTTGGTCCCTGAAAAAGCTGAGGCCGTATCTGTTTGGCACTCACTTTGTTGTTCAAACTGACCACAGACCTCTCAGATGGCTAATACAAATGAAAGGTGAGAACAATAAACTTCTGAGGTGGCCCATATACCAAAGGGAATGGATTTCGTAGTGGAGCAAAGACCTGGGACTGCCCATGCCAATGCAGATGGCCTTTCCAGGTTCTTCCACTTAGACCATGAAGACTCTCATGGGAAAGGTTAGTCTCATTCTCTTTCCTCTGGGAGGGGGGGGAGATTTTTTGTGTGTAGGAAAGTACCACTATTGGCATGGTTACCCCCCACACACTTTGTGCCTAGTGTTGATGCCAACTTGATTGAAAGTGTGCTGGGACCCTGCTAGCCCGGACCCAGCACCAGTGTTCTTTCCCTAAAACTGTACCTTTGTTTCCACAATTGGCACAGCCCTGGCACACAGTTAAGTCCCTTGTAAAAGGTACCCATGGTACCATGGGCCCTGTGGCCAGGGACGTTCTCTAGTGGCTGCAGCATGTATTATGCCACCCTAGGGGTCCCCTCACTCAGCACATGCACACTGCCTTGCAGCTTGTGTGTGCTGGTAGGGAGAAAAAGACCAAGTCAACATGGCACCTCTTTCAGGGTGTCATGCCCACACACCACTGCCTGTGGCATGGGTAAGTCACCCCTCTAGAGGCCTTACAGCCCAAAGGCAGGATGCACTATACCACAGGTGAGGGCATAGCTGCATGAGTAATATGCCCCTACAGTGCCTAAGTCCATTCTTAGACATTGTAAGTGCAGTGTGGCCATATCAAGTATATGGTCTGGGAGTCTGTCATTACAAACTCCGCAGCGCCATAATGGCTTCACTGAATACTGGGCAGTTTGGTATCAAACTTCTCAGCACAATAAACCCACACTGATGCCAGTGCGGGATTTATTGAAAAATGCACACAGAGGGCATCTTAGAGATGCCCCCTTTATGTAGGCCCAACAGTTAGTGTAGGACTGACCGGTCTGTGCCAGCCTGCCACTTTCAGACAAGTTTTTGACCACATGGGGTGAGTGCCTTTGTGCACTCTGTGGTCAGAAACAAAGCCTGTCCTTGGTGGGGGTGCTTCACACCTCCCCCTGCAGGAACTGAAAAACCTGCCGGTGGGCCTCAAAGGCACAAGCCTCAGGTTACAGTGCCACATGGCACTCCAGCTAGTGGAGATGCCCGCCCCCGGACAAAGCCTCACTTTTGGCAGCAAGTCCAGTGGGAAAATTAGGTCAAACAGGGAGGAGTGACCACCCCAGCCAGGACCACCCCTAAGATGTCCAGAACTGAGGTGACCCCTTCCCGGCAAAATCCTCCATCTTGGTTTGGAGGATAGGGACCAATAGGGATAGGAATGTGCACCCCTTCCCAAAGGGCGTGGGCACAAGAAGGGTGTAGCCATCTTCAGGGACAGTAGCCATTGGCTACCTCCCACTGACCCCTAACACACCCCTAAATATAGGATTTAAGGGCCTCCCTGAACCCAGCTCACCAGATTCCTGGTGACCTACAAGAAGTAGAAGGACTGCTTAGCTGAAACCCCCCAGCAGAGAAGAAGGAAGACGACAACTGCTTTGGCCCCAGCCCTACCGGCCTGTGTCCTGCTTCAGAGAACCTGCAAAAAGACCAGCGACACATCCAGCGGGCCCAGCGACCTCTGTCAACTCCAGAGGACTGCCCTGCACCCAAAAGGACCTAGAACTCCAGAGGACAGCGCCTCTGTCTAAAGAAACATACAACCAAGGACTCCCACCTCACTCCAGATGTGTGAGTCATGACCCCTGTGCACCCGACACCCACGGCCCGTGTCCAGGTGGTCCACCCAGGAAGAAAGGGTTCCCGGGCGATTGTGAGCAAGAGCCCACCCTGGGTTGACCTCTCCACCCCTCCAGGATGGCCTGCAGAGGGAATATCGAGGACCCCGCTGACCACGAGCTCCGGACGCAGATATCCGGTGCCTGAAGAAGACACTGCACCCGCAGCCCCCACGCCTGGGAGAAACTAACCCCCCTGTGCCTCATCGTTCAGCAGGCGACCATACTCCCTGCGCAACCAGTGAAGTGCCCGAGATACCCCGCCGGACCTCGCCTGCAGCCTCTGAGTGACCCCGGGGGTCTCCTCGTAGACCAGCATTGGAAACCCAGCATCCTGTTGTACCGTGCACCCGGCCGCCCCTGTGCCACTGAGGGTGTGTGTTTGGTGCCTACTTGTAGCCCCTCCAGTGCTCCTTTAAATCCCCTTGGTCTGCCCTCCGAGTCGCGGGTACTTACCTGCTGGCTGACCGGATTCCGAGTACCCCCTGTCTCCATAGGAGCCCACTTTAATTTTGTTCCACTTTGACCTTTGCACCCGACCGGCCCCGTGTTGCTGGTGGTGGGTATCTTGGGTTAACTTGAACCCCAACCGGTGGACTTCCTCAAACCCGGAGACTGTAAGTGTTGTACTTACCTGTAAACAGATCTAACTTTTCTTCCCCCTGGAACTGTTTGAAAATTGCAGTGTCCAGTTTTAAAATAGCTTTTTGCCAATAATTCAAAAACTTTATTATTTACCTATTTCAAACCAAGTACTGTTGATACCTGTGTGAAATACGAAACCTTTAAGGTACTTACCTGCAATTTGAATCTTGTGGTTCTAAAAACTAAGAAAATACATTTTTAGAATATATAAAAACCATTGGTCTTTGAGTCATAGTCACTGAGTGTGTGCTTCTTCTTTTTTCTATGTGTGTACAACAAATGCTTTGCACTACCCTCTGATAAGCCTAACTGCTCAACCACACTACCACAAATAGAGCATTAGTATTATCTATTTTTGCCTCTGTCAAGCCTCAGGGGAACGCATGGACTCTGTGCACACTGTATCTCATTTTGATATAGTATATACAGAGCCAGCTTCCTACATGCGGTGCTCACAGACCGCAATGCCAAGCTCGAGGAAGAAAAAATCTTCTTCCCAAGATGATCCAGCTTCTTGGATTCCATATCCATGGTAGCAGAAGGGAATGCGCCATGGGAAGGGGAAGCTTGGATAACCAAACTTTCTGGGGTGGGGTGGGGTGGGGGGGTTGGGATAGGAACATTGGGTCATTAGGCGCAGGCCTATGAAGGAGGGCTTTAGTCCTGTTCAGAAGGGCCCCTGTGCTGGGCTTGACCAAGTGCTCGGTAGGACATCAGTGAGAGCTTCATTGAAGGGCAAAAGGGGTTCTGATGTGGAAGCCCCAGGCTGAAGCACCTCAGTCAGGAGATTAGTCCTGAGAGCCACTGAATGCAGCTTGAGGCCCAAGATCTCAGCTGCTCTCCTCACCACCACTAAGTAGGATGCTCCCAACTCAGTTTCACAGTAGGGGGAGAAAGCATGCTAGCGTCGGGGGAGGTATCCAGACCACTGGCCTCAACCAGGTCCTGACCTCAGTCCATGGGGTTTTGTTCTTCTAGCTGGTATTCTAAAGGGTCCAGCGACGCCTCCATTCTCCACAAGACTGTACCCATAGGCATAAGGGTCAGGATCCAACTTGGGGAACAAGGTCTCTGTCGAAGTCGGGATCCTCCGTGTGGGAGCTGAATATGAGTATGGGGTCGACACTGTAGGAAAGTCACTCTTTTTGCCTTGGGTAACCCCCACATTTTGCCTCCTATCAGTGTGCTTTGACTGTTTTCACTGGGATGCTGTTAACCAGGACCCCAGTGATTGTGCTCTCTCCATCTAAATTTGGTTGCCTAGGACTTTTGTGCACTCCACAATTGGCATACTGGTGCCCCCTTATAAGTCTCTAGTATATGGTACTTAGGTACCCCATGGGCTGCAACATGTATTGTGCCACCCATGAGAGCCCATGCAAAATGTGTCTGCAGGCCTGCCATTGCAGCCTGTGCGAAAAGATGCATGCACTCTTACACCACAGGTCACTGCACCAGGTCTCTGTATGCCACACCCTTTGATAGGCCCTCCTAGCCCCCAGAGGCCAGGGTGCAGGTCCCTGTGTGTGAAGGCACCCCAGCATGAGCAAAGGTGCCACTGCGAACTCCAGCTTAATTGCACTGGACTTCGTAAGTGCGGGGAAGCCATTTTGCCCATGTAATGGACACAGGTCTCTATCTGTGTCCAGCGACATATTGGTAACTCCGAACCTGAGCATGTTTGGCATCAAACATGTTGGAATCATATCCCAATACTGTTGCCAGTAATGGTTGTATGATTCCAAGCACTCTGGGAGCTCCTTAGAGGACCCCCAGTATTGCTCCAAACAGTCTGGAGTTTTCCTGGCAGCCCGAGCTGCTGCCACCCCTCAGACAGGTTTCTGTCCTCCTGCTGCTTTACCAGTTCAGGCAGAGGAAGGCAGAACAAAGGATTTCCTGTGGGCGAGGGAGGCAACACCCTCTCCCCTGGAAATAGGAAGCCTCCCCAAGCCACCGGTTTGGTCTGAAGGGCACATTTGGTGCTCTCCTTGCATAAACCTGCTTGCACCCCCGGTCCCTACTCTGGGCATGAAACTGGACAAAGGAAAGGGGAGTCACCAGTCCTCTGTCCATCACCACCTCAGGGGTGGAGCCCAGAGCTCCTCCAGGTCGCCACTTAATTCTGCCATCTTGAAAACAAGATGTGCAGAGGTCCCTGGGAGAATCTGAGTGGCCGGGTCAGGCAAGTGACATCACAGATCCCTCCTGATAGGTAGTCACCTTGCTAGGTGACCAATCCCCCTTTTAGGGCTATTTAGGGATTCCCTTGAGGGTGGGTCCCCAGATTTCACGTGCAAGACTCCACCAAGACTCCTCTGCATCATTTACTTCAACTTCTGGTCACTGGAACCGCAACTGGTCTCTTCAAGAACCGACAAGACTGCAATTCCAGCAACAACTTCACTTTGCAACATTGTTTCTCTGGCGCCTTCCAGCAACTGCAACATTTCCCTGTTGAACACCATCTGGAGTGGGCAAGAATTCAGCCTGCACCAAGAAGCAAGAAGGAATCTCCCTTGGAGTGAAGGAGTCACTCCCCTGCATCTGCAGGCACCTACAGCGAAGACATCCGCCTGGGTGGATCAGCATTCCTCTGGAACTTCTTGGATCCTGCATCACAGGTGGTAATCTGGAGTGGTCTCCTTGGTCCTCTTTGCCAGCTGTCCAACTTGGGAGATGGTGAGCCCTTGCCTTTCCTTACAGGACATTCCCTCTGTGCATCACAACTCTTCCCACTGCCAAGGCTTGTTGTCTCCTGCTCCAAGGGATCTACAGGCTCCCAGTAGCCCCAGCCCCTCTTCCTGCCAAGCACAGTCTCCTCTCTGCTACGGCAGCGATGTGGAACTCCTCTTCAGGTGTGCTGACTGGGTCTCACTGTGACTTACTGCGCCTGCTGCCAGTGGGTTGCCTGTGGGGTCTACAACTGCTTCTGCTGGCTTTCCTGACTGCTAACGGTCACCCCGGACTCCCCTAAGAGGGTCGAGTTCCCTGGGCCTTGCTATTCGTCTTCAGCCTTGCAACTCTTCTTTTGCTCCTATTGCATTTGCCAAGGCTTGTTGGTGGTTCTCCAACACCACCCACCACTGCAACCCGAAAACCGACGTTGGACACCATCTGTACCGCTCCAAGGACTCATCTTCAGTTCCTGGGCTCCACAGCTGGTCTTCCTTCCCCATCAACCTGGTTCTTCATCCAAGAAGGGTGGGTAGTAGCTCCTGCCCCACTGGACACTACATCACGGACTGGACTCTGTCCCCTTCTTTTGCAAGTCCTCTTCTACCGAAATCCTTCTTTGGTTTCTTCTAGTCTGATCCTGTTCTTGTACAATCCTTTTTCCAAATCTTCCTGTCAGTCCTTAGGCAGACCAGGTACTTATCTCTGCTCTCCCCGTTGCTGGGGGTCACTCAGGTACTCACCTCTTGGGGTACCTATTTCTTCCAGCTCCCCTCTAACAACTCCATATCCTTGGGTGGGGTACTTCACTTCGCATTTCACTTTCTTAATATATGGTGTGGCCCTTCCGCAAGGGCCCCTACTATTTTCATTAAGTATTGCTAATGCTTGTTCTTTCTATGCTAATTGATGATTGCTATTGTGTATATTATAGGATGCTGGCTCTGTATATACTATCTCAAAGTAAGAGTGTGCACAAGTCCTTAGAGGTAAGATAGTGGCAAAATTAAATGATTCTAATGCTCTATTTTGTGGTAGTGTGGTCGAGCAGTAGGCTTATCAGAGGGTAGTGTTAAGCATTTGTTGTACACACACAGGCAATTAATGAGGAACACACACTCAAAGACATAACTCCAGGCCAATAGTTTTTATATAGAAAAATATATTTTCTTCATTTATTTTTAGAACCACAAGTTCAAGATTTGAAGTAAATACATAAAATGCAAGGTACTCCACACAGGTAAGTTAGGAACTTTTAATTAGAGCAGTAACATACACAGTTTTAGTTAAAATGGCAATAAGCTTTTTTTAAAGTGGACAGTGCAAAAATCAACAGTTCCTGAAGAAGGTAAGTAATGGTTAGTTTGTCAGGTAAGTAAGACACTTACAAGTCTAAGTTCCTGGGCATAGGCAGCCCACTGTTGGTGGTTCAAGGCAATCCCAAAGTTACCACACCAGCAGCACAGGGCCGGTCAGATGCAGAGGTCAAAGAGGAGCCCAAAACACATAGGCACCTACGAAGAACAGGGGCGCTCCGGTTCCATACTGCCAGCGGGTAAGTACCCGCGTCCTCGGAGGGGAGACCAGGAGGGTTTTGTAGAGCACTGGGTGGGGGGACACAAGTAAGCACACAAAACACACCCTCAGTGGTACAGGGGCGGCCGGGTGCAGTGTGCAAAGCAGGTGTCGGATTTTCAATAGGAATCAATGAAGGGATCCTGGGGTCACTCTAGCAGTGCAGGCAGGGCACAGGGGGGCTTCCCTAGGCAGAGGGTCACCTGAGGGTCACTCCTGCACTGAGGTTTGATTCCTTCTGGTCCTAGTTGCTGCAGGTGCAGTGCTTGGTCCAGGCGTCGGGTTCCTTGTTACAGGCAGTCAAGGTCAGGGGGGAGCCTCTGGATTCTCTCGGCATGCGTCGCTGTAGGGGACCAGGGGGGTCTTCTCGGGCTACTCACAAGGTTGCAGTCGCCTGGGAGTCCTCCCTGCAGTGTTAGTTCTCTGGAGCTCGAGCCGGGGGCATCGGGTGCAGAGTGTGAAGTCTCACGCTTCCGGCGGGAAGAGTGAGTCCTTTGAAAGTGGCAAGAAAGCTGCAAAGTTGTTGCTGTTGTTGAACAGAGCCTCTGTTCACTGGAGTTTCTTGGTCCTTTGGTTCAGGGCAGTCCTCTGAGGTTTCAGAGGTCGCTGGTCCCTGTTGGATGCGTCGCTGTTGCAGTTTTCTTCGAGTCAGGAGACAGGCCGGTAGGGCTGGGGCCAAAGCAGTTGTCGTCTCCGTCGTATCTGCAGGGCTTTCAGGTCAGCAGTCCTTCTTCTTGTTTCAGGTTGCAGGAATCTTATTTCCTGGGTTCTGGGGTGCCCCCAAATACTAAATTTAGGGCTGTGTTTAGGTCTGTGGGGCAGTAGCCAATGGCTACTGTCTTGGAGGGTGGCTACACCCTCTTTGTGCCTCCTCCCTGAGTGGAAGGGGGGCACATCCCTAATCCTATTGGGGGAATCCTCCAAACTCAAGATGGAGGATTTCTAAAGGCAGGGGTCACCTCAGCTCAGGACACCTTAAGGGCTGTCCTGACTGGTGGGTGTCTCCTCCTTGTTTTTCTCATTATCTCCTCCAGCCTTGCTGCCAAAAGTGGGGGCAGTGGCCAGAGGGGCGGGCTTCTCCACTAGCTGGGATGCCCTGGGGTGCTGTAACAAAAGGCAGGAGCCTTTGAGGCTACCCGCCAGGTGTTACAGTTCCTGTCGGGGGAGGTGAGAAGCACCTCCACCCAGTGCAGGCTTTGTTCCTGGCCACAGAGTGACAGAGGCACTCTCCCCATGTGGCCAGAAACTCATCTGGTTGTGGCAGGCTGGCAGAAACTGGTCATCGTAACAAAAGGAATTGGACTGGTATACAGGGGGGCATCTCTAATATGCCTTTTGTGTGCATTTTTCAATAAATCACACACTGGCATCATTGTTGTTGATTTGAACCCCCAACGGTGGGCTCCCTATGCCCAGGAGACTGAACTTGTAAGTGCTTTACTTACCTGAGAAACTAACTATTACTTACCTCCCCCAGGAACTGTTGATTTTTGCAGTGTCCATTTTAAAATAGCTTATTGCCATTTTTGCCAAAACTGTGTATGCTACTGTTTTAATTCAAAGTTCCAACTTACCTGTGTGAAGTATCTTACAATTTATGTACTTACCTAAATTCTGAATCTTGTGGTTCTAAAAATAAATTAAGAAAATATTATTTTTCTATATAAAAACCTATTGGCCCAGAGTTAAGTCTTTGAGTGTGTGTTCTCATTTATTGCCTGTCTGTGTACAACAAATGCTTAACACTAGCCTTTGATAAGCCTACTGCTCGACCACACTACCACAAAATAGAGCATTAGTATTATCTAATTTTGCCATTATCACCCTCTAAGGAGAACCCTTGGACGCTGTGCATGCTATCTCTCACTTTGAGATAGTATATACAGAGCCCACTTCCCACACTCTAGTTCACTATTTTTTGGAACACTTCCTATTTGTCATACTTTCCTTGACCCCGGAAGTGGTCAGGAAGGTGAAGGTTGGTTGTAGTCGCTTGTCACCTTTGAAATTCTGGGATACATGCGTTTCTGTGCCTCAAATACTGGCTGATGAAGGGAGCTCTCTGCAGTCAGTCATAGACCACCCCCGGACGATGGACAAACTCTTGAAAGTTTTTGGGTTATCCATGAGTGAGCCAAGTTCATATCTGTGCTCTGCACAGAAGAGTCACTTAATTAAGGCTTCCCTGGACACTATGTCCTTCAAGACCTTTCCACCACACATCTGGGGAGTTCAGGATATGATCCCGTTGTATCAGGGTTAGTCCTGGGTCTTGGTGAGGGCTGCTGTGAGCTTCCTGGGCTTCCAGCCCCATGCATTCTTCTCATCCCAACTACGACATTGTATGTGTTATTGGACTCAGCAGCAGGGCTGCCTCTCAGACTCAGTCTAGATCTCAGTGGAGACAAACCCGGATTTGCAATGCTAGCTCATAAATGCCAACCTGACTCCCTCTGCCCTTTCCAAAGTACACAGGTTTGTGATAGATGCATCACTCAGAGGTGTCTGGTGTCCCCCAGAGAGCCATATCAATATCATTCTTCTGCTGCTCCAAGTGATCCGCCTTGCCCTAAAAACGTTCCTGCCATCCATCAAAGGGAGGCTGTTGTAAGTCCTAACAGATTATTCAACATTCATGTGGTACTGCAACAATCAGGACAGAGTAGGGTCCTGGATCCTTTGCCAGGATTAATGGGTGAGCAGGACATCTTCCTGGTAGCCAGGGACATCGGGGGCCGCTGAATGCCAGAACGGATTAACTTATCAGACATCGTCTGGCAGACCATGGTGTTTGCTTGAAGATGCATTCTGACTACAATGGAACAAAGGACTTTTGTAAGCATTACCACCATACCTGCCTCAGGTTCTGAAGAAGCGCTAGAGAAGCCAGGTGCAAGTCATCTTTGTTGCCTCAAACTGGGCCAGGAGTTGTGGTTCTTGGAGATTCTGTGCCTGAACATTTGTCCTCCAATCAGGCTGCCACTTTGGGAGGACTTCCTTGGTTAGCAACAGAGCAAAGTCCTGCATCTATGTTTCCATCTATGTTAACTTATGTTAGAAATGGGGTCTCTATTAGTCAGAGGTATACACCATTGTCCAAGTAGGGACCTCAATCCTAGTCAGGGTAAATCACAACACAATCCAAATTATCCTGTGCCCACCCTCCGGTAGCCTGGCACTGAGCAGTCAGGCCTAACTTAGAAGACAATGTGTAAAGTATTTGTGCAGAACTTATACCATGACAGTGGAAACACCACAAAAAGACACCCCACAGGTTTATAAAAAATAAAGAATATGTATCTGACTAAAATACTGTTGAAACAATCAAAATCCACTTTACACAAGCAAAGTTATGAATTGTTAAAGATTAAGTACTAGCTGAGGCAGCGTGCATGTGCTGAGTGAGGGGTCCCCAGGGTGGCATAATACATGCTGAAGCCCGTAGAGACCTACCCTGGCCACAGGGCCCTTGATACCAGGGGTACCAGTTACAAGGGACTTATCTGTGTGCCAGTACTGTGCCAATTGTGGAAATAAAGGTACAGTTTAGGGAAAGAAAACAGGTGCTGGGGCCTGGTTAGCATGGTCCCAGCGCACTTTCAATCATGAGAAGCATCAACAAAAGGCAAAAAGTTAGGGGGTAACCATGCCATGAGAGGCATTTTCCAACACAACCCCTCCTCCCAAATGAAAGAGGATGAGACTAACCTTTCCCAAGAGAGTCTTCATTTCCAAAGTGGAATAACCTGGAAAGGCCATCTGCATTGGCATGGGCAGTCCCAGGTCTGTGTTCCACTACAAAGTCCAATCCCTGTAGGGATATGGACCACCTCAACAGTTTAGGGCTATCTCCTTTCATTTGCATAAGCCATCTGAGAGGTCTGTGGTCAGTTTGAACTGTGAAGTGAGTACCAAACAGGTATGGTCTGAACTTCTTCAGGGACCAAACCACAGCAAAGGCTTCCCTCTCAATGGCACTCTGACGCTGCTCCCTGGGGAGTAAGCTCCTGCTAATAAAAGCAGCAGGCTGGTCAAGGCCATCATCATTGGTTTGGGATAGAATTGCTCCTCTCCCATGCTCAGAGCCATCAGTCTGCACAAATGTAGGAGGCTGGCCTGGTTTCTAGTGGGTACCTTGGGAACTTACACCTTATACCAGGTCAAGTTATCCTTTATTAGTGAAGTAGTGTTCTAGCAGCTTAGGCTGATAGAGGTAGCTATAGCAGAGCAGCTTAGGCTGAACTAGGAGATATGCAAAGCTCCTGCAATACCACCTATGGTTACACAGTACTTATACACAAGTAAAGACAATACTCAGTGCTACCAAAAATAAAGGTATTTATTTGGGTGACACAGTACCAAAAATATCTAAGAGACAATACTCCTACTGGAGGTATTATACACAATATATACACTAGGCACCAAAATTAGACAAGTAAATAGTCATAGAACAATGCAAACAATAGGAAATGCTATAGAATGCAATGGGAGAAAATAGGTCTAGGAGCAAAACCATATACTAAGAAAGTGGAATGCAAATCATGAACTTCCCCCTAGACAAGTGTAGTGTGTGCAGAATCGCTGGGAGAGTAAGAATACAGTAAAGGTAAGTAAATTACCCCACTTCAGAGCCCAGAAAAGCAGGAGTAAAGTGCTGCAAGTTTCCTTAGGACACACTCACCTTGTGATTGGGATTTTGCAGCAGCCAACTAAGTCTGCAAAGAACAACTGCTGGATTCTTGGACCTGAAGACCTGCAAAGGAAGGGGACCAAGTCCAGAAGTCGAAAGAAGTTCCAGAAGAGACAGGAACCCCTGCCAACCCAGAAGGGGGTGTAAAAGAGGAATCCATGGTTAGTCGAAGACTGCAGGAATGCACCCTCGGAAGATGCCAGCGGGTTCCTGCGTGATGCAAAGGATGTCCCATGATGTGGAGATCATCGCAGATGTGATTTCGTGTTGGAAGTCGCCAGCAAGCCTTGGCTACGACAAAAGTGCATTTTGCGTAAAAATGGCGCGAGATCGACCCAGGAGGGACCTGGGGGCCTCATCTCTGTGTGAGGAGGAAGAGGGGGCTCTCTGCACTTTAGAGAGCCCTCAGGGTGCCAGCCAGCACCCCCGGAGGTCCCAGGACATGGGGACCAAGGAGGTGCAAAACGCGGTTGATGCAGCACAACAAAGGAAGGTCCAACGCCGCCGGAGAACAACTCAGCGAGTTGAGTGTCGCAGGATGGAGTGCTGGGGACCTAGGCCAGGCTGTGCACAAAGGAATTTTGCAAAGAGTGCACAGAGGCCTCAGGAGGTGAAGAAGACGCAGTACACAGGGGTACCATCGCTCTCAGGGAAGGCAAGGTCTTACCTCCTCCAAATTGCATCAGCAGGACCTCAGGACAGTCTATGTCGATGATGTCCACCCTCTGTGTCCTTAGGAGCACGCTCGTCGCTGTGTGAAAGTCCAAGGGTTCGGTTGTCGTCTTGGAAGGTGCCTGCTTGGAGCAGGGGAGTGACTCCGTCACTCCATGGGAGACTTCTTTGGTCCTTCTGGAGCAGACTGGGGTTGATCCGAGGTCAGAGGAGGCTGAAGGTGTTGCAGAGGATTCCTGAAGGAAACTTGCAAGCAGAATCTGAAGAGAACCCACAGTAGAGACCCTAAATAGCCCCTAGAGGTGGATTGGCTACCTTATCAGGTATGGACCTATCAGGAGGGGTCTCCGACGTCACCTGCTGGCACTGGCCACTCAGAGGCCTCCAGAGTGTCCCCACACCTTGCAAAGCAAGATGGCTGAAGTCTGGGACACACTGGAGGAGCTCTGGGCACCACCCTTACGGTGGTGATGGACAGGGGAGTGGTCACTCCCCTTTGATTTGTCCAGTTTTGTACCAGAGCAGGGGACAAGGGGTCCCTGAACTGGTGTAGACTGGTTTATGGAAGGAGGGCAGTATCTGTGCCCTTCAAAGCATTTCCAGAGGCTGGGGGAGGCTACCCCTCCCCAGCCTGTAAAAACTATTTCCAAAGGAAGAGGGTGTAACACCCTGTTCTCAGAGGAAATGCTTCGTTCTGCCTTCCTGGGACTGGGCTGCTCAGACCCCAGGAGGGCACAACCCTGTCTGTGAGGTGGCAGCAGCTGTAGCTGCAGTGCAAGCCTCAGAGAGCTGGTTTGGCACTACTATGGATCCATAGTGGAGCCCCCGGGATGCATGGAATTGGCTCCCCAATACTAGATTTGGAATGGGGGAACAATTCCATGTCTTAGACATGTTACATGGCCATATTCTGAGTTACCTTTGTGAAGCTACATATAGGTATTGACCTATATGTAGTGCACGCATGTAATGGCGTCCCCGCACTTACAAAGTCCAGGGAAATGGCCCTGAACTATGTTGGGGCACCTTTGCTAGTGCAAGGGTGCCCTCACACTTAGGGGGTCATTCTGACCTTGGCGGTCCATGACCGCCATGGCGGAGTGCGGCGGAAGCACCGCCAACAGGCTGGCGGTGCTTCCTGGGCGATTCTGACCGCGGCGGTAAAGCCGCGGTCGGAAAAAGGGGAGCCGGCGGTTTCCCGCCGGTTTCCCGCTGGCCCAGGGAACCCGCCATGGCGGCGCTGCTTGCAGCACCGCCATGGGGATTCTGACCCCCTTCCCGCCAGCCTGTTTCTGGCGGTGTCCCCTGGGGACCCTGCACTGCCCATGCCACTTGCATGGGCAGTGCAGGGGCCCCCTAACAGGGCCCACAAAGATTTTCACTGTCTGCTTAGCAGACAGTGAAAATCGCGACGGGTGCCACTGCACCCGTCGCACCCCTTCAACTCCGCCAGCTCCATTCCGAGCCGGCTTCATTGTTGAAGGGGCTGTCCCGCTGGGCCGGCCGGCGGTCTTCTGGCGGTCGCCCGCCGGCCCAGCGGAAAAGCCGGAATGGCCGCCGCGGTCTTTCGACCGCGGTGCGGTCTTTCGGCGGGAACCGCTTGGCGGGCGGCGACTGCCGACCGCCGCGGTCAGAATGACCGCCTTAGTAACTTTGCACCTAACCTTCAGCAAGTGAAGGTTAGGCATATAGGTGACTTATAAGTTACTTAAGTGCAGTGAAAATGGCTGTGAAATAGTGTGTGCACTATGTCACGCAGGCTGCAATGGCAGGCCTATGCAAAAGGTTTTTGCTCCGCTCCTTCTGGGTGGCAAAAGAAATGCTACTGCCCATAAGAATCTCCTGGAACCCCAATGCCCTGGGTACCCAGGTACCATACACTCAGGACTTATAATGGGGGTACAGTGTGGCAACTGAAATCGGTAAATGAAGTCACTAGCCTACAGTGATCAATTTAAAAGCAGAGAGAGCATAAGCACTGAGGTTCTGGTTAGCAGAGCCTCAGTGACACAGACAAGCACTACTGACAACACATACATTAGGCCACAAACTATGAGCACTGGGGTCCTGGCTAACAGGATCCCAGTGAGACAGGCAAAACACACTGGCATATAGGTTTTTATCTATGAGCACTGGGGTCCTGCCTAGCAGGATCCCAGTGACACAGCAAAAACTAACTGATATACACCCACAAACAGGCCAAAAATGGGGGTAACCATGCTAGAAAGAAGGCTGTTTTCTAACAGAAGGTCAAAAGGCGTCAACTTGTGCTGCTCAGTCTCTACGCAAGGAGGCGGAGACTGGACAAGTTTGGGTGGATAACCGTCCCCTGCTGCTGCAACAGAAGATCCCCCCGAAGGGGCAGTCTGATCGGAGGATCGATGGCCATGCGCAAGAGCTCGGGATACCAGACTCTTCGTGCCCAGTCCAGAGCCACCAAGATTACTTGGGCATGGTCTTGCCTGATCTTCAGAACTCTAGGCAGAAGTGGTATTGGCGATAAGGAATACAGGAGGCCTGAGTTCCACTCGTGACGAAAAGCATCGCCAAGCGAGTGCCACCTTGGAAACTCACAAAACAGCTGACTTTGCGCATTCTCTGCAGACACGAACAGATCTAACCAAGGCTCTCCCCACTGCTGAAAGAGACTTGCGCCACCTCCGGATGGAAATGCCATTCGTGATGGACTACGCATTGACAGATGAGTTTGTCTGCTCTGACGTTCAGAGAGCCCGCCAGATGTTGAACCACCAGGGAAATGCCCTGGTGTTCCAGCCATGTGCAGAGGCGAAGAGCCTCTTGACAAAGGGTCCACGACCCCACTCTGCCCTGCTTGTTCCAATACCACGTGGCAGTGGTGTTGTCGGTGAACACCTGCACCACTTTCCCTTTGAGAGAGGGAAGGAATGGTTTCAATGCAAGTCGGATTGCCCGGAGATCCAAAAGTTTGATGCGGAGCCCGGACTCCGCAGGAGACCAGAGGCCTCTGATCTCCACCTCTCCCATGTGGCCTCCCCATTCCAGGAGTGATGTATCTGTTACTACAGTGAGAACTGGTTGAAGAAGGGAGAGGGATCTGCTATTGACCCAATCTGGATCCGACAACCACCACTGCAGGTCTTTTGCAGTTCTCTCAGAGATCTGAACCATGTCGGAGCGATTTCCCTAATGCTGCGCCCACTGGAACTTCAGATCCTACTGCAGAACCTGCATATGCCATCTGGCACGCTGGACAAGCAGGATGCAGGAGGCCATGAGGACCAGCAGCCTCAGAGTCATTCTCACCGAAATCCAGGATAGAGGCTGAAACATTGGTATTGTAGCCCAAATATCCTGGACTTGCTTTTTGGGAGAATAGGCCCGAAACTACACTGTGTCCAGAACAGCTCCAATGAAATGGAGCGTCTCAGAGGGAGTCAGGTGTGACTTTGGCATGTTGATAGTGAACCCCAGCATATGCAGGAGGTTTTCTGTAGTCTGGAGGTGGGAGACGACTTCCTGCGGTGTGTCCGCCTTCAAAAGCCAGTCGGCGAGGTAGAGAAAGACTGGAACCCCCAACCTGAGCAGATGAGCTGCAACCACTACCATGACGTTCGTGAACACCCGAGAAGCACTGGTAAGGCCAAAGGGGAGCACGGTGAACTGAAAGTGCTTGTGACCTACCACAAATCATAGGTAACGTCTGTGGGCCGGCAGGACAGGAATATTGAAATCGGCGTCCTGCACGTCCAACGCAACTATCCAGTCTCCAGGGTCCAGGGCAAAAAGGACCTGAGTCAGGGTTTTAACATCTTGAACTTCTCCTTCTTGAGGAAGAGATTGAGGGACTGGAGAACTAGGATAGGGTGAAGGTCCTTGTCCTTTTTGGGCACCAGAAAGTAGAGGGAATAGCAACCATTATCTTCTTCTGGAACAGGGAGCCTCTCTATGGCTCCCTTGGCCAAGAGAGCTTTGACTTCCTCGCAAAGAAGTGCCAAATGATCCTCCGACAGGTGATCGGATGATGGTGTCATGGCTGGAGAAGTCTCGAAGGGGAGGGAGTAGCCCCTTCGGACGATCTGTAAAACCCACCTGTCCTTGGAATCCCAGTGGGGCAGATGATGGCGGATTCTGCCACCAACTGGTACCGGATGTCCCAACGGATTAGGAAGGTTTTGAGGCAGTGGAGGGGGACGGGGATGGCCTGGGCGGCCCGCTGACTCCCTAATCCACAAGCTCGGTGGATCCCGTGTCCGTTTCCGCACAGGGGCTGTACAGCATGCGTGGGTAGGTGGCCCAGTGGAAATGGACGCGGATGGGTGCCCCTTCCATAGCCACAAAAGGAGCGAGAGACGGACTGAGGGGGCGAGGAGCGGCTGTGAGGCCAAGGGCCGAGCCGTAGCCCTGGAATCCTTACAGTGCTCGAGCACTGAGTCTGCCTTGACTCCGAAGACACGAGTGCCATCAAAGTGCATTTCCATCAAGGATTGCTGGACCTCCACCGAAAAGCCAGAGGTCCTCAACCAGGCGTGGCGTCTCAGTGCCACTGCTGATGCAACCGATCTGCCTAGTGAGTCGGTCGTATTCAGCCCACAAAGTATCATGAACTTGGCTGCGTCTCTCCCATCTGTCATGGCTTGGGAGAGAACACTCCGGGCATCTCCCAGAACTTGAGGCAGCACTTGTGCGACCATATCCCAGAGAACATGGGAATAGTGGCCCAAAAGGCCCGCACTGCTAGGCTGGCAGAAGAAAAAGTATTTTTCCCTAAATTGTCCAGTCTTTTTGATTCCCTGTCCGTGGGAGCAGTAGGGAATGTGCCAGAGGATGAAGAAGCCTGGATGACAAGGCTCTCAGGCGTAGGGTGTTAGGTAAGGAAATTTGGGTCATTCGACGCAGGCTGATGGTGGCAGGCAATCGTCCTATTCACAGGAGCTCCTGTGCTGGGTTTGGACCAGGTCCCCAGTAGGACGTCCGTAAGTGCTTCATTGAAGTGAAGAAGGGGTTCCGAGCTGAAGGCACTAGGCTGAAGCACTTCGGTCAGGAGGTTAGGCTTGACCTCCACAGAAGGAAGCTTGAGGTTCAAAACCTCAGCCAGCCGGCTCACTACCACAGAAAAAAACACTCCCTCCTCCGTAGCCACGGTATGGAGATAAAACATGCCAGTGTCAGGGGATGTGTCCAGCCCACTGGCATCACCCAAATCCAGTACCCAGTCCAGTTCAGGCTCAAGATGGTCTTCTAAAGGGTCCCGCGACCCCTCTACACTATCCCTGTATCCATACCCATAGTAATAGGGTTCAGGATCAACCCTGGGCATAGCAGCGCCCATGGAAAACGGAATCGGTGTAGAGCGACATCGTTCCGGCTCTGGGTCGTCAGGAATGAGTATAGGGTTGACGTCGATAGTGGGCCCAATTGGCACCAGGATTGTCAACGTCTGACCAAATGATGGAGAAGGTTGCGTTGGTACGACCGGAGTCGGGACGGATCCGGAAGCGGATCCTGAGTTGCCCTCCGGAGTTGGGACCCAAGTCACTGACTTTGAACCCGAGGAGCCCCTTACCAACTCCCCTGGGCCCGAAGGCGGGTCAGGCTGCCCAAATATGAGGCCCATGACCTCAGAGAACTCCTTAAGTTGGACAGGGGTAGCCCCGGCTCCCAGAAAATCGGGGAGGCGCAGAGAGAACCCAGACTGAGGCTCCGAGGATGGAGGCCTAGAGCATCGAAGCTCGGCCCGCGTCACGTCGTGCGATCGACAGGGCAAAGTCGAAGAACGTTTTGCCTTCTTCGACTTCTTCTTCTTACCCGAATGTCCAGATGACTTGGACGAAGAAGAATGGTGGTGACTCCACGACCGGTCTCCTGACCTTCCTCTCGAACGGGAATGACGCAGAGTCGTGTGTCGGGCCGCCATGAGCTTCAGGGACCGCTCCCTCAAAGCTTTCGGGTTCATAGACCGACACTCAGAGCACGACTTCAGGTCGTGGTTGCGCTCCAAACACCAGAGGCACACGAGGTGCGGATCCGTCACCGACATCCTGTGGTGACAGGAGTCACAGGGCTTAAATCCGGTCTTATGGGACATCCCTCGACGCGAACCAAAACTCATCAAAAAAGGAATACGACAAAATGTCCCAGTTAGTCAAAAAATAACTGGGGTAGCTCTTCTTCAGATCTGCGTGTAGGCTGGCACGGAAAGAAAAGAATTGACATCAGCACACCAGGGTAGCACCTATAAACGACCGTGACGTCATCACGGCGGCCACAACGCCCTCGGAGTCGACCAACGACACCTAACAGGGGTACTGCTCAAAGAAAAAAAATCTCCAGATCCAGTCAGATACCTGGGGAAATTCTAAGGTAAGGAATCTAAGGTAAGGAATCTGCAACTAGAATTCACTATCAGATTGGAATATTACAAAAAGAGGACCAGGGCGGTGGAACCCAACAGTGGATTCTGTATGAAGAGGACCTGCAAAAGAAAGGGACAGAGTCCAGTCCACACAGGAGTGTCCAGGTGGGACAGGAGGCAATGTCCACCCTTCCGCGGGTGAAGATCTGGGTCAATGGTGGTAGATGAAATTCAGCTGCGGAGTCCTGGAGCTCCAGAGGAGTCCCTGAAGTCACCTAGGAGCTGCCCCTTGACAGTCTCCAGATTGCAGATGGGTCATTGGTCAGGAGGACCACCAACAAGCACAAGCAAATGCAACTGGAGCTGTTTGAGATTTGCAGAACTGGAGAGGACCAGCAAGGTCCTGGGGACTCGACCCGTGGAGGCGAGACTGAGCTGACCCTCAGAAGACAAGAGAGCCAGCAGAACCAGTTGGAGCCTCCACGCGCAACCCATTGGCAGCAGGCACAATAATTCGCATTGAGGCCCAAGCAGCACACCTGAAGAGGAGTCCCACATCGCTGGAGCAGCTGCAGAGGTAGAGTGCCGAGGGCGGGGTCTACTTGGAGGCTGAAGATCCCTTGGATCAAGAGTCAGGAAGCCTTGGTTGCTGCAAAAGTCACCGTACACAGGGTCTTTGTCTTAGAGGGAGAGGCAAGGACTTACCATCTCCCAAGTTAGACGGCAGACAGGATCCCTCAGAACCACTACCTGTGTTGGAGAATCTTCGCAGGTCTAGAGGACAGCAGATCCCAGCAGCCGGACATGCCTGCAGATGCAGGAGAATGACTTCTTCACTCCACGGGAGATTCCTTCGTGCTTCCTTGGTGCAGCTGAAGTCTTTCTGACTCCAGAGGATGCACGGCTGTAGAAAAGTTGAAAGTTGCTGACAGTAGCAGCAGAAACAATGTTGCAAGGAGAGATCGTATCAGTGTTGCAGTCTTGTTCGGTTCCTGTGAAGTCCAGCAGTGATTCTGGTGGCCAGGAGCAGAAGAGGTTGTTGCCGTGGAGTCTTACATGCCAAATCTGGGGATCCACCCGCAAGAGAGTCCCTAAATAGCCAAAAAGGGGCTTGGTCACTCTGCAAGGTGACCACCTATCAGAGGGAGTCACTTGACGTCACTTCCCTAACCTCACCAGTCAGATCCTCACAGGGTCCACTGCCCATCTTGTTTTCAAGATGGCAGAATCAAGTGGCCACCTGGAGGAGCTCTGGGCACCAAACCTGGGGTGGTGGTGGACATGGGAGTGGTCACTCACATTTCCTTTGTGCAGTTTCACACCAGAGCAGGGACCGGGGGTCCCTGGACTGCAGCAAACTGGATTATACAAGGAGGCAACAAATGTGACCTTCAAAGCAAACTCGTGGCATGGGGAGGCTAATCTCTCCAGCCTGGAACCACCCATTTCCAAAGGAGAGGAGGTTGCACGCCTCTCCCACAGAAAATTATTTTGTTCTGCCTTCCCCTGCTTGAGCTGGTCAAGCAGCTGGAGGGTAGAATCCTGTCTGAGGGGTTGCAGCAGCGTGGGCTACTCACAGAGCCTGAAAGATTGGTAGAAGCAATACTGGGGGGTCCTCTAAGAAGTCTCCAGAGTGCATGGAATCATGCCACTAATATAGGCATCAGTATTGGGGTATGATTCAAACATGTTTGATATCAAACATGTCTATGTTCGGAGTTACCGTTATGTAGATTGACCATAGGTAGTGACATATGGCCAGTACATAGCTAAAATGGCTTCTCTGCACTTACGAAGTCCAGGGAATTGGAACTGGAGTTTTGTAGGGGCACCTCTGCTCCTGCATGGGTGCACACACACACACACACACACACACCGGCCCCACCTTAAGGCTGGAAGGGCCTACCATAGAGGTGACTTACAGTGAACTGGTGTAGTGACCAGCAGTGAAAGGATGCATGCACCAATGGCAGGCCTTCAGACACAGTTTGCATGGGCTCCCATGGGTGGCATAATATAAGGTGCAGCGAATGGGGGACCCTGGCTGTACCAATGCCCTGGGTACCTAAGTACCATACAGGGACTTACAGGGGTACACCAGTATCCCAATGGCACCAAATAAATTCCATGCATTCTTCAACAAGTGATCTGTTTTCAGCTGGAGGGTTGTATATGACATTCATTCTGAGATTACAGACCTTCAATGCAGCAATATCAAGAGACAGACAATGGAAGCAGTGAAAGTGCTCTTAGGAAGTAGTTTTCAGTTGAGGTTATTCCTTGGGATTACTCATACTCCACCGCCATGCCTGACTTCACAATTATATTTCAGAATGGAATAGTGTGGAGAAGAAGGTGGTCTAGGATAATGTTTGAAAGGTAATTGAGGCATGCACAGTGAGAACCATCATATGCTGGCTGAAATTCACAACTGTGTCTGAAAGCTGCAGTCAGAGGTCACCTGCAGAGGAGTAAATATGCAGAAAACAACGTAGCGATGAAAGAATGGATTTAGAGATGGGGTTGTAAAGATCATGGAGGTCATTACAACATTGGCGGTAAAAGCCGCATACCGCCGTGCAGAAGACTGTCAACACACCGCCGCGGCCGCGGAATTCCGCTACAGCTATTATGACCCACATTTCGGAATCTGCCAAAATTCAGACAACCACACAAGTCCGCCACACCAAAGGTCAGCGATAAACTGGCAAAAACAAAACCTCCACCGTCACGCCAACAGAAATACGCCCACACTATCACGACACACGAATCCACGCGGCGGTCTTTCAACCGCGGTATTCCATTGGCGGTGCACACCGCTGCGCTCAAAATACACACACTCTTACAAAACACTACCACATTGGACAATTTGAAATACACACACCTGATACACATACACACACCACTCCCACACACCCAATACAATATAAAACACACACCCACATCACCCACAAACCCCTACGACCACAATTACGGAGAGAAGGCCAGAGAGAGAGCACCAGCAAGAACAACAGCATCCACAGGCACAAAACACCATCACCCATAGAACTTCCACGCACCTCACACAACATACCACTACATATCAGCATACATATCACCACACACTCCACCCCACACATCACCTACACCACCCCATGGCACGGCAAAGACACCCCAGGTCCTCAGAGGAGGAGTTCAGGGTCATGGTGGAGGAAATCGTCCGGGTAGAGCCACAGCTACTCGGAGCACAGGTGCAGCACACCCCCATTGCAAGGAAGATGGAGCTATGGCGTAGAATAGTGGACAGGGTCAACGCAGTGGGACAGCACCCAAGAAATCAGGAGGACATCAGGAAGAGGTGGAACGACCTACGGGGGAAGGTGCATTCCGTGGTCTCAAGACACCACCTGGTGGTTCAGCGGACTGGCGGCGGACCCCCACCTCCTCCCCCACAACTAACAACATGGGAGGAGCAGGTCTTGGAGATTCTGCATCCTGAGGACCTCGCAGGAGTAGGTGGAGGAATGGACTCCGGTAAGTCACATCTTAACTATTACAACCCCCACCCTACCTGCATGCTATCACATACCCCCACCCTCACCCTCAGCACCCCAACTCCTCACATATGTCCCAATATCACAAACCAACCATCCCAACACCAAGCCCTGCATGCAACAACAAAGCATGGACACCCATCACTAAAGCATGGCCACTGCACATACCCATACAACCCCCTAAACCATCCTCACAAAGGTCTCACACAGGAATGCAAGCACTGGGGTACACGGTCACCCACCCATTGCACACCATGACACACACAGATGTAATAACCATCCTTTTATACCCCTGAAGGACCTCTACCCAACGTCACCAGACAGGTGGGTCCACACATGTCCACACCACCAACAGAAGAGGCCCACAGTGATGACAGCACCTCTGACCAACTGGATCTAGATGACCAGCCCGGCCCATCAGGGACCTCGGGACAGTCGGTTCCCATCACACAGTCACAGGCCACTACAGACCTTCCACCCTCTGGAAACACCAGCACAGCACCCACCCAGCGGGCCCATACCTCCGTCCCCAGGACATGTCAATCAGCTGTGTGTCCACCACTACAGGGAACCCAGGATAACCCACCACCCCAACAACAACAGGGACCTGGGGGCAGTGGTAGTGGGCACACAGTCCAGGGGACGGAGGCCCAGGAACACAGGGGAACTGGGAGGGCTGCTGTGCGACAGGGGGCGGACAGGCCAAGGGAACCCACTCTCCACTAGGCCCTCTCCTCCATCATGGGAGCCTACCACCCACCACTCCCAGGAGACGATGGCAACTACTGGCCAAGTTTCAGGAGACCCAGCGCCTGCAGGAGGAACAGTATATGGGCTTCAGGGAGGAACTCAGAACCATCAGCTCCACCCTGGGCACATTCGTAGGGGTGCTGAAGGAACTAGTGAACACCAGGAGGGACACTGTGGCACAACAAGGGGCCCCTGACACTAGCATGGACGATGAACAGCCCACCACCTCTGCCGGCGCTAGTGGACAGGAGGCACCGCCACAGGACCACCACACCAGCACCCCACCCCCCTGCAAAGGGAGAACCACCCCGCAAACGGTCCCTGAGATCCAGGACAAAGACAGAGCACGATGCCAAGACCCCAGCCAAGAAATGAGACCACCCTGATTGTCATCCTACTGTCCCACTTTGTCACCCTGTCCATACTGAAACTGCCCCAGCTCCACTTCCTATGCCCATATGGGCAATGCACCTGTGAGACTAATAGACTGGACTCTGCCATGGACAATCCTCCGCCATCACCCCTCACCATTTCACTACCCCCTCCAATATTGAGCACTTAAATAAACACACTTAAAGCACAAAACAATCTGGAGACTGTCTGTGATTTCGAAATAGTGTATTAGCAATTACAGTGACAAAATGCTCTTTCAAGTTGAATGTCAACATACCTATGTCACACAGCTCTAGTCAATAAGGAATCTAAGCAGATGTCACACAGTGGGACCCACATCTGTGAAATCGTAAGGGAAAGTGACAACTCAGTGACCATACACTGGGTGAAAACGACAGACAGTAGAGAGGTAGTAGTGTTAAAGTATATGTAGTAGGCAGCTCTGTATTCTTACCTGTGTCTCACTGGAAATATTGCTGGATCACTGAGTCCCTGTTGTGCATGGCTTCTTCCCCTGCTTCCTCGTCTTCACTGTCCACAGGCTCCACAGCTGCAACAACACTGCCATCTGGACCATACTCCTGCAGAAAAGGCACCTTTCGTCGCAAAGCCAAGTTATGAAGCATACAGCAGGCCACGATGATCTGGCACACCTTCTTTGGTGAGTAGAATAGGGATCCACCTGTCATATGGAGGCACCGGAACCTGGCCTTCAGGAGGCCGAAGGTCCGTTCGATCACCCTCCTAGTTCACCCATGGGCCTCACTGCAGCGTTCCTCTGCCCTTGTCCTGGGATTCCTCACTGGGTCAGTAGCCATGACAGGTTGGGGTAACCAGAGTCACCTGCAAATGGTGAGGGACAACTGTTAGACACGCACTAACCTGGAGGGATATCCCCAGACCCAGACAACCATTCCCACTGACTTGCTTCCAGGTGCTCACCTAACAGCCACACACGGTGCCTCTGGAGTTGACCCATTACATAAGGGATGTTGCTATTCCGCAGGATGTAGGCGTCATGCACTGAGCCAGGGAACTTGGCACTCACATGGGAGATGTACTGGTCTGCCAAACATACCATCTGTACATCCACAGAATGATAACTCTTCAGGTTTCTGTGCACCTCTTCACTTCTGTGGGGGGGGGGAAACCAAAGCCACATGTGTCCCATCAATGGCACCTATGATGTTGGGGATGTGACCCAGGGCATAAAAATCACCTTTCACTGTAGGCAAATCCTCCACCTGAGGGAGAACAATGTAGCTCCGCATGTGTTTCAGCAGGGCAGACAACACTCTGGACAATAATTTGGGAAACATAGGCTGGGACATCCTTGATGCCATGGCCACTGTTGTCTGAAAGGAACCACATGCAAGGAAATGGAGCACTGACAGCACCTTCACTTGAGGGGGGATTTCTGTGGGATGGTGGATTGCTGACATCAGGTCTGGCTCCAACTGGGTACACAGTTCCTGGATTGTGGCACGGTCAAGCCTGTACGTGATAATCAAATGTTGCTCCTCCATTGTCGACAGGTCCACCAACGGTCGGTACACCGGAGGATGCCGCCATCTCCTCACATGTCCCAGCGGACGGTGCCTATAAAGGACAACAGCGATCACAGAGTCAAACAACTCAGAGGTACGTACCCACAGTTTACACAGAACACCTAGCATACACAAAAGGTGGCCTAGGTATGAGTGACGCAGTTGGTAATGAAGCCATGTGGGCCCCTGAAATGGCGGCTGCCTGACCTGTAAAGTGGGACAATGGGATGTGAGGTAACTGTGCTGACGTTGTACACTGTTGCGGTAGGCGGTCGAAGACTGCGGCGCAATGCTGCATTGGTTAACATTGGACCTTATGGGTCCCAGGAGCGAATGGCAATGTACGCCGGCGGTGACGGTACGCACCACCGCGGATGTGACCGCCATTTTCTATCACTTCAATCACTCGATACCTGATCTTCGACAGGAGAGGAGCTACACTGCAAGTGCTGCTGTGACCTCGGTCTGGAAGAGACAATGGCTCGAGTGTCTGGGGAAAGGGCCCCTGCCTTCACATCGGAGGAGTTGGAGAAACTCGTGGATGGGGTCCTCTCCCAGTACACACTACTCTAAGGTACTCCAGACAAACAGGTAAGTACACTGGGAGCATGATGTATGCCACATGGCAAGGGTAGGGATGGGGGCCAATCACTTTGACGGTGCAGTTGGTAATAACTTCTCTTTTCCCCTGTACATTTCATGTAGGTCAGCGCCCACCAGAAGAAAGATATTTGGTGTGCCATCGCCACGGTCGTCCGGACCCTGGGGGTCTACCACAGACGGAGCACACACTGCTGGAAAAGATGGGAGGACATTCGCCGCTGGAGCAAGAAGACGGCGGAGGCTCAGCTGGGGATGGCCTCCCAACGTGGGAGGGGTGCCCGTCACACCATGACCCCCCTGATGTTCAGGATCCTGGCGGTGGCCTACCCGGAGTTGGATGGGTGCTTGAGGGCATCACAGCAGACACAAGGGGGTGAGTACACTCTCATTCTGCTGACTTTGCACGCAGTGGGTGTCTGGGTGTGGGAGGAGGGCTGTGGGTTTCCCTAGGCAAGGACGAGTTCCGTAGGCAAGGCCCCTCAGGCCATGTGGCACCCCAGCCCACCTCTGTAGAGTGCCAAGTACAGGTAGTCATGCCCCTGTGTCATCTATGTGTGCAGAGGTCGTCCATAGCCTTGTAGGCCATTTCCCAGCAATTGAACAGTGGAGCCCAAGAGCGCGGCGTAGTGCAGGGGGCTTCTGTGTCTGTCGTGTCCGCCAAAGGTAGCGGTAATGCATGCACTGAACATGTCTTTCCTCTGTCTTCCCCCCCTTTTTGTGGTCTACCTGTTCTTGTGTGCATTAGCATCATCAGGCGGAGGAGCCGGTGCAACGGAGCACGAGGGAGCTGCCTCCCACATGGCCCTGGAAGGCGACACTACGGAGTCTGAATTCACCAGTGGGACGGAGGGCGAGGGGAGCTCCACGGCGGGGACAGGAGCTGACACCAGCGACACGGACTCGTCCTCTGATGGGAGCTCCCTTGTGGTGGGGGCAACATCTGTGCCCCCCACATCTACAGGTACAGCCACCACCCCCCCCTACCAGCACCGCCCTCCCAGCAGCCCCTCAGCCTTTGCCCCGTGCCCGCTCACCCAGAAGGGTGGGCATCACCTTCGCCCCAGGCACCTCAGGCCCTGCCCCAGTCACCCCTGCTGCCCTCAGTGAGGAGGCCATTGACCTCCTCAGGTCCCTCACTGTTGGGCAGTCTACCATTTTGAATTCCATCCAGGGTGTAGAGAGGCAGCTGCAACAAACCAATGCATTCCTGGAGGGCATTCATTCTGGTCAGGCGGCCCTTCACCGATCTTTTCAGACTCTGGCCTCAGCACTGATGGCAGCCATTGTCCCCGTCTCTAGCCTCCCCCCTCCAACTTCCTCAACCCCGACCCAATCCCCTATACCTCAGCCTATCCCAAGCACACCTACAGACCAACATGCACACACGTCAACACACAAGGGAAGCTCAGGCAAACATAAGCACCACACATCCCACAGGCACTCACGCAAGCATCACACACATGCAGACACACCAACATCCACTGCCTTCACTGTGTCCCCCTCCTCCTCGTCTCCCTCCTCCCTCCCAGTCTTGTCTACACTCACACCTGCATGCAGTACCTCTACAACCACTACGTCCCTCTCCAGCACACCCACCACCACACCCCACTCATGTTCAGTCACCACCCCCACTACCATTCACACGTCCCCTCTGTCCGACCCCAGTGTGTCTGTGACGCCCCCTCCCAAGATACACAAACTCAGGCACACACCCACCCAACAGCCATCCACCTCACGACAGCCTCCAGCACATGCACCTTCACCCAAAGTCACCAAAAGTACACCTCCTACAACCACCACCTCTTCCTCCACTCCCAAACCCCCTCCAGCTACACGTCCCAGTGTCTCCAAAAAACTTTTCCTGTCCACCCTTGACCTCTTTTCCACACCTCCCCCACCCCGTCCGTCTCATAGGTCCCGAACTAGCACCTCAGCCCCAACATCTCCGGGACCAGTGGTGCCAGTAGTCACCGGAATCTGGAGTGCACAGGCCACCAGGGCAGCCAGTGTGGCACGGAGCCACAGCACAGACAGTCCCCCACCTGTGAAGCATCAGAAGTTGGCCAGTGCCCGGCGGGAGAGGGGGAAGACTCAAGCCAACAAAGCCGCTCCCAGGGGTCCCGTTGGGAGTGTGAAGTCAGCTGTGACACCTTCCAAGGTGGGGAAGGGCCACAAGAAACCCGGCAAGTCTGGGAACAGCTGCACAGTGGGGAAGACCGCCATCATCCCAGCTGGCCAGGAGGCCACCGCCAGCACCAGCCCAGCTGCCCAGGAGGCCAGCACCAGCCCAGCTGCCCAGGAGGCCACCGCCAGCACCAGCCCAGCTGCCCAGGAGGCCACCGCCAGCACAAGCCCAGCTGGGCCATGAAGGACCGCCAGCCCCACTGGGCCACGAAGGACCGCCAGCAGCTGAGACCCTGCAATGGAGACTGGCATCTGAGGCACCTCTGAACAGGACACCGCCATCTGAAGCACCGCTGAACAGGGCACCGCCATCTGAGGCACCGCTGAACAGGGCACCGCCATCTGAAGCTGAACAGGGCACCGCCATCTGAGGCACTGATGAACAGGGCACCGCCATCTGAGGCACCGCTGAATAGGGCACCGCCATCTGAAGCACCACTGAACAGGGCACCACCATCTGAAGCACCTCTGAACAGGGCAACGCCATTTGAGGCACCGCTGAACAGGGCACCGCCATCTTAAGCACCACTGAACAGGGCACCGCCATCTGAAGCACCGCTAGCCCATGAGCGGCAGGGGCACTGACGCAACTGAGTCCGTCACGGGGTGAATGATGCACTCTGGGCACCATGCCCCCTCCAGAACCAGTGAAGACTGCCATCCACTACCTGTCCTTAAAAGGATGAAGCACTCTGGGCACCATGCCCCCTCCAGAACCAGTGCAGACTGTCATCCACATGTGAGACTGTGGCTTTGCACTCCCCAGGATTGAACAGTGGGCAACCCACCCACTGTAGAGACTTGAGAGACTGTGGCTTTGCACTCCCCAGGATGGAACAGTGGGCAACCCACCCACTGAAGAGACTTGAGAGACTGTGGCTTTGCACTCCACAGGATTGAACAGTGTGCAACCCACCCACTGTAGAGACTTGAGAGACTGTGGCTTTGCACTCCCCAGGATTGAACAGTGGGCAACCCACCCACTGTAGAGACTTGAGAGACCGTGGCTTTGCACTCCCCAGGATTGAACAGTGGGCAACCCACCCACTGTAGAGACTTGAGAGACTGTGGCTTTGCACTCCCCAGGATGGAACAGTGGGCATGTGACCCCCTCGTGGATTTGGCATCGTGCACTCAAGCGGCTGAGGTGCCCCCCTTTCCCTCCCCCTGAGGTGCCTATTTTCTTGCTCTCTGATGCCCCTGCAGTGTTCTCTCCGTCATGGTCGGGGATCTTGTGTGGGCCTCGCCCATACCGTGTGGTCCCAGTGTTCCACGGACTATCTTAGTGCACTACCTGGACTACTATGCTTGGTATATATTTTGTACATGGTGTATATATATATTTCTGCCTACTTGTTTTTAATATATTACAATGGTTACATTAATTTTCTATTATCTTTGCATTCTTCCAGGGGGTTTGGGGGGTGTTACTGTGATGTATAGATTTGCATCTGTGTGTGTTGTAGTGGGTGAGGGTGTTGCGTGTGTGTGTCCCTGTTTTTTGCCTCCCCCTCCCCTGTTTCGTAGGTGCAGTACTCACCGTGGTCTTCGCCGCCGGCGTTCGTGCTCCTGGTAGAGGAGCAGGAAGACTATCGCAGGGAGAATTTGGAGTTCCGGTTCCATGGTGTCCTCGTTCCTCGTGGGGTGTGTAGAGGTGAGCGTTTTCCCTTCGAAATTCCTGTTTCCGCCGTGTTTTTATCCGCGGTGAATCCGCCCCAGAAAAGCTGGCGGATTGGCCTGTCATAATAGTGTGGGCGGTACATTGTCTCCCGCCTGTCTGTTGGCGGTGACCACCGCGCTGTTTCTTTGTACCGCTGTGGCGGTCGGAGTGTTAAAGTGGATGTCTTTGTTGGCGGTTTCCGCCACAGTCGTAATTGCAATTTTTTTACCGCAGGCCTGTTGGCGGTTTTACCGCCGCTTTAACACCGTCCGCCAGGGTTGTAATGACCACCCATGTCTTCCAGTGCAGAGACCCTTTGGTTTCAGTTTGGAAATATGTGTTATTGAACGTGAAACAAGTGACTGCTATTTCATCTAACACACATTTCTAGGATGTGCTTTTGCTCTCCAAGTTTGTCATGAAGTTATGATAACCAAAATCGAGCAAAACATATTCAGTGATCTTTATGTTAAGGAGCTATTCCAGGACCGTTATAAACATCATGACTGTTTCCCTTCACTGTTCCACTATTGTAGTCATTTAAATTACTTGTTTTTCACTTGTTTTAGGTGTCTTCATTTTAGTGTTAGGTTCTCAAAACCATAAAGGCAAGTTCAATTTTGTGTAGGCCAAAACTCAATTTTTTGCTCGATCAATGGCCTGTTTACCTTTGACCTAAATACTGTCTGTCCTTATATTTCATTTAACTTGTGAATGTGCCAAGTCATCCAAGCAATGACTGATAAACACCTAAGGCAACATTAATATGAGACATGTTCCCTGTTATCTATGTCTAAAGGTCAGACAGTGAATGCTTAAACTAAACATCAGCCAAAGACAGTGCAAGTGATTAGGGTCTCCTTTATAGAATTGTTGTATATTCCTCATGCTGATTCATAATGGTTATGTCTGGAATGAAGTGGAAATTCCTCAATGTAGATCATAAGTCAGTAGTCAGCTGTGTATAAGCCCCATGAATTGACCACTGAAAGAGAATCAAACTTCTCCCAGGTTGCAGATCCACCCACAGATGCAGAGGGGCACAGCACCAGATTCCACCTTAACTGAAGTCTCCAGCAAGACTCTCCGAGTCTCTTCGAAGCATTTGGCCTTTACTGGATGGTTCCAGCATGGTGATCTCACACTGGTACATTTTTCTTGCCCCTGTCCTCAAAATAGCCGGCAAGCTATCTAAACAGACCCTGTTGTCGCAGATATATGCACCACCTCTGAAAACTCAAGAAATAGGTTTATTTATTCATCTGCTAGAAATAGCATAGCACCTAGAGACAGCACAGTGAGGGAGTTAAGGGATACAATTGCGATGTTAGCATTTTTCACTGTTGTATTCACAGTTCTTGAAAAGCTTAGCTGCTTTCAATTCTTATCTTCTGAAATGTTACAAAACAATATTGTGTGCACTAACTTCAGGAGTTTTTTAATTGCTATTTTAAAATAAATATGTTGAAATACATATTCCATTTCTAGTGTTCCTTGAGTGTGTAACTCATTGATGAACTCACTGCTCCCTGTTAGTAACCCAGAAAGCATGGACTCACGTTAGCAGGTATGCTTAGTGGGTCGTGTGGGGCTACAGTAAGGTGGAATTCACTACTCATGGTTGGTACACTAAACTCAGTATCCTTGCATCTATGGATTGGAAATCCAAACCTTGTAGAGCTACGCACAGACTTTGTTTACATAAAAAACGCAAATTTAGTGCATTCAATGGTGAATAACAATCAAAGGCAAATGTGAGGTAATGAAAATGTCACTTACCCAGTGTACATCTGTTCGTGGCATCAGTCGCAGTAGATTCGCATGTTCTGCAATAGCTCGCCATCTGGTGTTGGGCCGGAGTGTTACAAGTTGTTTTTCTTCGAAGAAGTCTTTCGAGTCACGGGACCGAGTGACTCCTCCTTTTGTCTCCATTGCGCATGGGCGTCGACTCTATCCTCGATTGTTTTTCCCCGCAGAGGGTGAGGTAGGAGTTGAATTGTAGTAATAGTGCCCATGCAATGGAGTGACTAAGTATGCACCTATTTAAGGTTGAGATGATACATATATAAATAATTGAAGGTAACTTCCAAACTGCTACAGGCTCCCGGGGAGGCGGGTGGGCACATGCGAATCTACTGCGACTGATGCCACGAACAGATGTACACTGGGTAAGTGACATTTTCAGTTCGATGGCATCTGTCGCTGTAGATACGCATGTTCTGCATAGACTAGTAAGCAGTTATTTCCCCAAAAGCGGTGGATCAGCCTGTAGGAGTGGAAGTAGTCTGAAATAATGTCCTTAATACGGCTTGACCTACGGTGGCTTGTTGTGCGGATAACACGTCTACACAGTAGTGCTTGGTGAATGTGTGAGGCGTAGACCATGTGGCTGCCTTACATATTTCTTGCATTGGGATGTTTCCTAGAAAGGCCATGGTAGCACCTTTCTTTCTGGTTGAGTGTGCCCTTGGTGTAATGGGCAGCTGTCGTTTAGCTTTAAGGTAGCAGATTTGGATGCATTTAACTATCCATCTGGCTATACCTTGTTTTGAAATTGGGTTTCCTGCGTGAGGTTTTTGAAATGCAATAAAGAGTTGTTTAGTCTTTCTGATGTTTTTTGTTCTGTCAATGTAATACATTAATGCTCTTTTGACATCTAATGTATGTAGTGCCCTTTCAGCTACGGTATCTGGCTGTGGAAAGAACACTGGAAGTTCCACTGTTTGATTTAGATGGAACGGTGAAATAACCTTTGGCAAAAATTTAGGATTGGTTCTTAGGACGACTTTATTTTTGTGTAGTTGTATAAAAGGTTCCTGTATAGTAAACGCCTGAATCTCGCTTACTCTTCTTAGGGAAGTAATGGCGATGAGAAATGCCACCTTCCAGGTTAGGAACTGTATGTCGCAGGAGTGCATGGGTTCAAAAGGTGGACCCATAAGTCTAGTTAGGACAACATTTAGGTTCCATGAAGGAACAGGTGGTGTTCTTGGTGGTATAATTCTCCTAAGGCCCTCCATGAATGCTTTAATGACTGGTATCCTATATAGGGAAGTTGAATAGGTAGTTTGCAGGTATGCAGATATTGCTGCAAGGTGAATCTTAATGGAAGAGAAAGCTAGGTTAGATTTTTGTAAGTGAAGCAAGTAACCCACTACCTGTTCTGGAGTTGTGTGTAATGGTTGTATTTGATTAATATGGCAGTAGCAAACAAACCTCTTCCATTTACTTGCATAGCAGTGCCTGGTGGATGGCCTTCTGGCTTGTTTTATGACTTCCATACATTCTTGGGTAAGTTGTAAGTGCCCGAATTCTAGGATTTCAGGAGCCAGATTGCTAGATTCAGCGATGCTGGATCTGGGTGTCTGATCTTTTGGTTGTGCTGTGTCAACAGATCTGGCCTGTTGGGCAATTTGATGCAGGGTACCACTGATAGGTCTAGCAGCGTTGTGTACCAGGGTTGCCTTGCCCAAGTTGGTGCTATCAATATGAGTTTGAGTTTGCTTTGACTGAGTTTGTTTACCAGGTAAGGAAGGAGAGGGAGAGGAGGAAAAGCGTAAGCAAATATCCCTGACCAGTTCATCCATAGGGCATTGCCTTGGGATTGTTTGTGTGGGTATCTGGATGCGAAGTTTTGGCATTTTGCGTTCTCCCTTGTCGCAAACAAGTCTATCTGAGGTGTTCCCCAGAGTTTGAAATAAGTGTTCAGAATTTGGGGGTGAATTTCCCATTCGTGGACCTGTTGGTGATCTCGAGAGAGATTGTCTGCGAGTTGATTTTGTATCCCTGGTATAAACTGTGCAATTAGGCGAATTTGGTTGTGAATTGCCCAATGCCAAATTTTTTGTGCTAGCAGGCTTAACTGCGTGGAGTGCGTCCCCCCCTGCTTGTTTAGATAATACATTGTTGTCATGTTGTCTGTTTTGACGAGAATGTATTTGTGAACTATTATTGGTTGGAAAGCTTTTAGTGCTTGAAAAACTGCTAGAAGTTCTAGGTGATTGATATGCAGTTTTGTTTGATGTACGTTCCATTGTCCTTGTATGCTGTGTTGATCGAGGTGTGCTCCCCACCCTGTCATGGAAGCATCTGTTGTTATTACGTATTGTGGCACTGGGTCTTGGAAAGGCCGCCCCTTGTTTAAATTTATGTTGTTCCACCACAGAAGCGAGAGGTAAGTTTGGCGGTCTATTAACACCAGATCTAGAAGGTGACCCTGTGCTTGAGACCACTGTGATGCTAGGCATTGTTGTAAGGGCCTCATGTGCAGTCTTGCGTTTGGGACAATGGCTATGCATGATGACATCATGCCTAGGAGTTGTAATACCATCTTTGCTTGTATCTTTTGTGTTGGATACATGCGTTGTATGATGGTGTTGAAATTTTGAATTCTTTGTGGACTTGGAGTGGCTACTCCTTTTGATGTGTCTATTATGGCTCCCAGGTATTGTTGTACCTTGCGTGGCAGAATTTTGGATTTTGTGAAATTGACGGTGAACCCTAGTTTGAAGAGGGTTTGTATGATATGATTTGTGTGATTTGAGCACTCTATTAACGAATGGGCCTTGATTAGCCAGTCGTCTAGATATGGGAACACATGTATCTGCTGCCTTCTTATGTGTGCTGCGACTACCGCTAGACATTTGGTAAAGACTCTTGGTGCGGTTGTTAATCCGAAAGGCAGTACCTTGAATTGGTAATGTATTCCTTTGAATACAAACCTTAGGTATTTCCTGTGCGATGGGTGTATTGGTATATGGAAATAAGCATCCTTGAGGTCTAAAGTTGCCATGTAGTCGTGCAGCTTTAGCAATGGCAATACTTCTTGTAGTGTGACCATGTGGAAGTGGTCTGATTTGATGAAAGTGTTCACTACTCTGAGGTCTAGGATTGGTCTCAGTGTTTTGTCCTTCTTTGGTATCAGAAAGTACAGTGAGTAAACTCCTGTGTTTATTTGTGTGTTTGGCACTAATTCGATTGCATTCTTTTGCAATAGTGCCTGCACTTCTATCTCCAGGAGATTGGAATGGTGTGTTGTTAAATTTTGTGCTTTTGGTGGTATGTTTGGAGGGAACTGTAGAAATTCTATGCAATAACCATGTTGGATAATTGCTAGAACCCAAGTGTCTGTAGTGATTTTCTCCCATGCTCTGTAATAATGACCTATTCGTCCCCCCACTGGTGTTGTGTGGAGGGGGTGAGTGACATGTGAGTCACTGTTTAGTCGTAGGGGTTTTGGGGCTTTGGAATCTTCCTCTATTTCTAGGGAATTGCCCTCCTCTATATTGTCCCCGAAAACCTCCTCTATACTGTCCTTGGTAACTGGACGGTGTGGCTTGTGAGGTGCTGGCTTGTGTGCTTTGACCCCGAAACCCCCCTCGAAAGGGCGTTTTACGGAATGAGCTGTAATTCCCTCTGCTCTGCGGGGAGTAGAGTGCGCCCATGGCTTTGGCAGTGTCCGTATCTTTTTTGAGTTTCTCAATCGCTGTGTCCACTTCTGGACCGAACAGTTCTTTTTCATTAAAAGGCATATTGAGAACTGCTTGTTGAATCTCTGGTTTAAATCCAGACGTTCGGAGCCATGCATGCCTTCTGATAGTTACAGATGTATTAATTGTCCGTGCAGCTGTATCTGCAGCGTCCATGGAGGAGCGGATCTGGTTGTTGGAGATGGCCTGTCCCTCCTCAACCACTTGTTTTGCCCTATTTTGTAAGTCCTTGGGCAGATGTTCAATGAGATGTTGCATCTCGTCCCAGTGGGCTCTGTCATAGCGCGCAAGTAGTGCCTGGGAGTTCGCGATGCGCCACTGGTTTGCAGCTTGTGCTGCGACTCTTTTACCAGCTGCATCAAACTTGCGGCTTTCTTTATCTGGGGGTGGTGCATCTCCAGATGTGTGAGAGTTGGCCCTTTTCCTAGCTGCTCCTACAACGACAGAGTCTGGTGGCAGCTGTGTAGTGATGAAAACCGGGTCCGTAGGAGGCGGCTTATACTTTTTTTCTACCCTTGGTGTGATTGCCCTACTTTTAACCGGCTCCTTAAAGATGTCTTTTGCGTGGCGGAGCATACCAGGGAGCATAGGCAGGCTTTGGTATGAGCTGTGGGTGGAGGAGAGTGTGTTGAATAAGAAATCATCCTCGACCTGTTCTGAGTGGAGGCTTACGTGGTGAAATTGTGCTGCTCTAGCCACCACTTGAGAGTACGCGGTGCTGTCTTCTGGTGGAGATGGCTTCGCAGGGTATGCCTCCGGACTGTTATCTGACACTGGGGCGTCGTATAGGTCCCATGCGTCCTGATCTTGGTCACCCTGGCTCATGGTGGTGTGAGCTGGGGAGTGTGATGGAGTTTGTGCTGGTGAAACGTCAATCACGGGCGGAGGTGAGGGTGGTGGTGTAACTCTTTTCACCACTTTTGGTTGTGGTGTTTGTTCCGTCTGGAACTCCAACCTCCTCTTTCTCCTAATGGGGGGAAGGGTGCTTATTTTTCCTGTCCCCTGCTGAATGAAGATACGCTTTTGCGTATGGTCCACATCAGTTGCTTGTAGCTCTTCCTCAAACCTATGCTTCTGCATTTGGGAGGTTAGCGAGTGCCCTTCTGTATAAGAGCCTGTAGCTGGGTCGCTTGCAGTTTGTTTCGGCATCGAAACTTTGTCTGCGTGTTTTTTCGGCTCCGAGGTGACTTTTTTCCTTTTCGGGGCCGAAACCTCTCGGCGTCGATCTGTTTCTGTGCCGCTGTCTCGGCGTCGAGCCGTGTCCACACCGGCATCACGGTGTCGAGGCTTGTCTCCAGCACTTTCTCGGTCCCGAGAAGGCTGCGTGCCGGTGTCTCGACCGGAGTCGGACGATCTCGGCACTGTTTGGGCCTTTTTCGGTGCCGATGGTCGGTCACCGAATTTATGGGTCGAGCCATGGCCTGGTGGCAGTGGCGTCCCCTGGGCCTTGTAAATGTTTCTCTGTGTGGTTTTCGACGTCTTACTCACGGTTTGTGTATCGTCGAATCCTTCGGAGTCGGAGTCTTGGATCGAGAAGGTACCTTCCTCTTCCTGTTCCTCGAACTCCCGTTGGGCTGTCGGTGCGGACGCCATCTGAAGTCTTCTGGCTCGACGGTCTCGGAGTGTTTTTCGGGACCGGAACGCACGACAGGCCTCGCAGGTGTCTTCGCTGTGCTCAGGTGACAGGCACAGGTTGCAGACCAAGTGTTGGTCTGTGTAGGGGTATTTATTGTGGCATTTGGGGCAGAAACGAAACGGGGTCCGTTCCATCGGCGTTCTTCAGCACGCGGTCGGGCCGACCAGGCCCCGACGGAGGATCGAAAAAACTACCCCGAAGGGCACCGGAGCTCTTCGATCTTCGATGCGGTGTTGAATGTAAGTACGCCGATCCCGAACGCAACAATACCGACGAAAATCTTCCGAAATTAGCTAATTTTCCGTTCCGAAACTCGGAGCGACAGGAACACGTCCGAACCCGATGGCGGAAAAAAAACAATCGAGGATAGAGTCGACGCCCATGCGCAATGGAGACAAAAGGAGGAGTCACTCGGTCCCGTGACTCGAAAGACTTCTTCGAAGAAAAACAACTTGTAACACTCCGGCCCAACACCAGATGGCGAGCTATTGCAGAACATGCGTATCTACAGCGACAGATGCCATCGAACACATAGATTTCATGCTGATGCAATAGGAGCTGGTGTATTCCGAGCTTCCCTTTCAAGCACTGTCTGCCCTTTACAATGAACTGCAGTTGGTTGTCAGTTCCACCAGGTCTGACATCACAGAAGTATGCTCTACCTAAAAGGAGAGTAAGCCAGTTGAGAGGGGCACTGGAATGATGACGTGAAAGAGATGAGGTGAGAGGTGTGGCAGCCGCAAAAGAGATGGGAGACCAGAAGAACCAGGAATGTTGAGGTGGTAGTTCTGAGATGACAACTGGGGCAAGCAGTGGAGGGGCAGCCAGGAACAAGGAGGAGACAACACACAGGGGAAGGGAGCAGTGTGAAGGAGTAAGGAAATGTGAACAATGTGAGCACACAATGGGAAGAAGCAACAGCCATGTGCAAGTCAAAAGCTATAAAACATACAAAAAGACAAACAACTTCCTGAAGTCAACACTGGAAGGCTACATGCCATCTAATCAAATCAAAGTGAGACTAAAATGCCCCTGAGTGTGAGAAACAAATAATAGGGAAGAAAACCTTAAAATAGGGAGCATGGAGCTACAAGAAACACCAAAACCATCGAATCAGGATCAAGGGGCAAGCCCAAAGCCCATTCAAAGTCTAAACAGTTAAAGGCTTTAGCGAAACCTAGAAATAAACGGCAAACTAGCTCTTCAGAAGTAACTGCATTTCCCTAGCTCCTGGGTAACTGCACTGAAGTCTATGCAGACAAAACATGCTATGTTTGAGAGGAATAAAATATACACACCTGCAGATTACTCCTATTAAAAAGATTAGAAGGCATAAGATGTCCATCTTATTTTGCAATTCGCGAATGTACAATTTCACTTTCTTTTGGAAACCCACACCCTCTACATCATAGAAGCACTGTGGAAAATAAAATAAAAACACACTTAATATTTCAAAACACAAGTAATTGCAGTTTTTTTAACATTTATTTGTGCACAGAAAGCTGGTTTGAAAACCAGCACTTGAATAAGTAAACTAAATGAAGAACACATAAATCATGCAGATGATAGCAGATGCCAATACTGTAGGAAAGTACCATCTTTCTCGGCATCTTACCCCAATTTTTACATGTATGTCAGTATGTTTTGGCCTGTCTCACTGGGATCCTGCTAGCCAGGACCCCAGTGCTCATAGTTTGTGGCCTGAATGTGTATACCTGTGTAGTGCCTAACTGTGTCACTGAGGCTCTGCTAATCAGAACCTCAGAGCTCATGCTCTCTCTGCCTTTAAAATTTGTCACTGTAGGCTAGTGACCACTTTTACCAATTTCAATTGGCATACTGGAACACCCTTATAATTCCCTAGTACATGGTACCTAGGTACCCATGGTATTGGGGTTCCAGGAGATCCGTGTGGGATGCAGCATTTCATTTTCCACCCATAGGGAGCTCAGACAAACCTTGACACAGGACTGCCACTGCAGCCTGAGTGAAATAACGCACACATTATTTCACAGCCATTTTCACTGCACATAAGTAACTTATAAGTCACCTATATGTCTAACCCTCACTTGGTGACGGTTAGGTGCCAAGTTACTTAGTGTGTGGGCAACCTGGCACTAGCCAAGGTGCTCCCACATTGTTCAGGGCAAATTCCCCGGACTTTGTGAGTGCGGGCACACCATTACACGTGTGCACTACATATACGTCAATACCTATATGTAGCGTCACCATGGTAACTCCGAACATGTCCATGTAACATGTCTAGGATCATGGAATTGTCACCCCAATACCTTTCTGGTATTGGGGGGACAATTCCATGCATCCCCGGGTCACTAGCACAGAACCCGGGTACTGCAAAACTTGCTTTCCGGGGCCTCCACTGCAGCTGCTGCTGCTGCCAACCCCTCAGACAGGTTTCTGCCACCCTGGGGCCTGGGCAGCCTGGTCCCAAGAAGGCAGAACAAAGGATTTCCTCTGAGAGAGGGTGTCACACCCTCTCCCTCTGGAAATAGGTGTGAAGGGCTGGGGAGGAGTAGCCTCCCCCAGCCTCTGGAAATGCTTTGATGGGCACAAAGGGTGCCCATCTCTGCATAAGCCAGTCTACACCGGTTCAGGGATCCCCCAGCCCTGTTCTAGCACGAAACTGGACAAAGGAAAGGGGAGTGACCACTCCCCTGACCAGCACCTCCCAGGAGAGGTGCCCATAGTTCCTCCAGTGTATCCCAGACCTCTGCCATCTTGGATTCAGAGGTGTGGGGGCACAATGGACAGCTCTGAGTGGCCAGTGCCAGCAGGTGACATCAGAGACCCCCTCTGATAAGTGCTTACCTTTCTCAGTAGCCAATCCTCCTTTCTGGGCTATTTAGGGTCTCTCCTCTGAGCTATTCCTCAGATAAAGAATGCAAGAGCTCACCAGAGTTCCTCTGCACTTCCCTCTTCGACTTCTGCCAACGATGGACCGCTGACTGCTCCAGGACGCCTGGATAACAGCAACAAAGTAGCAAGAAGACTACCAGCAACATTGTAGCGCCTCATCCTGCCGGCTTTCTCGACTGTTTCCTGGTGGTGCATGCTCTGAGGGCTGTCTGCCTTCACCCTGCACTGGAAGCCAAAAAGAAATCTCCTGTGACTCTGCTAACCAGAACCTCAGTGTTATGCTCTCTCTGCTTTTAAAATTGTCACTGCAGGCTAGTGACTAATTTTACCAAATCTGATTGGCACACTGGAACACCCTTATAATTCCCAAGTATATGGTACCTAGGTAAGCAGGGTATTGGGGTTCCAGGAGATCCCTATGGGCTGCAGCATTTCTTTTGCCACCTATAGGGAGCTCAGACAATCCTTACACAGGACTGCCAATGCAGCCTGAGTGAAATAACGTCCACGTTATTTCACAGCCATTTTACACTGCACTTAAGTAACTTATAAGTCACCTACATGTCTAACCCTCACTTAGTGAAGGTTAGGTGCAAAGGTACTTAGTGTGTGGGCACCCTAGCACTAGGCAAGGTGTCCCCACATTGTTCAGGGCAAACTCCCCAGACCTTGTGAGTGCAGGGACACCATTACACGCGTGCACTACATATAGGTCAATACCTATATGTAGCGTCACCATGGTAACTCCGGACATGGCCATGTAACATGTCTAGGATCATGGAATTGTCACGCCAATACCATTCTGGTATTGGGGACAATTCCATGCATCCCCGGGTCTCCAGCATAGATCCCGGGTACTGCCAAACTAACTTTCCGCGGTCTCCACTGCAGCTACCGCTGCTGCCAACCCCTCAGACAGGTTTCTGCCCCCCCTGGAGCCTGCGCAGCCTGGTTCCAGGAAGGCAGAACGAAGGATTTCCTTTGAGAGAGGGCGTTACACCGTCTCCCTTTGGAAATAAGTGTGAAGGGCCTGGGAGGAGTAGCCTCTCCTTGCCTCTGGAAATGCTTTGAAGGGCACAGATGGTGCCCTCCTTGCATAAGCAAGTCTACACTGGTTCAGGGATCCCCCAGCCCTACTCTGGCGGGAAACTGGACAAAGGAAATGGGAGTGACCACTCCCCTGACCAGCAACTTCCAGAGGAGGTGCCCAGAGCTCCTCCAGTGTGTCCCAGACCTCTGCCATCTTGGATGCAGAGGTGTGAGGGCACAATGGACAGCTCTGAGTGGCCAGTGCCAGCAGGTGACGTCAGAGACCCCTCCTAATAGGTGCTTACCTTTCTCTGTAGCCAATCCTCCTCTGTGGGCTATTTAGGGTCTCTCCTGTGGGCATCTCACCAGATAACGAATGCAAGAGCTCACCAGAGTTCTTCTGCACTTCCCTCTTCGAATTCTGCCAAGGATCGACCGTTGACTGCTCCAGCACGCCTGCATAACCGCAACAAAGTAGCAAGAAGACTACCATCAACATTGTAGCGCCTCATCCTGCCGGTTTCTCGACTGTTTCCTGGTGGTGCATGCTCTGAGGGCTGTCTGCCTTCACCCTGCCCTGGAAGCCAAAAAGAAATCTCCCGTGGCTCTGCTAACCAGACCCTCGGTGTTTATGCTCTCTCTGCTTTTAAAATTGTCACTGCAGGCTAGTGACAAATTTTACCAAATCTGATTGGCACACTGGAACACCCTTATAATTCCCAAGTATATGGTACCTAGGTATGCAGGGTATTGGGGTTCAGGAGATCCCTATGGGCTGCAGCATTTCTTTTGCCACCCATAGGGAGCTCAGACAATTCTTACACAGGACTGCCACTGCAGCCTGAGTGAAATAAAGTCACCGTTATTTCACAGCCATTTTACACTGCACTTAAGTAACTTATAAGTCACCTATATGTCTAACCCTCACTTAGTGAAGGTTAGGTGCAAAGTTACTTAGTGTGTGGGCACCCTGGCACTAGCCAAGGTGCCCCCACATTGTTCAGGGCAAATTCCCCGGACTTTGTGAGTGCGGGGACACCATTACACGTGTGCACTACATATAGGTCAAAACCTATATGTAGCGTCACTACTGTAACTCCGAACGTGGCCATGTAACATGTCTAGGATCATGGAATTGTCACCCCAATAACATTCTGGTACTGGGGGGTCAATTCCATGCATCCCCGGGTCTCCAGCATGGACCCCGGGTACTGCCAAACTAACTTTCCAGGGTCTCCACTTTTAGCTACCGCTGCTGCCAACCCCTCAAACAGGTTCCTGCCCCCCTGGGGCATGGGCAGCCTGGTCCCAGGAAGGCAGAACAAAGGATTTCCTCTGAGAGAGGGTGTTACACCCTCTCCCTTTGGAAATAGGTGTGAAGGGCCTGGGAGGAGTAGCCTCTCCTTGCCTCTGAAAATGCTTTGAAGGGTACAGATGGTGCCCTCCTTGCATAAGCAAGTCTACACTGGTTCAGGGATCCCCCAGCCCTGCTCTGGCGCGGAATTGGACAAAGGAAAGGGGAGTGACCACTCCCCTGAACAGCACCTCCCAGGGGAGGTGCCCAGAGCTTCTCCAGTGTGTCCCAGACCTCTGCCATCTTGGATGCAGAGGTGTGAGGGCACAATAGACAGCTCTGAGTGGCTAGTGCCAGCAGGTGACGTCAGAGACCCCTCCTGATAGGTGCTTACCTTTCTCTGTAGCCAATCCTCCTCTGTGGGCTATTTAGGGTCTCTCCTGTGGGTATCTCACCAGATAACAAATGCAAGAGCTCACCAGAGTTCCTCTGCACTTCCCTCTTCAACTTCTGCCAAGGATCGACCGCTGACTGCTCCAGGACGCCTGCTCCAGGACGCCTGCATAACCGCAACAAAGTAGCAAGAAGACTACCAGCAACATTGTAGCACCTCATCCTGCCGGCTTTCTCGAATGTTTCCTGGTGGTGCATGCTCTGAGGGCTGTCTGCCTTCACCCTGCACTGGAAGCCAAAAAGAAATCTCCTGTGGTTCTGCTAACCAGAACCTCAGTGTTTATGCTTTCTCTGCTTTTAAAATTGTCACTGCAGGCTAGTGACTAATTTTACCAAATCTGATTGGCACACTGGAACACTCTTATAATTCCCAAGTATATGGTACCTAGGTAAGCAGGGTATTGGGGTTCCAGGAGATCCCTATGGGCTGCAGCATTTCTTTTGCCACGCATAGGGAGCTCAGACAATTCTTACACAGGACTGCCATTGCAGCCTGAGTGAAATAACGTCCACGTTATTTCACAGCCATTTTACACTGCACTTAAGTAACTTATAAGTCACCTATATGTCTAACCCTCACTTAGTGAAGATTAGGTGCAAAGTTACTTAGTGTGTGGGCACCATGGCACTAGCCAAGGTGCCCCCACATTGTTCAGGGCAAATTCCCCGGACTTTGTGAGTGCGGGGACACCATTACACGTGTGCACTACATATAGGTCAAAACCTATATGTAGCGTCACTATTGTAACTCTGAACGTAGCCATGTAACATGTCTAGTATTATGGAATTGTCACCCCAATAACATTCTGGAATTGGGGGGACAATTCCATGCATCCCCGGGTCTCCAGCATGGACCCCGGGTACTGGCAAACTAACTTTCCGGGGTTTCCACTGCAGCTACCGCTGCTGCCAACCCCTCAAACAGGTTTCTGCCCCCTGGGGCCTGGGCAGCCTGGTCCCAGGAAGGCAGAACAAAGGATTTCAGCTGAGAGAGGGTGTTACACCCTCTCCCTTTGGAAATAGGTGTGAAGGGCCTGGGAGGAGTAGCCTCTCCTTGCCTCTGGAAATGCTTTGAAGGGCACAGATGGTGCCCTCCTTGCATAAGCAGGTCTACACTGGTTCAGGGATCCACCAGCCCTGCTCTGGCGCGAAACTGGACAAAGGAAAGGGGAGGGACTACTCCCCTGACCAGCATCTCCCAGGGGAGGTGTCCAGAGCTCCTCCAGTGTGTCCCAGACCTCTGCCATCTTGGATGCAGAGGTGTGAGGGCACAATGGACAGCTCTGAGTGGCTAGTGCCAGCAGGTGACATCAGAGACCCCTCCTGATAGGCGCTTACCTTTCTCTGTAGCCAATCCTCCTCTGTGGGCTATTTAGGGTCTCTCCTGTGGGTATCTCACCAGATAACGATTGCAAGAGCTCACCAGAGTTCCTCTGCACTTCCCTCTTCAACTTCTGCCAAGGATCGACCGCTGACTGCTCCAGGACACCTGCTCCAGGACGCCTGCATAACCGCAACAAAGTAGCAAGAAGACTACCAGCAACATTGTAGCGCCTCATCCTGCCGGCTTTCTCGACTGTTTCCTGGTGGTGCATGCTCTGAGGGCTGTCTGCCTTCACCCTGCACTGGAAGCCAAAAAGAAATCTCCCGTGGCTCTGCTAACCAGAACCTCAGTGTTTATGCTTTCTCTGCTTTTAAAATTGTCACTGCAGGCTAGTGACTAATTTTACCAAATCTGATTGGCACACTGGAACACCCTTATAATTCCCAAGTATATGTTACCTAGGTAAGTAGGGTATTGGGGTTCCAGGAGATCCCTATGGGCTGCAGCATTTCTTTTGCCATCTATAGGGAGCTCAGACAATTCTTACACAGGACTGCCACTGCAGCCTGAGTGAAATAACGTCCACGTTATTTCACAGCCATTTTACACTGCACTTAAGTAACTTATAAGTCACCTATATGTCTAACCCTCACTTAGTGAAGGTTAGGTGCAAAGTTACTTAGTGTGTGGGCACCCTGGCACTAGCCAAGGTGCCCCCACATTGTTCAGGGCAAATTCCCCGGACTTTGTGAGTGTGGGGACACCATTACACGTGTGCACTACATATAGGTCAAAACCTAGATGTAGCGTCACTATTGTAACTCCGAACGTGGCCATGTAACATGTCTAGTATCATGGAATTGTCACCCCAATAACATTCTGGTATTGGGGGGACAATTCCATGCATCGCTGGGTCGCCAGCATGGACCCCGGGTACTGGCAAACTAACTTTCCGGGGTTTCCACTGCAGCTACCGCTGCTGCCAACCCCTCAAACAGGTTTCTGCCCCCTGGGGCCTGGGCAGCCTGGTCCCAGGAAGGCAGAACAAAGGATTTCAGCTGAGAGAGGGTGTTACACCCTCTCCCTTTGGAAATAGGTGTGAAGGGCCTGGGAGGAGTAGCCTCTCCTTGCCTCTGGAAATGCTTTGAAGGGCACAGATGGTGCCCTCCTTGCATAAGCAGGTCTACACTGGTTCAGGGATCCACCAGCCCTGCTCTGGCGCGAAACTGGACAAAGGAAAGGGGAGGGACTACTCCCCTGACCGGCATCTCCCAGGGGAGGTGTCCAGAGCTCCTCCAGTGTGTCCCAGACCTCTGCCATCTTGGATGCAGAGGTGTGAGGGCACAATGGACAGCTCTGAGTGGCTAGTGCCAGCAGGTGACATCAGAGACCCCTCCTGATAGGCGCTTACCTTTCTCTGTAGCCAATCCTCCTCTGTGGGCTATTTAGGGTCTCTCCTGTGGGTATCTCACCAGATAACGATTGCAAGAGCTCACCAGAGTTCCTCTGCACTTCCCTCTTCAACTTCTGCCAAGGATCGACCGCTGACTGCTCCAGGACACCTGCTCCAGGACGCCTGCATAACCGCAACAAAGTAGCAAGAAGACTACCAGCAACATTGTAGCGCCTCATCCTGCCGGCTTTCTCGACTGTTTCCTGGTGGTGCATGCTCTGAGGGCTGTCTGCCTTCACCCTGCACTGGAAGCCAAAAAGAAATCTCCTGTGGCTCTGCTAACCAGAACCTCAGTGTTTATGCTTTCTCTGCTTTTAAAATTGTCACTGCAGGCTAGTGACTAATTTTACCAAATCTGATTGGCACACTGGAACACCCTTATAATTCCCAAGTATATGTTACCTAGGTAAGTAGGGTATTGGGGTTCCAGGAGATCCCTATGGGCTGCAGCATTTCTTTTGCCACCTATAGGGAGCTCAGACAATTCTTACACAGGACTGCCACTGCAGCCTGAGTGAAATAACGTCCACGTTATTTCACAGCCATTTTACACTGCACTTAAGTAACTTATAAGTCACCTATATGTCTAACCCTCACTTAGTGAAGGTTAGGTGCAAAGTTACTTAGTGTGTGGGCACCCTGGCACTAGCCAAGGTGCCCCCACATTGTTCAGGGCAAATTCCCCGGACTTTGTGAGTGTGGGGACACCATTACACGTGTGCACTACATATAGGTCAAAACCTAGATGTAGCGTCACTATTGTAACTCCGAACGTGGCCATGTAACATGTCTAGTATCATGGAATTGTCACCCCAATAACATTCTGGTATTGGGGGGACAATTCCATGCATCGCTGGGTCGCCAGCATGGACCCCGGGTACTGGCAAACTAACTTTCCGGGGTTTCCACTGCAGCTACCGCTGCTGCCAACCCCTCAAACAGGTTTCTGCCCCCCTGGGGCCTGGGCAGCCTGGTCCCAGGAAGGCAGAACAAAGGATTTCCTCTGAGAGAGGGTGTTACACCCTCTCCCTTTGGAAATATGTGTGAAGGGCCTGGGAGGAGTAGCCTCTCCTTGCCTCTGGAAATGCTTTGAAGGGCACAGATGGTGCCCTCCTTGCATAAGCAAGTCTACACCGGTTCAGGGATCCACCAGCCCTGCTCTGGCGCGAAACTGGACAAAGGAAAGGGGAGGGACTACTCCCCTGATCAGCATCTGCCAGGGGAGGTGTCCAGAGCTCCTCCAGTGTGTCCCAGACCTCTGCCATCTTGGATGCAGAGGTGTGAGGGCACAATGGACAGCTCTGAGTGGCCAGTGCCAGCAGGTGACATCAGAGACCCCTCCTGATAGGTGCTTACCTTTCTCTGTAGCCAATCCTCCTCTGTGGGCTATTTAGGGTCTCTCCTGTGGGTATCTCACCAGATAACGAATGCAAGAGCTCACCAGAGTTCCTCTGCACTTCCATCTTCGACTTCTGCCAAAGATCGACCGCTGACTGCTCCAGGACGCCTGCATAACCGCAACAAAGTGGCAAGAAGACTACCAGCAACATTGTAGCGCCTCATCCTGCCGGCTTTCTCAACTGATTCCTGGTGGTGCATGCTCTGAGGGCTCTCTGCCTTCACCCTGCACTGGAAGCCAAGAAGAAATCTCCTGTGGGTCAACGGAATCTTCCCCCTGCTAACACCAAACGTCTGCATCACCGGTCCTCTGGGTCCACTTTCATCCTGATGAGCGTGGTCCCTGGAACACAGGAGCTGGGTCAAAGTGTATTCGACAATCCAGTGGCCCTTCTGTCCAAATTTGGTGGAGATAAGTCCTTGCCTCCCCACGCCAGACAGTAATCCTGTGTATTGCATGAACTGCAGCTGCTCGGGCTTCTGTGCATTTTTGGAAGACTTCCTTTGTGCAAAGCCTAGCCCAGGTCCCCAGCACTCCGTCCTGCATTGCCCAACTCGCTGAGTTGGACTCTGACGTCGTGGGACCCTCCTTTGTTGCTCTGAGTCGACCCTCGTCCTCAGATCTTCTAAGTGCCTGTTCAGGTGCTTCTGTAGGTGCTGTCTGCTTCTGCATGGGCTCTCCATGTTGCTGAGTGCCCCCTCTGTCTCCTCCTCCAAGGGGCGACCTCCTGGTCCTTCCTGCGCCCTGGCAGCAACCAAAATCCTCAATCACGACTCTAGCAGCTAGCAAGGCTTGTTTGCGGTCTTTCTGCGTGGGAACAACTCTGCATCCTCCAGCACGCCGTGGGACATCTTCTGACAAAAGGAGAAGTTCCTGGCACCTTCCGTTGTTGCAGAATCTTCGGCTTCTTCCACTAGGAGGCAGCCCTTTTGCCCCTTCATCCGGGCTTTAGTGGGCTCCTGACCCCTATGGATACTTGCGTGATTCTTGGACTTGGTCCCCTTCCTCTGCAGGTCCTCAGGTCCAGGAATCCGTCTTCAGTGTTTTGCAGTCAGTTGTTGTCCTTGTAGAATCCCCTATCTCGGCTTTACTGTCTTTCTGGGGTAGTAGGGTAAATTTACTCTTACTTTTCAGGGTCTTGGGGTGGGGTAGTTTGGACACCCTTAGTGTTTTCTTACATTCCCAGCGACCCTCTACACACTACGCTAGGCTTGGGGTCCATTCGTGGTTCGCATTCCACTTTTGGAGTATATGGTTTGTGTTGCCCCAAGGGTTATTTCTCCCTATTGCATTCTATGGTGTTCTACAATGTTTGCACTACTCTTCTGTTACTTACCTGATTTTGGTTTGTGTGTGTATATTTTGTTTATATTACTTACCTCCTAAGGGAGTATATTCTCTGAGATACTTTTGGGATATTGTCACTAAAATAAAGTACCTTTCTTTTTAGTAACTCTGAGTATTGTGTTTCATTTGATATAGTGCTATGTGATATAAGTGGTATAGTAGGAGCTTTGCATGTCTCCTAGTTCAGCCTAAGCTGCTCTGCTATAGCTACCTCTATCAGCCTAAGCTGCTAGAACACTACTAATCTACTAATAAGGGATAACTGGACCTGGCACAAGGTGTAAGTACCACAAGGTACCCACTATAAGCCAGGCCAGTCTCCTACATTGGTGGTGCAGCGTGGGATAAGTACTTGTAACTGCTTTACCACTTTGTCATTGGTGCTTTTCATAAGAAAAACATATTCCAAATACTTAAAAATATAAACAGTTAACCTAAACAGTTTAACTTTCTTTCTAAAAACTTTCTACAATGGGTGTCTGGTGGGTTGGTGAAAGTATATGGGGCTGTTCAGGAATTCTAGTCCTGTGTTGTGTAGGAATTTGTATGTGTGCGAGAGAAGTCTGAATTGGCTGCACTTGTGAATGAGGTGCTGTGGATGTGGCGTGAGAGGTTGAGTACTAGTTTTACACAATTTGCAAAAGATACTCTGTTCAACTGGCAATATGCACAATTTAATGGCACAATTAATTTATTTATGCAGTACTGAAGAGATCCAGCAAGTCAATGGGCCCCTGCTTTTATTTCAACTAGACCCCTTGTTACTCCAGGTCTCTTGTTTTCATGTTTAATTTTATTTTGGAAGCGCAGGAATTGCCAAGGCGGGACCTTGCCTCGTAAAAAGCAGTAGGAGATTAGGCAACTATCTGTAGGTAGCAGTCTGCCATCTAAATCAGTAGAGTGGCAAGTATGGCTTCCGGCCAGTTCTGCTTTTCAGTTTACAAATCCAATCTGACACCTGGGGGAATATTCACAAGGTGAGGCATCTGCGGCTAGAAGTATCTATCAGAAGTAAGCATATTATACAAAATATCAAAAATAAAAGGCATACTTTGCAACTGAAGAGAAAGGAGATATTGATAAGCAGGTGTTAACAATGTGCATAGGTTTTGTGAAGTCGCTCAAAGTGTAGAGAGTCAGTGGGAAATGTGGACCGGCTCACCGATGTATGGTATATTAACAGCTGAATGGATGCAGGCAATTGACTGTAGGAAAGTAACTTCTTGCCTAGCATGTTACCCCCATGTTTACATGTATGTCAGTTTGTTTTTGCCTGTCTCACTGGGATATTGCTAGCCAGGACCCCAGTGCTCAGAGTTTGTGGCCTGAATGTGTATACCTGTGTAGTGACTAACTGTGTCACAGAGGCTCTGCTAATCAGAACCTCAGTGCTTATGCTCTCTGCATTTAAATTTGTCACTATAGGCTAGTGCCCACTTTTACCAATTTCAATTGGCACACTGGAACACCATTATAATTCCCTATTATATTGTACCTAGGTACCCAGGGAATTGGGGTTCCAGGAGATCCCTATGGGCTACAGCATTTCTTTTGCCACACACAGGGAGCTCAGACAAACCTTTACACAGGACTGCCATTGCAGCCTGAGTGAAATAATGCACATGTTATTTCACAGCCATTTTCACTGCACTTAAGTAACTTATAAGTCACCTATATGTCTAACATTCACTTGCTGAAGGTTAGGTGCAAAATTACTATGTGTGAGGGCAACCTTGCACTAGCAAAGGTGCCCCCACATAGTTCAGGACCATTTCCCCAGACTTTGTGAGTGCGGGGACACCATTACATGCATGCACTACATATAGGCCAATACCTATATGTAGCTTCACAACGGTAACTCCAAACATGGCCATGTAACATGTCTAAGAACATGGAATTGTCCCCCCATGCCAAATCTGGTATTGGGGAGCCAATAACAAGCATCCCCGGGGCTCCACTATGGACCCCGGGAACTGCCAAACCAGCTCTCTGGGGTTTTCTCTGCACCTACCGCTGCTGCCACCCCACAGACAGGGTTCTGCCCTCCTGGGGTCTAGTCAGCCCAGTCCCAGAAAGGCAGAACAAAGAATTTCTGCTGAGAGAGGGTGTTACACCCTCACCCTTTGGAAATAGGTGTTAAAAGCTGGGGAGGGGTAGACTCTCCTAGCCTATGGAAATGCTTGCAAGGGCAAAGATGGTGCCCTCCTTGCATAACCCAGTCTACACCGGTTTAGGGAACCCCCAGTCCCTGCTCTGGCGTGAAACTGGATAAAAGAAAGGGGAGTGACCACTCCCCTGTCCTTCACCACCCCAGGGGTGGTGCCCAGAGCTCCTCCAGTGTGTCTCGGACCTCTGCCATCTTGTTTCCAGAGGTGTAAGGGCACTCTGGAGGCCTCTCAGTGGCCAGTGGCAGCAGGTGACGTCAGAGACCCCTCCTGATAGGTGCTTACCTGACTGTGTGGCCAATCCTCCTCTGAGGGCTATTTAGGGCCTCTCCAGTGGGCTTTTCCTCAGATAACAACTTGCAAGAATTCACCAGCGTTCCTCTGCATCTCTCTCTTCAACTTCTGCCAAGGATCGACCGCTCACTGCTCCAGGACGACTGCAAAACTGCAACAAAGTAGCAAGAAGACTTGCAGCAACATTGTAGCCCCTAATCCTGCCGGCTTTCTCAACTGTTTCCTGGTGGTGCATGCTCTGGGCGCTGCCTGCCTTCACCTTGCACTGGAAGCCACGAAGAAATCTCCCATGGGTCAACGGGATGTTCCCCCTGCTTCACCAGGCACCAATCTTCAGCTTCACTGGAACTCTGGGACCCCTCTCATCCTGACGAGCGTGGCCCTGGAACACAGGTGGTAGACCCAAGTGACCCAGACTGTCCAGTGGTCCAACTGTCCAAATTTGGTGGAGGTAAGTCCTTGCCTCCCCTTGCCAGACAGTAATCCTGTGCACCCCGTGAACTGCAGCTGCAAGGGCTTCTGTGCACATTTCCAAGAAATCCTGCATGCACAGCTGAGCCTAGGTCCCCAGCACTCTGTCCTGCGATGCTCAGCTCCCTGAGTTGATCTCCGGTGTTGTGGGACCTTCTTTTGCAGTGTTGAGACGACCGCTGTGTTCAGACTTCTTGAACTTGTGTTCAAGGACTTCTGCAGGTGCTTCCTGCCTGTGCGTGGGCTCTCTATGTTGCTGAGGGCCCCCTCTGTCTCCTCTTCCAAGTGGCGACATCCTGGTCCTTCCTGGGCCCGGGCAGCACCCTTTTTCTCCAACTGCGATTCTTGCAGCTAGCAAGGCTTGTTTACGGTATTTTACCAAGGAAACAACTGTGCATCCTCTGCACGAAGGAGAAGTTCCTAGCACCTTTCGTTGTTGCAGAATCTTCAGCTTCTTCCATCCGGATGCAGCCATTTTGCACCTTCATCCGGCGTTTAGTGGGCTCCTGCCCCCCCTGGACACTTTAGCAACTCTTGGACTTGGTCCCCTTCCTTTGCAGGTCCTCAGGTTCAGGAATCCGTCTTCAGTGCTTTGCAGTCTGGTGTGGTCTTTGCAAAATCCCTTATCACGACTTTAGTGTGTTTCCGCGGAAACAGTAGTACTTTACTCCTACTTTCCAGGGTCTTGGGGTGGGGTATCTTGGACACCCTTAGTGTTTTCTTACACTCCCAGCGACCCTCTACACACTACACTAGCCTAGGAGTCCATTTGTGGTTCGCATTCCACTTTCTTAATATTTTGTTTGTGTTGCCCCTAGGTCTATTGCATCCTATTGTATTCTACAGCGTTTGCACTACTTTCTGACTGCTTTACTTACCTGATTTGGTTTGTGTGTATATTTTATGTATTTTACTTACCTCCTAAGGGAGTATATCCTCTGAGATATTTTTGGCAAATTGTCACTAAAATGAAGTACCTTTATTTTTAGTAACTCTGAGTATTGTCTTTCTTATGATATAGTACCTATATGATATAAGTGGTATAGTAGGAGCTTTACATGTCTCCTAGTTCAGCTTTGGCTGCTCTTCTATACCTACCTCTATCAGCCTAGGCTGCTAGAACACTACCACTCTACTAATAAGGGATAACTGGGCCTTGCACAAGTACCATTGGTACCCACTATAAGCCAGGCCAGCCTCCTACATGGGTGGCAGCGGTGGGATAAGTACTTGTAACTGCTTTACCACTTTGTCATTGGTGCTTTTCATAAGAAAACCATACTCTAAATACTTAGAAATATACACAAATAACCTTAACAGTCTTACTTTCATTCTCAAAACTTTCTACAAAGTTTCAGAAAAGATTTTCTCTTTTCTTTAAAAGTTTTCTAAATAATTTTCTCTCTCCCTAACCTCTTTCTTTCCACTATGTCTGTGGTAGAAGCCACTCCCAAAGTTGTGAAGACAACTTATGAGAATCTAAACTTTAAAAGTTTGAGGAGTCTCTCTATATAAAGGAGTTTAGGGATTGGTAAGAACCCTACCAAGGATCTCCTTATTAGCCTTCTCCTTGAAAGTGACCCGAGTCAGACTGGTCAAACCCAGGATCAGAAGGTAGAGGAGGGGGGTACCCAGATAGTTTCAGGGGAGGGCCCTGAGGACTCTGGGGAGGGTACTTCCAAAGACCTTTCAGTTATCAGGCCACCTAGTGAAGCATGGGAGGGGGTCACACATCAGTAGGGGACCTTTCACTCCAAAAGGCCAGGTCACTAGGGTTCATGTAGTCAGAGAAAGGTCCACTTCTGCAAATTCTCACATTACCTCTGTGTCAGAGAATTCCCAAGCCTCCCACTCTGAGGATAACACCCTAGACAGGGAACTCAGAAAGCTGAGGTTGGAAGAGGTCAGACTGAAGCTAAGACAGCAGCAGCAGTTGGCCTTAGATAGGGAATCTCTAGATGTAGAGAGGGAAAGACAGACGCTGAGGTTAGTTCCCCATGGTGGCAGCAGCAGCAATCGTGATAGTCATCCTGTTAAGAGAAACAGATTCAAGAAACCTGCACAAGATTGTCACCCCCTTACAAAGAGGGGGATGACATCAACAAGTGGTTTTCTGCACTTGAGAGGGCCTGTATGGTACAGTTGGTCCGTCAAAGGCAGTGGGCTGCTATCTTGTGGCTATCTTTCACTGGCAAAGGTAGGGATAACGTTCAGAGATACCAGAAAAGAGTCCTCTCAAGACTGGACAGACTTTGTAGACTGTTCAGTGAAGGCCTTGGAGGGATGGTTACATGGCAGTAAGGTGACTGACTATGAAAGCATATATAATCTTATTTTGAGAGAGCATATTTTGAACAATTGTGTGTCTGACTTCGGTACTTGGTAGACTCAGATCTGACCTTTCCCCAAGAATTGGGAAAGAAGGCAGACAAATGGGTCTGAACAAGAGTGAGCAGAAAAACTCATACAGGTGGTGATAAGGATGGCAAGAAGAAGAATGGTAAGTCTTCTGACAAGGGTGGGGAGAAAGATAAACAGAATTCTGAGTCTTCATCAAGCCCACAAAAATCCTCTGGGGGAGGTGGGTCCAAATCCTCTTCACACCATCAAAAGAAGCCATGGTGTTATGTATGTAAAAGTAAAGGTCATTGGGCGAGTGATTCCACTTGTCCAAAGAAAAACACCAAGGCTCCCATCACAACAACCCCAACTGCGTCCACTAGTGGCCCTAGTAATAGCAGTGGTGGAGGGAAGAACACTACAAATAGCCAATCAAAGGGTGTAGCTGGGCTCACCATTGGTAATGTAGTTGGGGTTGGTCTTGTAGGGAGTCTACAAAGGCTGCTTAAGTCCCTGATGGTGGTACTGACTATATGGGTAAGTACAAGCAACTACCCCTAATAAATGGTGTTGAGGTTGAGGCCTACAGGGACACAGGAGCCAGTGTCACCATGGTGAATGAGAAACTGGCTGAACCTGAAAAACACCTACTTGGTCAGCAGTACAACGTGACTGATGCTCATAACAACACTCTTAGCCACCCCATGGCTGTTGTGAATCTCAACTGCGGGGGTGTTACTGGCCCAAAGAAAGCTGTGGTAGCCACTGATTTACCTGTATACTGCTTACTAGGAAATGATTTGGAAACATCAGCTTGGGTTGAAGTGGAGTTGGAGGCTCATGCAGCAATGCTGGGCATTCCAGGGCATATCTTTGCTCTCACAAGGGGCCAGGCCCAGAAGCAAGGAGGACAGGGAAACGTGGATCCCGGAAAAATGACCAAGTGCTCCCAAAAGCTTGGGGTAGAAAGGGTAAATCATTGCCCACTATTGCTCCCTCTCCAGAAGATTCCACTTTTGAGGAAGAGGAATCCTCTCCCTGTGAAGAACCTACACCAGATGAGCTGGCAGCAGACACTGCTGAGCTTTTGGGTGCAGGGGGGCCTGCTAGGGAAGAGCTGAGTGTGGCACAGCAGACCTGCCCTACACTAGAGGGTTTAAGACAGCAAGCTGTCAAACAGCAGAATGGGGATGTTACTGATAGCCATAAAGTCTATTGGGAAGATAACCTTCTCTATACTGAGTCAAGGGACCCTAAGCCTGGAGCTGCCAGGAGATTGGTCATCCCTTTGCAGTATAGGGAGTTTCTTCTGACTTTGGCATATGACATCCCTTTGGCTGGGCATTTGAGACAAAGTAAAACGTCAGACAGACTTGTTCCATTGTTTCACTGGCCTTATATGTCAGAGGACACCAAGGAGTTTTGTCACTCCTGTGTGACCTGCCAAGCCAGTGGCAAGACTGGTGGCACACCTAAGGCCCCCTTAATTCCACTCCCAGTGGTTGGGGTGCCCTTTGAGAGGATAGGGGTTGACATCGTTGGCCCCCTTGACCCTCCAACAGCTTCAGGCAATAGGTTTATCCTTGTGGTAGTGCACCATGCCACTGGGTATCCTGAAGCCATATCCTTAAGGACCACTACAGCTCCTGCAGTGGCAAACGCCCTCCTGGGAATCTTTTCCAGAGTAGGCTTCCCAAAGGAAGTGGTATCAGACAGAGGTAGCAACTTCATGTCTGCATATCTCAAAGCTATGGGGAAGGAGTTCACTACTCCTTATCATCCACAAATCAATCAAAAAATGTATAGACCGCGCTACTCACCCGTGAGGGTCTCAAGGCGCTGGTGACGGCGGAGGTGGGGGGGCAGGGGTAGGGGTTACTGTTCGAACAGCCACGTCTTGAGGTTTTTTTCTGAAGAGCAGGAGGTCCTGGGTCTTGCGGAGGTTGGTGAGGAGGGAGTTCCAGGCCTTGGGGGTGAGGTACAAGAATGATCTGCCTCCGGTGGTCGCATGTTGGATGCAGGGGACTGTGGCGAGTGCGAGGTCAGCGGAGCAGAGGTGGCATGTGGGTGTGTGGAAATTAACTCTTTCATTGAGGTAGGTTGGTCCGGTGTTGTGGAGGGATTTGTGTGCTTGGATAAGGATTTTGAAGGTTATCCTCCTGTCGATAGGGATCGGAGGTGTGATGAAATGTGTTCATGTCATGGGAGGTCCAGGATGAGGCGGGCGGCTGCGTTCTGGATTCTCTGGAGTTTGCGTTTGAGTTTGAGTGTGGTGCCGGCATAGAGGGCGTTTCCGTAGTCCAGCCTGCTACTGATGAGTGCATGGGTGACGGTCTCTCTGGTCTCTATGGGAATCCATTTGAAGGTTTTTCGCAGGATGCGGAGTGTGTTGAAACAGGAGGAGGTAACGGCGTTAACTTGCTGGGTCATGGAGAGGGAGGGGTCCAGGATGATGCCGAGGTTGCGTTCGTCGTTTGCAGGGGTTGGTGGGGGGCCTAGGGCGGTGGGCCACCAGGAGTCGTCCCATATGGTTTTGTTGGGGCTGAAAATGATGATTCCGGTTTTGTTGGAGTTGAGCTTAAGGTGGTTTGCTGTCATCCATGTGGCGGTGTCAAGGAGTGCAGCGTGAAGGTTGGTTTTGGCGGTGGTAGGGTTACGGGTGAGGGAGATGATGCGCTGGGTGTCGTCTGCGTAGGATATGATGGTGTGGTCGGAGGATGCTGGCGAGCGAGGTCATGTAAATGTTGAAAAGGGTAGGGCTGAGGGAGGACCCTTGGGGGACTCCGCAGATGATTTTGGTGGCTGTGGAGTGGAAGGGAGGGAGGCGGACTTTCTGGGTTCTGTCGGTGAGGAAGGAGGTGAGCCAGTCTAGGGCTTTGTGTCGAATCCCTGCAGAGGCGTGTGTGGAGTGTTTGATGGCAGACAGTGTCAAAGGCAGCGGAGGGGTCCAGGAGGATGAGTGCGACGGTCTCGCCCATGTCGACTCTGCTTCTGATGTCGTCAGTACATGCGATGAGGGCGGTTTCAGTGCTGTGGTTCTTGCAGAACCTAGAGTGGGAGGGGTTGAGTGTGTTGTTTTCTTCGAGGAAGTGGGACAGGCGGGTCTTCACTAGTTTTTCAGCGACCTTGGCGGGGAAGGGGAGGAGTGAAATAGGGCGATAGTTGGTGAGGTCATCGGGGTCAGCTTTGGGCTTCTTCAGAAGTGCGGTGACTTCTGCGGCCTTTCAGGGGTCTGGGAATGTGGTGTTGTCGAAAGAGCTGTTGATTATGTTGCGAAGCTTGGTGGGCGATGGTTGGGCTGGCTTTGTTGTAAATGCAATGGGGGCAGGGGGTAGCGGGGGAGCCTGAGTGGATGGAATTCATGTTTTTTCAGTTTCTTCGTCGTTGGTAGGGGCCCAGGTGAGTAGTAGGTTGGGAGGGTGTGGAGGGTCTTTGCTGGTCGAGTCGAAGGTGCGTGTGGTTTGAAACTGTTGTGTGTGTCTAAGATTTTGCGGTTGAAATGGGTGGAGAGGGAGTCGCAGAGGAGTTGTGTGTGCGTGGGGTCTATGTTGCTGACTTTGAGTTTGGAGAGCTCTTTGATGATGGTAAAGAGTTCCTTGCTGTTGTGAGAGTTACTGTCTATGCGTTCCTTGTAGTATGCTCTTTTGGTGGTGCGTAGGAGTTGGTGGTGTTTGCGAGTGGCGGTTTTGAGGGTGGAGAAATTGGTGGTAGAGGGTTCCTGTCGCCAAGCTTTCTCTGCTTTGCGGCATTCACGTTGGAGGCTTGGAGCTCAGTGGTGAACTAGGGGGCGTTCTTGATGTTGCGGTTGGTGATGTTTCTTCTGAGAGGGGCAAGTGAGTCTGCGCAGGCTGTGATCCATTGTGCGGAGTTATGAGCAGCAACGTTGGGGTCGTTGGTGTGGGGGGTTTCTGTGCAAGTTGAGAGTTCAGGTGTTCTGTGGGGATCTTGTCCCACATGCGGTAGGGTGTGGTGTGTTAGAGGTGGTGTGTGGGAGGTTTGGAGAAGGAGAAGTGGACGCAGTGGTGGTCAGTCCAGTGGAGTTTGGTGGTGTGAGTGTAGGTTATGTGGTTGCTCGAGCTGAAGATTGCATCTAGTGTATGACCTGCTGAGTGGGTGGGTGCTGTGACCAGTTGTTTGAGTCCGAGGTTCGTGAGGTTATCTAGAAGGGATGAGGAGTTGTGGTTGTGAGGGTTTTCCAGGTGAAAGTTAAACAAACAAATGGATTGATTGAGAGGTTTAATAAAACTTTCAAAGGCATGATCATGGGACTCCCTGAAAAACTCAGGAGGATATGGGATGGTCTGTTGCCATGCCTCCTTTTTGCTTATAAGGAGGTACCCCAGAAAGGAGTGGGCTTCAGCCCCTTCAAACTCCTCTTTGGACACCCTGTAAGAGGTCCCCTTGCTCTTGTGAAGGAGGGTTGGGAACGACCTTTAAACGCTCTCAAACAGGACATTGTGGACTATGTGATTGGCCTCAGATCAAGGATGGCTGAGAACATGAAAAAGGCCAGTAAAAACCTTCAGGCCAGCCAAAAGCTCCAAAAGCAATGGCATGGCCAGAAGGCTGTTCTGAATCAGTACCACCCAGGACAGAAGGTGTGGTTATTGGAGCCTTTGACACCAAGAGCACTCCAGGATAAATGGAGTGGACCCCATCTCATTGTGAAAAAGAAAGGTGAAGTCACCTACTTGGTGGACCTAAGCACTGCCATAAGCCCCCTTAGGGAGCTTCATGTCAATCACCTGAAACCTTACTATGATAGGGCTGACTTAACCCTGCTCATCCCCACAGATGAGGGGCAGGAGGAAGAGAGTGACCCTCTCCCTGACCTATTCTCCACCACTGAAGCTCATGGCTTAGTGGAGGGAGTTGTACTTGCAGATTGCCTCACTGCTGAGCAGAAGGACAACTGCATAAATCTTCTTGGTCAGTTATCTGTCCTCTTCTCACTGATTCCAGGTACAACTACCTGGTGTGAACACACAATTGACAATGGAGACAGTTTACCTGTCAAAAGTAAAATTTATAGACAGCCTGGCCATGTCAGGGACTGTATTAAACAAGAGGTACAGAAAATGTTGGATCTTGGAGTGACTGAACCTTCTGAAACCCCTGGGATAGCCCACTGGTGCTTGTCCCCAAACCTCATAGTAAAGATAGTAAAAGGGAAATGAGGTCTCAATCAAGTAACAAAAACTGATGCTCACCCTATACCCAGGGCAGATGAGCTGATAGAAACACTGGCTTCTGCCAAGTATCTAAGCACTTTTATTTAACTGCAGGGTATTGGCAGATTAAGTTATCAGAAGATGCTAAACCAAAGACAGCATTTTCAACCATTGGAGGGCACTATCAGCTCACATTTATGCCCTTTGGATTGAAAAATGCACCTGCCACTTTTCAGAGGTTGGTGAATACAGTCCTCCAAGGATTGGAAGCCTTTAGCCTAAGCTGCTAGAACACTACTACTCTACTAATAAGGGATAACTTGACCTGGCACACGGTGTAAGTACCATTGGTACCCACTATAAGCCAGTCCGTCCTCCTACATTGACCCAAAGCACCTCCATCTATACTATGTGTGATTTTTTTCTTGTAAAAAGAATATTCTTGTGAGACTAAAACTGTCTTAAAGGCCAGGCATAAAACTATTGCGACTAGCTGCCATAACACAATGGCCAGACGGCATTCCAGTTTTGAAGGTAGTGCTTCTGCGACAATGGTTGAAGCATTATGGTCAAAGCAATGCCTGTCATCCCAGAGGAGACGTCTTAACATAACAGTGCAAACCCTTATCACTTCTAAAACATGATCAAGAGTGTGGCTCTACCTGGCACCCAGCTCCGCTCAGGTTTATTGCACTGAGGAGAGACCTGCGGCAGGACACAACAGGCAAAATGTAACCAGAATTCCAACTAGCATTAGCCTCTTCAGAACTGCAATCAACAGGTTCTTTGGAGTTATAGATCATTTTACATGGGACAATGGGTTTACATTGATAGAGGGAGTAAATAACCTTGTCACATATACTGCTGAATATTATGCATAAACACACCCCTTTGCTAACATATTCTGCACCTTTAAGAAGTACAGATGTTTTTACTTGTGCACATTCACAATTGATATAGGCAATGCATCTATATATAGTAAGCTTTGTAGCTATGTATGTATGTAGATTACCTGCCTTGCTTCTTCACACAATGAAGTAAATGCCCAGGAATACAGCAGGTACTCTCTCCAAGATGGCACTTCATGGAAATCCATCATGAGAATATAGGCAAATATCAAGAGGAAACAAATGAATGACACAGCATTCCAGTAAAAAATCACCACAGGAGCAGTGCAGAAACTCACAAGGCGCTTAAAACAGCTCAATGCTGATGGTTTCCGGTCTTCAGTTTCAGAAGGCAACCGTGTGTGTGTCCTGGAATGAGATTAGCATCAAGTATACATCAATCTAGTGTGGAGGGCTGTTCAAAAGAGACAGGGTTACTGACCTGTGATATCAATGTACATGTATTAGTATGAGATTAGCATTAACTATTCATTAATCTAGTGGGTGGGGTTGCTGAAAGGAGGCAGGGTTACTGACCTGTAACATCAGTTTCCGTGTACTAGCATGAGATTAGCATTGAGTATTCATAAATCCAGTGTGTAGTGCAGCGCTGCTCAAAGGAGATACTGTTACTGATCTCTTAACATCTGTGTCTGTGTCCTACAATAGGAATAATATTGTTATAATGATTTGTATAGTGTGCTTATCATCCACGGGATATCCAGACACTACAGTAGAAGTATGTTGATTAGGCTCTTAATTGAATCGCCAGGTCTTTAGTTTCTTGCGAAACTCAAGTGAGGATGGGGAGGTCCTGATGTGGTGTGGAAGGTCGATCAAGGATTTGGTGGCGAAGAAGGAGAAAGAGTGTCCTCCCGATTTGCTCTTGTGAATGTGGTGTATTTGTGCGAGGTGGATGGTAGCAAAGCGCAGTTCCCTGGTGGGTTGGTGAAAGTAGAGGCAGTGGTTGAGGTAGGCAGGTCCAACATTGTGGAGGGATTTGTATGCAGGTGAGCATTTTAAATTGACATATCTTCTGGATTGGTAACCTGTGTAGCTCTGTGAGGTGTGTGTGATGTGTGCCCTGCTGGGGATGTTGAGTAGGAGTCTAGAGGCGTTGTTGTTCTGGGTGGTCTCGAGTCTTTGAGTTGATTCGCAAGGCTGGCATATTTTGTTTTGCTGTACTCTAGTTTGGTCTAGTTCTGATGAGTGCCTGGGTGACTGGAATATTTTGAAGAGCATACGTAAGAGGTAGAAGCAGGAGGCGGTGATGCTGTTCACTTGTTTGGCCATCATGAGTCTGTCATTCAAGATGATTCTGAGATTTGTGGCATGGCCAGTGGGTGTGGGTCCCAGGTCTGTAGGCCACCAGGAGAAGTCTCATGGAGAGATGTTTTCCCAAAGACCAGGACTTCTGTTTTATCTGTGGCTAGTTTTAGGCAGTTCTGTTTCATCCAGTTTGCTTCATCTGACATACAGGTGGTGATGTTGGTCCTGGTGGTATGGCTGTTGTCTGTCAGGGAGAGGATGAGCTGGGTGTTGTCTGCATGGGAGACTGTTGATTCCATGGGATCTTATACACCTTCCTCCTCAGCAGGCAGACCTCTCCCGGTCTCCCCAGGTAGGCTTCAGTGCAGTGCAGCTGCCCGAAACATGCAGTGCAGCTGCCTTTCACAGACGGCTAACTCTCCACCTTACACGGGTCCCAGGCGAGTCCAGAGCCCTCAAGCTGTCAGAGCCTGGGAAAGCCTGCCAGCGTCTTGAGCACCAAGCCAGGTCCTCTGATGCTCTCACGTGGAATTCTTCTAAGTACCCATTTGTGCCCCGGGGGCAACTACTGGTGTGCGCTTCGTCCACGCTTGAAAATGTTGCGCTCCAGGCACCAAAACATCAGGGGGTCAAGGTGGATTCTCTTTTTGGGAAAGCTCCCCTTGCAAGCCCCTCTTGGGTAGGATACAGCGCTAACCACCCACTGATGACCAGTGGGTGAGAAGCACAAGCTGGCAAATCCATGTCTTTGCAGAAAAGAGGGGTTTAGGAAAGGGGGGCACAATACCCTGCCCCTGGAGATCACAGAGGAAGGGCTGAAGGAAAAGAAATAAAGTGAGCAGTGGGCCAGCACATCAGAGTTATTGGGCCAAAGCAATAGTCCTTCTTGTGACCCAGCAGGCCACAGGTCAGAGCAACAAGCGGGTCAGTTCTGATGGCAATTCCTCATCGCAGCATAAACGGCTCCTATGGCAGGTTTATCAGTGTCTACAAACATGGGGAACAACCCCTGTATTTTACTTAAAACTGCCCAGCTTCTAGAAGGTGGGAGAAGGTTCCAACCAGATCTAACCAGTTCCAGAATTGAACCTTTTCCTCCACACTGGCTCCAGACATCAGTAGGCGGTAAATGAGCCCTTTCGTCAGAGCAGGACACACCCTTTACAAATGGGTGCCCTGCATCTCACTCTCCCAGCCCAGGAAGACCACTCAGTATGCAGATGTACTCTTATTACATCTCCACCCTCCCTGTGTGATGGCTGTCTGGAAAGTATTCACAAAGCCCAGCTGTCACTCTACCCCAGATGTGGATTGGAGTTAAGCTGCAAGGCACAAGAGTCATAAGCACGAAGAAATGCCTACTTTCTAAAAGGAAAAACAACAGCTGATGGACGGAATGCGGAACAAATCAAACATTCACCCCCAGTCACAGATCTGATATAAATCCATCAGTTTTTAGGTGGAGCGTTAGGCCTGCTGTATACTAACAGTATACAACAGAGTGAGTTCCAGCATTTTGATTTGTTAGTTGCAGTGTCCTTCAAAAATCCTTGCTTGCTAGTGGTCAGTTCTGCCTCTTTGTCCTGCCTTTTTCACTTTGGGAGCAACACAAAGTACTGTGTAATTGCGCTATGTTCTGTTTATCCGTTCTGTAAGGGACTTTTTTTTTTGCATTTGTCTGTTTCACCTCAACAGTGTGGATGCTTGTTCAGTCCCTCCTCCCCACCAGCTCCGTCTGTAAACATAAACCAACAGCAGAGGGGGGGGGTGTTTCCAGGGCCAGCTCGCCCTCGCTCTCCTTATTTTCAGTCTGTGTGGAAAGAAAAGTCCACTCAGTAATTTACAATGCTGGGAGCTCTAACTCGAGCAAACAGGAGAGCATCGCATTCCAAATGCTTGTTTTTTTTATTGTTTCCTGCTAATTCGGTGCCCGTCGCTCATCTCAGCCATACAAATGAAAAAGAAAACGCCACGTGATCGCGCTATGTAAACCCCAGCGCGATTGTGCTGTGTTTTTTTCTTCTTTTCAGTAGTGTGGCAAGAAAAGTCCAGTTAGGAGTTTACAATGGTAATAGCTCTAACTCGAGCAAATGCGTGACCCGTTGCATTGAAAATGATCGTTTTTTTTTTTTACTCTTCGAGCTCGCTGTTTTACTCTTTGGCAGTACCTAAATGCTGTTGTTCCTTATTACATACCCTAACATTACAGCTGTAATTGGGATGATTAAAGACGGAAACAAAAGTATTCTTGAAGGGTCTTTAAATCTGTCACAGTACCTGAAGACGTCCAGATATACGACAGCTATGTTGTGAGTATGCACATTTTTAACAGCTGTTGAAAAGCATTCTAGACACTAATTGATTGGAGAGACTGATCAGTGAAGTGTTTTGGTGTTTCCAAACAGCTGTGCTCCACCTCATATTATGTTATTGTTACAAGAGCATACGGTTTCAGTACAGTGCACTGATGTTATTAGCAGACCTGTGATTTTCAAATCAAAATAGTTACTAAATTTAAATGGGATTAGCTTTCATTTCAGAAGTGATTAATCGTTTGCCTTCCTGAATATATTTCCATATTGCGTGAAGTTACTTTTGGATCGTAAATGCGAAATTATGCATCATTCACCAGAGACCAATACTAAAATAACATTATGAATTCCTATTTTTAAATCCATATTTTCCCTTTCAGTGGCATTAAAGGCAGCTCTAGAAAGTCTCCGAAGATTATCTCCTATATTTCAAGTGGTATACCTCTATGTCATGTTCCATATGCAGCAATCACGATCTGTGTGCGGTGACTCATGATATAAAAGTAATCAAGTATATCAATAAGGACATTATGCATCCCAAACAGAGTACATACACTAAAAACAACTCAAGAACTCGGAAAATCTTTAGCATGTTGGTAGGATTATCAGCTGATACAACAATCATTGTGCAAAAAAAGATCAATTGAGAGGAGGCTGGCCTAGCTTATAGTGGGTACCTTATGGTACTTACACCTTGTGCCAGGTCCAGTTATCCCTTATTAGTAGATTAGTAGTGTTCCACAGCTTAGGCTGATAGAGGTAGCTATAGCAGAGCAGCTTAGGTTGAACTAGGAGACATGCAAAGCTCCTACTATACCACTTATATCATATAGCACGATATCATAAGAAACACAATACTCAAGAGTTACTAAAAATAAAGGTACTTTATTTTAGTGACAATATGCCAAAAGTATCTCAGAGGATATACTCCCTTAGGAGGTAAGTAAAATACACAAAATATACACACAAACCAAAATCAGGTAAGTAAAACACTTAGAAAAGTAGCGCAAAGACTGTAGAACACAATAGAATGCAATAGGAGCCAGTAGGCCTAGGATCTAGGGGCAACACAAATCATATACTCCAAAAGTAGAATGCAAACCACGAATGGACCCCCGGCCTAGTGTAGTGTGTAGAGGGTCCCTAGGAGTGTAAGAAAACACTAAGGGTGTCCAAGATACCCCACCCCAAGACCCTAAAAAGTAAGAGTAAAATTACCCCACTACACCAGAAAGACAGTAAAGTCGAGATAGGGGATTCTGCAAAGACAACAACTGACTGCAAAGCACTGAAGACGGATTCCTGGACCTGAGGACCTGCAAAGGAAGGGGACCAAGTCCAAGAGTCACGCAAGTGTTGGGGGGGTGGGGGGGTGGGGGGCAGGAGCCCCATAAACCCCGGATGAAGGTGCAAAAAGGCTACCTCCGGGTGGAAGAAGCGAAAGTTTCTGCAACAACGGAAGGTGCCAGGAACTTCTCCTTTGGTCAGAAGATGTCCCACGGTGTGCTGGAGGATGCAGAGTTGTTTACACGCAGAAAGACCGCAAACAAGCCTTGCTAGCTGCAAGAGTCGCAGTTGAAGATTATGGGTGATGCCAGGGCCCAGGAAGGACCAGTAGGTCCCAACTTGGAGGAGGAGACAGAGGGGGCGCTCAGCAACAGACAGGGCCCATGCAGAAGCAGGTAGCACCCACAGAAGCACTTAACCAGGCCTTCAAGAAATCTGAGCACGGCGGTCGTTTCAACACAACAAAAGAGGGTCCCACGAAGTAGGTGGTCAACTCAGCGAGATGAGCAATGCAGGACGGAGTGCTGGGGACCTGGGCTATGCTCTGCATGAAGGATTCCTTGCAAAAGTGCACAGAAGCCGTAGCAGCTGCAGATCACGCAGTACACAGGATTACTGTCTGGCGTGGGGAGGCAAGGACTTACCTCCACCAAATTTGGACAGAAGCACCACTGGACGGTCGGGGTCACTTCGATCCAGCTCCTGTGTTCCAGGGACCATGCTTGTCAAGATGAGAGTGGACCCAGAGGACCGGTGATGCAGACGTTTGGTGCCTGCGTTAGCAGGGGGAAGATTCCGTCGACCCACAGGAGATTTCTTCTTGGCTTCCAGTGCAGGGTGAAGGCAGACAGCCCTCAGAGCATGCACGACCAGGAAACAGTTGAGAAAGCCGGCAGGATTAGGCGCTACAATGTTGCTGGTAGTTGTCTTCCTACTTTGCTGCAGTTTTGCAGGCGTCCTGGAGCAGTCGGCGGTCGATCCTTGGCAGAAGTCGAAGAGAGATATGCAGAGGATCTCTGGTGGGCTCTTGCATTCGTTATCTGAAGAGAAACCCACAGGAGAGACCCTAAATAGCCCTCAGAGGAGGATTGGCCACTTAACCAGGTAAGCACCTATCAGGAGGGGTCTCTGACATCACCTGCTGGCACTGGCCACTCAGAGGCCTCCACTGTGCCCTCACATCTTTGCATTCAAGATGGCAGAGGTCTGTGACACACTGAAGGAGCTCTGGGCACCACCCTGGGGTGGTGATGGACAGGGGAGTGGTCACTCCCCTTTCCTTTGTCCAGTTTCACGCCAGAGCAGGGGCTGCGGGATCCCTGAACTGGTGTAGGCTGGCTTATGCAAGGAGGGCACCATCTGTGCCCTTCAAAACATTTCCAGAGGCTGGGGGAGGCTACTCCTCCCCAGCCCTTAACACCTATTTCCAAAGGGAGAGGGTGTAACACCCTCTCTCAGAGGAAATCCTTTGTTCTGCCTTTCTGGGACTGGGCTGCCCAGACCCCAGGAGGGCAGAAACCTGTCTGAGGGTTGGCAGCAGCGGTAGCTGCAGAGAAAACCCTGGAGAGCTAGCTTGGAAGTATCCGGAGTCCATGCTGGAGCCCCGGGGATGCATGAGATTGGCACCCCAATACCAGATTTGGCTTGGGGGGACAATTCCATGATCTTAGACATGTTACATGGCCATGTTCGGAGTTACCATTGTGAAGCTACACATAGGTAATGACCTATATGGAGTTCACACATGTAATGGTGTCCCCGCACTCACAAAGTCTGGGGAAATATCCCTGAACAATGTGGGGGCACCTTGGCTAGTGCCAGGGAGCCCTCACACTTAGTAACGTTACCCCTAACCTTCACCAAGTGAGGGTTAGACAAGTAGGTGACTTTTAAGTTACTTAAGTGCAATGTAAAATGGCTGTGAAATAACGTGGATGTTATTTCACTCAGGCTGCAGTGGCAGTCCTGTGTAAGAATTGTCTGAGCTCCCTATGGGTAGCAAAAGAAATGTTGCAGCCCATAGGGATCTCCTTGAACCCCAATACCCTGGGTACCTAGGTACCATATACTAGGGAATTATAAGGGTGTTCCAGTATGCCAATAAGAATTGGAGAAAATAGTCACTAGCCTGCAGTGACAATTTTAAAAGCAGAGAGAGCATAAACACTGAGGTTCTGATTAGCAGAGCCTCAGTGATACAGTTAGGCACCACACAGGGAACACATACAGGCCACAATTATGAGCAGTGGGGTCCTCGCTAGCAGGATCCCAGTGACACAGGCAAAAACACACTGACATATAAGTAAAAAATGGGAGTAACATGCCAGGCAAGATGGTACTTTCCTACACAACCCCCCCAAACGAGGGACAATAAGACCAGATGAGTCTTCATTGTCTAAGTGCAAATATCTAGAGAGTCCATCTGCATTGGAGTGGGTACTCCCAGGTCTATGTTCCACTATACAGTCCATTCCCTGTAGGAAGATGGACCACCTCAACAATTTAGGGTTTTCACCTTACATTTATTTTAGCCAAAGTAGAGGTTTGTGGTCTGTCTGAACAATAAAGTGAGTACCAAACAGGTATGGTCTCAACTTTTTAAGAGCCCAGACCACAGCAAAGGCCTCCCTCTCTATGGCAGACCAACGCTTTTCTCTAGGGGTCAACCTTCTGCTGATGAAAGCAACAGGTTGATCCTGGCCCTCAGTATTAAGCTGTGATAGCACTGCCCCAACCCCCAATTCAGAAGCATCAGTCTGGACTATGAACTTTTTGGAGTAGCAAGGGCTTTTTAGGACAGGTGCAGAGCACATGGCCTGTTTGAGCTCATCGAAAGCTTTTTGACAGTTAGCTGTCCACAATACCTTTTTAGGCATTTTCTTACTAGTGAGGTCATTAGGAGGAGGTGCAATAGAGCCATAATTCTTAATGAACCTCCTATAGTACCCTGTGAGGCCTAAATGGGCTCTCACCTGGGTTTGAGTTGTAGGGGGAGCCCATTCCATAATGGTCTAGATGGTCCCCTGAAGTGGTGCAATCTGTTCTCCACCTACCCGGTGGCCCAGATGAACCACTTTCCCCTGTCCTATCTGGCACTTTGAGGCCTTGATAGTGAGGCCTGCCTTTTGCAGGGCCTCCAAAACTTTACACAGGTGGACCACGTGATCATCCCAGGTGGAGCTAAACATAGCTATATCATCCGATATGCTGCACTGAAAGCTTCCAACCCTTGCAGGACTGTGTTCACCAACCTTTGAAAAGTGGCAGGTGCATTCTTCAGACCAAAGGGCATTACAGTGAATTGATAGTGACCTCCAATGGTTGAAAATCCAGTCTTGGGTTTAGCATCTTCTGACAACTTAATCTGCCAATACCCTGCAGTTAAATCAAAAGTGCTTAGATACTTGGCAGAAGCCAGTGTATCTATGAGCTCATCTGCCATGGGTATAGGGTGAGCATCTGTCTTGGTTACTTGGTTGAGCCCTCTATAGTCAACACAAAACCTCATCTCTCTTTTACCATCCTTACTGTGAGGTTTTGGAACAAGCACCACTGGGCTAGCCCAGGGGCTCTCTGAAGGCTCAATCACTCCTAAGTCTAACATTTTCTGAACCTCTTGTTTTATGCAGTCCCTGACATGGTCAGGCTGCCTATAAATCTTACTTTTGACAGGTAAACTGTCTCCAGTATTGATTGTATGCTCACACCAAGTAGTGGTACCTGGTATTAGTGAGAAGAGTTCAGAAAACTGACTTAAGAGATTTACACAGTTGTCCTTCTGTTCTGCAGTAAGACAATCTGCAAGTACTACTCCCTCCACTAAGCCATCAGAGACAGTAGTGGAGAAGAGATCAGGGAGAGGGTCACTCTCTTCTTCCTGTCCCTCATCAGTCGCCATGAGCAGGGTGAGATCAGCCCTGTCATAGTAGGGTTTTAGGCAGTTGACATGGAGCACCCTAAGGGGACTCCTGGCAGTGCCCAGGTCTACCAAGTAGGTAACCTGACCCTTTTTCTCAACAATTAGATGGGGTCCACTCCATTTGTCCTGGAGTGCTCTTGGGGCCACAGGCTCCAATACCCACACCTTCTGTCCTGGGTGGTACTGGGTCAGGACAGCCTTCTGGTCATGCCATTGCTTTTGCAGCTCCTGGCTGGTCTGAAGGTTTTTACTGGCCTTTTTCATGTACTCAGCCATTCTTGATCTTAGGCCAAGTACATAGTCCAGAAAGTTCTGTTTAGGAGCTTTTAAAGGTTGTTCCCAACCCTCCTTAACAAGTGCAAGGGGACCTCTCACAGGGTGTCCAAAGAGGAGTTCAAAGGAAGTAAAGCCCACTCCTTTTTGGGGTACCTCCCTGTAAGCAAGAAGGAGGCAAGGTAACAGGACATCCCAACTCCTTCTGAGTTTTAAGGGAATCCCATTATCATGCCTTTGTGAGTTGTATTAAACCTCTCAACCAGACCATTTGTTTGTGGATGATAAGGGGTAGTGAACTTGTATGTTACACCATACTCCTTCCACGTTGATTTGAGTTATGCAGTCATGAAGTTACTACCTCTGTCTGACACCACTTCCTTAGGGAAACCCACTCTGGAAAAGATTCCCAGGAGGGCCTTTGCCACTGCAGGAGCTGTAGTGGTCCTAAGGGGATTGCTTCAGGGTACCTAGTGGCATGGTCCACTACCACCAGGATAAACCTATTGCCTGAAGCTGTTGGAGGGCCAAGGGGGCCAACTATGTCAACCCCTACCTTTTCAATGGGCACACCAACCGCAGGAAGTGGAATTAAGGAAGCGGTCCTTTGGAGTGCCACCAGTCTTGCCACTGGCTTGGCAGGTCACACAAGTGCCACAAAACTCTTTTGTGTCCTCTGACATATAAGGCCAATGAAACAGGGGAACAAGTCTGTCCCAAGTTTTACTTTGGCCCAAATGCCCAGCCAAAGGAATATCATGTGCCAAGGTAAGAAGAAACTCCCTGTACTGCAAAGGGATTACCAACCTCCTGGCAGCTCCAGGTTTAGGGTCCCTTGATTCAGTATACAGGAGGTTGTCTTCCCAATACACCTTATGGCTATCAATGACATCCCCATTCTGCTGTTTGACAGCTTGCTGTCTCAAACCCTCTAGTGTGGGACAGGTCTGCTGTGCCACACTCAGCTCTTCCTTAGCATCCCCCGCACCCAAAAGCTCAGCAGTGTCTGCTGCCAGCTCCTCTGGTGTAGGTTCTGCACAGGGAGGGGATTCCTCGTCCTCAAAAGGGGAATCTTCTGGTGAGGGAGGGATAGTGGGCAAGGATTTACCCTTCCTACCCCCAGCTTTTGGGAGCACTTGGTCCATTTTTCCAGGATCCAAGTTTCCCTGTCCTTTTTGCTTTTTGGCCTGAGCCCTTGTTAAAGCAGAAAATATGCCCAGGAATGGTCAGCATTGCTGCATGAGCCTCTAACTCACTGCCTAGTAAGCAATCTAGAGGTAATTCAGTAGCTACCACAACTTTCTTTGGACCAGTAACCCCCCCCCCCAGTTGAGATTCACAACAGCCATGGGGTGGCTAAGTGTGTTGTTATGAGCATCACTCACTTGGTACTGCTGACCAAGTAGGTGTTGATCAGGGTGAACCAGTTTCTCCATAACCGCAGTTACACTGGCTCCTGTGTCCCTGTAGGCCTCAACCTCAACACCATTAATTAGGGGTAGTTGTGTGTACTTACCCACATTAAGGGGACAAGCAACCAAGGTGGAAAAGTCAATGCCACCATCAGAGACTAAAACAGCCTCTGTGGTCTCCCTAACAATACCAACCCCAACTATCCTACCAATAGTGAGCCCAGTTACACCATTGGATTGGCTATTTGTAGTAGACTTCCCACCAGCACTGCTTTTACTAGGGGCACTAGAGGTTGCAATTAGGGTTGTGGTAGTGGGAGCCTTGGGGTGTTTCTTTGGACAAGTGGCATCACTTTCCCAATGGCCTTTTAATTTACATAAATAACACCATGGCCTTTTCTGATTCCGAGAAGAGGATTTAGAACCCACCACCCCCAGAGGATTTTTGTGGGCCTGATGAAGACTCAGAATGTTTTTTATCTTTGTCCCCACCCTTGTCAGAAGACTTACCATCCTTCTTCTTGCCATCCTTGTCACCCCCTGTATGAACTTTTCTGTTCAATCTTGTTCTGACCCATTTGTCTGCCTTTCTTCCCAATTCTTGGGGAGAGGCCAGATCTGAGTCTACCAAGTACTGGTGCAACAAATCAGACACACAATTGTTCAAAATATGCTCTCTCAGGATTAGATTATATAGCCTTTCATAGTCAGTCACCTTACTGCCATGTAACTAACCCTCCAAGGCCTTCACTGAACAGTCTACAAAGTCTATCCAGTCTTGAGAGGACTCTTTTCTGGTGTATCTGAACTTAATCCTGTATTGTTCAGTGGTTAAGCCAAATCCATCCAAGAGTGCATCCTTCAAAACTTTGTAATTGTTAGCATCACTTTCTCTGACAGTAAGGAGCCTATCCCTACCCTTACCAGTGAAAGATAGCCACAAGATAGCAGCCCACTGCCTTTGAGGGACCAACTATACCATACAGACTCTTTCAAGTACAGCAAACCACTTGTTAATGTCATCCCCCTCCTTTTAAGGGGGGACCATCTTAAGCAGGTTTCTGGAATCTTGCTCTCTAACAGGATTACTACAAAAACACTGCTGATGCCACCATGGGGCACTAACCCCAACCTCTGCCTTTCCCTTTCCACATCCAGAGATTCCCTGTCTAAGGACAGCTGCTGCTGTTTATGTTTCAGCCTGGCCTCTTCCAACCTCAGCTTTCTGAGTTCCCTTTCCATTAAGTTATCCTCAGGGTGGGAGGCTTGGGAATTGTGAGACACAGAATACATGTGGGAATTGGCAGAGAGAGACCTGTCCCTAACTGACTGGACTCTAGTAACCTGGCCTTTAGGAGTGAAAGGTGCCCTACTAGTGTGTGACCCCCTTGCACTACCAGTGTCACTAGATGGCCTGTTAGCTAACAGGTCCTTCGAAGAACCCTCCCCAGCATCCTTAGGGACTCCTCTGAGTCTTGCTGGGTACCCTCCTCCTCTACCTTCTGATCCTGGGATGGGCCAGACTGGTTCTGGTCACTTTCTAGGAGAAGGCTAAGGAGAAGATCTTTGGTAGGATTCTTACCAATTGCTAAACCTCTTTCAAACTTTTAAAGTTTAGATTCCCATATGTTGCCTGGACAAGTGTGGGAGTAAGCTCTAATGCAGACATGATAGATAGGGTTTAGGACAGAGACAGAAAAAAGTTTTGAAACTTTTTAAAGAAAGGAAAAAAAATGTTTTCAAACTTTTGAAAGTTTTCAGAAACGTTTTAGAAAGTGTTAGAGAAGGAAAGTTAAACTGTTTAGGTTACTGTGTATATTCTGAAGTATTTGGTATTTGTTTTTCTTATAAACAGCACCAATGACAAAGTGATAAAGCAGTTACAAGTACTTATCCCACCGCTGCACCACCAATGTAGGAGGCTGACCTGGCTTATAATGGGTACCTGATGGTACTTGCACATTGTGCCAGGTCCAGTTATCCCTTATTAGTAGATTAGTACTGTTCTAGCAGCTTAGGGTGATAGAGGTAGCTATAGCAGAGCAGCTTAGGCTGAACTAGGAGACATGCAAAGCTCCTACTATACCACTCACATCATATAGCACTATATCATAAGAAAACACAATATTCAGAGTTACTAAAGATAAAGGTACTTTATTTTAGTGACAATATGCCAAAAGTATCTCAGAAGATATACTCCCTTAGGAGGTAAGTAAAATACTCAAACTATACACACAAACCAAAATGAGATAAGTAAAACACTTAGAAAAGTAGTGCAAACACTGTAGAACACAATAGAATGCAATAGGAGACAATAGGCCTAGGGGCAACACAAACCATATACTCCAAAAGCGAATGGCAAACCACGAATGGACCCCAGGCCTAGTGTAGTGTGTAGGGGGTCGCTGGGAGTGTAAGAAAACACTAAGGGTGTCCAAGATACCCCACCCCAAGACCCTGAAAAGTAGGAGTAAAGTTACCCTACTTCCCCAGAAACACACTAAAGTCGTGATAGGAGATTCTGTAAAGACCACAAGATACTGCAAAGCACTGAAGATGGATTCCTGGACCTGAGGGCCTGTAAAGGAAGGGGACCAAGTCCAAGAGTCACGAAAGTGTCCAGGGTGGGCAGGAGCCCACTAAACCCCGGATGAAGGTGCAAAATGGCTGCCTCTGGGTGGAAAAAGCATAAGATTCTGCAACAACAGAAGGTGCCAGGAACTTCTCCTTTGCACAGAAGATGTCCCACGGTGTGCTGGAGGATGCAGAGTTGTTTCCACGCAGAAACACCGCAAACAAGCCTTGCTAACTGCAAAGGTCGCGCTTGAAGAAAATGGTTGCTGCCCAGGCCCAGGAAGGACCAGGAGGTCGCCCCCTGGAAGAAGAGACAGAGGGAGCGCTCAGCAATACAGAGAGCCCACGCAGAAGCAGGCAGCACCCGCAGAAGAAATTGAACACGGGTTCAAGACAACTGAGCACGGCGGTCGTCTCAACACTACAAAGGAGGCTCCCACGAAGCCGGTGGCCAACTCAGCAAGTTGAGCAATGCAAGACGAAGTGCTGGGAACCTGGGCTAACCTGTGCACGAAGGATTCCTTGCAAAAGTGCATAGAAGCCCTAGCAGCTGCAGTTCACACAGTACACAGGATTACTGTCTAGCATGGGGAGGCAAGGACTTACCTCCACCAAATTTGGACAGATGGACCACTGGACTGTCGGGGTCACTTGGATCCAGCTCCTGTGTTTCAGGGACCACGCTCGTCACGATGAGAGGAGACCCCGGAGGACCGGTGAAGCAAAGGTTTGGTGCCGTCGACCCACAGGAGATTTCTTCTTGGCTTCCAGTGCAGGGTGAAGGCAGACAGCCCCCCAGAGCATACACCACCAGGAAACAGTTGAGAAAGCCGGCAGGATTAGGCGCTACAATGTCGCTGGTAGTCTTCTTGCTACTTTGTTGCAGTTTTGCAGGTGTCCTGGGGCAGTCAGCGGTCGATCCTTGGCAGACGTGGAAGAGGGAGATGCAGAGGAAGAAAATAAGTTACTTACCTCTAACTGTAGTTCTCCAGTATTGGAATCTTTCATAGATTCACATGCTTGAATCATTCCCCGTCGTCGAGATGGGAGTCCCGGTATAAATTTTCATAAGTAATGTTAAAACATATTGAAGAGAAAAAGGCCCTAGGCCTCTTCAATTTGATAGTCTATCAGAGTCATTTTGTGAAAAGGACCAAACTTGATCCTCCACCAATCAGGCGACAGCACCCTTCAGAACCTCCTGAGAGAAGCTCTAGCACCTCAGATTTTCCACGCACAAGTGCGTATATTACAATGAGTATATGTACTACTAGAAAGAAAGAGGTGAAGTGAGCTTCTCCGGGGAGGTGGGTGGGTCGCATGTGAATCTATGAAAGATTCCAATACTGGAGAACTACAGTTACAGGTAAGTAACTTATTTTCTTACTCCAGTATTGGAACTTTCATAGATTCACATGCTTGAATCAGAGTAGAAAGCAATAAGTATGCACATTGTAAAATGACAACCCTTTTAATAAAACAGGTTATCTTAGACCACAAAACCTTATCATCATCATGTATAAAGTGATGAAGTATATGAGTGTACTGACATATGTCCCTACATATACATCTATATATAGATATACATATATACACATCTATTTATACACACATATATATACATAAATAACAGTATGTTTTTATCTCTAATATAAATAGGAATATTCCTGTGAAGATACATGCTGAAATTTAAATAACAAACCAGTATTAAAACATAAGACAGTAATGTAAGCTGATCAATATCTGATAACCCGCTTACTATGGGATTATGATAGTGTTCCATTATCTTTAGATACATTTTTTATTTTTTTTTATTTTTATGTGCATACCTTTTCTAGGATGGAGGGATGTAGGAGAAATGGCTCACCTTCACCTGAAGAGATTCCTGAGAACCGCTTGGCCCACTGCTACCTCTCCGTGCGAGAGGGACTCCAAGCAATAGTGCTTAGTAAAGGTATGACAGCTCTTCCATGTTGCTGCCCTACATATGTCTTGTAGTGGCACTCCGGCAAACAGTGCCGCTGATGATGAGACTTTTCTCGTCGAGTGAGCATGCACAGATGACTGCAAAGGTTTGCCCGCTGCCTGATGGCAGAAGCGAATAGCAGAGGCGATCCATCTTGAAATACTCTGCTTGGATAGCGGGTACCCCTTCCTAGGGGCACTGTACGCCACAAATAGCTGATTAGAGCGTCGAAAAGCTTTTGTCCTGTCCAAATAAAATTGAACGCATCTTTTCACGTCTAGAGAGTGTAATGCCCTCTCTGCTGGAGTAGATGGATGAGGGAAAAAAGACTTGAAGACCAAAGGTTCGTTAATGTGAAAGTCTGACGGAACCTTTGGAATAAAATGCGGGTTAGTGCGCATTAGTAGTCTATCTTGTTTAAGCTGTAGGAATGGCTCTTGGATGGAGAGCGCTAGTACCTCACTGACCCGCATAGCTGATGTAAGAGCTATCAATAAGGCAACCTTCCACGATAAATGTTTGAGGGAAGCACGGTGGATTGGTTCAAAAGGATGCTTCATCAGTTGTGCCAAAACAATGTTCAGGTTCCACGAAGGAGGTGGAGGTCTGAAAGGAGGGTAAACCCTGAACAGCCGCTTTAGAAATCTCTTAATCAGCCGAGAAGAGAAGAGCGAGGGTGTGTTCTCTGAACGTCTGTATGCAGCCATGGCTGCTACATGAACTTTAATGGACGAGTGTGCTAGGCCAGATCGAGCTAACTCTAAGAGATACGGCAAAATCTCTTCTGGTAGTGAAAGAAAAGGGTCAATTTGACGTTGATGACACCAGGCACAGAATCTCCTCCATTTACACTGATACGCCTTGTTAGTGCTATCCGCTCTGGCCTGTGACAAAATATCTCTGCAGTCCTGCGGGATATTTAAATGCGCAAATTCTCTATGGTGAGGAGCCATGCCGCTAACCGCATTAAGTGTGGATCGGGGTGTCGAACTTGGCCGTTGTTCATTGTTAGTAAATGAGGTAACGGTTCCAGCGGAATATGAGGTTTGACTGAGAGAATGAGGAGCTCTGTGAACCAATGTTGGCGCGGCCAATACGGGGCTATCAGTATGAGAGTGCACGGTTCTGTTTTCATCTTCGTGAGGACCCTTGGGATCAACGGAATGGGAGGAAAGGCGTAAGCAAAGATGTCTGACCAGACTATCGAAAACGCATTCCCCCAAGATCCCTTTTGGTGATGCCAACTTGCGAAGAACTGGCATTTGGCGTTGTCCTTCTTCGCAAACAGATCCACTGTTGGTGTTCCCCACTGGGAAAAAATCTGGGTGAGTACCGTCTGGTCTAATTCCCACTCGTGGCATTCCGATTTCTGTCTGCTGAGTGCATCTGCTGCTTTGTTGTTTATTCCCGGCAAGTGCACCGCTGACAGTGCAACGCTTTGCTGCGAGGCCCAGTTCCAGATCGCTTGGGCTTCCCTGGAGAGGGTGAGAGATCTTGTACCTCAATGTTTGTTGAGATAATGCATCGTAGTGGTGTTGTCCGTTCTTATCACCACTCGCGATCCATGGATTCTTGGGAGAAACACTTGTAAAGCAAGGTGCACTGCCCTGAGTTCTAGCCAATTGATATGCCTTGATGCCAGATGAGTTGACCATCTGCCACTTATTTTCAGGTCCTGTAATACTGCGCCCCAGCCTTCCAGTGAGGCATCTGTTGTTATGGTCCATGGGGCTGGCTGTTGAAGAAACGAGAGACCGATTGAGAGATGATGCTTTTGAGACCACCACTTGAGAGTTTTGATCATTATCGGAGTAATTTGTATCTGGTCTTCGAAAGTTCCTGATACTTGAAGTCATTGACGGCTTAGCTGCTCCTGCAAGGGGCGCATCTTTAGCCGACACAGAGGGATCAGAGGTATGCATGAAGACATCATGCCCAATAGTGATTTGAAGAGATGGACTGTAACCTTTCGTCTTCTTTGTATGAAACTCCCTAGGGTTAGTAACCTTTGTTGTCTCTCTAACGTGGGACATGCGATGCCGGATTCCGTGTTCAGTTTTGCTCCCAGAAAAGTAATACTGCGGCCTGGTAGAGGGTTGGACTTCTCCCAGTTGATCGTGAATCCGAGATTGGTCAGCAAGGAAAAGCACTTTCTTGTTGACTTGTGTGCTCCTGTGTAAGTCTTTGCGTTTATTAACCAGTCGTCTAAGTATGGAAAGACCTGGTGCTTTCTTCTCCTGAGAAAGGCTGCCACTGGTGCTAGGCATTTGGTAAATATTCTTGGGGCTGATTTGAGCCTGAAGGGAAGGACGCGATATTGATAATGGCTCCCGGCTACGGTAAATCTCAGATACTTTCTGTGGGCAGGGTGGATTGGTATGTGGAAGTATGCGTCCTTGAGGTCTAGCGATGACATAAAATCTCTTTGATTGAGACGCAGAAGGACGTCTTGCAGGCTGATCATTCGAAACGATTGCTTCTTTAGGTATACATTTAGTTGCCTTAAATCGAGGATCGGTCTCCAATCCTTCCACTTTTTTTGAATTATGAAGAACCTGGAATAAAATCCTGTTCCTCTTTGAACCTGCGGCACCTTCTCTATAGCTCCCTTGAGAAGGAGCTTGTAGACCTCTTCTTTGAGTTGTTGAGGGTATCTTGAAGGAGTCCTGCGGGGAGGGTTGGGGGGAGGTTTCTGGACAAATTCTAAAGTATGGCCCCGTTCCACTTATTGTAGGACCCACTTGTCTGACGTAATGGTTTGCCATTGACTGAGAAATAAGGAAATTCTTCCGCCCAGGGTGACAGGAGGAAGACTGGGCGTAGCCGGCGCCTCGAAGACATCAGGTTCTACGAGCTGCATCCTTAGCAGGGCGGGTTGAGCGTCCACGGCCTGCCGGTCTATTATAGGCTGGTTGAGTCGGTTGTCTTTGGGAATAGTATGGCCGAAATTGTTGTGAAGATGAGGGATAGGAAGAGTATCTCTGTTGTTGATACCCTCCTCTGTAAGAGGGCTGGCCGCGCCCCCTAGGGCGAAAGGACGATTTCCGATATTGCAGGGTCCCTAGTGACCTTGCAGTGTCCGTGTCCGTTTTAATTGACTGTAGGGCTTCGTCCACATGTTTCCCAAATAACGCTTGGCCATCAAAGGGTAAGTCTAGGATCTTATTCTGGACTTCTGGACGAAATGAGGTGGCTTTGAGCCAGCCCTGTCTTCTTAATACAGCAGCGCCTGCAAGCTGTCTGAAAGCAGTGGTCGCTATGTCCATTGCGCAGTCTATAAGCTCTGCAGACGCACGTTGACCCTCTTGCACAGTCTTATTTGCCTCTGATTTTACGTCTTCCGGCAGTTGACTAATGAAAGGTGCAATATCTGCCCAAAGCTGTCTGTCGTATCGAGACAAAATAGCTAAGGAGTTGGCAGCTCTAAGCACTAAGCTGGCCATAGAAGAAAATCTTTTTCCTATGTTGTCTAGCCTTCTACCCTCCTTATCTGGGGGTGCAGAAATTGGAGCCGAAGGATTCTTTGATCTTCTTTGAGCCGCTTGAGCTACTACGGAATCTGGAGGAGGATGGCCTGTCAAGCATGTTGGGGCATCATCGGGAGCTTTGTATTTCTTATCCAGACGTGGTAAAACTGCTGTGACTGTTGCTGGATTAGTCATGACTTTAAGGCCTTCTTCCCACAAGTAGTTCACCATCGGGATGGAACGCACAGACTTCTGGAAGGGCTCTTTAAAATCATAAAGGAAACAATCTGTTTGCTTCGTAGGTAGCGGTAATGCAAAGCGCTTGGCTGCCCTCTCTAAGAGATTGTGAAAACCTCCAATGTCTTCAGGTGGGAACTCCACCTTCCAATGAGAAGGAGAAGATGGAGCAGGAATAATATACTCGTCCCACTCTGAGTGAGCATCTATGAGCTCTCCTTCTTCTTGATCTCCATCTGAAATGTCAGTGTCCTGGGGAAGTGTCATGTCTGGGGTAGCCACATCTGTGAGATGCAAAGTCGTCGGTCTTTGATGTGGAGTAGAAGGACCAGAAATGGGCGATGGATGAGGCTGTTCTCCTTGTGGAGGAAACCTTCTGTTATAATCCACCAACATGGCTCTAAGGCCAGTAAGCAGGTCGGAAGGGATATACGTTCCCTGTTGATACTGCTGATGCTCCAAGGAAGCCTGGGGATCATAAGCTTTCTCATATTCCTCCTCTTCCTGATATTTTACATTCAATTCAGAGGGGCTGTGGGCCGTACCAAAAGGCCCATCTTTGTCTGAATCATCATCTCCCTCCAAAAGATGTACTGGTACCAGGGAGGATACCTTACAAGGTGAAGTGTGGGTTGGAGTTAATGTTTCTGTTCTTTTTTGGTATTTTTCCCTCGTCGACGGTGTCGTCGACGATCTCGTCGACGACGTGTAAACTGACTTTGCCGTAGACGGTGCCGTCGATGCTGGACGCACTGTTATTTTAATAGCCGCAAGCTTCGCCGACGAGTCTACCGTCGACGAAGTCCTCGTCGACCGTAAAGCTGATACTGACATCAGCGCCGTCGACGATGACGAGGTGTAGACGGTCGTCGACGCTGAAGTCGTCGTTGTAGTTCTCGTCGACGGTGGTGTACCCATCGACGATGTCGCCGACGGAGCCGTGGACGACGGAACACCTAAAGTAGTTGGAGTCGTCGGCAATGCGCTCACCGACGGTGCCGTCGACGGGGAATCCGTCGACGAGGCCTTTTTTCCAGTCACAGAAGATGGCTTTTTGAAAGGCACAGATGGTGGAACAGATGAGGATTTCCTGTGCCTCTCCGAACTGGAAGAATGTTTTTTCCCCTCTTTACTTGAGAGTCTAGTTGGGGAAGAAGATGGGCTGCGACCCTTATAAGACCCTGAAGCAGTCTTTTTGAGGGCTTTCCTTGAGGTTTGTGAGGGAGATCTAGAGCGTGATCTTGCTCTTTTAGTTGATCTCTTGGAAGTGGATGATTCCTCACTCTCAGAATCAGAAACTGGATCCTTCCTATGCTTCAGTTTCTGCAGCCATATTAGTAATCTGCCTTCTCTATCCTTTAAAGTTTTAGAAGAAAAAGTACGGCAAATCTTACAGTCCTTGGCTGAATGATCTGGATAGAGGCAGTAAATGCAGTCTTGATGAGGATCTTCAGAATGAAGTCTTTTCTTCCCACAAGTCTTGCAGTCTCTAAAGAGACTTTTCTTTTCCTTGTCAGACTTAGTTGAAAAATAGCTGACAAATCAAAATAATTGAGTTTCTCTGAGAGAAAAAGAGCTGAATAAAGGTGTGAAAACAGAGCAGAGCTCTGAGGAGACTCCCTAGCACGAGGTGCGGTAGAAAATCTGAGGTGCTAGAGCTTCTCTCAGGAGGTTCTGAAGGGTGCTGTCGCCTGATTGGTGGAGGATCAAGTTTGGTCCTTTTCAAAAAATGACTCTGATAGACTATCAAATTGAAGAGGCCAAGGGCCTTTTTCTCTTCAATATGTTTTAACATTACTTATGAAAATTTATACCGGGACTCCCATCTCGACGACGGGGAATGATTCAAGCATGTGAATCTATGAAAGTTCCAATACTGGAGTAAGAAAATAAGTTACTTACCTGTAACTGTAGTTCTCCAGTATTGGAATCTTTCATAGATTCACATGCTTGAATCATTCCCCGTCGTCGAGATGGGAGTCCCGGTATAAATTTTCATAAGTAATGTTAAAACATATTGAAGAGAAAAAGGCCCTAGGCCTCTTCAATTTGATAGTCTATCAGAGTCATTTTGTGAAAAGGACCAAACTTGATCCTCCACCAATCAGGCGACAGCACCCTTCAGAACCTCCTGAGAGAAGCTCTAGCACCTCAGATTTTCCACGCACAAGTGCGTATATTACAATGAGTATATGTACTACTAGAAAGAAAGAGGTGAAGTGAGCTTCTCCGGGGAGGTGGGTGGGTCGCATGTGAATCTATGAAAGATTCCAATACTGGAGAACTACAGTTACAGGTAAGTAACTTATTTTCTTACTCCAGTATTGGAACTTTCATAGATTCACATGCTTGAATCAGAGTAGAAAGCAATAAGTATGCACATTGTAAAATGACAACCCTTTTAATAAAAAAGGTTATCTTAGACCACAAAACCTTATCATCATCATGTATAAAGTGATGAAGTATATGAGTGTACTGACATATGTACCTACATATACATCTATATATAGATATACATATATACACATCTATCTATACACACATATATATACATAAATAACAGTATGTTTTTATCTCTAATATAAATAGGAATATTCCTGTGAAGATACATACTGAAATTTAAATAACAAACCAGTATTAAAACATAAGACAGTAATGTAAGCTGATCAATATCTGATAACCCGCTTACTATGGGATTATGATAGTGTTCCATTATCTTTAGATACATTTATTTTTATTTATTTTTTTATGTGCATACCTTTTCTAGGATGGAGGGATGTAGGAGAAATGGCCCACCTTCACCTGAAGAGATTCCTGAGAACCGCTTGGCCCACTGCTACCTCTCGGTGCGAGAGGGACTCCAAGCAATAGTGCTTAGTAAAGGTATGACAGCTCTTCCATGTTGCTGCCCTACATATGTCTTGTAGTGGCACTCCGGCAAACAGTGCCTCTGACGATGAGACTTTTCTCGTTGAGTGAGCATGCACAGATGACTGCAAAGGTTTGCCCGCTGCCTGATGGCAGAAGCGAATAGCAGAGGCGATCCATCTTGAAATACTCTGCTTGGATAGCGGGTACCCCTTCCTAGGGGCACTGTACGCCACAAATAGCTGATTAGGGCGTCGAAAAGCTTTTGTCCTGTCCAAATAAAATTGAACGCATCTTTTCACGTCTAGAGAGTGTAATGCCCTCTCTGCTGGAGTAGATGGATGAGGGAAAAAAGACTTGAAGACCAAAGGTTCGTTAATGTGAAAGTCTGACGGAACCTTTGGAATAAAATGCGGGTTAGTGCGCATTAGTAGACTATCTAGTTTAAGCTGTAGGAATGGCTCTTGGATGGAGAGCGCTTGTACCTCACTGACCCGCCTAGCTGATGTAAGAGCTATCAATAAGGCAACCTTCCACGATAAATGTTTGAGGGAAGCACGGTGGATCGGTTCAAAAGGATGCTTCATCAGTTGTGCCAAAACAATGTTCAGGTTCCACGAAGGAGGTGGAGGTCTGAAAGGAGGGTAAACCCTGAACAGCCCCTTTAGAAATCTCTTAATCAGCCGAGAAGAGAAGAGCGAGGGTGTGTCCTCTGAACGTCTGTATGCAGCCATGGCTGCTACATGAACTTTAATGGACGAGTGTGCTAGGCCAGATCGAGCTAACTCTAAGAGATACGGCAAAATCTCTTCTGGTAGTGAAAGAAAAGGGTCAATTTGACGTTGATGACACCAGGCACAGAATCTCCTCCATTTACACTGATACGCCTTGTTAGTGCTATCCGCTCTGGCCTGTGACAAAATATCTCTGCAGTCCTGCGGGATATTTAAATGCGCAAATTCTCTGTGGTGAGGAGCCATGCCGCTAACCGCATTGAGTGTGGATCGGAATGTCGAACTTGGCCGTTGTTCATTGTTAGTAAATGAGGTAACGGTTCCAGCGGAATATGAGGTTTGACTGAGAGAATGAGGAGCTCTGTGAACCAATGTTGGCGCAGCCAATACGGGGCTAGCAGTATGAGAGTGCACGGTTCTGTTTTCATCTTCGTGAGGACCCTTGGGATCAACGGAATGGGAGGAAAGGCGTAAGCAAAGATGTCTGACCAGACTATCGAAAACGCATTCCCCCAAGATCCCTTTTGATGATGCCAACTAGCGAAGAACTGGCATTTGGCGTTGTCCTTCTTCGCAAACAGATCCACTGTTGGTGTTCCCCACTGGGAAAAAATCTGGGTGAGTACCGTCTGGTCTAATTCCCACTCGTGGCATTCCGATTTCTGTCTGCTGAGTGCATCTGCTGCTTTGTTGTTTATTCCCGGCAAGTGCACCGCCGACAGTGCGACGCCTTGCTGCGAGGCCCAGTTCCAGATCGCTTGGGCTTCCCTGGAGAGGGTGAGAGATCTTGTACCTCAATGTTTGTTGAGATAATGCATCGTAGTGGTGTTGTCCGTTCTTATCACCACTCGCGATCCATGGATTCTTGGGAGAAACACTTGTAAAGCAAGGTGCACTGCCCTGAGTTCTAGCCAATTGATATGCCTTGATGCCAGATGAGTTGACCATCTGCCACTTATTTTCAGGTCCTGTAATACTGCGCCCCAGCCTTCCAGTGAGGCATCTGTTGTTATGGTCCACGGGGCTGGCTGTTGAAGAAACGAGAGACCGATTGAGAGATGATGCTTTTGAGACCACCACTTGAGAGTTTTGATCATTATCGGAGTAATTTATATCTGGTCTTCGAAAGTTCCTGATACTTGAAGCCATTGACGGCTTAGCTGCTCCTGCAATGGGCGCATCTTTAGCCGACACAGAGGGATCAGAGGTATGCATGAAGACATCATGCCCAATAGTGATTTGAAGAGACGGACTGTAACCTTTCGTCTTCTTTGTATGAAACTCCCTAGGGTTAGTAACCTTTGTTGTCTCTCTAACGTGGGACATGCGATGCCGGATTCCGTGTTCAGTTTTGCTCCCAGAAAAGTAATACTGCGGCCTGGTAGAGGGTTGGACTTCTCCCAGTTGATCGTGAATCCGAGATTGGTCAGCAAGGAAACGCACTTTCTTGTTGACTTGTGTGCTCCTGTGTAAGTCTTTGCCTTTATTAACCAGTCGGCTAAGTATGGAAAGACCTGGTGCTTTCTTCTCCTGAGAAAGGCTGCCACTGGTGCTAGGCATTTGGTAAATATTCTTGGGGCTGATTTGAGCCCGAAGGGAAGGACGCAATATTGATAATGGCTCCCGGCTACGGTAAATCTCAGATACTTTCTGTGGGCAGGGTGGATTGGTATGTGGAAGTATGCGTCCTTGAGGTCTAGCGATGACATAAAATCTCTTTGATTGAGACGCAGAAGGACGTCTTGCAGGCTGATCATTCGAAACGATTGCTTCTTTAGGTATACATTTAGTTGCCTTAAATCGAGGATCGGTCTCCAATCCTTCCACTTTTTTCGAATTGTGAAGAACCTGGAATAAAATCCTGTTCCTCTTTGAACCCGCTGCACCTTCTCTATAGCTCCCTTGAGAAGGAGCTTGTAGACCTCTTCTTTGAGTTGTTGAGGGTATCTTGAAGGAGTCCTGCGGGAGGGTTGGGGGGAGGTTTCTGGACAAATTCTAAAGTATGGCCCCGTTCCACTAATTGTAGGACCCACTTGTCTGACGTAAAGGTTTGCCATTGACTGAGAAATAAGGAAATTCTTCCGCCCAGGGTGACAGGAGGAAGACTGGGCGTAGCCGGCGCCTCGAAGACATCAGGTTCTACGAGCTGCATCCTTAGCAGGGCGGGTTGAGCGTCCACGGCCTGCCGGTCTATTATAGGCTGGTTGAGTCGGTTGTCTTTGGGAATAGTATGGCCGAAATTGTTGTGAAGATGAGGGATAGGAAGAGTATCTCTGTTGTTGATACCCTCCTCTGTAAGAGGGCTGGCCGCGCCCCCTAGGGCGAAAGGACGATTTCCGATATTGCAGGGTCCCTAGTGACCTTGCAGTGTCCGTGTCCGTTTTAATTGACTGTAGGGCTTCGTCCACATGTTTCCCAAATAACGCTTGGCCATCAAAGGGTAAGTCTAGGATCTTATTCTGGACTTCTGGACGAAATGAGGTGGCTTTGAGCCAGCCCTGTCTTCTTAATACAGCAGCGCCTGCAAGCTGTCTGAAAGCAGTGGTCGCTATGTCCATTGCGCAGTCTATAAGCTCTGCAGACGCACGTTGACCCTCTTGCACAGTCTTATTTGCCTCTGATTTTACGTCTTCCGGCAGTTGACTAATGAAAGGTGCAATATCTGCCCAAAGCTGTCTGTCGTATCGAGACAAAATAGCTAAGGAGTTGGCAGCTCTAAGCACTAAGCTGGCCATAGAAGAAAATCTTTTTCCTATGTTGTCTAGCCTTCTACCCTCCTTATCTGGGGGTGCAGAAATTGGAGCCGAAGGATTCTTTGATCTTCTTTGAGCCGCTTGAGCTACTACGGAATCTGGAGGAGGATGGCCTGTCAAGCATGTTGGGGCATCATCGGGAGCTTTGTATTTCTTATCCAGACGTGGTAAAACTGCTGTGACTGTTGCTGGATTAGTCATGACTTTAAGGCCTTCTTCCCACAAGTAGTTCACCATCGGGATGGAACGCACAGACTTCTGGAAGGGCTCTTTAAAATCATAAAGGAAACAATCTGTTTGCTTCGTAGGTAGCGGTAATGCAAAGCGCTTGACTGCCCTCTCTAAGAGATTGTGAAAACCTCCAATGTCTTCAGGTGGGGACTCCACCTTCCAATGAGAAGGAGAAGATGGAGCAGGAATAATATACTCGTCCCACTCTGAGTGAGCATCTATGAGCTCTCCTTCTTCTTGATCTCCATCTGAAATGTCAGTGTCCTGGGGAAGTGTCATGTCTGGGGTAGCCACATCTGTGAGATGCAAAGTCGTCGGTCTTTGATGTGGAGTAGAAGGACCAGAAATGGGCGATGGATGAGGCTGTTCTCCTTGTGGAGGAAACCTTCTGTTATAATCCACCAACATGGCTCTAAGGCCAGTAAGCAGGTCGGAAGGGATATACGTTCCCTGTTGATACTGCCGATGCTCCAAGGAAGCCTGGGGATCATAAGCTTCCTCATATTCCTCCTCTTCCTGATATTTTACATTCAATTCAGAGGGGCTGTGGGCCGTACCAAAAGGCCCATCTTCGTCTGAATCATCATCTCCCTCCAAAAGATGTACTGGTACCAGGAAGGATACCTTACTAGGTGAAGTGTGGGTTGGAGTTAATGTTTCTGTTCTTTTTTGGTATTTTTCCCTCGTCGACGGTGTCGTCGACGACGTGTAAACTGACTTTGTCGTAGACGGTGCCGTCGATGCTGGACGCACTGTTATTTTAATAGCCGCAAGCTTTGCCGATGAGTCTACCGTCGACGAAGTCCTCGTCGACGGTAAAGCTGATACTGACATCAGCGCCGTCGACGATGACGAGGTGTAGACGGTCGTCGACGCTGAAGTCGTCGTTGTAGTTCTCGTCGACGGTGGTGTACCCATCGACGATGTCGCCGACGGAGCCGTGGACGACGGAACACCTAAAGTAGTTGGAGTCGTCGGCAATGCGCTCACCGACGGTGCCGTCGACGGGGAATCCGTCGACGAGGCCTTTTTTCCAGTCACAGAAGATGGCTTTTTGAAAGGCACAGATGGTGGAACAGATGAGGATTTCCTGTGCCTCTCCGAACTGGAAGAATGTTTTTTCCCCTCTTTACTTGAGAGTCTAGTTGGGGAAGAAGATGGGCTGCGACCCTTATAAGACCCTGAAGCAGTCTTTTTGAGGGCTTTCCTTGAGGTTTGTGAGGGAGATCTAGAGCGTGATCTTGCTCTTTTAGTTGATCTCTTGGAAGTGGATGATTCCTCACTCTCAGAATCAGAAACTGGATCCTTCCTATGCTTCAGTTTCTGCAGCCATATTAGTAATCTGCCTTCTCTATCCTTTAAAGTTTTAGAAGAAAAAGTACGGCAAATCTTACAGTCCTTGGCTGAATGATCTGGATAGAGGCAGTAAATGCAGTCTTGATGAGGATCTTCAGAATGAAGTATTTTCTTCCCACAAGTCTTGCAGTCTCTAAAGAGACTTTTCTTTTCCTTGTCAGACATAGTTGAAAAATAGCTGACAAATCAAAATAATTGAGTTTCTCTGAGAGAAAAAGAGCTGAATAAAGGTGTGAAAACAGAGCAGAGCTCTGAGGAGACTCCCTAGCACGACGTGCAGTAGAAAATCTGAGGTGCTCGAGCTTCTCTCAGGAGGTTCTGAAGGGTGCTGTCGCCTGATTGGTGGAGGATCAAGTTTGGACCTTTTCACAAAATGACTCTGATAGACTATCAAATTGAAGAGGCCAAGGGCCTTTTTCTCTTCAATATGTTTTAACATTACTTATGAAAATTTATACCGGGACTCCCATCTCGACGACGGGGAATGATTCAAGCATGTGAATCTATGAAAGTTTCAATACTGGAGTAAATATGGTGAGCTCTTGCATTCGTTATCTGAAGAGAAGCCCACAGGAGAGACCCTAAATAGCCCTCAGAGGAGGACTGGCCACGTAGCCAGGTAAGCACCTATCAGGAGGGGTCTCTGAAGTCACCTGCTGGCACTGGCCACTCAGAGGCCTCCATTGTGCCCTCACACCTCTTCATTCAAGATGGCAGAAGTCTAGGACACACTGGAGGAGCTCTGGGCACCACCCCTGGGGTGGTGATGGACAGGGGAGTGGCCACTCCCCTTTCCTTTGTCCAGTTTCACACCAGAACAGGGGTTGGGGATCCCTGAACCGGTGTAGACTGGTTTATGCAAGGAGGGCACCATCTGTGCCCTTCAAAGCATTTCCAGAGGCTGGGGAGGCTACTCCTCCCCAGCCCTCAACACCTATTTCCAAAGGGAGAGGGTGTAACACCCTCTCTCAGAGGAAGTCCTTTGTTCTGCCTTCATGGGACTGGGCTGCCCAGACCCCAGGAGGGCAGAAGCCTGTCGGTGGGTTGGCAGCAGCGGTGGCCGCAGTGAAAACCCCAGAGAGCTGGTTTGCCATACCCGGGGTCTGTGCTGGGGCCCCAGGGATGCATAGAATTGGCACCCCAATACCAGATTTGTCATGGGGGACAATTCCATGATCTCAGACATGTTACATGGCCATATTCGGAGTTACTATTGTGAAGCTACATATAGGTATTGACCTATATGTAGTGCATGCGTGTAATGGTGTCCCCGCACTCACAAAGTCCTGGGAAATTGCTCTGAACTATGTGGGGGCACCTTGGCTAGTGTCAGGGTGCCCTCACACTTAGAAACTTTGCACCTAACCTTCACCAAGTGAGGGTTAGACATAGAGGTGACTTATAAGTTACTTAAGTGCAGTGTAAAATGGCTGTGAAATAACGTGGACGTTATTTCACTCAGGCTGCAGTGGCAGTCCTGTGTAATATTGGCCTGAGCTCCCTACGGGTGGCAAAAGAAAAGTTGCAGCCCATAGGGATCTCCTGGAACCCCAATACCCTGGGTACCTAGGTACCATATACTAGGGAATTATAAGGGTGTTCCAGTGTGCCAATCAGAATTGGTAAAACTGGTCACTAGCCTGCAGTGACAATTTTAAAGGCAGAGAGAGCATAAGCACTGAGGGTCTGGTTAGCAGAGCCTCAGTGACACAGTTAGGCACCACACAGGGAACACATTCAGGCCACAACTATGAGCACTGGAATCCTGGCTAGCAGGATCCCAGTGAGACAGGCAAAAACAAACTGACACACAAGTAAAAAATGGGGGTAACATGCCAGGCAAGATGGTACTTTCCTACAAGGCCCAGGGAACCGACTCTCCAGGATCCACTCACGAAAACCTGGGAGCATACCAACATTCCCAGGATACGCCAGGCCAGATCCTGGACAACGTGCAGGAGAGCAGGCGGCTGCAGAAAAGACAGTACCAGGGGATCAGGGAGGACTTGAAGGCCATCAACACCACCCTGGTCTCCATTGCAGGGGTGCTGGCAGACATGGCCAACACTATGAGGGAGGCAGTCTTACAACTGCGGGCCCCTGCCACTAGCCAGACAACTGAATTGCCCTCCACCTCCGCTGCCGCTAGTGGACAGGGGGCCCCACCACAGGACCAACAGGCCACAAGCAACCCTCACCCTGCAGACGGAGAACCACCCCACATACGTTCCCTGCGATCCAGCCAGAAGCCAGAGACTACTGCCAAGACCCACGCCAGGAAATAAGACTCATCTGATTGTCACCCTTGTGTCCCACTCTGTCACCCTGTCCACCTTGAACTGCCATTGCTCCCCTCCCTATGCCCTCTTGGGCAATGCACCTGTGCTACAAATAGACTGGAACAATACCCTGGACTTTCCTCCATCAACACCCCAGCCCATTGCACTTCCCCCTTTTCTTCTTAGCACTGCAATAAACACACTTTGAAAAAATACAAGTATGGAGTATGTGAAATGATTTAAGTATGTATTCTTTTAACAAGGTTCAAACATTGCAAATCAACTGTACAGAAATGTGCACATAGGACAGACCTGTAGTTAGCTGCAGTTAACACACCAAGAGCGATAGTAGGGCACCAACATCTGCAAAAAGAGTTGCCAAAGGGTACAGTGAGTCGGCATAGAAGTGGGAAATCACAGCCTGCCAGTGACAATGTGAATCGAAAAAATGACAATGAAATGTGAAGTTACACTGTCTTACCTGTGTGTCATTGCAAGTATTGTCGAATCACTGCAGTTCTGTTGTCCTCATCCTCATCCTCTGCCTCCTCATCTTCACTGTCCACAGGGTCCACTGCTGCCACACGGCCATCTCCAGCCTCCTCCTCCTGCAGAAAATGCACATGGCTTCTCAAGGGAAGGTTATGCAACATGTAGCATGCCACGATTATCTGGCAGACCTTCTTGGGTGAGTAGCACAGGGATCCACCTGTTAGATGGAGGCACCAAAACCTGGCCTTCAGGAGGCCAAAAGTACGTTCCATTATCCTTCTTGTTCGCCCATGTGCCTCACTGTAACGTTCCTTTGCCCTTGTCCTGGGATTCCTTACAGGGGTCAGTAGCCATGATAGTTTGGGGTAACCAGAATCACCCGCAAATATTGAGGGACAACATTTAGCCACACACTATCCCTCATGGCCCACCCCATACCCATACACCAACATCCACTGGGTGGGAACCAGGGCTCACCTATAAGCCACACCCGTGCCTCTTTAGATGGCCCATCACATTTGTGATGCTGCTATTCCTCAGGATAAAGGCATCATGCACAGACCCAGGATAATTAGCATTGACGTGGGAGATGTACTGGTCCGCCAGGCCCACCATCTGAACAGTCATTGAGTGAAAACTCTTTTGATTTCTGAACACCTGTTCATTTTGAAGGGGGGGGGGACAAATGCAATATGTGTTCCATCATTCGCCCCAGTGATGTTGGGAATATGTCCAATTGCATAGAAGTCAGCCTTCACTGTGGCCAAATCCTCCACCTGGGAGAAAACAATGTGGCTGCACATGTGTTTAATCAGGGCAGACAACACTCTGGTCAGCACTATTATGAACATTGGCTGTGACATTCCTGCTGCCAAGCCCACTGTGACATTCCAGCTGCCAAGAAATGGAGCACAAATAGCACTTGCACAAGAGGGGGAATCCCAGTGGGGTGACGGATAGCAGATATCAGGTCAGGCTCCAGTTGGGCACACAGCTCCGTGATTGTAGCCCTGCCAAGTCTGTAGGTGAGGAGAATGTGCCTGTCCTCCCCTGTTGCCAAGTCTACCAGGGGTCTGTACACGGGGGTATGTCTCCATCTCCTATTGATCCGCAGCGGTAGCAATCTATGGGGCAAAAGAGTGAGGAGCCGGTCATAAACTGTACATTGTAGTCACAACACTACAATGCATGATGTTAATCTGAAATGTATAAGTGGCATTTGTCCTGTATGTACAATTGTGAACTGTGACACTGATATAATCCAGGGCCTGCCCCCCCCACCCATGAAATGGCATCCGCCTGTCCTGGGTGGAGGGACAGGTGAAAGTGAGGTAATTCCGCTGATGTTGTGTGCTGTTGTGGGAGGCGTTCGGGAACCGCCGTGCAATGCCTCATTGGATAATATTGGACCCTATGGGGTGCAGTGGCCAATGGTGATGTACGCCGGTGGTGACGGTATGCACCGCCACGGACGTCACTGCCATTTTCTATCTGTTCACCCACTTGCTACCTGACCTTCAACAGAAGAGGACCTACGCTGCATGTGCTGCTATGACCTGTGTCTGGAACCTACCATGGCCCGTGTGACTGGGGAAAGGGCCCCTGCCTTCATCTCAGTGGAGTTGGAACGACTAGTGGACGGGGTCCTACCCCAGTATGGACTGCTGTATGGGCCTCCAGACCAACAGGTGAGTACAATGTGAGCACGATGCATGGGGCATGAATGCATAGAGTGGTGTGTGTGAAGGCCTCGTGTGGGGGGATTGGTGGATGGGCGCTGGGCGGAGTGCAGCTTGTGTGCTGGGCCATGTCTGTGCAAATTGAGAAGAGAAGGGGTATGGTGGAACATGAGTGTAACAGGTAGGATGGTCTGACTAATACCTTTCCCTGTGTTTATCTCTCTGCAGGTCAGCGCCCATCAAAAGAAAGGTATAAGGCATGCCAACGCCAAGACCTGCGGACCCTGGGGGTCTATGGCAGTCAGAGCATCCACTGTCAGAAACGGTGGGAGGACCTAAGACGCTGGGCATGGAAGATGGCCGAGGCCCAGCTGGGGTTGGCCTCCCAACGAGGAAGAGGTGCCCGTCGAACCCTGACCCCTCTGATGGCCCGCATACCGGTGGTGGCCTATCAGGAGCTGGATGGGTGCTTGATGGCATCACAGCAGCCACAAGCGGGTGAGTACAGTGCCCATCATTACTACTCACGCATGGTTGGGTGGTATCTGGGTGGTGGATGTGTGTCTGTGGGTGTCCCTAGGCCAGGCCTGACATTGCAGAGTAAGTCCCATGTTGGACAGGGTTCTGATGTGATATTCCTCCTACCTAGCTTGTAGGCATCCACTACTGTGCAGGGCTGTGTGGGTCCCAGGTATGCTGCAGTTGGCGGTATGTGTCCCTCCCCATCCCTGGTAATTAGCATTGTTACTGGTAGTGCATTGGATACTGTGTAGGCCAGTTCCCTGTGTGTAAGGGTGCTGTGTACGCAAATGGTGGTGTTAGTGCAGCCATTGACCAAGTGTATCCTTTGTCTCTCCCCCCCCTTTTTGTTTTGTCATCCTGTCCTTATGTGCATTAGCATCATCTGGCAGAGGAGCAGAGGCACCGGCGATGGAGGGAGCTGCATCCCACAGGACCCAGGAGGCAGAGTCTACCGACAGTGAGGGCACCAGTGGGACGGAGGGCAAGGGGAGCACCACGGCGGAGGCTGGAGGGGACAGTTCTGATTCCGAACCTCCTCCGATGAAAGCTCCCTGGTAGTGGCGGACACCTCTGTGACCACCCCAGCTACACGAACAGCCGCCACCCCGTACCAGCACTGCCCTCCCAGCAGCCGCTCATCAAGTTGTCCGTGCCCGCTCACCCAGGAGGGTGGGCATCTCCTTCGCCCCAGGCTCCTCAGGCCCTGCCCCAGTTAGCCCTGCTGCCCTGAGTGAGGAGGCTATTGACTCCTGAGATCCATCTCTGTTGGGCAGTCAACCATTGTGAATGAGCACACAGGCAGACCAGCATGCACACAAGACACAACTCAAGAGTGGCACAGGCAAACACAAGCACCACACATCATCCCACAGGCACTCACACAAACACCATCCAGATGCAGACATACCAACATCCACTGCCTCCACTGTGTCCCCCTACTCTTCGTCCTCCACCTCCCTCCCAGTTGCATCTACACTCACACCTGCATGCACTACACCCTCATCCACTACCGCCATCACCAGCACACCTATCAGAACACACACCTCACTGGCAGACACCACCCCAACAGCCATGCACACATCCCCTGTGTCCTCTCCCACTGTGTCTTTCCCCACCCTCCCAAGGCACACAAACACAAGCACTCAGACACCCAACAGCCATCCACCTTACAACAGCATCCAGCCCATGAACCTGCACCCAAACACAGCAGACACCTTTCACAACCACTCCCTCTTCCTCCACTCCCAAACCTTCTCCCTCTTCCCGCCCTAATGTCCCTAAGTAGCTTTTCCTCTCCACCACTGACCTCTTCCCTGCCCCTCCCCCTGTCCTTCACGTCTGGCCAGGGTGGCTAAAACCCAGGCAAGCACCTTAGCCGCCCAGCCCACGGGCCCTGTAGTGTCTACAGCAACTCGTGGTGGTAAAGGATCCAGGACACCAGGCAGCCTCACGGAAAGGGTGCCTGCCCCAAGTGCTGGCTGGAAGGGCAAGGAGCCATCCCCAGCTGCTGCCAGGAAGGGCAAGGGGCCTGCACCAGCAGGCATGAAGGACAAGGGGCCTGGGGCTGGGACTGAGTCAGAGCCCCCACCACCAACCATGGTTGTGCAGCTGTCCAAACCTGCTGGGAATGGGCAGGAGCTTTACCTCACAACCACCAGCAGCAGCACCACCACCACCTCCAGTGGGCAGCCGTCCGAGGTTACAGGGGATGGGCAGGAGCTTCCCCCCACAACCACCATCAGCAGCACCACCACCACCTCCAGTAGGCAGCCATCTGCAGGGGATGGGAAGGATCTTTCCCCCACAACCACCACCAGCAGCAGCACCAACACCACCTCCAGTGGGCAGCCGTCCGAAGCTGCAGGGGATGGCAAGGAGCTTCCCCCCACAACCACCAGCAGCAGCACTACCACCACCAGCAGTGGGCAGCCGTCCGAGGCTGCAGGGAATGGGCAGGAGCTTCCCCCCACCACTACCAGCAGCAGCAGCACCACTACCACCACTGAGCAGCCGTCACCGCCGGCAGACATTCTGTAGACCTGCCTCCATGGGCTGCTGTGCGGCACCATCTGTGCCCTTCAAAGCATTTCCAGAGGCTGGGGAGGCTACTCCTCCCCAGCCCTTAACACCTATTTCCAAAGGGAGAGGGTGTAACACCCACTCTCAGAGGAAGTCCTTTGTTCTGCCTTCCTGGGACTGGGCTGCCCAGACCCCAGGAGGGCAGAAGCCTGTCGGTGGGTTGGCAGCAACGGTGGCTGCAGTGAAAACCCCAGAGAGCTGGTTTGGCGTATCCGGGGTCCGTCCTGGGGCCCCAGGGATGCATAGAATTGGCACCCCAATACCAGATTTGTCATGGGGGACAATTCCATGATCTCAGACATGTTACATGGCCATATTCTGAGTTACCATTGTGAAGCTACATATAGGTATTGACCTATATGTAGTGCATGCGTGTAATGGTGTCCCCGCACTCACAAAGTCCTGGGAAATTGCCCTGAACTATGTGGGGGCACCTTGGCTAGTGCCAGGGTGCCCTCACACTTAGAAACTTTGCACCTAACCTTCACCAAGTGAGGGTTAGACATAGAGGTGACTTATAAGTTACTTAAGTGCAGTGTAAAATGGCTGTGAAATAACGTGGACGTTATTTCACTCAGGCTGCAGTGGCAGTCCTGTGTAATATTGGCCTGAGCTCCCAACGGGTGGCAAAAGAAAAGCTGCAGCCCATAGGGATCTCCTGGACCCCCAATACCCTGGGTACCTAGGTACCATATACTAGGGAATTATAAGGGTTTTCCAGTGTGCCAATCAGAATTGGTAAAACTGGTCACTAGCCTGCAGTGACAATTTTAAAGGCAGAGAGAGCATAAGCACTGAGGGTCTGGTTAGCAGAGCCTCAGTGACACAGTTAGGCACCACACAGGGAACACATTCAGGCCACAACTATGAGCACTGGAATCCTGGCTAGCAGGATCCCAGTGAGACAGGCAAAAACAAACTGACACACAAGTAAAAAATGGGGGTAACATGCCAGGCAAGATGGTACTTTCCTACAAGGCCCAGGGAACCGACTCTCCAGGAGGCACTCACGAAAACCTGCATTCCCAGGATACGCCAGGCCAGATCCTGGACAACGTGCAGGAGAGCAGGCGGCTGCAGAAAAGACAGTACCAGGGGATCAGGGAGGACTTGAAGGCCATCAACACCACCCTGGTCTCCATTGCAGGGGTGCTGGCAGACATGGCCAACTCTATGAGGGAGGCAGTCTTACAAAAGAGGGCCCCTGCCACTAGCCAGACAACTGAATTGCCCTCGACCTCCGCTGCCGCTAGTGGACAGGGGGCCCCACCACAGGACCAATAGGCCAAAAGAACGAGTTACTTACCTTCGGTAACGACTTTTCTGGTGGATACATTAGCTACCTGTGGATTCCTCACCTCATGAATACTCCCATGGCGCCAGCATTCTACGGAAATCTTCTTACTAGTCTCTGCACGTCGACGAGGACGTCACTGTCTCGCACGCGACGCCGTCTGACGTCATACAGGCAATAAGAGGTCCTCGACGACGTGCGGACGTCAGTACCAATCATTTTTTACGTGCATGAGAACAACCAGGCAATGCAATGAAAGAACAAAGCAACATCCATTATATTGTAAAAATACACCACATTGTATGAATAACTGTAAATCTTTTTTATGTACATATATATATATATATATATATAAAACTCTTTCTTTTTAAAAATATATACACACACCAAGTATATACATAAAGATATATACACATATACCCATATATATATATAAATATATTATATATATACATCTATTGCACCCTCAAAGATCAAGAGGAGCGCACTCAAGGATTACTTGGCAAGACCATAAAGGCAACGGGGAGGCGGGTGGGACCGTGAGGAATCCACAGGTAGCTAATGTATCCACCAGAAAAGTCGTTACCGAAGGTAAGTAACTCGTTCTTCTGATGGATACAACTACCTGTGGATTCCTCACCTCATGAATAGAGTCCCAAAGCAGTACCACGCCCGGCGATGGGTGCCTAAATGGTCAAACCAAGAAATCCTGCAGCACTGACCGTGCAAAATGGCCGTCCCTTCTAACCTCAGAATCTAAACAGTAATGTTTTGCAAAAGTGTGAAGGGACGACCAAGTTGCGGCCTTGCAGATGTCGACCACAGGAACACCTCTGGCTAAGGCCGAAGTGGCCGACTTAGCTCTGGTGGAATGAGCTCTAATGCCCTCAGGAGGATCCTTCTTTGCCAAAGAGTAACATATTTTAATGCAAAGAACAACCCACCTGGATAGTGTTCTCTTGTGGACTGCCTTTCCTCTCCTCTTGCCCACGTATCCAATAAACAGCTGATCCTCCAGCCTGAAATCCTTTGTTCTATTGATAAAGAAGCTCAACGCTCTCTTTGGATCCAGACGGTGCAGTCTTTCTTCCTCTTTGGAAGGATGAGGCGGAGGATAGAACGTGGACAAAGTAATTGCCTGAGCCAAATGGAAGGGTGAAACAACCTTCGGGAGGAAAGCAGCCTTGGTCCTCAACACCACCTTATCCCCATAAAAAGTTGTATAAGGGGGTTTTACTGATAAGGCCTGCAACTCACTCACTCTCCTTGCTGATGTTATAGCTATCAGGAAGACTGTTTTTAAAAACAAATACCTTAAGGGGCAAGAATGCATAGGTTCAAAAGGGGACCCCATAAGGAAAGTCAGGACTAAGGACAAATCCCATTGCGGCATAACGAATGGCTTTGGAGGATATTGATTTAGAAGACCTTTCAAGAATCTGATAACAATAGGGGATTTAAATAAAGATGGTTGGTCTGGAAGACATATGAAGGCTGACAAGGCCGATAAATAACCTTTAATGGTAGCCACTGCACAACCTTTCTGCGCCAGAGATAGAGCAAAAGACAAAACGTCCGATAGATGAGCTTGTAAAGGATCAATCTGCCTCTCTCCACACCACGCAACAAATTTAGACCACCTATTAGCGTAGATAGATTTAGTGGAGTGTCGCCTGGCCGCTAATATAACATCCACTACCTCAGGCGGGAGAGAGAAGGAACTCAGGTTGCCCCGTTCAATCTCCAGGCATGTAGGTGCAGACTCTGGAGGTTGGGGTGTAGAACCTGCCCCTGCGACTGCGAGAGGAGGTCTGCCCTGAAAGGGAGACGGAGCGGCGGGCACGTTGAGAGTTGGAGAAGGTCGGAGTACCACACCCTCCTTGGCCAATCCGGAGCTATTACGATTACTAGAGCCCGGTCTTGGCGAATCTTCCTCAATACTCGAGGAATCAAGGGTATGGGAGGAAACGCGTAAAGCAACTGGCCGCACCAGGTCATTTGAAACGCGTCCCCCAATGCTTCCTGCATCGGATACTGAAGGCTGCAGAACAACGGACAATGCGCGTTCTCTCGAGTGGCGAACAGATCTACCCGAGGAAACCCCCACTTCTGGAAGATTAAACGGACTTGATCTGGATGGAGACGCCACTCGTGGTCTGCCGAGAAGTGGCGACTGAGACTGTCCGCACGCACGTTCAAGACTCCGGCCAGATGGTTTGCTATCAAGCAAATCCGATGGTCCTTTGCCCAGGACCATAGTCGAAGAGCTTCTCTGCAGAGAAGGTACGACCCCACTCCTCCCTGCTTGTTTATGTACCACATCGTGGTAGTATTGTCCGTTAGGACCTGTACCGACTGACCACGAAGGGAAGGGAGGAAGGCCTTGAGAGCCAGACGTACAGCCCGTAACTCTAACAGATTGATGTGAAAAATCTGTTCCTCTGGAGACCAAAGACCTTTGATCTCCAGATCCCCCAGATGAGCTCCCCACCCTAGAGTGGAAGCATCCGTTATGACTGTGGCCACTGGTGGCGACTGCTGGAACGGTTTTCCTTGTGAAAGATTGTTGCTTGCAATCCACCACTTCAAATCCACAGCAGCATCTCTGGAGATCTTGACAGTACCCTCTAGATCCCCTCTGTGTTGAGACCACTGCCTTCGGAGGCACCACTGAAGAGCCCTCATGTGCCAGCGAGCATGCGTGACCAACAGAATGCAGGAGGCAAAAAGACCGAGCAGACGAAGGACCTTGAGGACTGGAACTACCGCTCCGTTTCGAAACATTGGAACCAAATCCTGAATATCTTGAATCCGCTGAGGCGGAGGAAAGGCCCGACCCAATGTCGTATCCAGTACTGCCCCTATGAACAGGAGGCGCTGAGAGGGCTCCAGGTGAGATTTGGGCTCGTTCACCGAAAAGCCCAGGTCGAACAACAACTGGGTTGTTGACTGCAGATGACGCAACACAAGCTCCGGGGACTTGGCTTTGATCAACCAATCGTCCAAGTAAGGGAATACTGCTATCCCCTTCCTTCTGAGCTCTGCCGCAACCACCGACATCACCTTCGTGAAGACTCGAGGTGCTGAAGTAAGACCAAACGGAAGGACCGCAAACTGGTAGTGTTGCGATCCCACCACAAACCGGAGATACTTCCTGTGTGACTTGAGTATCGGGATATGAAAGTAAGCATCCTGCAAGTCGACAGACACCATCCAGTCTTCCATGTTCAACGCCAAAAGCACCTGTGCTAGGGTCAGCATCTTGAACTTTTCCTGCTTGAGGAACCAATTCAAGATCCTCAGGTCCAGAATTGGTCTCAAACGACCATCCTTCTTGGGAATCAGGAAATACCTTGAGTAAACTCCTTGACCCCTTTCCTGCTCCGGGACCAACTCCACCGCGCCCTTTAAAAGGAGGACTTCCACCTCCTGTTCTAGCAACAGGAGGTGTTCTTGTGAACAATACGAAGGGCGGGGCGGGATGAGGGGCGGAAACTCCCGAAAGGGAAGGGTGTAGCCTTTTCCCACAACACTGAGAACCCAAGTGTCCGACGTAACAGTCTCCCATTTGGTGAGAAAATGCTGTAATCTTCCCCCTACAGGAGAGGAGTGAGTGGGAAATGGTGGAAGCCTAAGGCTGCTTCCCCTGCTGCACCCCGCCAGAGGATGAGGAAGAGGCAGAGTGCTGCTGAGAGGCTCCCCTGGTGCGGACCCTACCCCTCCCCCTAAAAGATCTATAGGGGTGGGAAGAGGCAGGTTGCTGATATCTTCCCCGAAAGGAAGAGGAGGAAGAGCCACGCCCAAATCCACGAAACCTCCTGAAGAATCTGGAAGAGGCCGTGGAAGAAGGAGCTTGGAGTCCCAACGACTTAGCCGTGGCCCTGCTCTCCTTAAAGCGTTCCAAGGCCGAATCAGCCTTAGCCCCAAACAGTTTGTCCCCATCAAACGGGAGATCCAACAATGTGGACTGTACATCTGCCGAAAAGCCCGAGTTACGTAGCCAGGCCTGTCTCCTTTCCACCACAGTTGTGCCCATTGCTCTGGCTACCGAGTCGGTGGTATCCAGTCCCGTCTGGATAATTTGGGTCGCAGCAGCCTGGGCATCAGAGACAAGATCCAAAAGACCCTGGGGAAGCTCTGTAAACGAAGAGGAGATGTCATCCATCAGAGCATGAATATACCTCCCCAGGATACAGGTCGCATTAGTGGCTTTTAACGCCAGACTGCAGGACGAAAAAATCTTCTTCGACTGCGCCTCTAGCTTTTTTGAGTCTCTGTCCCCAGGCACCGTCGGGAAAGAACCAGGCGCTGATTTGGACGAACAGGAGGCCTGCACAACCAAGCTCTCCGGCGTAGGGTGCCTAGATAGGAAACCAGGATCAGTTGGAGCCGTCCGATACCTCCTGGCCACGGCTCTGTGAACTGCTGGGGAAGATGCCGGCTTCTTCCACACCTCTAAAACCGGATCCAGCAGAGCGTCATTAAAAGGTAATAGAGGCTCCGCCGCGGCTGAGGCCGGATGCAACACCTCTGTCAAAAGGTTTTGTTTCGCCTCCACCACCGGCAAAGGCAGGTCCAAAAAACTAGCTGCCTTCCGTACCACTGTATGAAAGGAAGCAGCTTCCTCGGTATATTCCCCCGGGGACGAAAGGTCCCACTCAGGGGAAGTGTCCAGCCCACTGGCCGACTCCAGTCCACGCAGCCCATCACCCGAGTCCTCTAGCTCTCCTTCCTCTAGGGCTCGTTGGTACTCCTGCTCCTCTAGTACCCGGAGAGCACGCCTCCTTGAATGCAGTCGTTGCTCAATCCGCGGAGTCGACAACACCTCCGCCGAAGTCGGAGATCGGCGCCGATCTTCCGAAGCCACCGACGCCTCATCCGGCGCCACAGGTAACTTCGGCGCCGACTGAAGAGCAGATGAAACGGATGGACCCACCGGAGTCACAGGCCGAAATCTCGACGTCGACGGGATGGAAATCCCTGGGGCCAATCCCTCCGAAGCCATCGGAGCGGCCACCGGCGCCAACACTGGCGCCGAGCCCACGTTCCCAAACGGGAGAAAGGGCATAAAGGGTGCCGGCCGAAGAGGCGCAGGATCACCCAAAGAAAAGGCCAAAGGCCCAGCCGGAGCACCCCCTGGAGCCATCTGTTGGAAGATGGCATACATCGCATTCAAGAATGCGGAACTATCGGCTCCAGGGGTGGGAAAAGCCGGATACTGGGGTGCCTGACTCGGAGGCGACCCCGACGCCGGCCTCGGCGCCTGCGCCGGAGAAAACACCTGAGGCTCCAATACCTCAATCACCGACGCCTGTCCAGGCGAAGTTGGAGACGTCGGAGAGAGCAACGGCGTCGAAGGATGCGGCGTCACCGTGGGGCTGACCTCCCATGTCCTCCGGCGCCGATCCGGAGACCTGGAACGAGCCTCCCTTGAATGACGCCGAGATTCTCTACGGCGCCGGGAGTCTCGATGACGCCGATGTCTTGGAGAAGACTTTTTCTTGTGATGCTTCTCCTTTGACTTGGCCATAAACAGCTTCGCCTCGCGTTCTTTAATGGCCTTCGGATTCATGTGCTGACACGAATCACAAGTCGAGACGTCGTGGTCGGAGCTCAAACACCAAAGGCAATCGGAATGAGGATCCGTCACCGACATCTTGCCTCCACACTCACGACAAGGCTTAAATCCAGACTTTCTCTGCGACATTATTTCCACAGAGAAAGAGTACGCAGCAAGATATACACTGTAACCGCAAGAGTAACAGTTGCTCCCTCGAAGATAACCGTTTCGAATGCACGGAAAAAAGGGAACTGACGTCCGCACGTCGTCGAGGACCTCTTATTGCCTGTATGACGTCAGACGGCGTCGCGTGCGAGACAGTGACGTCCTCGTCGACGTGCAGAGACTAGTAAGAAGATTTCCGTAGAATGCTGGCGCCATGGGAGTATTCATGAGGTGAGGAATCCACAGGTAGTTGTATCCATCAGAAGCAACCCTCACCATGCAGAAGGAGAACCAGCCCACAAACGTTCCCTGCGATCCAGCCAGAAGCCAGAGACTACTGCCAAGACCCACGCCAGGAAATAAGACTCATCTGATTGTCACCCTTGTGTCCCACTCTGTCACCCTGTCCACCTTGAACTGCCATTGCTCCCCTCCCTATGCCCCCTTGGGCAATGCACCTGTGCTACAAATAGACTGGAACAATACCCTGGACTTTCCTCCATCAACACCCCAGCCCATTGCACTTCCCCCTTTTCTTCTTAGCACTGCAATAAACACACTTTGAAAAAATACAAGTATGGAGTATGTGAAATGATTTAAGAATGTATTCTTTTAACAAGGTTCAAACATTGCAAATCAACTGTACAGAAATGTGCAAATAGGACAGACCTGTAGTTGGATGCAGTTAACACACCATGAGCGATAGTAGGGCACCAACATCTGCAAAAAGAGTTGCCAAAGGGTACAGTGAGTCGGCATAGAAGTGGGAAATCACAGCCTGCCAGTGACAATGTGAATCGAAAAAATGACAATGAAATGTGAAGTTACACTGTCTTACCTGTGTGTCATTGGAAGTATTGTCGAATCACTGCAGTTCTGTTGTCCTCATCCTCATCCTCCTCATCTTCACTGTCCACAGGGTCCACTGCTGCCACACGGCCATCTCCAGTCTCCTCCTCCTGCAGAAAATGCACATGGCTTCTCAAGGGAAGGTTATGCAACATGTAGCATGCCACGATTATCTGGCAGACCTTCTTGGGTGAGTAGCACAGGGATCCACCTGTTAGATGGAGGCACGAAAACCTGGCCTTCAGGAGGCAAAAGTACGTTCCATTATCCTTCTTGTTCGCCCATGTGCCTCACTGTAACGTTCCTTTGCCCTTGTCCTGGGATTCCTTACAGGGGTCAGTAGTCATGATAGTTTGGGGTAACCAGAATCACCCGCAAATATTGAGGGACAACATTTAGCCACACACTATCCCTTATGGCCCACACCATACCCATACACCAACATCCACTGGGTGGGAACCAGGGCTCACCTATAAGCCACACCCGTGCCTCGGTAGATGGCCCATCACATTTGTGATGCTGCTATTCCTCAGGATAAAGGCATCATGCACAGACCCAGGATACTTAGCATTGACGTGGGAGATGTACTGGTCCGCCAGGCCCACCATCTGAACAGTCATTGAGTTAAAACTCTTTTGATTTCTGAACACCTGTTCATTTTGTAGGGGGGTCGACAAATGCAATATGTGTTCCATCATTCGCCCCAGTGATGTTGGGAATATGTCCCATTGCATAGAAGTCAGCCTTCACTGTGGCCAAATCCTCCACCTGGGAGAAAACAATGTGGCTGCACATGTGTTTAATCAGGGCAGACAACACTCTGGTCAGCACTATTATGAACATTGGCTGTGACATTCCTGCTGCCAAGCCCACTGTGACATTCCAGCTGCCAAGAAATGGAGCACAAATAGCACTTGCACAAGGGGGGGAATCCCAGTGGGGTGACGGATAGCAGATATCAGGTCAGGCTCCAGTTGGGCACACAGCTCCGTGATTGTAGCCCTGCCAAGTCTGTAGGTGAGGAGAATGTGCCTGTCCTCCATTGTTGACAAGTCTACCAGGGGTCTGTACACGCGGGTATGTCTCCATCTCCTATTGATCCACAGCGGTAGCAATCTATGGGGCAAAAAAGTGAGGAGCCGATCATAAACTGTACATTGTAGTCACAACACTACAATGCATGATGTTAATCTGAAATGTATAAGTGGCATTTGTCCTGTATGTACAATTGTGAACTGTGACACTGATATAATCCAGGGCCTGCCCCCCCCACCCATGAAATGGCATCCGCATGTCCTGGGTGGAGGGAAAGGTGGAAGTGAGGTAATTCCGCTGATGTTGTGTGCTGTTGTGGGAGGCGTTCGGGAACCGCCGTGCAATGCCTCATTGGATAATATTGGACCCTATGGGGTGCAGTGGCCAATGGTGATGTACGCCGGTGGTGACGGTATGCACCGCCACGGACGTCACTGCCATTTTCTATCTGTTCACTCACTTGCTACCTGACCTTCAACAGAAGAGGACCTACGCTGCATGTGCTGCTATGACCTGTGTCTGGAACCTACCATGGCCCGTGTGACTGGGGAAAGGGCCCCTGCCTTCATCTCAGTGGAGTTGGAACGACTAGTGGATGGGGTCCTACCCCAGTACGGACTGCTGTATGGGCCTCCAGACCAACAGGTGAGTACACTGTGAGCACGATGCATGGGGCATGAATGCATAGAGTGGTGTGTGTGAAGGCCTCGTGTGGGGGGGATTGGTAGATGGGCGCTGGGCGGAGTGCAGCTTGTGTGCTGGGCCATGTCTGTGCAAATGGAGAAGAGAAGGGGTATGGTGGAACATGAGTGTAACAGGTAGGATGGTCTGACTAATACCATTCCCTGTGTTTATCTCTCTGCAGGTCAGCGCCCATCAAAAGAAAGGTATAAGGCATGCCATCGCCAAGGACCTGCGGAACCTGGGGGTCTATGGCAGTCAGAGCACCCACTGTCAGAAACGGTGGGAGGACCTGAGACGTTGGGCACGGAAGATGGCCGAGGCCCAGCTGGGGATGGCCTCCCAACGAGGAAGAGGTGCCCGTCGAACCCTGACCCCTCTGATGGCCCGCATACTGGCGGTGGCCTATCAGGAGCTGGATGGGTGCTTGATGGCATCACAGCAGCCACAAGCGGGTGAGTACAGTGCCCATCATTACTACTCACGCATGGTTGGGTGGTATCTGGGTGGTGGATGTGTGTCTGTGGGTGTCCCTAGGCCAGGCCTGACATTGCAGAGTAAGTCCCATGTTGGGCAGGGTTCTGATGTGATATTCCTCCTACCTAGCTTGTAGGCATCCACTACTGGGCAGGGCTGTGTGGGTCCCAGGTATGCTGCAGTTGGCGGTATGTGTCCCTCCCCATCCCTGGTAATTAGCATTGTTACTGGTAGTGCATTGGATACTGGGTAGGCCAGTTCCCTGTGTGTAAGGGTGCTGTGTACGCAAATGGTGGTGTTAGTGCAGCCATTGACCAAGTGTATCCTTTGTCTCTCCCCCCTTTTTGTTTTGTCATCCTGTCCTTATGTGCATTAGCATCATCTGGCGGAGGAGCAGAGGCACCGGCGATGGAGGGAGCTGCATCCCACAGGACCCAGGAGGCAGAGTCTACCGACAGTGAGGGCACCAGTGGGACGGAGGGCAAGGGGAGCACCACGGCGGAGACTGGAGGGGACAGTTCTGATTCAGAACCTCCTCCGATGAAAGCTCCCTGGTAGTGGCGGACACCTCTGTGACCACCCCAGCTACAGGTACAGCCGCCACCCCGTACCAGCACTGCCCTCCCAGCAGCCGCTCATCAAGTTGTCCGTGCCCGCTCACCCAGGAGGGTGGGCATCTCCTTCGACCCAGGCTCCTCAGGCCCTGCCCCAGTTAGCCCTGCTGCCCTGAGTGAGGAGGCTATTGACTCCTGAGATCCATCTCTGTTGGGCAGTCAACCATTGTGAATGCCATCCAGGGGCTGGAAGCCCAAATGCAACAGACCAATGCATTTCTGGAGGGCATTCAAAATAGCTTGGTGGCCCAACAGAGATCAATCCAGGCTTTGGCCTCCTCTCTGATGGCAGCCATTGTCCCTGTTTCCACCCTCCCCCCTCCAACTTCCTCTACCCAGTCCCATTCCTCTCAACCCCAACCTATCGCAAGCACACAGGCAGACCAGCATGCACACAAGACACAACTCAAGAGTGGCACAGGCAAACACAAGCACCACACATCATCCCACAAGCACTCACACAAACACCATCCAGATGCAGACATACCAACATCCACTGCCTCCACTGTGTCCCCCTACTCTTCGTCCTCCACCTCCCTCCCAGTTGCATCTACACTCACACCTGCATGCACTACACCCTCATCCACTACCGCCATCACCAGCACACCTATCAGAACACACACCTCCCTGCAGACACCACCCCAACAGCCATGCACACATCCCCTGTGTCCTCTCCCACTGTGTCTTTCCCCACCCTCCCAAGGTACACAAACACAAGCACTCAGACACCCAACAGCCATCCACCTTACAACAGCATCCAGCCCATGCACCTGCACCCAAACACAGCAGACACCTTTCACAACCACTCCCTCTTCCTCCACTCCCAAACCTTCTCCCTCTTCCCGCCCTAATGTCCCTAAGCAGCTTTTCCTCTCCACCACTGACCTCTTCCCTGCCCCTCCCCGTCCTTCACGTCTGGCCAGGGTGGCTAAAACCCAGGCAAGCACCTTAGCCGCCCAGCCCACAGGCCCAGTAGTGTCCACAGCAACTCGTGGTGGTAAAGGATCCAGGACACCAGGCAGCCTCACGAAAAGGGTGCCTGCCCCAAGTGCTGGCTGGAAGGGCAAGGAGCTATCCCCAGCTGCTGCCAGGAAGGGCAAGGGGCCTGCACCAGCAGGTATGAAGGACAAGGGGCCTGGGGCTGGGACTGAGTCAGAGCCCCCACCACCAACCATGGTTGTGCAGCTGTCCAAACCTGCTGGGAATGGGCAGGAGCTTTATCTCACAACCACCAGCAGCAGCACCACCACCACCTCCAGTGGGCAGCCGTCCGAGGTTACAGGGGATGGGCAGGAGCTTCCCCCCACAACCACCATCAGCAGCACCACCACCACCTCCAGTGGGCAGCCATCTGCAGGGGATGGGAAGGAGCTTCCCCCCACAACCACCACCAGCAGCAGCAGCACCAACACCACCTCCTGTGGGCAGCCGTCCGAAGCTGCAGGGGATGGCAAGGAGCTTCCCCCCACAACCACCAGCAGCAGCACTACCACCACCAGCAGTGGGCAGCCGTCGGAGGCTGCAGGGAATGGGCAGGAGCTTCCCCCCACCACTACCAGCAGCAACAGCACCACTACCACCACTGAGCAGCCGTCACCGCCGGCGGTCATTCTGTAGACCTGCCTCCATGGGCTGTTGTGCGGCACCATTTGTGCCCTTCAAAGCATTTCCAGAGGCTGGGGAGGCTACTGCTCCCCAGCCCTTAACACCTATTTCCAAAGGGAGAGGGTGTAACACCCTCTCTCAGAGGAAGTCCTTTGTTCTGGCTTCCTGGGACTGGGCTGCCCAGACCCCAGGAGGGTAGAAGCCTGTCGGTGGGTTGGCAGCAGCGGTGGCCGCAGTGAAAACCCCAGAGAGCTGGTTTGGCGTATCCGGGGTCCGTGCTGGGGCCCCAGGGATGCATAGAAGTGGCACCCCAATACCAGATTTGTCATGGGGGACAATTCCATGATCTCAGACATGTTACATGGCCATATTCGGAGTTACCATTGTGAAGCTACATATAGGTATTGACCTATATGTAGTGTATGCGTGTAATGGTGTCCCCGCACTCACAAAGTCCTGGGAAATTGCCCTGAACTATGTGGGGGCACCTTGGCTAGTGCCAGGGTGCCCTCACACTTAGAAACTTTGCACCTAACCTTCACCAAGTGAGGGTTAGACATAGAGGTGACTTATAAGTTACTTAAGTGCAGTGTAAAATGGCTGTGAAATAACGTGGATGTTATTTCACTCAGGCTGCAGTGGCCGTCCTGTGTAATATTGGTCTGAGCTCCCTATGGGTGGCAAAAGAAAAGCTGCAGCCCATAGGAATCTCCTGGAACCCCAATACCCTGGGTACCTAGGTACCATATACTAGGGAATTATAAGGGTGTTCCAGTGTGCCAATCAGAATTGGTAAAACTGGTCACTAGCCCGCAGTCACAATTTTAAAGGCAGAGAGAGCATAAGCACTGAGGGTCTGGTTAGCAGAGCCTCAGTGGCACAGTTAGGCACCACACAGGGAACACATTCAGGCCACAACTATGAGCACTGGAATCCTGGCTAGCAGGATCCCAGTGAGACAGGCAAAAACAAACTGACACACAAGTAAAAAATGGGGGTAACATGCCAGGCAAGATGGTACTTTCCTACAAGGCCCAGGGAACCGACTCTCCAGGAGGCACTCACGAAAACCTGGGAGCATACCAACATTCCCAGGATACGCCAGGCCAGATCCTGGACAACGTGCAGGAGAGCAGGCGGCTGCAGAAAAGACAGTACCAGGGCATCAGGGAGGACTTGAAGGCCATCAACACCACCCTGGTCTCCATTGCAGGGGTGCTGGCAGACATAGCCAACACTATGAGGGAGGCAGTCTTACAATAGGGGGCCCCTGCCACTAGCCAGACAACTGAATTGCCCTCCACCTCCGCTGCCGCTAGTGGACACGCGGCCCCACCACAGGACCAACAGACCACAAGCACCCCTCACCCTGCAGAAGGAGAACCAGCCCACAAACGTTCCCTGCGATCCAGCCAGAAGCCAGAGACTACTGCCAAGACCCACGCCAGGAAATAAGACTCATCTGATTGTCACCCTTGTGTCCCACTCTGTCACCCTGTCCACCTTGAACTGCCATTGCTCCCCTCCCTATGCCCCCTTGGGCAATGCACCTGTGCTACAAATAGACTGGAACAATACCCTGGACTTTCCTCCATCAACACCCCAGCCCATTGCACTTCCCCCTTTTCTTCTTAGCACTGCAATAAACACACTTTGAAAAAATACAAGTATGGAGTATGTGAAATGATTTAAGTATGTATTCTTTTAACAAGGTTCAAACATTGCAAATCAACTGTACAGAAAAGTGAACATAGGACAGACCTGTAGTTGGCTGCAGTTAACACACCAAGAGCGATAGTAGGGCACCAACATCTGCAAAAAGAGTTGCCAAAGGGTACAGTGAGTCGGCATAGAAGTGGGAAATCACAGCCTGCCAGTGACAATGTGAATTGAAAAAATGACAATGAAATGTGAAGTTACACTGTCTTACCTGTGTGTCATTGCAAGTATTGTCGAATCACTGCAGTTCTGTTGTCCTCATCCTCATCCTCTGCCTCCTCATCTTCACTGTCCACAGGGTCCACTGCTGCCACACGGCCATCTCCAGCCTCCTCCTCCTGCAGAAAATGCACATGGCTTCTCAAGGGAAGGTTATGCAACATGTAGCATGCCACGATTATCTGGCAGACCTTCTTGGGTGAGTAGCACAAGGATGCACCTGTTAGATGGAGGCACCAAAACCTGGCCTTCAGGGGGCCAAAAGTACGTTCCATTATCCTTCTTGTTCGCCCATGTGCCTCACTGTAACGTTCCTTTGCCCTTGTCCTGGGATTCCTTACAGGAGTCAGTAGCCATGATAGTTTGGGGTAACCAGAATCACCCGCAAATATTGAGGGACAACATTTAGCCACACACTATCCCTTATGGTCCACACCATACCCATACACCAACATCCACTGGGTGGGAACCAGGGCTCACCTATAAGCCACACCCGTGCCTCTGTAGACGGCCCATCACATTTGTGATGCTGCTATTCCTCAGGATAAAGGCATCATGCACAGATCCAGGATACTTAGCATTGACGTGGGAGATGTACTGGTCCGCCAGACCCACCATCTGAACAGTCATTGAGTTAAAACTCTTTTGATTTCTGAACACCTGTTTATTTTAAAGGGGGGGGGACAAATGCAATATGTGTTCCATCATTCGCCCCAGTGATGTTGGGAATATTTCCCATTGCATAGAAGTCAGCCTTCACTGTGGCCAAATCCTCCACCTGGGAGAAAACAATGTGGCTGCACATGTGTTTAATCAGGGCAGACAACACTCTGGTCAGCACTATTATGAACATCGGCTGTGACATTCCTGCTGCCAAGCCCACTGTGACATTCCAGCTGCCAAGAAATGGAGCACAAATAGCACTTGCACAAGAGGGGGAATCCCAGTGGGGTGACGGATAGCAGATATCAGGTCAGGCTCCAGTTGGGCACACAGCTCCATGATTGTAGCCCTGCCAAGTCTGTAGGTGAGGAGAATGTGCCTGTCTTCCATTGTTGCCAAGTCTACCAGGGGTCTGTACACGGGGGTATGTCTCCATCTCCTATTGATCCGCAGCGGTAGCAATCTATGGGGCAAAAGATTGAGGAGCCGGTCATAAACTGTACATTGTAGTCACAACACTACAATGCATGATGTTAATCTGAAATGTATAAGTTGCATTTGTCCTGTATGTACAATTGTGAACTGTGACACTGTTATAATCCAGGGCCTGCCCCCCCCCACCCATGAAATGGCATCCGCCTGTCCTGGGTGGAGTGACAGGTGGAAGTGAGGTAATTCCGCTGACGTTGTGTGCTGTTGTGGGAGGCGGTCGGGAACCGCTGTGCAATGCCTCATTGGATAATATTGGACCCTATGGGGTGCAGTGGCCAATGGTGATGTACGCCGGTGGTGACGGTATGCACCGCCACGGACGTCACTGCCATTTTCTATCTGTTCACTCACTTGCTACCTGACCTTCAACAGAAGAGGACCTACGCTGCATGTGCTGCTATGACCTGTGTCTGGAACCTACCATGGCCCGTGTGACTGGGGAAAGGGCCCCTGCCTTCATCTCAGTGGAGTTGGAACGACTAGTGGATGGGGTCCTACCCCAGTACGGACTGCTGTATGGGCCTCCAGACCAACAGGTGAGTACACTGTGTGCACGATGCATGGGGCATGAATGCATAGAGTGGTGTGTGAAGGCCTCGTGTGGGGCGGATTGGTGGATGGGCGCTGGGCGGAGTGCAGCTTGTGTGCTGGGCCATGTCTGTGCAAATGGAGAAGAGAAGGGGTATGGTGGAACATGAGTGTAACAGGTAGGATGGTCTGACTAATACCTTTCCCTGTGTTTATCTCTCTGCAGGTCAGCGCCCATCAAAAGAAAGGAATAAGGCATGCCATCGCCAAGGACCTGCGGACCCTGGGGGTCTATGGCAGTCAGAGCACCCACTGTCAAAAACGGTGGGAGGACCTGAGACACTGGGCACGGAAGATGGCCGAGGCCCAGCTGGGGATGGCCTCCCAACGAGGAAGAGGTGCCCGTCGAACCCTGACCCCTCTGATGGCCCGCATACTGGCGGTGGCCTATCAGGAGCTGGATGGGTGCTTGATGGCATCACAGCAGCCACAAGCGGGTGAGTACAGTGCCCATCATTACTACTCACGCATGGTTGGGTGGTATCTGGGTGGTGGATGTGTGTCTGTGGGTGTCCCTAGGCCAGACCTGACATTGCAGAGTAAGTCCCATGTTGGGCAGGGTTCTGATGTGATATTCCTCCTACCTAGCTTGTAGGCATCCACTACTGGGCAGGGCTGTGTGGGTCCCAGGTATGCTGCAGTTGGCGGTATGTGTCCCTCCCCATCCCTGGTAATTAGCATTGTTACTGGTAGTGCATTGGATACTGCGTAGGCCAGTTCCGTGTGTGTAAGGGTGCTGTGTACGCAAATGGTGGTGTTAGTACAGCCATTGACCAAGTGTATCCTTTGTCTCTCCCCCCCTTTTTGTTTTGTCATCCTGTCCTTATGTGCATTAGCATCATCTGGCAGAGAAGCAGAGGCACCGGCGATGGAGGGAGCTGCATCCCACAGGACCCAGGAGGTAGAGTCTACCGACAGTGAGGGCACCAGTGGGACGGAGGGCAAGGGGAGCACCAGGCTAAGACTGGAGGGGACAGTTCTGAGTCAGAACCTCCTCCGATGAAAGCTCCCTGGTAGTGGCGGACACCTCTGTGACCACCCCAGCTACAGGTACAGCCGCCACCCCCGTACCAGCATTGCCCTCCCAGCAGCCACTCATCAAGTTGCCCGTGCCCGCTCACCCAGGAGGGTGGGCATCTCCTTCGCCCCAGGCTCCTCAGGCCCTGCCCCAGTTAGCCCTGCTGCCCTGAGTGAGGAGGCTATTGCCTCCTGAGATCCATCTCTGTTGGGCAGTCAACCATTGTGAATGCCATCCAGGGGCTGGAAGCCCAAATGCAACAGACCAATGCATTTCTGGAGGGCATTCACAATGGCTTGGTGGCCCAACAGAGATCAATCCAGGCTTTGGCCTCCTCTCTGATGGCAGCCATTGTCCCTGTTTCCACCCTCCCCCCTCCAACTTCCTCTACCCAGTCCCATTCCTCTCAACCCCAACCTATCGCAAGCACACAGGCAGACCAGCATGCACACAAGACACAACTCAAGAGTGGCACAGGCAAACACAAGCACCACACATCATCCCACAGGCACTCACACAAACACCATCCAGATGCAGACATACCAACATCCACTGCCTCCACTGTGTCCCCCTCCTCCTCGTCCTCCACCTCCCTCCCAGTTGCATCTACACTCACACCTGCATGCACTACATCCTCATCCACTACCGCCATCACCAGCACACCTATCAGAACACACACCTCAATGGCAGACACCACCCCAACAGCCATGCACACATCCCCTGTTTCCTCTCCCACTGTGTCTTTCCCCACCCTCCCAAGGTACACAAACACAAGCACTCAGACACCCAACAGCCATCCACCTTACAACAGCATCCAGCCCATGCACCTGCACCCAAACACAGCAGACACCTTTCACAACCACTCCCTCTTCCTCCACTCCCAAACCTTCTCCCTCTTCCCACCCTAATGTCCCTAAGCAGCTTTTCCTCTCCACCACTGACCTCTTCCCTGCCCCTCCCCCTGTCCTTCTCGTCTGGCCAGGGTGGCTAAAACCCAGGCAAGCACCTTAGCCGCCCAGCCCACGGGCCCAGTAGTGTCCACAGCAACTCGTGGTGGTAAAGGATCCAGGACACCAGGCAGCCTCACAGAAAGGGTGCCTGCCCCAAGTGCTGGCTGGAAGGGCAAGGAGCCATCCCCAGCTGCTGCCAGGAAGGGCAAGGGGCCTGCACCAGCAGGCATGAAGGACAAGGGGCCTGGGGCTGGGACTGAGTCAGAGCCCCCACCACCAACCATGGTTGTGCAGCTGTCCAAAGCTGCTGGGAATGGGCAGGAGCTTTACCTCACAACCACCAGCAGCAGCACCACCACCACCTCCAGTGGGCAGCTGTCCAGGGTTACAGGGGATGGGCAGGAGCTTCCCCCCACAACCACCATCAGCAGCACCACCACCACCTCCAGTGGGCAGCCATCTGCAGGGGATGGGAAGGAGCTTCCCCCCACAACCACCACCAGCAGCAACACCAACACCACCTCCAGTGGGCAGCCGTCCGAAGCTGCAGGGGATGGCAAGGAGCTTCCCCCCACAACCACCAGCAGCAGCACTACCACCACCAGCAGTGGGCAGCCGTCCGAGGCTGCAGGGAATGGGCAGGAGCTTCCCCCCACCACTACCAGCAGCAGCAGCACCACTACCACCACTGAGCAGCCGTCACCGCCGACAGACATTCTGTAGACCTGCCTCCATGGGCTGTTGTGCGGCCTGCCCCCTGCAAATCCTGTGGGTATGACACCCAGCTGAGAGACTGTGACCTTGCACTCCCCAAGATCTGCATCAAGGGGCACAATGCCCCCTCCAGAACCAATGGGGATGTCACCCACTCACCCCATCGTCCCCAGTATAAAGATCACAGGGCACAATGACTCCTCTAGAACCAGTGGGGATGACATCCACTCACCCACCCTCCCCAGGATGAAGATCACAAGGAACAATGCCTCCTCCAGAACTAGTGGGGAAAACACCCACTTGAGAGACTGTGGCCTATCACTCCCCAGGACCAAGCACAGGGCATGTTGCCTTCTCCAGAGCATGTGGGCAAGTCACCCACTTGAGAGACTGCGGCCTTGCACTCCCCAGGACCAAGCACACGGCATGTTGCCCCCTACAGAGCATGTGGGTAAGTCACCCACTTGAGAGACTCTGGCCTTGCACTCCCCAGGAGCAAGCTCAGGGCATGTTGCCCCCTCCAGGACCAGTGATGATGTTCCATCTGCCGGTTGAGGTGCCCCCCCCGTTCCCCGTCCCCCTGAGGTGCCTGCAAATTTTCCAACTGATGCCCCTGCAATGTTCTCTCCGTGTTGGTGCAGGAGACAAGTGGGGCCTTGGACTTTGTCATGTGGCCCTGTGGCCCACGCACATTGAGGACTGGGCAGTGTCCCTTGAATTGTACATATGTATATACTTTTAGATTGGATGTACGTATGTTTACTGCATCTATATAATTACATTCACTTTCATCTATTCATGTTGTCCTTGCATTATTCCTGAGGGGTACAGGGTATATATGGTTTGTTACTGCATCTGATTATGTGTATGGTGCTGGGGGTGTGTGTGTGTTGCGTGCATGTATCACTCTCTTTTTCCTCTCTCCCTCCCCTGTGTGCTAGGCGACTGTACTCACTGTGGTCGTCTTCGCCGTCGTTGGTGTTCATGGTGGAGCAGGACGTAGAAGATCATCAGAAATAATTGCAGCTCGGGATCCATGGCGGGTTTGTTCTTCCCTGTATCTCCAGTAGTGAGTCCTTTCCCTTCTGTGCAGTGTTTCCACCAGGCTTTTGATGTTGTTGTTACTGCCCCGGGAAAAGGTGGTTGTCATTATACGGTAGGCGGAACAATGACTTCAGCCTGGCTATAGGCGCTAGCGCCATGGTGGCTGTTGTTTCCGCCCTGGCGGTCAGTGTGGTAAAGAGGATGTCTATCTGAGCTCTTTCTGCCATGGTCATAATGTGGCGGTAGTTACCGCCAGCCTGTTGGTGGTATTACCGCCACTTTATCGACGACCGCTAGGGTTGTAATGAGGGCCTGTATCTAATTTTGATATAGTATATACAGAGCAAGCTTCCTACAGAGGCGGAGCAGCTAAAGATGCAGCTCCCTCTCTGTGAGAGCAACTGTTTCCTCCCTTTCTCTTGACAGCTCTCGGTTGCTGCGAGCAGAGTGTTTGCTCTGACCAAATTACTTGAGAAAACCCTAACTATAAATAACTGCTTAATTTCCATGGTTTTCTACAAGTAAATTCAGAACCTAACTATAACGTCCCTGCAATCTTTGTTTTTTTCAGTGACTATATATAGATAGATAACTAGACAGATAGATAGATAGATAGATAGATAGATAGATAGATAGATAGATAGATAGATAGATAGATAGATAGATAGATAGATAGATAGATGATAGATAAAACCCACTGGCGATAGCCAGTAGGTAGTTATAGTTAGGACCAACTTTTCCCATAGACGAAGCGATTTGTGTTTTGCTATTAACTTTACCGCAGTTTGACAAATCTAAACAACATTTTCAGAACTAGTGTGTCAGTTTCTTCAGCTGCTGTGTGGAAAGTGTTGGGATGATTCATGAAGCAGGGGCTGAGAAAAAGTATCGGGAGGTGGTGGGGGCTCCCAAAACAATTTTTCTCCATGCAATGTCTATGGGGATTTTGCAGTTTTTAGACACAGCTATAGCCTGAACCGCTGGACGGAATTACACAAAATTCTGCAGAACGTTAGATTTCGGTCCAAAAAGAGCCCTTTTGTAATTTTGTTCAAATCCGTTCAGTAGTTTGGAAGTTATTAAAGGAAAAGAGATATAGATATCTAGGGACACGGATCCTTCACAAATCCACCCACAGGAGATAAACAGATTCGGGGGCAAAAGCAAGACTCTTATTGGCTGGCTGCAACTTGAAAGAAAAGTTGCAGCTGCCATTTTGTTTCTCTGGTGGCCCCCAGAGTCAAAATATAAAAAAGAAATATAACAGGTGAGAATAGAGGTATCCTGAACCCATAAGACACATGGAGGGAGTCTCTGATTGACCCCCAACAGGCAGAAAGTTGCCCACATTTTTTTGGGGCCGATCCACGGATCCACTGCGGGGTTCAGCAAGACTCCCTGTGTGAATCCACAATGGATTTGCAGATCCGAAACCCAAATGGAAAAAAAATACACCCACTCACACACCAAACTCCTGCCGCATGTGGTTGGGTGTATGTGGGGGTTTGCAACAGGAACTGGCTGCGGCCAGGCCCTGGTGACAACACCCTTCGTACAGGGCTGGATGCTGTGCATGGAGCAAATTGTATTAATGTGCGGTTATTACATATTACTTTATGTTACAAAAAACATAGAAATTCACAGAAAAAAAATCAAAGGTTCATATTTTACAAAAAAAAAAAAAAGAAATTCAGCAGCTATTGTTATACTTATAGAAATACTTATCTAAAGAAACTATAACTCGTGCTGTTAAGTAACTTTAGGGTACAAGTTATAACTTCTTAACTATAAGTAAAACTATAAATGCTGAATTTTTTTATGGATTTTGTGTGGGTAAAAAGTGACCCTAACAATAACGTGGCTGTAGTCTTTGTTTTTTTTCAGTGAATATATATAAACACACACACGTGTATTGCGTGCTATGCATATATGCACACCTACATATATAAATAAACATACCTGTAAGTGTTTTTATACATTTTGTTTTATGAATTAATTTTACCCTTCACCTTTTCAACACCCCTGTTTTTTATTCTGACATTTTCAAATTCCAACATTTGTGGGCTGGCATTTTAATGCCACTAGCATAAGGCATCCTTTGCGAAATATTCCATCTAGGGGTTCAGGTGAACTTGTTCAGTATAGGGAGTAAGTCAGCAAGGGATGCTTGAGCTGCACATACTTATATACATGGGCGGTGAAACTGAGCATACATATTTAGGAAGATCGGCAATAGTTAATAAAATGCAAATTACTTTCCTTCTATTGAATGTTACCAGACTAACCCCTTGTCACAAAGAAACTTAGCAATACTTTAATGGAGTTTATTTGTGAATATTACCTGAAGACGACCAGACCAGTGTAAATCAATGGCAAAAACAGCACGCACAGGATGACAGAGAAGGAACTATTAATTGTAGACAGCTTGCCCCACCAAATCTTTGTCAGAAACATCTGTGAGAGAACAGTACAGCATCTTCTTAGAAATATTTCTTTCGTACATTTACATCTTTTACAGGTCTAAATCAGCTGGAACAAAGCATTCAAAAACATGGAAGGACAAATGGAGAAAACATTTATGCTTCACAGTGAAATGCTCACATTTGACAGACACGTAATAGGCCTGTCAGAAGGAGGGCATGACAGGAAAACAAAATTAATTAGAGATGCATTCTTGTGGAAGGCAATGACTTCCTAATCAAATAAAGACTTATAGCACTGGTACAGTGTTTGTATAGTTATCTTTTAACACACAACGGACATTCCTCATTATCTATTTTACTTCTTTTTTTGTGCAAAAGCTTCCCTCTGCAATCAAGTTATGGTAGGTTTTGGGTGATGCGGAAGAGTAAAAGGAAGAGTCTTCAGCACATACAACCGATAGAGATAGAGTGACAGTAGATAAACTGCTAGTGCACATGTAGATGTAGCAGTCAATGTCAGTGAGCCTGATATTCTCAGCAGTTAGTCAATATGTCTTATTAACTATGATGAATCAGAATAGAGAAAACATAAACAATCCAATCATGTCAATTGTTCCTCATATTACTCATACCTATCACTAATACCACCTCACTAGCGAGGGTATATCGGTGTAGGAATGTAGCCTCTTTCTAGCCTTGTTACCCCCACTTTTGGCCTGTTTGTGAGTATATATCAGGGTGTTTTTATTGTCTCACTGGGATCCTGCTAGCCAGGACCCCAGTGCTCATAGTGGAAACCCTATGTTGTCTGTGTGTTTGATGTGTCACTGGGACCCTGCTAGGCAGGACCCCAGTGCTCATAGTTGTGGCCTATATGTGTTCCCTGTGTGGTGCCTAACTGTATCACTGAGGCTCTGCTAACAAGAACCTCAGTATTTATGCTCTCTCTGCTTTTAAAATTGTCACTGCAGGCTACTGACCATTTCAAACAATTCTAATTGGCACACCCTTATAATTCCCTACTATATGGTATCTAGGTACCCAGGGTATTGAGGTTCCAGGAGATCCCTATGGGCTGCAGCATTTATTTTGCCACCCATAGGGAGCTCAGACAATTCTTGCACAGGACTGCCACTGCAGCCTGAATGAAATAACGCCCACGTTATTTCACAGCCATTTTACACTGCACTTAAGTATCTTATAAGTTACCTATATGTCTAACCCTCACTTGGTGAAGGTTAGGTGCAAAGTTACTAAGTGTGAGGGCACCTTGTCACTAGCCAAGGTGCCCCCACATTGTTCAGGGCAATTTCCCCGCACTATGTGAGTGTGGGGACACCATTACACGCATGCACTACATATAGGACAATATCTATATGTAGCTTCACAATGGTAACTCCGAACATGGCCATGTAACATGTCTAGGATCATGGAATTATTTCCCCAAGCCAAATATGGTATTGGGGTGCCAATCCCATGCATTCCCGGGCTCCAGCATTGACCCCGGGTACTGCCAAACTAGCTCTCTGGGGTTTTCTCTGCAGCTACCGCTGCTGCCAACTCTCAGACAGGTTTCTGCCCTCCTGGGGTCTAGGCAGCACAGTCCCAGGAAGGAAGAACAAAGGATTTCCTCTGAGAGAGGGTGTTACACCCTCTCCATTAGAAAATAGGTGTTAAGGGCTGGGGAGGAATAGCCTCCCCCAGCCTCTGGAAATGCTTTGAAGGGCACAGATGGTGCCCTCCTTGCATAAGCCAGTCTACACCGGTTTAGGGAGCCCCCAGCCCCTGCTCTGGCACGAAACTGGACAAAGGAAAGGGGAGTGACCACTCCCCTGTCCATCGCCACCCCAGGGGTGGTGCCCAGAGCTCCTCCAGTGTGTCCCAGACCTCTGCCATCTTGAATGCAGAGGTGTGAGGGCACAATGGAGACCTCTGAGTGGCCAGTGCCAGCAGGTGACATCAGAGACCCCTCCTGATAGGCTCTTACCTGGTTAGGTAGCCAATCCTCCTCTGAGGGCTATTTAGGGTCTCTCCTGTGGGTTCCTCTTGAGATAACGAATGCAAGAGCTCACCAGAGTTCCTCTGCATCTCTCTCTTCGACTTCTGCCAAGGATCGACCCCTGACTGCTCCAGGACGCCTGCAAAACCGCAACAAAGTGGCAACCAGACTACCAGCAACATTCTAGCGCCTAATCCTGCCGGCTTTCTCAACTGTTTCCTGGTGGTGCATGCCCTGAGGGCTGTCTGCCTTCACCTTGCATTAGAAGCCAAGAAGAAATCTCCCGTGGGTCGACGGAATCTAACCCCTGCTACCGCAGGCACCAAACTTCTGCATTACCGTTCCTCTGGGTCCCCCCTCATCTTGACGAGTGTGGTCCCTGGAACGCAGGAGCTGGACCCAAGTGACCCTTTGTAGGAGGATGGCCTGGCTTGTAGTGGGTACCATAGGTACTTACACCTTGTGCCAGGTCCAGTTATCCATTATTAGTGTAGAAGAGGTGTTTCTAGCAGATAAGGCTGATAGAAGGTAGCTATAGCAGAGCAGCTTAGGATGAACTAGGAGACATGCAAAGCTCCTACTATACCACTGGTGTCATATGCACAATATCATAAGAAAACACAATACACAGATATACTAAAAATAAAGGTACTTTATTTTTATGACAATATGCCAAAAGTATCTCAGTGAGTACCCTCAGTATGAGGATGCCAAATATACACAAGATATTTGTACACAATACCAAAATTATGCAGTACTAGGAAAAGGAAGTAATACATGCAGTGTAAAGTTACAATATATTCCAATAGGAGCACATAGGTATAGGGGCAACACAAACCATATATTCCAAAAGTAGAAGGAGAACCACAAATGGACCCCAAACCTATGTGAGCTTGTAGAGGGTCGCTGGGACTGTAAGAAAACAGTGAGGGTTAGAAAAATAGCCCACCCAAGACCCTGTAAGGTAGGTGTAAAGTGCACCTACAACCCCCAGAGAGCACAGAAGTCGTGATAGGGGGATTCTGCAAAGAAAACCAACACCAGTAATGCAACAACAGTGGATTTCCGGACCTGAGTACCTGTAAGACAAGGGGTCCAAGTCCAAGAGTCGCGACAGTGTCGAGAGTGGGCAGATGCCCAGGAAATGCCAGCTGAGGGTGCAAGGAAGCTGGCACCAGATGGAAGAAGCTTGGTGTTTTGCAAGAACGAAGAGGACTAGGAACTTCCCCTTTGGAGGATGGATGTCACACGTCGTGAAGAACCTTCCAGAGGTGTTGCCACACAGAAAGACCGCAAACAAGCCTTGCTAGCTGCAAGGGTCACGGTTAGGATTTTTGGATGCTGCTGTGGTCCAGGAGGGACCAGGATGTCGCCACTTGGATTAGGAGACAGAGGGGGTGCCCAGCAAGTCAGGGAGCCCTCACAGAAGCAGGCTGCACCCGCAGAAGTACTGTAACAGCCACTTACAACAGGAATGAACCAGAGTCTACCCAAAGTCAGAAAAGGGAGTCCCACGACGCCGGAGGACAACTCAGAAGGTTGTGCACTGCAGGTTAGAGTGTCGGGGACACAGGCTTGACTGTGCACGAAGGAAATCCTGGAAGAGTGCACAGGAGCCCGAGCAGCTTCAAATCACGCGGTACCCAGCAATGCAGTCTAGCGTGGGGAGGCAAGGACTTACCTCCACCAAACTTGGACTGAAGAGACAATGGACTGTGGGAGTCACCTGGACAGAGTTGCTGAGTTCCATGGACCACGCTCGTCGTGCTGAGAGGGGACCCAGACGACCGGTGATGCAGTCGTTTGTTGCCTGCGGTTGCAGGGGGAAGATTCTGTCGACCCACAGGAGATACCCCCAGAGCATGCACCACCAGGAAACAGTCGAGAAAGCCAGCAGGATGAAGCGATACAAGGTTGCAGTAGTCGTCTTTGCTACTTTGTTGCAGTTTTGAGTCATCCTGAGCCGTCAGCGGTCGATCCTTGGGCAGAAGGTGAAGAGGGAGATGCAGGGGAACTCTGGCGAGCTCTTGCATTCGGTATCTGAAGAATTCCCCAAAGCAGAGACCCTAAATAGCCAGAAAAGGAGGTTTGGCTACCTAGGAAGGAGGATTGGCTACTAAGAGAGGTAAGAGCCTATCAGAAGGAGTCTCTGACGTCACCTGCTGGCACTGGCCACTCAGAGCAGTCCAGTGTACCAGCAACACCTCTGTTTCCAAGATGGCAGAGGTCTGGGGCACACTGGAGGAGCTCTGGGCACCTCCCCTGGGAGGTGCAGGTCGGTCCAGTCCTGTCCTTTGTCCAGCTTTGCACCAGAGCAGGGCTGGGGGATCCCTAAACCGGTGTAGACTGGCTTATGCAGAGATGGGCAGCATCTGTGCCCATCAAAGCATTTCCAGAGGCTGGGGGAGGCTACTCCTCCCCAGCCATCACACCTATTTCCAAAGGGAGAGGGTGTCACACCCTCTCTCAGAGGAAATCCTTTGTTCTGCCTTACTGGGCCAGGGCTGCCTGGACCCCAGGAGGGCAGAAACCTGTCTGAGGGGTTGGCAGCAGCAGCAGCTGCAGTGGAGACCCCGGAAAGGCAGTTTGGCAGTACCCGGGTTCTGTGCTAGAGACCCGGGGGATCATGGAATTGTCTCCCCAATGCCAGAATGGCATTGGGGTGACAATTCCATGATCTTAGACATTTTACATGCCCATGTTAGGAGTTACCATTGTGACGCTGTACATAGGTAGTGACCTATGTATAGTGCACGTGTGTAATGATATCCCCGCACTCACAAAGTCCGGAGAATTTGCGCTGAACGATGTGGGGGCACCTTGGCTAGTGCCAGGGTGCCCACACACTAAGTAACTTTGCACCCAACCTTCACCAGGTGAAGGTTAGACATATAGGTGACTTATAAGTTACTTAAGTGCAGTGGTAAATGGCTGTGAAATAACGTGGACGTTATTTCACTCAGGCTGCACTGGCAGGCCTGTGTAAGAATTGTCAGATCTCCCTATGGGTGGCAAAAGAAATGCTGCAGCCCATAGGGATCTCCTGGAACCCCAATACCCTGGGCACCTCAGTACCATATACTAGGGAATTATAAGGGTGTTCCAGTATGCCAATGTGAATTGGTGAAATTGGTCACTAGCCTGTCAGTGACAATTTGGAAAGCAGAGAGAGCATAACCACTGAGGTTCTGGTTAGCAGAGCCTCAGTGAGACAGTTAGTCATCACACAGGGAACACATACAGGGCACACACTTATGAGCACTGGGGCCCTGCCTGGCAGGGTCCCAGTGACACATAGACTAAAACAACATATATACAGTGAAATATGGGGGTAACATGCCAGGCAAGATGGTACTTTCCTACACCCCGACAGTCCAGTGGTCCTTCTGACCAAATTTGGTGGAGCTAAGTCCTTGCCTCCCCTCACCAGACAGTAATCCTGTGTACTGCATGATCTGCAGCTGCTAGGGCTTCTGTGCACTTTTGCATGGATTCCTTTGTGCACAGCACAGCCCAGGTCCCCGGCACTCCGTCCTGCATTGCTCAACTCGCTGAGTTGACCACCAGCTTCGTGGGATCCTCTTTTGTTGTGTTGAGACGACCGCCGTGCTCAGATTTCTTGAACGCCTGTTCAAGTGCTTCTGCGGGTGCTGCCTGCTTCTGCGTGGGCTCTCTCTGTTGCTGAGCGCCCCCTCTGTATCCTCCTCCAAGGGGCGACCTCCTGGTCCTTCCTGGGCCCGGGTAGCACCCATTATCTTCAACAGTGACTCTTGCAGCTAGCAAGGCTTGTTTGCGGTCTTACTGTGTGGACACAACTCTGCATCCTCCAGCACGCCGTGGGACATCTTCTGACGAAAGGAGAAGTTCCTGTCACCTTCCGTTGTTGCAGAATCTTCAGCTTCTTCCACCCAGAGGCAGCCCTTTTGCACCTTCATACGGGGTTTAGTGGGTGCATACCCCTCCTGGACACTTGCGTGACTCGTGGACTTGGTCCCCTTCCTTTGCAGGTCCTCAGGTCCAGGAATCCGTCTTCAGTGCTTTGCAGTCAGTTGCTGTCTTTGCAGAATCCCCTATCTCTATTTGGGCTAACTTTACTCCTACTTTTCAGGGTCTTGGGGTGGGGTATCCTGGACACCCTTAGTTTTTTTCTTACACTCCCAGTGACCCGCTACACACTACACTAGGCCTGGGGTCTATTCGTGGTTTGCATTCCACTTTTGGAGTATATGGTTTGTGTTGCCCCTAGGCCTATTGTCTCCTATTGCATTCTATTGTGCTCTACAGTGTTTGCACTACTTTTCTAACTGTTTACTTACATGATTTTGGTTTGTGTGTATATTTTGTGTATTTTACTTACCTGCTAAAGGAGTATATCCTCTGAGATACTTTTGGCATATTGTCATTAAAATAAAGTACCTTTATTTTTAGGTACTCTGAGTATTGTGTTTCTTATGATATAGTGCTGTATGATATAAGTGGTATAGTAGGAGTTTTGCATGTCTCCTAGTTCAGCCTAAGCTGCTCTGCTATAGCTACCTCTATCAGCCTAAGCTGCTAGAACACTACTAATAAGGGATAACTGGACCTGGCACAAGGTGTAAGTGTCATCAGGTACCCACTATAAGCCAGGCCAGCCTCCTACATTGATGGTGCAGCGGTGGAATAAGTACTTGTAACTGCTTTACCACTTTGTCATTGGTGCTTTTCATAAGAAAAACAATTACCAAATACTTCACAATATACACAGTTAACCTAAACAGTTTAACTTTGTTCCTTAAAATTTCTAAAAAGTTTTAGAAAAGTTTTCAAAAGTTTTCTCTTTTCTTTAAAATGTTCCAAAACTCTTTTCTCTCTCTGTCCTAAACCTTTTCTATCATGTCTGCAGTAGAACTCACTCCCACAGTTGTCCAGGCAACATATGGGAATCTAAACTTTAAAAGTTTGAGGGGTCTCTGCATTGAAAGAGGTTTAGCAATTGGTAAGAATCCTACAAAAGATCTTCTCCTTAGCCTTCTCCTAGAAAGTGACCAGAACCAGTCTGGCCCATCCCAGGAACAGGAGGTAGAAGAGTGGGGTACACAGCCAGACTCGGAGAAGTCCCCTGGGGATGCTCCGGAGGGTTCTTCCCAGGTCCTGCCAGCTAACAGGCCACCTAGTGACAGTGGTAGTGGGAAGGGGTCACACACCAGTAGGGCATTTTGACTCCTAAAGGCCAGGTTACTTGAGTCCAGCCACTTAAGGACAGGTCCAACTCTGCCAAATCCCACATTTCTTCTGTGTCTCACAATTCCCAAGCCTTCCACCCTGAGGATAACTTAATGGAAAGGGAACTCAGAAAGCTGAGGTTGGAAGAGGCCAGGCTGAAGCTTAAACAGCAGCAGCTGGCCTTAGACAGGAACTCTCTGGATGTGGAAAGGGAAAGGCAGAGGTTGGGGTTAGTTGCCCATGGTGGCAGTAGCAGTGTTTTTTATAGCAATCCTGTTAGAGGGCAAGTTTGCAGAAACCTGCATAAGATAGTCTCCCCTTACAAGGAGGGGGTTGACATTAACAAGTGGTTTGCTGCACTTAAGAGGGCCTGTATGGTACAGCTGGTCCTTCAAAGGCAGTGGGCTGCTATCTTGTGGCTATCTTTCACTGGTAAGGGTAGGGATAGACTCCTTACTTTCAGAGAAAGTGATGCTAATAATTACAAAGTTTTGAAGGATGCACTCTTGGATGGATTTGGCTTAACCACTGAACAATACAGGACTGAGTTCAGAGACACCAGAAAAGAATCCTCTCAAGACTGGATAGACTTTGTAGACTGTTCAGTGAAGGCCTTGGAGGGTTGGTTACATGGCAGTAAGGTGACTGACTGAAAGCCTGTGTAATCTAATCCTGAGAGAGCATATTTTGAACAAGTGTGTATCTGATTTGTTGCACCGATACTTAGTAGACTCAGATCTCACCTCTCCCCAAGAATTGGGAAAGAAGGCAGACAAATGGGTCAGAACAAGATTGAACAGAAAAGTTCATACAGTGGGTGAAAAGGATGACAAGAAGAAAGATGGTAAGTCTTCTGACAAGGGTGGGGACAAAGATCAAAAACATTGAGTCTTCATCAGGCCCACAAAAATCCTCTGGGGGTGGTGGGTCCAAATCCTCTTCTCGCAATCAGAAAAGGCCATGGTGTTATTTATGTAAAGTAAAAGGGCATTGGGCAAGTGATGCCACTTATCCAAAGGAAAACACCAAGGGTCCCACTACCACAACCCCAACTGCAACCTCTAGTGCCCCTAGTAATAGAAGTGGTAGTGGGAAGTCTACTACTAATAGCCAATCCAATGGTGTAGCTGGGCTCACCATTGGCAGTGTAGCTGGGGTTGGTCTTGTTAGGGAGACCACAGAGGCTGTTTTAGTCTCTGATGGTGGCATTGACTTTGCCACCTTGGTTGCTTGTCCCCTTAATATGGGTAAGTACAAGCAAATACCCCTAATTAATGGTGTTGAGGTTGAGGCCTACAGGGACACAGGAGACAGTGTAACTATGATTATAAAGAAACTGGTTCACCCTGATCAACACCTACTTGGTAAGCAGTACCAAGTGACAGATGCGCAATAACACACTTAGCCACCCCATGGCTGTTGTGAATCTCAACTTGGGGGTGGTTACTGGTCCAAAGAAAGCTGTGGTAGACACTGAATTACCTGTAGATTGCCTATTAGGCAATGATTTGGAAACATAAGCTTGGGCAGAAGTGGAGTTGGAAGCTCATGCAGCAATGCTGGGCATTCCTGGGCATATTTTTGCTTTGACAAGGGCTCAGGCCAAAAAGCAAAAAGGACAGGGAAACGTGGATCCTGGAACAATGGAACAAGTGCTCCCAAAAGCTAGGGGTAGTAAGGGTAAATCCTTGCCCACTATCCCTCCCTCTTCAGAAGATTACCCTTTTGAGGAAGAGGAATCCTCTCCCTGTGCAGAACCTACACCAGATGAGCTGGCAGCAGACACTGCTGAGCTTTTGGGTGGAGGGGGGCCTGCTAGGGAAGAGCTGAGTGTGACACAGCAGACCTGTCCCACACTAGAGGGTTTAAGACAGCAAGCTGTCAAACAGTAGAATGGGGATATCAGTGATAGCCATAAGGTGTATTGGGAAGACAACCTCCTGCATACTGAGTCAAGGGACCCTAAACCTGGAGCTGCCAGGAGATTGGTCATCCCTTTGCAGTATAGGGAGTTTCTTCTTACTTTGGCATATGACATTCCTTTGGCTGGGCATTTGGGCCAAAGTAAAACTTGGGAGAGGCTTGTTCCCCTTTTTCACTGGCCTCATATGTCAGAGGACACCAAAGAGTTTTGTCGCACTTGTGTGACCTGCCAAGCCAGTGGCAAGACTGGTGGCACACCAAAGGCCCCCTTAATTCCACTTCCTATGGTTGGGGTGCCCTTTGAAAGGGTAGGGATTGACATAGTTGGCCCCCTTGACCCTCCAACAGCTTCAGGCAATAGGTTTATACTTGTGGTAGTGGACCATGCCACTAGGTACCCTGAAGCCATCCCCTTACGGACCACTACAGTTCCTGCAGTCGCAAAGACCCTCCTGGAAATCTTTTCCAGAGTGGGCTTCCTAAAGGAAGTGGTGTCAGACAGAGGTAGTAACTTTATGTCTGCATACCTCAAAGCAATGTGGAAGGAGTGTGGTGTAACATACAAGTTCACTACTCCTTATCATCCACAAACAAATGGTCTGGTTGAGAGGTTTAATAAAACTCCCAAAGGTATGATAATGGGACTCCCTGAAAAACTCATAAGGAGATGAGATGTCCTGTTACCTTGCCTCCTTTTTGCTTACAGGGAGGTACCCCAAAAAGGAGTGGGCTTTAGCCCCTTTGAACTCCTCTTTGGCCACCCTGTCAGAGGTCCCCTTGCACCTGTTAAGGAGGGTAGGGAACAACCTTTAAAAGCTCCTAAACAGGACATTGTGGACTATGTACTTGGCCTAAGATCAAGAATGGCTAAGTACATGAAAAAGGCCAGTAAAAACCTCCAGGCCCCCCAGGAGCTGCAAAAGCAATGGCATGACCATAAGGATGTCCTGACCCAGTACCACCCAGGACAGAAGGTGTGGGTATTGGAGCCTGTGGCCACAAGAGCACTCCAGGACAAATAGTGTGGACCCCATCTAATTGTTGAGAAGAAGGGTGAGGTTACCTACTTGGGAGACCTGGGCACTGCCAGGAGTCCCCTCAGGGTGCTCCATGTCAACCGCCTAAAACCCTACTATGACAGGGCTGATCTCACCCTGCTCATGGCAACTGATGAGGGACAGGAAGAAGAGAGTGACCCTCTCCCTGATCTCTTCTCCACCAATGAAGCGGATGGCTTAGTGGAGGGAGTAGTACTTGCAGATGAAGGACAACTGCGTAAATCTCCTAAGTCAGTTTTCTGAACTCTTCTCACTGATACCAGGTACCACTACTTGGTGTGAGCACACAATCAATACTGGAGACAGTTTATCTGTCAAAAGTAAGATTTATAGGCAGCCTGACCATATCGGTGACTGCATAAAACAAGAGGTCCAGAAGATGTTAGACTTGGGAGTGATTGAGTCTTGCGTGACTCTTAAACTTGGTCCCCTCATTTGCAGGTACTCAGGTCCAGGAATCCGTCTTCAGTGCTTCGCAGTCAGTTGTTGTCTTTGCAGAATCCCCTATCTAGACTTTACTGTCTTTCTGGGGTAGTAGGGTAACTTTACTCCTACTTTTCAGGGTCTTGGGGTGGGGTATCTTGGACACCCTTAGTGTTTTCTTACACTCTCAGCAACCCTCTACACACTACACTAGGCCTGGGGTCCATTCGTGGTTCGCATTCCACTTTTGGAGTATATGGTTTGTGTTCCCCCTAGGCCTATTGTCTCCTATTGCATTCTATTTTGTTCTACAGTGTTTGCACTACTTTTCTAAATGTTTACTTACCTGATTTTGGTCTGTGTGTATATTTTGTGTAGCTCTGAGAGGGGGATTGGCTACCCTACGTACCTATCAAGAGGGGTCTCTGATGTAACCTGCTGGCACTGGCCACTCATAGGCCTCCAGAATGCCCCCACACCTTGCAAAGGAAGATGGCTGAAGTCTGGGACACACTGGAGGAACTCTGGGCACCACCCCTGGGGTGGTGATGGACAGGGGAGTGGTCACACCCCTTTCCTTTGTCCAGTTTCGTGCCAGAGCAGGAGAGAAGGTGTCCCTGAACCAGTGTAGACTGGTTTATGCAAGGAGGGCACCATCTGTGCCGTTCGAAGCATTTCCAGAGGCTGGGGGAGGCTACCCCTCCCCAGCCTGTAACACCTATTTCCAAAGGGAGAGGGTGTAACACCCTGCTCTCAGAGGAAATCCTTTGTTCTGCCTTCCTGGGACTGGACTGCCCAGACCCCAGGAGGGCAGAAGCCAGTCTGTGGGTTGGCAGCAGCAGTAGCTGCAGTGAAAACCCCAGAGAGCTGGTTTGGCAGTACCTGGGATCCATGCTGGAGCCCCGGGAATGCATGGGATTGGCACCCCAATACCAGATTTGCCATGAGGGGACAATTCAATGATCTTAGACATGTTACATGGCCATATTAGGATGTCGCGTGGGCTCTCATTATCCTAAATGAGACTACTGGATTTCTAGGCAGCAGGATCGATAACGGTGTGGGGGACTGAGTCTGACCCACGTGTAAGGAACTCTGTCACCCTAAATCTGTTTTTTGCTCCGGCTAACTAGCAGTGCCTCATTTCTCCCACAGGGAAGAAATGATTAGGCAGCCGAGCGCATGACATCTTTGGAACTTCTCAGGGAAGTCGTGGTCACTCAGATCCGAACCAACTCTCTCATTTACAATATGCTCTCATATACAAATGACAAAGACAGTATAAGTTTTATATAATGTTTTAATAAAACGACTGTATTTTAGATAATAAGGCGTGAGCCGCAATAACCAGAACAATACAACATAGTAGGATTGATATAGTCACCAGGAGAGTAAAACATAAGAATAAAGCTATCATATTTCCTAACTGTTTCTACTCTCCCTCTGCTTGTTCTATTTAGAGCACAGCATGTTAAGCTTCTAGCTTGCCTTTCCGAATCACCGGGGAGACATACGCCCTCATACCTGAGCAAAGGCCTGTGATCTGGTTCAGTATCTGCAACGAGGCAGTCAGCGTCTAGCTGTGGGTCTCTGGTCGGAATCTCCCTCTTCCATGTATTGGGACAAGGAAGTGATTTTATAACTAACATGTCATCGTGATCACAAAATGTCCCTATGCAGGAATGCCAAATCTAAACTCCTACCACGTCTATCGGCAATGTACCAGACTGTATCCTTGACTGAAGAACAGAGTGAATATGTTATGAAGAACTCCAGTGCTGAAGTAGGCAAAACAGTGAGATATGAATAAAAAACAATACCGTAGAACTGGCTATTTGAAAAATAACAGTACGAAGCCTAATAAAAAGCATGTAGAGCAAAGTGCACAGAGGCTCTAAGCTGTCAGCAGATGAATAAAATACATTCAGGGCAAAGTGCACAAAGGCCTAAAGCCTGAAGCTAATGCGTAAAGTATATGTAAAACTAACCACACTACACCCTCCCCTTGTCGGTAGCAAGTGGTTCCAATAACATAAAAACATGCCCCAAACGAACGAGTTACTTACCTTCGGTAACGACTTTTCTGGTGGATACATTAGCTACCTGTGGATTCCTCACCTCATGAATACTCCCATGGCGCCAGCATTTGACGGAAATCTTCTTACTAGTCTCTGCACGTCGACGAGGACGTCACTCTAGCCCACGCGACGCCGTCTGACGTCATACAGGCAATAAGAAGTCCTCGCCGACGTGCCGATGACAGTACCAACATTTTTTACGTGCATGAGAATAATAATAATAACCCAATGCAATGAAAGAGCAAAGCAACATCTCTTAATATTGTAAATCACACAACATTGCAATAAAATAGCTGTAGATTTAATATAACCTTTTTTTTTTTTTTTTTTTTTTTTAAACAAATAAATATATTTATACATACGAATCATGTATATACCCAATATATATATAGATTTATATATACATATACACATATATACAAATATCATACATGCAAAATGTATTGCAACTTTGAAGACCAAAAGGAGCACACTCAAGGATTGCTTGGAGAGACCAAAAAGGCAACGGGGAGGCGGGTGGGACCGTGAGGAATCCACAGGTAGCTAATGTATCCACCAGAAAAGTCGTTACCGAAGGTAAGTAACTCGTTCTTCTGATGGATACAACTACCTGTGGATTCCTCACCTCATGAATAGAGTCCCAAAGCAGTACCACGCCCGGCGGTGGGTGCCTAAATGGTCAAACCAAGAAATCCTGCAGCACTGACCGTGCAAAATGACCGTCCCTTCTGACCTCAGAGTCCAAACAGTAATGTTTCACAAAAGTGTGAAGGGACGACCAAGTTGCGGCCTTGCAGATGTCAACCACAGGAACACCCCTGGCCAAGGCCGAAGAGGCCGACTTAGCTCTGGTGGAGTGAGCTCTAATGCCCTCAGGCGGATCCTTCTTTGCCAAAGAGTAACAGATTTTAATGCAAAGAACAACCCACCTGGAGAGTGTTCTCTTGTGGACTGCCTTTCCTCTCCTCTTGCCCACGTATCCGACAAACAGCTGATCCTCCAGCCTGATATCCTTCATTCTGTCGATATAGAAGCTCAACGCCCTTTTTGGGTCCAGGCGATGTAGTCTTTCTTCCTCCTTTGAAGGATGAGGCGGAGGATAAAACGTGGACAAAGTGATTGTCTGAGCCAAATGGAAGGGTGAAACAACCTTCGGAAGGAAAGCAGCCTTGGTCCTCAACACCACCTTATCCCCATAAAACGTTATATAAGGGGGTTTAACCGATAAGGCCTGCAACTCGCTCACTCTCCTTGCAGATGTTATAGCTACCAGGAATACTGTTTTAATAACCAAATACCTTAAGGGGCAAGAATGCATAGGCTCAAAAGGGGACCCCATAAGGAAAGTCAGGACCAAGGACAAATCCCATTGAGGCATAACGAATGGTTTTGGAGGATATTGATTCAGAAGACCTTTCAAGAATCTGAGAACAATAGGGGATTTAAATAACGATGGTTGGTCTGGAAGACAAATGAAGGCTGACAAGGCCGACAAATAACCCTTAATGGTAGCTACTGCACAACCTTTCTGCGCTAGAGACAGTGCAAAAGACAAAACATGTGACAGATGAGCATGTAAGGGATCAATCTGTCTCTCTCCACACCACATAACAAATTTAGACCACCTATTAGCGTAGATAGATTTAGTGGAGTGTCGCCTGGCCGCTAAGATAACATCCACTACATCAGGCGGGAGAGAGAAGGAACTCAGGTTGCCCCGTTCAATCTCCAAGCATGTAGGTGCAGACTCTGGAGGTTGGGGTGTAAAACCTGCCCCTGCGACTGCGAGAGGAGGTCTGCCCTGAGAGGGAGACGGAGCGGAGGGCACAGTGAGAGTTGGAGAAGGTCGGAGTACCATACCCTCCTTGGCCAATCCGGAGCTATTAAGATGACTTGGGCCCGGTCTTGGCGAATTTTCCTCAACACTCGAGGAATCAAGGGTATGGGGGGAAACGCGTAAAGCAACTGGTCGCACCAGGTTATCTGAAACGCGTCCCCCAACGCTCCCTGCATCGGATACTGGAGGCTGCAGAATAACGGGCAATGCGCGTTCTCCCGAGTGGCAAACAGATCTATCCGAGGAAACCCCCACATCTGGAAGATTAAACAGACTTGATCTGGATGGAGACGCCACTCGTGGTCTGCCGAGAATTGGCGACTGAGACTGTCCGCACGTACATTCAAGACCCCGGCCAGATGATTTGCCACCAAGCAAATCTGATGGTCCTTTGCCCAGGACCATAGCCGAAGAGCTTCTCTGCAGAGAAGGTACGACCCTACTCCTCCCTGTTTGTTTATGTACCACATCGTGGTAGTATTGTCCGTCAGGACCTGTACCGACTGACCACGAAGGGATGGGAGGAAGGCCTTGAGAGCCAAACGTACAGCCCGTAACTCCAACAGATTGATATGAAACACCTGTTCCTCTGGAGACCAAAGCCCTTTGATCTCCAGATCCCCCAGATGAGCTCCCCATCCTAGGGTGGAGGCATCCGTTATTACCGTGGCCACTGGTGGCGACTGCGCGAACGGCTTCCCCTGTGAAAGATTGTTGCCCGCAATCCACCACTTCAATTCCACAGCAGCATCTCTGGAGATCTTGACAGTACCTTCTAAATCTCCCTTGTGTTGAGACCACTGCCTTCGGAGGCACCACTGAAGAGCCCTCATGTGCCAGCGAGCATGCGTGACCAACAGAATGCAGGAGGCGAACAGACCGAGCAGACGAAGGACCTTGAGGACTGGAACTACCGCTCCATTTCGAAACATTGGAACCAATTCCTGAATATCTTGAATCCGCTGAGGCGGAGGAAAGGCTCGACTCAATGTTGTATCCAGTACTGCCCCTATGAACAGGAGGCGCTGAGAGGGCTCCAGGTGAGATTTGGGCACGTTCACCGAAAAGCCCAGGTCGAACAACAACTGGGTTGTTGACTGCAGATGATGCGACACAAGCTCCGGGGACTTGGCTTTGATCAACCAGTCGTCCAAGTAAGGGAATACTGCTATCCCCTTCCTTCTGAGCTCCGCCGCAACCACTGACATCACCTTTGTGAAGACTCGAGGTGCTGAAGTAAGACCAAACGGGAGGACCGCAAACTGATAGTGCTGCGACCCTACCACAAACCGGAGATACTTCCTGTGCGACTTGAGTATCGGGATATGAAAGTAAGCATCCTGCAAGTCGACAGACACCATCCAATCTTCCTTGTTCAACGCCAAAAGCACCTGTGCTAGGGTCAGCATCTTGAACTTTTCCTGTTTGAGGAACCAATTCAAGATCCTCAGATCCAGGATTGGTCTCAACTGACCATCCTTTTTGGGAATCAGGAAGTATCTTGAGTAACAACCTCGACCCTTTTCCTGCTCTGGGACCAACTCTACCGCGCCCTTTGAAAGGAGGACTTGAACCTCCTGTTCTAGCAACAGGAGGTGTTCTTCTGAACAATAAGATGGGCGGGGCGGGATGAGGGGCGGGAACTCCCGAAAGGGAAGGGCGTAGCCTTTTCCCACAATGCCGAGAACCCAAGTGTCCGTTGTGATAGACCTCCACTTGTGGAGAAAACGCTGTAATCTTCCCCCTACAGGAGAGGAGTGAGTGGGAAACGGTGGAAGCCTAAGGCTGCTTCCCCTGCTGCACCCCTCCAGAGGACGAGGAAGAGGCAGAGTGCTGTTGAGAGGCTCCTCTGGTACGGACCCCACCCCTCCCCCTCCCTCTAAATGACCTATAGGGGAGGGAAGAGGCGGGTTGCTGGAACCTCCCCCGAAAGGAAGAGGAATAAGAGCCACGCCCAAATCCCCGAAACCTCCTGAAAATTCTAGAAGAGGCAGAGGAAGAAGGAGCTTGCAGTCCTAACGATTTGGCTGTGGCTCTGCTCTCCTTAAATCGTTCCAAGGCCGAATCTGCCTTGGCTCCAAACAGTCTGTCCCCATCAAACGGGAGGTCCAGCAGGGTCGACTGCACATCCGCAGAGAACCCTGAGTTTCGGAGCCAGGCCTGTCTTCTTGCCACCACAGCCGTGCCCATCGCCCTGGCCACCGAGTCGGTCGTGTCCAGCCCAGACTGGATAATCTGGGTCGCGGCAGCCTGGGCGTCCGAGACCACATCCAAAAGACCCTGGGGAAGCTCCGTGAATGAAGACGAAATATCATCCATCAGCGCATGGATGTACCTCCCCAGAATGCACGTGGCGTTGGTGGCCTTCAACGCCAAACTGCATGCCGAAAATATTTTCTTGGACTGCGCATCCAGTTTCTTGGAGTCTCTGTCTCCAGGCACCGTCGGGAAGGAACCAGGCGCTGACTTTGAGGAACAGGAGGCTTGCACCACCAAGCTCTCCGGCGTAGGGTGTCTAGAGAGAAAGCCAGGGTCAGATGGTGCAGCTCGATACCTCCTGGCCACAGCCCTATGAACGGCCGAGGAAGACACCGGCTTCTTCCACACCTCCAACACCGGATCCAGCAAAGCCTCATTAAATGGCAAGAGAGGCTCAGCTGCAGCAGAGGCCGGATGCAATACCTCTGTCAGCAAATTCTGCTTTGCCTCTGCCACCGGCAAAGGCAGGTCCAAAAAGCTCGCTGCCTTCCTCACCACAGCATGAAAGGAAGCAGCCTCCTCCGTATATTCCCCTGGAGATGAAAGGTCCCACTCAGGGGAAGTGTCCAGCCCACTGGCTGTATCCAGACCATGCAGTCCGTCTCCAGAGTCCTCAATCTCTCCCTCCTCTAGGACTCGCTGGTACTCTTGCTCTTCTAAAAGACGGAGAGCACGCCTCCTCGAATGAAGTCTCTCCTCGATACGCGGAGTCGACATGGCCTCCGCCGACGTCGAAGAACGGCGCCGATCTCCAGAAGCATCTGACGCCGCGTCCGGCGCCACAGGCAGCTTCGGCGCCGAGGCAGGAGCCGGAGGACGAGGTCTTGGAGCCGATGGACCAACCGGAGTCACAGGGCAAAATCCTGACTTCGACGGAGGGGCAACCTCCGGGGCCGAAACATCCGAAGCCACCGGAGCGGCCACCGACGCCGGCACCGGCGCCGAGCCCACATTCCCAAAAGGGAGAAAGGGCATAAAGGGTGCCGGCCGAAGAGGCGCAGGATCACCCAACGAAAAGGCCAAGGGCCCCGAAGGACCAGCCGGAGCAGCTCCTGGAGCCATCTGCTGAAAGATGGTATACATCGCATTAAGAAACGCGGTACTATCGGCTCCAGGAGTGGGAAAAGCCGGATACTGGGGTGCCTGGATCGAAGGCGACCCCGACGCCGGCCTCGACGTCTGCGACGCCGGAGAAAACACAAGAGGCTGCACCACCTCAATCACTGACGCCTGACCAGGTGAAGTCGGTGACGCCGGAGAGGGCAACGGCGTCGATGGATGCGGCGTGACCGTGGGGCTGACCTCCCAAGTCCTCCGACGCCGAGCCGAAGGTGACCTCGAATGAGACTCCTTGCTGGAGTGACGTCGTGAGTCTCTACGGCGCCGGGAGTCTCGATGACGCCGGTGAGACCTTGGCGAAGAAGACTTCTTATGATGTTTCTCCTTCTTCTTTGACTTTGCCATGAATAACTTGGCCTCGCGCTCTTTGAGGGCCTTCGGATTCATGTGTTGACATGAATCGCAAGTCGAGACGTCGTGGTCGGAGCTCAAACACCATAGACAGTCGGAGTGAGGATCTGTAACTGACATCTTGCCCCCACACTCTCGACAGGGCTTGAAACCCGACTTCCTCTGAGACATTGTTACCGCAGAGAAGACTACGCAGCAGACAATACACTGTAACCACGAAGGTAACAGTAACTCCCTCGAAGATAACCGTTTCGAATGCACGGAAAAAAGGGAACTGTCATCGGCACGTCGGCGAGGACTTCTTATTGCCTGTATGACGTCAGACGGCGTCGCGTGGGCTAGAGTGACGTCCTCGTCGACGTGCAGAGACTAGTAAGAAGATTTCCGTCAAATGCTGGCGCCATGGGAGTATTCATGAGGTGAGGAATCCACAGGTAGTTGTATCCATCAGAAATAAACAATATATTTCGACAAGGTAAGAAGACAACAAAATCATAAATTTAGGAAACATGTGACGATAAGGCCAAATTCAATATAGTGTCAATTTTGCCGAAGGAAAAAAAAAATCCAATTGTCAGACAGAAGCAATAGAACGAAGGAGCTCCTCTACTTCGATATATGTTAATATCGGAAGATCCACGCCACAAAGTACCATGGAGCAGGTGTGTTCCAAAGCCTCAAAACCATTCAGGGCGGCACCCCGTGCAGTGCCAATGAAAGAGACAATACCATCTTCCTCCAGGAAGGGAATCTCATAAACCGCCTCACGAAGCAAACGCAACCGTAGTGAACAAGTCTGGGAACATCAACAGATCAGGATCGACCACTGGAGGGCGCTGCAGTGAGAGACAGAAAGCCAGTGCATGTTCAAATGAGCACCAAAGGCACCAAAACACGGGTTGCACACAATCCAAAACCGGTCTGAATGACAGAGACCAGTCACACTCCAAATGTCCCAGGAGTGTAGCTCCAAAATGCTGCATCATGCGTTCACGACACAGCTGCGCTGACGGGAGCGCAATATAGGATCTCGTCGTGGCGGGACAGACATTGCGAAAAATTAGCAACAATAGCAAGACTCCAGCCAATAAAGCCAAAGTAATCGGGAAACCCCCAAAAATGCTTCCGAAAATAGAGTGTATAGCCGAAGGTACCAAACCGAATATGGAAGAGAAGGTGTGAGCGAAACCAACACCAACGGCTTTGAAAAAATGAGCAATACCAGCAGTGCTGGATGGATTAAATATATGTCCCACAAGTTCACCGAAGTGACTTGGAAAGTTAGTATTCAAAAGGGACTGTATCTCCGCCGATGCCCTTGCCACCTGAAGTGCGTAGGTCTCGCTAGCAGATGTAAGGGCCACATGCTTTTGAAACAATAAAGCTTTCAGCCGACTAAACTTGTCGAAATCAACCTTGGAAGTAGCAATATGAGGCCAGATGTCCGCTACCTCCCTAATTTGAGTGGGGGGAAACAACACATTCCCGTAGCACGTAACGGCCTTGTTGACAACGACAACGTAAACTATTCCGGCACGCATGCCACAGCAGCGTTCGCTGTTAAGAACAACGTAACTGCCGTTAGAAAGCACCTGGAAAGTGTTTTTAATAACCGGGACTGGAACACCCTTTAAATAACAAGCTAAGTTAGCAATCGAAGCGTTACACGCTCCGTGCAAGGACAGCTGTTTAAAAAAACATGGAATGGCTGACAGAAGCTTCGCATTCGCTACCGCTAAGAAAAACCTCTCTCAAACCATTAACACATCTGTATTGAAAGGGAAGCTCCCACACCTCGTGTATGTAACTGTCTCCCAATAGTTCATATCTACCCACCGGAATGTGCTTCAAACAAGAAGTAAATTGCAGAGTGGAGATAGGCAAATTAATAACCCCATGAATCAACCACTCAGCTGACGGAATCTCAGCCACCGTGAAAGGCAGTTTCTCCAATTTCTCAATATTCAACATAACATTTGTCGCTTCCTTTATAGCCATCAACTGTTGTTGACGAGTCAAATTAAAGGAGATAAAGATCTCTCTGGCACGAATGTGCAGCCATGGAACGCGACCCGCCTTCAAGGTCTGAAGAGTCCAACCCAGCTGCATGATGGACCGTGTCTGACTCTGCCCATGATATAAAGAAGACATGTCTGATTTAATAATGTCAATAGCAGAGGAAACAATGCTGTCAATCGTGTAAACACGGTCAGAAAGGGTATGCATGCCATTATCAACAACAGACAAAGGGGGTCATTCTGACCCTGGCGGTCGGTGATAAAGCGGCGGCCAACCCGCCAACAGGCCGGCGGTCAAAAAAATGAAATTCTGACATTGGCGGGAACCGCCAACACAGCCCGCCGCTTTAACACTCCGACCGCCACGGCGGAACAAACAAACAGCGCGGCGGTCACCGCCAACAGCCAGGCGGCAGACAATGTACCGCCCACCCTATCACGACCCACCAATCCGCCACCTTTTCCGGGGCGGGAGCACCGCCGATAAAAACACGGCGGAAACAGACATTTCCAATGGAAAACGCTCACCTCGAGACACTCCACGCGGAATCCGGACAGCATGGAACCCGAATTGAACATCATACCTGCTCTCGTCTACCTGCTCATCTACCACGAGTACGAACTCCGGCGCAGACGTCAACGGTGAGTACTGCACCTACGACACACGGGAGGGGGGAGGAAGAAAGGTTACGGGCATATACATATGCGACCCCCCCACCCCCGCAATATGTACACACCAATGCAGAGCAGGAAGTCACAGTGACACCACACAAACACCCTTAAAAAATACAATGACACAACCGAATTTGGAATAAATTTTCATGTTCAAAAAAAGCCCCTTGAAATAATTGAGCAACCGTGAAAAATATTTACAAAAACCAAAAATATATACATATATATGTATCACTGAAGTAACAAGTCCTGCACATCCTACGAATCTAACGTGGGCCAAGGTTCTGCGAAACAAGGGCAAAGCCCACACACGAGACCTGAGTCCTTTGGAGAGAACACTGCAGGGGCATCCAATGTCAAAACTACAGGCACCTCAGGGGGAAGGGAAGGGGGGGCCACCACAGCCACATGAGTCCACGACGCCAGATCCACGAGGAGCCACCATGCCCACTGTACCATCCTGGGGAGTGCAAAGCCACAGTCTCTCAAGTCTCTGCAGTGGGTGGGTTGCCCACTGTACCATCCTGGGGAGTGCAAAGCCACAGTCTCTCAAGTCTCTGCAGTGGGTGGGTTGCCCACTGGACCATCCTGGGGAGTGCAAAGCCACAGTCTCTCAATGTCTCTACAGTGGGTGGGTTGCCCACTGTACCATCCTGGGGAGTGCAAAGCCACAGTCTCTCAGGTGGATTACAGAGTCCACTGGTCAAGGAGGAGGCATGGTGGGCACAGTGAACCATAAACAGTGCCTGAGACGGCGGGACCCAGCGCAGCGGTGCATGACATGGCGATGTCCAGCGGAGCGGTGCTTGAGACGGCGGGGCCCAGCGGAGCGGTGCTTGACAGGAAGGGCCCAGCGGAGCGGTGCTTGAGACGGCGGGGCCCAGCGGAGCGGTGCTTGACAGGAAGGGCCCAGCAGAGCGGTGCTTGACAGGAAGGGCCCAGCGGAGCGGTGCTTGACAGGAAGGGCCCAGCGGAGCGGTGCTTGAGACGGCGGGGCCCAGCGGAGCGGTGCTTGACAGGAAGGGCCCAGCGGAGCGGTGCTTGAGACGGCGGGGCCCAGCGGAGCAGTGCTTGACAGGAAGGGCCCAGCGGAGCGGTGCTTGAGACGGCGGGGCCCAGCGGAGCGGTGCTTGACAGGAAGGGCCCAGCGGAGCGGTGCTTGACATGAAGGGCCCAGCGGAGCGGTGCTTGAGACGGCGGGGCCCTCTTCAGCGGTACCTGTCTGCACGGCGGGGCCCTCTTCAGCGGTGCTCTTCTGCACGGCGGGCCCTGTTCACCAGTGCTCTTCTGCACGGCGGGGCCCTCTTCAGCGGTGCTCTTCTGCACGGCGGGGCCCTCTTCAGCGGTGCTCTTCTGCACGGCGGGGCCCTCTTCAGCGGTACCTGTCTTCACGGCGGGGCCCTCTTCAGCGGTACCTGTCTTCACGGCGGGGCCCTCTTCAGCGGTGCTCTTCTGCACGGCGGGGCCCTCTTCAGCGGTGCTCTTCTGCACGGCGGGGCCCTCTTCAGCGGTACCTGTCTTCACGGCGGGGCCCTCTTCAGCGGTACCTGTCTTCACGGCGGGCCCTCTTCAGCGGTACCTGTCTTCACGGCGGGGCCCTCTTCAGCGGTACCTGTCTTCACGGCGGGGCCCTCTTCAGCGGTGCTCTTGCAGTATGTCAAGGGAGTCATACCTGGCCTGGACACCCTGCTCAGTCGCCCTCCGACCTTGCTGTGTCAGGCCCCTTCGGGGAGTGAGTCCTTGGCCCTTTGGTGTCGTCCCTTGCAGCCGGGATGGGGCTTGTGGGGCCCTCCTGCTCCGCGCTCCTGGTTGTTGTCCTCTCCGCCCTGCTGTCCTTCCGCTCCTTAGATGGGGCTCTCGGGCCCTTGCCTCCCCTGGCTGCTGTGGCCGGTGAAGTGGCCGGAGTCACCTCCTTGGGGGCAGCCGTCTCTGTCCGCTCACGGCGGCCCTTCAATTTCCGGGTCCTCTTGCCTGGGGGGGGGCTGGCTGTCCCCTTGCTGCTCACCGAAGTGTTACTGCTGCCAAAGGGTGGACTCCACATGCCATGCACCACTTGCACTGTAGTAGTTGGGCTGGTGGTGGCTGAGGTGCCCTTGGGACTTTTCCCAGTTGGAGGGGGTGGGTCGGGGGGAGGGAAAGAGGTCAAAACTGGAGAGGTAATTTTTCTTGGGACCAAGGTAAGGGGTAGGAGTAGTGGTGAGAGAAGTGGAGGAAGAGGATGTGGTTGTATGAGAGCCAGGTGTGCTGTCCTTGGGTGCAGGTGACTGGGACGTAGGCTGTGGTGAGGTGGTTGGCTGTTGTTTGGGTGTCTGCCTGCGTTTATGTGTCTTGGAAGAGGGGGTGACAGACACAGTGGGAGAGGACACAGGGGACGTGTAAATGCCAGTGGGGGTGGTGACTGCAGGTGTGCGGACTGTAGTGGAGGGTTTGCTGGTGGTGGAAGAATTGGCTGATGTTGGGGTGCATGGAGGTGTGAGTGTAGACGTCACAGGGAGGGAGGAGGGAGACGAGGAGGACGGGGACACAGAGGTGGTAGTGACTGTTGATATGTCTGCATCTGTGTGTTGCTTGGGTGAATGCTTGTGTTTTCTGTGGTGCTTATGTTTGGATGAGCTGGCCTTGGGTGTTGAGGTGTGTGCAGGCTGGTCTGATGGTGTGGATGGGATAGGTTGAGGTACAGGAGACAGAGAAAGGGTGGAGGCAGATAGAAGAGGGAGACTGGAGACAGGGACAATGGCTGCCGTCAGTGCTGAGGCCAGAGCAGTGAACGCTCGTTTATGGGCAGCCTGACCCGAATGAATGCCCTCCAGGTAGGCATTGCTCCGATGCACCTCCCTTTCCACCCCCTGGATGGCATTCAGAAGGGTAGTCTGCCCAACAATGAGCGTCCTCACCAGGTCAATGAGCTCCGCACTGAGGGCAGCAGGGGTAACAGAGGCAGGGGCTGAGGTGCCTGGGGCGAAGGAGACGCGCGCCTTCCTGGCCGAGCGGCCACGGAGCGAAGACTGAGGGGCTGCTGGGAGGGCGGTGCTGGTGCGCTGGGTGGCGGCTGTACCTGTTGTTGCGGGGGGCACAGATGGTGCCGCCCCCGCCAGAGAGCTCCCAAACGAGGACGTGTCCGTGTCGCTGGTGTCTCCACCGGCCCCCGTTGTGGTGCTCCCCTCGCCCTCCGGATCACTGGTGCCCTCGGTGTCTGTGTCAGTGCCCACCGGGGCCTGGTGACCTGCAGCTCCCTCCTGCTCCGACGCCAAATCTCCTCCGCCGGATGATGCTAAAACACAAGAAGACAAAGATTTAGGGTGGGGGGAGAAATTAAACAAAGTTGAGTGCATGCCTTAGCAATACCCTTTGCGGAGAGGACAGACACAGGTGCCTCGTGCACTAAGTCGCGAACTTGGGGTACACTACTCAGTACCTCTGACTAGGCAAACAGGTCTAGGGACAACACACGCGCACATGGGTGATGCTGGAGCATGGGTAGCTGCACTTGGCACCCTACAGAGGTGGGGGGCGGGGGCACAGGGCCATGCCTAAGGGAGCGGACTACACTACAGAGAGCGCCCGGACCTAATGTCACCCACAGCCCTCCTCCCCCCCCAGACGCCTCCAATGCGCATACAGATGGGAGAATGTGCGGATACTCACCCCCTTGTGTCTGCTGTGCTGTCCTCAAGCGCCCATCCAAATTAGGGTAGGCCACCGCCAGGATCCGGGACATCAGGGGGGTCATGGTGCGACTGGCACCCCTCCTAGGTCGGGAGGCCATCCCCAGCAGTGTTTCTGCGGTCTTCCTCGTTCCGCGGCGGATGTCCTCCCACCTCTTGCGGCAGTGGGTGCCCCGTCTGTTGTGGACCCCCAAGTTCCGGACTTCCTCGGCGATGGCACGCCAAATATCGATCTTCTGGTGGGCGCTCACCTGTTTGACATGTACAGGGTGGGAAAGAGAAACCGTCACATATCTGCATGTTTGGAGTACATGCCCTCCCCTCCCCAACCTTGTCATGGTTCCCATTCTCTCATCTGTCGTGCGTTGCACTCCCCATTCCCTCCACACCCCACCAACTTACATCCCCCCCTCCACACAGGCATAACCCATTCAATGTGCACTGAGTGTACTCACCTGTTGGTCTGGAGGACCGTAGAGTTGCGCATACTGGGGGAGGACCCCGTCCACGAGCTTCTCCAACTCTTCTGAACTGAAGGCGGGGGCCCTTTCCCCAGTCGCAGCAGCCATTGTCACTTCCAGACCGAGTTCACAGCAGCACTTGCAGTATAGGTCCTCTCCTGTGGATGATCAGGTCTCGAATGATTGAGCTGATAGAAAATGGCGGTCACGCCCGCGGCGGTGCGTACCGCGGCGGTGCGTTCCGCGACCGCCGGCGCACATCGTCATTGGCTCCTGAAACCCATAGGCTTCAATGTTAACCAATGCGTCTTCGCTCAGCGGTCTTCGACCGCCTACCGCCACGGTGCGCCCCGCCAGCGCAGTGACCTCACATCCCATTGTCCCACTTCACAGGTCAGGCATCGGCCATTTCAAGGGCCCACATGGCTTAATTTCTAATGCGTCACACAGGCCTAGGCCTTGCAATGGCACACATACAAACATATCAAACCATACATTTACCTGTACTGTGCAAGCTGTGTTGTACGTACCTGTGAGTGGATTGACTCTGTACTCCATATTCTCCTTCCTAGACACCGTCCGCTGGGACTAGCGATGAGAAGGAGGAATCCTCGCGTGTACCGGCCGCTGGTGGACCTGTCGACAATGGAAGAACGCCATATAATACTACGATACCGACTTGACCGTGCCTCCATCCATGAACTGTGTGCCCAGCTGGAGCCAGCCCTGATGTCCCCCATCCGCCAACCCACAGGAATTCCCCCTCTGGTGCAGGTTCTGTCAGTCCTCCATTTCTTTGCAACTGGCTCATTCCAGACAACAGTGGCCATGTCATCTGGGATGTCTCAGCCTATGTTTTCCAAGATCTTATCCAGAGTGTTGTCTGCCCTGATGAAACTCATGCGGAGCTACATCATTTTCCCAGAGGAGGGTGATTTGCCTACAGTGAAAGCTGATTTCTATGCCCTTGGACACATCCCCAACATCATTGGTGCAATTGATGGAACCCATGTGGCTTTAGTCCCCCCAAATGACGATGAACAGGTGTACAGGAACAGGAAGAATTACCATTCAATGAATATCCAGGTGGTCTGTTTGGCTGACCAGTACATCTCCCATGTGAATGCCAAGTTCCCTGGGTCAGTGCATGACGCGTATGTGATGCGAAATAGCAGCATTCCCTATGTGATGGAACAGCTACAGAGACAGCGTGTGTGGCTAATAGGTGACTCTGGTTACCCCAACCTGCCGTGGCTATTGACCCCAGTGAGGAATCCCAGGACCAGGGCAGAGGAACGGTACAATGAGGCCCATGGGCGTACTAGGAGGGTGATTGAGCGGACCTTCGGGCTCCTGAAGGCCAGATTTAGGTGCCTGCATATGACAGGTGGATCCCTAATGTACTCACCAAAGAAGGTGTGCCATATCATCGTGGCGTGCTGTATGCTCCACAACCTGGCTTTGCGACGCCAGGTGCCTTTCCTGCAGGAGGATGGTCCAGATGGTGGTGTTGTAGAAGCCGTGGAGCCTGTGGAGAGTGAAGAGGAGGAAGACTCTGAGGATGACACAGACAATAGGGACAGAGTGATACAACAGTATTTCCAGTAACACCCAGGTAAGAATCACCCACGCCATTTCACAATTGCTTATAGCCTCCTGCATCTGTACTTTCTGTAGTTCCCCACAGATGTTTTTCATTAATTTTTGCCTTTCCCTTCCCTTCTCAGTGCTGTCTGACTCAGTACCTGACTTCTGCTTGGTTCGCACATGAAATACAGCGTATTGACATTGGTATGTTGTCATGACTAATTGACAGAACAGAAATTGAACAGTAATATGTAATACATTTGTTAATAATACAGCATGACTCAAAACAGATTTGTGTGCAAAATGTGATTTATTTACAGTGCTAGATATCGGTACATGTGATTCTAAGGGTGATGGGTGGGGGTGGAGGAATATCCATGGCAGAGTCCAGTTCTCAGTCTCACAGGTGCATTGTTCTTTTGCCTGTGGAAGGATGGAGCATAGGCAGTTCATGGTTGGACAGGGTGGCAATGTGGGACAGTGGGAAGACTTGAGGGGGTATGTCCTGCTGGCGGGGGTCTTGACATCCTACTCTGTCTTTTTTTTTGGTCTCAGGCTCCTCTTACGGGGTGGTTGTTCTTCAGCAGGAGGTGGGGTTCTGGGGGGCTGTCGAGGTGTTGGGACCTCCTGTCCACTAGCGCCGGCGGAGGTGGTAGGCTGTTCCTGGTCCGGCCTAGTGACAGGGGCCCTGTGTGGTGCACCATGGTCCCGCAACGCGTCCTCTATCCTGTGGAGGGCCAGGACGATGGTCCCATTGCGGTCCCGATGATTCTCAGCTCCTCCCTGAACCCCATGTAGCGTTCTTCCTGCTGTGCCTGGATCTCAGTGAACCTGGCCAGTACCGTCGCCATCGTTTTTTGGGAGTGGTGGTATGCCCCCATGATGGTGGTGAGGGCCTCTTGGAGAGTGGGTTCCCTGGGCCTCTCCTCCCCCCCCTGTCGCACAGCAGACCTCCGAGCTGCCCGGTTTCCCCCGGCCTCTGTCCCCTGGCCGGTGTGCCCGCTACCACTGCCCCCAGGTCCCTGTTGTTGTTGGGGTGTTGGGTTAGCCTGGGTGCCCTGTAGTGGCGGACACACCGCTGATTGAGCTGTCCTAGAGACAGAGGCATGGGCCCGCTGGGTGGGAGCTGTGCTGGTGTTGGCAGAGGGGGTCGGGTCTGGTGTGGCCTGTGGCTGCCTGAGGGGAACCGACTGCCCAGAGGTCCCCGATGGTCCGGGCTGGTCATCAGGTTCACTGTCGACAGAGCTGCTATCCTCAGTGTGGGCCTGTTCCGGGGGTGGGATGGACACTTCTGGACCCTCCTGGCTGGTGTGTTGTCGTTCGGGTCCTGCATGGGGTAAGAGAGTTTGGTTATTGTTTCTGTGTGTGCAATAGCGTGCGTGTTATGGGTGCCCTTGTCCCCCAGTGCAGGCATTCCCTTGAGGGAGGTGTTGTGAGGGTAGTTAGGGGGGGGGGGTTAGTGCAGTGGTCATGCTTAGGTGATGGGTGCCCATGATTTGTGTTGGCATGCAGGAGTTGGTGTTGGGATGGGTGGGTTGTGCTGGTGAGACATTGTCAGGGAGGATGTGTGCTGGGAGGTTGGGGGTGAGGGTGGGGGTGGGGGTGTGGGTTGGCATGCTGGTGGGGTGGGGGGGATATAGTAGTTGAGATTGGACTTACCAGAGTCCATTCCTCCGGCTACTCCTGCGAGGCCCTGAGGATGCAGGATGTTCAAGACGTCTTGCTCCCACGATGTGAATTCGGGAGGGGTGGGTGGGGGTCCGCCGCCAGTCTTCTGGACCGCGATGTTGTGCCGGGAGACCATCGATCGGACCTTCCCCCGTAGGTCGTTCCATCTTTTGCATATGTCCTCCCTATTCCTGGGATGCTGTCCCACCGCGTTGACCCTGTCCACGATCCGCTGCCATAGCTCCGCCTTCCTAGCTATACTGGTGTGCTGCACCTGCGAGCCGAAGAGCTGGGGTTCCACTCTTAGGATTTCCTCCACCATGACCCGGAGTTCTTGGTCCGAAAAGCGTGGGTGCCTTTGGGGTGCCATGGGGTGGTGTGGGTGTGGTGTGGGGTGGTGTATGTGATGATAAGTATGTTGGTGAGTGGTGCTTTGTGCTACTATGTGGTGTGTGTGATGGTGTAGTGTGCCTCAGTGTGTCTTGCTTTGAATTGTCTGCTGTGTCTCTCTCTCCTTCTCTCAGTAATTCTGGTCGCAGGGGTTTGTGGGTGATGTGGGTGTGTGTTTTATAGTTGGTTGATTGTGTGGGAGTGGTGTGTGTATGTGTATCAGGTGTGTGTATTTCAAATTGTCCAATGTGGCTGGGTTTTGGTGATGTGTGTGTATTCTGACCGCGGCGGTGTGTACCGCCAATGGAATACCGCGTTTGAATGACCGCCGTGTGGATTCGTGGGTCGTAATGGCATGGGCGTATTTCTGTTGGCGTGACGGTGGAGGTTTGGTCATCTCCAGTTTATCGCTGCCCGCTGATGTGGCGGCCTGCAGTGGAGGACGGAATGACAGAGACCAGTCACACTCCAAATGTCCCAGGAGTGTAGCTCCAAAATGCTGCATCATGCGTTCACGACACAGCTGCGCTGACGGGAGCGCAATATAGGATCTCGTCGTGGCGGGACAGCCATTGCGAAAAAATAGCAACAATAGCAAGACTCCAGCCAATAAAGCCAAAGTAATCGGGAAACCCCCAAAAATGCTTCCGAAAAAAGAGTGTATAGCCGAAGGTACCAAACCGAATATGGAAGAGAAGGTGTGAGCGAAACCAACACCAACGGCTTTGAAAAAATGAGCAATACCAGCAGTGCTGGATGGATTAAATATATGTCCCACAAGTTCACCGAAGTGACTTGGAAAGTTAGTATTCAAAAGGGACTGTATCTCCGCCGATGACCTTGCCACCTGAAGTGCGTAGGTCTCGCTAGCAGATGTAAGGGCCAGATGCTTTTGAAACAATAAAGCTTTCAGCCGACTAAACTTGTCGAAATCAACCTTGGAAGTAGCAATATGAGGCCAGATGTCCGCTACCTCCCTAATTTGAGTGGGGGGAAACAACACATTCCCGTAGCACGTAACAGCCTTGTTGACAACGACAACGTAAACGTAAACTATTCCGGCACGCATGCCACAGCAGCGTTCGCTGTTAAGAACAACGTAACTGCCGTTAGAAAGCACCTGGAAAGTGTTTTTAATAACCGGGACTGGAACACCCTTTAAATAACAAGCTAAGTTAGCAATCGAAGCGTTACACGCTCCGTGCAAGGACAGCTGTTTAAAAAACCATGGAATGGCTGACAGAAGCTTCGCATTCGCTACCGCTAAGAAAAACCTCTCTCAAACCATTAACACATCTGTATTGAAAGGGAAGCTCCCACACCTCGTGTATGTAACTGTCTCCCAATAGTTCATATCTACCCACCGGAATGTGCTTCAAACAAGAAGTAAATTGCAGAGTGGAGATAGGCAAATTAATAACCCCATGAATCAACCACTCAGCTGACGGAATCTCAGCCACCGTGAAAGGCAGTTTCTCCAATTTCTCAATATTCAACATAACATATGTCGCTTCCTTTATAGCCATCAACTGTTGTTGACGAGTCAAATTAAAGGAGATAAAGATCTCTCTGGCACGAATGTGCTGCCATGGAACGCGACCCGCCTTCAAGGTCTGAAGAGTCCAACCCAGCTGCATGATGGACCGTGTCTGACTCTGCCCATGATATAAAGAAGACATGTCTGATTTAATAATGTCAATAGCAGAGGAAACAATGCTGTCAATCGTGTAAACACGGTCAGAAAGGGTATGCATGCCATTATCAACAACAGACAAAGGGGGTCATTCTGACCCTGGCGGTCGGTGATAAAGCGGCGGCCAACCCGCCAACAGGCCGGCGGTCAAAAAAATGAAATTCTGACATTGGCGGGAACCGGCAACACAGCCCGCCGCTTTAACACTCCGACCGCCACGGCGGAACAAACAAACAGCGCGGCGGTCACCGCCAACAGCCAGGCGGCAGACAATGTACCGCCCACCCTATCACGACCCACCAATCCGCCACCTTTTCCGGGGCGGGAGCACCGCCGATAAAAACACGGCGGAAACAGACATTTCCAATGGAAAACGCTCACCTCGAGACACTCCACGCGGAATCCGGACAGCATGGAACCCGAATTGAACATCATACCTGCTCTCGTCTACCTGCTCATCTACCACGAGTACGAACTCCGGCGCAGACGTCAACGGTGAGTACTGCACCTACGACACACGGGAGGGGGGAGGAAGAAAGGTTACGGGCATATACATATGCGACCCCCCCACCCCCTCAATATGTACACACCAATGCAGAGCAGGAAGTCACAGTGACACCACACAAAAACCCTTAAAAAATACAATGACACAACCAAATTTGGAATAAATTTTCATGTTCAAAAAAAGCACCTTGAAATAATTGAGCAAGCGTGAAAAATATTTACAAAAACCAAAAATATATACACATCAGTGTATCACTGAAGTAACAAGTCCTGCACATCCTACGAATCTAACATGTCCGTGGGCCAAGGTTCTGCGAAACAAGGGCAAAGCCCACACACGAGACCTGAGTCCTTTGGAGAGAACACTGCAGGGGCATCCGATGTCAAAACTACAGGCTCCTCAGGGGGAAGGGAAGGGGGGGCCACCACAGCCACATGAGTCCACGACGCCAGATCCACGAGGAGCCACCATGCCCACTGTACCATCCTGGGGAGTGCAAAGCCACAGTCTCTCAAGTCTCTGCAGTGGGTGGGTTGCCCACTGTACCATCCTGGGGAGTGCAAAGCCACAGTCTCTCAAGTCTCTGCAGTGGGTGGGTTGCCCACTGGACCATCCTGGGGAGTGCAAAGCCACAGTCTCTCAATGTCTCTACAGTGGGTGGGTTGCCCACTGTACCATCCTGGGGAGTGCAAAGCCACAGTCTCTCAGGTGGATTACAGAGTCCACTGGTCAAGGAGGAGGCATGGTGGGCACAGTGAACCATAAACAGTGCCTGAGACGGCGGGACCCAGCGCAGCGGTGCATGACATGGCGATGTCCAGCGGAGCGGTGCTTGAGACGGCGGGGCCCAGCGGAGCGGTGCTTGACAGGAAGGGCCCAGCGGAGCGGTGCTTGAGACGGCGGGGCCCAGCGGAGCGGTGCTTGACAGGAAGGGCCCAGCAGAGCGGTGCTTGACAGGAAGGGCCCAGCGGAGCGGTGCTTGACAGGAAGGGCCCAGCGGAGCGGTGCTTGACAGGAAGGGCCCAGCGGAGCGGTGCTTGAGACGGCGGGGCCCAGCGGAGCGGTGCTTGAGACGGCGGGGCCCAGCGGAGCGGTGATTGACAGGAAGGGCCCAGCGGAGCGGTGCTTGAGACGGCGGGGCCCAGCGGAGCAGTGCTTGACAGGAAGGGCCCAGCGGAGCGGTGCTTGAGACGGCGGGGCCCAGCGGAGCGGTGCTTGACAGGAAGGGCCCAGCGGAGCGGTGCTTGAGACGGCGGGGCCCAGCGGAGCGGTGCTTGACAGGAAGGGCCCAGCGGAGCGGTGCTTGAGATGGCGGGGCCCAGCGGAGCGGTGCTTGAGACGGCGGGGCCCAGCGGAGCGGTGCTTGACAGGAAGGGCCCAGCGGAGCGGTGCTTGAGACGGCGGGGCCCAGCGGAGCGGTGCTTGACAGGAAGGGCCCAGCGGAGCGGTGCTTGAGACGGCAGGGCCCAGCGGAGCGGTGCTTGACAGGAAGGGCCCAGCGGAGCGGTGCTTGACAGGAAGGGTCCAGCGGAGCGGTGCTTGAGACGGCGGGGCCCAGCGGAGCGGTGCTTGAGACGGCGGGGCCCAGCGGAGCGGTGCTTGACAGGAAGGGCCCAGCGGAGCGGTGCTTGAGACGGCGGGGCCCTCTTCAGCGGTACCTGTCTGCACGGCGGGGCCCTCTTCAGCGGTGCTCTTCTGCACGGCGGGCCCTGTTCACCAGTGCTCTTCTGCACGGCGGGGCCCTCTTCAGCGGTGCTCTTCTGCACGGCGGGGCCCTCTTCAGCGGTGCTCTTCTGCACGGCGGGGCCCTCTTCAGCGGTACCTGTCTTCACGGCGGGGCCCTCTTCAGCGGTACCTGTCTTCACGGCGGGGCCCTCTTCAGCGGTGCTCTTCTGCACGGCGGGGCCCTCTTCAGCGGTGCTCTTCTGCACGGCGGGGCCCTCTTCAGCGGTACCTGTCTTCACGGCGGGGCCCTCTTCAGCGGTACCTGTCTTCACGGCGGGGCCCTCTTCAGCGGTACCTGTCTTCACGGCGGGGCCCTCTTCAGCGGTACCTGTCTTCACGGCGGGGCCCTCTTCAGCGGTGCTCTTGCAGTATGTCAAGGGAGTCATACCTGGCCTGGACACCCTGCTCAGTCGCCCTCCGACCTTGCTGTGTCAGGCCCCTTCGGGGAGTGAGTCCTGGGCCCTTTGGTGTCGTCCCTTGCAGCCGGGATGGGGCTTGTGGGGCCCTCCTGCTCCGCGCTCCTGGTGGTTGTCCTCTCCGCCCTGCTGTCCTTCCGCTCCTTAGATGGGGCTCTCGGGCCCTTGCCTCCCCTGGCTGCTGTGGCCGGTGAAGTGGCCGGAGTCACCTCCTTGGGGGCAGCCGTCTCTGTCCGCTCACGGCGGCCCTTCAATTTCCGGGTCCTCTTGCCTGGGGGGGGGCTGGCTGTCCCCTTGCTGCTCACCGAAGTGTTACTGCCGCCAAAGGGTGGACTCCACATGCCATGCACCACTTGCACTGTAGTAGTTGGGCTGGTGGTGGCTGAGGTGCCCTTGGGACTTTTCCCAGTTGGAGGGGGTGGGTCGGGGGAGGGAAAGAGGTCAAAACTGGAGGTAATTTTTCTTGGGACCAAGGTAAGGGGTAGGAGTAGTGGTGAGAGAAGTGGAGGAAGAGGATGTGGTTGTATGAGAGCCAGGTGTGCTGTCCTTGGGTGCAGGTGACTGGGACGTAGGCTGTGGTGAGGTGGTTGGCTGTTGTTTGGGTGTCTGCCTGCGTTTATGTGTCTTGGAAGAGGGGGTGACAGACACAGTGGGAGAGGACACAGGGGACGTGTAAATGCCAGTGGGGGTGGTGACTGCAGGTGTGCGGACTGTAGTGGAGGGTTTGCTGGTGGTGGAAGAACTGGCTGATGTTGGGGTGCATGCAGGTGTGAGTGTAGACGTCACAGGGAGGGAGGAGGGAGACGAGGAGGACGGGGACACAGAGGTGGTAGTGACTGTTGATATGTCTGCATCTGTGTGTTGCTTGGGTGAATGCTTGTGTTTTCTGTGGTGCTTATGTTTGGATGAGCTGGCCTTGGGTGTTGAGGTGTGTGCAGGCTGGTCTGATGGTGTGGATGGGATAGGTTGAGGTACAGGAGACAGAGAAAGGGTGGAGGCAGATAGAAGAGGGAGACTGGAGACAGGGACAATGGCTGCCGTCAGTGCTGAGGCCAGAGCAGTGAACGCTCGTTGATGGGCAGCCTGACCCGAATGAATGCCCTCCAGGTAGGCATTGCTCCGATGCACCTCCCTTTCCACCACCTGGATGGCATTCAGAAGGGTAGTCTGCCCAACAATGAGCGTCCTCACCAGGTCAATGAGCTCCGCACTGAGGGCAGCAGGGGTAACAGAGGCAGGGGCTGAGGTGCCTGGGGCGAAGGAGACGCGCGCCTTCCTGGCCGAGCGGCCACGGAGCGAAGACTGAGGGGCTGCTGGGAGGGCGGTGCTGGTGCGCTGGGTGGCGGCTGTACCTGTTGTTGCGGGGGGCACAGATGGTGCCGCCCCCGCCAGGGAGCTCCCAAACGAGGACGTGTCCGTGTCGCTGGTGTCTCCACCGGCCCCCGTTGTGGTGCTCCCCTCGCCCTCCGGATCACTGGTGCCCTCGGTGTCTGTGTCAGTGCCCACCGGGGCCTGGTGACCTGCAGCTCCCTCCTGCTCCGACGCCAAATCTCCTCCGCCGGATGATGCTAAAACACAAGAAGACAAAGATTTAGGGTGGGGGGAGAAATTAAACAAAGTTGAGTGCATGCCTTAGCAATACCCTTTGCGGAGAGGACAGACACAGGTGCCTCGTGCACTAAGTCGCGAACTTGGGGTACACTACTCAGTACCTCTGACTAGGCAAACAGGTCTAGGGACAACACACGCGCACATGGGTGATGCTGGAGCATGGGTAGCTGCACTTGGCACCCTACAGAGGTGGGGGGCGGGGGCACAGGGCCATGCCTAAGGGAGCGGACTACACTACAGAGAGCGCCCGGGCCTAATGTCATCCACAGCCCTCCTCCCCCCCCAGACGCCTCTAATGCGCATACAGATGGGAGAAAGTGCGGATACTCACCCCCTTGTGTCTGCTGTGCTGTCCTCAAGCGCCCATCCAAATTAGGGTAGGCCACCGCCAGGATCCGGGACATCAGGGGGGTCATGGTGCGACTGGCACCCCTCCTAGGTCGGGAGGCCATCCCCAGCAGTGTTTCTGCGGTCTTCCTCGTTCCGCGGCGGATGTCCTCCCACCTCTTGCGGCAGTGGGTGCCCCGTCTGTTGTGGACCCCCAAGTTCCGGACTTCCTCGGCGATGGCACGCCAAATATCGATCTTCTGGTGGGCGCTCACCTGTTTGACATGTACAGGGTGGGAAAGAGAAACCGTCACATATCTGCATGTTTGGAGTACATGCCCCCCCTCCCCAACCTTGTCATGGTTCCCATTCTCTCATCTGTAGTGCGTTGCACTCCCCATTCCCTCCACACCCCACCAACTTACATCCCCCCCCCTCCACACAGGCATAACCCATTCAATGTGCACTGAGTGTACTCACCTGTTGGTCTGGAGGACCGTAGAGTTGCGCATACTGGGGGAGGACCCCGTCCACGAGCTTCTCCAACTCTTCTGAACTGAAGGCGGGGGCCCTTTCCCCAGTCGCAGCAGCCATTGTCACTTCCAGACCGAGTTCACAGCAGCACTTGCAGTATAGGTCCTCTCCTGTGGATGATCAGGTCTCGAATGATTGAGCTGATAGAAAATGGCGGTCACGCCCGCGGCGGTGCGTACCGCGGCGGTGCGTCCCGCGACCGCCGGTGCACATCGTCATTGGCTCCTGAAACCCATAGGCTTCAATGTTAACCAATGCGTCTTCGCACAGCGGTCTTCGACCGCCTACCGCCACGGTGCGCCCCGCCAGCGCAGTGACCTCACATCCCATTGTCCCACTTCACAGGTCAGGCATCGGCCATTTCAAGGGCCCACATGGCTTAATTTCTAATGCGTCACACAGGCCTAGGCCTTGCAATGGCACACATACAAACATATCAAACCATACATTTACCTGTACTGTGCAAGCTGTGTTGTACGTACCTGTGAGTGGATTGACTCTGTACTCCATATTCTCCTTCCTAGGCACCGTCCGCTGGGACTAGCGATGAGAAGGAGGAATCCTCGCGTGTACCGGCCGCTGGTGGACCTGTCGACAATGGAAGAACGCCATATAATACTACGATACCGACTTGACCGTGCCTCCATCCATGAACTGTGTGCCCAGCTGGAGCCAGCCCTGATGTCCCCCATCCGCCAACCCACAGGAATTCCCCCTCTGGTGCAGGTTCTGTCAGTCCTCCATTTCTTTGCAACTGGCTCATTCCAGACAACAGTGGCCATGTCATCTGGGATGTCTCAGCCTATGTTTTCCAAGATCTTATCCAGAGTGTTGTCTGCCCTGATGAAACTCATGCGGAGCTACATCATTTTCCCAGAGGAGGGTGATTTGCCTACAGTGAAAGCTGATTTCTATGCCCTTGGACACATCCCCAACATCATTGGTGCAATTGATGGAACCCATGTGGCTTTAGCCCCCCCAAATGACGATGAACAGGTGTACAGGAACAGGAAGAATTACCATTCAATGAATATCCAGGTGGTCTGTTTGGCTGACCAGTACATCTCCCATGTGAATGCCAAGTTCCCTGGGTCAGTGCATGACGCGTATGTGATGCGAAATAGCAGCATTCCCTATGTGATGGAACAGCTACAGAGACAGCGTGTGTGGCTAATAGGTGACTCTGGTTACCCCAACCTGCCGTGGCTATTGACCCCAGTGAGGAATCCCAGGACCAGGGCAGAGGAACAGTACAATGAGGCCCATGGGCGTACTAGGAGGGTGATTGAGCGGACCTTCGGGCTCCTGAAGGCCAGATTTAGGTGCCTGCATATGACAGGTGGATCCCTAATGTACTCACCAAAGAAGGTGTGCCATATCATCGTGGCGTGCTGTATGCTCCACAACCTGGCTTTGCGACGCCAGGTGCCTTTCCTGCAGGAGGATGGTCCAGATGGTGGTGTTGTAGAAGCCGTGGAGCCTGTGGAAAGTGAAGAGGAGGAAGACTCTGAGGATGACACAGACAATAGGGACAGAGTGATACAACAGTATTTCCAGTAACACCCAGGTAAGAATCACCCACGCCATTTCACAATTGCTTATAGCCTCCTGCATCTGTACTTTCTGTAGTTCCCCACAGATGTTTTTCATTAATTTTTGCCTTTCCCTTCCCTTCTCAGTGCTGTCTGACTCAGTACCTGACTTCTGCTTGGTTCGCACATGAAATACAGCGTATTGACATTGGTATGTTGTCATGACTAATTGACAGAACAGAAATTGAACAGTAATATGTAATACATTTGTTAATAATACAGCATGACTCAAAACAGATTTGTGTGCAAAATGTGATTTATTTACAGTGCTAGATATCGGTACAGGTGATGGGTGGGGGTGGAGGAATATCCATGGCAGAGTCCAGTTCTCAGTCTCACAGGTGCATTGTTCTTTTGCCTGTGGAAGGATGGAGCATAGGCAGTTCATGGTTGGACAGGGTGGCAATGTGGGACAGTGGGAAGACTTGAGGGGGTATGTCCTGCTGGCGGGGGTCTTGACATCCTACTCTGTCTTTTTTTTTGGTATCAGGCTCCTCTTACGGGGTGGTTGTTCTTCAGCAGGAGGTGGGGTTCTGGGGGGCTGTCGAGGTGTTGGGACCTCCTGTCCACTAGCGCCGGCGGAGGTAGTAGGCTGTTCCTGGTCCGGCCTAGTGACAGGGGCCCTGTGTGGTGCACCATGGTCCCGCAACGCGTCCTCTATCCTGTGGAGGGCCAGGACGATGGTCCCCATTGCGGTCCCGATGATTCTCAGCTCCTCCCTGAACCCCATGTAGCGTTCTTCCTGCTGTGCCTGGATCTCAGTGAACCTGGCCAGTACCGTCGCCATCGTTTCTTGGGAGTGGTGGTATGCCCCCATGATGGTGGTGAGGGCCTCTTGGAGAGTGGGTTCCCTGGGCCTCTCCTCCCCCCCCTGTCGCACAGCAGCCCTCCGAGCTGCCCGGTTTCCCCCGGCCTCTGTCCCCTGGCCGGTGTGCCCGCTACCACTGCCCCCAGGTCCCTGTTGTTGTTGGGGTGTTGGGTTAGCCTGGGTGCCCTGTAGTGGCGGACACACCGCTGATTGAGCTGTCCTAGAGACAGAGGCATGGGCCCGCTGGGTGGGAGCTGTGCTGGTGTTGGCAGAGGGGGTCGGGTCTGGTGTGGCCTGTGGCTGCCTGAGGGGAACCGACTGCCCAGAGGTCCCCGATGGTCCGGGCTGGTCATCAGGTTCACTGTCGACAGAGCTGCTATCCTCGGTGTGGGCCTGTTCCGGGGGTGGGATGGACACTTCTGGACCCTCCTGGCTGGTGTGTTGTCGTTCGGGTCCTGCATGGGGTAAGAGAGTTTGGTTATTGTTTCTGTGTGTGCAATAGCGTGCGTGTTATGGGTGCCCTTGTCCCCCAGTGCAGGCATTCCCTTGAGGGAGGTGTTGTGAGGGTAGTTAGGGGGGGGGGGGTTAGTGCAGTGGTCATGCTTAGGTGATGGGTGCCCATGATTTGTGTTGGCATGCAGGAGTTGGTGTTGGGATGGGTGGGTTGTGCTGGTGAGACATTGTCAGGGAGGATGTGTGCTGGGAGGTTGGGGGTGAGGGTGGGGGTGTGGGTTGGCATGCTGGTGGGGTGGGGGGGATATAGTAGTTGAGATTGGACTTACCAGAGTCCATTCCTCCGGCTACTCCTGCGAGGCCCTGAGGATGCAGGATGTTCAAGACGTCTTGCTCCCACGATGTGAATTCGGGAGGGGTGGGTGGGGGTCCGCCGCCAGTCTTCTGGACCGCGATGTTGTGCCGGGAGACCATCGATCGGACCTTCCCCCGTAGGTCGTTCCATCTTTTGCGTATGTCCTCCCTATTCCTGGGATGCTGTCCCACCGCGTTGACCCTGTCCACGATCCGCTGCCATAGCTCCGCCTTCCTAGCTATACTGGTGTGCTGCACCTGCGAGCCGAAGAGCTGGGGTTCCACTCTTAGGATTTCCTCCACCATGACCCGGAGTTCTTGGTCCGAAAAGCGTGGGTGCCTTTGGGGTGCCATGGGGTGGTGTGGGTGTGGTGTGGGGTGGTGTATGTGATGATAAGTATGTTGGTGAGTGGTGCTTTGTGCTACTATGTGGTGTGTGTGATGGTGTAGTGTGCCTCAGTGTGTCTTGCTTTGAATTGTCTGCTGTGTCTCTCTCTTCTTCTCTCAGTAATTCTGGTCGCAGGGGTTTGTGGGTGATGTGGGTGTGTGTTTTATAGTTGGTTGATTGTGTGGGAGTGGTGTGTGTATGTGTATCAGGTGTGTGTATTTCAAATTGTCCAATGTGGCTGGGTTTTGGTGATGTGTGTGTATTCTGACCACGGCGGTGTGTACCGCCAATAGAATACCGCGTTTGAATGACCGCCGTGTGGATTCGTGGGTCGTAATGGCATGGGCGTATTTCTGTTGGCGTGACGGTGGAGGTTTGGTCATCTCCAGTTTATCGCTGCCCGCTGATGTGGCGGCCTGCAGTGGAGGACGGAATTTTGGAGGTTTGGCCGTTGTGGGTCAGAATGACCATGGCGGTTAACCGCGGCCGCGGCGGTGTTATGGCGGTCTTCTGACCGGCGGTAAGGGCCTTTTACCGCCGAGGTCAGAATGACCCCCAAAGTCTGCAGTAGATTTTCTTGATCAATCTGCCTCAACCGGGCTGCAGCCTCCTGTTGTGAAAGTTTCCAAATCTCATTATAAACTTCACATAAAAACCTTTTCTTCCGTGGTACCTTGGGACCTGACATAAAATCTTGTAAATCAGTACCATTAGACAGTAACTTGAGATGTGACTTAACCGCATCCAGCATGGATGACTTCAACCATTGTTGACAAAGCTTCCCCACGCTGTACGTAGTTATAATATCAGCATGTTGTGGTGAAATGTAACGAGGGTCTGCCCTACTAGTCCTGAACCCCCCTGAAGAGGTGACAAAACATTGATGACACTGATTAGTGTCTACAGGCCACAATAACCACCCGCCCGGATGTAACGATGAAGTGTTAAGCGTACCATTCTGGACCCAAAGCGTAAATTCACTAAAAGTAGCATTCACATAGTGCTGCCAGTTGTTTAATTTGGAAGGGACAGGTATACTAGGCAAAGTCAACTCTCTAATCGTCGCCAAGCCCAAACAGCTAGTCTGTTGTACCGTGTCATTGAGGAAAATCATTTGCACAGGGATAAGACATGCTCTAAATAATGTATCCCTGCCTTGCATCTGCCAATTTTTTGTACCCCAAACACTTTTCAAGTCAACAGTCTTAAACCAGTATTCATACCCCTCGACCGAAAGTTTAGATACAAACAAAGTTGAATACAGTAATCTAGTATCGGTCAGTAACGGATTGGAATACGGAGTAACTTTAAAATAGTAAGACCTAGCATTTCGTTGATCATGCCCAGAAAAATATGCAAATTTATCATAATACGTTTTCGAACTCCCTTGTGGAGGAGTCGAGCAATGTTCCCATTGCACATAATTAAATATGGACTTAGGGCTACTAGCTTTATGAATAAAGTGGTGTCCATAATAGTTGTAGCAAAACATGTCACCATGATTATCTCTAAATTGGTAAGCATCTTCATCGTCATAGACAGTATAATATTGCAAATCTGTTAGCATAGAATCTACTGTCTTCACATCCCAATCATCAGAAACAATGCCTGGTATAACAATATCATTCATTGATAACTTGAGGACATACGGTATTTGAATCAATTCAGTGGGACCATATATATCAAACATTACTTTATCCCATACAATCCCATCCGGAATCGGTATTGCAGAAATGTTCACATTGGACAAGTCTCTTCGAAACATATGAGACGAAAAATGTGGTCTCAACACAGTCTCCACGTGCTCAATGTCAGATCGATCAGGAAGAAAATGACCATGTATTACTAGGAAAAAAGATACCACAAATCCCAACCATAAAAAAAGAGTCATTACAGCCATAAAAAGCCACAAATAGTTCCAAGGAAAAACAAAATATGTACGTTTAAGCCAACTCAGCAGCTTACTTGGACCTCGGACAGAAGACATCGAGGACAAGGAGCTGGACACCGGCTCATCAGCGTCGTTGAAGCAGCCAGAGGCAGTTCTTGCAAAAGGTGCAATTGTGAACAAAGAAGCAGATGGAGGCTCTCTCCTAGGCATGCTATAAACCACATGTTCAGAAACATCAGTAGAACGTACAGCAACTTCATCAAAAGATTCCATTTTAATCGTTGTCTGTGGAACAATCGCAAGATCATCTTCCACCCTCCCCAAGCTCGGAGAGGAAACAGCGTTGGTGTAAATCACCTGCAGCGGGACTTCTTCCCCAGTAGTGAGAGGGATGCCAGAACTACTGGGTGTCCCTCTTGGTCTGCTGTGCAGAATCGGCCACATGTTGTAACTTGACATTATCAATAGAAACAAAGCGATTTCCTTTGGCCCCTTGCAGCGGCGGTAAAATCACAGTTCTCGTGCCGCTCACCCCTAACACAGGGACAGGTGCTCGATAAGAAGGACCAAATTCTTTCTTTACTGCGACCTTTTCACGCACTAGATCCCCAATCCTGGGTATCCAACCAGTAGGTGTTACTGGCTCATCCTTAATTCCTGAGGAGGCAGCACTTGCAGAAGAGTTATCTTCACGGAATTGTTGTAAATCCTGCAAAACAGTGACACGATCATTTATGTCAAAGGGCGTAACCGCCGCCTCCACACCAGGACCATCTAGATCAGGAACATACATTTGTGTTCCAAACAGGCACTCATATGAAGTACGACCCCCCAGTGACCGTCTAGGCAAGTTATTAAGTGCTCTCTGTACTCCATATAGGTGGGCTAGCCAACTACGACCCGTACCTATAACCCTGGCCGTTAAGGATTGCTTTAAATCACGATTTAAACGCTCCACGACAGAATTTCCCTCGGGATGAAATGGAGACGAGAATTGGAGTTGGACCCCCAACGAAGCCATGGTGTCCCTGAATGCCTTAGAGGCGAAAGCAGGGCCCTGGTCCGAATGAAAAGCCGCAACTGCAAATGTATCGACAAAGATGCGCAAATCTTTAATAACAGTCCGAGTGTCAGCCGAGCGTTGAGGCCATACCCACACAAATCTGGAGCACGAATCTACAGCAACCAATATATATTTGTATGCACTATCTGGTGTCAGCGGACCACAATGGTCCAAGTACACACACTGTAAGGGTTTGTTTGAAATCAGAAGGGGCGTCTGCTGCGGGCGTCGAGCCGACGATGCTTTAATTTGTTGACAGACGTCACAACAAAGGACATACTGCTTTTTCTCTTTATAGAGACCAGGCCACCAGTAACGAGCCTGTAAAAGTGAAATCGTGGCTGCCACATCAGCATGTGCAGATGCCACCCCTTCATGTGCTGCAGAAATTAATCGAGGTCTCTCAATTCTATTGGGAATTTCACGTACACCAATGCCTGGAATATTAACAACAGCATTTAGCGCACTACTCAAGCAGTAACTATATTTAGAAGGAAATCCTTTAGGAAACGGTGTGCCATCAGCCGTAGCTTTTATGGCAGCCGAAATCTCTGTGTCTGGTTTGGAACTCGAACGAGTCACTGCGGCCACAGTGGCGATAGCCACTGCCGTCTTTGCGGCTTCATCAGCCAAAGTATTCCCAGCAACGTGTATTCCAACGCGCTGGTGTCCAAGTGTATGCACAACATGGACCTTAGGAAGCGTTTCTTTTAGATCCGCAACCTTACCCCACAACAATTTATGTTTAATGGTGTTGCCTTTAGAATCTCTGAACCCATTCAACTTCCAATAGTGCAGATATTCATTGAAAGACTGAACACAGTAGTAGGAGTCACAGACCAGCAAGGTCAAAATCGCCGGATCCGCGTGCTCCAAAGCTAACAATAGAGCTTTGAGCTCAGCCAGCTGTGCCGTGCAATCTCCCAAGGTTTTAGTATAAGTATGTCGGGGGCAGAACACTTCCCCCTCCATAGTGCCGCTCACCACCGCACATGCAGCAGAATACTGTTGTTTAGTCCCAACCGCTGGTTGCGCAGAGCCATCGGTATACATGACCACTTGATATTGGTCAATAGGCAATGTGCCAGCAGGAACTGGGTACTCTATTTCATATTGAAGAAATTCTTGAGTCTGCAGTTTAGGGTCAAATATGTAATCTACATCAGTGGCTGTCAAAGACGTAGCCCATTGTATCCATCGCGGGTGTAAAGCTTTTGAATTAGGAACACTCGCTTTTGTAACAGCCTCTAAGGCCGGAATCGGGGAAACGACAATGATGCGTTGGCCCTGGGCAAGCGGTCTTTCTTTGATCACAGCCATCTGTACTGCAGTGAGTATTTTCTCAGTCTGTGCAAATCGTTGTTCTGCAGCAGAATACAAGTGGGACTTGTATGCAATCGGGACTGTCTCACCCTCATTAAAGGTGACATACGTAAACCCAACAGCCCCAGGTATGACCCTGATGACTAAATGTGTCTTATTGTCCCGTGTGTGTAAGTGTTTAACTGCTAAGAGATCAGTCTGTAACTCTCGTAGTATGTGTGTATGCTCAATCGTCCAAAATCTACTCGAAAAATTCGGGCGAATCAGTTCGTATAAGGGTTTTATACGCGTAGCATAATCAGGAATGTAAGTTCTGCCAAAATTCAGAAACCCCAACAATGACTGAAGCTTCCGAACCGTATTAGGAGACTGCAATAAAGCACATTTCTCCAAAAAATGTGGCGCTAGGCTCTTGCCCTCACTCGATAACTCATATCCCAGAAAAATGACGCTGAGGAAGGCAATCTTTGATTTCTTAAAATTAAACTTATAGCCAATATCAGCGAATTCCACAACAATGCGCGATACGCGCCTTAGATGTTGCAGAATCTCATTGTATGTCAAATATATGTCATCAACATATGATAACGCTTCAGGGTCCAACTCAAGCAGCATTTCAGTCACACGAGCCGAAAACAGTCCTGGGCTATTCTTATACCCCTGAGGCAAACGACAAAAAAAATTCTGAGAGCCAAACGCACTGAAACTGGTATAGTCCCGACTTTCGGGCGCTATATTTTGGCAGAAAAATCCATTCGAAATATATCCAACATTGTCTTGTATTTTTTACGCACTATATTGTTCATAAGCGCTGCGCTATGTGAATTCTGTATTGCATATGTGCGTGTGTGACTATTCAAATGTCTGTAATCCACCACTATCCTATATGAATGGTCCGGTTTAGCAACCGGAAATAAGGGATTATTCATCGGCGAGACACAGGGCTCAATTACACCCTGGTACTCCAATTGCGTAAGAATTTTCCGAACCGATGCCCTTGCCTCAAATTTAATAGGATACTGCAGCTGTGGCTGAGGTGTGCCCTTTATTGGAATTACATGATAAGGTGATTGTCTATCCCACCCCACATTATTTCTATAAAAGGCGGGAGCCTGTGCTAGAGCCCATGTTTTACCATAGGACTCCGCTAGCTCTCTCGGAACAAGTGGTGAGAAGGAAGGTACAACAACATCCTCCCCAACCGGACAGTCGCAAACAAAGTCAGGTGGCCAATCCTGTTCGGCTAACAGAACATCATATGATTTTACCACATGGTCCCAAAAGATGGCGTGTACAATGCGGTCAATGTCCCCTTCTAATCGTAGAGTCACTTGATATACTCTATCAGGATCAGAGACTCACATGTCCGCCGTTTCGACTTGTATGAAGTCATCAGTTGCTTTCACCTCCAGATGCTCTAGAAGACTCCGGCGAACTATTGTGACCTCTGCCGCGCTGTCTAACAGTGCTAACGCCCATGTCTTGTTCGTCAACAGAACTCTCTTCTTGAGCGGCATGTCTAACTGAGACTGCTGCCACTTTTTTCTTTTTAAATTGCTGTTTTTGTTGCAGCGGTTTCTCTTCTTGTTTAACAGAAACCTCAGCCGAGCGTTGTGAATCCTGTCTCGGTTTCACGTACTCCGTCCTCCGCTCTGACCGCCCACCTCTCTCACTTCTCTTCTCTGAGGAGTCCTGAAAGGAACGAGATTGGCGTGTATCAGTATATTGATATCTGTCAGGCGTCTTCAAATTATCCCTATTCCTGAGATTATACCTATTCTGCGGGGTCTCCGGTTGCGGAGACTGTCCCCCATCTTTTTTAGGTGATTGCTGTTTCTTTTCCCAGCGCTTTTTCGTACCCTCAGGTTGCTGTTGCTTAGCATTATCTTTATTATTTTTACCCTGCAATTGGGGTTTCTGCGGTCTAGCCCCTAGGCTATCGTGACCAATACTCGAATATGTCTCAGCTATTATTCTCGGAAGTTCCCGCTCTTGATTAATCTGCGGAACATCCCGAAGACGCATTCGCACGGCTAGTGCTACTGCCTCTCCCTTGAGATTACTCAAAATAATAGAAGAAACTGCGGCAAAATTGCCCATTAACTGCATGCCCAAATCTAAGGCAGGGGCAGCCCCATATTCATCTTGAATTTGTTTAAGCACTTCCGGTAAATTAGCTAAAGTCAGTGTACCGTGTGCTGTAGTATAGAGTGCGGCAAACACTGTGCCGCAGGTATTACAAAGGTCCACCGGAGGAACCATCCCATACGGCAAACACATCGTCAAAATTCTATGTTTATCCTGAGGTCCCGTATGGGGAAATACTGCTTCCAGCGTATTAATTTTTTGCGCCAGCCAAAACGGAGTTTCCTCCCGCTTAGCCGGTACCTTGCCCATAACTGAGTGTACAGTGGCCGGGTTGATTCCCGGAACCACTGCTTGTGGGTGCGCCGGAGCCGCACGTGCTGCATCAGTATTTAATGTCTGCATCACAAACTGAACCAGTCTTCTGTATGTTGTAGCTAAGTCTATATATAAACGACGCACATCAGCCACTGCCAAATTTGCAACCGCAGGATATGGTGTGTAAGTAGCCAATAAAGGCCAGGTCGGACCATCATTACTCAACGGACCTAACCTCACTTGTGCTACTGTATGTGGGAGGGCGCCATCAAGCCAATTATGGTGTTCTTGATAAGATAGAGGTATCTCTAAATAAGCGTAAGCCCTGTATTGTACAGGGGCATTCGCAACAGTGTATTCATGAAAAGTATTTGTACCCCCATCAACTGCTGGAAATGCGACCCAAGAATAAAAAACTTCTGTCCTATAGGCTGCATGGGCATCCACCACAAAAGTGACTGGACCCCCCTGGACTGTTAGTCCATGTGCTATCAGATGTCCTGTGAGCGGGTGACGCATATTGATTGCTATATTCACTACATTAGGATTCGCCATTTGCAAAAAAATAGCTCTAGGTCAGAGAAGGCACACCAATATCGGGGTTTTCCCTTTCAAAGTTCAAGCTTGAACAACCAACCACTAAGCAATAGGACGTACCTATCCCGTGGTGGCGGAAACCCTCAGCCCCACGGACGTCTCCGCGTACGGAACCGAGGAGTCAAAATATATATGAGACCGAGAGAGTCAGTCGGACCTAAACATTAGAGCCAGACCAATCGTTGGCGGCGCCATGTCGCGTGGGCTCTCATTATCCTAAATGAGACTACTGGATTTCTAGGCAGCAGGATCGATAACGGTGTGGGGGACTGAGTCTGACCCACGTGTAAGGAACTCTGTCACCCTAAATCCGGTTTTTGCTCCGGCTAACTAGCAGTGCCTCATTTCTCCCACAAGGAAGAAATGATTAGGCAGCCGAGCGCATGACATCTTTGGAACTTCTCAGGGAAGTCGTGGTCACTCAGATCCGAACCAACTCTCTCATTTACAATATGATCTCATATACAAATGACAAAGACAGTATAAGTTTTATATAATGTTTTAATAAAACAACTGTATTTTAGATAATAAGGCGTGAGCCGCAATAACCAGAACAATACAACATAGTAGGATTGATATAGTCACCAGGAGAGTAAAACATAAGAATAAAGCTATCATATTTCCTAACTGTTTCTACTCTCCCTCTGCTTGTTCTATTTAGAGCACAGCATGTTAAGCTTCTAGCTTGCCTTTCCGAATCACCGGGGAGACATACGTCCTCATACCTGAGCAAAGGCCTGTGATCTGGTTCAGTATCTGCAACGAGGCAGTCAGCGTCTAGCTGTGGGTCTCTGGTCGGAATCTCCCTCTTCCATGTATTGGGACAAGGAAGTGATTTTATAACTAACATGTCATCGTGATCACAAAATGTCCCTACGCAGGAATGCCAAATCTAAACTCCAACCACGTCTATCAGCAATGTACCAGACTGTATCCTTGACTGAAGAACAGAGTGAATATGTTATGAAGAACTCCAGTGCTGAAGTAGGCAAAACAGTGTGATATGAATAAAAAACAATACCGTAGAACTGGCTATTTGAAAAATAACAGTACGAAGCCTAATAAAAAGCATGTAGAGCAAAGTGCACAGTGGCTCTAAGCTGTCAGCAAATGAATAAAATACATTCAGGGCAAAGTGCACAAAGGCCTAAAGCCTGACGCTAATGCGTAAAGTATACGGAAAACTAACCACACTACAAGGAGTTACCATTGTGAAGCTACATATAGGTATTGACGTATATGTAGTGCATGCGTGTAATGGTGTCCTGGCACTCACAAAGTCCGGGGAAATTCCCCTGAACTATGTGGGGGGCACCTTGGCTAGTGCCAGGGTGCCCTCACACTTAGTAACTTTGCACCTAACCTTCACTAAGTGAGGGTTAGACATATAGGTGACTTATAAGTTACTTACGTGCAGTGTAAAATGGCTGTGAAATAACGTGGACGTTATTTCACTCAGGCTGCAGTGGCAGTCCTGTGTAAGAATTGTCTTAGCTCCCTATGGGTGGCAAAAGCAATGTTGCAGCCCATAGGGATCTCCTGGAACCCCAATACCCTGGGTACCTAAGTACCATATACTAGGGAATTATAAGGGTGTTCCAGTGTGCCAATCAGAATTGGTAAAATTAGTCACTAGCCTGCAGTGACAATTTTAAAAGCAGGGAGAGCATAAACACTGAGGTTCTGGTTAGCAGAGCCTCAGTGATACAGTTAGGCACCCCACAGGGAACACATACAGGCCACAAACGTATGAGCACTGGGGTCCTGGCTAGCAGAATCCCAGTGACACATATCAAACACACTGACAACATAGGGTTTCCACTATGAGCACTGGGGCCCTGGCTAGCAGGATTCCAGTGAGACAGTAAAATCACCCTGACATATACTCACAAACAGGCCAAAAGTGGGTGTAACAAGGCTAGAAAGAGGCTACCTTTCTACAGTCGGTACCTAAGGTACTTACACCTTATACCAGGTAACCCCTATTAGTGAAATGTAGGCAGAGTCTAGAAGCCAGGCTCTTTAGAGGTAGCTGTGGATGAGCAGGCAAGGCTTATCTAGGAGACATGCAAAGCTCATGCAATACCACTGTACACAGCACTTACACACATGAAAGAATACACTCAAGGTTACAACAATAAAGGTACTTTATTATGGTAACACGGCACCAAAATGACTAGAAAGGCAATACTCCCTTAGGAGGTAAATAATACACACGTTATATACCCTAGTTGTCAGAAATAGGCATACGAATAGATAGAAAACAGTGCAAATAATGTAAAACACAATAGAGAATAGTGGAGCTAAGGGGAGCACAAACCATATACTAAAAAAAATGGAATGCGAGAGAGCCACCCCCACCTAGGTAAGTGGAGTGTGTAGAGGATCGCTGGGGGTACCTGGAAAGCACAAAGGTAAGTACCACAACACCTCCCAGCAACCAGGAAAGCAGGAGTAAATTACTGGAATTTTCGCAGAACACCCACCTAGAATAAAAGAGGGGGAGTGCAAAACCCAGGGATGAATGCAAGAAATCAACCGTGTATTTCTGACAAGGAAGGCCTGTGGAAAGAGTGGACTAAGTCCAGAAGACAAAGCAGAGTCCAAAGGGATAGGAGCCCCTACCCACCAAGCTAAGGATTGCAGGACTTGGTCGACAGTGCAGAAGGAAAGTCAGCACTGCAGCTCTGGAGTCGGAGTTGAGTTCCTGGAGGATGCAGGTGATGTTCCACGCCGGAAGGAAGATTGAAGTCAGGTTTGCTTGTCCGGATTCAAGCCTTGGCACAGGCAAAACTCGCGGTTGGCTGAAAGTCGTGCTGCCGGGGACCAGCAAGGCTCAAAAGGACTCAACCCAGGAGGGAGAGTCAGAGGGGACCCTCAGCGGCGCAGAGAGCCCACAGCAGCACAGGCAGCACTCACAGGAGTCCTGTGCAAAAGGAGACCAAGCAGCACTACGAAAAGGAGTCCCATGCCGCAGAGAAGCCACTCAGGGAGCTGTGCGTCATTGCAGGAAGGAGTGCTGGGGGATGGAGCTACACGAAGACTGAAGGCCCACTGGAAGAAGTGCCAACAAGCTCTGGCAGCTGCAAAGGATGCCGTGCACGGGGGTACTGTCCTGCGTGGGAAGGCAAGGGCTTACCTCCACCTAAGTTGAACAGCTGGTAGAGAGGACAGTCTGACCACCACCCGTGTTGCAGGATCCATGCAGCTCAGCAGGAGAGGAGATCCACGCAGCCGGTCGTCGTTGCTATTGGTGCCTGCAGGGGAGTGACTCCTTCACTCCAAGGGAGATTCCTTCTTTTTTCCTGTGCAGACTAAAGACAGGCTGTCCTCAGAGGATGCATGACCGGGGAAATGTTGTAAAAGCTGGAAGGAGCTGGAGAAAAAATGTTGGTGGCAAAGTCTACGTCTTTGTTGAAGATTGTCAGGTCCTGGAGAGTCTAGATGCAATTTCTTTGGTCACAAGTCCAAGTAAGGGATGCAGAGGAATCCAGCTGGAATCTTGCAAGCCAAATCTGAGGAACCACCAAAAGAGCCCTGAAAAGGGGATTGGTCACCCAGCGGGGTGACCATCTATCAGGAAGGGGCTCTGATGTCACCTGCCTGGCCTGGCCACTCAGATGCTCCCTGAGTTCCCTGCCAACCTTGGATTCAAGATGGCAGAACCAAGGGACCCTTTGGACTAGCTCTGGGCACCACCCCTGGGATGGTGATGGACAGGGGAGTGGTCACTCCCCTTTACATTGTCCAGTTTCATGCAAGAGCAGGGACTGGAGGTCCCTGAACTGGTGCAGACTGGTTTATGCATGGAGTGCACCAAATGTGCCCTTTAAAGCATACCAGTGGCTGGGGAGGCTACCCCTCCCAAGCCATGTAACACCTATTTCCAAAGGGAGAAGGTGTAACACCCCCCTCCCAAAGGAAATCCTTTGTTCTGCCTTCCTGGGCTTGAGCTGCTCAAGCAACAGGAGGGCAGAAAACTGTCTTTGAGGTGGCAGCAGCTGGGGCTGCCTGGAAAACCTCAGAAGGCTGTGGAAGCAATGCTGGGGGTCCTCTAAGGAGCCCCCAGAGTGCATGGAATCATACAAAAAAATACTTGCAAAGGTATTGGGGTATGATTCCAACATGATTGCTAAAATAACATGCATGGGTTCGGAATTACCATTATGTAGCTGGACAAAGTTACTGACCTATGTCCAGTATACGCGTAAAATGGCGTCCCCACACTCACAAAGTCCAGTAAAGTGGATTTGGAGTTTGTGTCGGTACCACTGCTAGTGCATGGGTGCCCTCAGACACAGGTACATGCACCCTGTCCTCTGGGCTGAGAGGGCCTACCATAGGGGTGACTTATAGTAACCTGGAGTAGTGACCTATAGTGAAAACGGATGCATGCACCCAGTTCACGCAGACTGTAATGGCCGGCCTGCAGAAACCTTTGCATGGGCTCCCTATGGGTGGCAGAATTACTGCTGCAGACCATAGGGATCCCCTGGAACCCCAATGTCCTTGGTATCTATGTACCATACACTAGGGACTTATATGGGGGCACCAGTATGCCAATTGTGGGATGAATACAGAGTTTTGGGAGAAAGAGCATAATCACTGGGGTCCTGGTTAGCAGGATCCCAGTGAATACAGTCAAACACACTGGCATCAGGCAGAAAAGGGGGTACCCATGCCAAGAAAGAGGGTACTTTCCTAAACAACCACCCCTCAAACGAAGGGCAAGGCTAACCCTGGCCAAATAAGTCTTCATTGTCTAGAAATATCTGGAGAGTCCATGTGCATTGGAGTGGTTATTCCCAGGTCTATATTCCACTGTTTACTTCTTTCCCTGTAGGGGAATGGACCACCACAACAATTTGGGGGTTTCTCCTTTCATCTGTTTTAGCCAATAGAGACGTTTGTGGTCTGTCTGAACTATGAAGTGAGTACCAAAGAGGTATTGTCTCAACTTATTCGGGGCCCAGACGACAGCAAAGGCCTCCCTCTCTCTCGCTCACCAACGCTTTTCTCCAGGGGTCAGCCTTCTACTAATAAAAGCAAAAGGTTGATCCTGGCCCTCTGAATTGGGTAGTGATAGCACTGCCCCAACCCCCAGTTCAGAAGTATCTGTCTGGACCATTATTTTGAGTAATTTGGGCTTTTTAGGACAGGTGCAATACACATAGCCTGCTTAAGCTCCTCAAACGCTTTCTGCCACCTAGCTGTCCATAACACCTTCTTGAGCATCTTTTTAGAAGTGAGTTCATTAAGAGGGGCAACAATGGAGCCATAATTCTTAATAAACCTCCTTTAGTACCCAGTGAGACCAAGAAAGGCTCTGACCTGGGTTTGTGTAGTAGTGGGATACCAGTCTAAAATAGTCTGGATATTCCCCTGCTGTGGTTCAACCTGTTCCCCACCAACTAGGTGTCCCAGATAAACCACCTTTCCCTGCCATATCTGTCACTTTGAAGCCTTGATAGTGAGGCCTGCCTTTTGCAGAGCCACCAAAACATTCCATAGGTGGACCAGGTGGTCATCCCAGGTGGAGAAGAATATCATCTATATATGCTGCAGTGAAAGTTTCCAGACCTTGGAGGACTGTGTTCACCAGCCTTTGGAAAGTGGCAGGTGTAGTCTTCAAACCGAATGGCATAATAGTAAACTGATAATGCCCTCCAATGGTAGAACAAGTTACTTACCTTCGGTAACGCTTTTTCTGGTGGATACACTAGCTACCTGTGGATTCCTCACCTTATGAATTCGTCCTTGCGCCAGCATCCGACGGAAAGGCTTCTTCCTAGCTGTCCACGTCGACAAGGACGTCATAATGGCACGACTCCACGTGACTCCGTCTGACGTCAAAGTGCCAATAAGAGGTCCTCGTCGGCGTACTGACGTCAGTTTCACCTCACTTTTTTAAGTGCCTTTGAGGCGAACAGGTGAGAACTGACCCATCAAAAACCGTAAAGAAAAATATATATATACAAGCACATTTCCCTTAAACGCATATATTTACATAAATATAAACATATATATATCTATCTCCAGATAAACAAAAATTAACCATTTACAAGATAACTGTGAAATCAGGCAGGCAACGGGGAGGCAGGAGGGACTGTGAGGAATCGACAGGTAGCTAGTGTATCCACCAGAAAAAGCGTTACCAAAGGTAAGTAACTTGTTCTTCTGATGGATACAACTACCTGTGGATTCCTCTCCTTATGAATAGAGTTCCAAAGCAGTACCGCACTCGGTGGTGGGTGCCCGCCTGATTACACCAAGGAATCTTGCAATACCGAGCGAGCAAAATGACCGTCCCTCCTCAATTCAGAGTCCAAACAATAATGTTTTACGAAGGTATGGAGGGACGCCCAAGTTGCCGCTTTACAAATGTCCACGAACTCCTCTCGCTAGGGCCGAAGAAGCGGACTTAGCCCTAGTAGAATGGGCCCTGATATCTTCAGGGGGAACTTTCTTCGCCAGAGAGTAACAAACTTTTATACACAGGATGACCCACCTGGAGATTGTTCGTTTCTGGACTGCTCTTCCCTTCCCCTGTCCAACATACCCTACGAACAGCTGATCATCCAGACGAAAGTCTTTTGTTCTCTCCAGGTAGAAACTCAGAGCCCTCTTACGGTCCAACCGATGGAGCCTCTCTTCATCCTTAGAGGGGTGGGGAGGAGGGTAGAACGAGGGAAGGGTTATAGCCTGACCCATATGAAAAGGAGTGACAACTTTTGGCAGAAAAGCTGCCCTGGTTTTCAACACCACTTTATCAGGGAAAAACATGGTAAATGGAGGTTTAACAGAAAGGGCTTGAAGTTCCCCAACCCTCCTAGCAAAAGTAATCGCAATCAAGAAAACAGTCTTTAGGACTAAGTATCTCAACGGGCATGAATGCATAGGCTCGAAAGGCGAACCCATCAGAAATGTCAGTACCAGATTCAGGTCCCACTGAGGCATGTGAAAGGGCTTGGGAGGAAACTTATTAACTAAACCCTTAATGAACCTATTTACATTCGGAGATTTAAATGAAGAAGGCTGGTCCGGAAGGCAAAGAAAAGCCGACAAATAACCTTTAACCGTAGCTACCGTACAGCCTTTCTTTGCTAAATCAAGAGCAAACAAAAGAACATCTGAAAGGTGGGCCTTTAAGGGATCTTTTTGATTCTCTCCACACCAGACCACAAATTTTGCCCACCTACCGGCATAAATGGATTTAGTGGAGTGTCGCCTGGACGATAGAATAACATCCACTACATCCGGTGGGAGAGAAAAGGAACTCAGGTTGCCCCGTTCAATCTCCAGGCATGAAGGTGCAGGCTCTGGAGGTGGGGGTGTAGAACCTGCCCCTGCGCCTGTGAGAGGAGGTCTGCCCTGAGCGGGAGACGGAGCGGAGGGCACTGAGAGAGTTGAAGCAGGTCTGTATACCATACCCTTCTCGGCCAGTCCGGTGCCACCAAGATGACTTGGGCCCGGTCTTGACGAACCTTCCTCAGAACCCGAGGAATCAAGGGTATTGGGGGAAACGCGTAAAGCAACTGGCCGCTCCAGGAGATCTGAAACGCATCCCTCAACGCTCCTTGCAACGGATACTGGAGGCTGCAGAACAACGGACAGTGTGCGTTCTCCCGAGTGGCGAATAGATCCACCTGAGGCGTACCCCACATCCCGAAGATGTAGAGGACCAGGTCTGGATGGAGACGCCACTCGTGATCTACTGAGAAGAGACGACTGAGACCGTCCGCACGTACATTCAGTACTCCGGCCAAATGATTTGCTATTAAGCAAATCTGATGGTCCTGAACCCAGGACCAGAGCCGCAGAGCCTCTCTGCAGAGAAGGTACGACCCTACTCCTCCCTGCTTGTTTATATACCACATCGCGGTAGTGTTGTCCGTCAGGACCTGAACTGACTGACCGCGAAGGGAAAGGAGGAAGGCCTTGAGCGCCAAACGTAACGCCCACAACTCCAACAGATTGATATGCAACATCTGTTCCGCTGGAGACCAATGACCCTTGATCTCCAGGTCCCCCAGATGAGCTCCCCACCCTAGAGTGGAAGCATCCGATATTACTGTGGCCACAGGAGGTGGTAGTGAAAACGGTTTTCCTTGGGAAGGGTTGCCGTCCACTGTCCACCAATGAAGATCCGCTACAGTGTCCCTGGAGATCTTTATTGAATCCCCAAGATCTCCTTTGTGCTGGAACCACGTGAGTGACCAACAGAATGCAAGAAGCAAACAGACCTAGCAGGCGTAAGATCTTGAGGACTGGAACTGCCGCTCCAATTTGAAACATTGGAATCAGTGCCTGAATGTCCCAAATCCGCTGAGGCGGGGGGTAGGCCCAAAACAATGTTGTGTCCAGTACTGCCCCTATGAACAGGAGGCGTTGAGAGGGCTCCAGGTGAGATTTGGGTACATTTACTGAAAAACCCAGATCGAACAACAACTGGGTTGTCATTCGCAGATGAGACAACGCAAGCTCTGGAGTCTTGGCTTTGATCAACCAATCGTCCAGGTAGGGAAAAACCGCTACTTCCCTCCTTCTGAGATGTGCTGCAACAACCGCCATCACCTTCGTAAAAACCCAAGGTGCTGAAGTAAGTCCAAACGGAAGGACCGCAAACTGGTAGTGTTGCGTCCCGACCACAAACCGGAGATACTTCCTGTGCGACTTGATTATTGGAATATGAAAGTACGCATCCTGCAAGTCGACAGACACCATCCAGTCTCCTTCGTTCAATGCCAACAGTACCTGTGCTAGGCTCAGCATTTTGAATTTCTCCTGTTTGAGGAACAAATTCAAAATCCTCAAGTCTAGAATCGGTCTTAGACGACCGTCCGCTTTGGGAATCAGGAAATATCTTGAATAACACCCCTGACCCCTTTCCTGCAACGGCACCAACTCTTTTTCGCCCTTTGACAACATGGTCATAACCTCCTGTTGCAACAACAGAAGATGGTCTTCTGAACAAAATGAGGGAACGGGGGGGAAAGGGAGGAGGGGACTCCTGAAAGGGGAGAGCATAACCTTTTTCCATAATTCTTAACACCCACGAGTCCCACTTTTGGAGAAAAAGACTCAATCTTCCCCCTACAAGTGAAGTATGGACGATAAAGTGGGGAAAACTAGGGCTGCTTCTGCTGTTGTCCACTGTAGGAGGAGGATGAAGATGAAGGCTGCTGGACTGGCCCTCTAGCTCTACCCCTACCCCGCCCTCTAAAGGCACGATAGGGCGGATTGGCAGGTTGCTGGGACAAGTATTGGGACCTCCGAAAGGCAGAGCCACGCGTAAACCCCCTAAACCTGCGAAAAGGTCTATAAGATGCTGCAGCAGAAAGTCTGTAAGCCCAAAGACTTAGCTGTTGCCCGACTGTCCTTAAACCGTTCAAGGGCAGAATCCGCCTTGTCTCCAAACAGCTTTTCCTCATCGAATGGTAGATCCAATAAGGTGGATTGAACGTCCGATGAAAACCAGAGGACCTTAACCAGGCATGCCTCCTGGTAGCCACAGATGTTCCCATGGCCCTGGCTACTGAATCAGATATGTCCAGGCCAGACTGTATAATTTGTTGTGCAGCCGCCTGTGCATCCGTAAAAAGAGACCCAAAGGACCTTTGCACCTTCTGTGGCAGATCCGTGGCCATCTCTTTAGCGGAGTCCATAAGGGCGTGCACATACCTGTCCAGCACACAGGTAGAATTAGTAGCCTTGTGCGCCATACTACAGGATGAAAAGATCTTCTTCGAAGACTGCTCCATCCTCTTGGACTCCCTATCATTTGGGACTCCAGGGAATGTTCCAGGAGCAGACTTCGCGGAGCAAGATGCCTGGACTACTAAACTTTCAGGAGTCGGATGACGTGACAGGAAAACCGGATCTCCTGGTGCGCCCCTATGTCTCCTCGCCACTGCTCTGTTCACTGCAGGAGTCCTAACTGGCTTCCTCCACAAGTCCAACATAGGCTCAGTTAAAGCCCCATTGAAAGGCAGCAAAGGATCAGCACTGGACGCAGAAGGATGCAACATCTCTGTGAGCAGGTTAGTTTTCACCTCCGCCACAGAAAAGGGCAAGTCCAGAAACTCTGCTACCTTCCTTACCACTGTATGGAAGGATGCGGCCTCTTCTGTAAACTCCCCCGGAGACGCAATGTCCCACTCCGGGGAAGTATCCAGCCCACTTGCAGTGGCCAGACCTTGGAATTCACCCGAAGGCTCAATCTCACCTTCCTCCAGCTGTCTGTATTCTTCCTCCTCCAAAAGTCTTAAAGCCTTCCTACGAGACCGGAGATGTGTCTCCAAAGCCGGCGTCGATAATGAATCCATCGACGCCGAAGACTTCGAACCTCGGGAAGGCCCAGGAAGAGATGGGTGACTCCTAGCCTCACCCGGCGCCGGCGCCGACACGGAGCCCAACGATGACCTCCGCGGAGTCCGTTGGCAGGAAGGCGATGGTGCCGGTCCGGAAGGAGACATCATCGACGTCGAATGGCGCGGCGATGGCGTCGGCTGACGCGATGGTGGAGCCACCATCACAGGTGGTGAACTCCCACAAGGAGATACCCTCGGCGCTGATCCAACACTCTCCGCTAGACAAAAGGGCATGAATGGAGCCACCTTATACGGCGCCGGAGAGCCCAAATCAAATGCCAATGGCCCGTGGGACCCGCTGGTGCACCAGCAGGGGCCTATGGACTGAAAAACGGCATATATTGCATTAAAAAATGCAGCCGGATCCGCCCCTGGGGCCGGGAAAGCAGGATATTGCTGAGTAGAGGACTGCTGTACCTCAGGCTCCCTCAACGCGGCGAAAATTGAGGGCTATGAGGAGCAACCTCAAAGACAGACGGCGCCGGTGACAACTCGGGACTCCTGGGCTGAGGCGTCACAGTAGGGCTCATCTCCCATGTCTTCTGGCATCGAGAAGACCGAGACCTCGATCGCCTCCGCTCCGAACAGCGCCGAGAGTCATGACAGTGCCGTGAATCATGATGACGCCGCTTCTTATGCTTCTTTGGTGAAGCATGGGAGGAATCCCTCTTATGGCCCTTCTTCTTCGCTTTCGCCAGAAAAAGCTTCGCCTCACGCTCTTTTAGAGCCTTAGGGTTCATACTCTGGCACGATGAGCATCCTTCAACATCATGCTCAGAACTAAGGCACCAAATACAATCTGAATGTGGGTCGGTCACTGACATCCGACCCCCACATTCTCTACATGGCTTGAAACCCAACTTCTTTGGAGGCGACATTGCAACCACCACAAAACGCAACAGTAATCAACGAGCCAGGAAGAAAAACCGTTGGCGTCGAAGGCACGGAAAAAAGGAAAACTGACGTCAGTACGCCGATGAGGACCTCTTATTGACACGATGACGTCAGACGGAGTCACGTGGAGCCGTGCCATTATGACGTCCTCGTCGACGTGGACAGCTAGGAAGAAGACTTTCTGTCGGATGCTGGCGCAAGGACGAATTCATAAGGTGAGGAATCCACAGGTAGTTGTATCCATCAGAAATATCTTTTGAGGGTGGTCTTCTTTGTTACCGGCACCGGCAGCTGAGTGAGCCTTTAAGAAAATGACTCTGACCATTTGGATTATATATATATATATATATATATATATATATATATATATATATATATATATATATATATATGTGTATATATATATATATATATATATATATATATATATATATATATATATATATATATATATATATATATAAAAACAGCTATAAATATTAAATCAGTTAGGCCTCATCCGTTTTCCTCAATATACTTGTGAAATTAATATGCAAGTAGTATGGCTGTGCATGATCACATATTTTGAGCACATTCTCTGTTGGAGTGGCTTTGTGAGTTACAAAAGACAGCAGCAAAAAGCACTGGAAGGTTCACCTAGAGTCTTGCTTGGGAATAACTTGCAAGGGTTTCTTTTTTTGAAACCGGACTTAGAGACATTGTTCAGGAAGTGTGGCCTGACACTAAAGGCGTAGGAAGCACAAACCAGTGCTCCACCCAACTGATCCCTGCCCAACACTATCCTGACGCTACTGACTGTCCAGGGTGAGCTAATCAAAAGCTAGACATTCCCTACTTCTGTGGGCGATCAAATGAGACAGGAAAAGGGCCGACAGAAGCAGATGCAGGACTCCTGCTGACAAGGGGCAGAGATGCAAGGCAACAGGGCCAAAAAAGGGCAGTTGCAAGTGCCCACTGGAAGACCTGAATGTGGCTGCTGAGCGGAGGCGGGGCACTCGCAGCACTGAGGCCAGCGCTGAAGAGTATCCTAGCGCCCTGCCCTGACACCCGTGGAGACCCAGACAATGAAAAGTGTACGGGGTGACGGCGGTCCCTAGACGGGCTGCGGCCGGACACTGAGATGCTCATACTGAGTCTGGCAGGCTTGAGACCGCCAGACTCGGGGTGGCCATCAGACCGATCCGCCACATTCCGACCATGGCCGAAACGCTGCTGTAATACTGCTGTGGAAAAGCTGGCAGAATGGGGGTGCCGGGGGCCCCCATGCACAGCCCCGTCACGCATTTCACTGCCCGAATTACAGGCAGTGAAATGCGTGACGGGTGATGCTGTACCCGCTGCCCGCCACATTGGCGCAGCCTCGATTCCGAGCTGGCGTCATAGTTCACCGTAGGGCCGGCGGGAGGAAACACTGTTTCCCCCATTGGCCCTGCCATGAGGTCGGATTATGGCCGGCGGTGTCCTGACAGCACCAGCGGTCAGGTGATGGGTTGAGGCTGCCCGACAAACTCAGAAGGAGCACCTGAGACCGCAACTCTGGAGGAGGGAAGCTGACTGCTGGCAGACCTGCGGGGTGGGCCCAGCCGGGGCCAGAGAGTGTGGAAGGAGGAGAGTGCTGACCGGCTGCAGGGCCGGAAGTGTCACTAGAGGCATGGGAAGGACTGCGATGACTGCCTGAACTGTGAGGGGTCTGAGATCAGCCTTCCTGATTGGAGAAGCATGGCTGTGGCAGCGAGCAATGGCACCGGCGGCTGGGTCAACCTTCTGTCTCCCGCTTATGCTCTCCCCTCCAATGGAGTGTGAATAACAAAAGTACCAGAACTGGGGCCCCACCCATGCCACCAGAGTAGGTCCCTTCCATGCAACCAGAGTGGTTTGGAGCACGACATTGAGAGGGAGACCCTATGCCAGGGTCACTCAGTGACTGACCGAAGAATGGATACCTGATCCCCCCACTGGTATCTGTGCAACTGCTGAAAACGGGCACCTACACACCGCCATGGGACAGTTAACTGGAGAGGAGCCTTCATGAAGGGAGATAAGACTAAGCTTATTGGGAGTACAGGTAAAGAGTGGGATTCTAACAGCAGTTACCGCCCAGTGAGATCCACATGCTAAAAGAGAACCGAAGTGGAAGGGCACAGTGGGCACTCTCAACATCCCTAAGCCCAGCAATAACACTGGAGAGGAGACTGCAGATACGCCTGTGCATGGCCTGAACAAGACAAGCTTCCTGAAAGCACCTATCCCCTGGTCATGGGGCTAGCTGACCGCCTGAAACTGACTATCGCCCAACTGGTTCTCTACGAATGTGCCGCTCCGCGGCTTTGAGACTGAGGACTTTGGCTTGCCACCTCACTTCACACAAGTGGTCATTGGGAAATCAGCCAGGAAACAAGATCAGGACTCAGACGCCACTGCAGCGGATGCCTGCTTGAACAATTGGCGAGAAAAAGATGGTTGCCCTGGGAAATGGGCCCCCTCACAGGGGGTTCTACTTTGCAGGACATCATGAAAGCCATAACAGCCTCGCGCAATGCACTTGAGTTTAACATAGACACTTTAGGGACGGATCTGAGACTGCTGCAAGAGGACCATCATAGGCTGGCTGAGTGAGTCACTGCTGCAGAGAAGGATATAGTGGACCTGACACCAGCATTGGCGACAGCGAATGACAGGTACAAAACACAAAAGGCCGGAACCTGAGAGGAGAAGATGCAGAAAACTGATTGCGTTGAATCAATTATGGACAATCTTTAAAAAAATCAATTGAAAATCACACAGAGGGTTTACCACATTCTTCTTTTGCAGGTTGGTCGAGGTCGTTGGTGGACCCACTGTGCCAGCTGGAGAAGTTCGGGCTGCTCCCGGTTCTAGCGGGAGCAGTGGAAAAAGGTCCCTGGAGCTGGTCAGGGCCACTGCGAAGGGACCAATTGGAAAAGCACTGCATAAGTATGTTTAAAGGTGATCCCTGGGGGTCCCCTTGGAGTGTTGAGGTCGCAAGGGGTGGGGGACCTTTAGGGCACAGCAGGTTCTTCGGTGCAGGGCACAGTTCGGCCGGGTGAAGAGCGAATCGGTGAGCCAGGACTTGTGCCTAAAGATGCCCTCCGAAGCAGGAGGTGGGTTGGGTCAAGGGTCGATTTCAGGACAACAGGGGCACCCTGGCGGGAGGTCCAGGTTGTTTTTGAAGTCCCTTGACTGAGGCTTCCTCCTGGTCCTTTTTCAGCCCCAGTCATTCCTGATGTGCAACGTGGGCTGACCAATACCCTGGGTATTGGCACAGATTGGTCACTGGAAGTCCCAGTGCCACCAAACTTGGCACACTGGCAATGTTTGTCTTCATGGTCGTCGGAATGTAGTTTGGTCCAGCTGCTGCGTCCGGTTGGGTAGTTCGCGGCTGGTCAGTGAAGTGACCCTCACTGGCTTGAAGGTTTCTTGTGGTTTTTGAGTGGTACCTCCACTCTGGAGGGAGTTCTCTGGCAATTTGCAAAGCAAGAACACCCTTCATCTGCCAGGCTAGCTTGAATCTGCTGCACAGGTCTGGGCATACCCTTCCCACTTAAGGCGATAAATGCAAAAACAACAAATGATGGATGGGAGGCAGAACAAATCAAACATTCACCCACAGTCACAGATCTGGGTTTATTCCGTCAGTTTTTTTGCTTGCCAGGCCATTCTAGTTTGGACCCAGCCATATGCAAATCAGTCATGACCCTGTTTGACTGTTTGATGGCCTATTTCCCATAAAATCTGATGTTATATTACACAGTGGCGGCCATCTCTAATCTTTGGGTTGGTTCCCACAGACTTTCATGGGAGCTAATAACTTTGCAAGACATCAATGTTAAAAGGTGACCAGATCTTCCTATCGGTGAAAAGCAAACCCTGACTAGGAGTGCCTACTGCCTCTGTCAGCTTATTTATTACAGTTTTCACAATATCTGTGGAATTTAGGGCCATATGTACGAACACATTTTCCCATAGACACAGAATGGGTAAAACGGTTTGCTACATCTGGCCCTTATACTTTAGTAGACAGTGATAGGCACATCTTGTTGACAAGTTCCTCCCAAATGCAAACTTGTGAAATTTATATCTAAATGTACAATGATGGTCACACCTTGAAAACAAGTGCCTACTAAATGCCAACCACTAGACTGAGAAGTTGTAGTAAACTCACGGTGACACCTTAATATATGGCACATTTTACCAGAAGCAAAGTGTTTAGAACACTATAATTATTACAGGTTTACCAAACGTATACTTTAAATGGCAACAGGCACACCTTATAAGTAGTTGTTTGTGTTTAATACTGAAATAACTCTCTGGAGCATCACACATGTTGATGTACAAACATATGCAAAACTAGTGCACAATAGTAGAGTTGTTTGTTGTGTTTATGAAGTGTTTTCTTGTACAGTAAAGTGAATTTGTTACAATATTATCAAACAAATAAGTGTTTGTATGATGCAAAATGTTACTGTGCCTCCGTATTTTTTTAACTTCCCTTGGAGATCTTGGCATACAGTGGTACAAATGGAAGAAAGTATTTCGTCATTATGCTAGTGTGTGATATCTCTTTAAGTGCAATAGTTTTTGAACATCTCCCTGAATTATCTGACAATGATGCAGCAAATGTGAATGAGTATGAAATTTGCTTGAAGATACTTGAATTACATTATCTTCCTAAAGTTATCTCTTTGGGAGGAGGATGCAGCATCAGGATGAATCTGTAGAACATTTTATTACTGAATTATGCAGGCTAGCTGCTACCTGTGTCTAGGAAGTTGGCTGTGTATATACTATCTCAAAGTAAGAGATAGTGTGCACAGAGTCCAAGGGCTCCCCTTAGAGGTAAGATAGTGGCAAAATTAGATAATTCTAATGCTCTATTTTGTGGTAGTGTGGTCAAGCAGTAGGCTTTTCAGAGGGTGGTGTTAAGCATTTGTTGTACACACACAGGCAATAAATGAGGAACACACACTCAAAGACTTAACTTTAGGCCAATAGTTTTTATATAGACAAATATATTTTCTTAATTTATTTTTAGAATCACAAGTTCAAGATTTGAAGTAAATACACAAAATGCAAGGTACTTCACACAGGTAAGTTAGGAACTTTGAATTAGAGCAATATCATGTGCAGGTTGTGTTCATATGGCAATACGCTATTTTAAAAGTAGACACAGTGCAAACATAAGCAGTTCCTGGGGGAGGTAAGTTTTGGTTAAATTGTGAGGTAAGTAAGACACTTACAAGTCTCAGTTCCTGGGCATACTCTGCCCACCATTGGGGATTCAGGGCAACCCCAAAGTTACCACACCAGCAGCTCAGGGCTGGTCAGGTGCAGAGGTCAAAGTGGTGCCCAAAACACATAGGCGCCTATGAGAACAGGGGTGCTCCGGTTCTGGTCTGCCAGCAGATAAGTACCTGCGTCCTCGGGGGCAGACCAGAGGGGCTTTGTAGAGCACTGGGGGGGACACAAGTAGGCACACAAAACACACCCTTGGCGGCACAGGGGCAGCCAGGTGCAGTGTGCAATGCAGGCGTCGGGGTTTGAATAGGAATCAATGGAGCTACCCGGGGGTCACTCTGTCGGTGCAGGCAGGGCACAGGATGGCTTCTCGGGCCAGCCACCACCTGGACTAGGCAAAGGGTCGCCAAGTGGTCACTCCGGCACTGAGGTTCGGTTCCTTTTGGTCCTGGGGGCTGCGGATGCAGTGCTTGGTCCAGGCATCGGGTCCCTTGTTACCGGCAGTCGCGGTCTGGGGGAGCCTCTGGATTCTCTCTGCATGCGTCGCTGTGGGGGCCAGGGGGAGTCATCTCGGGCCACTCACGAGGTCGCAGTCGCCTGGGAGTCCTCCCTGTGGTGTTTGTTCTCTGGTTCTCGAGCCGGGGGAGTCGGGTGCAGAGGGTGAAGTCTCACGCTTCCGTCAGAAAGAGTGAAGTTCTTTAAAGTTGCAAGAAAGTTGCAAAGTTGAAATTGAGTCGCGTGACGGACGCCACAGCAGACATCTCATCCCATACTTTGATGCCCACCCCAGACTCCTGCTTACTTGGCGTACGTCACCGTACCATAAGCGACAAACACATACACAGATTCATTGATCTTGCATTTGTTGTCTTCAAGCATCTAATAGCTAGGCACTGGAAGGCCCCACATGTTCCATCCCACTCCGCTTGGCTCCGTGACTTACATAGCCGTGCACAAGCCGAAGCTCAGACACTACGCTCATTACAACATAAAGGCCTGCTACAGGATGGCCCTGAAGTCTGGGACACTTTTGTGGTAGCAATGGAAGCTAGGGATGAAACATACCCACCCTAAACTAGTACCTGTACATGTATTATTTTTCTTGCTCAATATTTATATCACATTACTCTCAGCTGTCCCACCAGTACTCACCCTTTGCATTAATTTCCTCATTCCCCCCCCCATACAACAACGTAACACTTCAGTGTGCTTCCCCCACGATTATGCTCTTACGCAATCCACGCCTAGCCTTGCTTATTACCAAGCATGGTTCTGAGCCCCTTCCTGTCATACAATTCATATCTCAACTATGTCTTCCCATTCCCTATACACGATAGATGTATCCTTCTTGCCCCCTCCCATACCCTCCAAGTGTTGTAGCCAACGACAGGTGTGATATTAGCGGTGTTTAGTTGTGACTTTATTTATTTTTTACATAGTTTCAAGTTGCATCTTTAGCACTCCATTGCGCAATTGCGCTGTACCAGTTCATAATTGCGTGCAAACAGATCGCAAAACAATTAATAGTAAAATGTACTGTTGTGTGTGCATAAAGTTTAATAAACAGATTTAAAAAAAAAAATGAAATTGAGCAGAGCCGCTGCTCACAGGAGTTTCTTGGTCCTTTGGTTCAGGGCAGTCCTCTGAGGCTTCAGAGGTCACTGGTCCCTGTCGCATGCGTCGCTGGTTGCAGGTTTTCGAGTCAGGAGACAGGCCGGTAGGGCTGGGGCCAAAGCAGTTGTTGTCTTCCATCTTCACTACAGGGCTTGTAGGTCAGCAGTCCTTCTTCTTTCTTCAGGTTGCAAGATTCTGATTTCCTGGGTTCTTGGGTGCCCATAAATACTAAATTTAGGGGTGTGTTTAGGTCTGGGAGGGCAGTAGCCAATGGCTACTGTCCTGGAGGGTGGCTACACCCTCTTTGTGCCTCCTCCCTGAGGGGAGGGGGGCACATCCCTAATCCTATTGGGGGAATCCTCCAAACTTAAGATGGAGGATTTCTAAAGGCAGGGGTCACCTCAGCTCAGGACACCTTAGGGGCTGTCCTGACTGGTGGGTGACTCCTCCTTGTTTTTCTCATTATTTCCTCCAGCCTTTCCGCCAAAAGTGGGGGCAGTGGCCGGACATCTCCACTAGCTGGGATGCCCTGTGGCGCTGTACCAAATGAGTGAGCCTTTGAGACTCACCGCCAGGTGTTACAGGTCCTGCAGGGGGAGGTGAGAAGCACCTCCACCCAGTACAGGCTTTGTTCCTGGCCAGAGAGTGACAAAGGCACTCTCCCCATGTGGCCAGCAACTCGTCTGGTTGTGGCAGGCTGGCAGAAACTGGTCAGCCCAACACTAGAAGTCGGATTGGTATTCAGGGGACATCTCTAAGATGCCCTCTGGGTGCAGTTTAATAAATGTCATACTGGCATAAGTGTGCATTTATTGTGCTGAGTAGTTTGATACCAGACTTCCCGGATTTCAGTATAGCCATTATGGAACTGTGGAGTTCGTGTTCGACAAACTCCCAGACCATATACTCTTATGGCTACCCTGCACTTACAATGTCTAAGGTTTTGCTTAGACACTGTAGGGGCATTGTGCTCATGCACATATGCCCTCACCTGTGGTATAGGGCACCCTGCCTTAGGGCTGTGAGGCCTGCTAGAGAGGTGACTTACCTATGCCACTGGCAGTGTGAGGTTGGCATGGCACCCTGAGGGGAGTGCCATGTCGACTTATTCTTTTTCTCCACACCAGCACGCACAAGCTGTGAGGCAGTGTGCATGTGCTGAGTGAGGGGTCCCCGGGTGGCATAAGACATGCTGCAGCCCTTTGGGACCTTTCCTGGCATCAGGGCCCTTGGTACCAGGGGTACCATTTACAAGGGACTTACCTGAGTGCCAGGGTTGTGCCAATTGTGCAAACAAAGGTACAGTTTAGGGAAAGAACACTGGTGCTGGGGCCTGGTTAGCAGGGTCCCAGCACACTTTCAATCATAACTTGGCATCAGCAAAGGCAAAAAGTCGGGGGTAACCATGCCAAGGAGGCATTTCCTTACACAACCCCACCCCCAAACGAAAGAGGATGAGACTAACCTTAACCAAGAGAGTCTTAATTTTCTAAGTGGAAGAACCTGGAAAGGCCATCAGCATTGGCATGGGCAGTCCCAGGTCTGTGTTCCACTACAAAGTCCATTCCCTGTAGGGATATGGACAACTTCAACAGTTTAGTGTTTTCTCCTTTCATTTGCATTAGCCATCTGATAGGTCTTTGGTCAGTTTGAACTATGAAGTTAGTACCAAAAAGGTATGGTCTCAACTTCTTCAGGGACCAGACCACAGCAAAGGCCTCCCTCTCAATGGCACTCCAACGCTGTCCCCCGGGGAGTATCCTCCTACTAATAAAATCAAAAGGCTGGTCAAGGCCATCATCATTTGTTTGGGACAGGACTGCTCCTATCCCATGTTCAGAAGCATCTGTCTGCACAATGAACTGCTTAGAGTAATCTGGAGCTTTTAAAACTGGTGCTGTACACATTGCTTGCTTCAGGGTGTCAAAGACCTTTTGACAGTCCACGGTCCAGTTCACTTTCTTGGGCATTTTCTTGGAGGTAAGTTCTGTGAGGGGTGTCATTATTGATCCATAACCCTTCACACACCTCCTGTAGTACCCAGTCAAGCCAAGGAATGCCCTGACTTGAGTCTGGGCTTTTGGAGCTACCCAGTCCAGAATTGTCTGGATCTTGGGTTGGAGTGGCTGAACTTGGCCTCCACCTACAAGGTGTCCCAAGTAAACCACAGTACCCTGCCCTATCTGACATTTAGATGCCTTGATAGAGAGGCCTGCTGCTTGCAGGGCCTGCAAAACCTTCTTCAGGTGACCAGGTGATTCTGCCAGTTGGAGCTAAAGACAGCAATATCATAAAGATAAGCTGCACTAAAGGACTCCAAGCCAGCAAGGACTTGATTCACCAACCTTTGGAAGGTGGCAGGGACATTCTTTAAGACAAAGGGCATCACAGTAAACTAGTAGTGCCCATCAGGTGTAGAGAGTGCTGTTTTCTCTTTTGCTCCAGGTGCCATTTTTATTTGCCAGTACCCTGCAGTTAAGTTAAAGGTACTTGGGCAGCACCTAATTTGTCTATTAGTACATCTGCCCTTGGAATGGGGTGAGCATCTGTCTTGGTGACAGAGTTGAGCCCTCTGTTGTCCACACAAAGCCTCATCTTTCTCTTGCCATCTTTTGTGTGAGGTTTGGGGACCAAGACCACTGGGCTAGCCCAGGGACTGTCAGAGTGCTCAGTCACTCCCAACTCCAGCACATTGTTTAACTTCCACTTTGATGCTTTCTTTAACTTGGTCAGACTGTCTAAAGATTTTGTTTTTGACAGGCATGCTGTCTCCTGTATCCACATCATAGGTACACAGGTGTGTCTGACCAGGGGTTAGAAATAAGAGCTCAGTAAACTGCTGGAGGTCTTGCCTGCAGTCAGCCTGGAGTTGACCAGAGAGGGTGTCTGAATGGATCACTCCATCTACTGAGCCATCTTTAGGGTCAGTGGAGAGGAAATCAGGGAGATGTTCACTCTCAGCTTCCTGTTCCTCATCTGTAACCATTAACAGGTTTACATCTGCCCTATCATGGAAGAGTTTGAGGCGGTTAACATGGATCATCCTCTTGGGGGTCCTGCTAGTGCCTAGGTCCACCAGGTAGGTGACCTGTCTCTTCTTTTTTAGCACTGGATAAGGGCCACTCCATTTGTCCTGAAGTGCCCTTGGAGCCACAGGCTCCAGAACCCAGACTTTCTGCCCTTGCTGAAACTCAACCATAGCAGCCTTTTGGTCATACCACGTCTTCTGGAGTTGTTGGCTGGCCTCAAGGTTTTTGCTTGCCGTTTCCATGTACTCTGCCATCCCTGAACGTAGGCCTAGTACATAGTCCACCATATCTTGTTTAGGCTCATGGAGAGGTCTCTCCAAGCCTTCGTTTACAAAAGCCAGTGGACCCCTAACAGGATGGCCAAAGAGAAGTTCAAAGGGGGAAATCCCTACTCCCTTCTGAGGCACCTGTCTGTAAGCGAAAACCAGGCATGGCAAGAGGACATCCCATCTCCTTTTGAGTTTTTCAGGGAGCCCCATGATCATGCCCTTCAATGTTTTGTTGAATCTCTCATCAAGGCCATTGGTTTGTGGATGGTATGGTGTGGTGAATTTGTAAGTCAACCCACACTCATTCCACATATGTTTCAGGTAAGCTGACATGAAGTTGGTACCTCTGTCAGAAACCAACTCCTTAGGAAATCCCACTCTGTGAAAAATACCTATGAGTGCTTTGGCTACTGCAGGGGCAGTAGAGGACCTAAGGGGAATTGCCTCAGGGTACCTAGTACCATGGACTCAGTTCCCTCAGGGGATAGAACATCTTCCTGGGAAGAGAGGTTCTGTTTCTTTTGCTGTGTTGAAGCTGGTTCCCCAGTCTTTTTTCCTTTTCTCTTGGAAGGTTGGGTCATTATCCCAGACTCCAACACTTCTTTTTCACCCTGAGCCCTGCACTGTGCCCTTGTCTTGACACACACCAGTTCAGGGATACCCAGCATGGCTGCATGGGTTTTGAGTTCTACCTCTGCCCATGCTGAGGACTCCAGATCATTTCCAAGCAGACACTCTACTGGAATTGCAGTTCCAGGTCTGCCCTGATTTTTCAATTTTTCACCACCTGGTTTTTGACTTTTTACTGTGAGGAAGCCTCCTATGAGGTGACTCACGCACAGTAAACACATGGTAAAATGGACTGCGCATGTTTACCGCCAGTGCCGCCGTGTTAAGGAAAGGCTGCGGTGGCAGAGCAAGGGCAGGAGGCCCCGGGCAGGCTACATGTGATCATGGGTGCGCCTGGATGTGCACCCATGTGAGGGCTGTGGGAGGAGGATTCCTGGTGTGCGCAGCCCAAGAACTGCGCTTAGGTAATCCTGGTGCAGGAGGAACTATGCAGAGTGGGTGGTGACCTGGAGTAGGTCTCATGAGAGGGGTGTACACATGTGAGGGAGAGTCAGTGTGCTTACTGTCTTTTCACTGTAGGGACACTCAGTTCAATGCCAATGTCAGTGTGCTTAAGGTATTTGCATTGTAGGGATACACCATTAAATGTCAATAGGAGGGCCTAGGGTGCAACTCCAGTTCTCTGGGGTCCACTGAGACCAGAGTCACACCAAAGTACACTGTAACCTGTAAGAAAAGAATGATGCAGTAGGTTACAAGAGCATAGTTGTACAACTTATGGGTCATCCATGGATGTTATCTTTCTCTGACTCAGCTCAGGATTATGGCAAATTACTGCTTTGTCCAGTTGCTTGAGCAGGGCCTTGCATCAATCAGCCAGCTGTCATTCCGTGCTAGGAGCAGGCTGGAGAGGCCCTGCGAGGAATGTCAGTGAGGAAGAGCTGAGACTCTCAGAGTAAATGTGGCAAGTAACTCCTGGAGGATGCCATTTTGAGCTTTCCCAGATGACTGTGCAAGAAGGAGGGGACGGGGGCAAGGAAGTGATGTGGCACATCTGGATAGGCCAGAGGTGCAGACCTGCTGGACACTTCCGCCCCCACTTAAAAGGTCCTGCACAGGGGAGAGCTCTCTCTCTTGGCTGTGCTTCACTGCTGGACACTGGGACTGCAGATGGGCATCATGGATAACTGGAAGGAAGAACCTCCTGACTGTCCTTGGGGCGGGGACTCTGCCCCTGAAGGATTCCAGGCCAGCGAGGCGAATGCCAGGGACAGGCAAGCTGGCCCCCTTACTCACCTAGAGGACTAGTTGGGAAAAGGACTGGGCTAGCGCAAGGAGAGCGCACTATCCAGAAGGAAAAGAAGGAACCCAGAGGAAAGGTTGGCGCAGGGAGTCAGTGGGACTAGCTCTCTATGATCTGGGACCCTTCGAGGCCAGGAGGCCTCAGGGGAGTGCTCCTGGTGGCAAGGGCTTGTCACCAGGAGCGAAACGACACAAGAATGATGAAAATCGGCCCTTGGGGGCCCGAGATATCACAGGAAAAAGGATGGCGACCTTTGGAAAAGCAGCCCCGAAGCGCGTGGAGCTGCCCCAGGAGAAAGAGCAAAAAGGGGAGTGCCGTTGCACTCCCCCTCTCAGAAGAGGAAGGGGCCTGGTCCCTATCCCGGGGCCCCGTGAAGCCTGGCCTATTTTGATCTGATGGGGGGGTGCCATCGCGCACCCCCCCCGCCGCAGTGGAAAGGGACCCCTGACCCCATCCCGGGGCCCCCTGCGGCCAAGCAAAGTCGTGGAGCGCAGTCGCACTCCCCGCGAAGATGCGAGGAGTCGGGGGCGCCATCGTGCACCCCACCAGATGGCCGATGGCTGGGACGGAGCCTGCGGTGAAGCGGAAGCCGGGGACAACCGTCGCGCTCCCCGTGAAGGCATGCCCGGGGGGCCCCAGACTCCATCCTGGGGCCCTCAGCAGAAGTGAAGTCGGGGTGTGCTGTCACGCCCCCCGTGAAGAATGCCCAGAGGGGCCTCGGACCCCTTTTCCTGGGCCCGAGAAGAGGAGGACCTCGGGGAGCACCGTCGTGCTCCCCGCCGAGACGAGGAGGGGCCCCGGACCACATCCCGGGGCCCCGAAGCTGCCGGGAAGAAGGGGGGAGTGCCGCTGCACTCCCCCGAGCGGCCCATCCGGCTGCGAGCCTTCCCACGTCTGCCCGCTGGAGCCGGCAGACCTCACAGAGCAGGCTGGGTCCCGCGGCAGCACCCGGAGGTGCTGCCCGTGCTGGGAGCCGGCGGGGGCAGCTAGGGGGTGAGCTCCCTGGGCCGCCCTCCAAAAAGGAAGCACTTGATGGTGAGGGGGCGTCCGGTTGGGACCGGGCACCCCCTGGAGGAAATGTCAGCTCTGCCTGCACAGCTGCTCTCCCCGGCGCAACGGGAGAGCCACTCATCCCCTATGCGGCTGCCCCAGCATGCTTTGCGGGGCAGGGGCCGCAGTTTGGACACAAAAAAACAGCCTGTGGTGGTCCCAGGGAGATGGGGCCACCACCAAGTACATGCCCAGAGACAGGGGAGCTGCAGGAGCAGTGCAGCCTCCCCTCAACATCGTTTGGTGTCCCCACCTTAGCTAGGGTGGGATAAATGAATGATAACCCCCCAAGGGTTCGACCTGTGTTTGAAGCACAAGCTTATGTGAACTTTTGTTCCAGCTTGTGGGATGGTGCCTACTAGAGGGGTAGGCTGGTATTACCCTATATATTGAACTGTTATTCTATGGTCAATTAGGAGTAATCCAAAAGTAATCCTAATGGTTATACTGCTTGAATATGGTTGTATATGTTCCCTGATTATGCTAGTTTGAATAATGACACTGACAGCCATCTCTTAGCAAGGTGGAAGTATTTAATTGCACATGTAGGTGTATTCATTTCACCTTACTGTCAAATGTTCAATACTGTCAAATGTCGCAAGGGGGACACCGGAGATTGTTTTGCCATGTGAATTGTTGGATTATATTATCCCTTGAGAAGACATGAGAGATTACGCAATGTTTTCCCAGAGTGATTCCATTACTTTGTGTATATTTGTAGATTGTTGCATAGTATTGAGTAGTGTGTGTGAACAATAAATGTACTTTTACTTTATCAAAAGAAAAAGCACTGACTGGACAATCACTTATTGAGAGTCATGCTTGTGTACTTGTGAATGGGGATTACTAGCCCACACCACCTCCCTTGAGTAAGCCTTGGACTGCTCTGCAACACTACCCTATGAGAGTCAAGCGCTACAATGAGGTGTTTGGTTCCCAGTGGCGGTCGTGTGCGGACTCATTACTTGTGCAGGCCACACAACTAATGACCCACCTTCCATCAAGTTACCATTTTCATGGGATGGACTTTAGTCTGATTGTCAGCGTTTGTGACTGGATATGTCTGTCCAGCCAGGTACTGTCCTGGGGAAACCAGTTTGTCTGTCACCATAGTGACACTAGTACCTGTATCCCTCAGGGCTTCTACTCTAGTCCCATTGATTAAGAGCTGCTGCCTGTTTTTTTGCATGTTAGGCGGCTAGGCAGCAAGTGTACCTAGGTCCACCCCACCCTATAAGACCAATGTAGCTTCAGTGTGAACCCTGATTTGCTCTGGGCACACTGTTGATCTCACCTGGGGACTGGCTATTCCAGTGCTAACTGGAGTAGTAGTAGCAGGAAAGTACCATCTTCCCTGGCATGTTACCCTCATTTTCAACATGTATGTCCATTTGTTTTTGACTGTCTCACTGGGATCCTGCTAGCCAGGACCCCAGTGCTCATAGTTTGTGGCCTGAATGTAGGTATCTGTGCAGAAACTAACTGTGTCTCTGAGGCTCTGCTAACCAGAACCTCAGTGATTATGCTCTCTCTGCCTTTAAAACTGTCACTATAGGCTTGGGACCATTTTCACCAATTCTAATTGGCACATTGGAACACCCTTATAATTCCCTAGTACATGCTACCTAGGTAGCCAGGGTATTGGGGTTCCAGGAGATCCATATGGGCTGCAGCATTTCTTTTGCCACCCATAGGGAGCTCAGACAAATCTTACACAGGACTGCCACTGCAGCATGAGTGAAATAACGCACACAATGGGGGTCATTTTGACCTCAGCGGTCTTTTTTCAAGAACGCCGAGGGACCACCGAACGGAAGACTGCCAGTGCAGGTGGTTTGCCGCTCAGCCTATTATGACCCTTGGCAGCTCTCCGTCCCTTTACGGACGGAGAGCCGCCAACAGCCATACTGGCGGGGGGCGGGGAAGTGGAGGTTGCTCCACCTCTACCGCCACGCCAACAGAACACCGCCCAGCGAATCACGTCCTGTGATTCGCCGTGGCGGTATTCTGTTGGCGGTGTGGTGTCGGCGGAGCTGCCCCCATGGCTCCCGTCCCCTCCCGGAGGATCGACGGACCAGGTAAGTCGATCGTCCGTTAGGGGAGGGGGCGGGGGGTGTTGTGTGTGTGCATGGGGGTGTGCGTCTGAGTATGTAGAGGGGGTGGGTGAATGCGTGTATGCTTGTGGGGGTGATGCGTGTTTGGGAATGAGTGCGTGTATGTCTGTGGGTATGTCTGTATGGATGTGTGCGTGTATGTTTGAATGTGGGTGTGCGTGTCTGACTGTGTGTGTGTGGATGTTGGCATGTATGTCGGGGTGTGTGCATGTGTGTGTTGGTGGTGCCTGCATGCGTGTCGGGTGTGTGTGACTTATGTGATGTTGGGGGTCGGGGTGGGGAGGGGGGCCCTGCCACCTTTGGGGGGCTGGCAGGGGTGGTGGGGGGTGTAGGGGAGGGAGTCGGGGTGGGGGAGACACCTATCAGTGCCAGGGAAGGAATTCCCTGGCACTGAAAGTGCTTACCGCCATGGATTTCATGGCGGTTCAAACCGCTGGAAATCCACGGCGGTAAGCCGGGTGCAAATACCGCCGGCGGTATAGTGACGGCCGCCGGGCTGGAGACCCAGGTCTCCAGCCCGGCGTTCGTCTCCGCCCTGGCGGGTGGAACGGAGAACCGGCGGATGACCATGGCGGTAACCGCCATGGTCATAATTCCATGCAGTAAGACCGCCAGCCTTACCGCCGGTTCTCCGCCTTCCGCCAGGGTCGTAATGACCCCCAATATTTCACAGCCATTTTACGTGCACTTAAGAAACTTATAAGTCACCTATCTGTCTTACCTTCACTTTGCGAAGGTTAGGTGCAAAGTTACTAAGTGTGAGGGCATCCCGGCACTAGCCAAGGTGCCCCCACATAGTTCAGGGCAATTTCCCTGGACTTTGTGAGTGCGGGGACACCATTACACGTGTGCACTACATATAGGTCAATACCTATATGTAGCTTCACAATGGTAACTCCGAATATGGCCATGTAACATGTCTAAGATCATGGAATTGTCCCCCCATGCCAAATCTGGTATTGGGGTGCCAATCCCATGCATCCCCGGGGCTCCACTATGGACCCCGGATACTGCCAAACCAGCTCTCTGGGGTTTTCTCAGCAGCTACCTATGCTGCCAACCCACAGACAGGGTTCTGCCCTCCTGGGGTCTGGGCAGCCGAGTCCCAGGAAGGCAGAACAAAGAATTTCCTCTGGAAATAGGTGCTAAGGGCTGGGGAGGAGTAGCCTCCCCAAGCCTCTGCAAATACTTTGAAGGGCACAGATGGTGCCCTCCTTGCATAAGCCTGTCCACACCGGTTCAGGGAACCCCCAGTCTCTGCTTTGGCACGAAACTGGACAAAGGAAAGGGGACTGACCACTGCCTTGTCCATCACCACTCCAGGGGTGGTGCCCAGAGCTCCTCCAGTGTGTCCCAGACCTCTGCCATCTTAATCCAGAGGTGTGAGGGCATAATGGAGGCCTCTGAGTGGCCAGTGCCAGCAGGTGATGTCAGAGACCCATCCTGATGGGTGCTTACCTGACTAGGTGGCCAATCCTCCTGTGAGGGCTATTTAGGGTCTCTCCTGTGGGGTTTTCCTCAGATAACGACTTGCAAGAATTCACCAGAGTTCCTCTGCACCTCTCTCTTCGACCTCTGCTAAGGATCGACCGCTGACTGCTCCAGGACGCCTGTAAAACTGCAACAAAGTAGCAGGAGACTACCAGCGACATTGTAGCACCTAATCCTGACAGCTTTCTTGACTGTTTCCTGGTGGTGCATCCTCTGGGGGCTGTCTGCCTTCACCCAGCACTGGAAGCCACCAAGAAATCTCCTGTGGGTCGACAGAATCTTCCCCCTGCTCAAGCACGCACCAAACTTCAGCGTCACCGGTACTCGTGGACCCCTCTCATCCTGACGAGCATGGCCCCTGGAACACAGGTGGTGGACCAAAGTGACCCAGACTGTCCAGTGGTCCAACTGTCCAAATTTGGAGGAAGTACGTCCTTGCCTCCCCTCTCCAGAAGGTAATCCTGTGTACTGCGTGAACTGCAGCTGCTAGGGCTTCTGTGCACTTTTGCAAGGAATCCTTAGTGCACACCCTAGCCCTGGTCCCCAGCACTCCATCCTGCATTGCTCAACTCACTGAGTTGACTACCGGCTTCGTTGGACCCTCTTTTGTAGTGTTGAGACAGCTGCTGTGCTCAGTTTTCTTGAACAAGTGTTCAAGTACTTCTGCGGCTGCTGCCTTCTTGTGTGTGGGCTCTCTTTGTTGCTGAGGGCCCCCTCTGTCTCGTCTTCCAAGTGGCGACCTACTGGTCCTTCCTGGGCCCAGGCAGCACCCTTTTTCTTCAACCGTGACTTTTGCAGCTAGCAAGGCTTGTTTACGGTCTTTCTCCAAAGAAACAACTCTGCATCCTCCACCACTCCGTGGGACATCTTCTGCACAAAGGAGAAGTTCCTAGCACCTTGTTGTTGCAGAATCTTCAGCTTCTTCCATTCGAAGGCAGCCATTTTGCACCTTCATCCGGGGTTTAGTGGGCTCTTGCCCCCCTGGACACTTTCACGACTCTTGGACTTGGTCCCCTTCCTTTGCAGGTCTTTAGGTCCAGGAATCCGTCTTCAGTGCTTTGCAGTCTGTTGTGGTCTTTGCAGAATCTCCTAACACGAGTTTAGTGTGTTTCTGGGAAAGTAGTATCACTTTACTCCTACTTTTCAGGGTCTTGGGGTGGGGTATCTTGGACACCCTTAGTGTTTTCTTACACTTGCAGTGACACTACACTAGGCCAGGGGTCCCTAAGTGGTTTGCATTCCACTTTCTTAGTATATGGATTCTGTTGCCCCTAGGCCTATTGCATCCTATTGTATTCTAGTGTCTGCACTACTTTTCTAACCTGATTTTGGTTTGTGTGTATATTTTGTGTATTTTACTTACCTCCTAAGGGAGTATATCCTCTGAGATATGTTTGGCACATTGTCACTAAAATAAAGTACCTTTATTTTTAGTAACTATGAGTATTGGGTTTCTTATGATATAGTACCCATATGATATAAGTGGTATAGTAGGAGCTTTGCATGTCTCCTAGTTCAGCCTAAGCTGCTCTGCTACAGCTACCTCTATCAGCCTAAGCTGCTAGAACACTACTAATCTACTAATAAGGGATAACTGGACATGGCACAAGGTGTAAGTACCATCTGGTACCCACTGTAACCCAGGCCAGCCTCCTACACTGTACTCCTCAGTTGAGAATCCAAAGCCCTCAATCATGGTAGACTTCATGAGGTCATAGGATTCTGCATCTTTACCAGAGAGTGTGAGGAGTCTATCCCTACACTTTCCAGTGAACATTTCCCAAAGAAGAGCACCTCAGTGAGATTTGTTTACTTTTCTGGTTGCACAAGCCCTCTCAAAAGCTGTGAACCACTTGGGGATATCATCACCATCTTCATATTTTTTTTACAATCGCTTTGGGGATCTTTAGGATGTCAGTATTCTCTCTGAACCTATCTATGTTGCTGCTACCTCTGATGGGAGCTAAACCCATCTCTTGTCTTTCCCTCTCTCTGGCTAGGAGCTGTTTCTCCAAAGCCAATCTTTTGGTCATCCTGGCTAACAGGAGGTCATCTTCATTGAGGCTGCCCTCAATGCTTCCAGAGTTACTGGTCTCCCCTGTGGAAGAATTAGTCTCTCTGATTAGCACTTGTGGAGTCAGGGTTTGAGGGACCCTGGTCTCCCTAATTAAGACAGGAGGGAGGGAATCATCCTCCTATTCACTAATTACTCCCTCTGTAGGATTATCCTCAGAGGGGTGGTCCTTTGCAAACTCTGACAAAAGCTCCTGGAGCTTCACTTTGGTAGGGTTGGACGCAGTCTTTATATTTTTTAGCTTACAGAGAGTTCTTAACTCTGCCATCCCTAGATGCACTGGTAGGGTTGGACGCAGTCTTTATATTTTTTAGCTTACAGAGAGTTCTTAACTCTGCCATCCCTAGATGCACGTAAGGCGTGCCACCATCTCATCTGTGTTTGACATTATTTCTCTAAAAGTTGGGAGAGCTTTTTAAGAATCTAAAAACTACTTCTAGAACTTAAATCCAAACTTTTAAACTCTAAAAGAAATGCTAACAGAGACTTACACAAGGCCCTAGCAGGACTTTTACAAATTTAGAAAAATAGTTAAAATTGCAATTATCAGTTTCTAATGACAATTTGTGGAATTTAGTTGTGTGATCAGGTATTGGCTGAGTAGTCCAGCAAATGCAAAGTCTTAGACCCCACCGCTGATCCATTAATGTAGGAAGTTGACTCTGTGTATATACTATCTCAAAGTAAGAGATAGTGTGCACAGAGTCCAAGGGTTCCCTTTAGAAGTAAGATATTGGCAAAATTAGATAATTCTAATGCTCTATTTTGTGGTAGTGTGGTTGAGCAGTAGGCTTATCAGAGGGTAGTGTTCAAACATTTGTTGTACACAAACAGGCAATAAATGAGGAACACACACTCAAAGACTTAACTTCAGTCACATAGTTTTTAATATAGAAAGATATATTTTCTTAATTTATTTTTAGAACCACAATTTCAAGATTTGAAGTAAATACATAAAAAGCAAGGTACTTCACACAGGTAAGTTCGGAACTTTGAATTAGAGCAATATCATGTACAGTTTTTGTTAAAATGGCAATAAGCTATTTTAAAAGTAGACACTTAGGCCCTCATTTCAACCTCGGCGGTCTTTTCCTTAGACCGCCGAGGTTCCGCTGTGCCGAAGACCGCCAGTGCTGGTGGTCTTCCGCCAACCATATTATGACTGCTGGCGACCGTCCGCCCTTTTATGGACAGAGAGCCACCAGCAGCCATACTGGCGGTCGCCGGTGTAGTGAAGGCTGCTCCACCATCACCGCCACGTCATCAGAACACTGCCCACCGAATTACGTCACAGTATTCGGTGTGGCGGTGTTCTAGTGATGGGGTGCTGGCGGCGGAGCAGCCCCCATGGATCCCGTTCCCTCCCGGAGGACCACCGAAACAGGTAAGGTGATCATCCGTCAGGGGAGCGGGATGGGGGGTGTGGTGTGTGTGTGCATGGGGGTGTGCGTGTGAGTGTTTAGAGGGGGTGTGTTGCTGCGTGTAAGTATGCAGGAGGTGTAATGTGTGTAGGGGAAATGGTCCGTGTATGTATGTGTGCATGTATGTGCGTGAGTGAAGGGGAGGGTATATTTGGGGGGGGGTCTATGGGGTCGGGGTGGGGAGGGGGTCCTACTACCTTTGGGGGATGGTAGGAGGGGGGAGAGGGAGACCCCAATCAGTGCCAGGGAACGAATTCCCTGGCACTGATAGTGCCTCCCGCCATGTATTTTGAGGTGGTTCAAAACCCCACGAACTCCATGGCCGTATGCGGGGTCATGATACCACCGGTGGACTAGTGACGGCGGGTGGGCTGGAGACCGGTGTCTCCAGCCTGGCGGTCGTTACCGCCGTGGCGAACGGTGCGGGACATTGGCAGTTTGGCATATGCCAAACCACAGATGTCATAATGAGGCCCTAATAACCGCCAGCCTGTTTGCTCTCCTACCGCCATCATTGCACCGTCCGCAGGGTCGTAATGAGGGCCATAGTGCAAAAATCAACAGTTCCTGGGGGAGGTAAGTTTTGGTTAGATTGTGAGGTAAGTAAGACACTTACAAGTCTCAGTTCCTGGGCATAGGCTGCCCACCATTGGGGGTTCAGGCCAACCCCAAAGTTACCACACCAGCAGCTCAGGGCCGGTCAGGTGCCGAGGTCAAAGTGGTGGCCAAAACACATAGGCGCCTATGAGGACAGGGGTGCTCTGGTTCCGGTATGCCAGCAGGTAAGTACCTGCATCCTCGGGGCAGACCAGGGTTTTTTTGTAGAGAACTGGGGGGGACACAAGTAGGCACACAAAACACACCCCAGCTGCACAGAGGCGGCCGGGTGCAGTGTGCAAAGCAGGCGTCAGGTTTCAGGTAGGAATCAATGGAGGGGCCCGGGGGTCACTCTAGCGGTGCAGGCAGGCACAGGGAGGGCTTCTCGGGACAGCCACCACCTGGGCTAGGCAGAGGGTCGCCTGGGGGTCACTCCTGCGCTGGAGTTCGGTTCCTTCAGGTCCTGGGGGCTGTGGGTGCAGTGATGGTTTCAGGTGTCAGGTCCCTTGTTACAGGCAGTCGCGGTCAGGGGGAGCTTCTGGATTCTCTCTGCAGGCGTCGCTGTGGGAGCTCAGGGGGGTCGTCTCTGGTTACTCACAGGCTCGCAGTCGCCAGAGAGTCCTCCCTGAGGTGTTTGTTCTCTGGATCTCGAGCCGGGGCGTCGGGTGCAGAGTGTGAAGTCTCACGCTTTCGGCGGGAAATGTGCAGTCTTTGAAAGTTGCTTCTTTGTTGCAAAGAAGTAGGTTTTGAACAGGCCCGCTGTTCACGGGAGTTTCTTGGTCCTTTCGTCCAGGGCAGTCCTCAGAGGCTTCAGAGGTCGCTGATCTCTGTAGGATGCGTGGCTGGAGCAGGTGTTCGAAGTTGGAGACAGGCCGGTAGGGCTGGGGCCAAAGCAGTTGTCGTCTTCCTCCTTCTCTGCAGGCTTGTAGGTCAGCAATCCTTCTAGTTTCTTCAGGTTGCCGAAATCTGAATTCCTGGGATCTGGGGAGTCCCTAAAGAACGAGTTACTTACCTTCGGTAACGACTTTTCTGGTGGATACATTAGCTACCTGTGGATTCCTCACCTGATGAATACTCCCATGGCGCCAGCATTTGACGGAAATCTTCTTACTAGTCTCTGCACGTCGACGAGGACGTCACTCTAGCCCACGCGACGCCGTCTGACGTCATACAGGCAATAAGAAGTCCTCGCCGACGTGCCGATGACAGTACCAACATTTTTTACGTGCATGAGAATAATAATAATAACCCAATGCAATGAAAGAGCAAAGCAACATCTCTTAATATTGTAAATCACACAACATTGCAATAAAATAGCTGTAGATTTAATATAACCTTTTTTTTTTTTTTTTTTTTTTTTAAACAAATAAATATATTTATACATACGAATCATGTATATACCCAATATATATATAGATTTATATATACATATACACATATATACAAATATCATACATGCAAAATGTATTGCAACTTTGAAGACCAAAAGGAGCACACTCAAGGATTGCTTGGAGAGACCAAAAAGGCAACGGGGAGGCGGGTGGGACCGTGAGGAATCCACAGGTAGCTAATGTATCCACCAGAAAAGTCGTTACCGAAGGTAAGTAACTCGTTCTTCTGATGGATACAACTACCTGTGGATTCCTCACCTGATGAATAGAGTCCCAAAGCAGTACCACGCCCGGCGGTGGGTGCCTAAATGGTCAAACCAAGAAATCCTGCAGCACTGACCGTGCAAAATGACCGTCCCTTCTGACCTCAGAGTCCAAACAGTAATGTTTCACAAAAGTGTGAAGGGACGACCAAGTTGCGGCCTTGCAGATGTCAACCACAGGAACACCCCTGGCCAAGGCCGAAGAGGCCGACTTAGCTCTGGTGGAGTGAGCTCTAATGCCCTCAGGCGGATCCTTCTTTGCCAAAGAGTAACAGATTTTAATGCAAAGAACAACCCACCTGGAGAGTGTTCTCTTGTGGACTGCCTTTCCTCTCCTCTTGCCCACGTATCCGACAAACAGCTGATCCTCCAGCCTGATATCCTTCATTCTGTCGATATAGAAGCTCAACGCCCTTTTTGGGTCCAGGCGATGTAGTCTTTCTTCCTCCTTTGAAGGATGAGGCGGAGGATAAAACGTGGACAAAGTGATTGTCTGAGCCAAATGGAAGGGTGAAACAACCTTCGGAAGGAAAGCAGCCTTGGTCCTCAACACCACCTTATCCCCATAAAACGTTATATAAGGGGGTTTAACCGATAAGGCCTGCAACTCACTCACTCTCCTTGCAGATGTTATAGCTACCAGGAATACTGTTTTAATAACCAAATACCTTAAGGGGCAAGAATGCATAGGCTCAAAAGGGGACCCCATAAGGAAAGTCAGGACCAAGGACAAATCCCATTGAGGCATAACGAATGGTTTTGGAGGATATTGATTCAGAAGACCTTTCAAGAATCTGAGAACAATAGGGGATTTAAATAACGATGGTTGGTCTGGAAGACAAATGAAGGCTGACAAGGCCGACAAATAACCCTTAATGGTAGCTACTGCACAACCTTTCTGCGCTAGAGACAGTGCAAAAGACAAAACATGTGACAGATGAGCATGTAAGGGATCAATCTGTCTCTCTCCACACCACATAACAAATTTAGACCACCTATTAGCGTAGATAGATTTAGTGGAGTGTCGCCTGGCCGCTAAGATAACATCCACTACATCAGGCGGGAGAGAGAAGGAACTCAGGTTGCCCCGTTCAATCTCCAAGCATGTAGGTGCAGACTCTGGAGGTTGGGGTGTAAAACCTGCCCCTGCGACTGCGAGAGGAGGTCTGCCCTGAGAGGGAGACGGAGCGGAGGGCACAGTGAGAGTTGGAGAAGGTCGGAGTACCATACCCTCCTTGGCCAATCCGGAGCTATTAAGATGACTTGGGCCCGGTCTTGGCGAATTTTCCTCAACACTCGAGGAATCAAGGGTATGGGGGGAAACGCGTAAAGCAACTGGTCGCACCAGGTTATCTGAAACGCGTCCCCCAACGCTCCCTGCATCGGATACTGGAGGCTGCAGAATAACGGGCAATGCGCGTTCTCCCGAGTGGCAAACAGATCTATCCGAGGAAACCCCCACATCTGGAAGATTAAACAGACTTGATCTGGATGGAGACGCCACTCGTGGTCTGCCGAGAATTGGCGACTGAGACTGTCCGCACGTACATTCAAGACCCCGGCCAGATGATTTGCCACCAAGCAAATCTGATGGTCCTTTGCCCAGGACCATAGCCGAAGAGCTTCTCTGCAGAGAAGGTACGACCCTACTCCTCCCTGTTTGTTTATGTACCACATCGTGGTAGTATTGTCCGTCAGGACCTGTACCGACTGACCACGAAGGGATGGGAGGAAGGCCTTGAGAGCCAAACGTACAGCCCGTAACTCCAACAGATTGATATGAAACACCTGTTCCTCTGGAGACCAAAGCCCTTTGATCTCCAGATCCCCCAGATGAGCTCCCCATCCTAGGGTGGAGGCATCCGTTATTACCGTGGCCACTGGTGGCGACTGCGCGAACGGCTTCCCCTGTGAAAGATTGTTGCCCGCAATCCACCACTTCAATTCCACAGCAGCATCTCTGGAGATCTTGACAGTACCTTCTAAATCTCCCTTGTGTTGAGACCACTGCCTTCGGAGGCACCACTGAAGAGCCCTCATGTGCCAGCGAGCATGCGTGACCAACAGAATGCAGGAGGCGAACAGACCGAGCAGACGAAGGACCTTGAGGACTGGAACTACCGCTCCATTTCGAAACATTGGAACCAATTCCTGAATATCTTGAATCCGCTGAGGCGGAGGAAAGGCTCGACTCAATGTTGTATCCAGTACTGCCCCTATGAACAGGAGGCGCTGAGAGGGCTCCAGGTGAGATTTGGGCACGTTCACCGAAAAGCCCAGGTCGAACAACAACTGGGTTGTTGACTGCAGATGATGCGACACAAGCTCCGGGGACTTGGCTTTGATCAACCAGTCGTCCAAGTAAGGGAATACTGCTATCCCCTTCCTTCTGAGCTCCGCCGCAACCACTGACATCACCTTTGTGAAGACTCGAGGTGCTGAAGTAAGACCAAACGGGAGGACCGCAAACTGATAGTGCTGCGACCCTACCACAAACCGGAGATACTTCCTGTGCGACTTGAGTATCGGGATATGAAAGTAAGCATCCTGCAAGTCGACAGACACCATCCAATCTTCCTTGTTCAACGCCAAAAGCACCTGTGCTAGGGTCAGCATCTTGAACTTTTCCTGTTTGAGGAACCAATTCAAGATCCTCAGATCCAGGATTGGTCTCAACTGACCATCCTTTTTGGGAATCAGGAAGTATCTTGAGTAACAACCTCGACCCTTTTCCTGCTCTGGGACCAACTCTACCGCGCCCTTTGAAAGGAGGACTTGAACCTCCTGTTCTAGCAACAGGAGGTGTTCTTCTGAACAATAAGATGGGCGGGGCGGGATGAGGGGCGGGAACTCCCGAAAGGGAAGGGCGTAGCCTTTTCCCACAATGCCGAGAACCCAAGTGTCCGTTGTGATAGACCTCCACTTGTGGAGAAAACGCTGTAATCTTCCCCTTACAGGAGAGGAGTGAGTGGGAAACGGTGGAAGCCTAAGGCTGCTTCCCCTGCTGCACCCCTCCAGAGGACGAGGAAGAGGCAGAGTGCTGTTGAGAGGCTCCTCTGGTACGGACCCCACCCCTCCCCCTCCCTCTAAATGACCTATAGGGGAGGGAAGAGGCGGGTTGCTGGAACCTCCCCCGAAAGGAAGAGGAATAAGAGCCACGCCCAAATCCCCGAAACCTCCTGAAAATTCTAGAAGAGGCAGAGGAAGAAGGAGCTTGCAGTCCTAACGATTTGGCTGTGGCTCTGCTCTCCTTAAATCGTTCCAAGGCCGAATCTGCCTTGGCTCCAAACAGTCTGTCCCCATCAAACGGGAGGTCCAGCAGGGTCGACTGCACATCCGCAGAGAACCCTGAGTTTCGGAGCCAGGCCTGTCTTCTTGCCACCACAGCCGTGCCCATCGCCCTGGCCACCGAGTCGGTCGTGTCCAGCCCAGACTGGATAATCTGGGTCGCGGCAGCCTGGGCGTCCGAGACCACATCCAAAAGACCCTGGGGAAGCTCCGTGAATGAAGACGAAATATCATCCATCAGCGCATGGATGTACCTCCCCAGAATGCACGTGGCGTTGGTGGCCTTCAACGCCAAACTGCATGACGAAAATATTTTCTTGGACTGCGCATCCAGTTTCTTGGAGTCTCTGTCTCCAGGCACCGTCGGGAAGGAACCAGGCGCTGACTTTGAGGAACAGGAGGCTTGCACCACCAAGCTCTCCGGCGTAGGGTGTCTAGAGAGAAAGCCAGGGTCAGATGGTGCAGCTCGATACCTCCTGGCCACAGCCCTATGAACGGCCGAGGAAGACACTGGCTTCTTCCACACCTCCAACACCGGATCCAGCAAAGCCTCATTAAATGGCAAGAGAGGCTCAGCTGCAGCAGAGGCCGGATGCAATACCTCTGTCAGCAAATTCTGCTTTGCCTCTGCCACCGGCAAAGGCAGGTCCAAAAAGCTCGCTGCCTTCCTCACCACAGCATGAAAGGAAGCAGCCTCCTCCGTATATTCCCCTGGAGATGAAAGGTCCCACTCAGGGGAAGTGTCCAGCCCACTGGCTGTATCCAGACCATGCAGTCCGTCTCCAGAGTCCTCAATCTCTCCCTCCTCTAGGACTCGCTGGTACTCTTGCTCTTCTAAAAGACGGAGAGCACGCCTCCTCGAATGAAGTCTCTCCTCGATACGCGGAGTCGACATGGCCTCCGCCGACGTCGAAGAACGGCGCCGATCTCCAGAAGCATCTGACGCCGCGTCCGGCGCCACAGGCAGCTTCGGCGCCGAGGCAGGAGCCGGAGGACGAGGTCTTGGAGCCGATGGACCAACCGGAGTCACAGGGCAAAATCCTGACTTCGACGGAGGGGCAACCTCCGGGGCCGAAACATCCGAAGCCACCGGAGCGGCCACCGACGCCGGCACCGGCGCCGAGCCCACATTCCCAAAAGGGAGAAAGGGCATAAAGGGTGCCGGCCGAAGAGGCGCAGGATCACCCAACGAAAAGGCCAAGGGCCCCGAAGGACCAGCCGGAGCAGCTCCTGGAGCCATCTGCTGAAAGATGGTATACATCGCATTAAGAAACGCGGTACTATCGGCTCCAGGAGTGGGAAAAGCCGGATACTGGGGTGCCTGGATCGAAGGCGACCCCGACGCCGGCCTCGACGTCTGCGACGCCGGAGAAAACACAAGAGGCTGCACCACCTCAATCACTGACGCCTGACCAGGTGAAGTCGGTGACGCCGGAGAGGGCAACGGCGTCGATGGATGCGGCGTGACCGTGGGGCTGACCTCCCAAGTCCTCCGACGCCGAGCCGAAGGTGACCTCGAATGAGACTCCTTGCTGGAGTGACGTCGTGAGTCTCTACGGCGCCGGGAGTCTCGATGACGCCGGTGAGACCTTGGCGAAGAAGACTTCTTATGATGTTTCTCCTTCTTCTTTGACTTTGCCATGAATAACTTGGCCTCGCGCTCTTTGAGGGCCTTCGGATTCATGTGTTGACATGAATCGCAAGTCGAGACGTCGTGGTCGGAGCTCAAACACCATAGACAGTCGGAGTGAGGATCTGTAACTGACATCTTGCCCCCACACTCTCGACAGGGCTTGAAACCCGACTTCCTCTGAGACATTGTTACCGCAGAGAAGACTACGCAGCAGACAATACACTGTAACCACGAAGGTAACAGTAACTCCCTCGAAGATAACCGTTTCGAATGCACGGAAAAAAGGGAACTGTCATCGGCACGTCGGCGAGGACTTCTTATTGCCTGTATGACGTCAGACGGCGTCGCGTGGGCTAGAGTGACGTCCTCGTCGACGTGCAGAGACTAGTAAGAAGATTTCCGTCAAATGCTGGCGCCATGGGAGTATTCATCAGGTGAGGAATCCACAGGTAGTTGTATCCATCAGAATACTGAATTTAGGGGTGTGTTTAGGTCTGGGAGGGCAGTAGCCAATGACTACTGTCCTTGAGGGTGGCTACACCCTCTTTGTGCCTCCTCCCTGTGGAGAGGGGGGAACATCCCTAATCCTATTGGGGGAATCCTCCAAACTCAAGATGGAGGAGTTCTCAAGGCAGGGGTCACCTCAGCTCAGGACACCTTAGAGGCTGTCCTGACTGGTGGGTGACTCCTCCTTGTTTTTCTCATTATCTCCTCCACCCTTGCCGCCAAAAGTGGGGGCAGTGGCCGGAGGGGCGGGCATCTGAACTAGCTGGGATGTCCTGGGGCGCTGTAACAAAAGGGGTGAGCCAGTTCCTGCAGGGGGGGGGGTGAGAAGCACCTCCACCCAGTACAGGCTTTGTTTCTGGCCACGGAGTGACAAAGGCACTCTCCCCATGTGGCCAGCAACATGTCTGGTGTGTGGCAGGCTGGCAGAAACCGGTCAGCCTATACTAGAAGTCGGGTAGGTATTCATGGGGCATCTCTAAGATGTCCTCTGGGTGTATGTTACAATAAATTGAACACTGGCATCAGTGTGCATTTATTGTGCTGAGAAGTTTGATACCAAACTTCCCAGTTTTCAGTGCAGCCATTAAGGAACTGTGGAGTTTGTGTTTGACAAACTCCCAGACCATATACTCTTATGGCTACCCTGTACTTACAATGTCTATGGTTTTATTTAGACACTGTAGGGGCACGGAGCTCATGCACATATGCCCTCTCCTGTGGTATAGTGCACCCTGCCTTAAGGCTGTAAGGCCTGTTAGAGGGGTGCTTACCTATGCCACAGGCAGTGTGAGGTTGGCATGGCACTCTGAGGGGAGTGCCATGTCGACTTAGTCATTTTCTCCCTACCAGCACACACAAGCTGAGAGGCAGTGTGCATGTGCTGAGTGAGGGGTCCCTAGGGTGGCATAAGACATGCTGCAGCCCTTAGAGACCTTCCCTGGCATCAGGGCCCTTGGTACCAGGGGTACCAGTTACAAGGGACTTACCTGAGTGACAGGGTTGTGCCAATTGTGGAGACAAAGGTAAGGTTTAAGGAAAGAACACTGGTGCTGGGGCCTGGTTAGCAGGGTCCCAGCACACTTTCAAATCATAACTTAGCTGTTCTGGAGAGGACAAGGGGTGGGGGAATCTGGGGAGGGAGTGGGAGTGGGGAAGACCCCTATCAGTTACAGGGAAGGGATTCCCTGTCACTGACAGTGCCTACCGCAATGGTTTTCGTGGCGGTAAGGAAGCCATATTAACCATGGTGGTAGGCGGGGTCATAATCCAGCAGGCGGTACAGTGACAGCCGTTGGGCTGGAGATTGATATCTCCAGTCTGGTGGCCGTTACCGCCGTGGTGGCCGGTGTGGTACTCTGGTGGTTTGGTTTCAGCCAAACCGCCAACGTATTAATATGGTGGAAAGTACCGTCAGACTATTGGCAGTCCTTTCCACCATATTATCGCCGACCGCCAGGGTCATAATGAGGGTCTAGTGGTGATCAATTTTCTAGATGAATTGTTTGAATTAGAATCATTCCCCTCAACACTTCTTTCAGACAATGGAGTGCACTTCACGTCAGGTATGGTAGGAAGAGTTTCTAAGAGAAAGGGGTATAAAACATGAAAAGGCTGCTCTCTATCAGCCTAAGAGTAATTTGAGTAGTGGAATGCATTATAAAAGTAGTGAAGGAGTGTTTGCAGCAAGATATGAGTAGTGGGTTTGACTGGGAGTGTGAGCTGAGAAAGAAAGTTCGGGAATACTCACCTCACACTCGTTTACCAGTGTCACGCTATTTCACTTGTTCAAAGGCATACTGCCCAACAATGAGGTGATACCTGGATGGGTAAGAATGATGGTAGATGACCGAATAGGAAAGGTGGAAGGATGGAGACAGAGAGAGAAAAGGAAAAATTGATATGGAGAAAGAGTTTGTATGATGTAAGAAAGGCTGTAAATGACACTACTGTGAATGTTGGTGACTGGGTCAAAATAAAAATCACCAAGGAGAAGTGGCAACCTGCTCAAACTTTCTCAACCAATGAAGGTGATTAAATTGTTAAAAAATACGTTGAAAACGAGTGATCACAAAATATGGAATGCGAACAGAATAGCCAAATACTACCCTGTTGATACTGCTCCAAGTTACTTTAGATAAGACTCAAGTGAGTGAAAGTTCTGGACTGAGGCCACATCAAACAAGAAATGTACCTTTATGAATTAAAGACTATATTTCAACCTCCAGATTACTGCTGAGCTCATTTTATTGATAATATATGATTTCTTATTTGTTGGTTGCATATTTTGGGAGAGCAGTGATGTGGTGTTCTATAAATTAAAACTAATTAGGTTTAGAATGTTGTGGATGTTGCTAGGCTAGAATGCTGAGTTAGGGCCCAGCTCAGATGACAGTTGTGCCTCGCTTCAGCTTGTTGGGGTTTCATATGTACTTGTATCTTATATTAAACATATGTTATAATTTAAACACCATGTGGATGTCATCTATATACTACTTAACAGTGGCACAGTTGGACTACGTGATAGCCTTGCGCTGCCGCAGAAGAGATGAATGGATGCTACCCCTGTGTGCTCATGTCAATTTCTTTCTTTCTGCATCCTTCAATGCCAATCCAGAGATCCACTCCCAACTTTGTTCCTACTACCAACACCTTAATTCCACATAGAGTGCCATGGAAAGTGTCTCTACCAATATAAAAGGCATTAAATCGTACCACCACTACAGAAAGCAGATACTGGCCCCAAATCCACCCAAGGTTTGCTTTTGGTGCCTCAGTTCCGGTCACAACTAGTATGCCATGATGCACACAAAGGATCAGGGAGAGTGAGGCAAAACTCTACATAGTGGAAGAGAAGAAAAGGTCACGCTTGCACCAATGTTCCTGATCGAAGTTATGGGGCCGTTTCCCTCTCCAAATCGCAGCACCAATCCTGTGACAGACCCTAATCTTTATCAAGGCCAAATGGCACAAAAGTGCAAGAAGGCCAAGCATGATCTGCATCCTTCTTATCACTCCAAGTCAGGTGAAATGCTGCACAGTTAGCACTCCACAGGCCCATTGCCACTAGTCTTTGGACTTCGAGTCCATCCTAAATTTGTCCTGGTGCACCCTATGATCCTCTGGCCGGTATCAAAACTGCATCAGACAGTGCCCTTTAATGTGGTCACGCCGTAACTCTTGAAGGCTATGGCGGTTTTAAATGGAGTGTCTTCTGCACCCAAATGGAGAGCCTTCTGGTCCACAAAGACCCAGGGCCAATAGTTATGTTTCTGCCAGAATGTCCCTCCTAAGCTCGGCCTCCTTCTGATTTCTTCCTGGCACCAACCCTTTGCTCCACTCCAACCCAAGGGCCACACTGGTCACATTGGAGCCAACCCCAACTAAGTGGTGCCCACACTGGATCAGGTTTCAACACCTGTCTCTCATTCAGAGCCCACACCAGACCTATGTCAGACTACAGGATCACCACATTACAGCCCTCAAACTTGGAGCATGACCCCCAACTGCCCCATAAGGACAGTACTAATGGAAGCTGGATGCCTTCTTTGGCTTCAATTCTGATGCAGTTTAAGTGTTTTAGAGCACATCACACAGCAATGATGATGATGAGGAGGCTGACAATTTTATCCCCCCTCATTACTATCGTGCTAGGTTATGAGACATACAAGATGCTAGTGAGTTGGACACTTCACCCGAGAGAGATTGAGAAGCTACAGCAGGTCCATCCACAGAAGAAAACACCTCCTTTGCATGGTTGTCTGCAGGACAGCACACGTTCTTAATTTCCAGCTTTCCATGTTAGAAACTAAAGCTAATCTGTTGAAAGAAATCTTGCAGCCCAGGCCTGCCAAATTGGAGCCCTTGCTGCTTTTCAAGAAGGCTTTAACACTTCAATGTGGCTAGAAGAAACTGGTAACCTAGCTTTTTTTTTAACCAATATGTGCCGTCGGAAGGTCTGGTGGTGCAAAACTCCACGAGGAATGTGAAAACGAATCCCTTCTGCTCTGCCAAGTTGAGGGTCAAAGTGCAATGGCATATTCAGCAATAAAGTATTTTTGATATGCCAATTTAGTCTTATGGTCTACCCGCAGGCTATTGTATGCAGACTGTTTGGAGCATGGCTAGCGAGATCTTGCTTGCTGTCCTTGAGCAATTCAGGACAACCTTCCCCAAATGATTCAGGATGGAATAGATACTGCCAAATATGTAGTGAGGGCCATGCCGTGGCCCCCAGTTTTGTGCTCAGGCATCATGCTCATATGGACTACTGGATTCAGATAATTCCAAGGCATCTCTAATGAACATGGAGCCAGACTTTTGGCAAAAAATGGCAACTAGATGTAAAGCTTCAATGATTGCTATGTTACAGCTCACTCACTAGGCTTGCTTTCATCCGTCTGTCAGTTTCACCCATAGTACAGAAAGTTTAGAGGCTCTCTAGCTAGGTCTGGCCTATCAATAATAGCAGACTTCACAGACACTTCAGTATACAGCTCAGACTTTTCACAGCCCTAGTGGACGCCGTGGTGGCTGATGCCACAGACATCACCAACTAAATTAATCTTCCACTTCCTCCTCACCAGTGCCAGTGACTTCCAAGCCCCCTGATTCCCTCTTACAGGACCACATACAGCTGGCAGGATTTGATGTTTCCTACCTAGCTGGAAAACCATCACTTCAGATCGATGGGTGCTGCAAATTTTATATAAAAGGTTATGCCATTCATTTCATCAAGCCCTTGTTTCCCACCCATGTCTACTCAGGTTTTCAAAGATCATGCTATTTTCCCAAGAAGACAAGCTGCTTCTGGCCAAATAGGCAATTTAGAGGGAACTTTACTTAGAGATGGGGGAGGGGTTTTGAACTTCCCTCCTCCTGGTGCCCAAGAAAAAGAGAGGGCTCAGACTGACTTCGGTTCTTCACCCACTTCACTCCCACAGACGCGACCTTTGGTTTGTGGTGGTGTTAGAGTATTTCCAATGTGCCAACCTGCGCTTCAACCTCACTTCCATCCTCGAGTAATTGCAGAGGTAATAGCATTTGTCATAGCCCTTCATCGCTGGTTTGGAATACATGTATACTCATACCTCAATGACTAGCTCCTCAATGCAGGCTTGTCGCTCTTAGTCGGACAACAGTCACCCTTCTGTTGGCCCTGGGATTTTCCATCTCCTTACCAAAGTGTCTTTTTAGTGTATCCATCAGAAAGAGCATTACAAAAAGTAATTAACCTATTGCTTTACTCACAGCCTATGTGTCAGACCCTTTTGTAAAGTAAATAAATAAATAAAAAGGAGGTAAATATTCAGGGTTTCCTTTGAAAATCCACCCATTTGCTCTAATTGTATTCTGATTCTGTTCAATGTATTTGAAGTTGCGTTTTGTACCTTTAAAGATAGATGGTGACAGGAGATCAGAGTGGTACATTCAATGCTAACATGCTACCTGTTTCAACCACAAATATATATATTTTTAACATGCCACGATTAACATAATCACACCTGTGCACAGATTTGAGAAGAATGAGTTTAAATGCAGAACACTGTAAGCTCACTTTATAATTAAGAATAAACTGAATACAAGAAAAAGAGTATTGAAAGAACCGACCTGGACTCCGCCATGAGACATAAAGTCTGTAGCATTGGCATCCACAGCCAGCTGCAGGCAACTGCTTCCTCCCCAGGCAACAGACACTCGTGTCAGGAGCTCCTCTGCATAGTTTTCATTTTTGAAATAGCACTCTGAAAACACCCCTAAAATCAAGGAATTCAATGGTAACCTTAGTTTACCTACAAGTTTATATTAATTGAATTATTAAATTCAACAATAGCTCCACCTATGCACGAGATCCCTTAACATACAACTGTATATTCATAAAATGTTAAATGATTACACAAAGAATAAATGCAAGTAGGAAGCTAGATGTCTTTGTTTTAAAAGTAAAGTCAATTTGGAAAAAAATTTAACATTTTGCTACTTTAAACCCTCCTCACAAAGAGAAAAATGATGCAACTAGTCCCAAAGAACAAGTTACTTACCTTCGGTAACGCTTTTTCTGGGGGATAAAATAGCTAACTGTGGATTCCTCACCTTATGAATTCACCCTTGCGCCAGCATCCGATGGAAAATCTTCTTCCCAGCTCTCCATGTCGACGAGGACGTCACAATTGCATGGCTCCACAAGACTCCGTCTGACTTCACCGTGCCAATAAGAGGTCCTCATCGGCGTGCTGACGTCAGTTTCACCCATTTTTTAACGTGCCTTTGAGGCGAACAGGTGAGAAACGAGTCCACAATGACTCCAATAACTACATATATACATAAAGCCTTCATGATGCTGTAGGAAGTTGGCTCTGTATGTACTATTTCAAAGTAAGAAATAGTGTGCACAGAGTCCAAGGTTTCCCCTTAGAGGTAAGTGGCAAAAAGAGATAATTCTAATGCTCTATTTTGTGGTAGTGTGGTCGAGCAGTAGGCTTAAGCATTTGTTGTACACACACAGGCAATAAATGAGGAACACACACTTAAAGACAAATTCCAGGCCAATAGGTTTTTATATAGAAAAATATATTTAAGAACCACAGGTTCAAGATTTACAATCAATACTTGGGGCTCACCGCCAGGTGTTACAGTTCCTGCAGGGGGAGGTGAGAAGCACCTCCACCCAGTACATGCTTTGTTCCTGGCCACAGAGTGACAAAGGCACTCTCCCCATGTGGCCAGCAACATGTCTGGTGTGTGGCAGGCTGGCAAAAACTAGTCATCCCACCCTGGAATTCGGGTATGTTTTCAGGGGGCATCTCTAAGATGCCCTCTGGGTGTATTTCACAATAACATGTACACTGGCATCAGTGTGCATTTATTGTGCTGAGAAGTTTGATACCAAACTTCACAGTTTTCAGTGTAGCCATTATGGTGCTGTGGAGTTAGTGTATGACAGACTCCCAGACCATATATTCTTATGGCTACCCTGCACTTACAATGTCTAAGGTTTTGCTTAGACACTGTAGGGGCACAGTGCTCATGCACCTATGCCCTCACCTGTGGTATAGTGCACCCTGCCTTAGGGCTGTAAGGCCTGCTAGAGGGGTGACTTATCTATGCCTGAGGTAGTGTGAGGTTGGCATGGCACTCTGAGGGGAATGCCATGTCGACTTAGTCATTTTCTCCCCACCAGCACACACAAGCTGGCAAGCAGTGTGTATGTGCTGAGTGAGGGGTGCCCAGGGTGGCATAAGACATGCTGCAGCCTTTAGAGACCTTCCCTGGCATCAGGGCCCTTGGTACCAGGGGTACCAGTTACAAGGGACTTGCCTGGGTGCCAGGGTTGTGCCAACTGTGGAGAGAAAGGTACAGTTTAGGGAAAGAACACTGGTGCTGGGGCCTGGTTAGCAGGCCTCAGCACACATTCAAATCATAACTTGGCATCAGCAAAGGAAAAAAGTCAGGGGGTAACCATGCCAAGGAGGCATTTCCTTACAGATGCAACATAATCAAAACTACCATTTATATATATATATATATATATATATATATATATACATATATATATATATATACACACACACATATATATACAGAAAAAGTATCAATATATACATACATTTATACAACCCCAAATCGAAGTGCAATCAGACAGGCAACGGGGACCGAAGGTAAGTAACTTGTTCTTTTGATGGATACAAACTACCTGTGGGTTACTCACCTTATGAATAGAGTCCCAAAGCAGTACCACACTCGGAGGTGGGTGCCTGTTTGATTACACCAAGAAATCCTGTCAAACAGATCGTCCAAAATGGCCATCCCTCCGAACCTCAGAGTCCAAGCAGTAATGCTTTGCAAAGGTATGGAGGAATGCCCAAGTTGCCGCCTTGCAAATATCAACCACTGGAACCCCCTGTAGGAAAGTATCATCTTGCCTGGCATGTTACCCCCATTTTTCACTGTATATATGTTGTTTTAGTTGTATGTGTCATTGGGACCCTGCCAGACAGGGCCCCAGTGCTCATAAGTGTACCCTGAATGTGTTACCTGTGTTATTACTAACTGTCTCACTGAGGCTCTGCTATCCAGAACCTCAGTGGTTATGCTCTCTCATTTCTTTCAAATTGTCACTAACAGGCTAGTGACCAATTTCACCAATTTACATTGGCACACTGGAACACCCTTATAATTCCCTAGTATATGGTACTGAGGTACCCAGGGTATTGGGGTTCCAGGAGATCCCTATGGGCTGCAGCATTTCTTTTGCCACCCATAGGGAGCTCTGACAATTTTTACACAGGCCTGCCACTGCAGCCTGAGGGAAATAACGTCCACGTTATTTCACAGCCAATTACCACTGCACTTAAGTAACTTATAAGTCACCTATATGTCTAACCTTTACCTGGTAAAGGTTAGATGCAAAGTTACTTATTGTGTGGGCACCCTGGCACTAGCCAAGGTGCCCCCACATTGTTCAGGGCAAATTCCCCGGACTTTGTGAGTGCGGGGACACCATTACACGTGTGCACTACACATAGGTCAATACCTATGTGTAGCTTCACAATGGTAACTCCGAATATGGCCATGTAACATGTCTATGATCATGGAATTGCCCCCTCTATGCCATCCTGGCATTGTTGGCACCCATGATCCCACGGGTCTGTAGCTCAGATCTGGGTACTGCCAAACTACCTTTCCCGGGGTTTTACTGCAGCTGCTGTTGCTGCCAACCCCTCAGACAGGTTTCTGCCCTCCTGGGGTCCAGCCAGGCTTGGCCCAGGATGGCAGAACAAAGGACTTCCTCAGAGAGAGGGTGTGACACCCTCTCCCTTTGGAAAAAGGTGTCAGGGCTGGGGAGGAGTAGCCTCCCCCAGCCTCTGGAAATGCTTTCATGGGCACAGATGGTGCCCATTTCTTCATAAGCCAGTCTACACCGGTTCAGGGACCCCTCAGCCCTGCTCTGGCGCGAAACTGGACAAAGGAAAGGGGAGTGACCACTCCCCTGACCTGCACCTCCCCTGGGAGGTGCCCAGAGCTCCTCCAGTGTGCTCCAGACCTCTGCCATCTTGGAAACAGAGGTGCTGCTGGCACACTGGACTGCTCTGAGTGGCCAGGGCCAGCAGGTGACGTCAGAGACTCCTTCTGATAGGCTCCTTCAGGTGTTGCTAGCCTATCTTCTCTCCTAAGTAGCCAAACCCTCTTTTCTGGCTATGTAGGGTCTCTGCTTTGGGGATTTCCTTAGATAACGAATGCAAGAGCTCATCCGAGTTCCTCTGCATCTCTCTCTTCACCTTCTGCCAAGGAATCGACTGCTGACCGCGCTGGAAGCCTGCAAAACTGCAACAAAGTAGCGAAGACGACTACTGCAACTATGTAACGCTGATCCTGCCGCCTTCTCGACTGTTTTCCTGGTGGTGCATGCTGTGGGGGTAGTCTGCCTCCTCTCTGCACTAGAAGCTCCGAAGAAATCTCCCGTGGGTCGATGGAATCTTCCCCCTGCTACTGCAGGCACCAAAGAACTGCATCACCGGTACCCTGGGTCTCCTCTCAGCACGACGAGCGAGGTCCCTTGAATCCAGCGACTCTGTCCAAGTGACTCCCACAGTCCAGTGACTCTTCAGTCCAAGTTTGGTGGAGGTAAGTCCTTGCCTCCCCACGCCAGACTGCATTGCTGGGAACCGCGACTTTTGCAGCTACTCCGACCTCTGTGCACTTCCGGCGGAAATCCTTTGTGCACAGCCAAGCCTGGGTCCACGGCACTCTAACCTGCATTGCACAACCTCCTGAGTTGTCCTCCGGCGGCGTGGGACTCCTTTGTGCAACTTCGGGTGAGCACTGTTTCAGTCCTCTTCGTAGTGCCTGTTCCGGCACTTCTGCGGGTGCTGCCTGCTTCTGAGAGGGCTCCTTGTCTTGCTGGGTGCCCCCTCTGTCCCCTGACGCAATTGGCGACATCCTGGTCCCTCCTGGGCCACAGCAGCATCCAAAAACACTAACCGCATGACTTGTAGCTAGCAAGGCGGCTGGACTGGCTTGTAGTGAGTACCAAGGGGTACTTGCAACTTGTACCAGGCCCAGTTATCCCTTATTAGTGCATAGGGTGTCTAGCAGCTTAGGCTGATAGATAATGGTAGCTTAGCAGAGCAGCTTAGGCTGAACTAGGAGACGTGTGAAGCTACTACAGTACCACTTAGTGTCATATGCACAATATCATAAGAAAACACAATACACAGTTATACTAAAAATAAAGGTACTTTATTTTTATGACAATATGCCAAAGTATCTTAGAGTGTACCCTCAGTGAGAGGATAGGAAATATACACAAGATATATATACACAATAGCAAAAATATGCAGTATAGTCTTAGAAAACAGTGCAAACAATGTATAGTTACAATAGGATGCAATGGGAAAACATAGGGATAGGGGCAACACCAACCATATACTCCAAAAGTGGAATGCGAACCATGAATGGACCCCAAACCTATGTGACCTTGTAGAGGGTCGCTGGGACTATTAGAAAATAGTGAGAGTTAGAAAAATAACCCTCCCCAAGACCCTGAAAAGTGAGTGCAAAGTGCACTAAAGTTCCCCTAAGGACAAAGAAGTCGTGTTAGAGGAATAATGCAGGAAAGACACAAACCAGCAATGCAACAACTGTGGATTTCCAATCTAGGATACCTGTGGAACAAGGGGACCAAGTCCAAAAGTCACAAGCAAGTCGGAGATGGGCAGATGCCCAGGAAATGCCAGCTGCGGGTGCAAAGAAGCTTCTACTGGACAGAAGAAGCTGAGGTTTCTGCAGGAACGAAAAGGGCTAGAGACTTCCCCTTTGGTGGACTCCCGAGAGTCGTGCAGAAGTGTTTTCCCGCCGAAAGAACGCCAACAAGCCTTGCTAGCTGCAAATCGTGCGGTTAGCGTTTTTGGACGCTGCTGAGGCCCAGGAGGGACCAGGAGGTCGCAAATTGGACCAGCAGAGAGAGGGGACGTCGAGCAAGACAAGGAGCCCTCTCTGAAGCCGGTAGCACCCGGAGAAGTGCCAGAAACAGGCACTACGAGGATGCGTGAAACGGTGCTCGCCGAAGTTGCACAAAGGAGTCCCACGTCGCCGGAGACCAACTTAGAAAGTCGTGCAATGCAGGTTAGAGTGCCGTGGACCCAGGCTTGGCTGTGCACAAAGGATTTCCGCCGGAAGTGCACAGGGGCCGGAGTAGCTGCAAAGTCGCGGTTCCCAGCAATGCAGCCCAGCGAGGTGAGGCAAGGACTTACCTCCACCAAACTTGGACTGAAGAGTCACTGGACTGTGGTGGTCACTTGTACAGAGTTGCTGGATTCGAGGGACCTCGCTCGTCGTGCTGAGAGGAGACCCAAGGGACCGGTAATGCAGCTTTTTGGTGCCTGCGGTTGCAGGGGGAAGATTCCGTCGACCCACGGGAGATTTCTTCGGAGCTTCTGGTGCAGAGAGGAGGCAGACTACCCCCACAGCATGCACAAGCAGGAAAACAGTCGAGAAGGCGGCAGGATCAGCGTTACAGAGTTGCAGTAGTCGTCTTTGCTACTATGTTGCAGGTTTGCAGGCTTCCAGCGCGGTCAGCAGTCGATTCCTTATCAGAAGGTGAAGAGAGAGATGCAGAGGAACTCGGATGAGCTCTTGCATTCGTTATCTAAAGTTTCCCCAGAGACAGAGACCCTAAATAGCCAGAAAAGAGGGTTTGGCTACTTAGGAGAGAGGATAGGCTACTAACACCTGAAGGAGCCTATCAGAAGGAGTCTCTGACGTCACCTGGTGGCACTGGCCACTCAGAGCAGTCCAGTGTGCCAGCAGCACCTCTGTTTCCAAGATGGCAGAGGTCTGGAGCACACTGGAGGAGCTCTGGACACCTCCCAGGGGAGGTGCAGGTCAGGGGAGTGGTCACTCCCCTTTCCTTTGTCCAGTTTCGCGCCAGAGCAGGGCTAAGGGGTCCCCTGAACCGGTGTAGACTGGCTTATGCAGAATTGGGCACCTCTGTGCCCAACAAAGCATTTCCAGAGGCTGGGGGAGGCTACTCCTCCCCTGCCTTCACACCATTTTCCAAAGGGAGAGGGTGTCACACCCTCTCTCAGAGGAAGTTCTTTGTTCTGCCATCCTGGGCCAGGCCTGGCTGGACCCCAGGAGGGCAGCTGCCTGTCTGAGGGGTTGGCAGCAGCAGCAGCTGCAGTGAAACCCCAGGAAGGGCAGTTTGGCAGTACCAGGGTCTGTGCTACAGACCACTGGGATCATGGGATTGTGCCAACTATGCCAGGATGGCATAGAGGGGGCAATTCCATGATCATAGACATGTTACATGGCCATATTCGGAGTTACCATTGTGAAGCTACATATAGGTAGTGACCTATATGTAGTGAACGCGTGTAATGGTGTCCCCGCACTCACAAAGTTCAGGGAATTGGCTCTGAACAATGTGGGGGCACCTTGGCTAGTGCCAGGGTGCCCACACACTAAGTAACTTTGCACCTAACCTTTACCAGGTAAAGGTTAGACATATAGGTGACTTATAAGTTACTTAAGTGCAGTGTAAAATGGCTGTGAAATAACGTGGACGTTATTTCACTCAGGCTGCAGTGGCAGGCCTGTGTAAGAATTGTCAGAGCTCCCTATGGGTGGCAAAAGAAATGCTGCAGCCCATAGGGATCTCCTGGAACCCCAATACCCTGGGTACCTCAGTACCATATACTAGGGAATTATAAGGGTGTTCCAGTAAGCCAATGTAAATTGGTAAAATTGGTCACTAGCCTGTTAGTGACAATTTTAAAGAAATGAGAGAGCATAACCACTGAGGTTCTGGTTAGCAGAGCCTCAGTGAGACAGTTAGGCACTACACAGGGAACACACACATATAGGCCACAACCTTATGAGCACTGGGGTCCTGACTAGCAGGGTCCCAGTGACACATAACAAACATACTGAAAACATAGGGTTTTCACTATGAGCACTGGGCCCTGGCTAGCAGGTTCCCAGTGAGACAGTGAAAACACCCTGACATACACTCACAAACAGGCCAAAAGTGGGGGTAACAAGGCTAGAAAGAGGCTACTTTCTCACACAAGGCTTGTTGGCGGTCTTTCTTCAGGAAAACACTTCTGCACGACTCTCCACGGCGTGGGGGATCCATCCTCCAAAGGGGAAGTCTCTAGCCCTTGTCGTTCCTGCAGAATCCTCAGCTTCTACTGTCCAGTAGCAGCTTCTTTGCACCCACAGCTGGCATTTCCTGGGCATCTGCCCATCTCCGACTTGCTTGTGACTTTTGGTCTTGGTCCCCTTGTTCCACAGGTACCCTCGACTGGAAATCCATTGTTGTTGCATTGCTGGTTTGTGTCTTTCCTGCAGAATTCCCCTATCACGACTTCTGTGCTCTTTGGGGAACTTTAGTGCACTTTGCACTCACTTTTCAGGGTCTTGGGGTGGGCTATTTTTCTAACCGTAACTGTTTTCTTACAGTCCCAGCGACCCTCTACAAGGTCACATACGTTTGGGGTCCATTCGTGGTTCGCATTCCACTTTTGGAGTATATGGTTTGTGTTGCCCCTATCCCTATGTGTCCACATTGCATCCTATTGTAACTATACATCGTTTGCACTGTTTTCTAATACTATACTGCATATTTTTGGTATTGTGTACATATATCTTGTGTATATTTGCTATCCTCATACTGAGGGTACTCACTGAGATACTTTTGGCATGTTGTCATAAAAATAAAGTACCTTTATTTTTAGTATATCTGTGTATTGTGTTTTCTTATGATATTGTGCATATGACACTAGTGGTACTGTAGGAGCTTCACTCGTCTCCTAGTTCAGCCTAAGCTGCTCTGCTAAGCTACCATTATCTATCAGCCTAAGCTGCTAGACACCCTATACACTAATAAGGGATACCTGGGCCTGGTGCAAGGTGTAAGTACCCCTTGGTACTCACTACAAGCCAGTCCAGCCTCCTACATTGGTTGTGCAGTGGTGGGATAAGTGCTTTGTAACTACTTTTGTCATTGTACTTTTCATAAGAGAAAAATATACAAAACAAGTTCAGTGTATGTACACCTAACCAAAAAGTTTTGCATTTCCTCTTTTCACTTCTTTTCTAAGTGCTGAAAAGTACCTCTAAACTTTCTAAAAGTTCTTAAAAAGTTTTAAAAGTTTTTTTTCTGTTCTTTAAAAAGTTCTAAAAACTTTTTCTCACTTTTTCTGTCACTTAAACACTTTCTAAAAATGTCTGGCACAGGCCAAACTGTTGATCTGTCCAAACTTGCTTATGATCACCTTAGCTGGAAAGGAGCAAGGAGTCTCTGCATAGAAAGAGGTTTAAGTGTAGGGAAGAACTGTTGGTTAACATGCTTGTAGAACAGGATAAGGCCAGAGGTGCCCCTTCTGTTGAAAAAGTAGCTAATGGTTCACAATCTGACCCTGGGACACCCCTAGAAAAAGATTCAGGAAAGAAACTTCCTAGCCTACCCATTACCAGACAACCTAGCATAGCTGGTACTGATGTAGTCACACCATACTGATAGTGTTGTCTCAAATCATAGCAAGAGTATTCCTTCACATCATAGTAGAAGTGATGTTTCTGTTAACCAAGCTGTTAGGATGCCTTCTGTTAGGGACAGGTCCCCTTCTGTTCATTCTCACCATACTTCTGTTTCAAGGCATGTCCCACCCACCCACCATGATGACAGAGTGTTAGAAAGGGAGCTCAATAGATTGAGAGTGGAACAAACCAGACTGAAGCTCAAGAAGCAACAGCTGGATTTGGATAGACAGTCCTTAGAAGTGGAAAGAGAAAGACAGAAATTGGGTTTAGAAACCCATGGTGGCAGCAGCAGTATTCCCCATAGTCATCCTGCAAAAGAGCATGATTCTAGGAATCTGCACAAGATAGTTCCCCCTTATAAGGAGGGGGATGACATTAACAAGTGGTTTGCTGCACTTGAGAGGGCCTGTGTTGTACAGGATGTCCCTCAAAGGCAGTGGGCTGCTATCCTATAGATATCATTTAGTGGAAAGGGTAGGGATAGACTCCTTACTGTGAAAGAAAGTGAAGCCAATGATTTCAAAGTTCTTAAGAATGCACTCCTAGATGGTTATGGCTTAACCACTGAACAGTACAGGATGAAGTTCAGAGAAACCAAAAAGGAGTCTTCACAAGACTGGGTAGACTTTGTTGACCATTCAGTGAAGGCCTTGGAGGGGTGGTTACATGGCAGTAAAGTTGCTGATTATGAAAGCCCGTATAACTTAATCCTGAGAGAGCATATACTTAATAACTGTGTGTCTGATTTGTTGCACCAGTACCTGGTGGACTCTGATCTGACCTCTCCCCAAGAATTGGGAAAGAAGGCAGACAAATGGGTCAGAACAAGGGTGAACAGAAAAGTTCATGCAGGGGGTGACAAAGATGGCAACAAGAAGAAGGATGGTAAGTTTTCTGACAAGGGTGGGGACAAATCTAAAAATGAGTCTTCATCAGGCCCACAAAAACACTCTGGTGGGGGTGGTGGGTCCAAATCCTCTTCAAATCAAAACAAAGAAAAGAAACCATGGTGCTATTTATGTAAAATAAAAGGTAATTGGACAACAGATCCCAGTTGTCCAAAGAAAAGCACCAAGCCTCCTACCACTACAACCCCTGCTGCTACACCTAGTGCCCCTAGTAATAGCAGTGGTGGTGGGAGCAAACCTACTAATAGCCAATCCAAGGGAGTAGCTGGGCTCAATTTTGGTAATTTAGTTGGGGTTGGTCTTGTTAGGGAGACCACAGAGGCTGTGTTAGTCTCTGAGGGGGCTATTGATTTAGCCACCTTAGTTGCTTGTCCCCTTAACATGGATAAGTACAAGCAACTACCCCTAATAAATGGTGTTGAGGTTCAGGCCTACAGGGACACAGGTGCCAGTGTAACAATGGTAATAGAGGAACTGGTCCACCCTGAACAACACCTACTTGGTCACCAGTACCAAGTAACCGATGCTCACAACAACACACTTAGCCACCCCATGGCTGTTGTAAATCTCAACGGGGGGGGGGTTACTGGTCCAAAGAAAGTTGTGGTTGCCTCAGATTTACCTGTAGACTGTCTACTAGGGAATGATTTAGAGACATCAGCTTGGTCAGATGTGGAGTTGGAGGCCCATGCAGCAATGCTGGGCATCCCAGGGCATATTTTTGCTTTAACCAGGGCTCAGGCCAAAAAGGACAGGGTGACTTGGATCCTGGAAGAATGGACCAAGTGCTCCCTAAAGCTAGGGCTAGTAGAAGTAAAGCACTACCTACTATCCCTCCCTCTACAGTGGATTCTCCTTCTGAGGAAGAAGAATTTCCACCCTGTGCAGAACCTACACCGGAGAAGCTGGAAGCAGACACTGCTGAGCTTTTGGGTGAAGGGGGGCCTGCCAGGGAGGAGCTGAGTGTGGCACAGCATACCTGTCCCACACTAGAGGGTCTAAGACAGCAAGCTGTCAATCAAGCAAATGGGGATGTCAGTGACTCTCACAGAGTTTACTGGGAGGACAATCTTCTGTACACTGAAGCAAGGGATCCAAAACCTGGAACTGCCAGGAGATTGGTGATTCCTCAGGAGTACAGAAAGTTCCTCCTAACTCTAGCCCACGACATTCCCTTAGCTTGACATTTGGGGCAAATGAAAACTTGGGACAGGCTTGTTCCCTTGTTTCATTGGCCTAGAATGTCTGAGGACACAAAGGAATTTTGTAAGTCCTGTGAAACCTGTCAAGCCAGTGGCAAGACAGGTGGCACTCCAAAGGCACCCCTTATCCCACTGCCTGTGGTTGGGGTTCCCTTTGAAAGGGTAGGGGTTGACATAGTTGGCCCCCTTGACCCTCCTACTGCTTCAGGCAATAGGTTTATCTTGGTGGTAGTGGACCATGCCACCAGATATCCTGAAGCAATTCCTCTAAGGACCACTACAGCTCCTGCAGTGGCAAAGGCCCTCCTGGGAATCTTTTCCAGGGTGGGCTTCCCAAAAGAGGTGGTATCAGACAGAGGAAGCAATTTCATGTCTGCTTACTTAAAGGCCATGTGGAAGGAGTGTGGTGTTACATACAAGTTCACCACACCCTATCATCCACAAACAAATGGACTGGTGGAGAGATTTAACAAAACTCTCAAAGGCATGATTATGGGACTCCCTGAAAAACTCCGCAGGAGATGGGATATCCTTTTACCATGCCTCCTTTTTGCTTACAGGGAGGTACCCCAGAAAGGAGTGGGCTTCAGCCCCTTTGAACTCCTATTTGGTCACCCTGTGAGAGGTCCTCTAACACTTGTTAAGGAGGGTTGGGAACAACCTTTAAGAGCTCCAAAACCAGACATAGTGGACTATGTACTTGGCCTCAGATCAAGGATGGCTGAGTACATGAAAAAGGCCAGTAAAAACCTTCAGGCCAGCCAAGAGCTCCAAAAGCAATGGCATGACCAGAAGGCTGTTTTGGTTCAGTACCAACCAGGGCAGAAAGTGTGGGTCTTGGAGCCTGTGGCCCCAAGAGCACTCCAAGATAAATGGAGTGGACCCCACATAATTGTTGAGAAAAAGGGTGAAGTCACCTACTTAGTTGACTTAGGCACTGCTAGGAGTCCCCTTAGGGTGCTCCATGTCAATCGCCTGAAACCCTACTATGACAGGGCTGATCTCACCCTGCTCATGGCAACTGATGAGGGACAGGAAGAAGAGAGTGACCCTCTCCCTGATCTCTTCTCTTCCACAGAACAAGATGCTCTAGTGGAAGGTGTAGTTTTGGCAGATTGTCTTACTGCTGAGCAGAAAGACCACTGCATAAATCTCCTGGGTCAGTTTTCTGAACTCTTCTCTACTGTGCCAGGTACCACTTCTTGGTGTGAGCACACTATAGATACTGGAGACAGCTTGCCTGTCAAAAGTAAGATCTATAGGCAGCCTGACCATGTCAGAGACTGCATAAAGCAAGAGGTGCAGAAAATGCTTGAACTAGGAGTGGTTGAGCACTCTGAAAGTCCATGGGCTTCTCCTGTGGTACTTGTACCAAAACCTCTTTCCAAAGATGGAATTGCGGTTTTGTGTTGACTACAGAGGTCTCAACCAGGTAACCAAAACTGATGCTCACCCTATACCCAGGGCAGATGATCTCATAGATACACTGGCATCTGCCAAGTATCTAAGCACTTTTGACTTGACTGCAGGGTATTGGCAGATCAAATTATCAGAAGATGCAAAAGCAAAAACTGCATTTTCAAACATTGGAGGCCATTACCAATTCACAGTAATGCCTTTTGGATTGAAAAATGCACAGGCCACTTTTCAGAGGTTGGTGAACACAGTCCTGCAAGGGCTGGGAGCTTTTAGTGCAGCATATCTGGATGATATAGCTGTCTTTAGCTCCAGCTGGGATGATCACCTAGTCCACCTATGGAAAGTTTTGGAGGCACTGCAAAAGGCAGGCCTCACTATCAAGGCTTCAAAGTGCCAGATAGGGCAGGGAAAGGTGGTTTATCTGGGACACCTTGTTGGTGGGGAACAGATTGCACCACTTCAGGGGAAAATCCAAACTATTATAGATTGGGTTCCCCCTACTACTCAGACTCAGGTGAGAGCCTTTTTAGGCCTCACTGGGTACTATAGGAGGTTCATAAAGAACTATGGCTCCATTGCAGCCCCTCTTAATGACCTCACTTCAAAGAAAATGCCTAAGAAGGTATTGTGGACAGCTAGCTGTCAGAAAGCTTTTGAGGAGCTGAAGCAGGCCATGTGCTCTGCACCTGTCCTGAAAAGCCCCTGTTACTCCAAGAAATTAATTGTCCAAACTGATGCATCTGAATTAGGGCTAGGGGCAGTCTTATCACAACTAAAATTCTGAGGGCCAGGATCAACCTGTTGCTTTTATCAGCAGCAGGTTGACCCCTAGAGAAAAGCGTTGGTCTGCCATAGAGAGGGAGGCCTTTGCTGTGGTCTGGGCACTGAAGAAGTTGAGGCCATACCTGTTTGGCACTCACTTCATTGTTCAGACAGACCACAAACCTCTACTTTGGCTAAAACAAATGAAAGGTGAAAATCCTAAATTGTTGAGGTGGTGCATATCCCTACAGGGAATGGACTATACAGTGGAACATAGACCTGGGAGTACCCACTCCAATGCAGATGGACTCTCCAGATATTTCCACTTAGACAATGAAGACCCATCAGGTAACGACTAGTCTTATTGTCCTTCGTTTGAGGGGGGGTTGTGTAGGAAAGTACCATCTTGCCTGGCATGTTACCCCCATTTTTCACTGCATATATGTTATTTTAGTTGTATGTGTCACTGGGACCCTGCCAGACAGGGCCCCAGTGCTCATAAGTGTGCCCTGAATGTGTTACCTGTGTTATGACTAACTGTCTCACTGAGGCTCTGCTATCCAGAACCTCAGTGGTTATGCTCTCTCATTTCTTTCAAATTGTCACTAACAGGCTAGTGACCAATTTCACCAATTTACATTGGCACACTGGAACACCCTTATAATTCCCTAGTATATGGTACTGAGGTACCCAGGGTATTGGGGTTCCAGGAGATCCCTATGGGCTGCAGCATTTCTTTTGCCACCCATAGGGAGCTCTGACAATTCTTACACAGGCCTGCCACTGCAGCCTGAGTGAAATAACGTCCACGTTATTTCACAGCCAATTACCACTGCACTTAAGTAACTTATAAGTCACCTATATGTCTAACCTTTACCTAGTAAAGGTTAGGTGCAAAGTTACTTAGTGTGTGGGCACCCTGGCACTATCCAAGGTGCCCCCACATAGTTCAGGGCAAATTCCCCGGACTTTGTGAGTGCGGGGACACCATTACACGCGTGCACTACACATAGGTCAATACCTATCTGTAGCTTCACAATGGTAACTCCGAATATGGCCATGTAACATGTCTATGATCATGGAATTGCCCCCTCTATGCCATCCTGGCATTGTTGGCACAATCCCATGCTCCCATGGGTCTGTAGCTCAGACCTCGGTACTGCCAAACTACCTTTCCCGGGGTTTCACTGCAGCTGCTGCTGCTGCCAACCCCTCAGACAGGTTTCTGCCCTCCTGGGGTCCAGCCAGGCTTAGCCCAACATGGCAGAACAAAGGACTTCCTCAGAGAGAGGGTGTTACACCCTCTCCCTTTGGAAAAAGGTGTCAGGGCTGGGGAGGAGTAGCCTCCCCCAGCCTCTGGAGATGCTTTCATGGGCACAGATGGTGCCCATTTCTGCATAAGCCAGTCTACACCGGTTCAGGGACCCCCGAGCCCTGCTGTGGCGCGAAACTGGACAAAGGAAAGGGGAGTGACCACTCCCCTGACCTGCACCTCCCCTGGGAGGTGCCCAGAGCTCCTCCAGTGTGCTCCAGACCTCTGCCATCTTGGAAACAGAGGTGCTGCTGGCACACTGGACTGCTCTGAGTGGCCAGGGCCAGCAGGTGACGTCAGAGACTCCTTCTGATAGGCTCCTTCAGGTGTTGCTAGCCTATCTTCTCTCCTAAGTAGCCAAACCCTCTTTTCTGGCTATGTAGGGTCTCTGCTTTGGGGATTTCCTTAGATAACGAATGCAAGAGCTCATCCGAGTTCCTCTGCATCTCTCTCTTCATCTTCTGCCAAGGAATCGACTGCTGACCGCGCTGGAAGCCTGCAAAACTGCAACAAAGTAGCAAAGACGACTACTGCAACTATGTAACGCTGATCCTGCCGCCTTCTCGACTGTTTTCCTGGTGGTGCATGCTGTGGGGGTAGTCTGCCTCCTCTCTGCACTAGAAGCTCCGAAGAAATCTCCTGTGGGTCGACGGAATCTTCCCCCTGCTACCGCAGGCATCAAAGAACTGCATCACTGGTACCCTGGGTCTCCTCTCAGCACGACGAGCGAGGTCCCTTGAATCCAGCAACTCTGTCCAAGTGACTCCCACAGTCCAGTGACTCTTCAGTCCAAGTTTGGTGGAGTTAAGTCCTTGCCTCCCCACGCCAGAATGCATTGCTGGGAACCGCGACTTTTGCAGCTACTCCGGCCTCTGTGCACTTCCGGCCGAAATCCTTTGTGCACAGCCAAGCCTGGGTCCACGGCACTCTAACCTGCATTGCACGACCTCCTGAGTTGTCCTCCGGCGGCGTGGGACTCCTTTGTGCAACTTCGGGTGAGCACCGTTGCACTCCTCTTCGTAGTGCCTGTTCCGGCACTTCTGCGGGTGCTGCCTGCTTCTGAGAGGGCTCCTTGTCTTGCTGGGTGCCCCTTCTGTCCCCTGACGCAATTGGCGACATCCTGGTCCCTCCTGGGCCACAGCAGCATCCAAAAACACTAACCGCACGACTTGCAGCTAGCAATGCTTGTTGGCGGTCTTTCTTCAGGTAAACACTTCTGCACGACTCTCCACGGCGTGGGGGATCCATCCTCCAAAGGGGAAGTCTCCAGCCCTTGTCGTTCCTGCAGAATCCTCAGCTTCTACTGTCCAGTAGCAGCTTCTTTGCACCCACAGCTGGCATTTCCTGGGCATCTGCCCATCTCCGACTTGCTTGTGACTTTTGGACTTGGTCCCCTTGTTCCACAGGTACCCTCGACTGGAAATCCATCGTTGTTGCATTGCTGGTTTGTGTCTTTCCTGCAGAATTCCCCTATCACGACTTCTGTGCTCTTTGGGGAACTTTAGTGCACTTTGCACTCACTTTTCAGGGTCTTGGGGTGGGCTATTTTTCTAACCCTAACTGTTTTCTTACAGTCCCAGCGACCCTCTACAAGGTCACATAGGTTTGGGGTCCATTCGTGGTTCGCATTCCACTTTTGGAGTATATGGTTTGTGTTGCCCCTATCCCTATGTGTCCCCATTGCATCCTATTGTAACTATACATCGTTTGCACTGTTTTCTAAGACTATACTGCATATTTTTGGTATTGTGTACATATATCTTGTGTATATTTGCTATCCTCATACTGAGGGTACTCACTGAGATACTTTTGGCATATTGTCATAAAAATAAAGTACCTTTATTTTTAGTATATATGTGTATTGTGTTTTCTTATGATATTGTGCATATGACACTAGTGGTACTGTAGGAGCTTCACTCGTCTCCTAGTTCAGCCTAAGCTGCTCTGCTAAGCTACCATTATCTATCAACCTAAGCTGCTAGACACCCTATACACTAATAAGGGATACCTGGGCCGGGTTCAAGGTGTAAGTACCCCTTGCTACTCACTAGAAGCCAGTCCAGCCTCCTACACCCCCCTTGCCAGGGCCGAAGTAGCACACTTAGCCCTAGTGGATTGGGCTCTGATACCTTCAGGGGAACCTTTTTCACCAACGAGTAGCAGATCTTGATACAAAGGATAACCCACGTGGAGATAGTTGTTTTATGGACTTCTCTGCCCTTCCTCTGTCCAACGTACCCCATGAACAGCTGATCTTCCAGGCAAAAGTCCTTCGTCCTTTCAATGTAGAAACCAAGAGCCCTTTTAGGGTCCAACCGGTGAAGCCTTTCTTCCTTCTTTGAGGGATGAGGAGGAGGGTAGAAAGAAGCAAGGGTAATAGTCTGCCCTATATGAAACGGAGTGACAACTTTTGTCAGGAAAGCCATCCTGGTTTTCAACACAACTTTATCTGGGAAAAACAAGGTAAAGTGGGGTTTTACAGAAAGAGCTTGGAACTCACTAACCCACCTGTCAGAGGTTTTGGCAACAAGAAAAACTGTCTTAAGCACTAAAAACCTTAATGGGCAACAGTGCATGGGCTCTGGCCCCATTAAAAAGGTTCAAACAAGATTTAGGTCCCACTGAGGCACATGAAAAGGAGTGGGAGGAAACTTATTAAGTAAACCCTTAAGAAACTTAACTACAAATAGGTGATTTAAATAATGAGGGCTGATCCAGGAGGCAAAGAAAGGCTGACAGAGCAGCTAAATGTCCCTTAACCGTAGCCACTGCACAGCCCTTCTTTGCTAAGTCCAAAGCAAATAATAAAATATCAGAAAGGTGGGCCTTCAAAGGGTCAATTTGCTTTTCTCCACACCAAGCCACGAATTTTGCCCTCCGACCGGCATAAATGGTCTTAGTGGAGTGTCGCCTGGCCAATAAAATAACATCTGGTGGGAGAGAAAAGGAACTCAGGTTGCCCTGTTCAATCTCCAGGCATGAAGGTGCAGGCTCTGGAGGTGGGGGTATAGAACCGGCCCCTGCGACTGCGAGAGGAGGTCTGCCCTGAGAGGGGGACGGAGCGGAGGGCACAGCGAAAGTTGAAGAAGGTCCGTGTACCACACCCTTCTTTGCCAATCCATCGCTATTAAAATAACCTGAGCCCGATCTTGGTGAATCTTCTTCAGCACCCGACGAATCAAGGGTATGGGGGGAAATGCGTAAAGCAACTGGTTGCACCAAGAGATCTGAAACGCATCCCACAAAGCTCCTTGCACCGGATACTGGAGGCTGCAGAATGATGGGCAGTGCGCGTTCTCCCGAGTAGCAAACAGCTCCATCACCGGCGTACCCCACATCCGTAAAATGTGCAGGACCGGATCCGGATGGAGACGCCACTCGTGATCGGCCGAAAGGAGCCGACTGAGAGAGTCTGCACGCACGTAGAGCACCCCTGCCAGATGATTTGCTATCAAGCAAATCCGATGATCCTGAAGCCAGGGCCAGAGACGCAGAGCTTCTCTGCAGAGAAGATACGACCCTACTCCTCCCTGCTTGTTTATATACCACATCGCAGTAGTGTTGTCCGTCAGGACCTGAAATGACTGATCGCAAAGGGATGGGAGGAAGGCCTTGAGAGCCAAGCGTATCGCCCGCAATTCCAACAGATTGATATGAAAAGTCTGTTCCACTGGAGACCAACGACCTTTGATCGCCAGGTCCCCTAGATGAGCTCCCCACCCTAGAGTGGAAGCATCTGGTAGACCGTGGCCACCGGCAGTGGCAGTGAAAACGGCCTTCCTTGCAAAAGGTTGCCATCCACAGCCCACCATCGTAGATCTGCTACAGCGTCTCTGGAGATCGTTATGGACTCCTCGAGATCCCCTTTGTGTTGAAACCACTGCCTGCGGAGGCACCATTGGAGAGCCCTCATGTGTCAACGTGCATGAGTGACCAACAGAATGCAAGAAGCGAATAGACCGAGCAGGCGTAAGACCTTGAGGACTGGAACAACCACTCCATTTTGAAACATTGGAATCAACGCCTGAATCTTGTGGAGCTGCTGAGGCGGGGGTAGACCTGATTCAATGTTGTGTCCAGCACTGTCCCTATGAACAGGAGGCGTTGAGAAGGCTCCAGGTGAGATTTGGGTACATTGATCGAAAAACCCAGCCTGAACAACAACTGAGTTGGCATCCGCAAGTGACGCAACACAAGCTCTGGAGACTTGGCTTTGATCAACCAATCGTCCAGGTAAGGGAATACCAATATCCCTTCCCTTCTGAGAATTGCTGCCACCACTGCCATCACCTTTGTGAAGACTTGAGGTGCGGAAGTAAGACCAAACGGGAGGATCGCAAACTGGTAGTGTTGCGACCCCACCACAAACCGGAGATACTTCCTGTGCGACTTGAGTATAGGGATATGAAAGTACGCATCCTGCAAGTCGACAGACACCATCCAATCCTTTGTTCAATGCCAGAAGTACCTGCGCAAGAGTCAGCATATTGAATTTCTCCTGTTTGAGGAACCGATTCCAAATCCTCAGGTCTAGGATTGGTCTCAAACAACTGTCCTTCTTGGGGATCAGGAAATATCTTGAATAACAACCCTGGGCCCTTTCCTGCTCTGGAAACAACTCCACTGTACCTTTTGATAACAGGGTCTGAACTTCCTGTTGCAACAACAGGACATGGTCTTCTGAACAAAACGAGGGACTGCGAGGGGTGGGAGAAGGAAACTCCTGAAAAGGGAGAGCATATCCTTTTCTCACAATGTTTAGCACCCATGAGTCTGATGTAACTAACTCCCACTCGTAGAGAAAAAGACGTAATCTTCCCCCTACAGGAGAAGTATGGTCAACAAAGGGGAGAAAACTAGGGCTTCTTCCCTTGCTGTTGTCCTCCAGAGGAAGAGGATGACTTAGGGTGCTGCTGGGTGGCCCCTCTCGTTCTAACCCTCCCCTGCCCTCTAAAGGACCAATATGGGAGGCTTGTAGGCTGCTGGACTGAGGACCGGGGTCTCCCTCGATAAACTGGCCCACGTCCAAACCACCTGAACCTACAAAAGGACCTAAAAGGGGTAGCAGAGGAGGCTTGCAATCCTAAAGTCTTCGTCGTGGCCGGCTGTCTTTAAAGCGCTCTAGGGCCGAGTCTGCTTTATCTCCAAACAGTTTTTCCCCAAAAAATGGCAAATCCAAAAAGGTGGTCTGTACATCTGAAGAAAATCCAGAGGACCTTAACCAAGCGTGCCTCCTGGTAGCAATAGATGTATCCATTGCCCTGGCTACCGAGTCCGTAGAGTCCAGGCCAGACTGAATTATCTGCTTCGCCGCAGCCTGCGCATCAGACAGGATTTCCCCAAAAGGCCTCTGTATTTCTTGAAGCAGATCAGGAACTATGGCTTTCGCAGAGTCCATGAGGGCGTGGACATACCTACCCAGCACACTGGTAGCGTTTGCAGCCTTCAGAGCCATGCTGCAAGAAGAAAAAGTCTTCTTGGCGGATTGCTCCAGCCGCTTGGATTCCCTGTCAGATGGAATCACAGGGAAAGAACCAGGAGCAGACCTTGTAGAGAACGAGGCCTGGACCACCAAACTGTCTGGGGTAGGATGTCGCGATAAAAACCCCGGATCGCCAGGCGCCACTCTATATCTTCTTGCCACAGCTCTATTCACCGCAGGAGATGAAACCGGCTTCCTCCACAGTTCTAAAATGGGTTCCATAACAGCCTCATTGAAAGGCAGCAAAGGGTCTGCAGAAGCCGAAGAGGGATGCAGCACTGCCGTTAATATGTTCGTTTTAACTTCTGCAGCAGGCAATGGAAGTTCTAAAAAGTCCGCTGCCTTCCTGATTACCGTGTGAAACGAAGCTGCCTCCTCTGTAAATTCCCCCGGTGAAGACAAGTCCCATTCCTGCGAAGTATCCAGCCCACTGGCCGACTCCAAGCCCTGATACTCTCCCAAGGGCTTGAAAATCTCTCTTTCCTCCAACTGCCTCTGATATTCCTCCTCTTCCAAGAGACGCAAGGCCTTCCTGCGTGACCTCAAATGAGCCTCCAACCTCAGCGTCGACATGGAATTTGCTGACGTCGAAGACACCGGCTTCAACAGCTGACGGGGCACCGGAGAGGAGGGTTGACTCCGCTGGAATCCATCACCAGGGTCCGGCGCCGGCACAAATCCTAATGGCGCCGAAGATGCATGTGACTCCACCATCGGCGCCAGCAGACCGTGTGATGATATTGGCTCCATAGATGTAGTTGGCGACGTCATGGGATTCACAGGACCTCGAGGCGATGTCATCCGCGCCGGTCCGGAACCCTCAGCCGGATAGAACGGCATAAACGGCGCCACCTTTTACGGAGCCGGGGATCCCAAAGAAAATGCCAATTGACCCATGGGACCAGCCGGTGCATCAGCAGGGGACATGGCGTTGAACATAGTAAACATGGCATTCAAAAACGCTGCCAGATTCGCTCCCAGAGCCGGGAAGGCAGGATACCCCTGGTCTTGTTGCACCTGTACTTACTGACTCCTGAGCAGCAGGTGAAAACAAGGACTGTCCTGAGGTGCCACAACCTAAAAGACAGATGGCGCCGGAGAAGCCTCAGGACTCTGGGGTTGCTGAGTCACCGTCGGACTCACCTCCCACGTCGCACGGCGCACACGAGACGGAGACCTTGATCTTGATCGGCTCATAGACGAACGGCGCTGAGAGTCATGACGGCGCCGTTTCTTATGCTTCTTCAGAGAAGCGTGTGAAAGAAGAGGATCTTCTATGGCTCCTATGACCCTTCTTCACTTTTACCAAATAGAGTTTGGCCTCCCTTTCCTTTAAAGCCTTAGGATTCATGCTCTGGAAAGACGCACACTCCTCAACGTCATGCTCAGAGCTAAGGCACTAAAGTCAATCGTCATGAGGGTCAGTGACAAACATGCGACCGCCACACTCCTGCAAGGCTTGAAACCGGACTTTCTCGGGGGAGACACTGTAACTACAAAGAGCAACAAGAGGAAACCTCCTACAGAAGCGAGAGCTAGGAGAAAACCGGTAGCGTTGAGGGCAAGGAAAAAAGGGAACTGATGTCAGCAGGCCGACGAAGACCTCTTATTGGCACGGTGACGTCAGACGGAGTTGTGTGGAGCCATGCAATTGTGACGTCCTCGTCGACGTGCAGAGCTGGGAAGAAGATTTTCCAACGGATGCTGGCGCACGGGTGAACTCATAAGGTGAAGAATCCACAGGTAGTTTATTTTAGGCACTTATCCTTCAAAAGGCACACTAACGCAGAAGGCAATTCTGAGTTAGTTAGGATAGTCCAGTTTCACCAGAAAAACAGAACAAGACCAACCTGTCCTGTTTCTAGCCTCATTCCTAGTTTACTGGAATGAGGATGGGTTGCTTATGATATTAAGGAAGACATCCATAAGGGAGAAGTAATCTTTCAAGTAAGCACCTTTCGTTCTCTGTCCTGGCATTGTCTTTGATATTCAAAAACATGGGAATGGAATGGTATGCTCATCCTTCAACAACAAAGGTGAGAAAACCAGGGGAAAACGTTGAAAATAAAGCAGATTCATTTATGCCCAAAAGTTGTGCAGAAGGGCCTGAACCAAAATTGACTGTATTTATGCATCAGATTCAATGCAAAATGCTGATCTTCAAGTGGCCATAGTGCAAATGTCGGGGATTGTGAGTTTCCTCATAAACTATCCAGCAGAGGAATCTATGTGCTAAAGAATGGTCCATTAATAGTTTGATTACACAAAATGTTACCACAAACTATCCACTTAGCCAATGATTACTTAAAATATGATAAAGCAGTGCAGATTCAGCTCTTATTTACAAATGTTTGTTTTGATCTGGGCATTTCTCTAATCTTATTCTCACATCTAAGTTCTCAAGCAACCTCTCTGCCTGGGATGTTAGTTTTGAGAAGAAGAACAAGAGGGTCTAACTAATATGAAGAATCTGGCATAAATACTGTAACGAAGGAGAGAAGAGTGCTTTAGGACACTTTATTGTAATGGAAGATGATTAACAGCTCATGCTAAAACAGAGACTGACTTGCACTCACCTTTCTAGGTCTAAAAGGCACTAAGAATGCTCCCTCACACAGGTTGAAGGTGGAAACACACAGAGAAATATAACTGGGGAAACAGCAGTTTAGCAGTGTATGCAATGAAGGGAAATGGTCACCTGACAGGAGGAAGACTCCCTACAGCCCTCTAATATTTAATTACTGACAGAATGAAAACAGGAGACATCTACAGCAATTACTCATAGTAGCAAAATGTACCTCTACACAGGAGAATTAAAGGTCTGAATTAGCAAGATGTAGATGATCTATCCATTAATGGCATAATATCAGATCGATTTGTCTACCCTGATACTAATTTCAGAATCTGATTCACTTCAACGCCTACAAAGATCTCTTCCGTTCCAGAACATGTGGTCAAAATGTTGAATGAGATGACCCTAATGGTCCAGCTCAGCAATGCATGTCTGTGGTGCAAAATCATGCCTGGTATCCTAAATAAGAAATCTAGCTTGCAAGGAACCCTGCTGCCTGTTCTTTGGGATAGGAGAAACAGGAATAGATGCCACCACTCAACTGACCAATTCAGAGTAATGAGTATCAACTTGACTTTGTCTTCTTCCAAGCTGGCCAAACCTCTGGAGAAGAGATATTTGTGAAGAAGGGTCTAAAGAAATATTAATTATCAAACTACAGAAAGAGAAGTACACTGTGAGTGGGTTTCCGTGGACATGTAAGTGAAATATCTGACATGTGTATAGTTTTGCAGTCACAAGTACTGAGTTGAAGTACACTCCATTTGGAAAAGAGTTACTTGACAATGTCTATTCACAAACCTCACTTCAAAGTTTACTACAGCCATAAAGGACTCAAAACAGTTGTAAGCATACTCCAGCCTAGCCTTGGAGTAAGTCCAACAACATGCAACACACACAGCCACTCACAGGTACTGCGACACACTACCCTAGAAAACAATGGAGACAGAGAAATAAAATAACACTCCACTGGAAATAATGTTCAATAGATAAAATGATTTCGAATTTAAAATGACATAATCCTATATTTTATTTGTAAAAATTATACTAAATTTAAAATTATTTTTAAAATATTTTCTAAAACTTCAAAAACTTTCAATAAAAACTCAACCTCATTAAATAACAAGGAGATATAATTAAATATAATAAAATAATTAAATAAGAAAATGCTAGTGAGGGTGGGACTGTTTTAGATTATCTCAAATATATTTAAATTACAATAATATATTTTATTAATTTATTAAATACTTAAAGTTTGTTTTAGTTTAAACATATCTTAATTGTTGTTTATGGAATACAAAATGTTACTGTAGAGTAAAGATGGGATCACCAAGTGGCAACAGCCATGCTTTTTGAGTAGAACCCCCATCTGTAATCAACTTCATCGCTGGGGGTGGAAGAGTTGGGGGTAAAGACGAACTGACAGGCTGGGGTCATTGAGGGTGTCACCCGGTTGTGAGGTGAGGGGGGAGTGAAGGTGTTTATGTAGGTTGGAGGAATGGCGAGTCCCTAATGAAGAAAAGAAGAGCAGTTTCTGGGCCGCAGCTAAACATTCGCAGTGGAGGTTCACGATGGGTGAAAACAGAAAAGGATTTTGGGAGCTGCTGAATAAGGGAATGGCTCAAGAAGTTGGTGGCACAGGCTACGAGGGATAGGTCTAAGGTCCTTAATGGGCAATAGTATCGTTCCAAGGCCCCTTCTCCAATGTAGCCCACAGACGGTACCAGGATTCTGCTGTCGGACGGGTGTGAAGGGCTTTACTTTCCGCCTGGGCACATCTCGTCAATTTGTGAAGGTTGGGGCACGTGGCAATTCCTAGTTACTTGTGATTGCTCGTTTTGCCAACAAAAGGCTGAGTTCTCAGAAGCAGATCGTTGCCCTGCGGTATTCAGTCGGGGAGAAAGGCCCAGGTGTCCCACTTCTCACATCTGTTGAAGAGAAACTCTTGTGCATGTGGAGAGCGTGTGAAAGATTCCAACGCAGGACATGGAGGGGGAGGGGCAAGTCCATTGTGTAGGTCTGCATTTCCAAAAATGCAGCGGGGGAAAAAGGCAAGTGCACCTGGGAATATTCTGTGGAGTCTAGCAAGAGGAAGACATGCTCTATGCAGTATAAAGAATTGGATTAATTAAAATCTAGCATTTTGGGGAACCGTGTGGTGGCAGTTCAATGATCTGGTCCACTGTTTGCTTTTCAAAGCTGTAGATTTCAATGGGAGACCCGGGGGTCTCTTCAGCAGTGCAGGCAGGCAAGGGGGGGGCTCCTCGGGGTAGCCATCACCTGGGCTAGGAAAAGGCCACCTGGGGGTCGCTCCTGCACTGGAGTTCGGTTCCTTCAGGTCCTGGGGCTGCAGGTGCAGTGTCTTTACCAGGCGTCGGGTTCCTTGAAGCAGGCAGTCGCGGTCAGGGGGAGCCTCTGGATTCCCTCTGCAGGCGTTGCTGTGGGGGCTCAAGGGGGTCAACTCTGGCTACTCACGGGCTCGCAGTCGCCGGGGAGTCCTCCCTGTAGAGTTAGTTTTCCGCAGGTTGAGCCGGGGGCGTCGGGTGCAGAGTGGAAACTCTCACTCTTCTGGCGGGAAACGTGTGGTCTTTAAAAGTTGTTTCTTTGTTGTAAAGTTGCAGTTTCTGTGGAACAGGGCCGCTGTCCCCGGGAGCTTCTTGGTCCTTTTAGATGCAGGGTAGTCCTCTGAGGCTTCAGAGGTCACTGGACCCTGGGTGAAGCGTCGCTGTTGCAGTTTTTCTTGAAGTGGGGAGACAGGCTGGTAGGGCTGGGGCCAAAGCAGTTGGTGTCTCCGTCTTCTCTGCAGGGCTTCAGGTCAGCAGTCCTTCTTCGTCTTCAGGTTGCAGGAATATATCTTCCTAGGTTCTGGGGGACCCTAAATACTCAATTTAGGGGTGTGTTTAGGTCTGGGAGGTTAGTAGCCAATGGCTACTAGCCCTGAGGGTGGCTACACCCTCTTTGTGCCTCCTCCCGGTGGGGAGGGAGGAACATCCCTAATCCTATTGGGGGAATCCTCCATCTGCAAGAAGGAGGATTTCTAAAAGTCAGTCACCTCAGCTCAGGACACCTTAGGGGTTGTCCTGACTGGCCAGTGACTCCTCCTTGTTTTTCTCATTATCTCCTCCAGCTTTGCCGCCTAAAGTGGGGGCAGTGGCCGGAGGGGCGGGCATCTCCACTAGCTGGGATGCCCTGTGGCGCTGTAACAAAGGGGGTGAGCCTTTGAGGCTCACCGCCAGGTGTTACAGTTCCTGCAGGGGGAGGTGAGAAGCACCTCCACCCAGTACAGGCTTTGTTCCTGGCCACAGAGTGACAAAGGCACTCTCCCCATATGGCCAGCAACATGTCTGGTGTGTGGCAGGCTGGCAAAAACTAGTCAGCCCACACTGGAAGTCGGGTATGTTTTCAGGGGGCATCTCTAAGATGCCCTCTGGGTGTATTTCACAATAAAATGTACACTGGCATCAGTGTGCATTTATTGTGCTGAAAAGTTTGATACCAAACTTCACAGTTTTCAGTGTAGCCATTATGGTGCTCTGGAGTTCATGTATGACAGACTCCCAGACCAAATACTCTTATGGCTACCGTGCACTTACAATGTCTAAGGTTTTGCTTAGACACTGTAGAGGCATAGAGCTCATGCACCTATGCCCTCACCTGTGGTATAGTGCACCCTGCGTTAGGGCTATACAGCCTCCTAGAGGGGTGACCTATCTATGCCATAGGCAGTGTGAGGTTGGCATGGCACTCTGAGGGGAGTGCCATGCCAACTTAGTCATTTTCTCCCCACCAGCACACACAAGCTGGCTATCAGTGTGCATGTGCTGAGTGAGGGGTCCCCAGGGTGGCATAAGACATGCTGCAGCCCCTAGAGACCTTCCCTGGCATCAGGGCCCTTGGTACCAGGGGTACCAGTTACAAGGGACTTACCTGGATGCCAGGGTGTGCCAATTTTGGAGACAAAGGTACAGGTTAGGGAAAGAACACTGGTGCTGGGGCCTGGTTAGCAGGCCTCAGCACACTTTCAAATCATAACTTAGCATCAGCAAAGGCAAAAAGTCAGGGGGTAACCATGCCAAGGAGGCATTTCCTTACACAACACCCCCCCAAACGAAAGAGGATGAGACTAACCTTTCCCAAGAGAGTCTTCATTTTCTAAGTGGAAGAACCTGGAAAGGCCATCTGCATTGGCATGGGCAGTCCCAGGTCTGTGTTTCACCATAAAGTCCATTCCCTGTAAGGAGATGGACCACCTCAACAGTTTGGGATTTTCACCTTTCATTTGCATTAGCCATCTGAGAGGTCTGTGGTCAGTTTGAACTACAAAGTGAGTGCCAAAGAGGTATGGTCTCAGCTTCTTCAGGGACCAAACCACAGCAAAGGCCTCCCTCTTAATGGCACTCCAATGCTGCTCCCTGGGGAGTAACCTCCTGCTAATGAAAGCAACAGGCTGGTCAAGGCCATCATCATTTGTTTGAGACAAAACTGCCCCTATCCCATGTTCAGAGGCATCAGTCTGCACAGTGAACTGCTTGGAGTAAACTGGAGCTTTTAGAACTGGTGCAGTGCACATAGCTTCTTTCAGGGTGTCAAAGGCCTGTTGGCATTCTATAGTCCAGCTTAACTTCTTAGGCATTTTCTTCGAGGTAAGTTCCGTGAGGGGCGTCACTATGGATCCATATTCCTTCACAAACCTCCCGTAGTAGCCAGTCAAGCCAAGGAATGCCCTGACTTGAGTCTGGGTTTTTGGAGCTACCCAGTCCAGAATAGTCTGGATCTTGGGTTGGAGTGGCTGAACTTGGCCTCCACCTACAAGGTGTTCCAAGTAAACCACAGTTCCCTGCCCTATCTGACATTTGGATGTCTTGATAGAGAGGCCTGCTGCTTGTAGGGCCTTCAAAACCTTCTTCAGGTGGACCAGGTGATCCTGCCAGCTGGAGCTAAAGTCAGCAATATCGTCAAGATAAGCTGCACTGAAGGACTCCAAGCCAGCAAGGACTTGATTCACCAACCTTTGGAAAGTGGAAGGGGCATTCTTTAAGCCAAAGGGCATTACAGTAAACTGATAATGTCCGTCAGGTGTGGAGACTGCTATCTTTTCTTTTGCTCCTGGTGCCATTTTGATTTGCCAGTACCCTGCTTTCAAGTCAAAGGTACTTAAGTATCTGGCAGCACCTAGTTTGTCAATTAACTCAACTGCTCTTGGAATGGGATGAGCATCTGTCTTGGTGACAGAATTAAGGGGGTCATTCTGACCCCGGCGGTCAGAGACCGCCGGGGCCAGGGTCGGCGGGAGCACCGCCGACAGACCGGCGGTGCCCCGCAGGGCATTCTGACCGCGGCGGTTCGGCCGCGGTCAGATGCGGGAAACTGGCGGTCTCCCGCCGGTTTCCCACTGCCCTGCAGAATCCTCCATGGCGGCGGAGCGCGCTCCGCCGCCATGAGGATTCTGACACCCCCTACCGCCATCCTGTTCCTGGCGGGACTCCCGCCAGGAACAGGATGGCGGTAGGGGGTGCCGCGGGGCCCCTGGGGGCCCCTGCAGTGCCCATGCCAATGGCATGGGCACTGCAGGGGCCCCCGTAAGAGGGCCCCACAAAGTATTTCAGTGTCTGCTATGCAGACACTGAAATACGCGACGGGTGCCACTGCACCCGTCGCACCTTCCCACTACGCCGGCTCAATTCTGAGCCTGCGTCCTCGTGGGAAGGTTGATTTGCCCTGGGCTGGCGGGCGGCCTTTTGGCGGCCGCCCGCCAGCCCAGGGCAAATCCCAAAATACCCTCAGCGGTCTTTCGACCGCGGAGCGGTATTTTGGTGGGGGAACTTCGGCGGGCGGCGAAGTTAGAATCACCCCCTAAGTCCTCTGTAGTCCACACAAAACCTCATCTCTCTCTTGTCATCCTTGGCCACAAGCTCCAGAACCCAGACTTTCTGCCCTGGCTGAAACTCAACCATAGCAGCCTTTTGGTCATACCACATCTTCTGGAGCTGTTGGCTGGCCTCAAGCTTTTTACTTGCCTTTTCCATGTACTCTGACATCCTGCAACGTAGGCCTAGTATATAGTCCACTATATCTTGCTTAGGCTCATGAAGAGGTCTCTCCCAGCCTTCTTTAACAAGAGCTAGTGGTCCCCTGACAGGATGGTCAAACAGAAGTTCAAAGGGGGAAAACCCTACTCCCTTATGAGGCACCTCTCTGTAGGCGAAAAGCAGACATGGCAAGAGGACACCCCATCTCCTTTTGACCTTTTCAGGGAGCCCCATGATCATGCCTTTCAATGTCTTGTTGATTCTTTCCACAAGACCATTGGTTTGTGGATGGTATGGTGTGGTGATTTGTAAGTCACCCCACACTCATTCCACATGTGCTTCAGGTGTGCTGACATGAAGTTGGTACCTCTGTCAGACACTACCTCCTTAGGAAATCCCACTCTGGTAAAGATACCAATGAGTGCTTTAGCTACTGCAGGGGCAGTAGTGGACCTAAGGGGAATTGCTTCAGGGTATCTAGTAGCATGATCCACTACTACTAGTATGTATTGGTTCCCTGAGGCTGTGGGAGGTTCAAGTGGACCCACTATGTCCACACCCACTCTTTCAAAGGGGACCCCCACCCCTGGAAGTGGAATGAGGGGGGCCTTCGGATGGCCACCTGTCTTACCACTGGCTTGACAGGTGGCACAGGAGACACAAAACTCCTTTACTTTCTGGGACATGTTGGGCCAATAAAAATGGTTGACTAACCTCTCCCAAGTCTTGGTTTGTCCCGAATGCCCAGCAAGTGGAATATCATGGGCTAAGGTCAGAATGAACTCCCTAAACTCCTGAGGCACTACCACTCTCCTAGTGGCACCAGGTTTGGGATCTCTTGCCTCAGTGTAGAGGAGTCCATCTTCCCAACAGACCCTATATGTTCCAGTGATTTTGCCTTTTGTTTCCTCAGCAGCTTGCTGCCTGAGGCCTTCAAGAGAGGGACAGGTTTCTTGCCCCTTACACAACTGTTCCTTTGTGGGTCCCCCTGGGCCTAAGAGTTCAACCTGATAAGGTTCCAACTCCATGGGCTCAGTTCCCCTTAGAGGGCAGAACTTCTTCCTGGGAAGAGAGGTTCTTTTTCTTTTGTTGTGTTGAAGCTGATTGTGAGAAAGTAGCCTCTTCTAGCCTTGTTACCCCCACTTTTAGCCTATTTGTGAGTATATATCAGGGTGTTTTCACTGTCTCACTGGGATCCTGCCAGCCAGGGCCCAGTGCTCATAGTGAAAACCCTATGTTGTCAGTATGTTTGTTATGTGTCACTGGGATAGTACACAACGGGAGAGTATAAGGGAGCGGGAAAAGACACCCATCGTACTTGACTCCCCAAACACAATACTAAATCACAAAAGAGAGTACGGGGTTTTGGAATTATAAATGGATTGATAGTGTGCTAGTTGCGACACTAAACCAATCTTAGACCTCGATTAAAGGTAAATTGTGAATGGAACGTGGGGTGGTATGTGGTCTGTAGAGGGGGATTTCCTTTACGGACTAGGTGGTCTCACACACTATATAGTGTCATGCTTCATCATATTACCACCTAGCCCCACCCAGGTAGGACAATACCACCTGGGCGGACTCAACCTCACTGTTAAAAGAACAGGAGGGAGTGCGTAAATTAGTTTGATTTCTGGAAAGTAGGGATCCAGCTGTGCTATGGGAATAAAAACACCTACTCAGATACCAGGGTGAGTTTAATAGAAGGTTCTGTGTGGTGTGATTAAAAGACGTGGGAAACCAGTGTGAGAGCAATGACTCACAAGGTCACCTATCTAGAAAAAGTAGCCGACATGTTTCTGCCCTTGTGTTTGAGCTATGGAGGGTCTCTGGGCATTCATCAGGGCATTGGATCCCTGTTGCAGAAGCTTATTGCGCGCTGCAAGATTAATCGCAGTAGGAAAAAAAAGGGAGGGAAGGAAGGGCCTACCTTAACCAAGGGAATACCTGGGGAGGACCTATAGTAAATACAATAACATAAACAGACCAAAATTGGCGGTGAGAAGGTAATTCACAGCAAACCACGGCACACATGACAAAATTTCATGCATAACACAAGAGTACTGGTTGCAGATAAAACGGTCGCGGCAATGCTAGCTATGCGCGGCGAGTGGTAGGTCAGGGAAGACAATTCCTTACCCTAACCATAGAGGCTACTAGCCTCTGGTATCCTGGAGAGGGAGCGTCCCCTTATAGTCAGACTCTAGGGTTAGAAGGGAGAGAGCAAAAGGGGAGAGTAAAGAAGAAGAAGTATATATGAAGGAATAGTGCAGACGTGGTGAAGAAATAGACGGTAGAAGGCAAGATCAGAATGGAAAAGATTGGAGAAGGGGGAAAAAAAGGGGGGGGGGGCGTGGGCGGAAAAAAGGGAAAAAAGGAGAAGCGAAGGGGGAGAAAGGAAGAAAGGGAACAGGGGAAAGAAGGGGCGAGGGGGCAAAAGGGAGGGGGAAAGGAACAAGAAAGGAATAAGAAAGAAAAGAAAGAGAAGGAAAAGAAAAAGAGAGAGACAGCTGAGAAAAAAAGAGAGAACGTGGGCAAAAGGAAAGGGCAGGAAGGAAAGGAGAAGTAGGGCTTCTTATCTGTGTTTCCATCGTTGGTTGACTTACTGCATCAAAGGTGGGCGCTCTCTGTGCGCCTATACCGACCTCTCTGTCAGGACCGCTTGGGTAAAGTGACCTGAAAGTCGGTAGTTTATATAGTAGTCTTAATGGGGAGAATTGCTTGCAGCTGCAGGTAATCACCGCCGCGGCCCGGGGGCCGGAAGTAATACGAGCTGTTGACGATTCATTGCACCGGAATCGATTGCGGTCCCTCCGGAGGAGCTGTGGGCCGGAAATGGCCAAAAATGGTAGGGGCGCTCGTGGGCAGCGCCACCCTAACATGCTGAGCCCCCTCTAAGTGCTGAGGCAGCCGCGGTCGGCGACCGCGGCTAAGGGAAGCCCTGTTTGGGCGGGGGCGCCAGCCCGCAAAAGCTGTCGGGAAACGTAGTTCCCCGGCAGCCATGCAGGCTGCCTTCTCTCGCGAGGCTGGGAATTGTAGTCTCCCAGCTGCGAGTGAGGCTGCTAAAGAGAGGAGAAGCCGGGACAGAGGGGGAAAAGAGGAGGGGGGGGAAGGGGGGGGGGGGGGTTGTGGGGGGGGGGGGGGTGTTAAGGGAAAGAAAATAAATAAGTCAATAAAATAAAATAAAATGAAACTAAAAATAAAAAATAAAAATAAAAATAAAAATAAAAATAAAAATAAAATTAAATATAAATATAAAAGGGAAGGGGAGGGAAGGGGTGGGGGCGGTGGGTTAGGGGTTTGAGGAGGATGAGAAGGAGCCGGCAGAGAAAGGGAGAGCAGAAACAGACGAGGGGGGGACAGTGATAGAGAGAGAAGTGAAGGCAAAGCAAAGAAAAGGACCAAGGAGAGACCGAGGGTCGAGAAAGAGGGGGAAGGAACCGGCAGGCAAGGGGAGAGCAGGAGAAAATGAGGGGAGGCAGGGAAAGAAAGAAATGTGAAGAGAAAGAAAAAGAGAGAACCAAGGAGAGACTGCGGGTCGAGGAGGAGGAGGGAGGGGAAGGGTAAAGGAAAAAGAACGTATGAGGGAAAGATAAGAAAAAGTGAGAGAAAGAGAGAAGGGGGAAGAAGAAAAGAGTTAAGAAGCGAAAGAAGGAAAGAGGGGGGAAGCAAGGCCAGAGAGGCGAAAAGGGGGAAGAAGGGGGGTTCTAATTTTGAAGAGAGAACCACGGTATCTCGTCATTTAATCCAACCGTGTCGGTGTGCAATCTCCAAATCCAGCGTTGTTCTGCCCTAAATAGTTTTTCGGACAAGTTGGGGGTTGAAGGAGAGAAATGTTCCAGGACCGTCCAAGACATGTCATCTGGAGAGTGGTTTCTTTGTAGGAAATGGCTAGTGAGCTTCGTTGCATCTCGTTTGCACCTAATCGTGCTTCTATGTTCACAAATTCTGGTGCTCACCTTCCTTGTAGTCATACCCACATATTTAAGTAGGCAAGGGCATTTGATTAAGTAAACTACGTTTTTGCTGTTGCAATTTGTCAATGATTTTTGCACCCATGGAGTTTTGAGGTCAAGATCGATGGTGATAGATCTATGGGTAAAAGGGCAAACGCTGCAGTTGCCGCAAGGGTAATGACCTGCGGGGGGGGGGCCATTTGCCAAAGTGTAGTCTGTGTGGACCCTCGCTTCTCCTTTGGTCTAGTGTGGACCACCATGTCCCGTATGTTGGTTGCTCTCTTAAACGCGTGTAATGGTGGTTCAAAGGGTAAACCACCTGATGTCAAAATTTTTCAATTCTCTCTAATGATCTTCTGGATTTCATTGGATAAGGGATTGAAGGTGGTAACACATACGATTTTATCCAGACTTGGTTTCTGTGTTCGAGGCTGCAGCAACTGGTCTCTGTTATTGTTGCGTGCCCGTTTTCGTGCCCTATTAACCAGATGTGGGGGATAATCCTTGGTGTGTAGCTTGGTAGACAGTTTGTCTGCATGTTTGCGGTAATCGGTGACGGATGAGCAGTTTCGTCTTAACCGTAGGAACTGCCCAACCGGAAGGTTATCTCGTAGGGCTCGTGGGTGGAAGCTCTGGTATTGTAATAGATTGTTGCAGTCTGTTGGTTTATAATAAACTTCAGTCGCTAACCCGCCGTCTTGTTCATAGATTAGTAGATCGAGGAAAGGTAGTTTTTTGTCACCTATGTTCATAGTGAAGGTTAAAAATGGGTTGGCCCCGTTGAGCCAAACAGCGAATGCCTGGGCCTCTTCTTTACTACCGGTCCATATTAGCAGTACATCATCGATGTATCGCTTCCAGAGTTTAATCTGATCTCGGTAGGGGTTGTCCTCATGTAGGATCGTGTGTCTTTCAATATGGTCAACGTATAGACATGCTAGACTAGGGGCAAATGTACTACCCATCGATGTGCCTTGTGTCTGCAAGAAGAAACTGTCTTCAAACTTGAAGTAGTTTCTGGTGAGGGCGAGATGTGCTAAGTCCAGTATAAACCCAGGGGGGGTTTGGGAATCACCCATATGTATGTCCAGCAGGTTGCTTATTACTTCCAGAGTAGCCTCTTGCGGGATGTTTGTGTAGAGTGATTCCACATCAAGAGTAATTAGAAGTTCCTTAGATTTATCGAAGGTTATAGACTCCAGTAAAAGGAGGACATGGGTGGTGTCCTTAAGATAGGTTGGGATCCTTTTGACTAGCGGTTGAAGAAAGAAATCCACAAATTTAGACAAGGGCTCAAGTGCCGAGCCTATCCCGGAAACTATGGGTCTACCGGGTCGAGGAATCATTTCTTTTGCCACCCATAGGGAGCTCTGACAATTCTTACAAAGGCCTGCCAGTGCAGCCTGAGTGAAATAACGTCCACGTTAATTCACAGCCATTTACCACTGCACTTAAGTAACTTATAAGTCACCTGTATGTCTAACCTTCACCTGGTGAAGGTTGGGTGCAAAGTTACTTAGTGTGTGGGCACCCTGACACTAGCCAAGGTGCCCCCACATTGTTCAGGGCAAATTCCCCGGACTTTGTGAGTGCGTGGACACCATTAAACGTGTGCACTGTACATAGGTCACTACCTATGTACAGCGTCACAATGGTAACTCCGAACATGGCCATGTAACATATCTAAGATCATGGAATTGTCACCCCAATGCAATTCTGGCATTGGGGGGCCAATTCCATGATCCCCCGGGTCTCTAGCACAGAACCCGGTTACTGCCAAACTGCCTTTTCAGGGTTTGCACTGCAGCTGCTGCCAACCCCTCAGACAGGTTTCTGCCCCCCTGGGGTCCAGGCAGCCCTGGCCCAGGAAGGCAGAACAAAGGATTTCCTCTGAGGGAGGGTGTTACACCGTCTCCCTTTGGAAATAGGTGTGAAGGCTGGGGAAGAGTAGCCTACCCCAGCCTCTGGAAATGCTTTGATGGGCACAGATGGTGCCCATCTCTGCATAAGCCAGTCTACACCGGATTAGGGATCCCCCATCCCTGCTCTGGCGCGAAACTGGACAAAGGAAAGGGGAGTGACCACTCCCCTGACCTGCACCTCCCAGGGGAGGTGCCCAGAGCTCCTCCAGTGTGTCTCAGACCTCTGCCATCTTGAAAACAGAGGTGTCTGTGGCACACTGGACTGCTCTGAGTGGCCAGTGCCACCAGGTGACGTCAGAGGCTCCTTTTGATAGGCTCTTACCTCTCTTGGTAGCCAATCCTCCTTCCTAGGTAGCCAAACCTCCTTTTCTGGCTATTTAGGGTCTCTGCTTTGGGGATGTCAGCAGATAACTAATGCAAGAGCTCACCAGAGTTCCTCTGCATCGTCCTCTTCACCCTCTGCCAACTGATCGACCGCTGACTGCTCAGGACGCCTGCAAAACTGCAACAAAGTAGCCAGACGACCTGTATGGCTTCATCCTGCCGGCTTTCTCAACTGTTTCCAGGTGGTGCATGCTCTGGGGGTAGCCTGCCTCCTTCTTGCACCAGGAGCTCTGAAGAAATCTCCTGTGGGTTGACGGAATCTTCCCCCTGCAACCGCAGGCAACAAAAGACTGCATCACCGGTCCTCTGGGTCCCCTCTCAACATGACGAGCGTGGTCCCTGGAACTCAGCAACTTTGTCCAAGTGACTCCCACAGTCCAGTGACTCTTCAGTCCAAGTTTGGTGGAGGTAAGTCCTTGCATCCCCACGCTAGACTGCATTGCTGGCTACCGTGTGATTTGCAGCTGCTCCGGCTCCTGTGCACTCTTCCAGGATTTTCTTCGTGCACAGCCAAGCCTGGGTCCCGACACTCTAACCTGCAGTGCACAACCTTCTGAGTTGTCCTCCGGCGTCGTGGGACTCCATTTTGTGACTTCGCGTGGACTCCGGCTCACTCTTCTTCCAAGTGCCTGTTCCGGTTCTTCTGCGGGTGCTGCCTGCTTCTGTGAGGGCTCCCTGACTTGCTGGGCGCCCCCTCTGTCTCCTCATCCAAGAGGCGACATCCTGGTCCCTCTTGGGCCACAGCAGCTTCCAAAACCCTAACCGCGACCCTTGCAGATAGCAAGGCTTGTTTGTGGTCTTTCTGTGTGGGAACACCTCTGCAAGCTTCTTCATGACGTGGGACATCCATCCTCCAAAGGGGAAGTTCCTAGTCCTCTTCGTTCTTGCAAAACACCAAGCTTCTTCCATCCGGTGGCAGCTTCCTTGCACCCTCAGCTGGCATTTCCTGGGCTCCTGCCCACTCTCGACACTGTCGCCACTCTTGGACTTGGTCCCCTTGTCTTACAGGTACTCAGGTCCGGAAATCCACTTTTGTTGCATTGCTGGTGTTGCTTTTCCTTGCAGAATCCCCCTATCACGACTTCTGTGCTCTCTGGGGGTTGTAGGTGCACTTTACACCTACCTTACACGGTCTTGGGGTGGGCTATTTTTATAACCCTCACTGTTTTCTTACAGTCCCTGCGACCTTCTACAAGCTCACATAGGTTTGGGGTCCATTTGTGGTTCGCATTCCACTTTTGGTGTATATGGTTTGTGTTGCCCCTATACCTATGTGCTCCTACTGCAATCTACTGTAACTTTACATTGCTTGCATTACTTCCTTTTGCTATTATCTGCCTAATTTTGGTTTGTGTACATATATCTTGTGTATATTTCTCATCCTCATACTGAGGGTACTCACTGAGATACTTTTGCCATATTGTCATAAAAATAAAGTACCTTTATTTTTAGTATATCTGTGTATTGTGTTTTCTTATGATATTGTGCATATGACACCAGTGGTATAGTAGGAGCTTTACATGTCTCCTAGTTCAGCCCAAGCTGCTTTGCCATAGCTACCTTCTATCAGCCTAAGCTGCAAGAAACACCTCTTCCACACTAATAAGGGATAACTGGACCTGGCACAAGGTGTAAGTACCTCTGGTACCCACTACAAGCCAGGCCAGCCTACTACACTGGTTCCCCAGTCTTCTTTCATTTTCTCTTGGAGGGTTGGGCCATTATTCCAGGCTCCAACACCTCTTTTTCACCCTGAGCTCTGCACTGTGGCCTTGTCTTGACACACACCAGTTCAGGGATACCCAGCATGGCTGCATGGGTTTTGAGTTCTGCCTCAGCCCATGCTGAGGACTCCAGGTCATTTCCAAGCAAATAGTCTATCGGGATATTTGAGGAGACTACCACCTGTTTCAGGCCAGTGACCCCTCCCCACTCTAAAGTTACCATAGCCATGGGATGTACTTTAGTCTGATTGTCAGCGTTGGTGACTGGATAGGTTTGTCCAGTCAGGTATTGTCCTGGGGAAACCCGTTTGTCTGTCACCATTGTGACACTGGCACCTGTATCCCTCAGGCCTTCTACACTAGTCCCATTAATTAAGAGTTGCTGCCTGTTTTTTTGCATATTAGGGGGCAAGGCAGCCAGTGTGGCTAAGTCCACCCCACCCTCAGAAACTAATGTAGCTTCAGTGTGAATCCTGATTTGCTCTGGGCACACTGTTGATCCCACCTGGAGACTGGCTATTCCAGTGCTAACTGGAGTAGAGTTTGAAGTGGAACCTTTCTTGGGACAGGCCTTGTCTCCAGTTTGGTGTCCCTGCTGATTATAGCTACGACACCAGGCCTTTTTGGGATGAAAGTTTTTACCCTTGTACCCAAAGAACGAGTTACTTACCTTCGGTAACGACTTTTCTGGTGGATACATTAGCTACCTGTGGATTCCTCACCTCATGAATACTGCCATGGCGCCAGCATTCTACGGAAATCTTCTTACTAGTCTCTGCACGTCGACGAGGACGTCACTGTCTCGCACGCGACGCCGTCTGACGTCATACAGGCAATAAGAGGTCCTCGACGACGTGCGGACGTCAGTACCAATCATTTTTTACGTGCATGAGAACAACCAGGCAATGCAATGAAAGAACAAAGCAACATCCATTATATTGTAAAAATACACCACATTGTATGAATAACTGTAAATCTTTTTTATGTACATATATATATATATATATATATAAAACTCTTTCTTTTAAAAATATATACACACACCAAGTATATACATAAAGATATATACACATATACCCATATATATATATAAATATATTATATATATACATCTATTGCACCCTCAAAGATCAAGAGGAGCGCACTCAAGGATTACTTGGCAAGACCATAAAGGCAACGGGGAGGCGGGTGGGACCGTGAGGAATCCACAGGTAGCTAATGTATCCACCAGAAAAGTCGTTACCGAAGGTAAGTAACTCGTTCTTCTGATGGATACAACTACCTGTGGATTCCTCACCTCATGAATAGAGTCCCAAAGCAGTACCACGCCCGGCGATGGGTGCCTAAATGGTCAAACCAAGAAATCCTGCAGCACTGACCGTGCAAAATGGCCGTCCCTTCTAACCTCAGAATCTAAACAGTAATGTTTTGCAAAAGTGTGAAGGGACGACCAAGTTGCGGCCTTGCAGATGTCGACCACAGGAACACCTCTGGCTAAGGCCGAAGTGGCCGACTTAGCTCTGGTGGAATGAGCTCTAATGCCCTCAGGAGGATCCTTCTTTGCCAAAGAGTAACATATTTTAATGCAAAGAACAACCCACCTGGATAGTGTTCTCTTGTGGACTGCCTTTCCTCTCCTCTTGCCCACGTATCCAATAAACAGCTGATCCTCCAGCCTGAAATCCTTTGTTCTATTGATAAAGAAGCTCAACGCTCTCTTTGGATCCAGACGGTGCAGTCTTTCTTCCTCTTTGGAAGGATGAGGCGGAGGATAGAACGTGGACAAAGTAATTGCCTGAGCCAAATGGAAGGGTGAAACAACCTTCGGGAGGAAAGCAGCCTTGGTCCTCAACACCACCTTATCCCCATAAAAAGTTGTATAAGGGGGTTTTACTGATAAGGCCTGCAACTCACTCACTCTCCTTGCTGATGTTATAGCTATCAGGAAGACTGTTTTTAAAAACAAATACCTTAAGGGGCAAGAATGCATAGGTTCAAAAGGGGACCCCATAAGGAAAGTCAGGACTAAGGACAAATCCCATTGCGGCATAACGAATGGCTTTGGAGGATATTGATTTAGAAGACCTTTCAAGAATCTGATAACAATAGGGGATTTAAATAAAGATGGTTGGTCTGGAAGACATATGAAGGCTGACAAGGCCGATAAATAACCTTTAATGGTAGCCACTGCACAACCTTTCTGCGCCAGAGATAGAGCAAAAGACAAAACGTCCGATAGATGAGCTTGTAAAGGATCAATCTGCCTCTCTCCACACCACGCAACAAATTTAGACCACCTATTAGCGTAGATAGATTTAGTGGAGTGTCGCCTGGCCGCTAATATAACATCCACTACCTCAGGCGGGAGAGAGAAGGAACTCAGGTTGCCCCGTTCAATCTCCAGGCATGTAGGTGCAGACTCTGGAGGTTGGGGTGTAGAACCTGCCCCTGCGACTGCGAGAGGAGGTCTGCCCTGAAAGGGAGACGGAGCGGCGGGCACGTTGAGAGTTGGAGAAGGTCGGAGTACCACACCCTCCTTGGCCAATCCGGAGCTATTACGATTACTAGAGCCCGGTCTTGGCGAATCTTCCTCAATACTCGAGGAATCAAGGGTATGGGAGGAAACGCGTAAAGCAACTGGCCGCACCAGGTCATTTGAAACGCGTCCCCCAATGCTTCCTGCATCGGATACTGAAGGCTGCAGAACAACGGACAATGCGCGTTCTCTCGAGTGGCGAACAGATCTACCCGAGGAAACCCCCACTTCTGGAAGATTAAACGGACTTGATCTGGATGGAGACGCCACTCGTGGTCTGCCGAGAAGTGGCGACTGAGACTGTCCGCACGCACGTTCAAGACTCCGGCCAGATGGTTTGCTATCAAGCAAATCCGATGGTCCTTTGCCCAGGACCATAGTCGAAGAGCTTCTCTGCAGAGAAGGTACGACCCCACTCCTCCCTGCTTGTTTATGTACCACATCGTGGTAGTATTGTCCGTTAGGACCTGTACCGACTGACCACGAAGGGAAGGGAGGAAGGCCTTGAGAGCCAGACGTACAGCCCGTAACTCTAACAGATTGATGTGAAAAATCTGTTCCTCTGGAGACCAAAGACCTTTGATCTCCAGATCCCCCAGATGAGCTCCCCACCCTAGAGTGGAAGCATCCGTTATGACTGTGGCCACTGGTGGCGACTGCTGGAACGGTTTTCCTTGTGAAAGATTGTTGCTTGCAATCCACCACTTCAAATCCACAGCAGCATCTCTGGAGATCTTGACAGTACCCTCTAGATCCCCTCTGTGTTGAGACCACTGCCTTCGGAGGCACCACTGAAGAGCCCTCATGTGCCAGCGAGCATGCGTGACCAACAGAATGCAGGAGGCAAAAAGACCGAGCAGACGAAGGACCTTGAGGACTGGAACTACCGCTCCGTTTCGAAACATTGGAACCAAATCCTGAATATCTTGAATCCGCTGAGGCGGAGGAAAGGCCCGACCCAATGTCGTATCCAGTACTGCCCCTATGAACAGGAGGCGCTGAGAGGGCTCCAGGTGAGATTTGGGCTCGTTCACCGAAAAGCCCAGGTCGAACAACAACTGGGTTGTTGACTGCAGATGACGCAACACAAGCTCCGGGGACTTGGCTTTGATCAACCAATCGTCCAAGTAAGGGAATACTGCTATCCCCTTCCTTCTGAGCTCTGCCGCAACCACCGACATCACCTTCGTGAAGACTCGAGGTGCTGAAGTAAGACCAAACGGAAGGACCGCAAACTGGTAGTGTTGCGATCCCACCACAAACCGGAGATACTTCCTGTGTGACTTGAGTATCGGGATATGAAAGTAAGCATCCTGCAAGTCGACAGACACCATCCAGTCTTCCATGTTCAACGCCAAAAGCACCTGTGCTAGGGTCAGCATCTTGAACTTTTCCTGCTTGAGGAACCAATTCAAGATCCTCAGGTCCAGAATTGGTCTCAAACGACCATCCTTCTTGGGAATCAGGAAATACCTTGAGTAAACTCCTTGACCCCTTTCCTGCTCCGGGACCAACTCCACCGCGCCCTTTAAAAGGAGGACTTCCACCTCCTGTTCTAGCAACAGGAGGTGTTCTTGTGAACAATACGAAGGGCGGGGCGGGATGAGGGGCGGAAACTCCCGAAAGGGAAGGGTGTAGCCTTTTCCCACAACACTGAGAACCCAAGTGTCCGACGTAACAGTCTCCCATTTGGTGAGAAAATGCTGTAATCTTCCCCCTACAGGAGAGGAGTGAGTGGGAAATGGTGGAAGCCTAAGGCTGCTTCCCCTGCTGCACCCCGCCAGAGGATGAGGAAGAGGCAGAGTGCTGCTGAGAGGCTCCCCTGGTGCGGACCCTACCCCTCCCCCTAAAAGATCTATAGGGGTGGGAAGAGGCAGGTTGCTGATATCTTCCCCGAAAGGAAGAGGAGGAAGAGCCACGCCCAAATCCACGAAACCTCCTGAAGAATCTGGAAGAGGCCGTGGAAGAAGGAGCTTGGAGTCCCAACGACTTAGCCGTGGCCCTGCTCTCCTTAAAGCGTTCCAAGGCCGAATCAGCCTTAGCCCCAAACAGTTTGTCCCCATCAAACGGGAGATCCAACAATGTGGACTGTACATCTGCCGAAAAGCCCGAGTTACGTAGCCAGGCCTGTCTCCTTTCCACCACAGTTGTGCCCATTGCTCTGGCTACCGAGTCGGTGGTATCCAGTCCCGTCTGGATAATTTGGGTCGCAGCAGCCTGGGCATCAGAGACAAGATCCAAAAGACCCTGGGGAAGCTCTGTAAACGAAGAGGAGATGTCATCCATCAGAGCATGAATATACCTCCCCAGGATACAGGTCGCATTAGTGGCTTTTAACGCCAGACTGCAGGACGAAAAAATCTTCTTCGACTGCGCCTCTAGCTTTTTTGAGTCTCTGTCCCCAGGCACCGTCGGGAAAGAACCAGGCGCTGATTTGGACGAACAGGAGGCCTGCACAACCAAGCTCTCCGGCGTAGGGTGCCTAGATAGGAAACCAGGATCAGTTGGAGCCGTCCGATACCTCCTGGCCACGGCTCTGTGAACTGCTGGGGAAGATGCCGGCTTCTTCCACACCTCTAAAACCGGATCCAGCAGAGCGTCATTAAAAGGTAATAGAGGCTCCGCCGCGGCTGAGGCCGGATGCAACACCTCTGTCAAAAGGTTTTGTTTCGCCTCCACCACCGGCAAAGGCAGGTCCAAAAAACTAGCTGCCTTCCGTACCACTGTATGAAAGGAAGCAGCTTCCTCGGTATATTCCCCCGGGGACGAAAGGTCCCACTCAGGGGAAGTGTCCAGCCCACTGGCCGACTCCAGTCCACGCAGCCCATCACCCGAGTCCTCTAGCTCTCCTTCCTCTAGGGCTCGTTGGTACTCCTGCTCCTCTAGTACCCGGAGAGCACGCCTCCTTGAATGCAGTCGTTGCTCAATCCGCGGAGTCGACAACACCTCCGCCGAAGTCGGAGATCGGCGCCGATCTTCCGAAGCCACCGACGCCTCATCCGGCGCCACAGGTAACTTCGGCGCCGACTGAAGAGCAGATGAAACGGATGGACCCACCGGAGTCACAGGCCGAAATCTCGACGTCGACGGGATGGAAATCCCTGGGGCCAATCCCTCCGAAGCCATCGGAGCGGCCACCGGCGCCGACACTGGCGCCGAGCCCACGTTCCCAAACGGGAGAAAGGGCATAAAGGGTGCCGGCCGAAGAGGCGCAGGATCACCCAAAGAAAAGGCCAAAGGCCCAGCCGGAGCACCCCCTGGAGCCATCTGTTGGAAGATGGCATACATCGCATTCAAGAATGCGGAACTATCGGCTCCAGGGGTGGGAAAAGCCGGATACTGGGGTGCCTGACTCGGAGGCGACCCCGACGCCGGCCTCGGCGTCTGCGCCGGAGAAAACACCTGAGGCTCCAATACCTCAATCACCGACGCCTGTCCAGGCGAAGTTGGAGACGTCGGAGAGAGCAACGGCGTCGAAGGATGCGGCGTCACCGTGGGGCTGACCTCCCATGTCCTCCGGCGCCGATCCGGAGACCTGGAACGAGCCTCCCTTGAATGACGCCGAGATTCTCTACGGCGCCGGGAGTCTCGATGACGCCGATGTCTTGGAGAAGACTTTTTCTTGTGATGCTTCTCCTTTGACTTGGCCATAAACAGCTTCGCCTCGCGTTCTTTAATGGCCTTCGGATTCATGTGCTGACACGAATCACAAGTCGAGACGTCGTGGTCGGAGCTCAAACACCAAAGGCAATCGGAATGAGGATCCGTCACCGACATCTTGCCTCCACACTCACGACAAGGCTTAAATCCAGACTTTCTCTGCGACATTATTTCCACAGAGAAAGAGTACGCAGCAAGATATACACTGTAACCGCAAGAGTAACAGTTGCTCCCTCGAAGATAACCGTTTCGAATGCACGGAAAAAAGGGAACTGACGTCCGCACGTCGTCGAGGACCTCTTATTGCCTGTATGACGTCAGACGGCGTCGCGTGCGAGACAGTGACGTCCTCGTCGACGTGCAGAGACTAGTAAGAAGATTTCCGTAGAATGCTGGCGCCATGGGAGTATTCATGAGGTGAGGAATCCACAGGTAGTTGTATCCATCAGAAATTAGATTGTGAAGAGGCTTTGGACCCTGACTCCTGAGCAGGTTTTTGGGGCCCTGTAGAAGACTCTTTACTTTTACCCTTGGATGTCTCAACACTCTTCCCCTGGGGAGTCTTTGTGACCCCTATCTTTTGGTCACCCCCTATGGAAGTCTTGGTCACCCTAGTCTTGACCCAATGGTCCGCCTTCTTTCCCAATTCTTGGGGAGAAATTGGTCCTAGGTCTACCAGATGCTGATGCAGTTTATCATTGAAACAATTACTTAAAAGGTGTTCTTTCATAAACAGACTGTACAGCCCATCATAATCATTTACACCACTGCCGTTAATCCAACCATCCAGTGTTTTGACTGATAAGTCAACAAAATCAACCCAGGTCTGGCTCGAGGATTTTTGAGCCCCCCTGAACCTAATCCTGTACTTCTCAGTTGAGAATCCAAAGCCCTCAATCAGGGTAGCCTTCATGAGGTCATAGGATTCTGCATCTTTTCCAGAGAGTGTGAGGAGTCTATCCCTACACTTTTCAGTGAACATTTCCCAAAGGAGAGCACCCCAGTGAGATTTGTTAACTTTTCTGGTTGCATAAGCCCTCTCAAAAGCTGTGAACTATTTGGTGATGTCATCACCATCTTCATATTTAGTTACAATCCCTTTGGGGATTTTTAGCATGTCAGGAGTATCTCTGACCCTATTTAAATTGCTGCCACCATTGATGGGAGTTAAGCCCATCTCTTGTCTTTCCCTTTCTATGGCTAGGGGCTGTCTCTACAAAAAGCCAATCTTTTGGTCATCCTGGCTAGCAGGTGGTCATCTTCACTGAGACTGCTCTCAATGCTTCCAGAGCTGTTGGACTCACCTGTGAGAGAAGCAACATCTCTGACTATCACTTCTGGAGTCAGGGTTGGAGAAACCCTGGGCTCCCTAATTAGGAGAGGAGGTGGGAGATTTTCCTCCTCATCACTAGCTTCCCCCTCTGTGAGGACATCATCAGAGGGGTTGTTTCTAGCAAACTCTGCCAAGAGCTCCTGGAGCTGTACTTTGGTAAGTTTTTATCTTTTTGATTTTGTAGAGAGTCCTTAACTCTGACATCATAAGATGCAGGTAAGGGGTTAGGTTGAGTTCCACCACCATCTCTTCTGCAGCAGAAATTTTGTTTCTAAAAGTTGGAATACTTTTTAAGAATCTAAAACTATCTCTAGAATTTAATTCAAACTTTTACAAAACGTTTAAACTCTAAAAGAAATGCTAACAGGGACTAACACAAGGCCCTAGCAGGACTTTTAAAAATTTGGAAAAATAGCACAAATTTCAAAAATCCGTTTCTAATGACCATTTTGGGAATTTAGTTGTGTGATCAGGTATTGGCTGAATAGTCCAGCAAATGCAAAGTCTTGTACCCCACCGCTGATCCACCAATGTAGGACGTTGGCTCTGTATGCACTATTTCAAAGTAAGGAATAGCATGTACAGAGTCCAAGGGTTCCCCTTAGAGGTAAGATAGTGGCAAAAAGAGATAATTCTAATGCTCTATTTTGTGGTAGTGTGGTCGAGGAGTAGGCTTATCAGAGGGTAGTGTTAAGCATTTGTTGTACACACACAGGCAATAAAGGAGGAACACACACTTAAAGACAAATTCCAGGCCAATAGGTTTTTATATAGAAAATATATTTAAGAACCACAGGTTCAAGATTTACAATCAATACTTGAGGCTCACCGCCAGGTGTTACAGTTCCTGCAGGGGGAGGTGAGAAGCACCTCCACCCAGTACATGCTTTGTTCCTGGCCACAGAGTGACAAAGGCACTCTCCCCACGTGGCCAGCAACATGTCTGGTGTGTGCAGACCAGGGGGGGAGGACACAAGTCAGCACAGAAAGTACACCCTGAGCGGCACAGGGGCGGCCGGGTGCAGAGTGCAAACAGGCGTCGGGTTTGCAATAGGTTTCAACGGGAGACCCGGGGATCTCTTCAGCGGTGCAGGCAGGCAAGGGGGGTGCTCCTCGGGGTAGCCACCACCTGGGCTAGGAAGAGGGCCACGTGGGGGTCGCTCCTGCACTGGAGTTCGGTTCCTTCAGGTCATGGGGGCTGCGGGTGCAGTGTCTTTACCAGGAGTCGGGTTCCTTCAAGCAGGCAGTCGCGGTCAGGAGGAGCCTCTGGATTCCCTCTGCAGGCGTCGCTGTGGGGGTTCAGGGGGGTCAACTCTGGCTACTCACTGGCGTGCAGTCGCCGGGGAGTCCTCCCTGTAGAGTTAGTTTTCCGCAGGTCGAGCCGGGGGCGTCGGGTGCAGAGTGGAAAGTCTCACGCTTCCGGCGGGAAACGTGTGGTCTTTAAAAGTTGCTTCTTTGTTGCAAAGTTGCAGTTTCTGTGGAACAGGGCCGCTTTCCTCTGGAGTTTCATGGTCCTTTTAGGTGCAGGGTAGTCCTCTGAGGCTTCAGAGGTCGCTGGACCCTAGGGGACGCGTCGCTGTTGCAGTTTTTCTTGAAGTGGGGAGACAGGCTGGTAGGGCTGGGGCCAAAGCAGTTGGTGTCTCCGTCTTCTCTGCAGGGCTTCAGGTCAGCAGTCCTTCTTCGTCTTCAGGTTGCAGGAATCTATCTTCCTAGATTCTGGGGGCCCCTAAATACTCAATTTAGGGGTGTGTTTAGGTCTGGGAGGTTAGTAGCCAATGGCTACTAGCCTGGAGGGTTGCTACACCTTCTTTGTGCCTCCTCCCGGTGGGGAGGGTGGCACATCCCTAATCCTATTGGGGGAATCCTCCACCTGCAAGATGGAGGATTTCTAAAAGTCAGAGTCACCTCAGCTCAGGACACCTTAGGGGTTGTCCTGACTGGCCAGTGACTCCTCCTTGTTTTTCTCATTATCTCCTCCAGCCTTGCCGCCAAAAGTGGGGGCAGTGGCCGGAGGGGCGGGCATCTCCACTAGCTGGGATGCCCTGTGGCGCTGTAACAAAGGGGGTAAGCCTTTGAGGCTCACCGCCAGGTGTTACAGTTCCTGCAGGGGGAGGTGAGAAGCACTTTTCCACGCAAGGAGCCAAGGAATTGGGGGTGGGGTGATGAACAAAGAGGGGTGAAAAAAGAGTGGATGGCATTGGATCCTCCTAGCCTATACAACTTAAAAAAAGAAGAAGCAACATCATGAAACTATTTTAAATAAACAATTAATACTATGGGCAGCCCATAACTACAGACCGGCCCAAGTTGATAAGAATCTTAGAAGCTTGTAATAAAAGGGGGAAGGGTGCTTACAACTGATGTGAGTGAGGAACCCAACAAAGTAGGATAGTGTGCGGCCCATCCTGATGAGAGTAATTCAGGATTCCTGTGTCAATCTGAACAGAACGAAAGCGCCCCCAAGGGAGTCAGCTTCAAGCAATGGAGAGAGAGTCCCGGGTCAGTGACCTGCAGGGGTGAGGAGGGTAGAAAGATGGAAGGGTAATGGTTTGCCCCATATGAAAAGGAGTGACAACTTTTGGCAGAAAAGCCGCCCTGGTTTTCAGCACCACTTTATCCAGAAATAATAAGGTAAAGGGGGGTTCAACAGAAAGAGCCTGAAGCTCACCAACCCGTCTAGCCGCAGTTATAGCAATGAGAAACACCGTCTTAAGAACTAAAAACCTTCGCGGGCAAGAATGCGTGGGTTCAAACTGTGACCCCCATTAAAAAAGTTAAAACGAGATTCAGATCCCACTGAGGCATATGAAAAGGAGTGAGAGGAAACCTATTAGTTAAACTGTAGGAAGTTGGCTCTGTACAGTATATACTATCTCAAAGTAAGAGATAGTGTGCACAGAGACCAAGAGTTCCCCTTAGAGGTAGGATAGTGGCAAAATTAGATAATTCTAATGCTCTATTTTGTGGTAGTGTGGTCGAGCAGTAGGCTTATCAGAGGGTAGTGTTAAGCATTTGTTGTACACACACAGGCAATAAATGAGGAACACACACTGAAAGACTTAACTCCAGGCCAATAGTTTTTATATAGAAAAATATATTTTCTACATTTATTTTTAGAACTACAAGTTCAAGATTTGAAGTAAATACATAAAATGCAAGGTACTCCACATAGGTAAGTTAGGAACTTTGAATTAGAGCAATAACATATACAGTTTTTGTTAAAATGGCAATAAGCTATTTTAAAAGTAGACAGTGCAAAAATCAACAGTTCCTGGGGGAGGTAAGTATTGGTTAGATTGTGAGGTAAGTAAGAAACTTACAAGTCTCAGTTCCTGGGCATAGGCAGCCCACCGAGGGGGATTCAGGGCAACCTCACCAGCAGCTCAGGGGCGGTCAGGTGCAGAGGTAAAAGAGGTGCCCACAACACGTAAGCACCTATAGAGAACAGGGTTGCTCCGGTTCCAGTCTGCCAGCAGGTAAGTACCTGCGTCCTCGGGGGCAGACCAGAGGGGTTTTGTAGAGCACTTGGGGGGGGGACAAGTAGCACACAAAACACACCCTCAGCGTCACAGTGGCGGCCGGGTGCAGTGTGCAAAGCAGGCGTCGGGTTTTGAATAGGAAATAATAGAGGGACCCAGGGGTCACTCTGGCGGTGCAGGCAGGGCACAGGATGGCTTCTCGGGCCAGCCACCAACTGGGTTAGGCAGAGGGTCGCCTGGTGGTCACTGCTGCACTGAGGTTCGGTTCCTTCTGGTCCTGGGGGCTGCAGGTGCAGTGATAGGTCCAGGTGTCGGGTCCCTTGTTACAGGCAGTCAAGGTCAGGGGGAGCCTCTGGATTCTCTCTGCATGCGTCGCTGTGGGGGTCCAGGGGGGTCGTCTCGAGCTACTCACGAGGTCGCAGTCGCCTGGGAGTCCTCCCTGTGGTGTTTGTTCTCTGGATCTTGAGCTGGGGGCATCGGCTCCAGAGGGTCCAGAGGGTGAAGTCTCACACTTCCGGTGGGAAGAGTAAAGTTCTTTAAAGTTGCAAGAAAGTTGCTAACTTGTTGCTGAAATTGAACAGAGCCGCTGTTCACATGAGTTTCTTGGTACTTTGGTCCAGGGCAGTCCTCTGAGGCTTCATAGGTCGCTGGTCCCTGTCGGATGCGTCACTGGTTGCAGGTTTTCGAGTCAAGTGACAGGTCGGTAGGGCTGGGGCCAAAGCAGTTGTCGTCGTCGGTCATCTCTGCAGGCTTCTAGGTCAGCAGTCCTTCTTTAGTTCAGGTTGCAGGAATCTGATTTCCTGGGTTCTTGGGTGCCCCTAAATACTAAATTTAGGGGTGTGTTAAGGTCTGAGGGGCAGTAGCCAATGGCTACTGTCCTTGAGGGTGGCTACACCCTCCTTGTACCTCCTCCCTGAGGGGGGGGCGGGGGCACATCCCTATTCCTATTGGGGGAATCCTCCAAAATCAAGATGGAGGATTTCTAAAGGCAGGGGTCACCTCAGCTCAGGACACCTTAGGGGCTGTCCTGACTGGTGGGTGACTCCTCCTTGTTTTTCTCATTATCTCCCCTGGACTTGCCGTCAAAAGTGGGACCTGCGTCCAGGGGGTGGGCATCTCCACTAGCTGGAGTGCCCTGGGGCATTGTAACACAAAGCCTGAGCCTTTGAGGCTCACTGCTAGGTGTTACAGTTCCTGCAGGGGGCAGGTGTGAAGCACCTCCACCCAGAGCAGGCTTTGTTTCTGGCCTCAGAGGGCACAAAGGCCCTCACCCCATGGGGTCAGAAATTAATCTCTCAGCAGCAGGCTGGCACAGACCAGTCAGTCCTGCACTGAAGGATTGGGTAAAATACAGGGGGCATCTCTAAGATGCCCTCTGTGTGCATTTTTTAAATAAATCCAACACTGGCATCAGTGTGGGTATATTATTCTGAGAAGTTTGATACCAAACTTCCCAGTATTCAGTGTAGCCATTATGGAGCTGTGGAGTTCGTTTTTGACAAACTCCCAGACCATATACTTAATATGGCCACACTGTACTTACAATGTCTAAGAATGGACTTAGACACTGTAGAGGCATATTGCTCATGCAGCTATGCCCTCACCTGTGGTATAGTGCACCCTGCCTTAGGGCTGTAAGGTCTGCTAGAGGGGTGACTTACCTATGCCACAGGCAGTATTTTGGGTGCCTGGCACCCTGAGGGGGATGCCATGTCGACTTTGCCTTTTTCTCCCCACCAACACACACAATCTGCAATGGCAGTGTGCATGTGTTAGGTGAGGGGTCCCTAAGGGTGGCACAACACATGCTGCAGCCCTTAGAGACCTTCCCTGGTCACAGCGCCCTGGGTACCACTGGTACCTTTTACAAGGGACTTATCTGTGTGCCAGGAGTGTGCCAATTGTGGAAGCAATGGTACATTTTTAGTGAAAGAACACTGGTGCTGGGGCATGGTTAGCAGGGTCCCAGCACACTTCTCAGTCAAGTCAGCATCAATATCAGGCAAAAAGTGGGGGGTAATTGCAACAGGGAGCCATTTTCCTACATAAACCTTTTAAGAACCTAATAACAATAGGCGACTTAAACAAGGAGGGCTGATCCGGGAGGCAAAGAAAGGCTGACAGTGCCGCCAAATAGCCCTTAACAGTAGCCACCGCACAACCCTTCTGTGCTAAATCTAAAGCAAATAACAGAATATCGGAGAGGTGGGCCCTCGAAGGATCAATTTGCTTCTCTCCACACCAAGCCACAAATTTTGCCCACCTGACGGCATAAACGGTTTTACTGGAGTGTCGCCTGGCCGACAGAATAACATCCACTACATCTGGTGGGTGAGAAAAAGAACTCAGGTTGCCCCGTTCAATCTCCAGGCATGAAGGTGCAGGCTCTGGATGTGGGGGTGTAGAACCTGCGACTGCGAGAGGAGGTCTGCCCTGAGAGGGAGACGGAGAGGAGGGCACAGTGAGAGTTGGAGAAGGTCCGTGTACCACACACTTCTTGGCCAATCCGGAGCTATTAAAATGACCTGAGCCCGATCTTGGCGAATCTCCCTCAGAACCCGAGGAATCAAGGGAATGGGGGAAATGCGTATAGCAACTGGTTGCACCAAGAGATCTGAAACGCATCCCCCAAAGCTCCTTGCATTGGGTACTGGAGGCTGCAGAATGACAAGCAGTGTGCATTCTCCCGAGTGACAAACAGATCTATCCCTGGAAAAACCCACATCTGAAAGATGTGCAGGACCAGATCCGGATGGAGATGCCACTCGTGATCGACCAAAAAATGTCGAAAGAGAGTGTCCGCACGTACGTTGAGCACCCAGGCCAGATGATTCCCTACCAAGCAATCCGATGGTCCCGAAGCCAGGACCAGAGTCGCAGAGCTTCTCTGCAGAGAAGATACGACCCTATTCCTCCCTGTTTGTTTATATACCACATCGCTGTAGTATTGTACATCAGGACCTGAACAGACTGACCGCAAAGGGACGGGAGGAAGGCCTGTATTGCCCGCAATTCCAACAGATTGATATGAAAATTCTGTTCCACTGGAGACCAACAACCCTTGACCTCCAGGTCCCCCAGATGACCTCCCCAACCCTAGAGTGGAAGCATCCGTCATGACCATGGCCACCGGAGGCGTCAGTGAAAATGGCCTTCCTTGAGAAAGTTTGCCATCTACAGCCCACCATCGTAAATCCGCTGCAGCGTCTCTGGAGATCGTTATCGACTCTTCGAGATCTCCTCTGTGTTGAAACCACTGCTTGCGGAGGCACAATTAGAGAGCCCTCATGTGCCAACGTGCATGAGTGACCAACAGAATGCAAGAAGCAGACAGACCGAGATGGCGTGGGACCTTGAGGACTGGAACAACCGCTCCATTTTGAAACATTGGAATCAACGTCTGGATGTCCTGAATCAGCTGAGGCGGAGGACAGGCCCGATTCAATGTAGTATCCAGTACTGCCCCTATGAACAGGAGGCGTTGAGAGGACTCCATCGTAAAACCCAGACTGAACAACAACTGAGTTGTCATCTGCAAGTGATGCAACACAAGCTCTGGAGACTTGGCTTTGATCAACCAATCGTCCAGGTAAGGGAATACCGATATCCCATTCCTTCTGAGACTTGCTGCCACCACTGCCATCACCTTCGTGAAGACTCGAAGTTCTGAAGTAAGACCAAATAGAAGGACCGCAAACTGGTAGTGTTGTGACCCCACCACAAACCGGAGATACTTCCTGTGCGACTTGACTATAGGGATATGAAAGTAAGCATCCTGCAAGTTGACAGACACCATCCAAACCTCTTTGGTCAACGCCAAAAGTACCTGTGTCAGAGTCAGCATCTTGAAATTTTCCTGTTTGAGGAACCAATTCAAAATCCTCATGTCTAGGATTGGTCGCAAACGGCCGTCCTTCTTGGGGATCAGGAAGTATCTTGAATAACAACCCTGACCCCTTTCCTGCCCTGGAACTAACTCCACCACACCTTTTGACAACAGGATCTGAACCTCCTGCTGCAAAACAGGAGATGTTTTTCTGAACAAAACGAGGGACAGGGAGGGATGGGAGGGGGAAACTCCTGAAAAGGGAGAGCATATCCTTTCCTCACAATGTTCAGAACCCATGAGTCTGATGTAATTAACTCACACTCGTGGAGAAAAAGACATAATCATCCCCCTACAGGAGAAGTGTGGTTGAAAATGGGCAGAAAACTAGGGCTGCTTCCCTTGTTGTTGTCCTCCAGAGGAAGAGGATGATGCAGGGTGCTGCTGGATGGCCCCTCTTCTCCGAACCCTCCCCGCCCTCTAAAGGATCTATAACTGTAGCAGGCTGGCCTGGCTTATAGTAGGTACCTGATGTTACTTACACCTTGTGCCAGGTCCAGTTATCCCTTATTAGTAGATTAGGAGTGTTCTAGCAGCTTAGGCTGATAGAGGTAGCTATAGCAGAGCAGCTTAGGCTGAACTAGGAGACCCGCAAAGCTCCTACTATACCACTTATATCATATAGCACTATATCATAAGAATCACAATACTCAGAGTTACTTAAAACAAAGGTACTTTATTTTAGTGACAATGTGCCAAAAATATCTCAGAGGATATACTCCCTTAGGAGGTAAGTAAAATACACAAAATATACACACAAACCAAACTCAGGTAAGTAAAAAGTTAGACAAGTAGTGTAAACACTGTAGAATACAATAGGATGCAATAGGCCTAGGGGCAACACAAACCATATACTAAGAAAGTGGAATGTGAACCACTTAGGGACACCAGGCCTAGTGTAGTGTGTAGAGGGTCGCTGGGAGTGTAAGAAAACACTAAGGGTGTCCAAGATGCCCCAACCCAAGACCCTGAAAAGTAGGAGTTAAGTTACCCTACTTCCCCAGAAACACACTAAAGTCGCGATAGGAGATTCTGCAAAGACAACAACTGACTGCAAAACACTGAAGACGGATTCCTGGACCTGAGGACCTGCAAAGGAAGGGGACCAAGTCCAAGAGTGACGAAAGTGTCCAGGGGAGGCAGGAGCCCACTAAACCCCGGATGAAGGTGCAACAACGGAAGATGCCAGGAACTTCTCCTTTGCACAGAAGATGTCCCACAGCGTGTTGGAGGATGCAGAGTTGTTTCCACGCAGAAAGACCGCAAACAAGCTTTGCTAGCTGCAAAGGTCACGGTTGAAGAAAATGGGTGCTGCCCGAGCCCAGGAAGGACCAGGAGGTTGCCTCTTGGAGGAGGAGACAGAGGGGGCGCTCAGCAACACAGAGAGCCCACACAGAAGCAGGCAGCACCCGCAGAAGTATTTGAACACGGGTTTAGGAAAACTGAGCACGGCAGTCGTCTCAACACTACAAAGGACGGTCCCATGAAGCCATTGGTCAACTCAGCGAGTTGAGCAATGCAGGACGGAGTGCTGGGGACCTGGGCTGTGCTGTACGCAAAGGATTCCTTGCAAAAGTGCACGGAAGCCCTAGCAGCTGCAGTTCACGCAGTACACAGGATTACTGTCTGGCGTGGGGAGGTAAGGACTTACCTCCACCAAATTTGGACAGATGGACCACTGACTGTCGGGGTCACTTGGATCCATCTCCTGTGTTCCAGGGACCATGCTCATCACGATGAGAGGGGACCCAGAGGACCGGTGAAGTAGAAGTTTGGTGCCTGCGTTAGCAGGGGGAAGATTCTGTCGACCAACTGGAGATTTCTTCTTGGCTTCCAGTGTACGGTGAAGGCAGACAGCCCCCAGAGCATGCACCACCAGGAAACAGTCAAGAAAGCCGGCAGGATTAGGTGCTACAATGTGGTTGGTAGTCTTCTTGCTACTTTGTTGCGGTTTTGCAGGCGTCCTGGAGCAGTCAGCGGTCGATCCTTGGCAGAAGTTGAAGAGAGAGATGCAGAGGAATTCTGGTGAGCTCTTGCATTTGTTATCTGAAGAGAAGCCCACAGGAGAGGCCCTAAATAGCCCTCAGAGGAGGATTGGCCACCTAGTTAGGCAAGCACCTATCAGGAGGGGTCTCTGATGTCACCTGCTGGCACTGGCCACTCAGAGGCCTCCATTGTGCCCTCACACCTCTGCATTCAAGATGGTAGAGGTCTGGGACACACTGGAGGAGCTCTAGGCACCACCCATGGGGTGGTGATGGACAGGGAGTGGTCACTCCCGTTTCCTTTGTCCAGTTTCACGCCAGAGCAGGGGCTGGGGGATCCCTGAACCGGTGTAGACTGGCTTATGCAAGGAAGGCACCATCTGTGCCCTTCAAAGCATTTCCAGAAGCTGGGGGAGGCTACTCCTCCCCAGCCCTTAACACCTATTTCCAAAGGGAGAGGCTGTAACACCTTCTCTCAGAGGAACTTCTTTGTTCTGCCTTCCTGGGACTGGGCTGCCCAGACCCCAGGAGGGCAGAAGCCTGTCTGTGGGTTGGCAGCAGCAGCAGCTGCAGTGAAAACCCCAGAGAGCTGGTTTGGCAGTACCCAGGGTCTATGCTGGAGCCCCGGGAATGCATAGGATTGGCACCCCAATACCAGATTTGGCATGGGGGGACAATTTCATGATCTTAGACATGTTACATGACCATATTCAGAGTTACCATTGTGAAGCTACATATAGGTATTGACCTATATGTAGAGCATGCGCCTAATAGTATCCCCGCATCACAAAGTCCGGGGAATTCGCCCTGAACTATGTGGGGGCACCTTGACTAGTGCCAGGGTGCCCTAATACTTAGTAACTTTGCACCTCACCTTCACCAAGTGAGGGTTAGACATATAGGTGACCTATAAGTTACTTAAGTGCACTGTAAAATGGCTGTGAAATAATGTGGACGTTATTTCACTCAGGCTGCAGTGGCACTCCTGTGTAAGAATTGTCTGAGCACCCTATGGGTGGCAAAAGAAATGCTGCAGCCCACAGGGATCTCCTGGAACCCCAATACCCTAAGTACCTAGGTACCATATACTAGGGAATTATAAGGGTGTTCCAGTGTGCCAATTAGAATTGGTAAAAAATGGTCACTAGGCAGCAGTGACAATTTTAAAGGCAGAGAGAGCATAAGCACTGATGTTCTGGTTAGCAGAGCCTCAGTGACACAGTTAGGCACTACACAGGGAACACACATTCACACTCATTCAACTATGAGTACTGGGGTCCTGGCTAGCAGGATCCCAGTGAGACAGGCAAAAACAAACTGACACACAAGTAAAAATGGGGGTAACATGCCAGGCAAGATGGTACTTTCCTACAATCATCTGCACCAACCATCTTCTTGGGTGCAGTACTAACTGTTCTTCGTCACCGGTGGTTCTTCTTTTGCACCTTCATCCGGGTTAGCAGGGGTTCCTGTTCCCCCTGGACACTTCAGTGCTTCTTCCACAGGTCTTCAGGCCCAGGAATCCATCATTGGTGTCTTGCAGTCTCTTCTGGTTCTTGCAACATCTTCTATCATGTGTTCTTGTGTGTTGTAGGAAAGTTACTATGATCCACTCCTGCTTTCCTGGGCTCTGGGATGGGTCTATTGCTTAACACTGATGTTTTCTTACACTCACAGGGCCCCTCTACACACTACACTTACCTAGGTGGGAAACTGACTTTCGTATTCCACTATTTTTGTATATGGTTTGTGTTCCCCCGGTCCATTTCTAACTATTGTGATTTTCACTATGTGCACTGTTTCTAACTGTTTTTACAGCTATTTCTGCATTCTAGTGTATATACTGTGTATATTACTTACCTCCTAAGTGAGTATAGTCTCTAAGGTATTTTTGGCATTGTCACCAAAATAATGTACCTTTATTTTTGTAACAGTGAGCTTTTTCTTTAATGTGTGTGAGTAGTCTGTGACTACAGTGGTATTGCATGAGCTTTACATTTCTCCAAGTTAGAACTTGGCTGCTCATCCGCACTACCCCTGGAGAGCCTGGCTTCAAGAAACTGACTGCATTTCACTAATAAGGAATAACTCGACCGGGTATAAGGTGCAAGTATCTTACGTACTCAACACAAACCAGGCCAGCCTCCTACACAGAGTGATCCCAAGCGACCAGGAGAGCAGAGGTAACTATCTGATTTTCACCAAAACCAACAGGAGGACTTTGGCAAAGGATTAAGCAAGACCAACACATGACTGTAAGAACCCAAAGGTGGATCCTGACAGAAGAGGAGCTGCAAAGAAAGGGGACCAAGTTGGAGTGTCCGGTTGTGGCAGGAGCCACTACCCACCCTTCTGTGGACACAGGACCAGGTCGATGGTGGATGACGAAGATAAGCAGCGCAACACAGGAGCCGAGAAGGAGTCCCAGAACTGATGCAAGTGATGTCCCACATCAACGGTCGAGATGCAGTCAGTCAGTGGTGCTGGAAAACCACCCTCAAACCTTGGCAAATACAATAGAAAGAGAAGAAGGTTTACAAGGCTGAAGGGGTCCAACAAGGTCCAGGGGACTGGAACCAAGGAGGGGAGTCTGGGATGACCCTCAGCAGCTGGGAAAGTCACAAGAAGAGGCAGCCCCCATAGCGAACCCACCAGCAGCAGGCACAGTAGTCGCAGTGAGGCCCACACAGCACACATGAAGAGTAGTCCCACGTCACTAGAGCAGCAGGCAGGAGACTGTGCTTTGCAGGGGGGAGTGTTGGGGGCTGGGGCTACACGGAGCCTGAAGATCCCTTGGAGGAGGAACAAACAAGCCTTGGTAGCTGCAAGAGTCGCGGTGCACAGGGGTACTGTCCTGCAAGGAGCGGCAAGAGCTTAGCATCTCCCAAATTGGACCAAGGGGACCACATTCCAAACCACCACCTGTGATGCAGGATCCAAGCAGCTCCAGAGGAGTGAAGATCCACGCAGGCGGTTATTATTGTAGATGGTGCCTGCGGATCCAGGGAAGTGACTCCTTCACTCCAAGGGAGATTCCTTCTTACTTCTGGCTGAAGACTTGTCACCTTCAGAGGATGCAATGCCAGGGAAATGTAGCTGGTGGAAGGGGCCGGGGAAAGAATGTTGCAGAGTGGAGTCATTGCTGGAGTTGCAGATTCTCCAGTTGCAGTCCCAGTAGCCAGAAGATGAAGCAAACGATGCAGAGGAGTCCTGCTATAATACTGCACATTGAATCTGAGGACCCACTGAAGAGGGAGACACCAAATAGCCCAGAAAGGGGGTTTGGTAACCTAGCAGGGTGACCACCTATCAGGAGGGAGCAGTGACCTTGCCCACCTTGGATTCAAGATTGCAGATTCTAGTGGCCACCTGGAGGAGCTCTGGGCACCACCACTTGGTGGTGATAGACAGGGGAGTGGTCACTCCCCTTTCCTTTGTGAAGTTTCACACCAGAGCAGGAACCAGGGGTCACTGGACTTGGTGCAAACCGTTTTATGCACGTAGAGCACCAAATTTGCCCTTCAAGGCATACCGGTGGGGTGGGGGGCTATCCCTCCAAAGCCACGTAACACCTATTTCCAAGGGAGAGGGTGTTACTGCCCTCTCCCACAGGAAATCCTTCGTTCTGCCTTCCTCTGCTTGAGGTGATCAAGCAGCAGGAGGGCAGAAACGTGCCTTAGGGGTTGCAGCAGCGTGGGTCGGCCCAGATAACCCTAGCAGACTGGTAGGAGAAATGCTGAGGGTCATCTAAGGAGCCCCGATAGTGCATGGAATCATACAACCAATACTGGCAACAGTATTGGGGGTAGAATTCCGACATGTTTGGTACCAAACATGCCCAGGTTCGGAGTTACCAATATGTAGCTGGACACAGGTAAGTGACCTCTGTCCAGTACACAGGAAAAATGGCTTCCCGTTGGCCAGTGTAATGGAGCTGGAGTTTGTAGGGTCACCTCTGCTCATGCAGGGGTGCCCTCACACACAGGTACCTGCACCCTGCCCTCTGGGCTTGGAGGGACAACCACAGGGGTGACTTCCAGTGACCTGTAGCAAAGAGTGCATGCACCTTTTCACACAGGCTGCAATGGCAAGCCTACAGATATATTTTACATGGGCTCCCATGGGTGGCACAATACATGCTGCATCCCATGGAGAGCCCCTGGTGTCCCAATGCCTGGGTACCTAGGTACCATATACTAGGGACTTTATGGGGGTACCAGTATGCCAATTGTGGGGTGTGCTAAATCCCAAGCAACCAAATTTAGACAGTGAGAGCACAATCACAGGGGTCCTGGTTAGCAGGATCCCAGTGAAAACAGTCAAAACACACTGACAGCAGGCAAAGGTTGGGGGTAACCATGCCAAACAGAGGGTACTTTTTCTACATAATCCAAACTAAGGACAATAGGACCAACCTTGTCCAGTTGAGTCTTCATAGTCTAAGTGGAAACATCTGGAGAGTCCATCTGCACAGTGGTGGTTACTCACATGTCTATGTTCCACTGTATAGTCCATTCCCTGTAGGGATATGGACCACCTCAAACGTTTTGGATTTTCACCTTTCATTTGTTTTAACCATACCAGGGGCTTGTGGTCTGTTTGAACAAGGAAGTGTTTAAGGTCATGAAAAGCTTTTTGGCAGCTAGATGTCCACAAAATGTTCTTGGGCATCCTTTTAGATGTGGGGTCATTTAGGAAAGCTACAATAGAGCCATAATTCTTAATTAACCTCCTATAGTACCCTGCCAGGCCTAGGAAGGCTCTGACCTGGGTCTGAGTGGTAGAGGCAGTCCAATTCAGAATGGTCTGCGTTTTGCCCTGTAGAGGTTCAATCTGGCCTCCACCTACCAGAAGACCCAGGTGACTCACTTTTTCCTGCCCTATCTGTCACTTTGAGACCTTTATAGTGAGGCCTGCTCTCAGCAGAGCCTCCAATACATTCCCAAGGTGGACCAGGTGATCCTCCCAGGTAGAGCTAAAGACAGCTATATCATCTAGATAAGCTGCACTGAAGCTTTTTAGGCCTTGGAGAACTTTGTTCACTAACCTCTGGAATTTGGCAAGTGCATTTTTTAGTCCAAATTGCATCGCTGTAAAGTGATAGTGCCCACAAGGAGTGGAGAATGCAGTTTTTGCTTTGGCATCCTCTGACAACCTGATCTGCCAGTAGCCAGGTCAAAGATGCTTAGATACTTGGCAGAAACCAGTGTATCTATTAGCTCATCTGCCCTAGGGATAGGATGAGCATCTGTTTTGGTTACTGTATTGAGACCTCTATAGTCCATACAGAACCTCATCTCTCTTTTATCATTTTGAGTGTGTGGGTTTGGGACAAGGACTACAGGACTAGCTTAAGGGCTGTCTGAAGACTCAGTGACTCCCAGGTCAAGCATCTTTTGCACCTCAGTTTTGATACACTCACTGACATGATCAGGCTGCTTGTTACGTTTGACAGGCAGGATGTCACCTGTGCCAATAGTGTGCTCACACCATGTAGTTTCACCAGGGATGAGAGAGAACAGTTCAGCGAACTGCCCTAGGAGGTTTCTACAATCATCTTTCTGTGACTCAGAGAGGCAGTTTGCAAGCACAACCCATCTACTGAGCCATTATCTGTATTGTGGGAGAAGAGGTCAGGGAGAGGCTCACTCTCTTCTTCCTGTTCTATATCAGTTGCCATGAGCAATGTCATGTCAGATCTATCATAGTAGGGCTTCAGGCGGTTCACATGAACCACCATGTGGGGGCTTCTAGGAGTGCCTAGATCAATACTGTGGGTGACCTCTGTAAGAAAGTACCCTCTTTTTGGCATGTTACCCCCATTTTCTGCCTGACGTCAGTGTGTTTTTACTGTGTCACTGGGATCCTGCTAGCCAGGACCCCATTGCTTATGGTTTTGGCCTGCTTGTCAGTATGTTTCACTGTTTTTGAAAGTATGTTTGACTGTGTCACTGGAGTCCTGCTAACCAGGACCCCAGTGCTTATGCTCTCTCTGTTTCCAAATTTGTCACTACATACTGGTAACCCAGTATTTCACTGCAAATTGGCATACTGGTGCCCCCTTATAAGTCCCTAGTATATGGTACTTAGGTACCCAGGGCATTGGCTCCAGGGGATGCCTATGGGCTGCAGCATTACTTTTGCCACCCATAGGGAGGCCATGCAAAGGCTTCTGCAGTCTGCCTGAAATTGTGCATGCAGCCTTTCACAGCCATTTTCACTGCACCAGGTCATTTATAAGGCACCTATATCTTAGGCCTTCCAACCCAGAAGGCTGGGTGCAAAGTACCTGTGTGTGAGGGTACCCCTGCACTAGCAGAGGTGCCCCCATGTCGTCCAGGCCCATTTTCCCAGACTTCGTGAGTGCGGGGACGCCATTTTACAAGTGCACTGGACATCGGTCAATACCTATGTCCAGCTTCACAATGGTAACCCCCAATATGTCCATGTAAGGTGTCTAACAACTGGGAATGGTACCTCAAAACTGATTCCTGTATAGGTTGCACAATCCCATGCACTCTGGGGGCTCCACAGTGGACCCCCAGTACTGCCATACCAGCCTTCTGAGGTTTTCCAGTTAATCCCAAGTGCTGCCACCTCACAGACAGGTTTCTGCCCTCCTGTTGCTTGAGCAGCTCAGGCCCAGGAAGGCAGAACAAAGGATTTCCTTTGGGAGAGGAGTGTTGCACCCTCACCCTTTGGAAATAGGTGTTACAGGCATGGGAGGGATATCCTCACAGAGCCTCTGGAAATGCTTTGAAGGGTATAGATGGTGCCCACCTTGCATAATCCAATCTACACCGGTTCAGGTAGCAACAGTCCCTGTTCTGGCGCAAAACTGAACAAACTGCAGACGTGCTCCAGGAACGCTACAACTTGCAACAAAGTGTCCACGACTACTACTGCAACACTGTAACTTCAGCACCTGCCAGCAACTTCAACAGTTTCCAGGTTGTGCACGCTCCGAGGACTATCTGTCTTCCTCCTACACCAGAAGAACTGAAGGAATCTCCTGTGGAGTGATGGAGTCACTTCCCTGCTTCAGAAGGGACATCTCTGCAGCAACGACCGGTACTCTGGGTCCCCTCTCCTGATGACGAGCGTGGATCCTGGAACACAGGTTGTGGACTAAAGTGACCCTGACTGTCCAAAGGTCCAGCTGTCCAAATTTGGTGAAGGTAAGAGCTTGCCTCCCGTATCAGACAGTACCCCTGTGCACCATGTGTTTTGCAGCTCCTAGGGCTTCTGATCGCTTCTCCCAAAATTCCTTTGTGCACAGCCTAGCCCAGGTCCCCAGCAGTAGATGCTGCAACACTCAGTTCCCTGAGTTGTTCTCCAGCAGCGTGTGGATCCCTTTGTGTAGTGCTGCGATGACTGTCATTTGCAATTCCTTTGTCCCATGTCCTGGGACTCCTGTGGGTGCTGCCTGGTCCTCTGAGGGCTTTCTGAAGTGCTGAGAGCCCCCTCTGTTACCTCATCCTGAGTTGAGACCCCCAGGTCCCTCCTGGGCCCAGGCAGCGACTTTTCCCACCAAACGGGTTTCTTGCGTGAGGCAAGGCTTTCTGGCGGAATCCAGCAACGGAAACCAGCCTGCATTAATCTACTCGATGTGGGACATCTCCTGCACTAAGCCGGACCCCGCAGCTGTCTTCTTTGGTGAATTTCTGACTTTTTCTTCCAACTGGAGGTTTCATTTTTGCACCATCATCCGCGTTAGCAGGGGCTCCTGTTCTTCCTGGACTATTTAGCAGTTCTTGGACTTGGGCGGTCATTATGAACATGACGGGTAAGACCGCCGACCGCCGTGTCGGTTGTAGTGCTTTCCTCTTATCTAGTTTCTAAGCACTAACATAACACAACAGAAATGCACTTCTGAGGTCAAAGAAGACTTTTATTGTTGTTAATTCTTCCCCAACCACAATATTTTATGTATGACGAATTAGTAGCTTTCAAGTCCGCGTTAATCAAACAAAATATATCAGTTTGCAATATACACAGCAGGTTACATTTATAAGATATTGAATGCAAAGCAAAACAAATACTTCACCGTGTGGGAACTATTCACAGCTTCATCTTTCTAAGGTCTGCAAGCTGAGGACCCCTGTCAGCCGCGAGAAAGAGAGATTCATCTACCCACACAGGATTGCTGGCAGCTGGCGCCAAGCTCCAGCACGAGGTCCGGCAGATTCAAATCTAACCCTCTGCAGCCTGTGTCATTCGTTACAAAGGTGTGCCCCCTCCTCTCAGACCTGGGAAACTGAGCAAGCCTTTTGGAGACTGGCCAGGTCTCCAAGACTACTCCTGTTCCCAAGCTCAAGCGAAGAAAAAACAACACCCATGTACTCTCTCTTATCATGTCTAGTCTACTGTGAGAAAAACATCTTGGTTCTCTGGTGCAAAAACACAGCTTGGAAAAATACAGCTTGGATTCTCAACTGCAATGTCTAACTCCACGTTAAAGGCAATAGGCAGCTAACCTAAATATCAAATGCAATGTCATGTTAAAGGCAATAGGCAGCTAACCTAAATATCAAATGCAATGTCTAGTGTCATGTCAAAGCCAATAGGCATCTAAGCTGAATACAAAATGCAATGTCTTATATCATGTCAAAGCCCATAGGCAGCTGAGCTGAATACAAAATGCAATGTATAATATCATGTCAAAGCCAATAGGCAGCGGAGCTGAATATAAAATGCAATGTATAATATCATGTCAAAGCCAATAGGCAGCGGAGCTGAATACAGCATGTCAAAGCCAATAGGCAGAATACAGAATGTAATGGCTAATGCAATGTCAAAGCCCATAGGCGGCTCAACTGAATACAGAAAGTAATGGCTAATGCCATGTCAAAGCCCATAGGCGGCTCAACTGAACAAAACATACCACGTGCTACTGGTGAACATTGAGCAACTAATATGCGCAGTGGTGAAACACAAAGTCATTGGTCAAAACAAACTTTATCAAATGGCAGTACATCGGTGGTGAACACAATCCCGCCGTTGGCGGTGAATGGAAACCCGCCATATAATGAACGAAAAACCCAACCCCGCCAATAATTCCCAGACCACCACTCCCCGCCATGACTCTGTCAGCAGGAATCCTGGCCCACCCCACCCCGTCACCGCCAAGCACACCCACATCCCACCCTCCAAATAATGATGCACAAATCACCTCGGCGGACAGTGGAGGCCAGACAACACAGCAGCAACAAGTGCACACGTTGGATAGGCGTATCACCCACACACCTGACACACATCCAGAACCCCATAAAACACCCCCAGACACACCCCACAATCCTTTGCAATGAAACCAGGACAAGAAGACGGAGAGCACCAAAGCCAGACAGCGAACGCCAGCATACAGGAGACGCACATCGACCCATAGAGGAGCACCTTTCCCCGTCCCCAGTCCTGACGCCATCCACCACACCACCATGTCCCCCCAAACAAATCCACACTTCACTGAAAGGGAGCTAAGGACCATGGTGGACGAGATCCTGAAGGTGGAGCCACACATTTTTGGGCCGAGGTGCAGCACACACCCATCGCCCGGAAAGTGGAGCTGTGGCAGACCATTGTCAACAGGGTGAATGCAGTGGGACACCATCCACGCACCAGGGACGACATCCGGAAGAGATGGAACGACCTGCGTGGGAAGGTCAGGGCCATGGCATCTAGGCACCACATCGCAGTGCAGAAGACTGGGGGAGGGCCACCACCAACACCACCCAACTACACCGACTGGGAGGAGAAGGTCCTCGTCATCTTGCACCCAGAGGGACTCACTGGAGGAATGGACTCGGGTAAGTCATCTACAATTACCCCATATACAACACATCTGCAATGCATGCACCACCCCACCCCTCCCACACCCACCTGGACCTACACCCCACCCAGCCATTACCCTGCCATTACCCACCACATCAACCACTCTGCATTACCTTCAACCCACTAACAGGCCCACATCCCTCCCGCTGTGCACAGCCACCCACCCCTGCACGTACCCACAATGGACCAATACCACCCACAACAATGCAACCCCACCACTGGCACTAAATGCTATGTCAACCTCACAAAGGCAGCCTGGAAGGCCACTGAAATTAACACCAGCACAAAATAGCACAGTCCTGTACACCTCAAACCTACATTCATATGTAACAGACATGTGTATGTCCCCCAACAGGCACCACCACCCATGCAACCCTAACGGATGGGACAAGGTGTGCCACTGCCCTCCAGGGAGACAGAGCCACCTCACAAGACCTTGGCGAAGGAACCCTGGACACTGATGAGCAGACAGGCCCCTCACACAGTCCTGGATTCTCACCATGCAGCAGCCCCACCCAGGAAACAACTGTCACCCCTAACACCCAGTCAAGACCGGCAGGCCAGGGGAGGCGTACCGACACCAGTGTTCCTAGGGCACAGACTGGTGGAACACAGCTACAGAGGGCACAGTCTCCCACTCCCAACATGCAGGAAGGCGAGGACCCCAGTACAAGTGGCACATCCAGACCTGTGCAGGGGACAAAGGCAAATGGGGCTAGGGCTAGTTCAAGTGTCCCAGTGAGCCAGGGGGGAAGCCACAGGATGGATGCAGCAGCCCAGGACGTTATTGCAGAGGTATTGGGGCCCTACCAACATACACAAGACAGGTTGGCACAGATTGTGTCCACCCTGGAGCAAAGTCAGAGGATGCAGCAGCAACAACACCAACAGGCCATGGAGCAGTTGAAAGAGCACAATGCCACAATGGCCACCACTGCTGGAGCACTGCTGCAGTTGGTAAAAAACCAGTCTGACACCCACACCGGACAAGAGGCCCCCACAACAGCCCTGGACAACCAGCAACTGATAACCCAAGCAGCAGAAACATCCCAGGAAAGACCCTCCCAGGAAACACAAGGGCCAACCATGCCCCCCACAAGAAGCTCCACAGCAGGTGCCCAAATGTACACTTAGGCCAAGATATGGCACTGGAAACCCTGCTACTAATGCAAAGAAACCCTTCCACCTATTCACCAACAACACTTAGCTGAGGGCAATATGAAGTACTGTTTGACAAAATGGACCCATCTAAACCATCCAACAAGGCTGCCACCAAGTTGGTTTTGAGGACATCCAACCCTTATGACCCCCATCACTGTTTATAGCACAATTCACTCAATTCTACCAATAAAACACATTTCACACCAGTATCACTGTCCCCTGTCTTAAATTGTTAACAAAGTGGAGTATGGATGGAAATGGCAGAGAAAAACTTTATTGTCAATTTGTGCTTGATGGTGGTACGGTGTGCCCAAATAGTGGCAAGGAGGGAATGCATATATTTTCTGTCAGTACCATGCAGAAGTGGTCCATGTATCGCCTATCATGACCAATCCCTCCTATATGACAGAGCACACTGACAGTATTAGTCACTAACACCAATGACAGGCTTAAGTCCCACACAGTTATTGGAAGTAGAGTTGTATCAGTTGGTTCCTGGAATGGAGATCTTCCCCTTCTTCATCCTCACCATCACTCTCCTCACCTCTCTGAGGTAGCTGATCAGGACCTATAGCACCCTCCACCTCCAAGAGGAGGATAGAATGTTTCACTGCCACGTTGTGCAGCATGCAGCAGGCCACCACTATTCCACACACCTTATCAGGGCCATAGGCCAGGGAACCCCCATATATATGTAGAAACAGGAATCTAGCCTTCAGGAGACCTATAGTACGCTTTATTACCCTCCTAGTACGTCCATGGGCCTCATTGTATTTCCATTCTGCAACCGTCCTGGGATTTCTCACTGGTGTCAGGAGCCAACGCAAGTTTGGATAGCCAGAATCACCTACAAAATGGTTCAATACAAACTTGTCATTGTTATGTGCCTTAGTCAGACAGGCTGTTTTTCAGCAATGTGTCAGTTATTGACAGGCAAACTTACCTATGATCCACCCTCTGTCCTCTTGTAGTTGTTCCATCTTCTGTGGCACACTACTGTTGCTCAACACAAATGAATCATGGACTGAACCTGGAAACATGGAATTCACATGTGATATGTACTGGTCTGCAGTACACACCAATTGGATGTTCATGGAGTAAAAGTTGTTCCTGTTTCTGTGCACCTGTTCACTCACTCTTGGGGGGATGATGGGTATGTGTGTGCCATTGATGGCACCTATGACATGGGGAATGTTTGCAAAGGCATAGAAGTCAGACTTGATGGCAGGGAGGTCAGTACTTTGGGGAAACCGCACATAGGATTGCAGATGTTGTACAAATGCATTCAGAAATCTTGTCAGTACCTGGCTTAACATTGGCTGTGAGAAACCAGCACCCATGCCCACTGTCACTTGAAAAGAGCCTGTGGCCAGGAAATGGAGTGCTGAGAGCACCTGCACTTCAGTTGGAATGGAATGTTGATTACGATTTCCCAGAGTTAGTGCAGGATCCAGTAATACACAAAGGTCCTGAATAGTTGCACGTGTGAGTCTGTAAGTGATTATGATCTGACGCTCCACCATGGTCCCCATATCCAGAAGTGGTCTGTACACCGATGGTGCCCTTCCTCGCCACAAGGGTCGGTATCTACAAGGGTTTACAAAAAAGAGTGATTAAGACACATACATAGGCACACTTCTCAACATTTCTGCACCGCATTGTTCATTGTAGTGTCTCTACAATAACTCCTACCTGACAGATATACATGTACATAACTAGGAGGGAACTGAGTAATTCATGTGTGCTACTATACGGAATGGATAGAGGCCTAAGTGCTTCATGTGGCTAGTAGGCCCTGCATTGTGAGTAGTAGGAAATTCAAGATGCGTAGGTGATGGCAAAATGTCTGCCCACTGTAGATCTGCCCCTTCGTTGTGGAAGTGACCTCATACCGCTAGCGGTTGACGTCATAGCGTAAGGCGGTGTTGACCGCTGTTCGCACCCTCATTGGCTAACCTGGATGCCAATGGGGAATCCTGGCGTATCATGATCGAATCCTGGCATATCATGATCGCCGCCGGCGGTGACGGTGCATACCGCCGCAGAACGTAAGCGTGTTCGTCATTGTTTGATCACTTGACTCCCTGATCTCGTGCGGACAGGTACTCCGCTCTGTGTACTGCTGTGGCCTGCCTCTGGCTATGGATGTGCCATGTGGTGCAGGTGAAGGGGCCCCGGCCTTCACCCAGGAAGAACTGGAGAAGCTAGTGGACGGGGTCCTGCCCCTGTTTGGCAAACTCTACGGACGGCCAGAGGTACAGGTGAGTCTGGGTTTGGAGGGCACTGTGTGTGTAATGGATGGTGTGGATTGGACATATGTGTGCTCTTCTGAGCCTGCATGGGCCATGGTGCATGGAATGCTGCATGTGACTGTCCAGTATGTCTGAGAGTAATGTCCGTCCCATGTTGGACAATTTGTCAGCTGTTCATATTGTGCAAGTGCCTGACCTCTGTCTTCCATTTCTGTGTCGCCCTTCTAGATCAGCGCCCACCAGAAGAGGGCACATTGGCATGCCATCGCCAAGGAGGTGCGGACCCTGGGGGTCTACAACCGGCGGAGCACCCACTGTCGAAAGAGGTGGGAGGACCTGAGGCGCTGGGCGCGAAAGATCAGTGAGGCCCAGCTGGGGAAGTCCTCCCAATGTGGAAGGGGTGCCCGTCGGGCACTGACCCCCCTCATGCGACAGATCCTGGCGGTGGCGTACCCAGATCTGGATGGGTGCTTGAAGGCTGCACAGCAGTTACAAGGGGGTGAGTACTGATTGACCATACTGCAGTCTGGAAGGATGACTGGGTGTGCAATAGAGCTCATGCAGCTTAGAGCTGGGATTTTGACTGGTGTCCATCTACTGTATGTTCCCCAAAGGGTGAAGGGGTGTCCCTGTCAGGTTTCACCTACCTAAGCTATACATTTTTTCAGGGGATGAGTGTAGAGCAGTATTCTGGTCGGTAGTCAGGGGCATGGCCTTTGGGTGTGTTTGCTTGGTGGGTGTATGTCAGGCCATTCTGTATCTGCATTTGTCTATTTACAAGTATCTCTCCTGTTTTGTCTCCCCATCCCTGTTCTCTTGTGTTTGTTTGGTACAGCATCAACATCAGGCGAAGGAGCTGAGGCACCGGGACGTAGGGACGCAGCAGCCCACGGATCCTCTGAGGCAGAGACAACAGACGTCCAGGGGATCAGTGGGTGGAAGGGCGAGGTGACGTTCACGGGGGAGGCTACTACCACAGGAGGTAGTGACTCGGAGACCTCCTCTGATGGGGGTCCCCCTGCTGTGGTGGACCCTAGTGCGCACACCACTACTGTGAGATATTCCGCCACCCCCCATACCATCACCGCCCTCCCTTCTGCTCCCCACCAAGTTGCCTGTGCCCACCCACCCAGAAAGGTGGGTGTCTCCTTCGCCCCAGGCACCTCCTCCCCTACCCCAGTCAGCCCTGCTGCCCTCACAGAGGTTACTGACCTCCTGAGAACCATCTCTGTAGGGCAGACAACCATTGTCAATGGCATCCAGGGGCTAGCATCAGAGTTGCAGCAGACCAATGCCTATCTGGATGGCATTCACGGTGCCATGTTTGCCCTACAGCGATCTTTTCAGGCTCTGGCCTCCTCTCGGACGGCAGCCAGTTTCCCTGGCCATTCCGTCCCCCCTCCAACCTCCTCTACCCCTTCCAGCACCCCACTCCCTTCACCCGTCCAAAGCACAAAATCAGACCTGCTGACAGGCACATCAACACACAAGAAGCACACTTCAAAACACAAGCACCACACCTCCCACCACAAGCATTCACACAGCCAAAAGACACCTGCGCACACAACATCCACTTCCCCCAATGTGCCCACCTCTTCCGCCTCCCTCTCTGTCCCCTCTACATCCACACCCTCATGCACTGCACCTTCACTCACTGTTACTGCTCCTCTTCCTGCACTCACCACAATAGCAGGCAGCCATACATGCACCCCATACATCACACCTGCACTCACCTCTACTGTAATTGACACATGCAGCACGCTCACCAGACTTGCAGACACCCACCAAACATACATCCACACTAGCTGTCTGTCTTCTCCCACTGTGTCCACCCCCCACCTCCCAAGACACACGCACCAAGTCACCCACCCATCAGACATCCACCACACGACAGCATACTGAGCAGTCACCTGCACCCACTACACGCACCCCTACACCCCATACATCCACTCCCTCTGCCTCCACTTCCACGCACTCATCCACGCCCACCCCAACTGCTCCCAAGAAACGTTTCCTCTCCCATGCTGACCTGTTCCAACCCACTGGCCCACCCCTTCTTGTCCCTAAACGTGCCCACCTCCTTGCCCTTTCAGCTCCTTCCACATCACAGCCCACCCCGGTCCACCCTTCACATTACCGTGCCCCTTCCCCAGAGAAGAAGATGGCCCGGTCAGAGCCTAGGACATCCAGCTCCACCCGAGCCAAACAGCCCCCATCCCCATCAAAGGAGCCCACCCCCCTCAAGAAAGTCAAAGGCCCACCCCCGTCGAAAATCCCCACCCCCACCACCCCCTACCCCCCTTCCGTGAGGTGCCTGGATCCCCATATGGTGCCCTGTTCTGTGAAGTACCCAGTACTTGTGGGAGTCAGGTGGGACCCGTTGTGGCCCATGATAATTGGGATTTTACGGACAGGCCATTGGCCCTGTTTGCACTGTTTGGCTCAGTGAGCTTCTTATTAATTCTGTGTGGCCTGTGTTTGGGCTGCACGCAGTTACATCCTGGTGTTTGTTTTGGTTTTTAATGGGTGTGGGGCTTTTGTATATACTATGGTCAAGTTGCATTAGCCTTCGCTCGGGTACGTACCTCTTGGTGTGGGGTGTATGACTTGTGCAGCTGGGAAGGGTTGGGGGGCGTTGCCTGATGGGTGAAGTGGGTGGGTATGTAACTGTGCCCTTTCCTCCCTTGTGTCGTAGGTTGCGGTGCTTACCGTCGCCGTCTTCGTTGGCAGTCTCGGTTGTGTAGGTATATGGCAAGGAGCAGGGCCGGCATGATCTGCAGCTCTCTATCCATGGCTGCCGCTGCATGTTCTATGGGACTCCAGTATGTGGTTCCTTATATTTGGTTCATTTCCGCCTGGCTTTGTGTGGCGGTGGTTCCCGCTCCGGAACTGGCGGCGGAATGGTGATTCATGATTTGATGGGCGGGTTGGGCCTTTCCGACAGCCTGTGGGCGGACTCCGCTGTCGTGACTCCTCTCCTGGCGGTGGGTGGTTAGCAGGATGCGTGTGTTTCATTTGAATCATTATTTGGCGGTCCGGACCGCTCCTCTGTTGGCGGTTTCTACCGCCACCGCCGGCGTAGCGGAACGGACCGCCATGTTCGTAATGAGGGCCTTGGTCTCCTCTCTCCACAGGTCTTCAGGTTCAGGAATCCGTTGTTGGTGTCTTGCAGTCTTTCTTGGTCTTTGCATTATTCTTTATCACAACTTCTAGTTTTTAGGAAACTTGCTGTACTTTACTCCTGCTTTCCTGGGCTCTGGGGTGGGATAGTTTACTTACCTTTGGTGTTTTCTTACACTCCCAGCGCCCCTCTACACACGGCACTTGCCTAGGTGAGAAACCGACATTCGCATTACACTATTTTAGTATATGGTTTGTGTTCCCCCTAGGCCCATTGTAACCTATGGTGATTTTCATTATTTACACTAATTTATGATTGTTTACTTACCTGATTTTGGTTACTACTGTATATTTCATGTATAATACTTACCTCCTAAGGGAGTATAGCCTATAAGAAATATTTGGCATTGTGTCACTAAAATAAAGTACCTTTATTTTTGGTAACACTGAGTATTGTCTTCCATGTGTGTGAGTACTTTGTGACTACAGTGGTACCTCAAGAGCTTTACATGTCTCCTAGTGCAGCCTTGGCTGCTTTGCCTACACCTACCTCTAGACAGCGAGTATAGTCTCTAAGGTATTTTTGGCATTTGTGTCACCAAAATAAAGGACCTTTTTTTGTAACACTGAGTACTTTCTTTCATGTGTGTGAGTACTGGGTGACTATAGTGGTATTGCAAGAGCTCTGCATGTCTCCTAGTTCAGCCTTGGCTGCTGTGCCTACAGCTACCTCTAGACAGCCTGGCTTCTAGACACTGACTACATTTCATTAATAAGGGATAACTGGACCTGGTATAAGGTGTAAGCACCTGTGGTACCCACTACAAACCAGGCCAGCCTCCTACAGCCACTGACATCCCCTGACTCTTGTGCTGCAGCTTGTCACCTTAAAGTCTCTAATGTTCATGCTTAGTTCCTCCCTAGAAGGCCCTGCTGCACCCAAGAGCTCACCTGTGTCAGCTTTGAGCTCCTCTGGTGGAGGTTCCACCCAAGGAGTAGATTGTTCTCTCTCAGGAGTTAAATCTTTACTGCAGGCTGGAGCAGGGGGTATCTTTTTACCCTTTCTGCTCTTCTGTTTAGGAGCCTCCTGGGCCATTTCCCAGGCTCCAGGGCTTGCGGTTGCCTTTGTTTCTTTACCTGTGGTCTGGTAAGGGGAAAGATATGCCTACGGATGCCGAGCATTGCTGCATGGGACAGCAATTCCACTTCAGCCCAAGATGAAGTCTCCAAGTCATTACCCAGTAGACATTCTACATGTAGATCAGAGGACACTACAATCTTTTTAGGGCCAGTAATCCCCCAAACCTGAGCTAAAGTCAATAACTGCCATGGGGTGACACACAGAGTTACTGTGAGCATCAGTCACTTGGTGTGTGTGACCAAGTAGGCGTTGCTCAGAAGACACCAGTTTTTCAGTCACTGTGGTGACACTGGCCCCTGTTTCCCTTCAGGCTTCAGCCTCAACAGCATTTATTAAGGGATGCTGCTTGTACTTACCCACATTAAGGGGACAGGCAGCTAGGGTGGCAAAGTTATTGCCCCCATCAGAGACCAACACAGAGTCAGTGGTCTCCTTGACTACACCAGATCCCACTACAGTCCCCAAGGTGAGCCCAGCTACACTTTTGGACTGACTACTGTTGTTATTGTTACAACTATTATTGCTAGGGGCACTAGGAGTAGAAGTTGTATTAGTAGTGGTGGAGGGCTTGGTGCCTTTCTTAGGGCAGGAGCTGTCCCCTACCCTGTGGCCTTTGTTCTTACAAATGTAGCACCAAGGATTCTTAAAGTCTGAGGAAGAGGATTTATTCCCACCCCTAGAAGAGTTTTGTGGGCCTTATGAAGAATCTTTAGTTTTATCTTTATTCCCACCCTTATCCTGATGCTTACCTGCTTCCTTCTTTTGGTGCTCACACACTGTGTGAGTTTTCCTACTCACCCTAGTGGGGACCCTCTTGTCTGCCTTCTTTCCCAATTCTTGGAGAGAGGTCAGATCAGAGTCCACCAGGTATTGATGCAGCTGATCTGATATACAGTTATTAAAAATGTGCTCTCTTAGAATCAAATTGTATAAGCCCTGGTAGTCACTCACTTTGCCCCCATGCAATCAGCCTTTCAGAGCTTTAACACAGCAGTCCAAAAAATCAACCCAATCTTGGGAGGACTCCTTATTGTTCAGTGCTTAAGCCAAAACCATCTAACAGTGCATTTTTGAGTGCTGCATAACTGTCTGCATCATCTTCTCTGACAGTGAGGAGTTTGTCTCTGCCTTTGTCAGAGAAGGAGAGCCACAGGAGTGCTGCCCACTGTCTTTGGGGGACCTTCTGTACTTTACAGTCCCTCTCCAAAGCAGTGACCCATTTGTAAATATCATCTCCCACCTTGTAAGGTGGGACTATCTTGCTCAGGTTCTTAGAATTATACAAGATCTCCCTGGTGTCCCTGAAGCTAAGACTGCTGCCACCATGGGGAAATAACCACAAACCCTGCCTCTCTCTTTCAACTGCTAATGTCTCCCTATCGAGGGCTAGCTGTTGCTGCTTCAGCCTTATCTTGGCCTCCTCTAACCTCAGTTTCCTAAGCTCCCTATCTAAGGAATCTTCCCCTGAGGTGGAGAAGTGGGTCCCCTCGCATACTGAGGAAACATGGTTATTGACAGAGGAGGACCTATCCCTCCTCCTGGGGACTCTCAGGACCAACCCTCTAGCAGCAATGGTGGGCCTACTCATATACCCACCCCCTCTCACTGCCTCTAGTGGTCCTAACAGGGCTGTGGTGTTCCCCAGGTTCTTCCTGACCCTCCCCAGTGTAGCCTAAATCTCCCCTGTCTAGGTCTGGAGGGTCAGTTTCTACTTCTTACTCCTCCTCCTGGCTGCCTGCATTGCCATGGTCAGCCTGAAGAAGTAACCCCACATGCAGACTCTTATTGGGATTTCTCCCTGCCTTTAGTTTTCCAGAGGCACACATATCCCTGAACTCTTGGAAAGTGAGACTCTCATAGTGAGAGTCTGGGGCCTGAGAGGTGTGCTCTACTGAAGACATTTTGCAAGAACAGTGTGGGTGTAACCTAACTACTCTAACAACTAGGCTCCTTAGAAAAGTTTGTAGCAAGGGCTACACTAGAACCCTAACTTACCCAAACATAGGAGACAAGAAATCCTGATAACTAGGTGTAGTGTGTATCTAACAGCTAGTAATGATCATTCCTGTAGAAAGTGACTAGTGACAAAATGGTAAGGCAATTGCAAGTTTCTTAACCCACCGCTGCACCACCAATACAGGAAGCTGGCCTGGTGTGTGGTGAGCACCTATGATGTTATCACCTTACATCAGGTCCAGGTAAACCCTATTAGTGAAGTGTAGACAGTGTCTAGGAAGCCAGGGCTCTGTAGAGGTAGCTGTGGATGAGCAGCCAAGACTTATCTAGGAGACATGCAAAGCTTATGCGATACCATTATAGTCGCACACCACTTACACATGTGAAAGAACCACACAGTGTTACAAAAATAAAGGTACTTTATTTGCAACACAAAGACTAGAATACTGAATAGACAGTCCCCAACTAGAGGTAAGTAAATACATTATTATATACACATTAGCAATCAGTAAATAGAATAGAAAGCAATAAGCATTGGTAAAAGCCATAGCACAAACTGAGGGCCCTATGGGAGGGCCAAAACATACACTAAAAAGGTGCAAGGTCGAAAGGCAGTCCCCCACCCAAGGAAGTGGAATCAGTAAAAGGGAGCTGGAGGAACTAGGAACCCCAATAGGTGAGTACCAGAGTGACCCCAAGTGAACAGGAGAGCAGAGTTAAGTACCTGGTTTTCCCCAAAACTAACAGGTGGACTTTGGCTAAGGATTATGCAAGACCCACAAAAGACTGGAAGAACCCAAAGGTGTATCCTGACAGAGGAGGACCTGCAAAGAAAGGACACCAAGTCCAGTTTGAGTTGGATTGTCCGGTTGTGGCAGGAGGCACTACCCACCCTTCTGTGGATGCAGGACTGTGTCGACAGTGGACGAAGAAGGTCAGCAGTGTAGCACAGGAGCCAAGGAGGAGTCCCAGAAGGGATGCAAGAGATGTTCCATGTCGGCTGTTGAGATGCAGTCGGTCACTGGTGCTCCAAAACCACCAACAAGCCTTGGCAAACGCAAGAGACGGAGATGAAAGTTTGCAATGCTGAAGGGGACCAGCAAGGTCCAGGGGACTCGACCCAAGGTGAGTAGTCCGAGGTGACCCACAGCAGCTGGGAGAGTCACAAGAAGAGGAGGCAGCCCCCATAGGCAATCCACTGTCAGCAGGCACAAGAGTCGCAGTGAGGCCCACTTAGCACACCTGAAGAGGATTCCCACGTCGCTGGAGCAGCATGCAGGAGACAGTGCTTTGCAAGAGGGAGTGCTAAGGGCCGGGGCAACACAGAGCCTGGAGATCCCTTGGAGGAGGAACAAACAAGCCTTGGTAGCTGCAAGAGTATTGGTGCAGAGGGGTACTGTCTTGCAAGGAAAGGCAAGGGCTTACCGTCTCTAAAGTCGGGCAAATGGTAGAGAGGACTAAGGGGACCACACCAGACTACTACCTGTGATGTAGAATCCACACAGCTCTGAAGGACAGAAGATCCACACAGCTGGTTGTCGTTGTAGTTGGTGCCTGTGGATGCAGGGAAATGACTCCTTCACCCCAATGGAGATTCCTTCTTACTTCTTGTGCAGGTTGAAGACTCATCGCCCTCGAGGAGGCACAGCCGGGGAAATGTAGCAGTTGCTGGAAGGGACTGGTGAAACAATGTAGCAGAGCGGAGTTGTCGCTGGAGTTGCAGATTGTCGGTTCCTGGAGGGTCCAGTTGAAATCCTAGGGGCCAGAAGATGAAGTAAACAATGCAGAGGAGTCCTGCTGGAATCTTGCATGCTGAATCTGAGGACCCACCTAAGAGGGAGACCACCTATCAGGAGGGGGCTCAGACGTCACCTACCTGACCTGGACACTCACATGCTCCCAAGGGCCTCTGACCACCCTGGATTCAAGATGGTAGAATCAAGTTGGCACCTGTAGGAACTGTGGGCACCACCCCTATGGTGGTGATAGACAGGGGAGTGGTCAGTCCCCTTTCCTTTGTCCAGTTTCATGCCGGGGCAGGGACCGGGGGTCCCTGGACTTGATGCAAACCAGTTTATGCAAGGAGGGCACCAAATGAACCCTTCAAATCATATCGGTGGCCTGGGGAGGCTACCCTTCCCAAGCCATGTAACACCTATTTCCAAGGGAGAGGGTGTTACCTCCCTCTCCCACAGAAAAGCCTTTGTTCTGCCTTCCTCTGCCTGAGCTGGTCAAGCAGCAGGAGGGCAGAAACCTGTCTGAGGGGTGGCATCAGTGCGGGCTGCCGAAAAACCCCAGAAGACTGGTAGTGTCAATGCTGGAGTTCCTCTAAGGAGCCCCCACAGTGCATGGAATCATACAACCAGTACTGGCAACAGTATTGGGGTATGATTCCAACATGTTTGATACTAAACACGCCCAGGTTCGGAGTTACCATCATGTAGGTGGACACAGGTAGTGAGTGACCTGTGTGCAGTACATGGGTAAAACGGCTTCCACGCACTTACAAAGTCCAGGGTAATGGAGCTGGAGTTTGTAGGGGCACCTCACATACAGGTACCTGCACCCTGCCCTCTGGCTAGGAGGGCCGACCAAAGGGATGATTTACAGGTCTGGTGCAGTGACTTGTAGTGAAAGGGTGCATGCACCTTTTCACACAGGCTGCAATAGGAGGCCTGCAGACATATTTTGCCCGGGCTCCCATGGGTGGCACAATACATGCTGCAACCCATGGGGAACCCATGGTGCCCCAATGCCCTGGGTACCGCGGTACCATATATTAGGGACTTATACGGGGCCCCAGTATGCCAATTTTGGGGTGTGCAACGTCCTAAGCAACCAAATTTAGGGGTAGAGAGCACAATCACTGGGGTCCTGGTAGGCAGAATCCCAGTGAAAACAGTCAAAGCACACTGACAGCAGGCAAAAAGTAGGGGTAACCATGTCAACCAGACGGTACTTTCCTTCATTGCTTCATGTATCATAGCCAAAAAGAATGGAGCCTCTGATGATAGCTATGAAGCGGTATAAGCACAGCATTAAATTCTATGTGCACACCTTCAGGTTGAGATTTTGTAATCTCACAGTGTGACGCCAGTCAAGTGTGAGCTAATGGCAGTTCTGGATTTGAGAAGGGCGTTGGCACTGGATCATCCCCCAATGCCATCGATATTGCAGTGGCTGGAACTAGCGTGGACCATAAGGACAGATTGGAAATCTGTAATAGAGTCGGCACAGACCTGGTAATGGTTCTTGAGGTGACAGAAATTGGCAGGGAAGGATTGCCGCCAGAGGTAACCAGTCTAGAAGCCCTTGCAGTTTCATTTTCCATGCAGCCCAAAGACAGGACAGGGGAGGTTTGAAGCCCACTAAAAATATCAAGCATGGCCTTTTTGAAGTCCTTGATTATGCTGTGGGCTTGACAATAGCCTGGGGAAACAAGGAATCGACTCTGTGGTTGGTGACCTCAAAGGAGTGCGAATTACATCTTGAAGCACCTGAGCCTTCTTTTTAGAATCAGAGTTAAGTGATAGGGTCGACTTCGGCTTCAATTGTTTATGCTTGTGCTTGGATTTACAGGAGGACTGCCAATGGGAAGTGGAATGGTCTCGGGAATGACCCCATGACTAGGACCCCGATAGGGCCCATGACTAGGACCCCGATAGGGCCCATGACTTGGAGTGGGACTAGTATCTGCCCAAAGACAGTGGCAGCACTGTTTGAACCCAGTTGTTTTCCATAGGGATATCGTTTCCTAGCACTGTGGAAAAGGTTTTTAGATTTGTCGAAAAAACTATGAAAGGGAGGGACGTGTTCAGGAGGGGTGGTGTGCTTAGAATTCTCATCAGAAGGTTGGGAAAATGGGGACTAACATCAAAGCACACCATAAGCTCTGACAATTCTGGGCCACTATAGAGCCAACATGGAGCCACATGATACAAGCTACCATCCATCAGAAATAAGCACACACAACCCACTGGCATTAGATGCTATCCAATCTCATACATTAAAGAGAATAGTGATACCAAAAGCACTCCACGCTGACCAACTGCCTGCTGCTCAAAATGATCTGCCAAGGCCAGCATTTCTTTGGATGTTTCTGCGTGCTCCTCCATCCTGGAAAGCTCTATCAGGATCTTGCGACAAGCTAAGGCTGCCACGATGCAGTCCTCATTCTGAAAACAGAGGGAATAAATAAATACAATTGCAAATGTGGGGAAGGTTGCTGCTTCATAACAACCTAAATATTGTATGAAGGCAAGACATACACATGACTGCAAAAAACAAGACATAAAAAAGAGTTGGGGGACAGAATCCTTCTAAGTGACTGTCAAATTGCCACACACAAACCCCACTTCTGTGTTTGACACTGTATTACAATGCCAGATAACATATCCTAACACAAATGTCTTGATATTAAACTTGTCAGAAGCAGGCGGCAGGCTTCTGCTCCTTAGGGACAGCGATCCATGAAGGAGGAGCCGTTTACAAGGCATTGTTAATTCGAAAGGAGGTGATGCCACCACTGCCACAGATCTGGCAAACCCCCACCGGTAATACCTGGGTGGCACTATTCACCACCCTTGTTCAGTCACAGCCTCACCTCTTTGAGAGAGATGGCATTTTGCCCGATTACATTTGCTGCCATCTAAGCAAAAGTCAACCTACAGGCAAAAGCCTACATGTGCAGTCACAATCAAAAATAAGTACAAAGGGAACACTTTGCGGTCTTTCTGCGTGGAAACAACTCTGCATCCTTCAGCACGCTGTGGGACATCTTCTGTGGAAAGTAGAATTCCTGGCATCTTCCGCTGTTGCAGAATCTTCAGCTTCTTCCACCCAAAGGCAGCCATTTAGCCCCTTCATCCGGGATTTAGTGGGCTCCTGCCCTCCTCCCCAGGACACTTTCGTGACTCTTGGACTTGGTCCCCTTCCTTTACAGGTCCTCAGGTCCAGGAATCCATCTTCAGTGCTTTGCAGTCTGTTGTGGTCTTTGAAGAATCTCCTATCACGACTTTAGTGTGTTTCTGGGGAAGTAGGGTAACTTTACTACTACTGTTCAGGGTCTTGGGGTGGGGTATCTTGGACACCCTTAGTGTTTTCTAACACTCCCAGCAACCCTCTACACACTACACAAGGTCTGGGGTCCCTAAGTGGTTGGCATTCCACATTCTTAGTATATGGTTTGTGTTACCCATAGACCTATTGCATCCTATTGTATTCTTCAGTGTTTGAACTACTTTTCTAACTGTTTACTTACCTGATTTTGGTTTGTGTGTATATTTTGTGTATTTTACTTACCTCCTAAGGGAGTATATCCTCTGAGATATTTTTGGCACGTTGTCACTAAAATAAAGTACCTTTATTTTTAGTAACTCTGAGTATTGTGAGTCTTGTGATATAGTGCTACATGATATAAGTGGTATAGTAGGAGCTTTGCATGTCTCCTAGTTCAGCCTAAGCTGCTCTGCTATAGCTACCTCTATCGGCCTAAGCTGCTAGAACACTACTAATCTACTAATAAGGGATAACTGGACCTGGCACAAGGTGTAAGTACTATCAGGTACCTACTATAAGCCAAGCCAGCCTCCTACACACGTACATGACCCTCCTGACCAACACCATCAGATCGCACAGACTTAACATCATCTTCTAAGCTAACAACACCCAGCTCATTCTCACGTTTTCAGAAGACTCATCCACCACCAGAGCCAACTTCCACAGATGTATGATGAATGTTGCTGACTGGATGAAGGACAACTGTCTCAAACTAAACACAGACAAGCCGGATGTCCTCATCTTTGGGAACAACTCACCATGGAACTACGCATGGTGGCCTGCTGAACTTGGTCCATCGCCGGACCCGACAGACTACGCCTGCAACCTTGACATCATCCAGGACAGCAAGCTAACTAGGAAGAAGCAGGTAAACAGTCTCATCTGTCAGCTTCAACAGCCTACACATGCTCTGCAAGATCTTCAGGTGGCTTCCAGTCAAAGCCAGAAGGACCGTCACACAGGCCCTCGTCACCTGAGAAGCCAACAAAGAGCTGATCCTTCATCTGCTGACGTTAAAGCTCAATGCTGCTTTCTGATCAAGGAAATGGAGTGAAGAATACAAGCAAGGTGAATGATTGGCCAATATGAAAGAATGTCTTGACAATCTTAGGGAGGGAAGTCTCCCAGGTCCTCAACACCAACTACACCGGGAAGAAGGTAGTATAGAGCGGGTTTACCACAGGAGCCTGATGCTCACTCACACTGTGTGCCAATGTGTACTCGATATGGAAGATTATTTTCAGTGTCAAGAGCCTTAAGCAGCAGCTAAAAGGAACTGACATCAGTCAGGGTTGGTGCTTATATGCTGCACTGCTCCGTCAGTTCTCAGACAGGATGGAGTTGATACAGAGCTGAACTCCACCGCCTACTGGTGCGGGGGAGTACTCTTGTTGAAGTTCTCCAAATCCAGTCTGGCACCTATGACTATTCAAAAGGTTAGTGAAAAGTATTTATCAGAAAGGAATTCATTCTCACTACATGAATGCCTGCGAAGTCTGCATCCTCAAAAGAGGGGGTGTGACACCATTCCAGAGGGGCACAATCAAAGTTGTCCTATTAATAATTGCTCCAGCAAAAGGTTCTCATGTCATTTCTAGCTCCATGTCGCCTCTTGTGTTAAGAGGGTCTTCTCAGGGTAATTCAGCAATTGCACAGCAAGCAAGCAATCTTGCAGGCACTACAGGAGGAGATAGGCCAGGTATGCTATTCAATCATCTTCCAGTTTCAAAGCCTTCAGGAGACTTCTGATCGATCCTCGATCTAAAATGTATACAATCTATACCAAGAGGTTCAATATGGTTACTCTTCAAAACACAAGAGGTTCAATATGGTCACTCTTCAAAACAACGCTCCTCTAATTTCTCCAGGACCCTTTCTTGCTTAGGTAAACCTGCTAGACGTTTACTTGCATGCCCTAATTCATCAGAACTTATAAACATATCTGCTCTTCTGTGTAATGGGAAATCACTTCCAGTTCTAGATTATTCCACTGAGCCCAGAATCTGCCCCAAGTTTTTTAATTGAGGTCTTGTCTCCTCTGATGTGTGCTCTTCTTTCCCGGGGTTCATCTATTCTTTCATATATGAATAATTAGCTAATTAACGCTGTTTCTTTTTTCTTCTACCAGTTCAACGGATAAGTAAAGCTTTGAATAAACAAAGTATTCCAATTGAATGAGAAGAAATCACAACTGGTACCAGTCAGAATGTACTTGGCCAGTATTTCAAGCTCTCCAGAGACAAGAGAAACTCGTAAATCACCTGAGAACCCTACTTTATTGTCAGCAAGTTCCAGCCAGGTAGTGCTTAAGGGACCAGGGAGACATGGTAACTTCTCTATTTCGTGTTACTTGGGCTCACATGCATATGTACCCTTGTGTAAATCATCTTCTGTCTCACTGGGATCTGGCTTCAAAGAATTACGCATTTATGGTAGCATTAACTCCAGCTCTCTCACAAAAACTTCAGTGGTGGCTGATTGCAGGCAATTTTTTGAAGGAATTCCTTTGGCTCCTCTAAGTACAAGATATTGACAGATGCCAGCGGCATGGACTGTGAAGCCACTTCACAATCTAGGCCAATCAAGGAGTGCTCATGAAAATACGAACAGCATATCTCTTCCAATTAGAAATAACTTGTAGCAGTATAAACAGTTCTGATGTATTTGCTTCATTGATTCAAAACCAGAATTTATAAGTTAAAACATGGAATCAGCACACTTGTAGTCATGTAAACCATTTGGGGAGCTCCAGGGTTCCAAGCCTACTGCACATGGCTCCATAAGTAGTGACCTGAGCAGAATTTCGTTTTTATTTTAATAATGTATCTTTCAGAAAGGGAGAATATGCACACGGACAGTTTGAGCAGAGTCTTTCCCTCCTCAGTGTCCCTGTGTCTCTGTTCCCTTCTATTCCTAGCCATCCAGAAGAGGTTAGAGAGACCCTGGATGGATCTCTTTGATTTCTCAGAGTAATCTTGTCCATCCTGTCCTTTGCTACCTTCTGCCTGTTTAGGAAGCTTGGAGGAAGGATGCAATAAGTTTTCTCAGTGCGGTCCTCAGGAATATCAGAGGTAATCATGCAGTGGTGTTACTAGCACCACCAATGGTACTGGAGCCTGTGAGAAAATGTATTGTGAGATCTCACCAAGTAATAATGTCAATATTCTGTATCAGGGCCAGTTAGGTTTCTTTAAATTAAACCTTTGCTCAGACCTGGGTAGCTGTGGCACAGAGTAGTGAGGCTTCACTCAAAGGAAAACACGTGTAACACATTTATCAGTACCGAAACAGTCAAAAGGTAAGAAACATGACACAATAACAATCCCATTCCAATTTATACAAATAGTATATATTTTTAGCGTGTGCTACACACCAAAACTATAAAAATTCAGAAGGGACCCAGGGCTATGGTTTTTGGAAGATTTTCATAAATCACTGTTTTTACTCGAAAAAATTACTGCTTTTCACTCTTAGTGGTAGTATGTGAGCCTTGAAAGAAAAGGCCAGGGGCAAAGTCAAAGCTTCAGTCCGATCATGATGGAAGCCAGTATCAGATGCAGGCGACGGATTGGTCCCCATCAAAATGTTAATATTTTTTATTTTTTTGGTCATCGAGGGTGAGGTCGGAATTATCCGCCACAGCTTGAGGCCAGTACTGGGCTTGATATTGATGGACAGATGAAGTTGAGCAGTTTGGTAAAGTCTTATTTCTCAACAGCATTCAAGGCTATCAGTGCATAGGTATATAGCAATAAACTATGAGCCTCAGACTCTGTGCCCAAAAAACATTGGCCCTCATGACCCCGGCGGGGCCGGAAAACTGGCGGTAACACTGCAGACAGGCTGGTGGTGTGGACCGCCGTAACATGACTGCGGTGGTGAACTGCAAGTAAAACATCCAGTTCAACGCCTGTACCGCCAATGTGTTGCGACCGCCAGTGGCAGCGATAGGCGTTTTCAGCTAGTTTTGGAGCAATATACCGCTGCAGTCATTGCGACTCAGAGCACCACCACGGAGTCCGGGGCGGTAACACCGTTGCGAAAAGCCTGCCGGTCCCCCTTATGGGTATAGGGGGGATTCACGCTGAACACCAGGTCCGCCTCCCATGCACACATACAACACCACCAACACACATACATGTCCCCACACCCCTAACAGCATGCCTCCACACACGTTTATACAGAAAAACATACATTAATTATTAGTCATCATGGACCACATTCATGCACCCAGACAACACAGTTACACACAGAGACACCCCAAACACATAGGACACACACAGGGATACCCGCACACACCCATTGATTACATTTACCCTACGTTCCTCGGGGGTCGGACGTCACCCCTGCAGGGATCCCTATGTTGTGAATAGGCTGCACCACACCGCTGACGTGTTACCACCGTCGACACACCGCTGTGCTGGCTTGTGGGTCATAATTTGGTGGGCAGAGTATATCTGCCGTGGCGGTGTAGTTTTGCTGACTGCCGATTTTCAACCGTCGTTCGCCCTGGCGGTTTGTGAAAACTGCCTGTTTACTGGCGGTGTGTGTTTTTGTGGTCATAATATGGCGGTATGGTTACCGCCGCCACCAACGGTCAATTGGCGTAGCCAGCACGGTGGTGGGTGGGCATTACCACCAGGGTCGTAATGAGGCCCATTATCTTTTACCTTTGGCTCGCAAGTTCCAGTTCTATGGGGAGGAAGAGTGCACTCTAGCACCAGCAAAGCTTCCAGGACCTGGGAAACACCTCTTGGGGTGTTGTGGAGTCATTTTAGTGATGCCAGTGGATACATTATATTAGCAACTAGGACTACTGCCTGTGCCCTTTAGCCTAGTAACGTTTTATTTCAGTTTTTTCTTTTAGAAACGATCACATTTGAGGTGATGTTTTATTTTCCTTTATCTTGCTGTCCTTTCGCCTAAGAGCCACAAATGATACTCCTCATCTCCAACATTTCACAGAAACATACGTATTTTTACGTGGGGATACTTTTCTCAGAACTCTAGCTATTTAGTTATAAAACATCCTCTGTCCCCTACACATTAGAGGGAAGTTCCAGCCAGATGACCACGACCGCATGCTGTCTGACTTCATCACAGCTTCTTGCTGAGACTGCCGTTTCCCTGGTCTACATGGGGATGGTTTCTCCATAGGCAACAGGCTTCTCCACTATTGTCATTCTCGGGTATGGGGGATGATTCTTCCTGGGGGGAGCATAAAGGGCGGATTAGGGCTTATCCTGCTGTGCTCTAACATAGAACATTAGGAGCGTAGGTAGAAATCAGGCATCTTGCATAATGACAGTATGGTGGGACTTTTCTTGTGTTTTACTTTACTTATCACCATTTTGCTTCTAGTATGTTTCATCATCCAAATTATTGCATGTCATGTTTTTTTTTATCTAGGACGCAGCTGATTCAATAAACCTTATTGAACCAATCTCTGCTTCTGTTTTCTTTGCATGTGTGAGACAAATGTAACTGAGAGGAAAGTAGAAGATCTGATCCACCACGATTTCCGGAGATTTGCACCCAGTTTCCACAAATCACCCTTGCTCTTGGGCAGAGATGAGGTGCTGTTAGCTGGCTGGAAAAGGATTAGGCCGACAGTTGTTACCTGGTGTAGGATTAGACTCAGTTCCCCACATCTCAGGTGATGCTTCTGCCCAAATCCAGCCACCTCAGTGGTAAAATTAGAGCCAACGCAACAGGGGGCTAGGAATCAATCTCAGGGGGCTATACCAACCGAGTCCAGGGCATCTTCAAGGGCTACTGGTCAGCTGGGTCATTTGCAGTTGAAGGCTTCTTTAGCTTAACAGAAGACTAGTCAACTAGCCCTTGGAGTCCACTCTCTGATCATTAGCACAAGTGGGAGCAGTTCCAGCCCTTGTAATCTCTTGCCACAAAGTCAACAGTAGGAGCAAACCTACTCTTGCTGAAGTCCTGTCTTGGTTCAACAGGTACAGTCATCCTTGGTACAGCCTCTATTTCGGAGGTCCACAGGATCAGCAGGCAAAGTCCTTCTTCTGTCTTTTCCAAGCCCAACAATGTCCTGAAGCTGGAAGCCAGGGGTGCTACTTTAAGGCCTATTCCAAGTTTGTGGGTGAGGAGGACTCCATAGCCAAAGGGGCTACAATTCCCACGGGCATCTCTACCCACTCTTGCATCACATCCTGTGAGGTTGGCACTAAACAATCCCACAGTGCATCTCTGCCCATATCCTATATATCGGGACCTTTCCTTCCTAGATCAAAGCTACAGACACACCCCTGAGGTGTGTCCAGTATAATGAGCCACACCTTTTGGAAATCCGGTTCTGCAATGGATTTTCCCCCTGTGGAGATGCCAGACTGTCCACCTACACAAAGGAGCAAGCAAGCCAAGGTGTGAGTCACGTTTGCCTTTATTGAAGCCGGGCCATCTGTGGCAACCATTTTGGGGCCATCCCAGCAGGAGGAGGTCACAGTGATTCCTTGCAACAGACCCTTTGTTCCCCTTCCTGCGAACACTTCACACTTCTTAGCTAAAGGGCAACATGCCTTTTCAGGTGACAACTGCAGTAGTTAAACGGCTACTAGAAGTTTGGGGCAGAAAAATGATGACTTTTTAATGGCACCTTAGCATTAAAAGTTACTTTAAATATGGCTTAAGCCTTAAATCAGGTTCAATATAACAATTAATTTGATAAATTGGAGAACTATATTTGGTGGTCCCAAATGGAAGTTAGGAATTAGTGTGTAGGCTAGTGTAACTCCATGATAGCCAGTGTGACTACCAGCCCTGCTACAGTCAAAAGTGAAAACAACATTTGCAAGTTTTCACTCTCAAGACATGTAAAGCATAAAAGAAAGATGTCCTTCTGTTTAATATTTAGCCTTCTGTCTTATGGGCTTCCAAGGGATTACTTATATTAAAAACGAAACTTTTGACTCGGAAAAAGGGTTTGGTTTGTCATCTCAGATTGGCAGTTTAAAAGCTGCCCTACCAGGCTGCAGTGGCAGACCTAGAGCCATGTTTTCACCCTGTCACTGTAGTCATGGCGCAATAAGTGCTGCAGTCCACTAGTAACATTTATCTTACTATGCCTGGGTACACTTTGAGAGGTCAGAACACATGCAATTGGTACTGGTCAGCAGGGCCCCATGCACTTCAGAGTCAAATAACCAGCGGCGTCCATCCACAAATATTGGGGTTAGTGGCCTTTCTTATAAGGCCTATGGTCTGTGATGATTCAACACTAGCGACTCAGGCCACTTGGAAATTGGAAATGTCTCCGTCCCCTCTCCAGGTTCTAAATTTCCTAAAAACATCATTACAGCACTTGCCACTGGCAGTCTGGAGCTGGAGGGGATGAGATGAGAATCACTGAGTAATTAAGGAGAGCTAGGGTCCATTCATAACACCAGAAGGCAAAGCAAGTTTAAACTCTATGAGAGAGACAGAGCACTTTCACACATGATGCAGTACTAAACAACAGTAGTTAGATTCTTGTAGTGGAAGAAAAAAGTTCAGTTTTTTAACATATGAATTTCTTTAAAGTTTGGCAATTTCTACCTTTGCCCCTAATGGGCAACCTTCAGAAAAGGTGAGGTTCCCCCCTAGCTACATTTGATGCCCTAGCCTTCTGTCCTACCTATTTATTTATCTAAAAGTACAGTAGTTCATGTAACAGTGCCACCTTGGGTCCGCTTTTCGTTTTGAATGGGCTAGGAAAGAACCGTTTGAGCACCTCTAGAATATTCCTCCAAAGTGCCTAACCCTGTAGGTGTTTTTCTAGAAGGTCATGGGAAGTCTACAACTACATTAAGGAGACAAACAGGAATGACCATTCCTTTCACTTATCAGACAGCAGCTTTAATCAGAGACACTTATGCAGCTGCTATTTGATCCTCTCCCCACACTCCTCAATACAAACTGCGGATGGGAGATTTAGTTTCTTCTTTTGATTCTTCAGTTTTGTCTTCTGCGAACAATAACTAAAAATGTTATATGCCTTACTGACTCTCAATAAGTTAAATTTGAGTCTGCAGTGAAAATTCGTGAGGTCCACTTTGTTAACTTCATCTTTCATATATGGTCACTGTTTAAATAAGCAACCAGACAAAGAGATAACGCTCTAATTAGTTACTGGTAATTTTCATTACTTGGGGGCGGGGAGAGAGAAATCTGAATCTGGAAATGTTACTAATAGCTTTGTTAACACAAGAAGTCACCTAGGTTGGTTGAATTAACTAACTATAACTGCTGAATTTCTGAGGTTTTATGCAAGTAAATTCAGAACTTAAGTATAATGTCCCTGTAACCTTTTTTTTTTTTTTGTGAATTTCTATGGATTTTTAGCATGCACAAATGTAAATATAAGCAGCGTCTGCATGACAGGGGTTGGCCGCAGGGCCTGGCCTATGGCCAACCCTGGCAGCCAACCCTCATACATGCACCCAAACTGCGCACAGCCTTTGGCCGTGTGCAGCGCAAGTTTAAATGCAATGGGTGTTTTCCCTATTTTTCTCTGGATTTGCAAATATGTGGATCCACCCGGGGATCTGTGGACCCGCAGATCAGACAAAAACAAAAATTGGGCAATATTTTGCCCCGAGGCCCTCTATGTGTCCTATTGGGTCAGGATACCTGCATCCTGACCCCATATGTGTTATTTCACTCACCTTCTTCAACACCTGACCTGATGCGACAAACAAAATGGCGGCGGCAACATTTCTGTCAGGTTGCAGCCAGCCAATCAGGGTCTTCCTTTTCCAACTATTGCGCAAATCCGAGGAGCCAGATATCAATATTTGTTAAACTCTTCATATCTCAGAAACTACTGAAGAGATTTACACCAAACTACAATAATCTGTGGAACAGAATCTAGCTTTCTGCCAAATTTGGTGTAATACCGTTCAGCAGTTTGGGCTGTAGGCGTGTCGAAAACATGCAAAATCTGCATGGACACAGAATGGAGAAAAAGTATTTTGAGACCCCCCGCCACCTTTATTTCAGACCCCGCTTCACGGATCACCCTGAAACTTTCAGGACAGCAACTGAACTGACCAAAGTATACGTTTTGAACATTTCATGAAGATTCGTCAAGTGGCGCCAGTTACTGGTGAAACAAAAAAAGCTCTGTCTATGAAAAAAATGCTCCTAATTATAACCACCTAGGGAAATATATATCTATACTTTTTTAGTGTAAATAATTGTATATTCAATTTATATTTAGATTTACTAATATACATTGTAAATAATTTATTAAAATAAAAAAAAATACTGTGAGAATCACATTCAGAGGGCCACTGGGGCAAGCATGAGTTACTGGGCCCAACTGTGGGGGGGTGGGGGTGGTGGGGGGGGAGGCCTTTTGCTTCTGATGTCTCAGCTTATTATTGGCTCTGAGTGTAGGAAAGTAGCCTTTTGCCTGGCATCTTACCCCCATTTTTACAGGTATGTCAGTATGTTTTTGCCTGTCTCACTGGGATCCTGCTAGCCAGGACCCCAGTGCTCATAGTTTGTGGCCTGAATATGTGTACCTGTGTAGTGACTAACTGTGTCAATGAGGCTCTGCTAATCAGAACCTCAGTGTGTAGGAGGCTGGCTTGGCTTATAGTGCTTACCTTGTGGTACTTACACCTTGTGCCAGGTCCAGTTATCCTTTATTAGTAGATTAGAGGTGGTCTAGCAGCTTAGGCTGATGGAGGTAGCTATAGAAGAGCAGCTTACGCTGAACTAGGAGACATGCAAAGCTCCTACTATACCACTTATATCACTTAGTACTATATCATAAGAAAACACAATACTCAGAGTTACTAAAAATAAAGATACTTTATTTTATTGACAATATGCCAAAAGTATCTCAGAGGATATTCTCCCTTAGGAGGTAAGTAGTATACACAAAATATACACACACAGACCAAATCAGGTAAGTAAACAGTTAGAAAAGTAGTGCAAACACTGTAGAACACAATAGAATGCAATAGGGAAAAATAGGCCTAGGGGCAACACAAACCATATACAAAACTGGAATTCGAACCACAAATGGACCCCAGGCCTAGTGTAGTGTGTAGAGGTTGCTGGGAGTGTAAGAAAACACTAAGGGTGTCCAAGATACCCCACCCCAAGACCCTGAAAAGTAGGAGTAAAGTTACCCTACTACTCCAGAAAGACAGTAAAGTCGAGATAGGGGATTCTGAAAGGACAACAACTGACTGCAAAACACTGAAGATGGATTCCTGGACCTGAAGATCTGCAAAGGAAGGGGACCAAGTCCAAGAGTCACGCAAGTGTCCAGGGGGGCAGGAGCCCACTAAACCCCGGATGAAGGTGCAAAAGGGCTGCCTCCGGGTGGAAGAAGCCAAAGATTCTGCACAATGGAAGGTGTCAGGAATTTCTCCTTTGGTCAGAAGATGTGCCACTGCGTGCTGGAGGATGCAAAATTGTTTCCACAAAGAAAGACCACAAACAAGCCTTGCTAGCTGCAAGAGTCGCGGTTGAGGATTTTGGGTGCTGCCAGGGCCCCGGAAGGACCAGGAGGTCGCCCCTTGGAGAAGGAGACAGAGGGGGCGCTCAGCAACACAGAGAGCCTACGCAGAAGCGGGCACCACCCGCAGAAGCACCTGAACAGGCGGTCAGAAGATCTGAGGATGACGGTCGACTCAGAACAACAAAAGAGGGTCCCACGACGTCGGAGTCCAACTCAGCGAGTTGGGCAATGCAGGATGGAGTGCTGGGGACCTGGGCTAGGCTGTGCACAAAGGATGTCTTGAAAAAGTGCACAGAAGCCCGAGCAGCTGCAGTTCAAGCAGTACACAGGATTACTGTCTAGCGTGGGGAGGCAAGGACTTACCTCAACCAAATTTGGACAGAAGGGCCACTGGACTGTCGGGGACACTTGGAACCAGCTCCTGTGTTCTAGGGACCACGCTCGTCAAGATGAGAGCGGACCCAGAGGACCGTTGATGCAGAAGTTTGGTGCCTGCGTTGCCAGGGGGAAGATTCCGTCGAGCCACGGAGATGTCTTCTTTTCTTCTAGTGCAGACTGAAGGCAGACAGCCGTCAGAGCATGCAGCACCAGGAAACAGTCAAGAAAGCCAGCAGGATGAGGCCCTACAATGTTGCTGGTAGTCTTCTTGCTACTTTGCTGCGGTTGTGCAGGCGCCCTGGAGCAGTCAGAGGTCGATCCTTGGCAGAAGTCGAAGAGGGAAGTGTAGAGGAACTCTGGTGAGCTCTTGCATTCGTTATCTGGTCAGATACCCACAGGAGAGACCCTAAATAGCCCTCAGAGGAGGATTGGCTACAGATAAAGGTAAACACCTATCAGGAGGGGTCTCTGACGTCACCTGCTGGCACTGGCCACTCAGAGCTGTCCATTGTGCCCTCAAACCTCTGCATCCAAGATGGCAGAGGTGTGGGACACACTGGAGGAACTCTGGGCACCTCCCCTGGGAGGTGCTTGTAGGAGGCTGGACTGGCTTGTAGTGAGTACCAAGGGGTACCTACTGTGAGAAAGTAGCCTCTTTCTAGCCTTGTTACCCCCACATTTGGCCTGTTTGTGAGTGTATGTCAGGGTGTTTTCACTGTCTCACTGGGATCCTGCTAGCCAGGGCCCAGTGCTCATAGTGAAAACCCTATGTTTTCAGTATGTTTGTTATGTGTCACTGGGACCCTGCTAGTCAGGACCCCAGTGCTCATAAGTTTGTGGCCTATATGTATGTGTTCCCTGTGTGGTGCCTAACTGTCTCACTGAGGCTCTGCTAATCAGAACCTCAGTGGTTATGCTCTCTCATTTCTTTCAAATTGTCACTAACAGGCTAGTGACCAATGTTACCAATTTACATTGGCTTACTGGAACACCCTTATAATTCCCTAGTATATGGTACTGAGGTACCCAGGGTATTGGGGTTCCAGGAGATCCCTATGGGCTGCAGCAATTCTTTTGCCACCCATAGGGAGCTCTGACAATTCTTACACAGGCCTGCCACTGCAGCCTGAGTGAAATAACGTCCACGTTATTTCACAGCCATTTTACACTGCACTTAAGTAACTTATAAGTCACCTATATGTCTAACCTTTACCTGGTAAAGGTTAGGTGCAAAGTTACTTAGTGTGAGGGCACCCTGGCACTAGCCAAGGTGCCCCCACATTGTTCAGAGACAATTCCCTGAACTTTGTGAGTGCAGGGACACCATTACACGCGTGCACTACATATAGGTCACTACCTATATGTAGCTTCACAATGGTAACTCCGAATATGGCCATGTAACATGTCTATGATCATGGAATTGCCCCCTCTATGCCATCCTGGCATAGTTGGCACAATCCCATGATCCCAGTGGTCTGTAGCACAGACCCTGGTACTGCCAAACTGCCCTTCCTGGGGTTTCACTGCAGCTGCTGCTGCTGCCAACCCCTCAGACAGGCATCTGCCCTCCTGGGGTCCAGCCAGGCCTGGCCCAGGATGGCAGAACAAAGAACTTCCTCTGAGAGAGGGTGTGACACCCTCTCCCTTTGGAAAATGGTGTGAAGGCAGGGGAGGAGTAGCCTCCCCCAGCCTCTGGAAATGCTTTCTTGGGCACAGATGTGCCCAATTCTGCATAAGCCAGTCTACACCGGTTCAGGGGACCCCTTAGCCCTGCTCTGGCACGAAACTGGACAAAGGAAAGGGGAGTGACCACTCCCCTGACCTGCACCTCCCCTGGGAGGTGTCCAGAGCTCCTCCAGTGTGCTCCAGACCTCTGCCATCTTGGAAACAGAGGTGCTGCTGGCACACTGGACTGCTCTGAGTGGCCAGTGCCACCAGGTGACGTCAGAGACTCCTTGTGATAGGCTCCTTCAGGTGTTGCTAGCCTATCCTTTCTCCTAAGTAGCCAAACCCTCTTTTCTGGCTATTTAGGGTCTCTGTCTCTGGGGACACTTTAGATAACGAATGCAAGAGCTCATCCGAGTTCCTCTGCATCTCTCTCTTCACCTTCTGCCAAGGAATCGACTGCTGACCGTGCTGGAAGCCTGCAACACTGCAACAAAGTAGCAAGGACGACTACTGCAACTCTGTAACGCTGATCCTGCCGCCTTCTCGACTGTTTTCCTGGTGGTGCATGCTGTGGGGGTAGTCTGCCTCCACTCTGCACTAGAAGCTCTGAAGAAATCTCCCGTGGGTCGACGGAATCTTCCCCCTGCAACCGCCGGCACCAAAAAGCTGCATTAGCGGTCCCTTGGGTCTCCTCTCAGCACGACGAGCGAGGTCCCTCGAATCCAGCAACTCTGTCCAAGTGACTCCCACAGTCCAGTGACTCTTCAGTCCAAGTTTGGTGGAGGTAAGTCCTTGCTTCACCTCGCTAGACTGCATTGCTGGGAACCGCGACTTTTGCAGCTACTCCGGCCTCCGTGCACTTCCGGCAGAAATCCTTTGTGCACAGTCCAGCCTGGGTCCACGGCACTCTAACCTGCATTGCACGACCTCCTAAGTTGTTCTCCGGCGACGTGGGACTTCTTTGTGCGACTTCGGGTGAGCACCGTTTCACGCATCCTCGTAGTGCCTGTTTCTGGCACTTCTCCGGGTGCTACCTGCTGCTAAGAGGGCTCCTTGTCTTGCTCGACGTCCCCTCTACCTCCTGGTCCAATTTGCGACCTCCTGGTCCCTCCTGGGCCACAGCAGCATCCAAAAACGCTAACCGCACGATTTGCAGCTAGCAAGGCTTGTTGGCGTTCTTTCGGCGGGAAAACACTTCTGCACGACTCTACAAGGCGAGAGGGATCCGTCCTCCAAAGGGGAAGTCTCTAGCCCTTTGCGTTCCTGCAGAAACCACAGCTTCTTCTGTCCAGTAGAAGCTTCTTTGCACCCGCAGCTGGCATTTCCTGGGCATCTGCCCATCTCCGACTTGCTTGTGACTTTTGGACTTGGTCCCCTTGTTCCACAGGTACCCTAGATTGGAAATCCACAGTTGTTGCATTGTTGGTTTGTGTCTTTCCTGCATTATTCCTCTAACACGACTTCTTTGTCCTTAGGGGAACTTTAGTGCACTTTGCACTGACTTTTCAGGGTCTTGGGGAGGGTTATTTTTCTAACTCTCCCTAATTTCTAATAGTCCCAGCGACCCTCTACAAGGTCACATAGGTTTGGGGTCCATTCGTGGTTCGCATTCCACTTTTGGAGTATATGGTTTGTGTTGCCCCTATCCCTATGTTTCCCCATTGCATCCTATTGTAACTATACATTGTTTGCACTGTTTTCTAAGACTATACTGCATATTTTTGCTATTGTGTATATATATCTTGTGTATATTTCCTATCCTCTCACTGAGGGTACACTCTAAGATACTTTGGCATATTGTCATAAAAATAAAGTACCTTTATTTTTAGTATAACTGTGTATTGTGTTTTCTTATGATATTGTGCATATGACACTAAGTGGTACTGTAGTAGCTTCACACGTCTCCTAGTTCAGCCTAAGCTGCTCTGCTAAGCTACCATTATCTATCAGCCTAAGCTGCTAGACACCCTATACACTAATAAGGGATAACTGGGCCTGGTGCAAGGTGCAAGTACCCCTAGGTACTCACTACAAGCCAGTCCAGCCTCCTACACTTACACCTTGCACCAGGCCCAGTTATCCCTTATTAGTGTATAGGGTGTCTAGCAGCTTAGGCTGATAGATAATGGTAGCTTAGCAGAGCAGCTTAGGCTGAACTAGGAGACGTGTGAAGCTCCTACAGTACCACTAGTGTCATATGCACAATATCATAAGAAAACACAATACACAGATATACTAAAAATAAAGGTACTTTATTTTTATGACAAGATGCCAAAAGTATCTCAGTGAGTACCCTCAGTATGAGGATAGCAAATATACACAAGATATATGTACACAATACCAAAAATATGCAGTATAGTATTAGAACACAGTGCAAACAATGTATAGTTACAATAGGATGCAATGGAGACACTTAGGGATAGGGGCAACACAAACCATATACTCCAAAAGTGGAATGCGAACCACGAATGGACCCCAAACCTATGTGACCTTGTAGAGGGTCGCTGGGACTGTAAGAAAACAGTGAGGGTTAGAAAAATAGCCCACCCCAAACCCTGGAAGGTGAGTCCTAAGTGCACTAAAGTTCCCCAAAGAGCACAGAAGTCGTGATAGGGGAATCCTGCAGGAAAGACCAACACCAGCAATACAACAACGATGGATTTCCAGACTAGAGTACCTGTGGAACAAGGGGACCAAGTCCAAAAGTCATGATCAAGTTGAGAGTGGGCAGATGCCCAGGAAATGCCAGCTGTGGGTGCAAAGAAGCTGCTACTAGGAAGTAGAAGCTGAGGATTCTGCAGGAACGACAAGGGCTAGAAACTTCCCCTTTGGAGGATGGATGTCCCACGTCGTGAAGAGTCGTGCAGAAGTGTTTCCCCGCCGAAAGACCGCAAACAAGCCTTGCTAGCTGCAAGCTCGCGGTTTAGGGTTTTTGGATGCTGCTGTGGCCCAGGAGGGACCAGGATGTTGCAAATTGCGTGAGGGGACAGAGGGGGCGTCCGGCAAGACAAGGAGCCCTCTCAGAAGCAAGCAGCACCCAGAGAAGTGCCGGAACAGGCACTACGAAGTGGAGTGAAATGGTGCTCACCCAAAGTTGCACAAGAGAGTCCCACGCCGCCGGAGGACAACTCAGGAGGTCGTGCAATGGAGGTTAGAGTGCCGTGGACCCAGGCTTGGCTGTGCACAAAGGATTCCCTCGGAAAGTGCACAGGAGCCAGAGTAGCTGCAAAAGACGCGGTTCCCAGCAATGCAGTCTGGCGTGGGGAGGCAAGGACTTACCTCCCCCAAACTTGGACTGAAGAGTCACTGGACTGTGGGAGTCACTTGGACAGAGTTCCTGGGTTCAAGGGACCTCGCTCGTCGTGCTGAGAGGAGACCCAGGGGACCGGTGATGCAGTTCTTTGGTGCCTGCGGTTGCAGGGGGAAGATTCCGTCGACCCACGGGAGATTTCTTCGGAGCTTCTAGTGCAGAGAGGAGGCAGACTACCCCCACAGCATGCACCACCAGGAAAACAGTCGAGAAGGCGGCAGGATCAGCGTTACAGAGTTGCAGTAGTCGTCTTCGCTACTTTGTTGCAGTTTTGCAGGCTTCCAGCGCGGTCAGCAGTCGATTCCTTGGCAGAAGGTGAAGAGAGAGATGCAGAGGAACTCTGATGAGCTCTTGCATTCGTTATCTAAGGAATTCCCCAAAGCAGAGACCCTAAATAGCCAGAAAAGAGGGTTTGGCTACTTAGGAGAGAGGATAGGCTAGCAACACCTGAAGGAGCCTATCAGAAGGAGTCTCTGACGTCACCTGCTGGCCCTGGCCACTCAGAGCAGTCCAGTGTGCCAACAGCACCTCTGTTTCCAAGATGGCAGAGGTCTGGAGCACACTGGAGGAGCTCTGGGCACCTCCCAGGGGAGGTGCAGGTCAGGGGAGTGGTCACTCCCCTTTCCTTTGTCCAGTTTCGCGCCAGAGCAGGGCTGAGGGGTCCCTGAACCGGTGTAGACTGGCTTATGCAGAAATGGGCACCATCTGTGCCCATGAAAGCATTTCCAGAGGCTGGGGAGGCTACTCCTCCCCTGCCTTAACACCTTTTTCCAAAGGGAGAGGGTGTAACACCCTCTCTCTGAGGAAGTCCTTTGTTCTGCCATCCTGGGCCAAGCCTGGCTGGACCCCAGGAGGGCAGAAACCTGTCTGAGGGGTTGGCAGCAGCAGCAGCTGCAGTGAAACCCCTGAAAAGGCAGTTTGGCAGTACCCGGGTCTGTGCTACAGACCCGTGGGATCATGGGATTGTGCCAACAATGCCAGGATGGCATAGAGGGGGCAATTCCATGATCATAGACATGTTACATGGCCATATTCGGAGTTACCATTGTGAAGCTACACATAGGTATTGACCTATGTGTAGTGCACGCGTGTAATGGTGTCCCCGCACTCACAAAGTCCGGGGAATTTGCCCTGAACAATGTGGGGGCACCTTGGCTAGTGCCAGGGTGCCCACACACTAAGTAACTTAGCACCCAACCTTTACCAGGTAAAGGTTAGACATATAGGTGACTTATAAGTTACTTAAGTGCAGTGGTAAATGGCTGTGAAATAACGTGGACGTTATTTCACTCAGGCTGCAGTGGCAGGCCTGTGTAAGAATTGTCAGAGCTCCCTATGGGTGGCAAAAGAAATGCTGCAGCCCATAGGGATCTCCTGGAACCCCAATACCCTGGGTACTTCAGTACCATATACTATGGAATTATAAGGGTGTTCCAGTATGCCAATGTAAATTGGTAAAATTGGTCACTAGCCTGTTAGTGACAATTTGGAAAGAAATGAGAGAGCATAACCACTGAGGTTCTGATTAGCAGAGCCTCAGTGAGACAGTTAGTCATAACACAGGTAACACATACAGGGCACACTTATGAGCACTGGGGCCCTGGCTGGCAGGGTCCCAGTGACACATACAACTAAAACAACATATATACAGTGAAATATGGGGGTAACATGCCAGGCAAGATGGTACTTTCCTACACAACCCCCCCCCCCCCAAACGAAGGACAATAAGACTAGCCATGATCTGATGAGTCTTCACTGTCTAAGTGGAAATATCTGGAGAGTCCATCTGCATTGGAGTGGGTACTCCCAGGTCTATGTTCCACTGTATAATCCATTCCCTGTAGGGATATGGACCACCTCAATAATTTAGGGTTTTCACCTTTCATTTGTTTTAGCCAAACTAGAGGTTTGTGGTCTGTCTGAACAATGAAGTGAGTGCCAAACAGGTATGGCCTCAACTTCTTCAGTGCCCAGACCACAGCAAAGGCCTCCCTCTATATGGCAGACCAACGCTTTTCTCTAGGGGTCAACCTCCTGCTGATAAAAGCAACAGGTTGATCCTGGCCCTCAGAATTAAGTTGTGATAAGACTGCCCCTACCCCTAATTCAGATGCATCAGTTTGGACAATGAATTTTTTGGAGTAACAGGGGCTTTTCAGGACAGGTGCAGAGCACATGGCCTGCTTCAGCTCCTCAAAAGCTTTCTGACAGCTAGCTGTCCACAATACCTTTTTAGGCATTTTCTTAGATGTGAGGTCATTAAGAGGGGCTGCAATGGAGCCATAGTTCTTTATGAACCTCCTGTAATACCCAGTGAGGCCTAAGAAGGCTCTCCCCTGGGTCAGAGTTGTAGGGGGAACCCCATCTATAATAGTTTGGATTTTTCCCTGAAGTGGTGCAATCTGTTCTCCACCTACCAGGTGTCCCAGATAAACCACTTTCCCCTGCCCTATCTGGCACTTTGAAGCCTTGATAGTGAGGCCTGCCTTTTGCAGGGCCTCCAAAACTTTCCATAGGTGGACCAGGTGATCATCCCAGCTGGAGCTAAAGACAGCTATATCATCTAGGCATGCTGCACTAAAAGCTTCCAGCCCTTGCAGGACTGTGTTCACCAACCTCTGAAAAGTGGCAGGTGCATTTTTCAATCCAAAAGGCATTACTGTGAATTGGTAATGGCCTCCAATGGTTGAAAATCCAGTTTTTGCTTTTGCATCTTCTGATAATTTGATCTGCCAATACCCTGCAGTCAAATCAAAAGTGCTTGGATACTTGGCAGATGCCAGTGTATCTATTAGCTCATCTGCCCTGGGTATAGGGTGAGCATCAGTTTTGGTTACCTGGTTGAGACCTCTATAGTCTACACAAATCGCATTTCCTTCTTTCCATCCTTGGAATGAGGTTTTGGTACAAGTACCAAAGGAGAGGCCCATGGACTTTCAGAGTGCTCAACCACTCCCAGTTCAAGCATTTTCTGCACCTCTTGCTTTATGCAGTCTCTGACATGGTCAGGCTGCCTATAGATCTTACATTTGACCGGCAAGCTGTCTCCAGTATCTATAGTGTGCTCACACCAAGAAGTGGTACCTGGCACAGTAGAGAAGAGTTCAGAAAACTGACCTAGGAGATTTATGCAATGGTCTTTCTGCTCAGCAGTAAGACAATCTGCCAAAACTACACCTTCCATTAGAGCATCTTGTTCTGTGGAAGAGAAGAGATCAGGGAGAGGGTCACTCTCTTCTTCCTGTCCCTCATCTGTTGCCATGAGCAGGGTGAGATCAGCCCTGTCATAGTAGGGTTTCAGGCGATTGACATGGAGCACCCTAAGGGGACTCCTGGCAGTGCCTAAGTCAACTAAGTAGGTGACTTCACCCTTATTCTCAACAATTATGTGGGGTCCACTCCATTTGTCTTGGAGTGCTCTTGGGGCCACAGACTCCAAGACCCACACTTTCTGCCCTGGTTGGGACTGAACCTAATCAGCCTTCTGGTCATGCCATTGCTTTTGGAGCTCTTGGCTGGCCTGAAGGTTTTTACTGGCCTTTTTCATGTACTCAGCCATCCTTGATCTGAGGCCAAGTACATAATCCACTATGTCTTGCTTTGGAGCTTTTAAAGGTTGTTCCCAACCCTCCTTAACAAGTGTTAGAGGACCTCTCACAGGGTGACCAAATAGGAGTTCAAAGGGGCTGAAGCCCACTCCTTTTTGGGGTACCTCCCTGTAAGCAAAAAGGAGGCAAGGTAACAGGATATCCCATCTCCTGCGGAGTTTTTCAGGGAGTCCCACAATCATGCCTTTGAGAGTTTTGTTAAATCTCTCCACCAGTCCATTTGTTTGTGGATGATAGGGTGAGGTGAACTTGTATGTAACACCACACTCCTTCCACATGGCCTTTAAGTAAGCAGACATGAAATTGCTTCCCCTGTCTGATACTACCTCTTTTGGGAAGCCCACCCTGGAAAAGATTCCCAGGAGGGCCTTTGCCACTGCAGGAGCTGTAGTGGTCCTTAGAGGAATTGCTTCAGGATATCTGGTGGCATGGTCCACTACCACCAAGATAAACCTATTGCCTGAAGCAGTAGGAGGGTCAAGGGGGCCAACTATGTCAACCCCTACCCTTTCAAAGGGAACCCCAACCACAGGCAGTGGGATAAGGGGTGCCTTTGGAGTGCCACCTGTTTTGCCACTGGCTTGACAGGTTTCACAGGACTTACAAAATTCCTTTGTGTCCTCTAACATTCTAGGCCAATGAAACAAGGGGACAAGCCTGTCCCAAGTTTTCATTTGCCCTAAATGTCCAGCTAAGGGAATGTCGTGGGCTAGAGTTAGGAGGAACTTTCAGTACTCCTGAGGAATCACCAATCTCCTGGCAGTTCCAGGTTTTGGATCCCTTGCTTCAGTGTACAAGAGGTTGTCCTCCCAGTAAACTCTGTGAGAGTCACTGACATCCCCATTTGCTTGTTTGACAGCTTGCTGACTTAGACCCTCTAGTGTGGGACAGGTATGCTGTGCCACACTCAGCTCCTCCCTGGCAGGCCCCCCTTCACCCAAAAGCTCAGCAGTGTCTGCTTCCAGCTCCTCTGGTGTAGGTTCTGCACAGGGTGGAAATTCTTCTTCCTCAGAAGTAGAATCCACTGTAGAGGGAGGGATAGTAGGTAGTGATTTACTTCTACTAGCCCTAGCTTTAGGGAGCACTTGGTCAATTCTTCCAGGATCCAAGTCACCCTGTCCTTTTTGCTTTTTGGCCTGAGCCCTGGTTAAAGTAAAAATATGCCCTGGAATGCCCAGCATTGCTGCATGGGCCTCCAACTCCACATCTGACCAAGCTGATGTCTCTAAATCATTTCCTAGTAGACAGTCTACAGGTAAATCTGAGGCAACCACAACTTTCTTTGGACCAGTAACCCCCCCCCCCCAGTTGAGATTTACCACAGCCATGGGGTGGCTAAGTGTGTTGTTATGAGCATCGGTTACTTGGTACTGGTGACCAAGTAGGTGTTGTTCAGGGTGGACCAGTTTCTCTATTACCATTGCACCTGTGTCCCTGTAGGCCTGAACCTCAACACCATTTATTAGGGGTAGTTGCTTGTACTTATCCATGTTAAGGGGACAAGCAACCAAGGTGGCTAAATCAATAGCCCCCTCAGAGACTAACACAGCCTCTGTGGTCTCCCTAATCAGACCAACCCCAACTAAGTTACCAAAAGTGAGCCCAGCTACTCCCTTGGATTGGCTATTAGTAGGTTTGCTCCCACCACCACTGCTTTTACTAGGGGCACTAGGTGTAGCAGCAGGGGTTGTAGTGGTAGGAGGCTTGGTGCTTTTCTTTGGACAACTGGGATCTGTTGTCCAATGGCATTTTATTTTACATAAATAGCACCATGGTTTCTTTTCTTTGTTTTGATTTGAAGAGGATTTGGGCCCACCACCCCCACCAGAGTGTTTTTGTGGGCCTGATGAAGACTCATTTTTAGATTTGTCCCCACCCTTGTCAGAAGACTTACCATCCTTCTTCTTGCCATCTTTGTCACCCCCTGTATGAACTTTTCTGTTCACCCTTGTTCTGACCCATTTGTCTGCCTTCTTTCCCAATTCTTGGGGAGAGGTCAGATCAGAGTCCACCAGGTACTGGTGCAACAAATCAGACACACAATTATTAAGAATATGCTCTCTCAGGATTAAGTTATACAGGCTTTCATAATCAGTAACTTTACTGCCATGTAACCACCCCTCCAAGGCCTTCACTGAATGGTCAACAAAGTCTACCCAGTCTTGTGAAGACTCATTTTTGGTTTCTCTGAACTTCATCCTGTACTGTTCAGTGGTTAAGCCATAACCATCTAGGAGTGCATTCTTAAGAACTGCTAAATTATTGGCATCACTTTCTTTCGCAGTAAGGAGCCTATCCCTACCCTTTCCACTAAATGATAGCCATAGGATAGCAGCCCACTGCCTTTGAGGGACATCCTGTACAACACAGGCCCTCTCAAGTGCAGCAAACCACTTGTTAATGTCATCCCCCTGCTTGTAAGGGGGAACTATCTTGTGCAGATTCCTAGAATCATGCTCTTTTGCAGGATGACTATTGGGAATACTGCTGCTGCCACCATGGATTCTAAACCCAATTTCTGTCTTTCTCTTTCTATTTCTAAGGACTGCCTATCTAAATCCAGCTGTTGCTTCTTGAGCTTCAGCCTGGATTGTTCCACTCTCAATCTATTGAGTTCCCTTTCTAACATTCTGTCTTCAGGGTGGGTGGGTGAGGCATGTCTAGAGACAGAAGTATGCTGAGATTGAACAGAAGGAGACTTGGCCCTAATAGATGACACTAACATTCTGGCCTATAGAAGTAATACTTTTACTGTGATGAGAAACAACACTATTACTGTGATGTGAATTCACATCAGAACCAGCTATGCTAGGTGGCTTGCTAGGGGGCAGGCTGGAAAGCTTCCCTCCCACATCTTTTGCTAGGGGTGCCCCAGAATCAGAGTGGGAACCACCAGCTAATTTCTCACCAGAAGTGCCACCTAAGGTCTTATCTTGTTCAATGAGCATATTAACCAAAAGTTGTCTTGAGGGATTCTTCCCTACCCCTAAACCTCTATCTATACAGAGACTCCTTGCTTCCTTACAGCTAAGGTTGTCATAAGTTATGTTGGACAGATCAAGAGTTTGGCCTGTACCAAACATTTTAGACAGTGTTTAAGGGATAGAAAAAGTGAGAAAAAAGTTTTTCAGAACTTTTTGAAAGACAGAGAAAAAAACTTTAAAAACTTTTAAAGAACTTTTTAGAAAGTTTAGAGGTACTTTTCAGCACTTAGTAAAGAAGTGAGAGAAGAAAAGCAAAACTTTTTGGTTAGGTGTACATACACTGAACTTGTTTTGTATATTTTTCTCTTATGAAAAGTACAATGACAAAAGTGGTAAGTAGTTGCAAAGTACTTATCCCACTGCTGCACAACCAATGTAGGAGGCTGGACTGGCTTGTAGTGAGTACCAAGGGGTACTTACACCTTGCACCAGGCCCAGGTATCCCTTATTAGTGTATAGGGTTTCTAGCAGCTTAGGCCGATAGATAATGGTAGCTTAGCAGAGCAGCTTAGGCTGAACTAGGAGACGAGTGAAGCTCCTACAGTACCACTAGTGTCATATGCACACTATCATAAGAAAACACAATACACAGATATACTAAAAATAAAGGTACTTTATTTTTATGAAAATATGCCAAACGTATCTCAGTGAGTACCCTCAGTATGAGGATAGCAAATATACACAAGATATATGTACACAATACCAAAAATATGCAGTATAGTATTAGAACACAGTGCAAACAATGTATAGTTACAATAGGATGCAATGGGGACACATAGGGATAGGGGCAACACAAACCATATACTCCAAAAGTGGAATGCGAACCACAAATGGACCCCAAACCTATGTGACCTTGTAGAGGGTCGCTGGGACTGTAAGAAAACAGTGAGGGTTAGAAAAATAGCCCACCCCAAGACCCTGAAAAAGTGAGTGCAAAGTGCACTAAAGTTCCCCAAAGAGCACAGAAGTCGTGATAGAGGAATCCTGCAGGAAAGATCAACACCAGCAATGCAACAACGATGGATTTCCAGACTAGTGTACCTGTGGAACAAGGGGACCAAGTCCAAAAGGCACGATCAAGTCGAGAGTGGGCAGATGCCCAGGAAATGCCAGCTGTGGGTGCAAAGAAGCTGCTACTAGGAAGTAGAAGCTGAGGATTCTGCAGGAACGACAAGGGCTAGAGACTTCCCCTTTGGAGGATGGATGTCCCACGTCGTGAAGAGTCGTGCAGAAGTGTTTTCCCACCGAAAGACCGCAAACAAGCCTTGCTAGCTGCAAGCTCGCGGTTTAGGGGTTTAGGGTTTTTGGATGCTGCTGTGGCCCAGGAGGGACCAGGATGTCGCAAATTGCGTGAGGGGACCGAGGGGGCGTCCAGCAAGACAAGGAGCCCTCTCAGAAGCAAGCAGCACCCGGAGAAGTGCCGGAACAGGCACTACAAAGTGGAGTGAAACGGTGCTCACCCGAAGTTGCACAAGAGAGTCCCACGCCGTCGGAGGACAACTCAGGAGGTCGTGCAATGCAGGTTAGAGTGCCGTGGACCCAGGCTTGGCTGTGCACAAAGGATTCCCTCGGAAAGTGCACAGGAGCCGGAGTAGCTGCAAAAGACGCGGTTCCCAGCAATGCAGTCTGGCGTGGGGAGGCAAGGACTTACCTCCACCAAACTTGGACTGAAGAGTCACTGGACTGTGGGAGTCACTTGGACAGAGTTGCTGGATTCAAGGGACCTCGCTCGTCGTGCTGAGAGGAGACCCAGGGGACCGGTGATGCAGTTCTTTGGTACCTGCGGTTGCAGGGGGAAGATTCCGTCGACCCACAGGAGATTTCTTCGGAGCTTCTAGTGCAGAGAGGAGGCAGACTACCCCCACAGCATGCACCACCAGGAAAACAGTCGAGAAGGCGGCAGGATCAGCGTTACAGAGTTGCAGTAGTAGTCTTCGCTACTTTGTTGCAGTTTTGCAGGCTTCCAGCGCGGTCAGCAGTCGATTCCTTGGCAGAAGGTGAAGAGAGAGATGCAGAGGAACTCTGATGAGCTCTTGCATTCGTTATCTAAGGAATTCCCCAAAGCAGAGACCCTAAATAGCCAGAAAAGAGGGTTTGGCTACTTAGGAGAGAGGATAGGCTAGCAACACCTCAAGGAGCCTATCAGAAGGAGTCTCTGATGTCACCTGCTGGCCCTGGCCACTCAGAGCAGTCCAGTGTGCCAGCAGCACCTCTGTTTCCAAGATGGCAGAGGTCTGGAGCACACTGGAGGAGCTCTGGGCACCTCCCTGGGCACCTCCCAGGGGAGGTGTAGGTCAGGGGAGTGGTCACTCCCCTTTCCTTTGTCCAGTTTCGCGCCAGAGCAGGGCTGAGGGGTCCCTGAACCGGTGTAGACTGGCTTATGCAGAAATGGGCACCATCTGTGCCCATGAAAGCATTTCCAGAGGCTGGGGGAGGCTACTCCTCCCCTGCCTTAACACCTTTTTCCAAAGGGAGAGGGTGTAACACCCTCTCTCTGAGGAAGTCCTTTGTTCTGCCATCCTGGGCCAAGCCTGGCTGGACCCCAGGAGGGCAGAAACCTGTCTGAGGGGTTGGCAGCAGCAGGAGTTGCAGTGAAACCCCTGAAAAGGCAGTTTGGCAGTACCCGGGTCTGTGCTACAGTCCCGTGGGATCATGGGATTGTGCCAACAATGCCAGGATGGCATAGAGGGGGCAATTCCATGATCATAGACATGTTACATGGCCATATTCGGAGTTACCATTGTGAAGCTACATATAGGTATTGACCTATGTGTAGTGCGCACGTGTAATGGTGTCCCCGCACTCACAAAGTCTGGGGAATTTGCCCTGAACAATGTGGGGGCACCTTGGCTAGTGCCAGGGTGCCCACACACTAAGTAACTTAGCACCCAACCTTTACCAGGTAAAGGTTAGACATATAGGTTACTTATAAGTTACTAAAGTGCAGTGTAAAATGGCTGTGAAATAACGTGGACGTTATTTCACTCAGGCTGCAGTGGCAGGCCTGTGTAAGAATTGTCAGAGCTCCCTATGGGTGGCAAAAGCAATGCTGCAGCCCATAGGGATCTCCTGGAACCCCAATACCCTGGGTACCTCAGTACCATATACTAGGGAATTATAAGGGTTTTCCAGTATGCCAATGTAAATTGGTAAAATAGGTCACTAGCCTGTTAGTGACAATTTGGAAAGAAATGAGAGAGCATAACCACTGAGGTTCTGATTAGCAGAGCCTCAGTGAGACAGTTAGTCATAACACAGGTAACACATACAGGGCACACTTATGAGCACTGGGGCCCTGGCTGGCAGGGTCCCAGTGACACATACAACTAAAATAACATATATACAGTGAAATATGGGGGTAACATGCCAGGCAAGATGGTACTTTCCTACAGTGCTGGTCAGGGGAGTGGTCACTCCCCTTTCCTTTGTCCAGTTTCGCACCAGAGCAGGGCTGTGTAAAATGGCTGTGAAATAACGTGGACATTATTTCACTCAGCCTGCAGTGGCAGTCCTGTGTAAGAATTGTCTGAGCTCCCTATGGGTGGCAAAAGAAATGCTGCAGCCCATAGGGACCTCCTGGAACCCCAATACTCTGGGTACCTAGGTACCATATACTAGGGAATTATGAGGGTGTTCCAGTGTGCCAATCAGAATTGGTAAAATTAGTCACTAGCCTGCAGTGACAATTTTAAAAGCAGAGAGAGCATAAACACTGAGGTTCTGGTTAGCAGTGATACACTTAGGCACCACACAGGGAACACATACAGGGCACACTTTATGAGCACTGGGGTCCTGGCTAGCAGGATCCTAGTGACACAGGCAAAAAAAATAAAAAATCATACATACAGTAAAAATGGGGGTAACATGCTAGGCAAAATGGTACTTTCCTACACAGTGCTTATGCTCTCTCTGCCTTTTTAAATTGTAACACTGGAACACCCTTATATTTCCCTAGTATATGGTACTTAGGTACCCAGGGTATTGGGGTTCCAGGAGATCCCTATGGGCTGCAGCATTTCTTTTGCCACCCAAGGGGAGCTCAGACAATTCTTACACAGGACTGCCATTGCAGCCTGAGTGAAATAACGTCCACGTTATTTCACAGCCATTTTTCACTGCACTTAAGTAACTTATAAGTCACCTATATGTCTAACCTTCACTTGGTGAAGGTTAGGTGCAAAGTTTCTAAGTGTGAGGGCACCCTTGCACTAGCAAAGGTGCCCCCACATAGTTCAGGGCAATTTCCAGGGACTTTGTGAGTGCGGGGACACCATTACACACGTGCACTACAAAATACCTATATGTAGCTTCACAATGGTAACTCCGAATATGGCAATGTAACATGTCTAAAATCATGGAATTGTCCCCACATGCCAAATCTGGTATTGGGGTGCCAATCCCATGCATCCCCGGGGCTCCAGCATGGACCCCAGGTACTGCCAAACCAGCTCTCTGGGGTTTTCACTGCAGCTACCGCTGCTGCCAACCCACAGACAGGCTTCTGCCCTCCTGGGGTCTGGGTAGCCCAGTCCCAGGAAGGCAGAACAAAGGATTTCCTCTGAGAGAGGATGTTACACCCTCTCCCTTTGGAAATAGGTGTTAAGGGCTGAGGAGAAGTAGCCTCCCACAGCCTCTGGAAATGCTTTGAAGGGCACATATGGTGCCCTCCTTGCATAAGCCAGTGTACACCAGTTCAGGGATTCCCCCAGCCCCAGCCCCTGCTCTGGCACGAAACTGGACAATGGACCACTCCCCTGTCCATCACCACCCCAGGGGTGGTGCCCAGAGGTCCTCCAGTGTGTCCCAGACCTGAGGGCACAATGTGTCGTCAGAGACCCCTCCTGATAGGTGCTTACCTGGTTAGGTGGCTGTCGGAGCACTGGAGTTCTGGTTAGCAGAACTTCAGTGACACAGTTGAGCACTACTGACAACATACACATTAGGCCACAAACTATGAGCACTGGGGTCCTAGATAGCAGGATCCCAGTGAGACAGGCAAAACACAAATAGGGCTTTAACTATGAGAAACTGGGGTCCTGGCTAGCAGGATCCCAGTGAGACAGTAAAAACACACTGTTAAACACTCAAAAACAGGCCAAAAGTGGGGGTAACCATGCTAGAAAGAGGCTACTTTCTCACAGCCAGTCTTTCTGATGGTAGCTGTGGATGAGCAGCCAAGGCTTACCTAGGAGACATGCAAAGCTCATGCAATACAACTGTAGTCACACAGGACTTACACATATGAAAGGATGCTCTCAGTTTTAGAAACATAAAGGTACTTTATTATGGGAACACAACACCACAATTACTATAGAGGCAATACTTCCTTAGGAGGTAAGTAATACACAAGTTTTATACACTAGTTGTCAGAAATAGGCATAAGAATAGTTAGAAAACTGTGCAAATAGTGTAAATAGTGTAAAACACATTAGAGAATAGTGGACCTAGCGGGAGCACAAACCATATACTAAAAAAATGGAATACGAGAGTGTCACCCCCACCCAGGTATGTGGAGTGTGTTGAGGGTCGCTGGGGGTCCCAGGAAAGCACAAAGGTAACTACCACAACACCCCCTAGCAAGCAGGAAAGCAGGAGAAAACTACTAGAATTTCCACAGAACACCTGTGACCACCTATCAAGAGGGGGCTCTGATGTCACCTGCCTGGCCTGTCCACTCAGATGCTCCCAGAGTTCCCTGCCAACCTTGGATTCAAGATGGCAGAACCCAGGGACCCTATAGAGGAGCTCCGGGCACCACCCCTGGGGTGGTGATGGACAGGGGAGTAGTCACTCCCCTTTCCATTGTCCAGTTTTGTCCCAGAGCAGGGACCGCAGGTCCCTGAACTGGTGTAGACTGGTTTATGACACAGAGGGCACCAAATGTGCCATTCAAAGCATATCAATGGCTTGGGGAGTCTACCCCTCCCAAGCCATGTAACACCTATTTCCAAAGGGAGAGGGTGTAACACCCCTCGCCCAAAGCAAATCCTTTCTTCTGCCTTCCTGGGCTTGAGCTCCTCAAGCAATAGGAGGCAGAAACCTGTCTGTGAGGTGGCAGCAGCTGGGGCTGCCTGGAAAACCTTAGAAGGCCGTGGAAGCAATGCTGAGGGTCCTCTAAGGAGCCCCCTGAGTGCATGGAATAATACAACCAATACTTGCAAAAGTATTGGGGTATGATTCCAACATGTTTGATACCAAACATGCCTAGGTTTGGAGTTACCATTATGTAGCTGCACATAGGTAGTGACCTATGTCCAGTACGCACGTAAAATGGCGTTCCAGCACTCACAAAGTCCAGAAAATTGGGACTGGAGTTTGTGGGGGCACCTCTGCTAGTGCAGGGGTGCCTTCACACACAGGTACATGCACACTACCCTCTGGGCTGAGAGAGCCTACCATAGGGGTGACTTATAGTGAACCGGAGTAGTGACCTATAGTGAAAACGGGTGCATGCAACCGATTCACGCAGACTGCAACAGCAGGCCTAGAGAACCCTTTGCATGGACTCCCCATGGGTGGCAGAATAACTGCTGCAGCCCAAAGGGATCCGGTGGAACCCCAATGCCCTGGAAACCTAGGTACCATATACTAGGGAGTCATACAGGGGCACCAGTATGCCAATTGTGGGATGAATATAGAGTTTTGGGAGAAAGAGAATAATCACTTGGGTCCTGGTTAGCAGGATCCCAGTGAACACAGTCAAACACACTGACATCAGGCAGAAATAGGAGGTAACCATGCCAAGAAAGAGGGCACTTATCTACATAACCCAAACGGAGGACAATAAGATCAACCTTGCCCAGTTAAGTCTTCATTGTCTAAGTGGAAATATCTAGTGTCCATCTGCAATGAAGTCTTTATTCCCAGGTTTATGTTCCACTGTATAGTCAATTCCCTGTAGGTAAATGGACCACCTCAACAATTTGGGGTTTTCTTCTTTCATCTGCTTAAGCCATAAGAGAGGTTTGTGGTCTGTCTGAACAATGAAGTGAGTTCCAAATAAGTATGGTCTCAGCATCTTCAGGGCCTAGTCTACAGCAAAGGCCTCCCTCTCTATGGCTGACCCAACGCTTTTCTCTGGGGGTCAACCTTCTGCTTATAAAATCTAATGGTAGATACTGGCCCCCTGTATTAAGTTGTGAGACAACTGCCCCAAACTTTACCTCTGAAGCTTCAGTTTGCACTGTGAATTTCTTGTAGTTAGGGCTTTTTAGAACAGGTGCAGAACACATGGCCTGTTTGAGTTTCTCAAATGCTTTCTGACAGCTGGCAATCCATAGTCCCTTTTTAGTTATTTTATTGGATGTGAGGTAATTAAGAGGGACAACAATGCAGGCATAGTTCTTAATGAACCACCTGTAGTACCCAGTGAGGCCCAAGAAGGCTCTTACCTGGGTTTGTGTTGTACAGGGAGTCCAATCTAAAATGGTTTGGATTTTCCACTGTAGTGGCTGAATCTGTTCTCCAACTACTAGGCCCAGATAAACCACTTCCTCCTGCCCCATTTGGCACTTTGAAGTGTTTTTGCAGAGCCTCCAAAACATACCAGAGGTGGACCAGGTGATCATCCCAGGTGGAGCTAAAGACCGCTATATCATCTAGATACGCTGCACTGTAGGCTTCCAAACCTTGAAGGTCTGTGTTCACCAACCACTGAAAAGTGGCAGGTGCATTTTTCAAACCAAAGGGTATTACTGTGAATTGATAGTGCCCACCAATGGTAGAAAATGCAGATTTTGGTTCAGCATCTTCTGATAACTTAATCTGCCAGTAGCCAGCAATAAGCTAAAACATGCCACGATAATTGGCAGATGCCAGTGTAACTATGAGCTCATCTGCCCTAGTGATTGGATGAACATCCGTTTTGGTCACTGTGTTGAGCCCTCTATATTCAACACAAAACCTCATCTATCTTTTCCCATTCTGACAGTGTGGTTTTGGGTCTAAGACCACTGGGCTCGCCCAGGGACTATCAGAGTGCTCAATCACTCCTAGATCTAGCATCTTCTGCACTTCAGCTTTGATGCAGTTCCTTACATGGTCAGGTTGCCTGTAGATTTTACTATTTACAGGTAAATAGTCCCCTGTGTCAATGGTGTGTTCACGCCATGTATCTGACCTGGAGTAAGGGAAAACAGTTCAGAGAACTGGTCTAGGAGGTTTCTACAGTCGTCCTTTTGTGACTCACAGATACAGTCAGCAAGGACTACTCCCTCAACTGCAGAATGTAAGAAGAGGTCAGGGAGAGGGTCACTTTCCTCTTCCTGTCCCTAATCAGTGGCCATGAGCAGGGTTAAGTCAGCCCTATCATAGTAGGGCTTTAGGCGGTTCACATGAAGCACCCTAAGGGGCCGTCTACGAGTACCCAGGTCAACCAAATAGGTAACCTCACCCTTTTTTTTCTCTTTAGTGTGGGACCACTCCAATTGTCCTGGAGTACCCTTGGAGCCACAGGCTCAAGGACCCACACTTTCCACACTGACTGGTACACAGTCAGAACACCCTTCTGGTCATGCCATTTCTTTTGCAATTCTTGGCTGGCTTGAAGGTTTTTAGTGGTCTTTTTCATGTACTCAGCTATACGTGATCTGTGGCCAAACACATAGTCCACAATATCCTGCTTAGGGGGCTTGATGAGTTGTTCCCATCCCTCCTTTACAAGGGCAAGTGAACCCCTAACAGGGTGGCCCAACAGACACCCAAGGGGGCTGTAGCCCACTCCCATCTGAAGGACCTCCCTGTAGGTAAAAATGAGGCATAGTAATAGGGCATCCCATCTTCATCTGAGTTTTTCCAAAATACCATCATCATATCTTTGAGAGTTTTACTAAACTTCTCAACTAACCCATTTGTTTGGGGGTGGTAAGGTGTGGTGAATTTATATGTTACACCACACTTTCTCCATATAGCTTTCAGGTATGCAGACAGAAATGTGCTACCTCTGTCTGATACTACCTCTTCTGGGAAGCCCGCTCTGGAGAAAATACCCAGGAGGGCTTTGACCAGTGCAGGAGCTGTAGTGGTCCCTAGAGGGATGGCTTCTGGATACCTGGTGGCATGGTCCACCACCACCAGTATAAATCTATTGTCAGAAGTTATGGGAGGGTTTAGGGGGCCAACAATGTCAACCCCTACCTTTCAAAGGGTACCCCAACCACTGTTACTGGGATTAAGGGGATCTTTGGAGTACCACCTGTCTTACCACTGGCTTGCCAGGTGATACAGGAGCGACAAAACCCCTGTGTGTCTTCAGACATATGGGGCCAGTGAAAGTGAGGGACTAGTCTGTCACAAGTCTTGCTTTGCCCCAGGTGACCAGCTAGGGGAATATCATGTGCTAGGGTTAATAAAAACTCTCTGTATTGCAGAGGGATTACCAATCTCATGGTGGCATCAGGTGTGGGATCCCTTGGCTCTGAATACAGGAGTTTATTTTCTCAATACACCTTGTGGGTGCCACTGACATCCACTGTCTCTTGTTGCACAGCTTGCTGTCTCAAACCCTCTAGTATGGGACAAGTTTGTTGAGCCACACTTAACTCCTTCTAGCAGGACCCCCTGCACCTAAGAGCTCAGCTGTGTCGGCTTTGAGTTCCTCGGGTGTAGGTTCTGTCCAGGGAATGGATTCCTCCTCCTCAAAGGGGGAATCCTCATTGGAGGGTGGGGGAGGGGATAATTTCTTACCCTTTCTACCTTTCCATTTAGGAAGTTCTTGGTCCACAGTTTCAGGATCCAAGTTCCCCTGTTCTCTTTGCTTTTTAGCCCAAGCCTTTGTCAAAGAAAAGAGGTGCCCTAGAATCCCAAGCATTGCTGCATGGGCTTCCAACTCTACTTCAGCCCAAGCTGAAGTCTCCAAGTCATTCCATAGTAGATACTCTACAGGTAGGCCTGTCAACACTACAACTTTATAGGACCAGTAACCCCCTCCCCAGCTGAAATCAACAACTACCATGGGGTGGCTCACAGTATTGTTGTGGGCGTCAGTCACTTGGAACTGGTGACCAAGTAGGTGTTGCTCAGAGGACAACAGTTTTTCAGTCAACATGGTGACACTGGCACCTGTGTCCCTGTAGGCCTCAGCCTAAACACCATTTATCAAGGGATGCTGCTTGTACCTATCCATGTTCAGGGGACAAGCAGCAAGGGTGGCAAGGTCAATGCCCCCATCAGAGACTATAACAGCCTCAGTGATTTCCCTAAGTAAACAAGCCCCCACTACACTTCACAGAGTTAGCCCTGCTACACCCTTAGATTGGTTATTGTTATCATTATTCTCACCACTACTGCTATTGCTATGGGCACCAGATGTAAGAGTGGGGGTTATAGTGGTGGGAGGCCTGGTGTTTTCTTAGGACAGGAACTGTCTCCTGTCCTACGGCTTTTGTTTTTGCACATGTAACACCAAGGCTTTTTAACCTGATTGTGAGAGGAAGATGATTTAGGCCCACCCCAAGAAGCGTTTTGTGGGCCTGATGAAGACTCCTTTTTAGGTTGAGCGTTAGCGTTCGGCCTGCTGTATAATAAAGTATACAATAGAGTGAGTTCCAGCGTTTTGATTTGTTAGTTGCAGTGTACTTCATAAATACTTGCCTCTTGGTCAGTTCTGCCTCTTTGTCCTGCCTTTTTTCAATTTGGGAGCGGCACAAAGTACTGTGTAATTACGCTATGTCCTGTTTATCTCTTCTGTCAGTGACTTTTTTTTGGCATTTGCCTGTTTCACCTCAACAGTGTGGGTGCTTGTTCAGTTCATCATCCCCACCAGCTCCCTCTGCAAACATTATAAAAACAGAGGGGGCTTTTCCAGGGCCAGTTCACCCTCGCTCTCTTCCTTTTGTTATTTTCAGTCTGTGTGGCAATAAAAGTCCAGTCAGTAAATTACAACGCTATGAGCTCTAACTCGAGCAAACACGAGACCATTGCATTCCAAATGTTTGTTTCCTGGTTGTTGGGGAAAGGCGACTATTCTCTTTTGTATCAGACGAGTGAACTTGGAAACGGCCGCTATTGTACTGAACTGAAAAAAAGCCCTAAATTATGTTAGCAACTGTAAAATGGAATTGAAACATTCCTTCTCGACAACGAGCAAAATTGACATTTCGTTACAACAGTTCAAATACATTACGCAGACTACATTTAACCCGTATATAGAAGCTACCGGGTTCACGAGGACTGTTTCGAAGGCCCTGCTTCCGTGGGTGCGGAGTTTATAGACTATGGCACAGTAGTTCACAATGTGCAGTATTGTACGTGGAAAAAAACAAACCATGGCTCTCTCAGGCTGCTGTGTTATTTAAGGTTCAGATTTTAACTTCCTCAGCCAACTCTAAGAGTGTTCGTTTGTTTATTCCAATCCGGTTCTCACTCTACAGGACGCCAGAATGGTTTCGTCCAAGTGAAGCAGGTCAACTCGAAGCTCCGCCCCATCGCCCATCTGTGAAAATAACACGACAGTAGTCGGTGGCAGCTTTGTAGCCCAGTTAAGGCAAGCGCAAGACAGTTTTAATCGCGGAGCGCGCGAAACACAGGCCTCACACAAGAGGCTTGTTGCCAGAGAGTGCACGGGACCACCAGTCCCCACCACGCAAGGAGTCACTCGGCGCTGCGCGAGGCTCCACTCTTCCCCTGCATGCCCCACAGAGAAGCCCGAAACACGTTTGAGCCATAGAGAGGTGCAGGGAGAGTGTGAGAGCCCCTGCGAGGTCCCGGGCATGGCGCTGGCATCGACCCCCGCGCTGCCGCCCGAGCCCGCCATGGACAAGAGCGTGACGGTGGAGCGGGAGCTGGAGAAGGTGCTGCACAAGTTTTCGGGCTATGGACAGCACAGCGAGCAGAGCCTGGAGGAGCTCATCAACTACACGAGCGGTCTCCGCCAGGAGATCCTGTAAACAGCCAGCGAGAGTCTCCTGAGCGCTGCCGCCGCGGCCCCACCGTCTCCCCTCCGGGAGCACCGAGAACCCAGAGCCCTTAAGGCCCAAGTCTCGAGCTCGGCAATCTGCACCCCAAGACCCTTGTACTTACAAATGACTTAAAGCCTGGAGTCTCCTTTGCCTTACAACCATTAACATTGAGGTTTAAAACGCCTAAACATAAATCAGTGAGACAGGAGTCAACTTAAACTGATGAGACGTCTGACTTTAAAGATGCTCCCTAAGAGGCTTTCGGTTTCTAAAGCTGTTAGCCTAACCGAGTTATAGTCCACGTGATTCCTTGCATATAAAAACAGAATATTTTGACGAGGCTTTAAGCCGTGAAACTAAAGTCCTATAAAAACAAGAAACGTCTGCCTTTTGTACCTGTAGATGACGCATTCTCTAACTTCATAGTGTTACGGCTGAATGATTGTTCCCTGAACTGTTTAGTAAAAAAGCACTTGGTTAACTCCAAGACTTAACAGACATGAATCACCCAGAAGTGGGGAAGTTAATAAAAAAGCTTCTTTACGGTGGGACAGGTTTCTTCATAAATCTCGCCCCGTGATGCTTTGCAGGGCATTACTTTTACAAACCATTTTTGCTCATAACTCAGCTTGTGGTAGTCGTAGGACAATGGGACCACCTTCAAAACACTCCTGTCTACATCATCTCTGGGTCCCCACACTAGGTTAACGGGGACCCCAAAATAACCACTCCTCCCACCATTCAGTGTCTTTTAAGCTTTCTCATGGCTACAACTTTTGTTTTACAGCTGGGAGAATTTTTGTTTTAAAGGCCTTGTTTGTAATATCATTGCAATAGGCCTGCTAGCCCTAAAAACACCCTTTAGGGGGTAAGTATATGGTTACACTGCATTACTGTTTTTTTCATGGGGCTATCTCCTCTTAAGGGCTAACAATATGTTTACATGACCATGTTTCTTACAAATTATATTTTTGTTATGGTGGCCTCTAGGGGCTGTTTTGAGCATTGCAGTGTAATGCCAAAAGTTTATTTCTGATAAAGGTTGATAAGATAAATGTATGTTTTAATAATCTCTCCTTATTCAAATTATGACCATAATTCATGCTAACTTAACATCCTTATTACACTATGACAGTTTGAACATTCTTGATATGTTTGGATAACCCTCTAGTTTATTTCTCCTCTATGGCTTTCTTGTCTTTTTTTTAAGGAATTGTGTTAGCCAGCCAGCAACTCTGATGGTGGGGTGGTGAAAGTGGTATTCTATTAGAAATAGCATGGCAGATTTAAATTAGGATGCTAAATGGTAACATATTTATTTGTGCTGCAGATAGAGGAAGAAGGTAAATGAAAGTGCTTTAGTTATATGCAGGACCACTGGAATTGTATGGCAGGAAAAGACAAAATTACGAAGCCGGTTTGATAAATTTATGTGGCAAGAAAAATACAGTTATGAATTTACAATGCCAATAGCTCTAACTCAAGAAAATGCGAGACCTATTGCATTGCAAATGCTTGTTATCTTTGTTCCCACCTTTGTCATGAGACTTATCACCTTAATTTTTCTTGTCTTTGTCACCCCCTGTATGAGCGTTTCTGTTCACCCTTGTTCTGACCCATTTGTCTGCCTTCTTTCCCAATTCTTGGAGAGAGGTCAAATCTGAGTCTACCAAGTATTGTGCAACAAATCAGACACACAATTATTATGTATATGCTCTCTCAAAATTAAGTTGCAAGAGCCCTCATAATCAGACACTTTGCTGCCATCTAACCAGCCTTCCAAAGGCCACAAAATCTATCCAATTTTGTGAGGATTCTTTTCTGCTCTCCCTGAACTTTATTCTGTATTGCTCAGTGGTGCGACTAAACCCATCTAAGAGTGCTTACCTAATGTAGGAGGCTGGCCTGGTTTGCAGTGGGTACCGAAGGTACTTACACCTTACAGCAGGCCCAGTTATCCCCTATTAGTGAAATGTAGCAAGTATCTAGAAGTCATGCAGTCTAGAGGTAGCTGTAGGCAGAGCAGCGAAGGCTGAACTAGGAGACGTGCAAAGCTCTTCCAATACCACTGTAGTAACACAGTACTCACACACATGAAAGAAAATACTCAGTGTTGCAAAAATAAATTTATTTTGGTGACACAAATGCAAAAAATACCTTAGAGTCTATACTCCCTTTGGAGGTAATTAATACACAAATTATATACACTAGTATGAAGAAATAGCTGTAAAAACAGTTTAGAAAACAGTGCAAATAGTGAAAATCACAATAGTTAGAAATGGGCCTAAGGGAAAGTGGAATGCGAACGTCGGTTTCCCACCTAGGCAAGTGTAGTGTGTAGAGGGGCGCCAGGAGTATTAAAAAACACCAAAGGTAAGTAACAGAACCCCCCCCCCAGAGCGCAGGAAAGCAGGAGTAAATCACAGTAACTTTCCTAGAATACACATGAACACGAGAAAGAAGATAATGCAAGAACTAGAAGAGACTGCAAGACACCAACAGTGGATTCCTGGACCTGAAGACCTGTGGAAGAAGGGGACCAAGTCCAAGAAGCACAGAAGAGTCCAGGGAGAACAGGAGCCCCTGCTAACCCGGATGAAATTGCAAAAGACGAGCTACCTGTGAAGAATAACAGTCAGTGCTGCACCCAAGAAGACGGATGTCGGTTCCTGTTTGGTGCAGATGTTGTACCAAGTCGGATGGATGGAGGACTGCAGTCTGGTTTGCGTCGCTGGATTCCGCCAACAAGCCTTGGCACATGCAAACCTTGCTGTTAGCGGAAAATGCCACTGCCCGGGACCAGTAGGGACCTGGAGGACTCTACGCAGGAGGAAGAGTCAGAGGGGGCTCTCAGCAACTCAGAGAGCCAACAGAAGACCAGGCAGCACAGCACAGGGACAAAGAAGGTGCAAAAGGAGGCTCAGGCAGCTCTACAACAAAGGGTCCCGTGCCTCTGGAGAACCACGCAGGAAGCTGTGCGTCGCAGGATAGAGTGATAGGGGCTTAAGCTGCAAGATGCACGAGGAACTTCGTGGAAGGATGCCAGCAAGCCTTGACAAATGCAAAACACATGGTGCATGGGGGTAGTGTCTGGCGTGGCGAGGCAAGCTCTTACTTCCACCAAAGTTGGACAGCAGGACGTCAGGACCGCCAGGACCACTTCAGTCCACCACTCGTGATGCTGGATCCACGCAACTCGTCAGGAGAGGGGACCCACGCCGCCGGTTGTCGATGCAGAGAGGTGCATGCTGAAGCAGGGGAGTTACTCCTTCATTCCAAGGGAGATTCCTTTGTTCTTCTGGTGCAGGCTGAAGACAGGCTGTCCTCTGAGGATGCACGACCGGGAAACAGTTGCAGTTGATGGCAGGAGCTGAAGATACAATGTTACAGAAGTCTTCTTTGCTTCTTTGTTGCAGTTTGTAGAGTTCCTAGAGGGTCCAGATGAACAAGTTCACAAATTATCTGGTAGAGACTCTATCTAGCTGCAGATTCCTTACCTTAGAATTCCTGGCGTCAGCTTCGAATCCAGAATTTTTCTGCTGAGCAGTACCCTGCACGCACCGTTCAGATCCGCGTGCGTCATCCGGCTCCGCGTGACGTCGTGAAGCCGTCTGTGACACCACGGTCTTCTGTAGGCACCACCCCAGCGTGCGTATGTCAGTTCTTTTCCAAAACTTCCCACGCCAGAAGTGCAGAGTCATGGAAGAACCAACAATTATTTACTTTTCTATTGATTGTTTGAGTAAAAAGCCATGCCCTTGAGAAAGGGAAAAATATGAAAAAAATAATGTATATATTCGCAGAGCGAGGAGGCTTGGGTGGGTGTAAGGAATATGCAGCTAGATAGAGTCTCTACCACATAATTTGTTACTGAAGGTAAGTAACTTGTTCATTTGATAGAGACTTCTAGCTGCAGATTCCTTACCTTAGAATAGATACCCAAGCTATAACTCCTGGTGGTGGGCTGCAAAAATATACTTAACACCAGGAAGTCCTGTAGGACCGAGCTGGCAAAATGCCCCTCACTCCTCACCTGGCTTTCTAGGCCGTAATGTCTTGCAAACGTGTGCAAGGAAGCCCACGTTGCCGCTTGGCAAATATCAAGTACCGGCACACCCCGAGCTAATGCAGTGGTAGCAGCTTTCCCTTTGGTAGAGTGAGTTCTCAAGCCCTCAGGAGGCTGCTTCTTAGCCAACGTGTAGCAGATTTTAATACAGAGAACAACCCAGCGCGAAATGGTTTATTTCTGGACTGCCCGAGCCTTCTTTGCAGCAACATACCCACAAAGAGTTGGTTGTCCATCCGGAACTCTTTTGTACGGTCAAAGTGGAACGATAACGCTCTTTTTGGGTCCAGCCGATCGATGGAGATGCTCCTCTTCTTTAGAGAGATGCGGTGGAGCAAAGAAGGTGGGCAGAGTGATATTTTGAACCAGGTGGAAAGGGGTCACCACCTTGGGGAGGAAAGAGGCACGAGTTCTGAGGACTACCTTATCAGGATATATCGTGAGATACAGCGGTTTCAATGCTAAAGCCTGCATCTCACTCACTCTCCTAGCAGATGTGATCGCCACCAAAAAGGCTGTTTTGATAGTGAGTAGCCGGAGAGGAAAGTTATGTAAAGGCTCAAAAGGAGCACACATTAGAAAAGTGACCTCTAGATTAAGGTCCCACTGGGGCATAACAAAAGGCATAGGTGGAAACATATGTACAAGCCCTTTTAAGAATCTCGGTACAATTGGAGACTTAAACAACTATGGTTGATCAGGCAAGCGAAGAAAAGCCGATAAGGCAGAAAGATAGCCCTTAAGAGTCCCTAAGGAGGAACCCTGTGGGGCGAGTGACAGAATGAACAGGAGGATATTAGAAACAGAAGAAGAAAGAGGATCAATAGATCTCTCTGTACAATATGAAACAAAACGTTTTCAACGGCAGGTGTAAATTGACTTAGGAGAGGGACACCTGGCTGACAGAATGACATCACAGACCTCGGGAGGGAGGTCATAAACCATCAACTTTTGCCGCTCAATCTCCACACATGAAGCTGTAGAGTTGACAGGTTTGTGTGGAGAACCTTCCCCTGCTGCTGCGACAGAAGATCCTCCCGAAGAGGCAACATGATTGGAGGACTGACGCTCATTTGAGAAGCTCTAGATACCAGACTCTTCGTGCCCAATCCAGAGCTACTAAGATTACTTGGGCCCGGTCGTTCTTGATTTTCCTGAGAACTCTGGGCAGAAGTGGTATGGGCGGAAAGGCGCACAAGAGGCCTAAACTCCACTCACGACGAAAAGCGTTGCCTAGCAATAGACGCCTTGGAATCTCCAAAGCGCAATACTGCTGACATTGCATGTTCTCTGAGGAGGCGAACAGATCTAACCAAGGCTCGCCCCACTGCTGAAAGGGTCCTTGCACCACCTCCGGATGGAGGTACCATTTGTGATCCGCTAAGCATCGCCGCCTGAGTTTGTCTGCCCTGGCTGTAGGAGGCTGGCATGGCTGATAGTGGGTCCCTGATGGTACTTACACCTTATGCCAGGTCCAGTTATCCCTTTTTAGAAGATTAGTAGTGTTCTAGCAGCTTAGGCTGATAGAGGTAGCTATATCAGAGCAGCTTAGGCTGAACTAGGAGACATGCAAAGCTCCTGCAATACCACCTATATCATATAGCACTATATAATAAGAATCACAATACTCAGTGTTACTAAAAATAAAGGTACTTTATTTTAGTGACAATGTGCCAAAAATATCTCAGAGGATATACTCCCTTAGGACGTAAGTAAAATAAACAAAATCTACACATAAACCAAAATCAGGTAAGTAAACAGTTAGAAAAGCAGTGCAAACACTGTAGAATACAATAGGATGCAATAGGCCTAGGGGCAACACAAACCATGTACTAAGAAAGTGGAATGCGAACCACTTAGGGACCACAGGCCTAGTGTAGTGTGTAGAGGGTTGCTGAGGATAAAACACTAAGGGTGTCCAAGATACCTGTAGGAGGCCTGTAGGAGGCTGGCCTGGCTTGTAGTGGGTACCAGAGGTACTTACACCTTGTGCCAGGTCCAGTTATCCCTTATTGGTGTAGAAGAGGTGTTTCTAGCAGCTTAGGCTGAACTAGGAGACATGAAAAGCCCCTGCCATACCACTGGTGTCATAAGCACAATATCATACGAAAACACAATACATAGATATACTAAAAATAAAGGTACTTTATTTTTATGACAATATGCCAAAAGTATCTCAGTGAGTACCCTCAGTATGAGGATGAGAAATATACACAAGATATATGTACACAAACCAAAATTATTCAGGTAATAGCAAAAGGAAGTAATGCAAGCAATGTAAAGTTACAGTAGATTGCAATAGGAGCAAATAGGTATAGGGGCAACACAAACCATATACTCCAAAAGAGGAATGCAAACCACGAATGGACCCCAAACCTATGTGAGCTTGTAGAGAGTCGCTGGGACTGTAAGAAAACAGTGAGGATTAGAAAAATAGCCCGCCCGAAGACCCTGAAAGGTAGGTGTAAAGTTCACCTGCTACCCTAAGAGAGCACAGAAGTCGTGATAGGGGGATTCTGCAAGAAAAACAAACACCAGCAATGCAACAACAGTGGATTTCCGGACCTGAGTACCTGTAAGACAAGGGGACCAAGTCCAAGAGTCGCGACAGTGTCGAGAGTGGGCAGGAGCCCAGGAAATGCCAGCTGAGGGTGCAAGGAAGCTGCCACCGGGTGGAAGAAGCTTGGTGTTCTGCAAGAACAAAGAGGACTAGGAACTTCCCCTTTGGAGGATGGATGTCGTCGTGAAGAAGCTTGCAGAGGTGTTCCCACGCAGAAAGACCGCAAACAAGCCTTGCTAGCTGCAAGGGTCGCGGTTAGGGTTTTTGGATGCTGCTGTGGCCCAGGAGGGACCAGGATGTCGCCACTTGGATGAGGAGACAGAGGTGCCAGCAAGTCAGGGAGCCCTCACAGAAGCAGGCAACACCCGCAGAAGTACCTGAACAGGCACTTAGAAGAAAAGTGAACCGGAGTCCACCCGAAGTCACAAAAGGGAGTCCCACGACGCTGGAGGACAACTCAGAAGGTTGTGCACTGCAGGTTAGAGTGTCGGGGACCCAGGCTTGGCTGTGCACAAAGGAAATCTTGGAAGAGTGCACAGGAGCCGGAGCAGCTGCAAATCACGCGATACCCAGCAATGCAGTCTAGCGTGGGGAGGCAAGGACTTACCTCCACCAAACTTGGACTGAAGAGTCACTGGACTGTGGGAGTCACTTGGACAGAGTTGCTGAGTTCCAGGGACCACGCTCGTCGTGCTGAGATGGTACCCAGAGGACCGGTGATGCAGTCTTTTGTTGCCTGCGGTTGCAGGGGGAAGATTCAGTCGACCCACAGGAGATTTCTTCAGAGCTCCTGGTGCAGAGAGGAGACAGGCCACCCCCAGAGCATGCACCACCTGGAAACAGTCGAGAAAGCTGGCAGGATGAGGCGATACAAGGTTGCTAGTAATCGTCTCGCTACTTTGTTGCGGTTTTGTGGGCGTCCTGAGCAGTCAGCAGTCGATCCTTTGTCAGAAGGTACAGAGGGAGATGCAGAGGAACTCTGGTGAGCTCTTGCATTCGTTATCTAGTGAGATCCCCAAAGCAGAGACCCTAAATAGCCAAAAAAGGAGGTTTGGCTACCAAAGGAGGAGGATTGGCTACCAAGAGAGGTAAGAGCCTATCAGAAGGAGCCTCTGACGTCACCTGCTGGCACTGGCCATTCAGAGCAGTCCAGTGTGCCACAAACACCTCTGTTTCCAAGATGGCAGAGGTCTGGGACACACTGGAGGAGCTCTGGGCACCTCCCCTGGGAGGTGCAGGTCAGGGGAGTGGTCACTCCCCTTTCCTTTGTCCAGTTTCACGCCAGAGCAGGGCTGGGGGATCCCTGAACCGGTGTAGACTGGCTTATGCAGAGATGGGCACCATCTGTGGCCATCAAAGAATTTCCAGAGGCTGGGGGAGGCTACTCCTCCCCAGCCTTCACACCTATTTCCAAAAGGAGAGGGTATTACACCCTCTCTCAGAGGAAGTCCTTTATTCTGCCTTCCTGGGCCAGGGCTGCCTGGACCCCAGGAGGGCAGAAACCTGTCTGAGGGGTTGGCAGCAGCAGCAGCTGCAGTGGAAACCCCGGAAAGGCAGTTTGGCAGTACCCGGGTTCTGTGCTAGAGACCAGGGGGATCATGGAATTTTTCCCCCAATGCCAGAATGGCATTGGGCTGACAATTCCATGATCTTAGACATGTTACATGGCCATGTTCGGAGTTACCATTGTGACGCTGTACATAGGTAGAGACCTATGTACAGTGCACGCATGTAATGGTGTCCCCACTCACAAAGTCCGGGGAATTTGCCCTGAACGATGTGGGGACACCTTGGCTAGTGAACCTAGAGGTAGCTATAGCAGAGCAGTTTAGGTTGAACTAGGAGACATGCAAAGCTACTACTGTACCACTTATAACATATAGGTACTATATCATAAGAAAGACAATACTCAGAGTTACTAAAAAAAAAAGGTACTTTATTTTAGTGACAATGTGCCAAAAATATCTAAGAGGATATGTTCCCTTAGGAGGTAAGTAAAATACACAAAATATACACACAAACCAAAATCAGGTAAGTAAACAGTTAGAAAAATAGTGCAAACACTGTAGAATACAATAGGATGCAATAGGCCTAGGGGCAACACAAACCATATACTAAGAAAGTGGAATGCGAACCACTTAGGGACCCCTAGGCTAGTGTATTGTGTAGAGAGTTGCTGGGACTGTAAGAAAACTCTGAGGGTATCAAAGATACCCCACCCCAAGACCCTGAAAAGTAGGAGTAAATTGATACTACTTCCCCAGAAACACACTAAACTCGTGTTAGAGGATTTTGCAAAGACTACAATAGACTGCAAAGCACTGAAGACGAATTCCTGGACCTGAAGACCTGCAAAGGAAGAGGACTAAGTCCAAGAGCCGTGAAAATGTCCAGGGGGGCAGGAGCCCACTAAACCCTGGATGAAGGAGCAAAATGGCAGCCTCCGGGTGGAAGAAGCTGAAGATTCTGCAACAGCGAAAGGTGCTAGGAACTTCTCCTTTGTGCAAAGTATGTTCCACGGAGTGCTGGAGGATGCAGCGTTGTTTCTTTGGAGAAAGACTGCAAACAAGCTTTGCTAGCTGAAAGGTTGCGGTTGAAGAAAAAGGGTGCTGCCCGGGTCCAGGAAGGACCAGGAGGTCGCCACTTGGATGAGGAGACAGAGGGGGCCCTCAGAAACAGAGAGAGCCCACGCACAAGAAGACAGCACCCGCAGAAGAACTTGAACACGGGTTTAAGAAAACTGAGCACGGCGGTTGTCTCAACACTACAAAAGAGGGTCCCACGAAGCCGGTGGTCAACTCAGCGAGTTGAGCAATGCAGGACGGAGTGCTGGGGACCCGGGCTAGGCTGTGCACGAAGGATTCCTTGCAAAAGTGCACAGAATCCGTAGCAGCTGCAGTTCATGCGGTATACAGGATTACTGTTTGGAGAGGGGAGGCAAGGACTTACCTCCTCCAAATTTGGACAGTTGGAACACTGGACAGTCTGGGTCACTTGGGTCCACCAGCTGTGTTCCAGGGACCACGCTCGTCAGGATGAGAGGCCCTAGCATATGCCTGTCCAAGGCCCTGGATTTCCAATGTGGAACCCACAGGCCTCTATGTACTGTCTCACCCAGGCACAAATATACTTCAGCACACAAACATGTGTGCTGCAAAGCCCTATACTCTATGAGATACTACAGGCCAAGGACAAGTTAAGTACACAGCAGCAGAAATGTACATGAGTTGGTCAGTAGGTGTCACACCAATGACACAGGCCTGTTCACTCTGCTGATCATTATTACAAAAATTGTATCCTGCCACCAATTTGCTTGTGCTACTTAACTCTTGGTAAGGACAGTAGATCTTTACCATTATGAGGGTTGTGCTTTGAATGCCCCTTCCAGTCTAACAAGACCCCAATCAGTGAGATAGACCAAAGTAATGGTGCTTCTGCATGATTTGCTTTCAGCCATGACCAAAAATCAGCAACAAGTATCCCCATACTGTTGTAGATGAGGCACTCAGAGGAGGAGTGTATATTCATCACTATGCAGGATCTTTTCAGTCTTAACAATTCCACACACCTGTATATCATATATAAAGCACTCAGATGTATATTGAAAAAACAATGGAACATTATCAGTAATGAAGAACTACTGAAATATGAATGGGTGACAGTCCCTCTATATCATACAGATTAAGTCCCTCATTTCAGGATTGGCCAGCCTCTGGTCAACTTACTACCCCTTTTCATTCCTCGGTGTAGGAAGCCAGCCTCTTTCTAGCATTGTTACTCCCACTTTTGGCCTGTTTGTGAGTATATGTCAGTGTGTTTTTACTGTCTCACTGGGATCCTGCTAGCCAGGACCTCAGTGCTCATAGTGAAAACCCTATTTGTCAGTGTGTTTTATATGTCTCACTGGGACCCTGCTAGACAGGACCCCAGTGCTCATAGTTTGTGGCCTGTATGTGTATCCCTGTGCAGTGCCTAACTGTGTCACTGAGGCTCTGCTAACCACAACCCCAGTGCTTATGCTCTCTCTGCCTTTAAACTTGTCACTATAGGCTAGTGACCATTTTCACCAATTCTAATTGGCACACTGGAACACCCTTATAATTCCCTAGTATAAGGTGCCTAGGTACTCAGGGTATTGGGATACCAGGAGATCCCTATGGGCTGCAGCATTTCTTTTGCCACCCATAGGGAGCTCAGACAAATCTTACTCAGGACTGCCACTGCAGCCTGAGAGAAATAACACACACGTTATTTCACAGCCAATTTACACTGCACTTAAGTAACTTATAAGTCACCTATATGTCTAACCCTCACTTAGTGAAGGTTAGGTGCAAAGTTACTAAGTGTGAGGGCACCTGGACTTCGTGAGTGCGGGGACACCATTACATCCTCCAGCACTCTGTGGGGCATCTTCTGCATAAAGGAGAAGCTCCTAGTACCTTTCGTTGTTGCAGAATCCTCAGCTTCTTCCATCCGGAGGCAGTCGTAGGGCGCCTTCATCTGGGGTTTAGTGGGCTCCTGCCCCTCTGGATACTTTCACGACTCTTGGAATTGGTCTGCTTGCTTTTCAGGTCCTCAGGTCCAGGAATCCGTCTTCAGTGCTTTGTAGTCAGTTGTTGTCTTTGCAGAATCCTCTATCACGAGTTGAGTGTGTTTCTGGGGAAGTAGTATCACTCTACTCCTACTTTTCAGGGTCTTGGGGTGGGGTATCTTGGACACCCTTAGTGTTTTCTTACACTCCCAGCGACCCTCTACACACTACACTAGCCTAGGGGTCCATTTGTGGTTCGCATTCCACTTTCAGAGTATATGGTTTGTTTTTCCCCTAGGCCTATTGCATCATATTGTATTCTACAGTGTTTGCACTACTTTTCTAACTGTTTACTTACCTGATTTTGGTTTGTGTGTATATTTTGTGTATTTTACTTACCTCCTAAGGGAGTATATCCTCTGAGATATTTTTGTCACATTGTCACTAAAATAAAGTACCTTTATTTTTAGTAACTCTGAGTTTTGTTTTTCTTAAGATATAGTGCCTACATGATATACGTGGTATGGTAGGAGCTTTGCATCTCTCCTAGTTCAGCCTAAGCTGCTCTGCTATAGCTACTTCTATCAGCCTAAGTTGCTAGAACACTACTAATCTACTAATAATGTATAACTGGACCTGGCACAAGGTGTAAGTACCATCAGGTACCCACTATAAGCCAGGCCGGCCTCCTACACTTGGTTAAATTCCTCCTCTTGCTCCCACATCTCTACAAAGGTTTAATGTGCATGGCCATCCAAAGGCCTGTAAACATAGCTCCAATGTCAAACAGTATGAGCTTCCACAGAAAAAAAGACAAATTATAAAACATTCCAAAACATACAAAACAGGCCAAGTTATATATGTCATCTGATGCCTATGATCCAAGTGGTACATTGGTGGTACCATCTTCCCAGTTAAAAAAAAAAGACTACAGGAGCACACCAGGGCAATAACAACCAGGATATGACACATAGTACAGCACAACATTTTTGTGAACCTCATGTGGGGAACTGGAAGAATATTTGGTTCTTTGGAATTGATAGCGTACCAAAAAAACCCTCATGAGGGAGACACAATACTTCCTTTGCACAAACATAATTAAAGACATATAATCAAGGCTGGTTGTATTACGCCGAGGGATGCATGTGGATAGAAAATTGCATGTACATTCATAAACAGAAACTTAATTGACTTTTAGGAAATGATGAGTAAAAATGATAATGAGAAACTGCTTCTTTTAACAGGCTTCAAAATGCAACTAGGGATATGTGAAAAACACACATTTTAACATTTTCTAAGTGACCACAGATTCATTTTGGATTTTCTTTGATTGTAGGAACATTTACATGTATAACTGAAGTGTGTTAAATTTGTAGACTCACCAACAAACACAACATATTGGCTGATGAAGAACAGTTGGGAATGCAAACTAACTGAACAAACTGTTAACCTGAGATTCTACAACGCGAAATTGAATTGATAATAATGTTTTCAGTCGACTGTTACTTGAGACTACTAAAGGTCTGTGAAAGTGGGCATCTGAATAGGTTATAATTATAGAAATAACTGATAAGATATTACCTATGTGCCACATTTAACCAGGGTATATGAGATGCAAGTCGAATGAAAGACAACTATAGCCATGATGATTGTATTTAGTCAATATTTCACATTATTTTAAAAGAATTACCATCATTTTGCCTATTATGGACAATTAGGTGATTAAAACCATATTTTAGCATTTAGCCTATTTGTAAAAAGTGCAGAACTGGAGGGGCAAACGTTACTGGACTTGTGACACTTATTATTTAATTTATAAATAATAGAACTGCAACAAAGTATAACTTTGGCTTGTGCTGAAAGTCTTTCTTCTATATCTCACTCCGATGACTTGATATGGTCAAGCAACAAGTGTGTTTTTTTGTATTTTTATTCCATTTGTTCAATCAGATATCAATAAATGATTACATGTGCCTCAGACAACAATATTAATAGCTTGAAATATAAATTATACAAGTAATGGATATCCATGGCCCTTTCTGTTCGGTTTGCAAGTTTTGGTGATTTTTAAGTAGAAGGACTATGGTCCATTTTCTCTGTTTGTCTTTATTTATATTGCACATTGCTTCTATTATATATAGATTGATCTCAGAGATAGGGTAGAAGGAATGGTTTCTTACCTGTAACTCCAGTTCTCTCGTAGGGGTATTTCCATGATAGTCATAAGCACTGAATAGTTATGCGCGTCTGCGGGGACCCCGGAGCACTGATGTGAAGTATATTCTTAAGTGCAAATACCAGCCCTTTGAAAAAAGATCTGTCAAAAACCACTTAAGAATAACACTGTGCAGCCTATGTGAACAGCTACACAGGCCAAATTGTTGAAAAGAAATCAGCTGTAGTGTAAATTCATGTTCAAATACCTATTTATTCTAGAAATGTAATAAAAAATACATTCTCATACTTTATTTACACCTCTCATGAGAATAAAACAATGCAGGTCAGTGTAGCCCATAGGCTGCCATTATACAGAATGCAAATAGAGATGTGCCTTTAAGAAAGTAAAGTCTTCCTGTATCCCATCATGCACAGCAAAAGGCAGTTGCCTCAGTTCTTTTTGAAGGCTTGTAACCTGACATGAAGGAACAAAAACATTCATTTTAGTACCAACATCGATACTATTATGGCAACCTTTCCCATGTCAACTCCACCGGGGAGGAGGGAGGGTTGCTTATGACTATCATGGAAATACCCCTACGAGAGAACTGGAGTTACAGGTAAGAAACCATTCCTTCTCTCGTAGGGGATTTCCATGTATAGTCATAAGCACTGAATAGACTAGCAAGCCCATCCCCATAACCGCGGCGGAGTAGACAGAATAATACTGACCAAAAAACAAGTCATGCAAATAAATTCTTAAGCAAGGCCTGTCCAACCTGCGCATCTGCCCTAGCGTCTGCATCAAGGCAGTAATGCTGTGTAAAGGTATGGACCGATTTCCAAGTGGCTGCCTTGCATATCTCTGCCAAAGGGATATTTCTCATTAAGGCCGCAGTAGCTGCCTTCCCTCTAGTAGAATGGGCTTTTGGCCTGCCACCAAGAGATTTGTTCGATAACTGATAACATAACAGTATACATGAAACAATCCACCTGGATAATGATTGCTTAGACGTGCCCAACCCTGTTCTAACTGGGCCATAGTTAACAAAGAGTTGCTGCGATTTACGTAAGCATTTTGTCCTGTCCAAGTAAAATTTCAAAACCCTCTTTACATCCAGAGAATGCAGAGTTCTCTCGGCAGGGGTAGTTGGATTTTGAAAGAAAGTTGGTAATGAAATGGTTTGGTTCACATGAAAGTCGGAAACGACTGTTGGTAAAAATTTTGGATGGGTCCTCATCACTACTTTCGCAGAATGAAAGACCGTGTAGGGTTCTTGAGCGCAAAGGGCCTGGATTTCGCTGACCCTACGCACTGATGTGATTGCAACCAGAAAGGCAGTTTTCCACGTGAGATGTTGAAGTGATGCTTTATGTATTGGCTCGAATGGAGGTAGCATCAGACGTGATAGGACAACATTCAGTTCCCATGGAGGAGATGGCATCCTAATGGGAGGAATGACCTTTTTTAAGCCCTCCAGGAAGTCTTTGATAACTGGGATCCTAAAAAAGGAGGTTTGAGAGGGGCTCTTTCTATATGCCGTTAGAGCCGCCAAGTGCACTTTTATTGATGACAATTGTAAACCCGATTTTGCCAAACTTAGCAAGTATGGCAGGATGGTTTCCTCTCCACAGGATATCGGGTCAACGTTGTTGTCCAAACACCACACACAGAATCTTTTCCACTTGCATGCGTAAGCCGATCGTGTGGAAGGTCGCTTTGCCTCTCTTAGGATTTCCATACAGTCCTGAGGTAGGTTCAAGTGTCCATATTGCACTAGCTCAGGAGCCATGCTGCCCAACTCAATGATGAGAGGTTGGGATGAGATATCTGCCCTCTGAACTTCGTGAGCAGATCTGGACGATGAGGCAGTCTGATGTGTGGCTTGAGTGACCGGTGAAGAAGGTCTGGAAACCACCATTGGCGTGGCCATTCTGGAGCAATTAGAATCATTTTGGATTGGGCATTGGATAGCTTCTGAAGGACTGCCGGTATCAGGGGAAGCGGTGGAAAGGCGTAAAGAAATGCTCCTGACCAGTTTATCCACAGGGCATTCCCCATTGTCCCTGGATGGTAATATCTGGAGGCGAAGTTTTGGCATTTTTTGTTTTCTGGGGTTGCGAAAAGGTCTATAGAGGGGGTACCCCATAGTGCGAAAATGGAACGAACGACGTCGTCGTGTAATACCCATTCGTGGTTCTCGTCCATTACTCGGCTGAGAGCATCCGCTTGAACATTCTGGCTGCCCGGCAGGTGAGTTGCTACTAGCGACAGGTTCCTGGCTAGAAGCCAATGCCAGATTGTCTGAGCCTCCCTGGATAATATCCTGGACCTGGTGCCTCCTTGTTTGTTTACATAATACATGGAGGCCACGTTGTCCGTCTGGAGGAGGAGAGTTTCCGTTTTCAGAGAAGGTAGGAAGGCTTTGAGCGCAAGATGGACTGCACGAAGCTCCACCAGGTTGATATGATAGAGACTCTCTCTCTCTGACCACTTGCCTTGGACTCGAAGATGATCCATGTGTGCTCCCCATCCGAGCAGTGATGCATCTGTTACGATGGTTTGAGCTGGAGGCTGTTGCTGGAAAGGAATCCCCACCAAGAGATTGTTGGGTGAACACCACCACTTGAGGGACTGTAGGGCGTGGGGAGCAAGAAGAACTCTGCTCTCCCAATCGTCCATCAGTTGACACCATTGATCCTCCAGGCATTCCTGTAAGGGTCTCATAAGGAGGCGAGCATTGGGAACGAGGTGGATACAAGACGCCATTGAGCCCAGTAGAGAGGCTATTACTCTTGCAGTGGTCTGTGGAGTTCTCTCTAGTTGTTTGCACTTTTGGAGAATCGATAATCGTCGTTCCTCCGAAGGAAACACCTTTCCTTGATTGGTATCTATAATGGCCCCTAAGTAATGCAGCCTCTGAACAGGCGTTGCTGTGGACTTCAGAAGACTGACTTGAAGACAGAGATTCTATAGCAGCTGTTGAGCCCATTTGAAATGTTGTTGGGCCTCTAGATAGTTGGAGGCCTTTATGAGCCAATCGTCTAGATAGGGGTAGACAAATATTCGATGCTTCCTCAGATGGGCGGCTACCACCGCCATGCATTTGGAAAAGGTTCTCGGCGCTGATTTGAGGCCGAAGGGTAGAACCGCAAATTGGTAATGACTTTTGCCGACGGTGAACCTTAGGAATTTTCGATGTTTCTTGCTCACCGGAATGTGAAAATAAGCGTCGCAAAGGTCTATCGCGCAGAGCCAATTGCCCTGACGAAGATGCGGATAAATTTGGTGCAAGGATAGCATCCTGAATTTCTCTTTGCGAATCCACTTGTTTGCTGTCCTTAGGTCTAGAATGGGACGAAACTCTTGTTTGTCCTTCTTTGGTACTAGAAAATACCTCGAATAAATCCCTTTCCTGCGTTGATTGATCGGGACGGGTTCTATAGCTCTTTTTTGTAATAGAATAGCGACTTCCAACTGAAGAGCTTCGAGGTGGTGGCTGGATGGTTTGGGTGGAACAGATGGAGGAGGACTGGTGAATCTGAGAGCGCAACCATGTCGCACAATATTCAATACCCAGGTGTCTGATGTGATGCGTAGCCACTCGTCCAGATGATTTGAGATACTTCCCCCTACCGGAGTGGATAACGGAGGAGGGGGAAGCGAAGATTCAGGGCTTAGACGCGGGAGCCTGGTGAGTTGCCGTAGTTTGCGGCGTGGATCGGTCCCTTGTCGACTTTCGATGCGTCGAGAAGGTCCTTTGATGTTGCTGTTGTTGCTGGGGACGTGAAGACATCCAGTGTGGTGTCTGATATCTGTGGGTGAAAAGCCTTCGCTGGTAGGGACGGAATACTTTTCGCTGTACTTATGGGCGTTCAATGCCTACCGCTTTTAAAGTGTCTAGCTCAGACTTCATTCTTGACATCTCGTCATCGGCATGAGAGCCGAACAAAGTAGAGCCTGAGAATGGTAAATTTTGAATTCTCTGTTGCGCCTCTGGTTTGAGAGATGTCAATCGCAACCATGCGTGTCGTCTTAGCGCTACTCCATGAGCGTAGTTATGTGCCGAAAGTACCGAAGAATCAGCAACAGCGCTTATTATCTGGTTGGAAACCATGGATCCCTCACCCACTACCTCCAAGAAATCTTCCTTTTTGTCCTTGGGTAGGTGTTCCGCAAACTGCAGTATAGAGTCCCAAAGGGACCGATCATATCTTCCTAATAAAGCAGTGGCACTGGCTGCTTTCATTGTGATGGCTGCGGTAGAGCATACTTTTCTGCCTGCAGCATCGATTTTTCTGCTCTCCTTGTCCGGAGGCGAGGAGGAAGATGGTGATGTAGAGTGTAGTTTCTTTGCAGCTACTATCACCACTGAGTCCGGCACCGGGTCCGACCTTAGAAATAGAGGATCTTGCTCCGGTGGGCGATACTTTTTAATAAGTCTGGAAGGAGCAGATTTTGTTGTGGCCGGTGTTAGAAAAATATCCATTGCTGGTTCAATAAGACCTGGGACCAGTGGAAGTAAAGGTCTTGAAGATGTCCTCTGTCGTAAAGTCTCGAATATCACTGAGGTCGATGGGGCGGGTACCGCCAGCGGGATATTTAGTTTGGTTGCCCTGCGCACTAGGACCTCTTAGAATGTATTCACGTCATCTATGGGGGACACTCTCGGGGACGGTGAGTCCGATAGGGTTGGAGAGTAGTCCCGTGTAGACGAAGAAGAATGCCTATGACGTGAATGTGGAGATCTACGATGGTGCTGAGAAGAAGATGAACGTCTAGAGGAATGTCTGGAATGTCTTATGGATTCCGCTGGAGTCCTCGGAACAGACTCTGAAGGGGGAGCCGGAAGAGGAGCCGTAGGTGTTACTGGTGTCTGCGGCAACGGCGGCTGTTGAGGAGAGAGCTGCGGTGAAGCTGGAAGCAGGATGAGTGAGGCCGAGGATTCTGAAGTGGTATAAACCCTTCTAGGTCTCTTTGACTGCCACCTCGACGTTGACACACTCCTCGACGTCGAAGTACGGTGACGTCGGGTGCCTCTTGACGTCGATTCTCCTCGTCGATGAGATCCTCTCGACGACGACCTTTCTCGCCGTCGATGCGATGACGGCGACCGTCTTCGACGGCAAGCACTCTCTCTCGACGCCGATCGTCCTCGCCGTGTCGACGGCGAACCGGACCCACATCTTCTCGACGTCGACCGCCCTCATCGCGTCGACGGCGACCCAGACCTTCTCGACGGCGAGCGTTCACGGCGTCTCGACGGCGAAACGGCTGCCGATGTCGAACGATGTTTCTTTCTCGCCGGTGAACCGGTCCTCGACGGCGAGCATGTTGGCGCCGTTCCTGGTCTCAACGTCGATGCCCTCGACGTCGTCGGAGACCTATGTCGTTTATGAGCAGGTCTGGCCGAAGTTGCAGAGGAAACAGGGTGAGCCCTGGTAGAAGACTGACCTTCTCCTCGCTCTGTGGCAGATTGACCATTTCTTCTCCTGTCCTCTCTTGCTTGAAGTCGAATTTTCTCCCTATCACGAAGAGTCCTTCTGGAGAAAGTTCTACAGATGTCACAGGAATCAGGTTTGTGGCTGGATGGAAGGCAAATTATACAGACCCGGTGTGGATCTGTTTTAGCCTTTTTTCTGCCACAAGAAGGGCATTTATCAAAAAGTGAAGGCATTTCTAAAATAGAAAAACCTTAAATTTCTGTCAGAATTTGACAGAAAAGATTAGCAAATGTTCACTCAATATTAAAAACGTCGAGTGAAATTGAAAATTCAAAAGATTTTAATTGAATTTCTGTCAAAAACAGCTTTGTGAGGTAGAGCTCAATGCTTCAGGGTCCTGTCAGCAGGAGCCGGAAAAAAGAACAGAGGCAACTGCCTTTTGCTGTGCATGATGGGATACAGAAAGACTTTACTTTCTTAAAGGCACAGCTCTATTTACATTCTGTATAATGGCAGCCTATGGGCTACACTGACCTGCATTGTTTGATTTTCATGAGAGGTGTAAATAAAGTATGAGAATGTATTTTTTATTACATTTCTAGAATAAATAGGTATTTGAACATGAATTTACACTACAGCTGATTTCTTTTCAACAATTTGGCCTTTGTAGCTGTTCACATAGGCTGCACAGTGTTATTCTTAAGTGGTTTTTGACGGACCTTTTTTCAAAGGGCTAGTATTTGCACTTAAGAATATACTTCACATCAGTGCTCCGGGGTCCCCGCAGACGCGCGGAACTATTCAGTGCTTATGACTATACATGGAAATCCCCTACGAGAGAAAGAAATGATCAGCGGACTGCTGTGCAACCAGGGCTGGTGTCTTCTGACAACCAGCCTTCCAAGGGATAGGACATAAACCAAAGTCTTGCTTTGCTGAAAGAAGCTGACCTGAGGTGTCTAGGCGCCAACCTGTTTGCTGAGAAAGGTAAGAAGCCTGCCAACCGTTCAGTACGTGTAACTGCCCAGGAAGGACCAGAAGCAGTGAGACCCCATTGTTATTAGGGTCTGCCAGAAGAAGGATATCGGAGGGGAATAATCTACGTGCTCCAGGTGCTGGAGGGCATCAAGCTCTCAGAGTTGTGGTTCCAGTTAGGTACTGCGGAAAAGTGACTCAGCCTGTGTTCCTGTGGACAAGAAATGAGAACATTGCTTATTCGTGCCTCTCCAAAAGGTATGGCTGCAGCCAATCCTGTACTGCTGTGACCCAGAGACTGCCATCTTGCATCTTTATGTTGCTACTAGTGCCGAGAAAAAGGCAGGAAGGGGGCCGGCACCAGGCTCATCACATAGGGCCACCACAAATCCAAGTTGTCTGAATCTTCAGGCTGGAGGGTCTCTGATTTTGGCTCCACTGCAGCCACGAACCACAAACTCACTGCAGCCAAAGGAGTCAGTGTAAGACTGGAAAGAGCCCTTTCTCTCAAAAGCAAAAAAGATGGTTCTCTTTTGCAGGTTGGGTAAATGCCTCAGGCCTGCGCTTCAGAAACTCACATCGTTGAGAAGTACCAAAAACTAATGAGAACTGTGATAGACTGAGTGCATTAAATGTACTAGAAGGGGACAGTCTGGACCTGATTCTTACTCATATTAACAGACACATTCTTACCCAGAGAGGAGTACTGCCCTGCTGGAGGTAGAGTGGAACTCTAAGAGAACGAGTGGATAGCAAATTGAGTTACATTAGCCCCAGTGCCAATTGTTCACTATTACCTGTGTAGTATTTAGTTTCTGGGTGTAATAAAGGATGTTTTTTCATAAAGAACAGGGTTTGACAACCAGTCATTGTTCTGCTGGGTGACTGGTAAGTTGTGGGCATCTGGTGCTGCAGCTCTTTATTGTTATCACTGACAGTCAACTGCTACAGTGGCTGCTACACTCCCTGGACATCAGAGGCATGAGACCTCAGCCCAATAGTTGCTGCTACACTCCCTGGACATCAGAGGCATGAGACCTCAGCCCAATAGTCGGTGCTGCACTCCCTGGACATCAGAGGCATGAGACCTCAGCCCAATAGTCGCTGCTGCACTCCCTGGACATCAGAGGCATCAGACCTCAGCCCAATAGTCGCTGCTGCACTCCCTGGACAGCAGAGGCATGAGACCTCAGCCCAATAGTCGCTGCTGCACTCCCTGGACATCAGAGGCATGATACCTCAGCCCAATAGTCGCTGCTGCACTCCCTGGACATCAGAGGCATGAGACCTCAGCCCAATAGTCGCTGCTGCACTCCCTGGACATCAGAGGCATGAGACCTCAGCCCAATAGTCGCTGCTACACTCCCTGGACATCAGAGGCATGAGACCTCAGCCCAATAGTCGCTGCTCAACCCACCCTTCCCCACCCACATTTCAGAATGAAAAAGACTGTGACAGTAGCCTGCTTTGACCTGCTTTGCTCGCACAACACCTGAACCAAAAGTCCCAGGAGATGAGTTCACCCGAGTATGAATCCAGATCTGATATTGGGAGGCAATCACCTTGGAACACACTATTCAAGACATAACTATATACAATTGTCAGCAACTGATTTGAGCCTAAGGAATCCAATGACGAGCTTGAACTACTACTTCTGTACTACACTCGAGAACTCCTCTGGTGAAGTTTGTGACAACTAAAGCATGTAGTGACATTGAAGCAAAATTAATGGCTGGAAAAAAACTCAGAAACGAGTAAAATCCCAATTACTGATCAAAATGGAAACTAAAGCATTGTGCACTTACTGTGTTGAGATATCATCTGAAACATGACACAATGCGTTAGTGCTAAATGTTCTATGGTAGCTTCAGAGAGACGTGCATGTTAAGTCTGTTTAGTATGACACATTTGTACAAATATTCATCATTTAGCTCAGGGCCATAACACCCCCATATCAAATACCATGGTCTGTCTTAAGATTGGCAAGCACAACACCCACATCACTTTTCAAGCAAAAAAAATCAATGCATCAAATCAATGCTGCTATTTCCACTGATACCAGCTCTCTGCATCAATGTTATTTGACCTATCAAATTCTATTAAATTACTACTCCACAGTTTCCAAATAAGCAATTCTCATTTAAAGAGGACAGTGATGTTCTGTACCTGTGCCCAGAAGATATCAGCCAGATCCCGGAAGTTCTGAATGATGGCCCAGATTAGAAGATCCCTCGCAGGGTACTCAGCATTGATTTCAGCCTTGTTTATTCCAGTGATCTGAGGATCCCAAAAGAATTACAACCACATTCATGCAAGGATCAGCACAAGAAAACTCATCACATTTATAGGTGAGAATAATCTATCAGGATACCCAGTTGTTTCACTCTGCAAAGACACTTGCTGCGTTTAAGTGAAAAAATATTTTCCTAGTGCTAAGTCGGTGAGGTGGTTTGGAGGCCTCTAACGATTTAAACAATTATAAAAACATCCCCGAAACCCAACCAACTGCCCCCTACAATACCATCCTTGTCATGGGTATGGAAGGCAGACTGACATTAAAAGGCACCCTCTCCATAGAACTTAAAGTAGCAATGATAAATAAGTCATCAACTAGATTTCTAACTTACAGCACAATCAACAACTGCTTACCTGAGAGCTATACTAAAAGTACTGGTTTTAGGCATCACTTTGGACCAAAAAGTCTCTAGTAGGATGAGAGAGGATGGTAGAAACCAGTTGAAATATGTAGCTAGGAAACAATGATTAAAGTCAGACACACCTATTTGTGAAGGCACCACCCTTTCTCTCTACATAGAGCCTTTTGGTCCCAGGACAGGTTATCAAAGCTGGGGAGATGATGTCTGGTGTGCTGTAAAAAAAAAAAAAAGTGGCTTTGGAAAGGGCAGACAATATACACCTCTTTTTGCTATGTCAGGAGATTCAGCCCTTTTGGGAGAAGGTATGCAAGATAATCAGCCAGACACTTCATACAGAAATCAAGTTACGTTTAGATCTTGTTATTATTTTGCATCGCAGTACCTCCACTGAACCTTAACAAAGGAAATGTGATGTAGATGTTCTACCTGATATAGTTGGTAATGGGGGAGATGAACGAGTTACTTACCTTCGGTAACGACTTTTCTGGTGGATACATTAGCTACCTGTGGATTCCTCACCTAATGAATACTCCCATGGCGCCAGCATTCAACGGAAATCTTCTTACTAGTCTCTGCACGTCGACGAGGACGTCACTCTAGCCCACGCGACGCCGTCTGACGTCATACAGGCAATAAGAGGTCCTCGACGACGTGCCGACGTCAGTACCAATCATTTTTTACGTGCATGAGAACAACCAGGCAATGCAATGAAAGAGTAAGGCAACATCCCATAACATTGTAAAAATACAGAACATTGCATGAATAATTGTAAATCTTTTATATATATATAACTCTCTCTTTTTAAAATATATATACACATCAAGTATATACACAAAGATATATACATATATACATATATAAATATATTATATACAACATCTATTGCACCCTCGAAGACCAAGAGGAGCGTACTCAAGGATTACTTGGTAAGACCAGAAAGGCAACGGGGAGGCGGGTGGGACCGTGAGGAATCCACAGGTAGCTAATGTATCCACCAGAAAAGTCGTTACCGAAGGTAAGTAACTCGTTCTTCTGATGGATACAACTACCTGTGGATTCCTCACCTAATGAATAGAGTCCCAAAGCAGTACCACGCCCGGCGGTGGGTGCCTAAATGGTCAAACCAAGAAATCCTGCAGCACTGACCGTGCAAAATGGCCGTCCCTTCTAACCTCAGAATCCAAACAGTAATGTTTTGCAAAAGTGTGAAGGGACGACCAAGTTGCGGCCTTGCAGATGTCGACCACAGGAACACCTCTGGCCAAGGCCGAAGTGGCCGACTTAGCTCTGGTGGAATGAGCTCTAATGCCCTCAGGAGGATCCTTCTTTGCCAAAGAGTAACAGATTTTAATGCAAAGAACAACCCACCTGGATAGTGTTCTCTTGTGGACTGCCTTTCCTCTCCTCTTGCCCACGTATCCAATAAACAGCTGATCCTCCAGCCTGAAATCCTTTGTTCTATCAATAAAGAAGCTCAACGCCCTCTTTGGGTCCAGACGGTGCAGTCTTTCTTCCTCTTTGGAAGGATGAGGCGGAGGATAGAACGTGGACAAAGTAATTGCCTGAGCCAAATGGAAAGGTGAAACAACCTTCGGGAGGAAAGCAGCCTTGGTCCTCAACACCACCTTATCCCCATAAAAAGTTGTATAAGGGGGCTTTACTGATAAGGCCTGCAACTCACTCACTCTCCTTGCTGATGTTATAGCTATCAGGAAGACTGTTTTTAAAACCAAATACCTTAAGGGGCAAGAATGCATCGGTTCAAAAGGGGACCCCATAAGGAAAGTCAGGACCAAGGACAAATCCCATTGCGGCATAACGAATGGTTTTGGAGGATATTTATTTAGAAGACCTTTCAAGAATCTGATAACAATAGGGGATTTAAATAAAGATGGTTGGTCTGGAAGACATATGAAGGCTGACAAGGCCGATAAATAACCCTTAATGGTAGCCACTGCACAACCTTTCTGCGCTAGAGACAGAGCAAAAGACAAAACGTCCGATAGATGAGCATGCAAAGGATCAATCTGCCTCTCTCCACATCACGCAACAAATTTAGACCATCTATTAGCGTAGATAGATTTAGTGGAGTGTCGCCTGGCCGCTAATATAACATCCACTACCTCAGGCGGGAGAGAGAAGGAACTCAGGTTGCCCCGTTCAATCTCCAGGCATGTAGGTGCAGACTCTGGAGGTTGGGGTGTAAAACCTGCCCCTGCGACTGCGAGAGGAGGTCTGCCCTGAAAGGGAGACGGAGCGGAGGGCACATTGAGAGTTTGAGAAGGTCGGAGTACCATACCCTCCTTGGCCAATCCGGAGCTATTAGGATGACTAGAGCCCGGTCCTGGCGAATCTTCCTCAATACTCGAGGAATCAAGGGTATGGGAGGAAACGCGTAAAGCAACTGGCCGCACCAGGTTATTTGAAACGCGTCCCCCAACGCTCCCTGCATCGGATACTGGAGGCTGCAGAATAACGGACAATGCGCGTTCTCTCGAGTGGCAAACAGATCTACCCGAGGAAACCCCCACCTCTGGAAGGTTAAACGGACTTGATCTGGATGGAGACGCCACTCGTGGTCTGCCGAGAATTGGCGACTGAGACTGTCCGCACGCACGTTCAAGACTCCGGCCAGATGGTTTGCTATCAAGCAAATCTCATGGTCCTTTGCCCAGGACCATAGTCGAAGAGCTTCTCTGCAGAGAAGGTACGACCCCACTCCTCCCTGCTTGTTTATGTACCACATCGTGGTAGTATTGTCCGTTAGGACCTGTACCGACTGACCACGAAGGGAAGGGAGGAAGGCCTTGAGAGCCAGACGTACAGCCCGTAACTCTAACAGATTGATGTGAAACATCTGTTCCTCTGGAGACCAAAGGCCTTTGATCTCCAGATCCCCCAGATGAGCTCCCCACCCTAGAGTGGAAGCATCCGTTATGACTGTGGCCACTGGTGGCGACTGCTGGAACGGCTTTCCTTGTGAAAGATTGTTGCTTGCAATCCACCACTTCAAATCCACAGCAGCATCTCTGGAGATCTTGACAGTACTCTCTAGATCCCCTTTGTGTTGAGACCACTGCCTTCGGAGGCACCACTGAAGAGCCCTCATGTGCCAGCGAGCATGCGTGACCAACAGAATGCAGGAGGCAAACAGACCGAGCAAACGAAGGACCTTGAGGACTGGAACTACCGCTCCATTTCGAAACATTGGAACCAAATCCTGAATATCTTGAATCCGCTGAGGCGGAGGAAAGGCCCGACCCAATGTTGTATCCAGTACTGCCCCTATGAACAGGAGGCGCTGAGAGGGCTCTAGGTGAGATTTGGGCTCGTTCACCGAAAAACCCAGGTCGAACAACAACTGGGTTGTTGACTGCAGATGATGCGACACAAGCTCCGGGGACTTGGCTTTGATCAACCAGTCGTCCAAGTAAGGGAATACTGCTATCCCCTTCCTTCTGAGTTCTGCCGCAACCACCGACATCACCTTCGTGAAGACTCGAGGTGCTGAAGTAAGACCAAACGGAAGGACCGCAAACTGATAGTGCTGCGATCCCACCACAAACCGGAGATACTTCCTGTGTGACTTGAGTATCGGGATATGAAAGAAAGCATCCTGCAAGTCGACAGACACCATCCAGTCTTCCTTGTTCAACGCCAAAAGCACCTGTGCTAGGGTCAGCATCTTGAACTTTTCCTGCTTGAGGAACCAATTCAAGATCCTCAGGTCCAGGATTGGTCTCAATCGACCATCCTTCTTGGGAATCAGGAAATACCTTGAGTAACATCCTCGACCCCTTTCCTGCTCTGGGACCAACTCCACCGCGCCCTTTGAAAGGAGGGCTTGTACCTCCTGTTCTAGCAACAGGAGGTGTTCTTCTGAACAATAAGAAGGGCGGGGCGGGATGAGGGGCGGGAACTCCCGAAAGGGAAGGGTGTAGCCTTTTCCCACAATACTGAGAACCCAAGTGTCCGTTGTAACAGTCTTCCATTTGGTGAGAAACCGCTATAATCTTCCCCCTACAGGAGAGGAGTGAGTGAGAAATGGTGGAAGCCTAAGGCTGCTTTCCCTGCTGCACCCCTCCAGAGGACGAGGAAGAGGCAGAGTGCTGCTGAGAGGCTCCTCTGGTGCGGACCCTACCTCTCCCTCTAAAAGATCTATAGGGATGGGAAGAGGCAGGTTGCTGATATCTTCCCCGAAAGGAAGAGGAGGAAGAGCCACGCCCAAATCCACGAAACCTCCTGAAAAATCTGGAAGAGGCCGTGGAAGAAGGAGCTTGGAGCCCTAACGACTTAGCCGTGGCCCTGCTCTCCTTAAAACGTTCCAAGGCCGAATCAGCCTTGGCTCCAAACAGTTTGTCCCCATCAAACGGGAGATCCAACAATGTGGACTGTACATCCGCAGAAAAGCCCGAGTTACGGAGCCAGGCCTGCCTCCTTGCCACCACAGTTGTGCCCATTGCTCTGGCTACCGAGTCGGTCGTATCCAGTCCAGTCTGGATAATCTGGGTCGCAGCAGCCTGGGCATTTGAAACAACATCCAAAAGACCCTGGGGAAGCTCTGTAAATGATGAGGAAATGTCATCCATCAGAGCATGAATATACCTCCCCAGGATACAGGTTGCGTTGGTGGCCTTCAACGCCAGACTGCAGGACGAAAAAATCTTCTTGGACTGCGCCTCTAGTTTCTTTGAATCTCTGTCCCCAGGCACCGTCGGGAAAGAACCAGGCGCTGACTTGGATGAACAAGAGGCCTGCACCACCAAGCTCTCCGGCGTAGGGTGCCTAGACAGAAAACCAGGGTCAGTCGGAGCCGCCCGATACCTCCTGGCCACGGCTCTGTGAACTGCTGGGGAAGATGCCGGCCTCTTCCACACCTCTAACACCGGATCCAGCAGAGCGTCATTAAATGGCAAAAGAGGCTCCGCCGCAGCTGAGGCCGGATGTAGCACCTCTGTTAGAAGGTTTTGTTTAGCCTCCACCACCGGCAAAGGCAGGTCCAAAAAACTAGCTGCCTTCCGTACCACTGCGTGAAAGGAAGCAGCCTCCTCAGTATATTCTCCCGGGGACGAAAGATCCCACTCAGGGGAAGTGTCCAGCCCACTGGCCGACTCCAGACCACGCAGCCCATCACCCGAGTCCTCTAGCTCTCCTTCCTCCAGGGCTCGTTGGTACTCCTGCTCCTCTAATACACGGAGAGCACGTCTCCTCGAATGAAGCCGTTGTTCAATACGCGGAGTCGACAATGCCTCCGCCGAAGTCAAAGATCGGCGCCGATCTTCAGAAGCCACCGACGCCGCGTCCGGCGCCACAGGTAACTTCGGCGCCGACGAAAGAGCAGTCGAAGCAGATGGACCCACCGGAGTCACAGGCCGAAATCCCGACGTCGACGTCGACGGGATGGAAATCCCCAGGGCCAATCACTCTAAAGCCACCGGAGCGGCCACCAGCGCCGACACCGGCGCCGAGCCCACGTTCCCAAAAGGGAGAAAGGGCATAAAGGGTGCCGGCCGAAGAGGCGCAGGATCACCCAATGAAAAGGCCAAAGGCCCAGCCGGAGCACCCCCTGGAGCCATCTGTTGGAAGATGGCATACATCGCATTCAAGAATGCGGAACTATCGGCTCCAGGGGTGGGAAAAGCCGGATACTGGGGTGCCTGTCTCGGAGGCGACCCCGGCCTCGACGTCTGCAACGCCGGAGAAAACACCTGAGGCTCCAATACCTCAATCACCGACGCCTGTCCAGGTGAAGTCGGAGACGCCGGAGAGGGCAACGGCGTCGAAGGATGCGGCGTAACCGTGGGACTGATCTCCCATGTCCTTCGGCGCCGATCCGAAGACCTGGAACGAGTCTCCTTTGAATGACGCCGAGATTCTCTACGGCGCCGGGAGTCTCGATGACGCCGATGTCTTGGTGAAGAAGACTTCTTGTGATGATTCTCCTTCGATTTCGCCATAAACAGCTTCGCCTCACGTTCCTTGAGGGCCTTTGGATTCATGTGCTGGCATGAATCACAAGTCGAGACGTCGTGGTCGGAGCTCAAACACCAAAGGCAATCGGAATGAGGATCCGTCACTGACATCTTGCCTCCACACTCACGACAAGGCTTGAATCCAGACTTTCTCTGCGACATTATTACCACAGCGAAAGACTACGCAGCAAAAATACACTGTAACCACAAAAGTAACAGTTGCTCCCTCGAAGATAACCGTTTCGAATGCACGGAAAAAAGGGAACTGACGTCGGCACGTCGTCGAGGACCTCTTATTGCCTGTATGACGTCAGACGGCGTCGCGTGGGCTAGAGTGACGTCCTCGTCGACGTGCAGAGACTAGTAAGAAGATTTCCGTTGAATGCTGGCGCCATGGGAGTATTCATTAGGTGAGGAATCCACAGGTAGTTGTATCCATCAGAAATGTAAGAAATGGGTATCAAACGATGCTCCCACCTGGTATGATTGGTTATAATCGGTGAAGCAGGTGTGGAGTCTGGACAACTCACCAAGGTCTCTAAGAAGGCCAAAGTTTTGGAGGCTGTATGCTGACTGGTTGGAGGGGAGTGCCACTGTTTCAAATATCCAGTCCTATGATTACATCCTACCTTAGAATTAGGGACCAGTTGAAAAATGTCTTGTTCTGACTTTCTTTTATCAGGCGCCCAAGCAGAACAAGCCTGGTTGTAGGAAAGTATCCCCACGTTTTGCCTCTCAGTATGCTTGGACTATTTTCACTGGGATCCTGCTAACCAGGACCCCAGTGATTGTGCTCTCTCTCTCTAAATTTGGTTGCTTAGCACTTCACACAACCCACAATTGGCATACTGGTGCCCCCATATGAGTCCCTAGTCCCTGAATGCCCAAGGTACTTAGATACCTAGGGCATTGGGCACCAGGGGTCCCCCATGGGCTCCAGCATGTATTATGGCACCCATAGGAGCCCATGCAAAATGTGTCTGCAGGCCTTCCATTGTGGCCTGCGTTAAAAGGTGCATGCACCCATTCACCACAGGTCACAGCACCAGGCCACCCCTATGGTAGGCTCTCTTAGCCCTGAGGGCAGGGTGCAGGTCCCTGTGTATAAAGGGCACCCCTGCATGAGCAGAGGTGTCCCTATCAACTCCAGTTCCATTGCACTGGAGTTCGTAAGTTCGGGGAAGCCATTTTACACTTGTACGTGTCCAGCTACATAATGATAACTCCGAACCTAGGCATGTTTGGTATCAAACATGTCAGAATCATGCTCCAATACTGTTGCCAGTATTAGTTGTATGATTCCATGCACTTTGGGGACTCCTTAAAGGACCCCCAGTATTGCTCCTAACAGTCTTCTCGGGTTTTCCAGCCAGCCCGCGCTGGTGCCACCTTACAGACAGGTTTCTTCCCTCCTGCTGCTTGACCAGGGCAGGGGAAGGCAGAACAAAGAATTTCCTGTGGGAGAGGGATGCAACACTCTGTCCCTTTGGAAATAGGTGTTACAGGGCTTGGGAGGGCTAGCCTTCTCAAGCCTCTGGTATGCTTTGAAGGGCACAATTGGAGCCCTCCTTGCATAAACCGGTTTGCACCGGTCCCTGCTCTGGTGCGAAACTGGACAATGGAAAGGGGAGTGACCACACCCCTGACCATCACCACCCCAGGGGTGGGGACCAGGGCTCCAGGTCGCCACTTGGATCTGCCATCTTGAATTAATGATGAGCAGAGGCACCTGGGAGCATCTGAGTGGCCAGGTCAGGTAGGTGATGCCACAGCCCCCTCCTGATAGGTGGTCACGGTGCTGGGTGACTAATCCCCCTTCCTGAGCTATTTAGGGTCTCATTCTTGGGTGGGTCCTCAGCTTCGACGTGCAAGATTCCAGCAGAACTCCTCTGCATTGTTTACTTCATCTTCTGGCCACTGGAACCGCAAATGCATTCTTCAGGAACCAGCAATCTGCAACTCCAGCAATGACTCCGCCTTGCAACATTGTTTCTCCGGCTCCTTCCAGCAACAACAACATTTCCCCGGCTGTGCATCCTCTGAGGTCGACAACACTCCAGCCTGCACCAAGAAGTAAGATAGAATCTCCCTTGGAGTGAAGAAGTCACTCCCCCGCATCTGCAGGCACCAACTACAACGACAACCGGCTGCATGGATCTGCTCTCCTCCAGAACTGCATGGATCCTGCTTCACAGGTGGTGGTCTGGAGTGGTCCCCTGGGTCCTCTCTGCCACCTGTCCAACTTGGGAGACAGTAAGCCCTTGCCTCTCCTTGCAGGACACCCCTGTGCAACACACCTCTTGCAGCTACCAAGGCTTGTTTGCTCCTGCTCCACAGGATCTTGAGGCTCTGTGTAGTCCTGGCCCCCAGTACTTGTTCCTACCAAGCACTGTCTCCTCTGTCCTGCTCCAGCGACGCAGGACTCCTCCTCAGGTGTGCTGAGTGAGCCTCACTGCGACTGACGTGGTTGCTGCTAGTGGGTTGCCTGTGGGGGCTGCCTCCTCTTCTGGTGACTCTACCAACTGCTGAGAGTCACCTTGGACTCCCCTCCAAGGATTGAATCCCCTGGGTCTTGCTGGTCCTCTTCAGCCTTGCAATGCCTCTTTTTTCTTATTCTGCATTTGCCAAGGCTTGTTGGTGGTTTTCCTGCACCACTGACCAACTGCAACCCGACAGCTGATGCGGGACACCAACTGCATCACTTTAGGGACTTCTCTTCATCTCCTGTGCTGCCCCTCGTTGACCTGGTCCTGCATCCACAGTAGGGTAGGTAGTGGCTCCTGCCACGTCCGGACACTATCACAAACTGGACTTTGTCTCCTTCCTTTGCAGGTCCTCTTCTGCCAGAATCCTCCTTTGGGTTCTTTCAGTCTGGCTTGGGTCTTGCATAATCATTTCCCCAAGTCTTTCTGTTAGTTTTGGGGGAAACCAGGTACTTTACTCTGCTCTTCTGGTCGCTGAGAGTCACTCTGTTACTCACCTAGTTCCTTCAGCTCCCCTTTAACGATTGCACATCCTTAAGAGGGGAGAGTGTATCTTGCATTTCATTTTTTAGTATATGGTTTGGCCCTCCCCTAAGGCCCTCACTATTTTCTATTACTTTTGCCAATGCTTGTTGCTTTTATGCACCTTACTGATTCCTATTGTGTGTATATAATTATTAGTTTGTTTAATTACCTCCAGTGGGGGGACTGCCTAGGAGTATTCTAGTATTTGAGTTACTATAATAAAGTACTTTTATTTTTGTAACTGTGTGGTTCTTTCATGTGTGTAAGTGCTGTGTAACTAAAGTGGTACATAAGCTTTGCATGTCTCCTAGATAAGCCTCGGCTGCTCATCCACAGCTACCTCTAGAGAGCCCTGGCGTCCTAGACACTGCCTACACTTCACTAATAGGGGATACCTGGACCTGGTATAGGGTGATAACACCATAGGTGTCCACCACAAACCAGGCCAGCTTCCTACAGCGTTCAGATAGAAAAGATGGCTAGTTGCTGGGCAGAAGGTTCTGAGGCCGGAGGTAAAGAAAAGCAAGGTGGATGAGGACAAAAACAAACACTGATTGAAAGGCGCCCTATCTTGCCTCTTGAATTGTTTCACACAGTTTCAATGCGTATTACATCGATATGTGCCCAGGTGCCCAGGATAGTAAGGTGAATACTAAAGTACCAGAATGTTCAGGAAACACTATTTGAAGGAATCCCCCACCGTAATCTGACATCAATTCTTGGGTCAAACTTCACAAAAATTATGCAATTCACTAACAATTTGTTAAGATAAAGTATAACCATAAAACTTGCCTGCCAACGTTAGGCACAGTGACCAATTAGTTTTTGGCTAAATCCCCAATGCCTGGAAATTTTACTAGGACATGCTGATCAGCAACCGGACATTATGGATTTGTTTTCGGTCTAGCTACTGACGGCCTTAATTATCTGGAGGAGCTGATGTGATCAGAACAAAATGAAATCCCCAGAAAGGGGCACTGAGACATTGTCTACAGCAGCTGCCTTGACAATGCTTCCTTCACATTATTTAATCCACCCACAGTATAGTGTGGACTATGTCAATGTAGTTCCTCTCAGGCCCAGAGCACTGTGGGTGTTTGGTCTCATCTAATACAATTCCAGGACGCAACTTGCAGCTCCAGCAGCTTTTATGCTAGTGCCTTTGGAGAAGGCACATTATTTGGTCTGGAATAGAGGTAGCTTTTGCAGTCTCGTCAGCCTAACTTTTTACAAAGAATACAGAAAATGGTACATAATAATACCCCTAGCAGGGCTTTTGATAAGCCTTCTTCTGTGAATGAGTCAGGTTTAGTGCCATTTTAAAGTCAGTGAGGAGCTACAGAGTGGTAACGCATCAGTCTTCCTTATCTACTCACTGTTGTGGGTTTGCTTCCGATATTTTCATTTTGTTATGATCACGCTGAATGTAGTACCACTATTGGCATCTTGACTGTACACTTGAAAGTTTGACCAAGTACAAATATCCTTGCCTTATCAGAGAACGTGTCGGAGCTGGTCCTGGTCCAACGCCAGGAATCCCGGTCTGCTGTGAGACACAGAATCCAGAAGCATATGAACCTATGGTTTGCAAACAACATTGTGTCTTGTGTTTGGCAAAGCATCAGTGATCAGGAGGGCTACTTGTCTTTTGACTCATGCCATTAGGAGGTTCACTATAAATGCAAGTCGAAGTTCTAATGAAGGCAGAGCAGGTCTTGCGGAGAACCCTGAGAAGGATACTCTAGAGAGAAGTGTTTCTCAAGGTGTGGATTAGGTCAACCAACGCCATGCCCAACTGGACCAAGAAGCCTGTGCCAATTCCAAGTGCTGAAGGCACTCGTGGTGAGCAAGATTTCACTTTTTGAGATTGTTTGACTTGATATTGAGCAATCTCACTAGATGACTAACCAGCAGAGAAATCCTGTAAAGTGTCACAATATTAGAGCTACTAGACAAAGGGCACACAAAACGCTATTCTGTCCTTTGTTCTACAGCAGCACATGGCAGTTCAGTTGTTCCTCAGAACCTGGATTGATTTTCCCTTGATGCATCCGGAGGGCCTGCTAGATCGCAAGGCAGCTCCTAAAGATTTAAGTGGTGGCGCTGCTCCATTGGTAAGGATTCTATGATCTTCACTTCATCCAGGTGACCCTGCTCCACAAACCCCAGAGATAATGCGTCCATCACCACTCTGCTTTGCAGGGCACAAGGAGAACAGCCTGCCGCAACTCAGACTGACATCCTTCATTCAACAGTGACCTGAAGCCAGCTTATCGGACACATGGATTATGTCTGAAACACTTTCCTGGTGCTGGACCATATGAAGTCCCAGATTCCATGGTATGGCCTACATTTGGCAATAGACGTGAAGCACCAACAGGGTGCATGATGCCAGAGACCAATAAGCCTCAGAACCAGGAACTGCAGGCCTCACCTGAAACATGAGGATCATAACCTGATGGTCTGAGACTTGCTGCAAAGGTGGGGACTTTAGGTCAATCATACCCTGAACGGAACCTTTAAAGTGAATACTCTGAAAAGGCTGAAGATGGCATTTAAACTCATTGATGAAACACCTAGGATGGACAGTGACAACACTGCCCTCTGTCATCGACACTGTGGTCCAAGACTAGCAGAGGCAAGCTCACCTTCAACAGCGTTTCGGTTGAAGTACTGGGATATGTGTATCCCCAACCAGTAGGCAGGACATCAACATAACCTTCAAGGCAGGACGGTGAATTGGAATATGTCTGTTCCCAACCTAAGTGGAGATACTTCCTTTGGAATTGCAGGATGAGCACAAGAAAGTATGCATTTTACAGGGCCAGGGGCACCATCCTGTCCTCTAGAACCAAAGCCAGCAGACTTGAGCAAATGTCAACATTTTAAACTTATTTTTGGTGTGCCATCAACAACCTCAATAGAAGTAATAAACTGCGGAGTCATTATGGACTTCGCCCTCTCCATTAATTCTCAGGTTAATCCACTGGCAAAATGCAATTAATGCGATGCAGATACTGCCACAAGTCTTTCCACTTCTGGGTTTCTCAAAAAACGACCAGCCACCTACCTCCCTCATTATATCACAACCGGATTATGCAAATGGTTTGTATCATGGGCTTAAAAGTGGTCTACCAAGTAATCAATAAATCAGTCAGGATTTTGTAAAGTGCACCACTCTCCCGTGAGGGTCTCAAGTGCTGGGGGGGAGGTGCTGCTACTGCTCGAACAGCCAGATCTTGAGAGGTTTCCTGAAGTTAAGAAGGTCTTTGGTCTGGCGCAGGTGGGTGGGAAGAGTGCTCCACGTTTTGGCAGCGAGGCGCGAGAATGATCTACTGCCGGTTGTAGTTCTGTGCACGCGTAGGACGGTTGCGAGGGTGAGGTCGGCGGAGCAGCGATGCCGGGTCGGGGTGTAGGATAGTCATCTGTTGAGGTATTCTTGTCCGATGTTGTGCAGTGCTTTGTGAGCGTGGGTGAGGAGTTTGAAGGTGATTCTCTTCTCTTCCCACTGGGAGCCAGTGCAGGTTTTTCAGGTGGTCTGTGATGTGGAAGTGGTGGGGGATGTCCAGGATGGGGCGTGCAGAGCCGTTCTGAATGCGTTGCAGCCTCTTCTGGAGTTTGGCCGTGGTTCCTGCATAGAGGGCATTGCCGTAGTCCAGATTGCTGCTTACGAGGGCTTGGGTGACTGTTCTTCTGGTTTCAGTGGGTATCCATTTGTAGATCTTTCGGAGCATGCGGAGGGTGTTGAAGCAGGAGGAGGAGATGCCGTTGACTTGCTGGGTCATGGCCAGTGAGGGATCCAAGATGAATCCTAGGTTGCGTGCGTGGTCGGTGGGAGTTGGTGCCGTTTCGATAGTGGCAGGCCGCCAGGAGTCTTCCCATGCAGAGGGGGCAGAACCGAAGATGAGGACTTCCTTCTTGTTGGAATTGAGTTTGAGGCAGCTGCTCTTCATCCATTCGGCGATGGCCTTCATTCCTTCTTGGAGGCTGGTCTTGGCGGACTCCTTGGTGAGGGAGAGGATCAGCTGGGTGTTGTCAGCGTATGAGATGATGTTGAGGTTGTGGGATCGGGCGATGTTAGCAAGAGGGGCCATGTAGACGTTGAAGGAGGTCGGGCTGAGGGATGAACCCTGAGGTACGCCGCAGATGATTTTGGTGGCCTCCGAGCGGAATGGGGGGAGGCAGACTCTTTGGGGCCTGCCGGTGAGAAAGGAGGTGACCCAGTCCTAGGCGCTGTCGTGGATTCCAGGACTCCTGAGGCGTGAGAGTAGGGTGTGGTGGCAGATGGTGTCGAACGTGGACAAGAGGTCCAGGAGGATGAGGGCCGCGGTTTCGCCGCTGTCCAGTATGGTTCTGATGTCGTCGGTGGCGGCAAGGAGGGAGGTTTCGGTGCTGTGGTTGCTGTGCAATCCTGATTGGGAAGGGTCCAGGGTGCGGTTTTCCTCGAGGAAGCGGGTTAGTTGTCTGTTGACAGGCTTCTCGATGACTTTTGCTGGGAAGGGGAGCAGGGAGATAGGCCGGAAGTTCTTGAGGTCCTTTGGGTCCGCCTTGGGTTTTTTGAGCAGGGCATTGATCTCGGCGTGTTTCCAGCTCGCCAGGAAGGTGGCGGACTTGAAGGAGCTGTAGATGGTCCTCCGTAGTTTAGGTGCGATGATGGAGCTTGCTTTGTTGAGGATGTGGTGAGGGCAGGAGTCAGATGGAGAGCTGGAGTGGATGGTGTTCATGATTTCGATGGTGTCGTTGACGGGGGTCCAGGAGATCAGGAGGTTGGTCTGAGGTGAATCTGTGGTGTTGGTGGTTGCCGGGAGGTCTGGGTGCTGAAGCAGTCGTGGATGTCTGCAATCTTCCGGTGGAAGTAGGAGGCTAGGGAGTCGCCGAGGTCTTGGGATGGCGGGATGGAGTTGGAGCTGGGGTTGGAGAGTTCCTTCACGACGTTGAAGAGCTCCTTGTGGCTGTGTGCATTGTTGTTCATTCGGTCTTTGAAGGTGGTTCTCTTGGCAGCTCGGATGAGTTGGTGGTGTGTGTGGATGGCGTTTTTGACGGCTGTGAGGTTGTCCAGAGTCTGATCTTGTGTAGCGCTGAGACAACTATTACACTTAAACCTATAAGACTACATTTCCTCTGCTTTAAGAACAAGTCACTTACCGTTGGTAATGATTTACCTGTGTAGGAAGTTGGCTCTGTATATACTATCTCAAAGTGAGAGATAGTGTGCACAGAGTCCAAGGGTTCCCCTTAGAGCAGTGGTTCCCAATCTGTGTGCAGTGGTGCCCCAGTGCACCAGTAAAAGGCGCCAAGGGCGCCGTGCACCAAAGGTTTTAAATTTCGAATTGAAGAAATAATCGCCGGTTAACATCTAGACAGAAATTTGAGGTTTTCAGTATAAGCATAAAACCGCTAACGTTTACCACTAGATGGCAGCAGTGCATTATTCTTGAAGAGTGCAGAAGTGAATGTTACTAGTCCCTCCAGCCTGCAGCAGCAGTTCCTGCTCTGTCCTGTATTTCAGCAGAGCGAGACATGAAAGCCTCAATTGCTGCAGCTTTGGATGTGTGAGAAATGTGGGGATGGAAGCTGGGTGCAGGGCTTAGACAGCCCTCTTGAAAGGTGCTCAGAGGCTCGCACTGCCTTTCTTCTCCTATAAGGCAATCAATGAACTGCCTGCTAGCCGTATAAAGCCCGTGTCATCACTTTCTGGCATGGGCTAGCCGTGCAAGGTCTTTTACATGATACTTTCAAGGAATTCAAGGAACGAATGTAGCTTTTAAAAATGTTTCCCTTTTTTCCCCTCACTCACTTTGGCTCTCTCGCGTTGAGGATGATCTCTCACTTCCTGTCCTTGCACCAATAATTACCAATAAAATATTTATTTGGCGTAATCTGCTTATTTTGGGCATGACAAACTGCAAAAGATAAATTCAAAACAACTGTACTATAAAAGATATTAATTGTACAAACTTCCATTGTCCCCTTCATAACCTCATAAAACTTTTTCTATAGCACTTGAACGATTGATTGTGAGAGCGATTCTCTCAAACAAATTGTCATTTTCATTTTTATTTGAACTAAGACAATAAGAAAGCAAGGCAGGATTAATCCTTGTCTTATTGTCTATTCAAGGTTCACCTTTTCTTACTTTATAAGGATACTTAACCTCCATAAAAGACCAAGCAACTCCAGTCCACAGCTATCCCAGCCAAGAAACTGAAAACACTCTACTATACACAGTGTCTGCTGACATGCAAGTGTAAACATTTTTTATTGTTCAGTAACTGGGCGTGAGAGGAAAATGAATAGTAGTGTATAGAGAAAGTAAGGAGTTTGTTGTTTATCCCACTCTGTTAAGGAGAACCTAGTAGTGACCCTACCTCTGTCCCCCTCCATGCTCTTCAGGTAGAACAGCAACGCTGGCAGCGACTCCGATTCACACACATTTCTTCTGTGGCTTGGCCCAAACTATTTTGGAGTGAACACACCTTTTTTAGGGATTTGAATGTGCCTGCCCGAAGAAGGAATTTGCTTGCAACATAAAATTGTGTACTTTTTTTGGAAATCTTTTTACTGACTTTGCACAGTGCTCTTTTACGTAGTTTTGAGGCCCACTGATACCATCAGACTGGAGGCAATAAAGTGCAAAAAATAAAAAAAACTAGACAGGAGACCTCTATCAGTGAACCCAGGATCTGAAACAACATTCCTATATTTATCAGGGCCTCACAACGCTGCTCAGGAAAAACCTAAAGTCGCACCCTTTAAAAAAAAAAAAAAAGAGCACTAAATCACAACGCAGTAAGAGTTCAGTTCGATAACCCTCTATCTTTCCAATCAGTTGTTGACATTGCAAGACGCTCTACAGTTGATAGGATAGCATTACATCTACGATTGTAATCCTGACCCACCTACCGAAATAAGTAACATAACGGGGAACAGCGACCACTGCCAGTAGGTTAAGGGAGCCGCGGGTCAAAAAAGTTTGGGAACCACTGCCTTAGAGGTTGATAGTGGCAAAATTAAATAATACCAATGCTCTGTTTTGTGGTAGTGTGGTCGAGCAGAAGGCTTAATAGAGGGTAGTGTAAAGCATTTGTTGTGCACACACAGGCAATAAATGAGAACACACATTCAAAGACTTAACTACAGGCCAATACGTTTTTATATAGAAAAATATTATTTTCTTAATTTATTTCAGAACCACAAGATTCAGAATTCAAGTAAATACATACATTGTAAGGTACTTGGCATAGGTAAGTATGGAACTTTGAAGTAAGACAGTAAGGTACACAGTTTTGGCAAAAATGCCAATAAGCTATTTTAAGGTGGACACTGTGCAAAAATGAACAGTTCCTGGGGGAGGGAAGTACAAGTTAGTTTAGCAGGTAAGTATAGCACTTACAAGTTCAGTCTCCAGGTCATAGGCACTGTTGGGGGTTCAACGCAACCCCAAACCACCAGCAACACAGGGCAGGTCAGGTGCAGAGGTCAAACTAGGGCCCAAATAGCATAGGTGCCCCATGGAGACTAGGGGTGCTCCGGTTCCAGTCTGCTAGCAGGTAAGTACCTGCGTGCTAGGGGAGCAGACCAAGAAGGTATTGTAGAGCACTGGGGGGTCACAAACAGGCACACAAAATACACACTCAGTGGCACCGGGGCGGCCGGGTGCAGTGTGCAAAGCAGGTGTCAGATTTAGTATTCGTTCCAATGGAGGGACATGGGGGCTTCTTGGGCCAGCCACTGACTGGACAACGATGATAGCCGCCTGCTGGTCACTCCTGCACTGGTAGTTGGATTCTCTTGGGCCTGGGGGCTGCGGGTGCAGTACTTCTTCCAGGCGTCGGGTTCTTTGTTACCAGGCAGTTGCAGTCAGAGGGAGCCTCTGGATTCTCTCTGCAGGCATCGCGTGGCAGTGCAGGGAGGTTGTCTCAAGGTGTCCAGGTTGGGGGAGTCGCCTGGGGGTCCTCGCTGCAGTGTTGGTTTCTCTGGACACGAGCCGGGAGCGTTGGGTGCTGAGTGTTGGGGACTCACACTTCCGGAGTGAGGCTGGAGTCCCTTTAAAGATGATTTCTTCTTTGTAGATTAGACAGAGCCGCGGTCCACAGGAGTTTCTTGGTCCTTTAGGTTGCAGGGCAATCCTCTGAGTCGGCAGAGGTCACTGGTCCTGCTGGATGCATCGCTGTTGCAGGTTTTTGCATCTGGAGACAAGCCAGTAAGGCTGGGGCCAAGTTAGTTGTTGTCTCCGTCGTCTCTGCTGGGCTTTCAGGTCAGCAGTCCTTCTTGTTCAGGTCATCAGGAAATCTGATTTCCTGGGTTCAGGGTCGCCCCTAAATACTAGATTTAGGGGTGTGTTTAGGGTTGGGGGGCAGTAGCCAATTGCTACTGTCCCCGAGGGTGACTACACCCTCCTTGTGCCTCCTCCCTTTAGGGAGGGGGGCACATCCCTAATCCTATTGGGCTAAATCCCCCAAAGCAAGATGGAGGACTTTCTGAGGAAGGGGTCACCTCAGTTCAGGACACCTTAGGGGCTTGTCGTGGCTGAAGGGTGACTCCTCCTTGTTTTTCCAATGAACTCCTCTGGACTTGCTGCCAAAAGTCGGGGCTGTGTCCGGGGGGCGGGCATCTCCACTAGCTGGAGTGCCCTTGGGCATTGTAACACAAAGCCTGAGCCTTTGAGGCTCATTGCTAGGTGTTACAGTTCTTGCAGGGGGAGGTGTTAAGCACCTTCACTCAGCTCAGGCTTTGTTTCTGGCCTCAGAGAGCACAAAGGCTCTCACCTCAGGAGGTCAGAGACTCGTCCGTCAGTAGCAGGCTGGCACAGACCAGTCACTCCTGCACTGACGGATTGGGTAAAACACAGGGGGCATCTCTAAGATGCCCTCTGTGTGCATTTTGTAACAAATCCAGCACTGGCATCAGTGTGGGTTTATTATTCTAAGAAGTTTGATACCAAACTTCCCAATCAGTGTAGCCATCATGGAGCTGTGGAGTTTGTTTTGACAAACTCCCAGACCATATACTTAATATGGCCACACTGTACTTACAATGTCTAAGAATGTACTGTTGGGGCATATTGCTCATGCAGCTATGTCCTCACCTGTGGTATAGTGCACCCTGCCTTAGAGCTTTAAGGCCTGCTAGTGGGGTGACTTACCTATGCCACAGGCAGTATTTTGTGTGCATGGCATCCTGATGCCTTTTTCTCCCAAGCCAACACACACAATCTGCAATGGCAGTGTGCATGTGTAAGGTGGGGGGTCCCTTAGGGTGGCACAACACATGCTGCAGCCCTTAGGGACCTTCCCTGGTCACAGGGCCCTTGGTACCTCTGCTACCTTTTACAAGGGACTTATTTGTGTGCCAGGAGTGTGTCAATTGTGGAAACAATGGTACATTTTTAGTGAAAGAACACTGGTGCCGGGGCCTGGTTAGCAGGGTCCAAGCACACTTCTTAGTCAAGTCAGCATCAATATCAGGCAAAAAGTGTGTGTTTAGGGGGTGGGGTGGGGCTGGGGGTGGGGGGGGGGGGAGGGCTAACTGCAACAAGGAGCCATTTTCCTACAACCTGGTAGAGACATATTCTAGTAGCAGATTCCTTACCTTAGAACTTACCCCAGGCATCAGAATGAATCCGGAGATTTTTCTTCAAGCAGTACCCTTGTGCGTTGTGAGTCGAGACTGCGTCTGTTGTTGGCGTCGTGGTCGCCGTGATGACGTCGGGGTCAACATTGTCACCGCCTTGGTGCGGTGACGTCAGTTTCTTTTCACAACTTTCCACGCCAAAGCATGGAGCCAAGAAGAACACAAAATAGCGCGGCAGAGCTAAGACCCTGACAAGGGAATCCCTGCCCCTAGAAATCAGTTCGCAAGAGGGGAGGATGGGTGAGTCAGTAAGGAATCTGCAACTAGAATATATCTCTACCAGATAAATCGTTACCAAAGGTAAGTAACTTGTTCATCTGATAGTGACTTCTAGTTTCTAGTTGCAGATCCCTTACCTTAGAATAGATACCCAAGCAATACCATTCCCTGTGGGGGGCTGCGAGCCAAAATCATACTAAAAAGTCCTGCAGAGCCGAACAACTACAGACCTGAATGTTCAGGCGGTAATGTCTTGTGAACATGTGCAGAGATGCCCACATTGCTGCGGGGTAGCTATCCAGGACAGAATCTCCGCATGCCAACGCTCTGGTAGCAGCAGTTGCTCTGGTGTATTGAGCACGCAAGCCCTCAGGGGGTTGCTTCTTTGCCAAATCGTAGCACATTTTGATGCAAAGTAGTACCCATTGAGAGATGGTACACTTCTGCAATGCCTTCCCTTTCTTCGCACCCACATAACAGACAAAGAGTTGATCGTCCACCCGGAAATCTTTAGTACGATTGAGGTAGAACGCAAATGCTCTTTGTGGATCCAGATGGTAGAGTCTCGCCTCTTCAAGAGAAGGAAGTGGGGAGCGTAAAAAGTAGGCAAAGTGATGGATTGGCCTACATGAAGGGGTGTATCAACCTTACAAAGGAAGGAGGCCCTTGTACGAAACACCAATTTGTCAGGGTGAACAGACAAAAATGGGAGTTTGGAAGAAAGAGCTTGAAGCTCACTCAGTCTGCGAGCAGAGATGACGGCAATAAAAAAACAGTTTTGAGAGTAAGGGGCTGCAATGGAAAATTGCGCAATGGCTCAAAAGGGGCACACATTAATTAAGTGAGGACCAGATTGAGGTCCTACTGGGGCATAATAAATGGTGTGGGAGGAAACACATGGGTGAGTCCCTTAAGGAATCTACCAACAATAGGAGACTTGAAAAGGGAAGGTTGGTCCGGTAATCTAAGAAAGGCTGAGATAGCCGATAAGTAACCTTTAAGGGTGCCCAAAGCAGCGCCCTGCTGGGCTAAAGAAATAATGAACAAGAGAACCTTAGAAAGAGGAGCAGAGAGGGGATAAACAGACTTGTTGGTACACCATGCCGCAAATTTATGCCAAGGACAGGCTTATACCATTTTGGTGGAAGGGACGCCTGGCTGCCAAATTAACATCACATACTTTGGCCGGAAGGACAAAAGCTGTCAACTGCTGCCACTCAATCTCCACACATGACGGCGAAGAATGGACAGGTTCGAGTGGAGGACCGTCCCTCCCCTTTTGCTGTGACAGAAGATCCTCCAGAAGGGGAAGTCTGACTGGAGTATCTGCAGTCATGCTCAGTAGCTCTGGATACCAAACTCTTCGTGCCCTGTCCAGAGCCACAAGTATTACTTGGGCCCGGTTGTACTTGATCTTCTTTAGAACTCTGGACAGAAGTGGCACTGGCAGGAAGGCATAAAGGAGGCCTGGGTTCCACTCATGACAAAATGTGTCAACGAGTGAGTGCCGCCTTGGAAACTCCAACGCGCAAAACAGCTGACACTGCACGTTCTCTGCACAGGTGAACAGATCTAACCATGGCTCTCCTTGGTTAGAGACCTTGAAAGAGGCCTTGCGCCACCTCCAGATGGAGACGCCATTTGTGATCGACTATGAATCAACAGCTGAGTTTGTCTGCGCTGGCATTCAGAGAGCCCGCCTGATGTTGAACTACCAGGGTAATGTCCTGATGAGCCAGCCACGTCCAGAGGCGCAGAGCCTCTTGACAAAGGGTCCAGGACACCACTTCACCTTGTTTGTTTCGGTACCACATGGTGGTAGTGTTGTCTGTGAATATCTGCACCATTTTCCCTTTGAGAGAGGGAAGGAATGCCTTCAATGAAAGCCTGTTTGACTGGAGCTTCAGAAGATTGATGTGGAGTGCAGACTCTGCTGGAGACCAGATACCTCTGATCTCTGCATCTCCCATGAGGCTGCCCCATCCCAGGAGTGGCGCGTCGGGCTTACTGTAAGATCTGGTTGGGGAAGGGATCTGCTGTTGACCCGATACTGATCCGAAAGCTACCACTGCGGGTCTTTTGCAGTCCCCTCCGAGTTCTGGACCATGTTGAAGAGATTTCCCTGATGCTGTGCCCACTGGAACTTCAGGTTCCACTGTAGAGCCCTCATATGCCATCTGGCATGTGTCACCTGCAGGATGCAGGAGGCCATGAGGCCCAGCAGCCTCAGTCATTTTCACCGAAACTCAGGGTAAGGACTGAAACATCAGAATCATAGCCTGAATATCCTGGACTCACTCTTCGGGAGGATAGGCTTGAAACTGCACTGTGTCCAGAAAAGCTCAGATGAAAGGGAGCGTCTGAAGGTGAGTCAGGTTTGACTTTTGCATGTTTATGGTGAACCCCGGCATGTGAAGCAAGTTTTCCGTAGTCTGAAAGTGGGAGACAACTTTCTGGGGCATGTCAGCCTTCAACAGCCTGTCATCGAGGTAGAGGAAGACCGAAACCCCTAACCTAAGCAGATGACCTGCAACCTCAGCCATCACTTACATGAACACCTGAGGGGCACCGGTAAGGCCGAAGGGGAGCACAGTAAATTAAAAGTGCTCATGACCTACCACGAATTGCCAGCAGCGCCTGTGGGCAGGCAAGATGGGTATATGGAATTAAGTGTCCTGCAAATCCAACGCTACCATCCAGTCTCCTGGGTCCAAGGCAGACAGCACCTGAGCCAGAGTAAGCATTTTGAACTTCTCCTTCTTGGGGAAGAGATTGAGGGCCCGAAGGTTTAGCATAGGATATAGGCCTTTGTCCTTTTTGGGCACCAGAAAGTAGCGGGAATAACAACCAGAACCTATTTCTGGCGCAGGCACCCTCTCTATGGCTCCCTTGGCCTAGAGAGCCCCGACATCCTCATGGAGAGGTGCCAGATGATCCTGCGGTAAGCGGCCGTACAATGGAGGCACGGCCGAAGGAGCAGTGTTGAAGGGGAGGAAGTAGCCCCTTCAAACAATCTGCTAAACCAACCTGTCTGTCGTAACGGATTCCCAGTGGGGGAGGTGAAGGCGAATCCTGCTTCCAACTGGTCTGAGATGGGGGGACAGACTAGGAAGGCTTGGAGGCTGCTGCAGGGGCGGGTGGACTGGGCAGACCACTGGTTCCCTGTACCATGAGCCCTTGAGATTCCGCGTCCCCGGCCAAGCAGGGGCTGAGTAGCGTGGGTAGCACAGTGGCTGGAAATGAGATGCGATAGGGAGCCCCTTCTGTGGCCATGAAAGGGGCGAAAGGCATACTGTTGAGGGCGAGGGGCAGTAAAAAGGCCAAGGGACCGAGCCATAGCCCGGTACTCCTTGAACCTCTCAAGCGCTGAGTCTGCCTTGTCTCCGAAGAGACCTGTGCCTTTGAAGGGTATGTCCATTAGGGTTTGTTGGACATCACCCAAACAATCAGATAACATTAACCGTGCGTGGTGCCTCAAGGCCACTGTCAATGCAACTGATCTACTCAGAGAGTCGGTCGTGTCCAGTCCACATCGAACAGTGAACTTTGCAACACCTCTCCCACCAGCAACAGCTTGAGAGATGATACCCCGAGCCTCCATTGGGATCTTCAGCACGACTTGCGCGACCATATCACAAAATGAATGGGTATAGCGGGCCAAAAGGCAATTCACTGACCGCAACGCCAGACTGGAGGAAGAAAAAATATTTTTACCAAGTTGGTCCAGTCTCAGAATTTTGATTTTGCTAGCCAGGACCCCAGTGCTCATAATGAAAACCCTATATGTCAGTGTGTTTTGCCTGTCTCACTGGGATCCTGCTGGTCAGGACTCCAGTTCTCATAGTTTGTGGCCTAATGTGTGTGTTGTCAGTAGTGCTTAACTGTGTCACTGAGGCTCTTCTAACCACCACCTCGGTGCTTATGCTTTCTCTGCTTTTAAATTTATTACTATAGGTTAGTGACTTCATTTACCAATTTCAATTGGCACACTGGAACCCCCTTTATAAGTCCCTGGTATATGGTACCTAGGTACCCAGGGCATTGGGCTGTAGCATTTCTTTTGCAACCCATAATGAGCTTAGACAAACCCTTTCACAGGACTGCCACTGCAGCCTGCATAAAATAGTGCACACACTATTTCACAGTCATTTTCACTGCACTTAAGTAACTTATAAGTCACCTTCATTTACTGAAGATTAGGTGCAAAGTTACGAAGTGTGAGGGCACCCTTGCACTAGCAAAGGTGCCCCCGCGCAGTCCAGGGCCAGTTCCCCAGACTTTGTGAGTGCGGGGATGCCATTACACATGTGCACTACATAAAGGTCAATACCTATATGTAGCTTCACAAAGGTAACTCCGAATATGGCCATGTAAGGTGTCTAAGATCATGGAATTGCCCCCTCATTCCAAATCTGGTATTGGGGAGCCAATTTCATGCATCCTGGGGCTCCACCATGGATCCCCAGTACTGCCAAACCAGCTCTCTGAGGCTTGCACTGTAGCTACAGCTGCTGCCACCTCACAGACAGGGTTCTGCCCTACTGGGGTCTGAGCAGCTCAGTCCCAGGAAGGCAGAACAAAGCATTTCCTTTGGGAGGAGGGTGTTACATCCTCTCCCTTTGGAAATAGGTTTAACAGGCTGGGAGGGGTAGCCTCCCCCAGCCTCTGGAAATGCTTTGAAGGGCACAGATGGTGCCCTCCTTGCATAAGCCAATCTACACCGGTTCAGGGACCCCCAGTCCCTGCTCTGGCACGAAACTGGATAAAGAAAAGGGGAGTGGCCACTCCCCTGTCCATCACCACCCCAGGGGTGGTGCCCAGAGCTCCTCCAGTGTGTCTGAGACTTCAGCCATCTTGTTTTCCAAGGTGTGGGGACACTCTGGAGGCCTCTGAGTGGCCAGTGCCAGCAGGTGACATCAGAGACCCCTCCTGATAGGTCCATACCTGATAAGATAGCCAAAATCCCTCTCAGGGCTATTTAGGGTCTCTCCTGTGGGTTCCTCTTCAGATTTTGCTTGAAAGTTTCCATCAGGAATCCTCTGCAACTACTCCTTCATCCTCTGACCTTGGATTGACCGCAGACTGCTCCAGGAACTGCTGTAACAGCAACAAAGTATCCAGAAGGGCTACTTTTCCTGGGTACTCCCTGTCTTCACCCTGCACCAGAAGGACCGAAGAAATCTCCCGTGGAGTGACGGAGTCACTTCCCTGCTAAAGCAGGCACCTTCTAAGTCGACAACTGGTTTTCTTGGACTCCTCTCCTGGCGACGAGCGTGCTCCTTTGACACAGACTGTCCTATAGTCCTGCTTTCCAAATTTGGAGGTAAGAGCTTGCCTTCCCGGTTTGCGACAGTACCCCTGTGCACTGCGTCATCTTCACCTCCTGAGGTCTCTGTGCACTATTTGCAAGAATCCTTCATGCACAGCTGGCCCAGGTCCCCAGCACTCAATCCTGCGACGCTCAACACACTGAGTTGTCCTCCGGTGGCGTGGGACCTTCCTTTGTAGTGTTGCACCAACCGCAATTTGCACCTTCTTAGTCCCCGTGTCCTGGGACCTCTGTGGGTGCTGCCTGGTAATCTGTGGGTTCCCTCCAGTGTTGGGAGCCCCCTCTGCCTCCACAGTCCGAGTTGAGGCCCCCAGGTCCCTCCTGGGTCCAGATAGCGCCACTTTGAAGCAAAACGTGACTTTGCTTGAACCAAGGCTTGTTTGATAAATCCAGCGCCGAAACTCGCCTGCATCCAACATCTCTTCGTGGGACATCCATTGCATCACGCAGGAACCCGCAATCATCTTCCTTTGGTTCATTTCTGTAGCCTTTGTCCAACAGGGGACTCTTCTTTTGCACCCTCTTCTAGGTTGGCAGGGGCTCCTGTCCTCCATGGAATTTCTTCCGACTTCTGAACTTAGTCTCCTCTCTTTGCAGGTTTTCAGGTCCAGGAATCCACCATTTGTTGTTTGCAGTCTTGCTTGGTTCTTGCAATAACTCTAATCATGACTTGTAGTGTGTCCTAGGGAAACTTGCAGTACTTTACTCGTACTTTCCTGGGCTCTGGTATTTTACTCACCTTGGTGGTTTTCTTACTCTCCCAGCGATTCTCTTCACACAACACTTGTCTAGGGGGGAATTTGTGATTCGCATACCACTTTCTCAGTATATGGTTTGTGTTTCCCCTAGACCTATTTTCTCCTATTGCATTCTATAGCATTTCCTATTGTTTGCACTATCCTATATCTCATTACTTACCTTATTTTGGTGTCTAGTCTATATATTGTGTACAATACTTACCTTGAGAAGGAGTATTGCCTCTAAGATATTTTTAGCCGTGTGGCATCCAAATAAACTACCTTTATTTTTGGTAACAATGAGTATTGTCTTTTCTTGTGTATAAGTACTGTGTAACTATAAGTGGTATTGTAGGAGCTTTGCATGTCTCCTAGTTCAGCCTAAGCTGCTCTGCTATAGCTACCTCTATCAGTCTAAGCTGCTAGAACACTACTACATTCCACTAATAAGGGATAACTGGACCCAAGGTACCCACTACAAACCAGACCAGCCTCCTACACCAACAGATGTTGTGCGTGTCGACGATTTAGCACCATGGAAGGTCGCAACAGTATGACCAGCACCGACATGGATCTGATAGCGGATCCGGAGGGGCCCTCAAGGCCAAAGCCGCCGACACACAACCAAAAGGACCCCCAGCCAAACCCTTAGGCCCCTACGGAACCTCATGAGGGGGTCGGACTGCCCAAATATGAGACGCATGGCCTAATAGCTCCAGTTCCCAGAAATTCAGGGAGGCGCAGAGCGGGCCCAGAAGTAGGCTCCGCAGACGGAGGCCTTGAGCTTCGACGCTAGTCCCACGTCGCATCGGCCTAGCAACATGGTGAAGTCAAAGAATGTCTAGCTTTCTTCAATTTCTTCTTCCTCTTACCCAAGTGACCCGAAGACGAGTGGTGGTGACTCTGTGAGCGGTCTCAAGACCATCCTCTCGAGCAAGGTCGGGAGTGATGTGGAGTCAATTGCCGGGCCGCCATGTGCTTTAGGGACCGCTTCCTCGAAGACTTCGGGTGCATGGCCTGGAACTCAGAGCACAACGTTAGGCCGTGGTTGAGCTCCAAACACCATAAACAGACCCGGTGCGGATCTGTCACTGACATCATGCGGTCCTCGCATGGCTTGAACCTGGTCTTCTGGATATCCCCCGACACACCAAAAGTCACTAAAAAACACAACAAAACTCTTCAGGATGGCTCTCTCCGGATCAATGACTGGCACGGAAAGAAAAGAACTAACGTCACTGTACAGAGGGGGCGCCTATTTATGACTCCAACGTCATCATGGCAACCATGACGCCAATGACGGACACGGAGTCGACCAACGCCACCTGACAGGACGCAAGAGTACTGTTCTGAGAATAATCTCCAGATCCAGTCTGATGCCTGGGGGAAATGTTAAGGTAAGGAATCTGCAACTAGAAGTCCATTACTGGCTCCTGGACACTAGAAGATCTACTTTCAAGATTCTCTGTATTACCTATAAGGCATAAGTGGCAATGGTCCAACTTCCTTACAAGTAAAGATTAAGAAACACTAAGAAAAAGACATTGTGACCCAGGTTGGCAGCACATGACAAATACTATTGGTGGGACCTATTTCTCAATGGAAGCCACACAACTCTGAGATGCTTCCGGCAATGATAAGAGAAGCTGGCATCCACTTAGAATTCAAAGGGATGCTGGCAACCTGTCCTTCCCCTATTGAAAATACACAAAATGGGCAGAATAGACCAACTGAATTACCATTTTACAAGGATAGGAATCAACAAAGTCCTATAAATGTGATCTAGACAGGCAACACACATGCCCCAAACCCTCCATAACAGAAGCAGCATCAAAGAATCAGATAACAAACTGCACAACAGAGCTTTGATTCGGTAAGCATGACAAGGTCTGTAATACTTAGGGCTCGATTTAGATTTCGGCGGATGGGTTACTCTGTCACAATGGGGACGGGTATCCCGTCCGCCGAAATATAAATTCTATAGGAAATAATAGGATTTAATAATGGGATTTATATTTCGGTGGACTGAATATCCGTCACCGTTGTGAGAGAGTAACCCACCCGCTGAAGTCCAAATCAGACTCTTAGTCCGCCTTGAAGTAGAGTGCTGCCCTCTAACAAAGTTCTTCAGGTTAGTAAGCATTGTGTAAATCCACAAACCAAACCGTACCATTCCCACTAGGTGGAAAAGTGCCTGAAGTGTGTGTTCTCGCCATTTTTAAAATGGACAAGTGACTAGCTGTTGGAAGCTAAACATTATGGTTCATGTGGCATTTTGTAAGTTCCTTGGGCTACGGCCAAGTGTGCTGACCTTGTTATGGAAAATAATTTCCTGTTACCAAATAAGGCCAAGGAGAGTTCAGAGATTTCAAGAAGGGTAGCAAATAACCTATCCTTCAGCACCCTGATGCTTTCTCCCAGTTGTGTTTTGTAACTACACAAACTTCCCAAATCCCTCAGTGCTGTCTTCTGGCTAGGTTTGCACAATAGAAATACCATAGGCATATATAAAGAAATAAATGTGCCTCCTGAAGTACAGTTTTCTTTAATAAGTCCTCTGACCTGTATAAACCATTATACAGTCCTCCATTATAGAGCAGTACATCAGCACTCCTGCAACTCCCGAAACCACCACGGCCGCTGCTGGAAGCACCATCAGATCTCAATCAGATTACATTCATACTTCGGCATGAATATCTGTGGGTTTAAATGAAAGCATACAAAGTAACAAAAAGGATTTAAGTGCATCACTCTTTTACCGTAGGTTTGCTCTCAGGTGTGGTTCTATAGACTTTCAAACGTGGATAAAGTGGTTCAGTGAATTCTCCAAGCAATCCTTTCAGAGCAGTGGCTACATGATGAAGCTGGATGCCTGGCACCTTCTTGCCAGATGGCAGCAACATGTCCTTCTTTGCCAGTTCCATTAGCATGTTGCGGGTGAGCTTCCGCGGGTCAGTGCTGTTATAAATAAGGGTCAGATTATCCCAAGTCAGGAACACGTTCAGGTCAAGATGATGATCCAAGATTAGCTGAACTAGTGCTGGTTTGTTTTCTATCAACGCGGTCGTCATCATTTCATACAAGTCCTCTGGCTAAAGAAACAAAATAAGCAATTACTTATTATTTGTTTTGCATCCTACTTTTAATAAAAGACTGGATCCATTGGCTTAACACATGCAAAGAATCAGCAGAAACAGATTCACATTTACTTATAATTCATGGCAAAATAATAGTGTGGGGGTTCCTAAAACCTATTATTCCACACTAAGGTCAAGTCATTTATTAAAATATTGGTGGTGTTCCTTCACAGTCCTAATATGTGGGCCCTATACCACAAAAGTATCAACAATACAAACATTTTACAAATGATCACATCATAATATTTTGACCCCAAAATGGGCTACATCTTGGTACATAACCGAGATCTAGCCAAAACATGTTTGGTCCTTTGTGGTGCGCAGGCCTGGAACTTTAGTGAGGCTGCAAAGTACCTATGTCCTATATTTAAAATGCACACATATAGAAGTAGTTCAAAAATGTGTACTTACTAATAATAATGATAACACTCTGTGGACTGCGGCACAGCACAAACAGTTTTCTAAAGTTTGTAACACTTAGGGTGCTCAGCAGAGAAAATTTACCTAAAAAGGGAGATAGTTTCTAACAGACTCTGACCACAACACCTCTACATTGTCTTCTTCCAACATCACCACCAAATATACTGACATAATTCTTTAAAACCTGTACCATTTTCAGTCAACACTTCAATTTTCAATGGGCTGCTTCTCATGGTAACTAGCCCTGGACTGGCGAAATGACTTCTTTGGTAACCTGTATATTCTCCTATTAATCCTGCTAGAATACCAGTGCTTCACTCAATTATGAGGGCCATGTTTTGTCTTGATTAAAATGTCAACACATACATTTGTCTTAACTTTTAGCCTTCACAGTTCGAAAACCATGTGCACTGAGCCTCACTCAGTGAGCTGTGTTGTATTATTACTATTACTAAATAGTAAACAAAGCCCACTCATCCACAGGATCTTACCTCTGGCAATTAACAAAGAAGAAAATCACATACATGTGCACTTTGGCAGGTGAAAAAGTTAAGTGAATCAGAGCTTTAGAGCCACTGTGGTGCAATTAGGCCCATGTGCTGAATGAGAACTGCTGGTATCCGGTGAGTCTGAGGTAAAGCATTGAGAAGCCTCCCAGATTAGTCAATCCACAAGGCATTCCCCTTTCTACCTAGTTAGTAGTACCTGGAGACGAAGTCTTAGCATCTGCTAGTGTCTGCATCTGTTAAGAGGTGGAACTGAGGGAATCCCCAGTTGGCGATGATGTCATGCAAGAGAGCTTCATTTATAAAACAGTTATGTTTTTTGGAAGTCTCAGCCGAGTTAGTCAATTTCTTAATTTCTAATACCTGGGATATGAACAACCATTTTCTGCAGCTACTTGGCAATAAGCCACTTCACATTAATTGCATTTCCTTCAAAATTACTCTGGATCATGCCCTTCTTTGCGTCTTCATTTCCTGAGAAGTTGTCACGTTGGTCCTTGTATCTGAAGATGGTGCATATGTGCTCCAGAGTCCCTCACAGAGTCATCTGTCATAACTGTCTGTGTTGGGACATTATGATGGAAATCCACCCAGCACAGTAGATGCTCACTTGAATTACCAGAGAACATCCTGGGCTGCATGAAGAGACAGGATACGTCTTGGGACCAATGGTCTCTCAGACACTGTTTTAACGGCCTCATGTTGTCCCAGGTTCACCACTATGGATGATGGTTCTTTAGTGGTACAGACAGTCAGAGTGAGGTGTACTTGGAACCCTTCAGAACATTAATAAAGGAAAGGAGAACATGTCATACAGTAATAATGGTGTCAGATATGTTACAGTCTATAGCAAACACACAAAATAGTTTACTAGTTTCCATAAAAGAAACAGTAATGACGAACAAGCAGGCAAGACCTTGATACCAATCTTCAGACTAAGAAATTAGTGACTGAAGAAAACACAGGCGCCAGCACAGCCAAGAGATACAGAAGACTGGAAAATGTCTAAGCATGAGCACCTCCAGGAAGAAGCGCTTGAAAGAGGACAAACGTGGGGAAGTAGAAGAAAACGCCAAAGGTGCAAACTGGGAGACTGGGTGCCACCTTGATCGGTAGCGAAACTTCAGAGACAACTAGGACACATAGCCAGGTGCCATGTTTCTATCTTCAAAGACTTTATACTAATTCTGCTGTTTTTGCCCCAGAGGCGGCCTAGAAGTGAAACCCCTCTTTTTTTTGGGGGGGGGGGGGGGGGGAGTTACGTGTCATCTGCACGTAACTCACCCTTCTATGTATTACTGCAAGTGAATTTACCCTGTGTATATTTAACAATGTATACTATTGAAATAAAGTCATTAACCTTGGACCAGTACTTCTTTGTCTCAACTGACATAAAAACATTTATTGCATAATGGACTGATTTAAGAGATAAACTACTGATCCCTCTGAGTCACCACGAGGTGTCAAACTGTGAACATTTGTTGTGGGGTGAATAACTGTTAGACCTGTTATTCTTGGTGTGGTTCCCCCTGACTTTTTGCCTTCTGACCTGTTTTTCTGACTTTTTATTCGCTGGCTTTAGTACTTTGGGCACTTTACCACTGCTAATCAGTGCTAAAGTACAACCTGGTGACAATGGCTTATCCACAATTGGCATTTTCATTCACTTATAAGTCTCCAGTAAAGTACACTACATGTGCCCAGGGTCTGTAAATTAATTGCAACTAGTGGGCCTGCAGCACTGATTATGCCACTCACTTCTGTAACCCTTTGTACATGTCTGAGGCCTGCCACTACAGAGCCTGTGAGCGCAGTTTTAAACTGCCACATTGACCTAGCATGTTAACCCCTTTGCCAGGCCCGAACATTTCTTTTTAATACATATAAGTCACCCTAATGTAGTCCCTGGATAGCCACAAGGGCAGGATGCAGTGTATTTTAAAGGTATGACGTGCTTTTAGATTTTACATGGCCAGGCAGTGAAAAACCCTTAGATACATTTTTCACTACTGCAAGGCCTATCTCTCCCATGGGTTCACATTGGTGTTACATTATTACCTCCACAAGTGTAAATTCCAAAGGGGAAGAGATGGGTCCCCCAAGTTTGGTGTCTCTGGATACAAAATGTAAAATCCTAACTTACGGTGAAGTCTATCTTTAACTGTAATTCTTAAAATAGCACTTTTAGAAAGTTAGCATTTTCTTACTTTAACCACTCTGTGTCTTCTGCCTGTCTGAATACACGTAGGGTGGGTGACAGTTGGGCTCTTGGGCATTCCTTCCAGACAGCCACACACAAAGGAAACATAGGTGTGACTGGTGAGCCATCCACATCCTGATGAGGCAACCCAGGCAGGATGGGAGGGATGAGCTGGCATCTGCACCTTAATGGGCTATGCCTGTAAACAAAGAGCTGCATACCCCACTGTAGTGAGTGTGGAGCCAGGCCAGGAAAAGCTGGGACCTTGTGTACATCAAAGGCCTCCCTCTGAAGTCACCCCCACTGCAAAGGCACAACTGGGTATAAGTACTGGACCCATGGCACCACCAACTCAGTACACTTCTGGACCTGAGAACATTCTGCCATGAAGAATGACTGCTGTGCTGCTGAAAGGAATGTCACCCTGCTGGACTTTAGCTGGACTTCTGCTTTGCTGTACCTGCCCTGCTGCCTGCCACCTTGTCAGAGAGTGAGAAAGACTTGACCTGTATCTCTACTCCCTCAAAAACTTAAGTGACTTCAACAGCTTGTTGGCTTGCCTCCTGTTTTGAAGTCTTAGGGATATCAAAAACGTCCACCAACTCTCCTGCAATGTTTGGTACTCTGCTAATTATGAGTTTATTCTGCCAAGTGGTGCCAATCCAGTCCTGAGCCCTTGGAGGTGGGGTTTCTGATGTTTGGCAGAAAAATTCATGCATTGCAATCGTTGAGCCAGTCAGAACTGACGCATCTCCCTTCAACATCAACGCATTGCCGCAAGCACTGCTTCGAGGGCATCGTAACGGCGGCTGTTAGGGTTGACTACAATGCATCACCTACATTTCAGGGGTTCTCCTATGACACATCTCTGATTGTACATCACTGAACCAATGCATTGCTACATCGGGCAGGATGGAAGACGATGCATCAACACTGCTGCTCCTCAACACATTCCTGGACTAAGGTACTCTTGAGGGCAGCTCAAGGCTAGTCCCTGTATCCGACCTGCACTCCATCGCTATCAGCCTGAACTTTTGGATGTATCCCGGTCTTGTACAACCGAATAGCCCGGGTGGCACTTTATGTTTTTAAGCAGTTTCATTTAAGCTTTAAAAATTCATATCTTGACTTCTACTCATTGGATTCTTGTAATGTTGGTCTTGTTTGGTTCACTAAATTAAGGTCTACTTTGCTAACATGGTCACTATTTTTGGTGTACTGTTTTCACTCTTTGACTATCAAGTGTTGCACAAATACTTTGCACATTGCCTCTGAAGTTAAGATTGCCTGCTCTGTGCTATACTACTAGAGAGAGAGCACAGGTTACTTTATGGTGAGTATTTGACTTACCCTGTCTAGGATTGTGGTCCCTACTTGAGCAGGGTGCATACCTGTGCCAACTAGAGACCCAATTTCTAACAATAATCAAGAAATGAAATGAAGTAATGGATCCCTCTGTGTTATTATGAGGTGTCCAAAATGTGAAACAGTCCCACGGGACTATTGTGCACATATCATACTGGTGTTCTAGTTCCTCTGACCATACAGGGTTTTCCTTGTCTTTGATTATACAAACAAAAGTCACGTACACCAAAGGCACCTGTAACACCATCAAAACAAGAGTCTCACATTTCAGTCAGGATTGCTTCCCAGCTCATATAAAATGTTTCTAATATTGGCCCTCTTTACGACCCTGGCAGTAAGTGTTGCTTACCGCCGCGCTGGCGAATATCCGTTCACCATATTATGACACACACACACCAATCCGACAGAATACAGCCACAACACAAATCCACCGATCGAAGGTCAGTGGAAAAGTGGCGGTCCCAAAACCCACACCGTTACGCCAACAGAACAACGCCCATCACATTATGACCCACGAATCACCACAGCAACATTCAACGGCGGTAAACCATTGGCAGTACATACCGCTGCGCTCACAATGGACACCGACAGACAAAAAAACACCACAATGGCCAATTCAAACAACACACCTGACACCCATACACACACCACACCCAACCACATTACCCACAACCCTTTACGAATACAATTTGTTGCCACAAGACTGACACCAAGACCACTGCGACAACTAGACACACACACCACTCACACCCATACACCCCTCACGCACTCCCCATCACACACCCCAACACATTACCCAACACACCCTGACCAACACACATCACGTAACACCCATTGCACCACAAAGGCACCCCTGTTTCACTGAGGAGGAGTTTAAGGGTCATGGTGGAGGAAATTGTCAGGGTAGAGCCACAGCTATTTGCACCCAAAAAAAAGGGACGACATCAGGAAGAGGTGGAACGACCTACGGGGGAAGGTATGTTCCATAGCAGCAAGACACCAGCTCGCTATACAGAGGACTGGCGGTGGACCCCCACCTACTCTCCCACAACTCACAGCATGGGAGGAGCAAGTCTTGGCAATACTGCATCCTGAGGGACACGCCGGAGTTGGAGGAGGACTGGACACTGGTAAGTCAACTGTTAACAATGATCACCCCCCTATACCTGCATGCCATCACACACCCTCACTCCGATCACTCCACTCCATCCAACACACTCCACCATCACATCACACTAATCCCAATGCCAAGCCTTGCATGCTGTATCAAAGCATGGACACCCCTCCCCGCCCTGCATGGACACTCATCATCAAAGCATGCACAGCATAGGGAAACTAGGATAACCACTATACACCAACATATACAAGCAAAAGGTGGCGGGGACAACAACCATAGAGGGGAAGCTACAGAAGTACAAATGTCAGACACCTGAAGCATAATACATCATTTACATCCCCACAGGTACCCCAGCCAATGTCACTGGAGAGGAGGTGCCACCACTATCCAGTCCCCTAACAGAAGAGGCCTACAGTGATGACAGTAACTCTGGACTTCAGGATCTGGACGATCTACCTGGCCCATCAGGGACCACTGGACAGTGAGTCACCCAAGCCCAGTCACAGACTACAACAGAGCCTCCCCCATCAGGAACCAACACCACAGCACCCACTCAACGTCCCCAAACCTCTGTCCCCAGGACACATCAATCAGCAGTATGCCCACCTGTACAGGGGTCCAGGCCACACCTTGCACACAAGACAATCAGGGACCTGAGGTTAGTGGCAGTGGGTACACGGTTCAGGGGACAGAGGCAGAGGCCAACAGGGACACTGGGAGGACTGCTGTGCGTCAGGGGAGGACAGGACCAGGGAACCGACTCTCAAGGAGCACTCTCTGAGATCCTGGGAGCCTACCAACAATCCCAGGACACAATAGGTGTTTTAAGGCTGGAGATGGGGTAGCCTCTCCGAGCCACTGGCTTGCTTTGAAGGACACATTTGGTGCCCTCCTTGCATAATCTGGTTTTCTCTGGCGAGAAACCACACAAAGGAAAGGGGAGTGACCATTCGCCTGCCCATCACCACACCACGGGTAGTGACCAGAGCTCCTCTAGGTGGCCACTTGAATCTGCCATCTTGGAAACAAGACGTGCGGAGACCCCTGGGAGCATCTAGTTGGTCATGACTGGTGACTAACGTGAGTGACCCCCTCTGATAGGTTGTCGCCCTGCAGAGTGACCAAGCTTCCTGTTACAGCTATTTAGGAGCTCCCTTGCAGGTGGGTCCCCAGATTCCACGTGCAAGACTCTACCAGGACTCCTCTGCATCGACCTCTTCTGCTCCTGGCCACCTGAATCGCTGCTGGACTTCACAGGAACCAAACACACCTGCAACTCCCGAGACAACCTCTCCTTGCAACATTTGTTTCCATGGCTCCTTCCAGCAATTGCAACATTTCCACGGCTGTGCATCCTCTGGAGTTGGCAAGACTTCAGCTGCACCAAAGAAGCAAGAAGGAATCTCCCTTGGAGTGAAGGAGTTGCTCCCCTTCATCCGCAGGCACCCAAGGCAACGTCAGGCAGCTGGGATCTTCTGCCATGCAGCTCCAGGAAGAATCCCCAACAAAGGTGGTGGTTCTGAGTGGTCCTTTGGCCCTCTCTACCTGCTGTCCAACTGGGGAGATGGTGATCCCTTGCCTCTCCTTGCAGGACAGTACCCCTGTGCACAGCGACTCTTGCAGCAAACAAGGCTTGTTGACGCCTGCTCCAAGGGATCTTCAGGCTCCAAATAGTCCGGCCACCAGCACTTCATCCTCGCAAGGACAGTCTCTCCTCTGCTGATCTAGCAACATGGTATTCCTCTCCAGGTCTGCTGACTGAGCCTCACTGCAACTTACTGTGCCTGCTCCAGTGAGTTGCCTGTGGGGGTTGAAACTGCTTCTGCTGGCTCTCCTGCCAGCTGAGGGTCAGCCCAGACTCCCCTTCAAAGGTTGAGTACCCTGGACCTTGTTGGTCAGTCTCTTTTCTGCAAATCCTCTTTCGCCCAGATTTGCATTCACCAAGGCTTGTTGGTGGCCCTCCTGGCCACTGGTGACCCGACAACATCTGCATGAGTCCAAGGACCTCTCTGCAGCTCCTGGGCTCCACAGCTGATATTCATCTTCCCTCGTCAACCTGGATCTTCATCCACACAAGGGTGGGTAGTGGCTCCTGCCCCACCTGGACATTCCTGTGTGGACTGGACTCTGTCCCCTTTCTTGCAGGTCTTCTTCCGGAATCTACCGTCGGGTTCCAATGGACTTCTCCCTGTGTTGTAATCTTCCCCTTCCAAGTCCCCTTGTTAGTCTTTGGGAAGATCACGTAACTTACCTCTGCTCTCCTGGACGCTGGAAGCCACCTAGGTACTCACATCCTGGGGTCTCAAGTTCCACATCCTGGGGTGAGGGACCTAACTTCGCATTACACTATTTTAGAATATGGTTTGTCCCCCCTATAGGGCCCTAGCTATTTTCTACTATTTCTTGCCAATGCTCCAGTGGGGGACTGCCTATAACTAATCTAGCACAGTTATACTGTAATAACGTACCTTTATTTTTAGAACACTGTGTGGTGCCTTTCATGAGTGATAAGTTACTGTGTGATTGCTATGGTATTGCAAGTGCTTTACACTCCTCCTAGATGAGTCTTTGCTGGTCACCACTGCTACCACTAGACAGCCTGGGCTTCCTAGACACTGTCTCACTAACTAATGGGGGCTGCCTGGACCTGGTATGAGGTGCAAACACCATAGGTGTCGACCCCACCCCACTTGCAATTGCCTTGCCACTCTGTCGCTGATATTTTTCCACAGTCAAGTCCACCGTTAGTCTATAGGGTACACTACACTTAGTAATTAGGATCACTAGACTCCTAGTTTAGGTAAGTTAGCAGGCTGGCATAACCCTTTCTATAAACTCTTAGAAAGTCTAGTTACTTAGAGTAGGTAGGTGCACTCATCTTACTCTAGGAAAATGCCTTCAGTAGAACACAAAGCTCAGGTCCTAGACTCTCAATAAGAGAGCCTTACCTTTCAGGAATTGAGAGAGATGTGTGCTTCTAGGAAGCTGAAGACGGGGGGAAATTCCAACAAATCTCTTCTCCTAGGATTGCTTCTCCAGGCTGATAGCCAGAGCATTGAAGACCAGGAGGGGAAGCAGGAAGAGACTGGCCCCCTAGTCTTAGATAGGCTAGACCTAGGCTTCACTGGGGAGGGTCAGGAAGAAATTGGCGAACACACTAGTCCCGCAGGGAGGACTTATGACAGTGTAAGGGGGGGGGGGAGCACCACAGTAGGCCGACTTTTAGTCCTAGGATTTTAGTGCAAAGAGTCCCCAGGAGGAGGGGTAGGTCCTCCTCATCTGCCCACACCCATCTTAGCAGTATCTGATGAGACTAACCACTCTAGCTCAGAAGGGGAGTTCCTAGATAGGACGTTCAGCAAACTGAGGCTAGAGGAGGCCATACTGAGGTTGCAGCATCAACAGTGAGCCCTAGATAAGAAGGCCTTGGCAGTGGAAAGGGAAAGGCAGAATTTGGGGCTATCACACTATGGCGGCAGCAACAACTTTAGGGACACCACGGTCAAGGAGGACTCCTATGACACCAGGAATCTAAGTAAAATTGCCCCACCTTTCAAGGTTGGGGATGGTATCCGCAAGTGGTTCACTGCCTTGGAGAGGGTCTGTAAAGTTCAGAGGGTCCCTCAAAGACAATGGGCAGCTATCTTGTGGCTTTCCTTTTCTGACAAAGACACAGACAACCTCCTCACTGTCAGAGAAGAGGATGCAGATAACTATCTAGCACTTAAGAATGCACTCCTTGATGGGTTTCGGTTCACCACAGAGCAGTATAGAATCAAATTCAGGGAGCCTAGGAAGGAATCCTCCCAGGACTGGGTTGATTTTGTGGACTGCTCTGTCAAGTATCTGGAAGGCTAGTTACATGGCAGCAATGTGCATGATTTTCAGGGCTTGTACAATCTCCTTGTGAGGGAGCACATTCTTAATAATTGCACAGCTTATAGACTGCATCAGTTCCTGGTGGACTCAGATCTGACCTTTACCCAAGAATTGGGTAACAAGGCAGATAAATGGGTTTGCACCAGGATGGGTAGGTAAACTTCCACAGGGGAATGACTACAAGAAGAAGGCAGGACAAAGGTGGGGACAAATCAAACAAGAAGTTGTCAGCAGACCTACAAAAAACTTCTGGGGGTGGATCTAAGTCCTCTTCCCACAAGAAACCTTGGTGCTACATCCGTAGAAAAAAAGGCCACAAGGTAGGTGTAAGGAAATGGCTCCCTGTTGCAATTACCCCCCACTTTTTGCCTGATACTGATGCTGACTTGACTGAGAAGTGTGCTGGGACCCTGCTAACCAGGCCCCAGCACCAGTGTTCTTTCACCCAAAATGTACCATTGTCTCCACAATTGGCACAGCCCTGGCACCGAGGTAAGTCCCTTGTAACTGGTACCCCTGGTCCCAAGGGCCCTGATGCCAGGGAAGGTCTCTAAGGGCTGCAGCATGTCTTATGCAACCCTAGGGACCCCTCACTCAGCACAGACACACTTCTTGCCAGCTTGTGTGTGCTGGTGGGGAGAAAATGACTAAGTTGACATGGCACTCCCCTCAGTGTGCCGTGCCAACCTCACACTGCCTGTGGCATAGGTAAGTCACCCCTCTAGCAGGCCTTACAGCCCTAAGGCAGGGTGCACTATACCACAGGTGAGGGCATAGGTGCATGAGCACTATGCCCCTACAGTGTCTAAGAAAAACCTTAGACATTGTAAGTGCAGGGTAGCCATAAGAGTATATGGTCTGGGAGTCTGTCAAAAACGAACTCCACAGCTCCATAATGGCTACACTGAATACTAGGAAGTTTGGTATCAAACTTCTCAGAAAAATAAACCCACACTGATGCCAGTGTTGGATTTATTAAAAAATGCACACAGAGGGCATCTTAGAGATGCCCCCTGTATTTTACCCAATTGTTCAGTGCAGGACTGACTGGTCTGTGCCAGCCTGCTGCTGAGAGACGAGTTTCTGACCCCATGTGGTGAGGGCCTTTGTGCTCTCTGAGGACAGAAACAAAAGCCTGCTCTGGGTGGAGGTGCTGCCCACCTCCCTCCTCCAGGAACTGTAACACCTAGCAGTGAGCCTCAAAGGCTCAGGCTTCGTGTTACAATGCCCCAGGGCACTCCAGCTAGTGGAGATGCCCGCCCCCTGGACACAGCTCCCACTTTTGGCGGCAAGTCCAGAGGAGAAAATGAGAAAAACAAGGAGGAGTCACCCACCAGTCAGGACAGCCCCTAAGGTTGCAGTGTGGTCAGTTTTACGTATCCTTTGCGCATTAGCTTCAGGCTTTAGGCCTTTGTGCATTTTGCCCTGGATGTATTTTATTCCTTTGCTCGCAGCTTAGAGCCTCTGTGCACTTTGCTCTAAATGCTTTTATTCGGCTTCGTACTGTTATTTTTCAAATAGCCAGTTCTACGGTCTTGTTTTATTTTTTATATCACACTGTTTAGCCTACTTCAGCACTGGAGTTCTCCATAACACATTCCTGTTCACTCTGTGCTTCAGTCAAGGATACAGTCTGGTACATTGCCGATAGACGTGGTAGGAGTTTAGTCTTTGGTATTTCTGCATAGGGACATTTTGTGATCACGCTGACATGTTAGTTATAAAAACACTTCCTTGTCCCAATAAACGAAGGAGGGAGATTCCGACCAGGGAACCACAACTAGATGCTGACTGCCTCGTTGCAGATGCTGAACCAGATCACAGGCCTTTGCTCAGGTATGAGGGCTGATGTCTCCCCAGGGATTCAGAAAGGCAAGTTAGAAGCTTAACATGCTGTGCTTGAAATAGAACTAGCTGAGAGAGAGTAGAAATTGTTAAACACCATGATAGCGTTGTTCTTATGTTTCACTCTCCTTGTGACTATTTCAATCCTACTGTCCAAAATGCAGTCGTTTTATTAAAACATTATATAAAACTTGTACTGCCTTTGTCATTTGTATATGAGATCATATTGTAAATGAGAGAGTTGGTTTGGATCTGAGTGACCACGACTTCCCTGAGAAGTTCCAAAGATGTCATGCGCTCGGCTGCCCAATCATCTCTTCCCTTTTGGAGAAATGAGGCACTGCTAGTTAGCCGGAGCAAAACCGGGTTTAGGGTGACAGAGGTCCTTCCAAGTGGGTTCGACTCAGTCCCCCACACCGTGAACGATCCTGCTGCCTAGAAATCCAGTAGTCTCATTTAGGATAATGAGAGCCCACGCGACATGGCGCCGCCAACGATTGGTCTGGCTCTAATTTTTGGGTCCGGCTGACTCTCTCGGTCTTATATATATATTGACTCCTTGGTTCCGTAAGCGGAGATGTCCGTGGGGCTGAGGATTTCCGCCGCCACGGATATGGGCATCCTATTACTTAGTGGTCGGTTGTTCAAGCTTGAACGTTGAAAGGAAAACCCTGTTATTGGTGTGCCTTCTCTGCCCTAGTGCTATTTGTATAATGGCGAATCCTCAAGTAGTGAACATAGCGCTTAATATGCGCCAACCGCTCACGGGACATCCGATAGCACATGGTTTGACGAACCAGGGGGGTCCGGTCACTTTTGTGGTGGACGCCCATGCAGCCTATAGAACAGAACTTTTTTATTCTTGGGTCGTATTTCCAGCAGTTGATGGGGGTACAAACACTTTTCATGACTACACTGTTGCGAATGTCCCTGGACAGTACAGGGCTTATGCATACTTAGAGATACCTTTATCTTATCAAGAACACCATAATTGGCTTGACGGCGCCCTCCCACACACAGTAGCACAAGTTAGGTTAGGTCCACTGAGTAATGATGGTCCGACCTGGCCTTTATTGGCTACATACACACCATATCCTGCGGTTGCTAACTTGGCAGTGGCTGACGTTCGTCGTTTATATATAGACTTAGCTACTACATACAGAAGACTGGTTCAGTTTGTAATGCAGACATTAAATACTAATGCAGCGCGTGCTTCTCCGGCGCACCCACAGGCAGTGGTTCAGGGTATCAATACGGCCACTGTACACTCAGTTATGGGTAAGGTACCGGCTAAACATGAGGAAACTCCATTTTGGCTGGCGCAAAAAATTAATACGCTGGAAGCAGTATTTCCCCATACGGGACCTCAGGATAAACATAGAATATTGACGATGTGTTTGCCGTATGGAATGGTTCCCACTGTGGACCATTGTAATACCTGGGGCACTGTGTTTGCCGCGCTCTACACTACAGCACACGGTACACCAACATTGGCTAATCTACCGGAAGTGCTTTAACAAATTCAAGATGAATATGGGGCTGCCCCAGCCTTAGATTTAGGCATGCAGCTGATGGGCAATTTTGCCGCAGTTTCTTCTATTATTCTGAGTAATCTCAAGGGAGAGGCAGTGGTGCTAGCCGTGCGTATGCGTCTTCGAGACGTTCCGCAACTTAATCAGGAGCGGGAACTCCCGAGAATAATAGCAGAAACATATTCCAGTATCGGTCGTGATAGCCTAGGGGCTAGACCACAAAAAACCCAATTACAGGGTAAAAATAGTAAAGATAATGCTAAACAACAGCAGCCTGAGGGTACTAAGAAGCGCTGGGAGAAAAAACAACAGACACCTAAGAAAGATGGGGGACAGTCTCCGCAGCCGGAGACCCTGCAGAATAGGTATAATCTCAGGAATAGGGATAATTTGAAAACGCCTGATAGATATCAATATACTGATACACGCCAATCTCGTTCCTTTCAGGACTCCTCGGACAAGAGAAGTGAGAGAGGTGGGCGGTCAGAGCGGAGAACTGAGTACGTGAAACCGAGACAGGAATCACAACGCTCAACTGAGGTTTCTATTAAACAGGAAGAGAAACCGCTCCAACAAAAGCAACAATTTAAAAAAGAAGAAAGTGGCAGCAGTCTCAGTTAGACATGCCGCTCAAGAAGAGAGTTCTCTTGAAGAACAAGACATGGGCGTTAGCACTGTTAGACATCCCATCATAGCTCTGTTTCTAGAAATGTCCCTCCCACCAACCCTGATGACAGAATGTTAGAGAGGGAACTCAATAAGTTGAGGGTGGAACAAACCAGACTGAAGCTTAAAAAGCAACAGCTGGATTTGGATAGACAGTCTTTTGAATTAGAGAAGGAAAGACAGAAGTTGGGTTTAGATACCCATGGTGGCAGCAGCAGTATTCCCCATAGTCATCATGCAAAAGAGCATGATTCCAGGAATCTGCACAAGATAGTTCCCCCTTATAAGGAGGGGGATGACATTAACAAGTGGTTTGCTGCACTTGAGAGGGCCTGTGTTGTACAGGATGTCCCTCAAAGGCAGTGGGCTGCTATCCTATGGCTATCATTTAGTGGAAAGGGTAGGGATAGACTCCTTACTGTGAAAGAAAGTGATGCCAATAATTTTACAGTTCTTAAGAATGCACTCCTGGATGGTTATGGCTTAACCACTGAACAGTACAGGATAAAGTTCAGAGAGACCAAAAAGGAGTCTTCACAAGACTGGGTTGATTTCATTGACCATTCAGTGAAGGCCTTGGAGGGGTGGTTACATGGCAGTAAAGTTACTGATTATGAAAGCCTGTATAACACAATCCTGAGAGAGCATATACTTAATAATTGTGTGTCTGATTTGTTGCACCAGTACCTGGTAGACTCTGATCTGACCTCTCCCCAAGAATTGGGAAAGAAGGCAGACAAATGGGTCAGAACAAGGGTGAACAGAAAAGTTCATACAGGGGGTGACAAAGATGGCAATAAGAAGAAAGATGGTGAAAAATCTCAAGATAAGCATGGGGATAAGGGTAAAACCAAAGATCCCACTTCAAATCTTAAACACTCTTCAGAGGGTGGGGATAAAACAAATTCTTCCTCTTCTTCCCAACCTGCACACATTAAAAAGCCTTGGTGCTTTGTGTGTAAAAATAGAGGCCATAGGCCAGGGGATAAGTCCTGTCCAGGTAAACCCCCTGAGCCTACCACCACGAATACATCAAGCTCTAGTGCCCCTAGCAGTAGTGGTACTAGTGGTGGGACTGCTGGCAACAGTCAAGCAAAGGGTGTAGTTGGGTTCACTTTTGGGTCCATAGTAGAAACTGGGGTAGTCAGTCCCAAGACAGTTTCTGTCACACCTAGTGGCATTGGCCTTGCCACACTGGCTGCTTGTCCCCTTACAATGGATAAGTACAGGCAGACAGTTTCAATAAATGGTGTTGAGGCCTTGGCCTACAGGGACACAGGTGCCAGTTTCACTTTGGTGACTGAAAACCTAGTGCACCCTGATCAACACATCATTGGACAACAGTATAAGATTATTGATGTCCATAACTCCACTAAGTTTCTTCCCTTAGCTATAATTCAGTTTAGTTGGGGTGGAGTTACTGGCCCTAAGCAGGTGGTGGTATCACCTAGCTTACCTGTAGACTGTCTCTTAGGTAATGACCTAGAGGCCTCAGGTTGGGCTGCTGTAGAGTTGTATGCCCATGCAGCCATGCTGGGCATCCCTGAGGAATTGTTCCCTCTCATTTCTACTGAAATGAAAAAGCAAAGGAGAGAAGGCCTGAAAACTCAGGAACCCTCTCCATCAACAGGTAAAAAGGGTATCACAGTATCCCCTAACCACCCTACCATTCAGGATACCATTCCTGTGGTGGGAGAAACCCCTCCTGGGGTGGCACCTGTTCCAAGGGAATCATCAGTTGGCAAAACTGTACTCCCTGAGGTAGAAGTACCTCTCTGTGGGATAACTAACATTGGTGAGAAAAAGAGCACCATTTTAGTTAACATGGAGCATCCCTCCAACCCTCCCAGAGAAACTTTAGTGCAGAAACTCTGCACTGCCTCACAACACTTAGGACAGCATCCCTGCCCTAGTGTGGAGCTGATAGGACAGCACCCCTGCCCTGCTCCAACCCAAGAGAAACAGCATCCCTGTTCTCTCTTCCAGCCATATGGACAAAGTTTTTGCCCAGCTATGGCTTTTCTGAGACAGCATCCCTGTCTGGCATTTCCATCACTACAAATAGGTTCAGTGGACAATTCCCACTGCTCTAAACTAAAACTTACTGATAGAAACTCTGAAAATACATCTTCACATTGTTGCTTAGCTAAAAAACTTTAAACAGGGTGGTTTACATCCCCACAGGGAAGTAACCATATAGTGGATGATAAAGGGAGTAACCAGTCTATTGCAGAGCTACTCTCTACTTATCACCACTTAGACAATAAAGTCTCAACTGGCCAAGGTTAGCCTTATTGTCCTTCGTTTGGGGGGGGGTTGTGTGAGAAAGTAGCCTCTTTCTAGCCTTGTTACCCCCACTTTTGGCCTGTTTGTGAGTGTATGTCAGGATGTTTGTCACTGTTTTCACTGTCTCACTGGGATCCTGATGGCTAGGCCCCAGTGCTCATAGTGAAAACACTATGTTTTCAGTATGTTTGTTATGTGTCACTGGGGCCCTGCTAGTCAGGACCCCAGTGCTCATAAGGTTGTGGCCTATATGTATGTGTCACTGGGACCCTGTCACACAGGGCCCCAGTGCTCATAGGTGTGCATGTATGTGTTCCCTGTGTGGTGCCTAACTGTCTCCCTGAGGCTCTGCTAACCAAAACCTCAGTGGTTATGCTCTCTCATTACTTTTAAATTGTCACTAACAGGTTAGTGACCAATTTTACCAATTCACATTGGCTTACTGGAGCACCCTTATAATTCCCTAGTATATGGTACTGAGGTACCCAGGGTATTGGGGTTCCAGGAGATCCCTATGGGCTGCAGCATTTCTTTTGCCACTCATAGGGAGCTCTGACAATTCTTACACGACGGTTTTTCTGCTTGTGCATGCTGTGGGGGTAGCCTGCCTCCTCTCTGCACCAGAAGCTCCGAAGAAATCTCCCGTGGGTCGACGGAATCTTCCCCCTGCAACCGCAGGCACCAAAAAGCTGCATCACCGGTCCCTTGGGTCTCCTCTCAGCAACTCTGTAACGCTGATCCTGCCGCCTTCTCGACGGTTTTTCTGCTTGTGCATGCTGTGGGGGTAGCCTGCCTCCTCTCTGCACCAGAAGCTCCGAAGAAATCTCCCGTGGGTCGACGGAATCTTCCCCCTGCAACCGCAGGCACCAAAAAGCTGCATCACCGGTCCCTTGGGTCTCCTCTCAGCACGACGAGCGAGGTCCCTCGAATCCAGCGACTCTGTCCAAGTGACCCCCACAGTCCAGTGACTCTTCAGCCCAAGTTTGGTGGAGGTAAGTCCTTGCCTCACCTCGCTGGGCTGCATTGCTGGGAACCGCGACTTTGCAGCTACTCCGGCCCCTGTGCACTTCCGGCGGAAATCCTTTGTGCACAGCCAAGCCTGGGTCCACGGCACTCTAACCTGCATTGCACGACTTTCTAAGTTGGTCTCCGGCGACGTGGGACTCCTTTGTGCAACTTCGGCGAGCACCGTTTCACGCATCCTCGTAGTGCCTGTTTCTGGCACTTCTCCGGGTGCTACCTGCTTCAGTGAGGGCTCTTTGTCTTGCTCGACGTCCCCTCTCTCTTCAGGTCCAATTTGCGACCTCCTGGTCCCTCCTGGGCCCCGGCAGCGTCCAAAAACACCAAACGCACGATTTGCGGCTAGCAAGGCTTGTTGGCGTCCTTTCAGCGGGAAAACACTTCTGCACGACTCTCCAAGGCAAGGGGGATCCGTCCACCAAAGGGGAAGTCTCTAGCCCTTTTCGTTCCTGCAGAAACCTCAGCTTCTTCTGTCCAGTCGAAGCTTCTTTGCACCCGCAGCTGGCATTTCCTGGGCATCTGCCCATCTCCGACTTGCTTGTGACTTTTGGACTTGGTCCCCTTGTTCCACAGGTACCCTAGATTGGAAATCCACAGTTGTTGCATTGCTGGTTTGTGTCTTTCCTGCATTATTCCTCTAACACGACTACTTTGTCCTTAGGGGAACTTTAGTGCACTTTGCACTCACTTTTCAGGGTCTTGGGGAGGGTTATTTTTCTAACTCTCACTATTTTCTAATAGTCCCAGCGACCCTCGACAAGGTCACATAGGTGTGGGGTCCATTCGTGGTTCGCATTCCACTTTTGGAGTATATGGTTTGTGTTGCCCCTATCCCTATGTTTCCCCATTGCATCCTATTGTAACTATACATTGTTTGCACTGTTTTCTAAGACTATACTGCATATTTTTGCTATTGTGTATATATATCTTGTGTATATTTCCTATCCTCTCACTGAGAGTACACTCTAAGATACTTTGGCATATTGTCATAAAAATAAAGTACCTTTATTTTTAGTATAACTGTGTATTGTGTTTTCTTATGATATTGTGCATATGACACTAAGTGGTACTGTAGTAGCTTCACACGTCTCCTAGTTCAGCCTAAGCTGCTCTGCTAAGCTACCATTATCTATCAGCCTAAGCTGCTAGACACCCTATACACTAATAAGGGATAACTGGGCCTGGTGCAAGGTGCAAGTACCCCTTGGTACTCACTACAAGCCAGTCCAGCCTCCTACAACTCCCCACATAAATTTTCTCACATTTGCACACAAGCATGTACACTACATTGTTGGTGTTACAATCTATATGTGATTTTATGTCCACTTTACGGCCGCTTCCATCTAAAAAAATCTTTCTTGGCTTGCCAGGCCCATTTACACATTGCACATGAACCACATCTATAGAAACCCAAATTATACACATGAAGTCAATCCGGCTTCCTAGTATCAGGAAAATAACTCGGACTCAAAATGTTATTGAGGGTGTTACCTCTCCTAAATACAACATCTGGTTTGTTACCAATGAACTTGCTTAGTGTCTCATCATGAATAAGTATAGGCCAGTGTTTCTTCATAATCTTCAGTAATGTTTTAGAGATCTCTGTGTAGTCTAATATGATCCTTACCTTCTGAGTACCTTTTCCATCTCCCTCTATGCTTTTCTTAGTTTTCGGCAGCAATGTCTGTGAACGGGGAATCTTTAAAACCTTCTCTTGAGATTTTCGTATATTAGATGCTGAGTAACCTCTAACTGCAAACCTTTTCCCCATATCCTCTATGGCCTTACTAAAAACAGAATCTCTACTGCAATTTCTTCTAGCTCTGACTATTTCCCCGAAAGGTATAGCCTCTATCAGACACTTCGGATGAGCACTTGCTGCATGTAACAGAGTATTGCATGATGTTGGCTTACGATATAGCCTGGGATTGGTTTTTTACAAGAACTGAAAAGGATAAAACAGGGCAACTGGGAGCTAAATCAAAAAAGAAATTGGACAGGAAGACACGAAGAGGCAAAAGAGGAGGGAAAAGACGAGGCCTATTCAGGTATGAGAACGAGGTCTCGGGACAAGAAGACATAAGTGAATCTAATGATATAGAAAGTAATGTGGTTAATTTGTCTGACAAGCAATTATCAAATGATATGTTGTCACTTTTGAATAAAGGTTTGGGATTTTGCCCATCATCGGTGGGAAATGTATGTAACTCTAAAATAGACTTATATAAATTTATTAGAAAGTTAAAACTTAAAAAATATTTTGACTCACGAACAGGAGAGAGGGAAATAGTCCCACAAGTGAGATCTACATATAGTAAGTTGTCTATTCAGGATATACATGACACTGTTGCACTGATGACAATTACAGATTATGAAGAATATCCCACAACCACATCTAGTGTTTTGCGTGATTTGAATATATCTTCGGATACACATGTCACCAGTGGCTTAAGACAAAGATCAACGTGGGTGCCTAAATCGACATTGGACAACAACATAGAAACTTTCTTTAAACTAGTATGGTGTGATTTAGACAAAGAAGAATTGAGAAAGAGACAACCTAAAAAATCTAATCTGTGGCAACAAGAAAATATTGCATTGAAGACTTTAAGATTAGACGATGAATCAATTCTAAAGAGAGCGGATAAAGGAGGAAATATAGTGGTTATGAACCGTATTGATTATGAAGAAGAAATGTATTCACAATTGAGTGATAAAGACTGTTATGAGAAGCTTTCACATAATCCAATGACAGCACTAACAGGTAAAATAAATGGGATGCTGAAATGTTGGCGAGATAGTAACCTATTAGATGAGGAAGAATATTTGTACTTGCAGGTATACCGCCCCAAATTTCCATGTCTCTACACACTACCAAAAATACACAAACAATCAAGATTTCCACCTGGGAGACCCATAGTTTCGGGCATAGGAGGCCCTACAGAAAGACTTTCTGAATTTGTAGATGTATTTCTTCAACCATTTGTCTATAATTTACCTTCACACATTAGAGATACTAAACACATATTATGCCTGTTGTCGGACATCCATTGGGAACCAGGTATGATTCTGGTGACCTTAGATGTGGTAGCGCTATACACTAGTATAAGACATGAATGTGGATTGAAAGCAATAGAACATATGCTAAATAGAAGATCATCAAGTCTATTGGAACATACACACATGATTCTGGATATGACTGATCTTATACGTAACAATAATTACTTTTTGTTAAAAAAAGATTGGTTTAAACAAAAACAGGGTGTGGCAATGGGATCAAAGTTTTCACCCTCATATGCTAATTTGATTATGGGGTGGTTCGAAGAAAACTGGATATGGGGCCCTGGAGCAGCCGCTTGGCACTCATACATCTTATACTGGGGGCGATACATTGATGATTGTTTTTTATTATGGACTGGTGATGTGGATGCTTTGGAGAAATTTTGTGATTATCTCAAAGGGAATAATGTGAACATTAGATTTACATATAAATTCAGCGAAACTAGTATAGAGTTTTTAGATGTAGAATTATTTGTAGAGAATAATAAAATAGAGAGTAGACTATATCGTAAGCCAACATCATGCAATACTCTGTTACATGCAGCAAGTGCTCATCCGAAGTGTCAGATAGAGGCTATACCTTTAGGGGAAATGGTCAGAGCTAGAAGAAATTGCAGTAGAGATTCTGATTTTAGTAAGGCCATAGAGGATATGGGGAAAAGGTTTGCAGTTAGAGGTTACTCAGCATCTAATATACGAAAATCTCAAGAGAAGGTTTTAAAGATTCCCCTTTCACAGACATTGCTGCCGAAAACTAAGAAAAGCATAGAGAGAGATGGAAAAGGTACTCAGAAGGTAAGGATCATATTAGACTACACAGAGATCTCTAAAAGATTACTGAAGATTATGAAGAAACACTGGCCTATACTTATCATGATGAGACACTAAGGAAGTTCATTGGTAACAAACCAGATGTTGTATTTAGGAGAGGTAATACCCTCAATAACATTTTGAGTCCGAGTTATTTGCCTGATACTAGGAAGCCGGATTGACTTCATGTGTATAATTTGGGTTTCAATAGATGTGGTTCATGTGCAATGTGTAAATGGGCCTGGCAAGCCAAGAAACATTTTTTAGATAGAAGCAGCCGCAAAGTGGATATAAAATCACATATAGATTGTAACACCAACTATGTAGTGTACATGCTCGTGTGCAAATGTGAGAAAATTTATGTGGGGAGTACGATACGCCCTCTTAAGGTAAGAATTGCTGAGCGTTGGAGAGCGATAAGGCAAGAAGATGAGCGGTACCCCATAGCCTCACATATGAAGATATGCGTAGCACAAGGAACACACAAAGACTTTACATTTTTTGGATTTGACTATTGGGACAAGAATCCCAGGGGAGGTAATAGGGAATTGGCCCTGTGGTGAAGAGAGTCTATATGGATCATGAGGCTAGGAGCAGTTGAACGAGGATTAAATACAGATCATGAGTTGGAATATTTCCTAGGAGATTAGTAAATAAAGGTTGAAAAAATGTGGAGAGAGCATTATAATGTATGATTAGTGATGGAGAGTAATGGCGGAGATGGTTTAGTGATTTTATTCTTTTATATTAAATTTGAGTTATACACCATAACAGGATATACCTTTTAAAAATAGTTAATTGGAAGATCTTGCACTAGGATCGGGTTTCCATTAGAATATATGGAATGGGGGACTTTTGAAATAATAGGACATATAATATAATAATTACATTTATATTTTCCACTTAGGTAGTATACTTATGATTACTAAGACTAGTACGATAATTTATAGCACTGTTTGTGATATATATGGCAATTTGGGAGCCAATATACCTATGGATAATAATTGTAATGGAAATCTAGAAGATTGGATTGTTTCGATTTGTTAACATATATAGCGGGTGCATCCCGCAGTCTGTTTTTTTCGGGATATAGCATTAGATACGAATTAGTCTGTCCTCTGTGTCTTTAACCCGCACAAGGAACTTGCACGAGTCCGTCTTCTATTGCGGTTAGGGAACCGCAGGCTTTTATTGATTCAATTGGATGTTACAAGGGTTTCACATACGAACGGCGGCGTACTCGCGGCTCATACATTGGATAAGGGTAAGGGACTGCTTTAAACTTTAAACTGTAAGATATTTTTTGATTCAATTTACGGGGAGCGAACCTTGGCTCAAGTAAACTTTTTATAATATTGTAGGACACGAAGTCATACACGGATTTGTGCTGATAATTTTAACGGCCCGTACAGACCTATTAGGAAGATTGGTAAATTCAGACGGGGAAAGGAGTGCGGATAGCTTTGGGAGATTATAGAATGCAGGGCACTAATTAATATTTATATTTACATGGCCCCAGCATATATAAGAGGAATTTGATATTGGAAATAACGAGGGTTATGAGGTAACGATTAACTTTATTTGATACAATCTGAAGATACTTAATATCTCTATACCCACTGTGTTCACATATATCGTTGGGATCACAATATTTTGGGATGAGTATGAATTATAGAAAATAGTTTGCAAAATGTGTGGCACCCCGAGGGTTTAGTATTTAAGGTGTGAGCATGAATCACAAAATGGACACTAGTATCCACTAGTAACGCACTGTGTGAATTTTCATTATGGTTCGGGTTCCAACATAATGTTTGTACTAAATTATGGGAATATCATGGACTGTTCTGAGATTGACCACTTGAATGGTTCCCAATATTGGATAAGGGGATGTGGCACCTCTATCCATGCATGTTTGTATATAATACTGATATTATTATTGATTTATTGGATTGCTAATGATGAATGATATTATTTTAAAGGAATTTGATATTGGAAATGACGAAGGTTATGAGGAGGTCCTGAGGAAATCATGAGGTACACCCCGGATGAAACACGTGTTGACGACCTGTGACCTGTGACCTAATTGGATGATTACGGTGACCTGTGATTTGTTTGGAAGATTACTTGACCTATGACTCAATTAGACTATTACATGAACTTGTGATTTATTTGGAAGAATACTTTTGGATTAATAACTGATAATGAATCCGTGATCTAACTAGGAGATCTGTCTGTTAACTAAAAACTGATATTGAAACAAAGGGAACCCATATTATTTGGATCGGATATATTGATTTGACTGTTGATTTGCATCATTATAACAGCTACTGAGTAACGTAAAGGAGAAACTGCATAAATATAATACTGACATTGTAGTTATAATACTGGTTTAAAATTTGAGGTTATTGATTTACACGTGTGCCATTACTAACGTATATGTTTAGATAACTATGTGTTATCAAGTAAGGTATTGGGGGGTGAAACCTTGGTTTTGTGCACCGTGTTGAACAGCACATCGTAATAGCTGGGAAAATAGGAGCGCCAATTCACTCATATTTCACCCTCTTACATTTATTGATCCATGTTGTACATACACTTGGACAGCAGCGCATTGGAATACACGTTGCTGGGAATACTTTGGCTGATGAAGCCGCAAAATCGGCAGTGGCGGTTGCCACTGTGGCCGCAGTGACTCGTTCGAGTTCCAAACCAGACACAGAGATTTCGGCTGCCATAAAAGCTACGGCTGATGGCACGCCATTTCCTAAAGGATTCCCTTCTAAATATAGTTACTGCCTGGGTAGTATGCTAAACGCTGTTGTTAAAATTCCAGGCGTTGGTGTACGTGAAATGCCCAATAAAGTTGAGAGACCTCGATTATTAATATCTGCAGCGCATGAGGGGGCGGCATCTGCACACGCTGGGGTGGCTGCCACGATTTCACTTTTACAGGCTCGTTATTGGTGGCCTGGTCTCTATAAAGAGACAAAGTAGTATGTCCTTTGTTGTGATGTCTGTCAACAAATTAAAGTTTCGACGGCTAGACACCCGCAGCAGACGCCCCTTCTGATTTCAAATAAACCTTTACAGTGTGTGTACTTGGATCATTGTGGTCCGCTGACACCAGATAGTGCATACAAATATATATTGGTTGCTGTAGATTCGTGCTCCAGATTTGTGTGGGTCTGGCCACAGCGCTCGGCTGACGCTCGGACTGTTATTAAAGAGTTGCGCATCTTTGTCGATACATTTGCAGTTGCGGCTTTTCATTTGGACCAGGGCCCTGCTTTTACCTATAAGGCATTCAGGGACACCATGGCTTCGTTGGGGGTCCAACTCCAGTTCTCGTCTCCATTTCATCCTGAGGGAAATTCTGTCGTGGAGCGTTTAAATCGTGATTTAAAGCAATCCTTAACGGCCAGAGTTATGGGTACGGGTCGTAGTTGGCTAGCCCACCTGTATGGAGTACAGAGAGCACTTAATAACTTGCCTAGAAGGTCCCTGGGGGGTCGTACTTCATATGAGTGCCTGTTTGGAACACAAATGTATGTTCCTGATCTAGATGGTCCTGGTGTGGAGACGGCAGATACGCCCTATGACATAAATTATCATGTCACTGTTTTGCAGGATTTACACCAATTCCGTGAAGATAACTCTTCTGCAAGTGCTGCCTCCCCAGGAATTAAGGATGAGCCAGTAACGCCTACTGGTTGGATTCCCAGGATTGGGGATCTTGTGCGTGAAAAGGTCGCAGTAAAAAAAGAATTTGGTCCTTCTTATCGGGTGCCTGTCCCTGTGTTAGGGATTAGCGGCACGAGAACTGTAATTTTACCGCCGCTGCACGGGGCCAAAGGAAATCGCTTTGTTTCCATTGATAATGTCAAGTTACAACATGTGGCCGATTCTGCACAGCAGACCAAGAGGGACACCCAGTAGTTCCGGAATCCCTCTCACTACTGGGGAAGACGTCCCGCTGCAGGTGATTTGCACCGATGCTATTTCCTCTCCGAGCTTGGGGAGGGTGGAAGCTGATCTTGCGATTGTTCCACAGACGACGAATAATTTGGAATCTTTTGATCAAGTTGCTGTACGTTCTAATGATGTTACTGAACATGTGGTTTATAGCGTGCCGAGGCGAGAGCCACCATCTGCTTCTTTGTTCACGGTTGCACCTTTTGCAAGAACTGCCTCTGGCTGCTTCAACGACACTGATGATACTGTGTCAGACTCCACGTCCTCTCTATCTTCAGCCCGGGGTCCAAGTAAGCTACTGTGTTGGCTTAAACACACATATTTTGTTTTTCCTTGGAACTATCTGTGGCTTTTTATGACTGTAATGACTCTTTTCTTGTGGTTGGGATTTGTGGTTACCTTTTTTTTGGTAATACATGGTCATTTTCTTCCTGAACGATCTGACATTGAGCGCGTGGAGATGGTGTTGAAACCACATTTTTCGTCTCATATGGTCCGAAGAGACTTGTCCTATGTGAACATTTCTGCAGTACTGATTCCGGATGGGATTGTGTGGGATAAAGTGATGTTTGATATATATGGTCCCACTGAATTGATTCAAATACCATATGTTCTCAAGTTATCAATGAATGATATTGTTATACCAGGCATTGTTTCTGATGATTGGGATGTGAAGACAGTAGATTCTATGCTGACAGAATTGCAATATTATACTGTCTGTGACAATGAAGATGCTTACCTATTTAGAGATAATCATGGTGACATGTTTTGCTACAATTATTATGGACACCACTTTATTCATAAAGCGAGTAGCCCTAAATCGATAGTTGAATATGTGCAATGGAACATTGCCCGACTCCTCCACAGGGGAGTTCTAAAACGTATTATGATAAATTTGCATATTTTTCTGGGCATGATCAACAGAATGCTAAGTCTTACTATTTTAAAGTTACTCTGCATGCTAATAAGCAAATGTTATTGACCGATACTAAATTACTGTATTCAAATTTGTTTGTATCTAAACGTTCGGTTGAGGGGTATGAATATTGGTCCAAGACTGTTGACTTGAAAAGTGTCTGGGGAACGAAAAATTGGCAAATGCGAGGCAGGGACACTTTATTTAGGGCGTGTATTATTCCTGTCCAAATGATTTTCCTCAATGACACTGTGCAACAGACTAGCTGTTTGGGCTCAGCAAGGATTGGAAATTTGAATTTGTCTAGTATACCTGTCCCTTCAAAATTGAACAATTGGCGGCGATATGTTAATGCCACGTTTAGTGAGCTTACACACTGGGTCCAGAATGGTACGCTTTACACTTCATTGATACCTCCGGGCGGGTGGTTATTATGGCCCATAGACACTAATGGGTGTCATCAGCGTTTTGTCACCTCTTCAGGGGGGTTCAGGACTAGTAGGGCAGACCCTCGCTACATATCACCAGAACATGCTGATATCATTACTACATACAGCGTGGGGAAGCTTTGTAGGCAATGGTTGAAGTCATCCACGCTGGATGCAGTTAAGTCACATCTCACGTTACTGTCTAATGATACTGAATTACAAGATTTTTTGTCAGGACCAAGAATGCCGCGGAAGAAACGTTTTCTATATGAAGTATATAATGAGATGTGGAAGCTTTCACAACAAGAGGCAGCGGCCCGGTTGAGACAAATTGATCAGGAAAATTTGATACAGGCTTTGTCTGTTGTGGATAATGGGATGCATACTCTTTCAGACCGTGTTTACACAATTGACAACATCGTTTCCTCTACTATAGACCTTATTAAATCAGATATGTCCTCTTTATATCATGGGCAGAGTCAGACGAGGTCCATCATGCAGCTGGGTTGGACTCTACAGACCTTGAAGGCAGGTCGCGTTCCGTGGCAGCACATTCGTGCCAGGGAGATATTTATTTCCTTTAATTTGACTCGTCAACAACGGCTGATGGCTAAAAAGGAAGCGACATATGTTATGTTAAATATTGAAAAATTTGAGAAACTGCCTTTTACTGTTGCTGAGATTCCGTCAGCTGAGTGGTTGATTCATGGGGTTATTAATCTGCCTATCTCCACTCTGCAATTTCCTTCTTGTTTAAAGCACATTCCGGTGGGTAGATATGAACAGTTGGGAGACAGTTACATACACGAGGTGTGGGAGCTTCCCTTTCTATACAGATGTATTAATGGTTTGAGGAAGGTTTTTCTTAGCGGTAGCGAATGCAAAACTTCTGTCAGCCATTCCATGGTTTGTAAACAGCTGTCCTTGCCCGGGGCGTGTAATGCCTCGATTGCTAACTTAGCTTGTTATCTGAAGGGAGTTCCAGTCCCAGTAATTAAAAACACTTTCCAGGTGTTTTCAAACTGCAGTTACTTCCTTCTTAACAGTGAACCCTGTTGTGGCATGCGTGCCGGAATAGTTTACGTAGTCGTTGTCACCAAGGCCGTTACGTGCTGCGGGAATGTGTTGTTTCCCCCCACTCAAATTAGGGAGGTAGCGGACATCTGGCCTCATATTTCTACTTACAAGGTAAATTTCGACAAGTTGAGTCGACTAAAGGCTCTATTGTTTCAAAAGCATGTGGCCCTTACATATGTTAGCGAGACCTACGCACTTCAGGTGGCAAGGTCATCAGCGGAAATACAGTCCCTTTTGAATACTAACTTTCCGAGTCACTTTGGTGAACTCATGGGACGTATATTTAATGCGTCCAGCACTGCTGGAATTGCACATTTTTTTAAAGCCGTTGGTGTTGGTTTTGCTCACACCTTCTCTTCTATATTCGGTTTAATACCTTCGGCTATTCACTCTATTTTCAGAAGCATTTTTGGGGGTTTCCCGATTACTTTGGCTTTATTGGCTGGGTTTTGCTGTTGCTGCTGTTCTTCCGCAATGGCTGTCCCGCCGCGACGAGATCCCATATTGGTGCTCCCGTCAGCACAGCTGTGTCGTGAACGCATGATGCAGCATTTTGGAGCGACACTCCTGGGACAATTGGAGTGTGACTGGTCTCTAACATTCCGGCCGGTTTTGGATTGTGTGCAACCCGTGTTTCGGTGCCTTTGGTGCTCGTTTGAACATGCACTGGCTCTCTGTCTCACACTGCAGCGCCCACCAGTGGTCGATATTGATCTGTTGATGTTCCCGATTAGGGCTCATTCCCAGACTTGTGCACTACGGTTGCGTTTGCTTTGTGAGGCAGTTTATGAGATTCCCTTCCTGGAGGAAGATGGTATTGTCTCATTCATAGGCCCTGCACGGGGTGCCGCCCTGGATGGTTTTGGGGCTTTGGAACACACCTGCTCCATGATACTTTTTGGCGTGCATTTTGTGCATTTTGCCCTGGATGTATTTTATTCCTTTGCTCGCAGCTTAGAGCCTCTGTGCAGTTTGCTCTAAATGCTTTTATTCGGCTTCGTACTGTTATTTTTCAAATAGCCAGTTCTACGGTCTTGTTTTATTTTTTATATCACACTGTTTAGCCTACTTCAGCACTGGAGTTCTCCATAACACATTCCTGTTCACTCTGTGCTTCAGTCAAGGATACAGTCTGGTACATTGCCGATAGACGTGGTAGGAGTTTAGTCTTTGGCATTTCTGCGTAGGGACATTTTCTGATCACGCTGACATGTTAGTTATAAAAACACTTCCTTGTCCCAATACACGAAGGAGGGAGATTCCGACCAGGGAACCACAACTAGACGCTGACTGCCTCGTTGCAGATGCTGAACCAGATCACAGGACTTTGCTCAGGTATGAGGGCTGATGTCTCCCCAGGGATTCAGAAAGGCAAGTTAGAAGCTTAACATGCTGTGCTCGAAATAGAACTAGCTGAGAGAGAGTAGAAATTGTTAAGCACCATGATAGCGTTGTTCTTATGTTTCACTCTCCTCGTGACTATTTCAATCCTACTGTGTTGTATGGTTCTGGTTATTGCAGCTCACGCCTTAATATCTAAAATGCAGTCGTTTTATTAAAACATTATATAAAACTTATACTGCCTTTGTCATTTGTATATGAGATCATATTGTAAATGAGAGAGTTGGTTTGGATCTGAGTGACCACGACTTCCCTGAGAAGTTCCAAAGATGTCATGCGCTCGGCTGCCCAATCATCTCTTCCCTTTTGGAGAAATGAGGCACTTCTAGTTAGCCGGAGCAAAACCGGGTTTAGGGTGACAGAGGTCCTTCCAAGTGGGTCCGACTCAGTCCCCCACACAGTGAACGATCCTGCTGCCTAGAAATCCAGTAGTCTCATTTAGGATAATGAGAGCCCACGCAACAAGGTGTCCTGAGCTGAAGTGATCCCTGCCTTTAGAAATCCTCCATCTTGATTTTGAAGGATTCCCCCAATAGGAATAGGGATGTGCCCCCCTCCCCTCAGGGAGGAGGCACAAAGAGGGTGTAGCCACCCTCAAGGACAGTAGCCATTGGCTACTGCCCTCCCAGACCTAAACACCCCCCTAAATTCAGTATTTAGGGGCTCCCCAGAACCTAAGAAACGAGATTCCTGCAACCTGAAGACAAAGAAGGACTGCTGACCTGAAGCCTGCAGAGAAGACGGAGACACCAACTGCTTTGGCCCCAGCCCTACCGGCCTGTCTCCCCACTTCAAGAAAAACTGCGTCAGCGACGCGTTCACCAGGGTCCAGCTACTCTGAAGCCTCAGAGGACTACCCTGCATCTAAAAGGACCAAGAACTCCAGAGGACAGCGGCTCTGCTCCAAAGAAGAAACAACTTTGCAACAAAGAAACAAACTTTAAAGGACTGCACGTTCCCTGCCGGAAGCGTGAGACTTTCCACTCTGCACCGGACGCCCCCGGCTCGACCGGCGGAGTACCAACACTACAGGGAGGACTCCCCGGTGACTGCGACCCTGTGAGTATCCAGAGTTGACCCCCCTGAGCCCCCACAGCGACGCCTGCAGAGGGAATCCAGAGGCTCCCCCTGACGCAACTGCCTGCTTCTAAGAACCCGACGCCTGGTGAGGACACTGCACCCGCAGCCCCCAGGACCTGAAGGATCCGACCTCCAGTGCAGAAGCGACCCCCAGGTGGCCCTCTTCCTTGCCTAGGTGGTGGCTACCCCGAGGAGCCCCCCCCCCTTGCCTGCCTGCTTCGCTGAAGAGACCCCTGGGTCTCCCATTAAACTCCATTGCAAACCCGACGCCTGTTTGCACTCTGCACCCGGCTGCCCCCGTGCCTCTGAGGGTGTACTTTTTGTGCTGACTTGTGTCCCCCCTGGTGCTCTACAAAACCCCCTGGTCTGCCCTCCAAAAATGTGGGTACCTACCTGCTGGCAGACTGGAACCGGGGCACCCCCCTCTCCATTGAAGCCTAAGTGTTTTGGGCACCACTTTGACCTCTGCACCTGACCGGCCCTGAGCTGCTGGTGTGGTAACTTTGGGGTAGTAGCCATTGTGGATGACTCCTCAGATGAGGAGGTCTTCATAGCCTTCAACTGGAAAAAGGGCCCAACAGGTGAGTTGGAGATTCCAGAGGGAAGTAGACACTTCCACCAGCTACTGGTGAATGGAATCCCAGCCACTGCCCTGAAAGACACTTGTGCCAGTCACACTATTGTGCATGACAAGCTGGTGTTCACAAACCAGTACATCCCAGGTGAGACTGCCAGAGTAAGAGTTAGCCCAGACAGGGTCACTGATAGGCCTGTGGCTTTTGTACCCGTAGAAGTGGGTGGGACTTTTAGCTGGAGAAGGGTGGTAGTCAGTACAGACCTCCCCCTTGATTGTCTCCTTGGAAATGACTACCCAGAGGTTACTTAGACCCCAAGAGAGGAACTGGTCCAGTGCCAGTCCTCTCCCAAGGATTCTGGAGGTGCTACTCCTACAGTAACTGCAAGTAGACCCCAAAAGAAAAAGAAAGGAAAACAGAGTAGGAAAGGTGGACAACCTTTAGCCAAGGCACCAGCAAGGCAAGGAGATTCTGCTCCAGTAGGGGAGAACTCCAAAAATGGGACTGGTAAAGTCCTGGCTAGTCAGGCAACTGTTAAACCTGAGTGGGTGGCTCCTCAGTTAACAGAAGAAAGAGTGGAAGAAGGGTGTTTACTACAAGATGTAGTAACCCCCCACTCTTACACAGCAGACAGGCACCCTGAACCCAAAGAAGCCTGTAACTTAGCTCCTTCCCTTGCAGGAGAAGAGCTAAAGGTGTGGTTCTGGGCACTGACAGCTGTCAGTGGCCTCTGCTGGGTGTTAGCCTTTATGGCTGCACTATCCTTGGCATGGTGGTCTAACCCCATGCCAAATAGCAAGTTAGGCCCCCTGACCCTGTTGGTCATGGTGGGGTTACTCCAGCTCTGGGTAACCTCTTTGGGTAAGCTAGGGGTGACCCTGGCTAAGATAAGATTAGCAGAGGTGGATACCTCTAACCCCAAAATAGAGAGAATGGGTGAAGACATTAAAAACACAGACAAGAGGCAATTCAGACTAGGTCCTATCACTATGGAAGTGGGTCAGTTCCCCAGAGGGAATGACCTGAACAGGAGGATGTAAGGCAGAGTAGGCCCTGCAACAAACCAGCCTATTTCCTCTACTCTTCCTCGCCTGACAGACTAGGAAGGCTCTCCCACTTTGGCTGAGTCTCCTGGCCTGTGGGCTGGGGGAGGGGCTTGTGTAAGGAAATGGCTCCCTGTTGCAATTACCCCCCACTTTTTGCCTGATACTGATGCTGACTTGACTGAGAAGTGTGCTGGGACCCTGCTAACCAGGCCCCAGCACCAGTGTTCTTTCACCTAAAATGTACCATTGTCTCCACAATTGGCACAACCCTGGCACCCAGGTAAGTCCCTTGTAACTGGTACCACTGGTACCAAGGCCCCTGATGCCAGGGAAGGTCTCTAAGGGCTGCAGCATGTCTTATGCCACTTAGGGACCCCTCACTCAGCACAGACACACTGCTTGCCAGCTTGTGTGTGCTGGTGGGGAGACAATTACTAAGTCAACATGGCACTCCCCTCAGGGTGCCATGCCAACCTCACACTGCCTGTGGCATAGGTAAGTCACTCCTCTAGCAGGCCTTACAGCCCTAAGGCAGGGTGCACTATACCACAGGTGAGGGCATAGGTACATGAGCAATATGCCCCTACAGTGTCTAAGCAAAACCTTAGACATTGTAACTGCAGGGTAGCCATAAGAGTATATGGTCTGGGAGTCTGTCAAAAACGAACTCCAAAGCTCCCTAATGGCTACACTGAATACTGGGAAGTTTGGTATCAAACTTCTCAGAATAATAAACCCACACTGATGCCAGTGTTGGATTTATTAAAAAATGCACACAGAGGGCATCTTAGAGATGCCCCCTGTATTTTACCCAATTGTTCAGTGCAGGACTGACTGGTCTGTGCCAGCCTGCTGCTGAGAGACAAGTTTCTGACCCCATGTGGTGAGGGCCTTTGTGCTCTCTGAGGACAGAAACAAAAGCCTGCTCTGGGTGGAGGTGCTTCACACCTCCCCCTGCAGGAACTGTAACACCTAGCAGTGAGCCTCAAAGGCTCAGGCTTCGTGTTACAATGCCCCAGGGCACTCCAGCTAGTGGAGATGCCCGCCCCCTGGACACAGCCCCCACTTTTGGCGGCAAGTCCAGGGGAGATAATGAGAAAAACAAGGAGGAGTCACCCACGAGTCAGGAAAGCCCCTAAGGTGTCCTGAGCTGAAGTGACCCCTGCCTTTAGAAATCCTCCATCTTGATTTTGAAGGATTCCCCCAATAGGAATAGGGATGTGCCCCCATCCCCTCAGGGAGGAGGCACAAAGAGGGTGTAGCCACCCTCAAGGACAGTAGCCATTGGCTACTGCCCTCCCAGGCCTAAACACACCCCTAAACTCAGTATTTAGGGGCTCCCCAGAACCTAGGAAACGAGATTCCTGCAACCTGAAGACGAAGGAGGACTGCTGACCTGAAGCCCTGCAGAGAAGACGGAGACACCAACTGCTTTGGCCCCAGCCCTACCAGCCTGTCTCCCCACTTCAAGAAAAACTGCATCAGCGACGCATTCCCCAGGGTCCAGCGACCTCTGAAGCCTCAGAGGACTACCCTGCATCTAAAAGGACCAAGAACTCCCAAGGACAGTGGCTCTGCTCCAAAGAAGAAACAACTTTGCAACAAAGAAACAAACTTTAAAGGACTGCACGTTTCCCGCCAGAAGCGTGAAACTTTCCACTCTGCACCCAACGCCCCTGGCTCGACCTGCGGAGAACCAACACTACAGGGAGGACTCCCCGGCGACTGTGGCCCTGTGAGTAGCCAGAGTTGACCCCCCTGAGCCCCCACAGCGACGCCTGCAGAGGGAATCCAGAGGCTCCCCCTGACCGCGACTGCCTGCTTCTAAGAACCCGACGCCTGGTAAAGACAGTGCACCCGCAGCCCCCAGGACCTGAAGGATCCGACCTCCAGTGCAGAAGCGACCCCCAGGTGGCCCTCTCCCTTGCCCAGGTGGTGGCTACCCCGAGGAGCCCCCCCCTTGCCTGCCTGCTTCGCTGAAGAGACCCCTGAGTCTCCCATTGAACTCCATTGCAAACCAGACGCCTGCCTCTGCACCCGGCCGCCCCCATGCCGCTGAGGGTGTACTTTTTGTGCTGAGTTGTGTCCCCCCCCCCCCCCCCCCCCCGGTGTCCTACAAAACCCCCCTGGTCTGCCCTCCGAAGACGCGGGTACCTACCTGCTGGCAGACTGGAACCGGGGCACCCTCTTCTCCATTGAAGCCTATGTGTTTTGGGCACCACTTTGACCTCTGCACCTGACTGGCCCTGAGCTGCTGGTGTGGTAACTTTGGGGTTGCCCTGAACCCCCAACGGTGGGCTACTGTAGTGCTTTCCTCTTAACTAGTTTCTAAGCACTAACATAACACAACAGAAATGCACTTCTGAGGTCAAAGAAGACTTTTATTATTGTTAATTCTTCCCCAACCACAATATTTATGAATGACGAATTAGTAGCTTTCAAGTCCGCGTTAATCAAACAAAATATATCAGTTTGCAATATACACAGCAGGTTATATTTATAAGATATTGAATGCAAAGCAAAACAAATACTTCACCGTGTGGGAACTATCTACAGCTTCATCTTTCTAAGGTCTGCAAGCTGATGACCCCTGTCAGCCGCGAGAAAGAGAGATTCATCTACCCACACGGGATTGCTGGCAGCCTGCGCCAAGCTCCAGCACGAGGTCCGGCAGATTTGAATCTGACTCTCTGCAGCCTGTTACATTCGTTACAAAGGTGTGCCCCCTCCTCTCAGACCTGGGAAACTGAGCAAGCCTTTTGGACACTGGCCAGGTCTCCAAGACTACTCCTGTTCCCAAGCTCAAGCGAAGAAAAATCAACACCCATGTACTCTCTCTTATCATGTCTAGTCTACTGTGAGAAAAACATCTTGGTTCAAAAACACAGCTTGGAAAAATACAGCTTGGATTCTCAACTGCAATGTCTAACTCCACGTTAAAGGCAATAGGCAGCTAACCTAAATATCAAATGCAATGTCATGTTAAAGGCAATAGGCAGCTAACCTAAATATCAAATGCAATGTCTAGTGTCATGTCAAAGCCAATAGGCATCTAAGCTGAATACAAAATGCAATGTCTTATATCATGTCAAAGCCCATAGGCAGCTGAGCTGAATACAAAATGCAATGTCTAATATCATGTCAAAGCCAATAGGCAGCTGAGCTGAATACAAAATGCAATATGTGATATCATGTCAAAGCCAATAGGCAGCGGAGCTGAATACAAAATGTAATATATGATATCATGTCAAAGCCAATAGGCAGAATATCTAATAGCATGTCAAAGTCAATAGGCAGCTAAACTGAATACATCATGTCAAAGTCAATAGGCATGCAATGTCAAAGCCAATAGGCGGCTAGACTGGATACAGCATGTCAAAGCCAATAGGCAGAATACAGAATGTAATGGCTAATGCGATGTCAAAGCCCATAGGCGGCTCAACTGAATACAGAAAGTAATGGCTAATGCCATGTCAAAGCCAATAGGCAGAATACAGAATGTAATGACTAATGCAATGTCAAAGCCCATAGGCGGCTAAACTGAATACAGAAAGTAATGGCTAATGCCATGTCAAAGCCCATAGGCGGCTCAACTGAACAAAACATACCATGTGCTACTGGTGAACATTGAGCAACTAATATGCGCAGTGGTGAAACACAAAGTCATTGGTCAAAACAAACTTTATCAAATGGCAGTACATTCCGCCCTTTGACCAATGAATTTTTGTTTCACATATCTCCTGTTTCAAACAAAAACAAAAAAAACATCAGCACAAAAAAAACATTATCAGCAAGTCATATCAAAGCAATCCCTGTAAAGCAATAGAAGTGAATTAACACATTCATTTCATAACCTTTCACATCAGATACATCTACATAGAAAAGACTGGGCAATTTTTATACTCTGAATGAGTCTCTAATTCGACAGTGTTAGCAATTTGATGTGGCATGAGTTCTACTCATGTAAAGAGGCACGGTCCACCTGAAAGGTTTTCTGGAAGGTAAGCAAAAGTCAGAGTTCCATACGAGAGGGAAAAAAAAAAAAAAAACACAGCTTAGTTCCAGTGGAAGAATGCAATCAAACAAGTTGAACTTGAACTGAAGGCGCAGTTTGCGCAAAATGGATCCATGGTGCTGGCACTTTACTCAGCCAGGTTCAGGTTGGGGATTCGGTCCCTTCCCCGACCCCACACGCACACACCGGAAGGGGGACCACACAGCACACTCAGGGACAGTGGCGAAACGTGGTAGGATCTGCAAAAGAAACAAGTATGACTTTTCTTGCAAATAACATTTTTCATTTAAACTGCACCCTTCCTCTTTCTTTCCCTGTTTTATAATCAGCAGGACGTTTTTGGGGCCCTTTGTTATATTCACTGCAGGTTCTGGAGGATCACTTGGGGCTTCAGCCCACACATCAGCACTGAGGTTTTTATCTGCTGCGCCACAGCTTCCCTTTTCTTGCACTGTCAGAAGGGCTGGGGCAGACTCATTCTTTACCAAACCTCCATTCACTGCACTTTTGCCAATTTGGGCCATTCTGTCTCCAATTTGTTTGAATAAATCAGATTCTTTTCTAGGTATCAGCATAATTTCGATTTTTCCTTGGTAATCTGCAGCAATCACTCTCCCTAAAACCTGATCAATTTGCCATTTCTGTTTTGGTAACTTTCCTCTCCCCAACTGCTCTGTGACTGCTTGCATGACAGATTGCTTTTGTGCGTGCTGCACAGTTTTTATCAAATCTAGGGGAATGTGCATCTCTCTCATCTCTGCCCACCTGTAAGTGGCTTTTTCTCTCAGCTGTTCACATTTCTGGGGCACCCACTTAGCCATCCCCACTAAGGCAGAATTCTGGGTGTACACTTCTCTCTCTGAATTTTTCTCATTAACATCTGCAAGGTAATTGAACCAGTTAGGTACAAGCCATATGTAAAAACAAACAGCTAAAACATTAGCAATAAACCAAAAATCAGCGTAAAAATGACACATCTCACGTAGCTCTTGCTTTAAAATCTGACACACATTATACAACGCTGTTCCTTCTACTGTGCCAGAAAACAACATTTCAGTCAATGAATCATTAGTAAAACAAACATGCTTTTTATCTTCAGTAGACACGAATTCAAATGGTGCACACAATTTCACCGGTAATTCTTTTACCTGTGGTACTCTAGCCCTGTCTTGCAAGTACCAGATCCATTGTATGATTCTAGCTAGGGGCACTATTTTCTTCCCTTGTTCTTGAATTACATGTACATAAGTATTTCCTTCTTGCACTGCGCAGAAACCTAAAGTCTGCATTATTTCATTTGCCAAATCACAAGCGCGCAGCTGCATATTATTTTTCACAGTGACCATATACAAAAGTGTTAGGATTTCACTCAAATGAGGGCTATTCTTTTTCCAAAAATCAAACAAGCTAATGAAACTCGGGGTGTCTTGCTCTAAAATCCTTCATTTTACTTGTGCATTTTGCAACGGTAACTCGTAAATCACATTCTGGTCTCTCTCCTCCGTGTTATCAGTTAAGGAATGCATTTTGTCTGCCAAAAACCCTGGCTCACACGAAAACTCAGTGCAGCTCGGAGCTGTCTTAACCCCCTCATTACTGGAATGGGACAAGAAAGATTCACCTACAACAGCATTTTTATAACTTTCAGTCGGGCTAATTTGCTCACGTAAATTGCTATTTTCATGTTCCAACTGCCTACATTTCTCCTGCATTTCTCTGTAAGCAGATAAAGGTATCCAGACCTTTCTGTCATCATTACTTCCAAAACACACGTTTTCTACATATGTACAACAGAAATTATTTCTCAAAGCATTATCAGGCATTTTAGCTACACATGCATTTTCTTCTGTAATTCCCCAAACAGAAAACAATTCACAGTTTTTCGTAGCACCATCAGGCAGTTTACCAATACATGCATTCTCAGACATGGTCTGCCGTGCTACTGTGATTCTCCAAAAAAAACAATTTCTGTAATTCTCCAAACAACAAAAACAATTACACTTTTAAAGTGTGCACTTAGAAATCTACCAACTCGTCAACACCCTCTTAATCACCTCTTAATGACCGACACCCCACGACTCCTGGTACCAATTGTAGTGCTTTCCTCTTAACTAGTTTCTAAGCACTAACATAACACAACAGAAATGCACTTCTGAGGTCAAAGAAGACTTTTATTGTTGTTAATTCTTCCCCAACCACAATATTTATGAATGACGAATTAGTAGCTTTCAAGTCCGCGTTAATCAAACAAAATATATCAGTTTGCAATATACACAGCAGGTTATATTTATAAGATATTGAATGCAAAGCAAAACAAATACTTCACCGTGTGGGAACTATCTACAGCTTCATTTTTCTAAGGTCTGCAAGCTGATGACCCCTGTCAGCTGCGAGAAAGAGAGATTCATCTACCCACACGGGATTGCTGGCAGCCTGCGCCAAGCTCCAGCACGAGGTCCGGCAGATTCGAATCTGACTCTCTGCAGCCTGTTACATTCGTTACAAAGGTGTGCCCCCTCCTCTCAGACCTGGGAAACTGAGCAAGCCTTTTGGAGACTGGCCAGGTCTCCAAGACTACTCCTGTTCCCAAGCTCAAGCGAAGAAAAAACAACACCCATGTACTCTCTCTTATCATGTCTAGTCTACTGTGAGAAAAACATCTTGGTTCAAAAACACAGCTTGGAAAAATACAGCTTGGATTCTCAACTGCAATGTCTAACTCCACGTTAAAGGCAATAGGCAGCTAACCTAAATATCAAATGCAATGTCATGTTAAAGGCAATAGGCAGCTAACCTAAATATCAAATGCAATGTCTAGTGTCATGTCAAAGCCAATAGGCATCTAAGCTGAATACAAAATGCAATGTCTTATATCATGTCAAAGCCCATAGGCAGCTGAGCTGAATACAAAATGCAATGTCTAATATCATGTCAAAGCCAATAGGCAGCTGAGCTGAATACAAAATGCAATATGTGATATCATGTCAAAGCCAATAGGCAGCGGAGCTGAATACAAAATGTCATATATGATATCATGTCAAAGCCAATAGGCAGAATATCTAATAGCATGTCAAAGTCAATAGGCAGCTAAACTGAATACATCATGTCAAAGTCAATAGGCATGCAATGTCAAAGCCAATAGGCGGCTAGACTGGATACAGCATGTCAAAGCCAATAGGCAGAATACAGAATGTAATGGCTAATGCGATGTCAAAGCCCATAGGCGGCTCAACTGAATACAGAAAGTAATGGCTAATGCCATGTCAAAGCCAATAGGCAGAATACAGAATGTAATGACTAATGCAATGTCAAAGCCCATAGGCGGCTAAACTGAATACAGAAAGTAATGGCTAATGCCATGTCAAAGCCCATAGGCGGCTCAACTGAACAAAAAATACCATGTGCTACTGGTGAACATTGAGCAACTAATATGCGCAGTGGTGAAACACAAAGTCATTGGTCAAAACAAACTTTATCAAATGGCAGTACAGCTACCTTGGACCCAACTTTGAACCCTGTAGGTGGTTTTCTTACCTGCAAAACTAACAAATACTTACCTCCCCCAGGAACTGTTGAAATGTGCACTGTCTAGTTTTAAAATAGCTTATTGACATTTTTGCCAAAACTGTACATGCTATTTTGCTGATTCAAAGTTCCTATGATACCTAATTAAAGTACCTTTCATTTGAAGTATTGATTGTAAATCTTGAACCTGTGGTTCTTAAAATAAACTAAGAAAAGATATGTTTCTATACAAAAACCTATTGGCCTGGAATTGTCTTTGAGTGTGTGTTCCTCATTTATTGCCTGTGTGTGTACAACAAATGCTTAACACTACCCTCTGATAAGCCTACTGCTCGACCACACTACCACAAAATAGAGCATTAGAATTATCTCTTTTTGCCAATATCTTACCTCTAAGGGGAACCCTTGGACTCTGTGTATGCTATTTCTTACTTTGAAATAGTACATACAGAGCCAACTTCCTACAGTAGGTGACAGCACCTGTCCTAAAAAGAGCACCAAGTCTGCTACTACCACTATCACATCTACCCCTAGTGCCCATAGCACTAGTAGTATTAGCAATGGAAGTAGTAGTCAGTCCAAGAGTGTAGCTGGGCTCACCCTGGGGAATGTAGTGAGCTCTGGGTTAGTCAGAGAGACCAGTGAGGTAGTTTTGATCTCTGATGGTGGCATTCACCTTGCCACACAAGTTGCTTGTCTCCTTAATATTGCTAAGTACAGGCAACATCCCCATACAAATTGTGTTGAGGCTGAAGCCTACAAGGACACTGGTGCATGTTTCACAATGGTTACTGAAAAACTGGTGTCACCTGATAATACCTACTGTTACTGACACTCACAACACTCAGTGCCACCCCATGGCTGTTGTTGACCTTAGCTTCTGGGGGGGTATGTTACTGGCCTAAAGAAATTTGTGGTATCCACTGATCTACCTGTAGAGTGTATGACAGGTAATGTTTTGGAGACTTCAGCTTGGGCTGAAGTGGAGTTGGAAGCCCATGCAACAATGCTGGCTATCCCTGGGCACATCTTTACTTTAACCAGAGCACAGGCCAAGAAGCAGCAAGAGCAAGCAGCAATGGAGCCTGGACAAATGGCTCAGGAAGCTCCCAAGAAGAGAGGCAGGCAGAGTAAAAGGTTGCCCCCTGTTTAGACTTCTAATGAGGATCACACTCCTGAGGGAAAGGAACCTGTTCCTTGGGTGGAACCTACACCATAGGAGCTTAAGGTTGATCTAGCTGAGTTCTTAGGTGCAGGGGGTCCCACCAGGGAAAAACTTAGGGGGTCATTCTGACTCCCGCCGGGCGCGGTCACTGCGCGCCCGGCGGGAGCCGCCAAAATACCGTACCGCGGTCGGAAGACCGCGGTGGGTATTTTGAGGTTTCCCCTGGGCTGGCGGGCGGCCTCCAAAAGGCCGCCCGCCAGCCCAGGGGAAACCGTCCTTCCCACGATGAAGCCGGCTCGTAATCGAGCCGGCGGAGTGGGAAGGTGCGACGGGTGCTGTTGCACCCGTCGCGTATTTCACTGTCTGCTAAGCAGACAGTGAAATACTCGTAGGGGCCCTCTTACGGGGGCCCCTGCAGTGCCCATGCCAGTGGCATGGGCACTGCAGGGGCCCCCAGGGGCCCCGCGACCCCCCCTACCGCCATCCGGTTCCCGGCGGGCGGACCGCCGGGAACTGGATGGCGGTAGGGGGGGTCGGAATCCCCTCGGCGGCGCAGCTAGCTGCGCCGCCTTGGAGGATTCATACGGGCGGCGGAACACTGGCGGGAGACCGCCAGTGTTGCCGGTCTGACCGCGGCTTTACCGCCGCGGTCAGAATGCCCTGCGGGGCACCGCCGGCCTGTCGGCGGTGCTCCCGCCGACCCTGGCCCCGGCGGTCTAAGACCGCCGGGGTCAGAATCACCCCCTTAGTCTAGAGCAGAAGTCCTGTCCTACTCCACAAAGTCTGAGGCAGCAAGCTGCAGCTCAGGAAGCAGGGGATGTCAGTGGGACCCATAGGTTCTACTGAGACAATAACCTCCTTTATTCTGTGGCAAGGGACCTCAAACCTGGTGCCACCAGGTGGTTGGTCATTCCTCAGAAATTTAGAAAAATTGCATTGACCTTGGCACAAGACATTTACCTTGCAGGCCATTTGGGGCAAAGCAAGGCTTGGGACACACTTGTCCCTCACTTTCACTGGCCCGCATGTCTGAGGATACAAAGGAGTTTTATCACACCTGTGTGACCTGTCAAGCCAGTGGCAGGACAGGTGGCACTCCAAAGCCCCCCCCTAATTCCACTACCAGTGGTTGGGGTACCCTTTGAGAGGTTAGGGGTGGACATTGTTGGCCCCCTGGATCCTTCAACTACCTCTGGGAACAGGTTTACCATGTCACCAGGTACCAGGTACCCAGAAGCAATTCCCCAAGGCCTTCCTGGGAATCTTTTCCAGGGTGGGTTTTCCTAAGGAGGTGGTGTCAGACAGAGGTGCCAACTTCATGTCTGCATACCTTGAAGCCGTGTGGAAGGAGTGTGGTATAACATGTAAATTCACCACCCCTTATCACCCACAAATGGGTTAGTTGAGGGATTCAACAAAATCCTCAAAAGCATGATCATGGGACTCTCAGAGAAAATCAGGAGGAGATGGGATGTCCTATTGCCTTGCCTCCTCTCTGCCTACAGGGAAGTAACACAAAAGGGAGTGGGCTACAGCCCCATTGAGCTTTTGTTTGGACATACTGTTAGGGCTCCATTTGGCCTTGTGAGGGAAGGTTAGGAGCAAACTCTCAAACCTCCCAAACAGGACATAGTAAATTATGTGCTAGCCTAAGATACAGGATAGCTGAGTACATGAAGAGGGCACCTAAAACTCTTGAGGCCAGCCAAGAACTACAAAAGCAGTGGCATGGCCAAAAGGCTGTACTGGCTGTTTACCAGCCAGGACAAAAGCTGTGGGTCTTGGAGCCTGTGGCTCAAAGGACACTCCAAGATAAATAGAGTAGTCCTCACACTATTGTGGAGAAGAAAAGTGATGTCACCTACTTGGTGACCTAGGCAGTCCCATAGGCCCCCACAGGGTGCCTCATGTGAATCGCAAGCAGCCTTATTGTGACAGGTCTAACATGACCTTGCTCATGGCCACTGATGAAGGTCAGGAAGGTAGATGGCTCTGTAGAAAGAGTAGTTCTTGCTGACTGCCTCTCTAACCGGCAAATGTATGACTGTAGAAATCTCGTGGGTCAGTTCTCAGAACTGTTTTCCCTGACCCCTATCAAAACCACCTGGTGTGAACCCACCATTGACAAAATTGACAGTCTGCTTGTAAAAAGCAAAATATATAGGCAGCCTTATCATGTCAGAGAATACATCAAAGCAGAAGTGCAAAAGATGCTTGACTTAGGAGTCACTGAGCTTTCAGACAGCCCATGGGCTAGTCCCGTAGTCTTGGTACTCAAGCCTCACTCAAAAATTGGTAAAAGAGATGAGGTTCTGTGTTTACTACATAGGCCTCAATACAGTCACCAGGATTGATACTCAACTAATCCATAGAGCAGATGAGCTGATAGATACTCTGGCTGCTGCCAAGTATATTAGTACATTGGATTCTGGTGAGTCAAACTATCAGATAATGCTAAACCCAGAACAGCATTCTCAATACCTAGTGGGCATTATCACTTGACTGTGATATCATTTGGTTTGAAGAATGCCCCTGCAACATTTCAAAGGTTGGTGAACAATTCACCAAGGCCTAGAAAACTTTAGTGCAGCATATCTAAATGTTATAGCTGTCTTCAGGTCCACCTGGGAGGATTCCCTGGTCCATCTTGGAAATGTACTTGTGGCCCTGAAAAAGGCAGGCCACACTATCAAGGCATCAAAATGCTGAATAGGGCAGGGCAAAGTGGTTCATTTGGACCACCTGGTAGGTGGAGGTCAATTTCAGCCAATTCAATGGCAAAATCCAGACAATCATGGATTGGGTTGACCCTACTACTCAAACCCAAGTCAGAGTCTTTTTAGGCCTGACTGGATACTACAGGAGGTTCATTAAAGGGTACAGCTCCATTGTAGTACCCTTAAATGGCCTCACATCTAAAAGGATTCCAAAGAATGTCTTGTGGACAGCTAGCTGTCAAAAGCCTTTGTGCTCTGCTCCCATTCTAAGACACCCTGATTACTTCAAACAATTAATTGTCCAAAAAGATGCTTCTGAGGTAGGGATAGGGGCACTTCTTTCACAACTAAATGAAGAAGGCCAGGAACAACATCTTGCTTTTATAAGTAGAAGGTTGACCCCCCGAGAGAACCATTGGTCAGCCATTGAGAGGGAGGCCTTTGATGTGGTTTGGGCCTTGAAGAAGCTGAGGCCATACCTGTTGGGAACTAACTTCCTTGTTCAGACGGACCACAAGCCCCTCCAATGGCACAAACAGATGAAAGGTGAAAATCCCAAATCCCAAATCCCAAATTGTTGAGGTGGTCCATCTCTCTACAGGGAATTGACTATACTGTGCAATAAAGACCTGGGAGTAACCACTCTAATGCAGATAGACTCTTCAGATACTTCCACTTAGACAATGAAGACTCAACTGGGCAAGGTTATTCTTATTGTCCTACGTTATTTTGGGGGGGGTGGGGGTTAGGCAAGTCAATCTTTTTGGTAAGGTCACCCCCACTTTTTGCCTATAAGTGTGTTTGGACTGTTTTCACTGGGATCCTGCTAACCAGGACCCCAGTGATTGTGCCCTCACCCCTAAATTTGGTTGCTTTGGTACCCTTTACACCCCACAATTGGTATACTGGGGTACCCCTGTAAGTCCGTCATATATGGTACTTGGGTACCCAGGGCACCTGTAGATCAGGGCTTCTCCATGGGCTGCAGCATGTATTATGCCACCCATTGGAGACCATGCAAACTGTGTCTGCAGGCCTGCCATTGCATCCTGCAAGAAATGATGCATGCACCCTTTCACCTCTGGTCACTGCACCAGGCCACTGTAAGTCATCCCTATGGTGGGCCCTCCTAGCCCAGAGGGCACGGTGCAGGTTCTTTTGTGTGAGGGCACCCCTGCATAAGCGGAGGTGCCACTACGAACTCCAGTGCCAATGCACTGGACTTCTTAAGTGCAGGTAAGCCATTTTACTAGTCTACTGGCCACAGGTCACTCACTGCCTGTGATCCAGCTACATAATGGTAACTCCGAATCTAAGCATTTTTGGTGTCAAACATGTCAGAATCATACCCCAATACTAATTCCATCTTTCTCACCCCTGGTTCTGGTAGAATTAAGAGAAGCCTACACTTCAGAATAGGCACTGGCACAAGCACCCACACTGTATCGCAATCACGTGGGATGGAATTAAACTCTCCCTACCACAAAATACCTATTACATCACAACCACAGCCTCAACCTCAATATCACATTAAAAATGAGGCTAAAACACGAGTGAGAGAAATAATAACACAACTTGAGTACCAGGGTGTAATTGAGCCCTGTGTCTCACCAATGAACAACCTTTGTTCCCTGTAGCTAAGCCGGATCATCCTTATAGAATAGTCTTAAATTACAGACACGTAAATACTAAATACACGCACATTTGCTATTCAAAATGCACACAGCACAGCATTGATTAACAATGTGGTGCGCAAAAAATACAAACCAACCTTGGACATTTCCAGTGGGTTCTTCTGCCAAAATATAGCGCCTGAAAACAGACATTTAACAGCCTATCATGCATTAGGCTTGCAGAGACCATTTTGTAGACTCCCACAGGGGTATAAGAACAGCCCCGGACTGTTCTAAGCACGTGTAACATCCATTTTACACAATACTGACCCCAAGGCACAGTCCTATGTAGATGATATCTACCTTACTGATGATGAGCTCATGTGACATTTAAGGTAGGTAGCCCACGTTGTAGTGGGATTTGCCGAATTAAGCTACAAATTCAATTTTAAGAAACCGAAAATTGCCTTTCTCAGTGTCCTGTTCTTGGGATACGAGTTATTTAAAAGAGTTTGGAGCACCATTTTCTAGGAAAATGTGCACAGTGACAACCATTGGGCTTTTTTAATTTTGCCAGAACTTACATTCCTGACTATGCACAACGCATAAAACCACAGTGATTTAATATGCCCAACCTTTCAAGTAAATATTGCACGGTCGAATACACATGCATTCTGAGAGCACTGCAGCAGGATATGCTTGAACCAAAACACTTATACACACACATTATAACAAAACTAATTTGGTCCTCAGAGTAATTGCTGGTGCCATCGGATTCACCTGTGTAACATTTAATGAAGGCGACACCATACCTATAGCATACAAATCACACTTGTACTCCACAGCTGAACAATGCTTTGCTCCCACTGAAAACAGTCTGACTGCTGTTCAGATGGCTGTCATAAAAGAGAGACTTCTACCCCCATACCAGCCCTCGACAATGTTACAAAAGCCAGCGTCCAAATGCTAAATCATTACATCCATATTGTATGCAATGGGCAACGCCTCTGACTCCCAGTGATGTAGATTATGTTTTTGACCCAAAACGTCAGACTCAAGACTTTCTCCAATACGAACTTGAATATCCAGTATCAACAAACACCTTGCCTCTTGATCAGTATCAAACAATAATTTAAACTGATGGTTTGACACAATCGGCAGTAGGCACAAAACAACAGTACTCCGCTGCCTGCATAGCTGTGAGTGGTGTAATAAAGGATGATAAATTCCATCCTCAAAACACTTACACGCAGACCATAGGGGACTACACTACACAACTGGCATAGCTTAAGTATCTTGTACTGGCAATGGAAAACACGGATCCAGAACAGCTAACATTAATAGTGTGTGATTCATACTATTGTGTCCAGTCCTTTACTGAATATCTGCTTTACTAACGTCAAAATGGGTTCAGAGATTCAAAAGGGAACACCATCAAACACAGGTTATTGTGGGGGAAAGTAGCAGTTCTGAAAGAAATGCTACCTAGTGGCGATGTAGTTCATACATTGGGTCATCAACTTGTAGGGATAAACGTTGCAGGCAATACTTTGGCTGATGAAGCAGCTAAATCAGCTGTAGCCACAGCTTCTGTTGCTGTGATTACTTGTTCACGAATGAGGCTGGATGAAGAAACACTGGCTTCTGGGAAAGCTTGGGCTTACAGTAAGCCCTTGCCAAAGGTGTATCCCGCCAAATATTCCTACCATATAAGTACCCAGAACATTGCCTTTGTAACAATACCAGGGTGGGTGATCGTGTGATCCCCAACCAGGATCAGAGACTGGAATTGATAAAAGTAGCGCATGAGGGAGTTGCTTCTGCCAATGTAGGTGTGGCAGCTACTATTCCATTACTGCAATAACGCTACTGGTGGCCAGGTCTATATGAAAAGACCAAACAATATGTCCTTTGTTGTGACATCTGTCAAAAAATAAAAGGGTACACCATCAAGCGCCCACCGCAGACGCCCCTCCTAATTTCCGACAGATCACCACAATGTGTGTACTTGGACCACTGTGGTCCTTTGACACCTGATGGTGCATACAAATACATCCTAGTTGCTGTTGATTCTTGCTCCAGATTCCTATGGGTATGTCCACAACGATCAGCTGACGCTTACATTGTTAATAAAGATTTGCAAGTCTTTATCGGGACATATGCAATTGCATCATTTCATTCGGACCAGGGCCCTGCTTTTGCCTAAAGGGCATTCAGGAACTACATGGCCACGCTGGGGCTCCAACTGCATTGTTTGTCTCCTTATCATCCTGAGGGAAATATGGTTGTAAATGGAAAGCATTGAAACTTAAAGCAATGCTTAACAGCAAGAGTATTATGTACAGGTCGTAGCTGGCTTAACCACCTCTATGGAGCCCAGAGGGCACTTCATAATCTGCCCAGAAGATCCTTGGGAGGGTGTACCCCATACAAGGTTGTGATTGGCATACCCATGAATGTGGCGGATCTTGATGGCTCTGTTACGGTGGCGGTAGACATACCTTTTGACATAAATAAACGTGTCACTGTCTTGCAGGAATTACAAAGGTTCTGTGGCCAAAACTCATCTGCATGTGTCACCACCTTGGGAATAAGCGATGCACCGATTACACCGACCGTCTGGATTCCAAACATTGTGGATATGGAAAGATTGCTGTGAAGAAAGAATTTGGCATTTCATATTGCCAAATACGCGGTACAAGAACTGTCATCTTATGACCGCTGCCTGGCTCTTAAGAAAACCGTTTTTTTTCTATCGACAATGTCAAGTTACCCTATGTGGCCGATCCTGCAGAGCAGACCTAGATGACTCATGGGTAGTTCCCGAACCCTTCTCACTACCAACCAGGAAGTACCTTTACAAGCTTTAGCCAGCAATTCTGATACTTTCCCGGGCGTTAGGAAGTAGAAAATAATCATTCATTAGCACCAGTAACTTAATCTGAGACATGAAAGGACTGTGTTCTTCTAATTCAACACAAACTGATGGAATCATTTACTACGAACCTCCAAGGAACACATTGTAGAAAAGTAGCCTCTTTCTAGCATGGGTACCCCAACTTTTGGCCTGTTTGTCAGTGTGTTTGATTGTGTCTACTGTGATCCTCCTAATCATGACCCCAGTAGTTATGCTCTCTCCCTTAAATTTGGTTGTCGGATACTGTTAACACAGTATTTCACCGACAATTGGCATACTGGTGCCCCCGTATAAGTCCTGAATAAATGGTACCTAGGTACCAAGGGCACTGTGGTTCCAGGGGATCCCTATGGGCTGCAGCATATATTTTGCCACCCATAGGGAGCCCGTGCAAAGTCTTCTGCAGGACTGCCATTGCAGCCTGCATGAAAAGGTGCAAGCACCCTTTCACTGCTATTTACACTGCACCAAGTAACTTATAAGTCACCCCTATAGCAGGCCCCCCCGCCCTGGGGGCAGGGTGTGAAGTACCTGTGTGTGAGGGCACCCCTGCATGAGCAGAGGTGCCCCCACAAACCCCAGGCCCATTTTCCCAGACTTCGTGAGTGCGGGGACGCCATTTTACACGTTTACTGGACATGGGTCACTAGCTATGTCCAGCTACATAATGGTAACTCCGAACATAGGCATGTTTGCTATCAAACATGTAGGAATCATACCCCCATGTTTATGCAAGCTTTGGTTGTATAATCCCATGCACTCTGGGGGCTCCTTAGAGGACCCCGCGTACTGCCATAACAGACTTCTGAGGTTTTCCAGGCAGCCGCAGGTGCTGCCACCTCACAGACAGGTTTCTGCCCTCCTGTTGCTTGAAAAGCTCGAGCCCAAGAAGGCAGAACAAAGGATTTCCTCTGGGAGAGGGCTGTTACACCCTCTCCCTTTGGAAATAGGTGTTACATACATTGGAGGGGTAGCCTCCCCAGGCCACTGGAAATGCTTTGAAGGGCACATTTGGTGCCCTCCCAGCATAATCCAGTCAATACTGGTTCAGGGACCCTCAGTCCCTGCTCTGGCGCGAAAGTGGATAAAGGAAAAGGGAGTGACCACTCCCCTGTCCATCATCACCCCAGGGATGATGTTCAGAGCTCCTCCAGAGGGTCCCTGGGTTTTGCCATCTTGGATTCAAGGTTGACAGGGAACTCTGGGAGCATCTGAGTGGCCAGTGCCAGCAGGTGAGTCACAGCCCCCCCCCAAAAAAAAATGGGGCCTAAATGGTTAGGTGACCAATCCCCCTTTCAGGGCTATTCAGGGTCTCTACTTTAGGTGGTTCTTCAGATTTGGATTGCAAGACTCCAGCAGGAATCCTCTGCATTTTCCACTTTGACTTCTCACTGAAGAAACTGCATCTGGACCCTCCAGGAACTCTACAAACTACAACAAAGAAACAAGACACCTTCTGCAACATTGTATCTCCAGTTCCTGCCAGCAACTGCAACTGTTCCCCCCGGTCGTGCATCCTCTGAAGACAGCCTGTCTTCAGCCTGCATCAGAAGAGCAAAGGAATCTTCCTTAGCGTGAAGGAGTCACTCCCCTGCTTCTGCAGGCACCTACTGCCACGACGACAGGCTCTCCTGCTGAGCCGCGTGGATCCTGCATCACAGGTGGTGGACTGATGTGGTCCCAACGGTCCTCATGTCCAAGAGCTTGCCTCCCCATGCAAGACAGTACCCCCAGGCACCGCATGTTTTGCAGTTGCCAAGGCTTGCTGGCATCCTTCCACGAAGTTCTTCGTGCATCTTGCGGCTCCGGCCCCCAGTACTCTATCCTGCGACACACAGTTTCCTGAGTGGTTCCCCGGCAACGTGTGGGAGCCTTTGTCGTAGTGCTGCATGGGCCTCTTTTGCACCTTCCTTGTCCCTGTGCTGTGGGATGTCTGTGCACGCTGCCTGGTCTTCTGTGTGCTCTCTGAGTTGTTGAAAGTCCACTCTGACTCGACCTCCTGGGCAGAGTCCACCTGGTCCTTCCTAGTCCCGGGAAGCGCCATTTTCCGCTAACCGCTAGCTTTGCGTGTGCCAAGTCTTGTTGGTGGGCTCTAGCGATGCAAACCAGAGTGCAATCTTCCATCTGGCGTGGGACATCTTGTGCACCAACCAGGAACCCGACTCCATCTTCTTAGGTGGTTCTTCTTTTGCAACTTCATCCGGGTTAGCAGGGACTCCTGCTCTTCCTGGACTCTTCTGTGTTTTTTGGACTTGGTCCCCTTATTCCTCAGGTCCAGGAATCCACTATTGGTGTCTTGCAGTCTCTTCTGGTTCTTGCATAATCCGTTTAGTTTCTGTGTGTGTTCTCTGAAAGTTACTGTGTTTTACTCCTGCTTTCCTGGTCACTGGGGTGGGTTCTAGTACTTAACTTTGGGGATTTCTAGTACTCCCAGCTCCTCTCTACACAGTACACTTGCCGAGGTGGGAAACCCACATTCACATTCCACTTTCTTAGTATATGCTTTGTGTTCCCCCTAGGCCCATCCCTGACTGCCCTGTTTTCTAACTGTTCTTATGTCTATTTCTGCATACTAGTGTACATAATTTGTGTAGTACGTACCTCCTAAGGGAGTATAGTCTCTATGGTATTTTGGTATTTTTGTCACCAAAATAAAGTACCTTTATTTTTGTAACACTGAGTATTGTCTTTCTTGTCTGTGAGTACTGTGTGACAACAGTGGTATTGCATGAGCTTTGCATGTCTCCTAGATAAGCCTTGGCTGCTCATCCACAGCTACCTCTAGAGAGCCTGGCTTCTACACACTGCCTACATTTCACTATTAAGGGACAACTGGACCTGGTAGGAGGTGTAGGTACCACAGGTACCGATTACAAACCAGGCCAGCCTCCTACATTGGTAGCAGCGATGGGATAAGTACTTGCAATTGCCTTATCACTCTGTCACCTGGTACTTTCCACAGGAAAGACTACTCTATACCTAGAGATGTACATTATACCTAGGAAAGACTACTCTATACCTAGAGATGTACATTATACCTAGCACAGGAATCTAGTCTCTACCTTTCTTTCTGTGAGACTAGAGGTTAGGTAGGTTAGGTACATCCTACACCACCCTAACACACAAACCATGTCTACAGCTGGACCTAGCTCGGAGGTCATAGACTCTACCTATGAGGGCATGGCCTACAAGGAATTGAAGAGGTTTTGGTCAGACAGGAAGCTAGACATGGGGAATAATCCAAATAAGAATTTCCTTCTGAGCCTCCTTCTCCAGCATAACCAAGAACATGCTGGTAGCCAGGAGGAGGGGGAGTAGGGAGACTCTAACCCCCTTGAGCTACAAGATAATCTTCCAAGGTCAGGAGAGGGTTCTTCCAAAGATCTGGTACCTAGTAGACCAACTATTGTAGCTGGTAATGGTATGGGAAGTCATTCAGGCAGGGCTCCTTTTACATCCAGAGGGCAGGTAGCTAGGGTCACAAAGACTAGGGAAAGATCCACCTCTGCCCATTCCCATGTCACCTCAGTGTCTGAGGGGTTACACTGCACAACTCCAGGGGATGACTCTATAGACAGAGAGCTCAGAAAGCTGAGTCTGGAGAAGGCCAGGCTGATGCTGGAGCAGAAACAGCTAGCCCCAGATAGAGTGGCCTTGGCAGTGGAGAGGGAAAGTCAGGGGTTGGGGTTAGTACCCAATTGTGGCAGCAGTAACAGTTTCAGGGATTAAAGTATCAGGGAGGACTCAATTGATTCTAGAAACTTGCAAATAATTGTTCTCTCATACAAGGTGGGGGATGATATCTACAAGTGGTTTGCTGCACTTGAGATGGCCTGTAAAGTTCAGAGGGTCCCTCAAAGGCAGTGGGCTGCTATTCTCTGGTTGTCCTTCTCTGACAAGGGAGGGTGTGATAGACTTCTCACTGTCAGAGAGGAGGATGCAGACAATTACAGTATTTTGAAAACAGCACTCTCTGAAGGTTTTGGTCTCACCAGTGAACAGTATAGGATCACGTTCAGGGAGACCAGAAAAGAGGCCTCACAGGATTGGGTTGACTTCGTGGACTGTTCTGTTAAAGCTTAAGAAGGCTGCTTACATGGCAGCAAAGTGCCTGATTATGAAGGATTGTGCAATCTGTTACTGAGAGAGCATATGTTAAATAACTGTGTGTCTAACTTGTTGCACCAATACTTGGTAGACTCAAATCTGAACTCTCCCCAGGAATTGGGAACCAAGGCAGACAAATGGGTCAGAACAAGGGTGAGTAGAGAAGCTCATCAAGGGGGTGACAAGGACAACAAGAAAGAAGGTGATAAGCCTCAGGACAAGGGTGGGGGTAAACACAAAAGTAAAGACTCCTCATCAGGTCCACAAAACGCCTCTTGAGGTGGGAATAAAACCTTTTCTTCTTCTGTCCACAGTAAAAAGCCTTAGTGCTATGTGTGCAGAAATAAAGGCCATAGGCCAGCGGATAAATACTGTCCTGAGCCTACCACCACCACTACCTCCACTGCCACTCCTGGTGCCCCTAGTAGTAGTAGCAATAGTGGTGAGACTACTGGCAATAGCCAAAACAAAGGTGTAGTTAGGTTCACATTTGGGTCGATAATAGAAACTGGGGTAGTTGTAGAAACCCCCAAGACATTTTCTGTCACACCAGGTAGCAATGGCCTTGTCACCTTAGATGTTTGTCCCCTTAATATGGATAAGTACAAGATGTAAATACTAATAAATGGTGTGAGGCCCAGGCCTACAGAGACACAGGTGACAGTATCACTATAGTGACTGAAAACTTAGTGTCACCTGCACAACACCTACTTGGTCAGAAGCACCAAGTCACTGATGTTAACAACTCCACTCAGTATCTCTCCTTAGCTGTAGTGCAAGTTAGTCAGGGTGGAGTTACTGGCCCTAAGCAGGTGGTAGTGTCACCTAGCTTACCTGTAGACAATCTCTTAGGAATAGACTATCTCTTAGGAAATGATCTAGAGGCCTCAGGTTGGGCTGAAGTAGAGTTTCATACCCATGCTTCCGGGCTGGGTATTCCCAAATAATTGTTTCCTTTAATCTCAATAGAAAGTAGGAAGCAGAAAAGGGAAGGAGCCTACAGCGACCGCCAGCGACGACCGGCAACATAAGATCTGAATTTCCACTACAGCATCAACCTCTAGTGATGACAGCCAACGTGTAAGCCCCAGCAAAGGCCATCCAGGACACCCAAAAGAATCATTGCGCTACTGCAAAGACCATCTGCAATGCTCTCCCTGCTCCTTGTGGCCAACTACATCATTAAATGAATTCTTTGTGCCAGACTTTGAAGAGGCAAATTTTTCAGCAGGACTAACCTGGTCACTGCATCCAGTGCACATCCATCGCAGTCAGCATGCACATTTGACTTTCCCCCAGTCTAGCACAACGAGGCGACCATTGGTGGCTTTTTGTGCTTTTAAGTGCTATACCTTCCTAATCTTTGGAATTGCATATATCCGGTTCTACTAATTAGATCCTTGTTGTTTTGGTCACATTTTATTTATTAATTTCTGCTCTATTCATTTAAATTGGTGTGGGATTTTTCCAGCGTTGTATTTTCACTTTATTACTTTTTGAAGTGCTGCATAAATGCTTCACATATTGACTCTAAGTTCAGCCTGACTGCTTTTGTGCCAAGCTACCTGAGGGTTAAGCACAGGTTAATTTAGTGACTTTCTGTGATTCACCTTGACAAGGATTGTGGTTGTTGCTTGAGTAGGGTTTCACCCCCTCAACCAATGGGCTAATTTTTTTACAGGTACGGTATAGCCAACTTAGACAATTAGCAGAGTCAGATGGTCCAAGGTTACTGAATGCCAGTGGGACAGGTAATAATTGAATTCAATCCCCCACTGGATGCTCAAGATCACCCTAGGATTATCTAAAGCAGTTTGGTTATGGTGCCAGTTGAGAAGGGGGAGGAAGATTGCTGTAATTGATGACCCCTCCATATACCACTAATTGTGCCTCCTGGGACCAGATAGTTCTGTGCAGGATGCTGGATAGGTTGTGATGGTAGGCACTGACAGGAGGCAAGGCCCCTGAGTAACGGTTGTACGTCTACATAAGGGTCAGCATCAGTATAATGCTGAAAGAGTATGTTGTCTGCCTCCTCATACTCAGCTGGAAAATTATGTGAGGCATCTGAATGGCACTGGAATCATCAACAAAAATGACATCCATCCTAGCAAAATAGTGATTTGAATTGGAGCTGCTGAGGATTCATCTTCTAACATAGGGTTGAACTTTAGTAATCATATAATGTGACAAAGGGTGGACTCTTGCTGATGAAGGATCTAAATCTGTGGCTGGCGCAGACGAATTTGGTGTTGACACCGCTTGAGCTGGTGGTGGAGCCAAAGGAACACTATCCAGTGAACCTTTTGTCAGAAACGTGGAACAGGCAAACTTCGAGTGGGGTCATTCAGTGTAGGGGAAGGCCCGCACAAGAAAATGTGACTATAGAGTGTTAGGGCTCCATGGTGGTAGAAAGGCACACCAGAGACAGCCAGCAGAAAGTTAAAGCTCCACTGCATAGCATCCTTAAAGGCCACTATTTGCTGCAGAGTCGAAGATAGGTCATGGAACTCCAGTGCATCAGACTGTGGTCTGGAATAGGATACAAGGAAGAAGACAAAGTGAGAGTCAGGTTTTATGAATGCAGTGCTTAATTCGTAAATAAAAACGTACAGGTGCCCAAAGCTCTCCTATGAAACACGTGACTGTTGCAATTAAATTAAATGGGAGAGCACCGAAAATTGAGGCAGCTTAATCCTAAAGCCATCTCGGGCCTCATTAATCCATTTACAGCCACTCCCTGTCCCCTTCAGCTCACTCTAGCAGCGTTCTGCTTTTTCCCTTTGTGATGCCTTTTCTTTTTTCTCTTCCTCATATGTATCTTTTGCTTGCAGTAAATGCCTGATGCAGAATAATAAGTACCTGCCTTAAAAAATATGTTCCAGTGCCCCACACCGGAAAGCACCAGCTCAAACTAAGCACTCTATGAATGTTGACTATGTGACCTTCCAGACGAATAAGCCGTTGTGTCTTCTCACTTTTGTTTGATTTACTCTTTGACACTGACCTGCCTGATGAGGGTGATTTGTAGCAGAACCAGCCTTGTTTCTTAATTTGGCCACCGCACTCCACAGACTGACACCATGTGGGTTTGCCATCAACATCTGCTTCTAACAAGTACAACAAACAGACATTTAGTGGCAAAGACCCTGTTACACTCCTGGAATTTTAAACTTTTGAGGAAAGCTGACTGGTAAAAACCAAAATCAATAGCAGCAGAACTTCAGATCTGCACCACAGGGTGCTCAAAAAACAAAGGGACATCATTCTACCTGTTTGCTGCTCTGTGTCATCATATCTGGGGTAAAATGGAGCCATGATGGAGGCCAGCAAGGTGCTATTGCAAGAATTTACAGGAGTCAGTCTGGCTCCTGGGAAGATTCAGAAGGTGAGGAATCCATGGATGGAAGCATTCATCAGAAAGGGAAGGTTCCGCGTAAAGGATTTCTTGATTCTGATATTTCAGATATGAGAAGCACACCAGAGAGGAAAATGAAGTAGATATGCTGCTGAAAGGCATGTGACACTTGGAGGCAAAAGTCTGTGTGTCTAATAACTATGCCGCAGGTTAGTTACCAGGTGGCTTTCTCTAGTTGTAGGTCAGGCGCTGGTGATGTGGTGTTCCTGGGGTGAATCATGGAGGAGCCACTGACCCTCAGAGGTTTGATAACTTCTTTCATGTTCATATAGGAGGACAAGGTCCAACACAAACTGAACTTGCTTAATTGACTTGCTTAATGCCTAGCTATATGTGCAGTGGGATAGTGCCCCAAATCTTATGCATTGTATTCACTGAAATGCTAGTAAAGCTCAAGTATAAATAAAACAATCCACTTCAGACAATCATGTGTGCCTACTTTGATCAGCAGAACAGTTCAAATAGGAACTCCTAATTGTGTGGCCTACTCAACCAACTACTTATAGCTTTGAAGGACTAGTCTTTAGGAAGACATTTGAGGGAAATAAGGATATCAACCTTCAACCCCCAACTACAAGCCATGCTGAGGGCTGCTTCATAAACGGTACTGCAGAAACCCTAAAAAGATGAAGGATTACCTACAGGAATGGTGAACGCATTGTTCTGAGAAAGACTTTAGTTTACCCATCCAGCATCCCCAAATTGGTCTATCTAATCTGAGGGTCAATCTTCCTGGTATCTGTTATTGCTGTTAGGGTTTTTAAACCCTTGGGCCTGGCCACCATTGGGTTCATCCTTGCAGAGTTTAAAGGAATGTTAGGAGTACGATTCTTTGACTTCTGTAGTCCTGAATGGATCCTCAATACTCTCTGTGTCTCCTGTGAGGTGTTTCAGCAGGTAGTGTCTTTATTTCCCAGCTGTGTTGGTGATCTTGGTACATCTGTCTCCCCCAGGCTAGTCTCCACAGGCCCATAGTTCCCACCTCTGCCAGGCTGGCCTTTGCACAGCCCCTACCACTCCAGGAGACTCATGAACACTGTCATTGCCACATTATGCTGGTCTAGATTATGCCATCTCAGAGGGAGCCCAGGGTAAATTTGTGGCATCTTATTTCCTAAAGCTGTTCCAGTCAGATGTTGGACCTGACAGCCTTGTGTGGCAGCTCAGGTACTGGTAAATGTACCTTCTGCCTCTAATAAACAAGCCGTCAAACTCCTAATATGAACTATGGGATTCTCTGGAAACCATAGCCCAGAACTAAAAGATACATAATCAATAAGGAACAATTAACAAATAAGATAGATATCAGGAGAAAGTATTAAATCTAGAGAGGTAATGAGCTTCCAAAGAAGAAAATAAATCTGCTATGCTTTAAGATGGATGTTACGAAGCATGTAGCTAAATTATCTGTTCTTCCTCTTACCTCCGACTCCTGGCTCACAGCATTTTTGGCAATATCCAATCTGTCCCAGAACACTGCAAGTTTCAGTTGATAGCTCAAGTTTTCATTGCCACGCTCATCAAAGCTTTTTTGAGCTATAAAAAAACAGAATTGATACAACAATGCTGTTCTTAGTCAGTGTTCCAAAGCTTGCGATATGGTCCTGCTTTACAATAAAAGTTAGTTGACACCAGTTCCTCCCAGGAAGTAGGCAATCAGTATTGCTATTTTCTAAGGCCTGTGGTTAGAAATTGAGTCTTTTCTTGAACACCCTTGTTTAAGTAGGGACCACAATCCTAGTCAGGGTAAGTCATAACACAATCCAAATTATCCTGTGCCCACCCTCTGGTAGCTTTGCACTGAGCAGTCAGGCTTAACTTAGAAGGCAATGGGTAAAGAATTTGTGCAATAAATCATACAGTAACAGTGAAAACACCACAAAAATACACCACTCAGGTTTAGAAAAATAGATATTTATCTGAATAAAATAAGGTCAAAACGACAAAGTTCCAATAAGCACAAGTTGAAATATCACTTTTAAAAGGTTTAAAAGAGTCCCAATCCTTAGAAATCAATAGTTGTTTCTTTGTAAGACACAGTACTTGGGACCTGTCAAAAATAACAATGCACGGGGACCGCAGAGAAGGAGATGCGTGGAAAAAGAAGGAGTTACTTCCGATTTTCTGGCGCGTCATAGACGATGCATCATTTCTTTCCGTGCTGCAAGGGTTTGCATCGCGTTTCCAGCGCTCAGTCTTGGTTCCTCACTGCAGTGCGAGGTATTTTTTTTTATTTTAAATCTGTTTTTATTTTCCAAATGAAAGATTACAGATCAACAAAAAAATCAACACAGTGTAGGTTCAGCAGAGTTAGGTCAAGGACATACAATGATGCCCAAAGGGGCGCACACAGCATTGCATCATTGGTGAAGACATATTCAGACCCCCCCCCATCCGGTCCTAAATCCCAAGAGTCATCCCCACAGCTTAAGGAGACCAAATCGTTAATAACATAAACAAGTCAAGATAGATCAACTCCACATTTGATCGTCACACGTACTAAGAGGGAGAGTGTGTTTCCCCGTCCCCCACCACCACGTTGCTGGTCACAGAGCAGATGTCTCCCTCATCAGTGAACCGTTCTAAAAGTGCACTCCAAGCAGTCACATCAGCAAGCGCCCTCTCATCGCTACGTGTTATGCACATGTGTTGCTCCTCCGCCACCCCCCCACTCCAGTAAATCCCGCAACCATTCAGAGACCACAAGGGTCCGCGCGCTCATCCATCCAATCGCTACTCTACGCTTGGCTAATACTAAAGCCAACTGTACCATCCTATAGACAATCTCTCTACCCCGCCGCCTACGCACCACACCCAGGAGACACGACAACGGGGTGACCTCAAATTTAAGCTCAGTGACCTCAGTGATCACAGCCGTCACCTCCTGCCAGAATACACGTACAGCTCTACAGGACCATGCCATATGTAGAAAGTAAGCACCAAGCTCACCACATCGAGGACAACCGGCCCCTCTGCCTGGGTCTATTTTATTTAGTTTCCTAGGAGTGACATATGTCCTGTGCACAAAGTTAAAATGCAGCAATGTAAACCTATGATTACATAAGACGTTCGGACCAATGATAAGGCCGCATCCCAGTCAGCGTCCTCGATAGGTTGGCCCAAATCAGCTTCCCACGCCTTACGTCCTGCGGTAATCACGGCTGGTTGATCCTCCCGTAATGCCCTGTAAAATCGGGCAATCAAGTGCGTATCCTCGCCCCAATTAAGAAAACCGTTCAAAATCGAGGAGGCCCTGGGAGCCAACGGGAAACCATCCTAGATCTCGCAGGTCACACTCCCAAGTTTTGCATATTGCGGAAACTGACCAGGGCCCATCTCAAACAAATCCTGAGCCTCGGAGAATGATAGAAACTCACCATTAGGGTACATATCACCGACCACCTCACAGCCACCCAATCGCCAGGCCTCCATTGACATTGTCCTTGCCATATCCCGAAACGGAGATAGATCCCATATTCTTAATTCCCTATCAAAGGGAGCCCGCCGAAGCATCCGCTTTACCACCTGTTCCCAAATCCCGGCAGTAGTCCTCACCAGATAAGGTGCAGCGGGGTATGATCTGCCCCCAGACATGGGAATGTGCGCCAAAGATCACCCATCTCACACACCAGCATACAATCTCTTTTCCCAATTATCTACCTCTGACAGCCATTTTGCTGCACATTCTAGCTGCGCTGCATAGTAATAATGTCTGATGCCGGAGATCGCTAGTCCCCCCTCATCTAGGTCATTCTGCAGCACAGACAGCGCCACCCTGCTTCGCCTGCCCGCCCATAATAGGGAAATCAACAAGATATCCAAGCGTCTGAAAATCCAAGCAGGCAGCAGGTACAAGGAGTTCTGCACCAGATAAAGGCACTGGGGTAAAAACACCATATTTGCTACTGATGCCCGACCCATAACAGAGAGGGGCAACTTGTTCCAAAAAGTAACCGAGCGCTCCAGGCCCGCCACTACCCGCTCAGTATTGTGAGTGTTATACACATCCACCGAGTTAGCAACCCAAATACCCAGGTACTGAAAACACTCCACCTCCCAGCGCAACCCCACTTCAGGGAGCCTGACCAGGGGGACCCCAACAAGAGACCCGAGAGGGAACAGAAGTGATTTTTTCATATTGATCTTGAGACCGGAAACAGCCCTGAATACCGCCATCCTCTGCAACAACTCCGGCACCGATACATGAGGATCCCGCACATAAACCAATGCATCATCAGCATACATAGAAATTACGTGTACGGTTCGACCCACCAGTATCCCCCACTGCACCATCTCTTCCCCGGGGCCAGATCGCCAAGGGCTCCACTGCCAAAGCAAACAGGAGAGGCAAGAGCGGGCACCCCTGACGTGTACCCCTGCCAATCTCCCAGACATCCGAAGTCTCTCCCCCACACGCACACTCGCTGTCGGGGCAGTGTACAATAATTGAACCCATGCACAAAAACCGGAGCCAAGGCCGCAACACTTCCAATAAATAGTCCCACTCCACTATGTCAAACGGTTTCTCCAGGTCGAGAGACACCAGTGCCAGTTCCAACTCCTCTCCCTTAGTCTTGTGCAGAACACGCGCCTAACGATGCAAATTAAAGGACGTACTACGACCCGGGATAAACCCACACTGGTCTTCATGCACCAGACCCCGAATTACTCCTCTAAGTAGAATGGCCAGAATCTTACACAGTATCTTAACGTCGCAGTTCAACATGGTTAGCGGCGATACGAAGAAGGATCCACAGCGCCCCCCCCCCCGGCTTGAGCAATAAACACATTATACCTTGTTGCATGGTTTCCGGTACCTACCGCTCCTCAGTGCCTCCTCAAATACTTCCAACAGTCGTTCCCCAAGTGTGGAGAAAAAAAAGCCTGATACAGCTCCATAGGAAAACCATCACTGCCAGGGGATTTTGATCTTGCCAATGCCTTCACTGCCTCTCCCACCTCCTTTGCCGTGATCAGAAGTTCAAGCGCATCCCTAATCTCCGGGTCTAACCTAGGCATTTGCAGCCGCCGCAAAAACTGTTCCGCATCCCCCGCCGACGACTCAGTGCCAGCTCTAGATACCTTTTGAAAATGGGACGCCAATTCCCGCAGAATGTCACAACGCCTCGTTAAAAGCACTCCCTCGGTATCCCTTATGCCCAGTATAGGCGGAGACTCCACTTCCCGCTTTAGCATCCATGCTAGGAGTTTGCCTGTATTGTCGCCTTCTCGATGCAAACGCTGCCTATACCCTCTCAGAGCAGTGCTGCTCAGTGTGTCCCAGCAAGTGTTCACCACCTTATACAACCTAAGCTCCTCCCGTCTAGCGGTGCTCAAGTCAAGAGGCAACCGCTGTACCTCCCCCAATTTCACCTCTAGGGCCGTCAGATCCTGCTCCAGCTGCCTGCGCACCCCACCCACCATGCTTATACACTCTCCCCGAATGACTACCTTCATAGCCTCCCACTCTAAACCGCGGGACGCTGTTGTGTTCCAGTTTATGTCCAGATACTGTTTAATGGCATCCCCCACTCGTTCCCGACATCCCTGATCAGTCAGCAAATCCAAGGGCATACGCCAACCTCGGGCCGAACGTGAGGCCGTCTCTCCCCACTGTAACTGGAGCCGCATCAGCACGTGATCTGATGGAAAACTACCCAAATGAATAACCTCCAGAACCTGTGAGCGGTCAAACCCTCCCAACAGAAACCTGTCCAATCGAGAGTGTGTATCATGTGTCCTAGAACGACAGGTATATTTCCTACCATCAGGATGTCGCTCCCTCCAACCGTCCCAAAGACCCAAGTGCACCATCACATCCCTAAGGGATTGCACCATTAATGGTCTAGTTCCCAGCTTTGGAGGCGGCGATCAAGCTCCCCATCAATCACACAATTATAGTCCCCCGTCCAGACCAAGGGCTTATCCACGCTGTCCCCCAAGATCTCAGGTACTCTGGAGTAGAAGGAGGGATCGTCCGTGTTGAGTGCATATACATTAAGGATCACAATGGGTAGACCATCCAACATGTCCTTCACCAAGACATAGCAACACTCAACATCTACCTCGCTGTACTCATGGGTAAATGGGACCCTGGGGACCACCCAAACAGATACCCTGCACATATGAAGAGAAGGAGGATGAAAACATCCGCCCGCCACTTCTTGGCTAGTTTAAGCGCTTCCTCGTCCGTCATATGAGTCTCCTGGAGAAAAGCAATATGTATCTTATGCCTACGAAGGAACAAGTGCACCCTATAACGCTTCATATAACTTTTCAGGCCCGAACATTCCAAGTCAGCATATTAATGAGGTGACCCATGGCAGTAGTAGTGGATGCCCCCACCCAACGGACACAACCCGCTGCATGCTACCCCCCCCAAGATAAAATAGAAAAAGACAGCCTGCACACCCCGCTCCTGTTGTAGTTTAGCAGCGATTAGATTAAGCATTAGCAGAAGACATCTTGTATTTAGTAACTATTGTGAACATTTCGCGGAATCCATTTTGTATTCATGGCAGCCATTTTCTCTGCCACATGCTGCCATGTGCTCACCATGTGCTCTGTCCTACCTTTCTGTTAACTACTCTTAAAAATCTGCCTAGTGACAAGTTATATTTAGCATCTCCCACTTTCGCACATGCTCAGTAAGGTCTGCAGCTGTTAGTCCTTGAAAACTGTTAGCTCCTCCTACCTGTTGACTGTGCATTTCCACATGACCATACATGAATGCAAGTCTTGCTTCTATAATTGTACCACCTCCTTTTAGCCCCTGCGTGGGTATAAAAGGACCATGCTCTCTCAGGTCAGTGTGCTACTTCAAACATTACCGAAGGGTGCTGTTTGAACTGTAGTACCACCTCATGAGGTTAATAAACTTTGTCTTTTATTTCAGTTTCTGTGCCAACTTCTTCCTACATGGTCTGAGGACTTTGTGCAGAGAAAGGTGAACCCCTTGCACTAGTAGGCCTTGCTGAGGCTTACTTCAACAAATTGGCGCCTGAACAGGGACTCATCGGCGACTCGGATGCCCAACGGATTGGTCGCGACGAAGGATTGGGATCTCGCTGCGGACGATCAATGCCTGAGGAGACCCGAGTCTTGGCAACCACTGCATTTTTCCCTTCTTTCTGATTTGACCATCCAGGTGGCACCGGTCCTCGACTGAGATCCTTTTTGTTCATTCGTCATGCAGTGACCATTTGGTCGATTTTAGAACTTGGCAGTTGGAACCTGGACACCCTGTGATTGGTAAGAGCCGTTTTACGGCACTTGCTGTGGGTTTTGATGCCTTTGTTTGGTAATGTAGTTTAGCACCACTTACTGTGGCTCTCGTGTTTTGGGTGACTAGTCAATTTGTGTCGTTTCAATTGATGTATAAATTGCAATTTATGTAGGCAGGTAATGAGGAGAATTTTCTCCAATTTAATTTTGATTTGAACGGCACCTTAAGTGCTACTTTGATTACAATATTGCATATTCTGCACTATTTTTGGCATGCCTGTTTTTAGCGCACTTCGTAGGATGTGTTGCTTTTGTAATGGTACCAATTTGAGACTGGAAGAATCGCAACCGGCACCCCCAGAGGGGACGCCCAATAGAGATATGTATGTTAAGCATGGTCTTTCTTCTATAATGTACAGCACATTATGGAATAAATACACTCGTGCGGATCCTGAGTTACGTTGGCCTATGCCTGGGTCATTTGATTTGCGAAAGATAGAGTATGTGGAACAATGTATGTGTAAGCGAAAGTCTAGGCAAGATATGTTTGACTGTGTACGAATGCGTGAGCAAGCCTTGCTTGGGAAAGAGCAGCGGAAGAATGTATATGTGAAAGCATTGGAAATGAGAAAGAAAGAAATAAATGACTTAAAGGAGCTAGAAGAGAAAGAACGTAAATTACAGGTAACTGGCCAATATACTGTTAGGCAACCTCTCTATCCTATCCTTAATAAACCACATGATGATTTTTTGTTACTAGATTGCCCTCCACCTCCGTATGTCGTCCCTTCTGCCCCTCATGAGTTAGCTAAGGTCTCCAGTTCGGAGCATCAGAAGATGCGAGACAGTCGCTCTATGTTGCCTGCTGACCGTGCGCCTGAGCTTAGATCTATTGCTCGTAAAACAATTCGTAGCGTTGTCTCTGCTTCTGTACTTTTAGACAACATGAAAGGGTGGACGGAAAAGGAGCAGCTATATTTTAGTGAGGCATTTGGCTCACAAGTTATTGAACTATATCAGAAATATTCTGATGAGTTAGAGCCCGATGATGTAGCAGCTGATCATAAGTAAATGCGTGATGGTCTTTTTGTTTTCTCCCAGGTGGCTGATGCAATCAGGCGTTTGGTGAAATTATGTGTTACGGCAGTCCGCTTGCAAGAGGTGAAAAGGGCTGTGGACGTAGTTGCACGGACATCTCAGACCAGTGGGGTGCAAGCTTCCATCTTCGGAACTGATAAGACTATGATAGTTCACACGAAACCAATGCGGGAGGCCGCGCCTTTGTATGTTCCTCCTAAAGGATTGGGTACAAGTGATGATAAAACTTCTGTTGATGCTAAGGGTTATTTTATTTATAATTGGGTGTATACTCCTTGGAATAGGGCAGATGTAATGGCACTGAAAACAGCATTACCTGACCCGCGGAAAGATCCAGCCGCCTTTTATAAGGAAGTTGAGGGAGCAATTAGTTCTTGTACTATGACTTTGGCTGACAATTATTTATTTTTCCGATTGACATTACCGCCAGATATGTGGAGAACTGTTCGTAAAATTGATGATCGTGCAGTTTTTGGGGCGTCATGGAAAGAATTAGAACAGATGGACGGGGATAGGGAACCTGCGAAAAAGCCATATCAGTTGATTCTAGATATTCCAGCAGCCATATTAGTTAAGTTAAAAACGATTATTCCCCCTAAAAAGATAGATTGGACTGTTTTAGCGTCTTGTAAGCAAAAGGCAGATGAATCGGTCTCTGATTTCTTTACACGCTTTGAAGAAGCATTTCATGATTTTAGCGGCCAGTTATTGTCAGATGATACGGGCAAACATTTGTTTGTTGAGAAATATGTCGCAAATCTGTTGCCAGGAATAGCTAGTCATCTAAAAGCTAGTGAAAGTTCATGGACTACCTCTACTCCGGTTTCTCTTTTGACTACGGCTCAGTATTATGAACGTCAGGAATTAGAAGCAAAAGGTAGCGAGGATAAAAAGATTAAAGAATTAAAGACGAAGGTTATGTTGGCTCAAGCTTATGGTCCGCCTTTTAGAGGTAGTGAGAGAGGTGGATGTGGATTGTATGGTTCTTCTTACACTCCTTCAAATTTGTCTGTTGATCAGTGTGCGTATTGTAAGAAATTTGGGCATTGGGCTGCCGATTGTCCAGCACTACGTGTTCAGCAGTGTTCACGTGGTCGGGGACAAATGAGAAATCGCTCAGGATATTCAGTACCTAGAAGAAGCACGAATGATCATGCTAGGGTTGATGCTAATGTACGAGGGCATGATGGGTTTAACACTTTTAATAGACGGAACCAATACCAGATGTCTAACCATGTGCAGCCTGATTTCCAAGATTCTGCTTATGCATAGGATTGCCTAGGATGGGGTAAGGAATCAGTTGAAGTTCCAGTAGATCAGAGGGGTCCCTATGTTACAGCACATGTTTTGGGTTCTACTGATCAGTTTCTGGTTGATACAGGAGCTACTCGTAGCGCCTTGTCTAAACAATTGATTCCAAGGGCTCCCCTGTCTGGCTTAACCATTACATCGATAGGTTTCGATGGAACACCTTCCCCTAGCCCATTGTCACAACCACTTGCATTCCATGTTGATAAATTTATTGCTCCATGTCCATTTTTGCTTTCTCCAAATACACCACACAATATTGTGGGTCTTGATATGCTCAAGTAGTTCAGGGCTACAATACGATGCTCTCCTGAAGGGGTGCGTGTTATTTTAAATGATAATCATCCTGTGATGGAAAGAGTTTGTCTTGTTAAAGAGGATATTGCATTAGCTTCACTCCCTAGTACTTTGTGGGCTACTTCAGATACTGATGTGGGACAAATGATTATTCCACCGGTATATATTAGTGTCAAGGAGGGAGCTGTATTGCCACGTTTGCCTCAATACAAAATTTCACAGGAGGGCGAAGAAGCACTCACACGAATTGTGCATGATCTTATTGCAGTTGGAGTTGTTGAGGAAGATCTGTATAATGTTTGTAAAAGTCCGATTTTTCCTATTCTGAAAAAGGATACTGATACTAGGATTTACCGATTCATTATTGATTTACGAGAAGTCAATAAGATTGTGATACCACAATATCCTGTGGTATCTGACATCACGACACTTCTTACTTTGGTTCCCCCGACAGCAACTACGTTCTCTGTGATAGACTTGAAGAATGCTTTCTTTTCAATCCCTATTCATCCTGACAGCTGATATTTGTTTAGTTTTACTTTGAATAAACAATCATATAGATTTTGCAGAGTTCCTCAAGGCTATACTGAGAGTCAGAGTATTTATAGTCAAGCGTTAAAACGACAACTTGATTCTTTTGTTTTGCCCGAAGGTGTGGCTCTCATACAATATGTCGATGATATTTTGTTGGTGGCTGATACCCCTGAGCAATGTGAAAAGTGCACTTTGTCCTTACTTTCTTTTCTTGCTTCACACCATCATAAAGTGTCACGAAAGAAATTGCAATATTATCGACCAAAGGTAACCTATTTAGGTCACCTTTTGTCTAAGGAGGGCCGTGCACTTACATCAGATCGTATTCAAGCAATTTTAGACACACCAGTACCCTCTACTCAGAAAGATGTTCGTGCATTCCTTGGTCTTACTTCTTTTTGTAGGCAATGGATATTAGGGTTTTCACACATTGTCAAACCTTTGGTAGCACTTTTGACTAAAGATACTCCAATGCCCTTCCCATGGACAGATGAATGTGAGACTGCTTTCCGGCAGCTGTGACAAGCCCTTTGTTCAGCACCAGTGTTAGGTACTCCAGATTACATGAAGCCTTTTGCACTTTAGGTACATGAGAAAGATGGATGTGCATTGTCAGTTTTAGTACAGACACATGGTGATAAGCAGCGTCCCTGTGCATATTTTTCAGCAGTACTTGACCCTGTCGCTCGAGCGTTGCCTGGGTGTTTTCGTTCAGTTGCCGCAACAGCTGTGTCAATACGTTAGAGTGAAGGGATAGTTTTGTCACATAAGCTGTTGGTGTTAGTACCCCATGCGGTTGATGCTCTTTTAAATCAAACAAAGACACAACATTTAACTAGCCCTCGCATAACAGGATATGAGTTGACATTGCTGGCTCCTCACATTACACTGAAGAGATGTGCAACACTAAATCCAGCCACTTTGTTGCCATATCCGGTGACTCAGTCACAAGAAACACATGATTGTATATTCCTTACCGAAGAACAGACAAAGGGTCGTATTGATTTACAAGATATGCCCCTTCCAGATGTAGACGGGGAATTGTGGGTTGATGGGTCTTGTTTGAAGTTGCCAGATGGTACGACCTCAGCTGCATATGCAATCACAATATACACGGTAGTGGAGACAGCTCGTATACCACAGAAGTCAGCTCAAGCAGCTGAACTAATAGCTTTGACATGAGCATGTGAGCTTAGTACTGACTTATGTGTGAACATTTATACAGACAGCTGCTATGCTTTTGGAGTGGCTCATGATTTTGGTTTGCTTTGGAAGGAGAGAGGCTTTCTCACATCCCACGGGATACAGATAATGCACGAAGAATTAGTGCATAACCTCTTGACTGCATTGACATATCCAAAGAAACTAGCTATTGTGAAATGTAGTGCACACTAGAAAGTGACCGATAAGATAGGGCAAGGTAATGCTCTTGCGGACCGCGTAGCACGTGAGACTGCGATGCAGCGAAGTACTACTTCTATGTATGTAGTGAAGTCACAAGCTGAACGCTGGCATAATGCTAGACAAGACGTATTAGATATACAGAAATCTGCTTCTGTGAAAGAACGTGAGCAATGGTCTGAAAATGGAGAATTGGATGATGAGGGCTGTTGGCGGAAGAAGCAGATGGATAAATGGAAATTTCCTATAGCTTTTGTACAACATATGGTTCAGATGGCACGTGGGCTGGCACATGTTGGAGCTTCAACAATAACGAAGTTGCTTACGCAAGTTTGGGAGCATCCAGAAATTTCCAGTACAGCTAAGAGAGTAGTACAGTCTTGTTTGATCTGTTTACAATACAATCCTGGAAAAGGGACTCGTACTCCTGCGGGAGGGTTTGCTACACCAACTGCACCTTTTGAAGTTCTACAAATGGATTATATTCAGCTTGAACGCTGCAACAATTTAAAGTATGTCTTGGTGGTGGTATGTGCCTTCAGTAAATGGATAGAGGCGTACCCCACAAAGGATAATACTGCCATTACCACAGCGAAGGTGCTTTTGAAAGAATTTTTCCCTAGGTTTGGTGTTTGCAGACTTTTATGGAATGATAACGGACCTCATTTTGTTGGGGAAGTTATTAAGTATGTCCTGAAAGGATTAGGGATCAAACAGAAGTTCCATGCGGTTTTCCACCCACAATAAGCAGGGTTGGTGGAAAGGTATAATGCTACTTTGAAGCTGAAGTTAGCGAAGATACAGGCTTCCACATCCTTAACTTGGCCGGATGCATTACCGTTGGCATTATTGTCTATTAGGTTAGTGCCACACTCTCGACTCAGCCTTAGCCCATATGAAGTGGTTTTCGGGAGGCCAATGAAAATTTGGGGAGTTCCTAAGCCAAATTCTGTATATGATGTACCTTGTGTCCTGATGAATGATTATTTGGCACAGTTAACCGACAATTTGGTTCCTATTCATCAAAAGTTCGAGAAGCACTTCCTGACAGATCTACAGGTGAAGGCCATGAACTCCGACCTGGTGACCAGGTGATGATTAAGTCCTTTGAAAGATCAAGCAGCTTGGAACCAAGGTGGCGAGGCCCAGAACAGGTGCTCCTTGCGACAAGGACAGCAGTTCGAGTGACGAACCGAAAGAATTGGGTCCATAGTACTCACTGCAAGACAGTGCTACCTACCTTGGTGGAACCTGCTGTGCTGACCGATCTTCAAGAGATTTTGACTACGGAGAAAGGCCGTGCTATATCACCTGACGAATCTGCAGAGGTCTTCCCGGACCATACAACTTCTGGAGTGTTGTGATATAATTTGAGACCGAGGAAAGAATCTTTTTTTTTTTTTTTTTAACTGGTTGAGCTACCGCCCTGGGTTAGGGAAACGGAGAGCCAATGTGGCAAGGGGGGGGCATCAGCCATGCATTAGAGTAGTGACATCCGTCTTGGCCCGTGGTGAAGAAATCAGCAGCTGCCCCGGGATAAGAGCTCCAACGATTGTTTTTAATTCATTTCTAAAAGGGTCGATTATCACTGTTGCTAAAAGGAATAACAAACTGATCATTAGTACTATGGGGTTTGTTGTTGTTTTGGTGGTTACAGCAACAATCACTTGGTTTGTTGAAAAGAAGGCTCCTGCTCGTGAGTTTTTTGTTGACACTACTCCAGTACCAGAGGATCACTATTACTTTACGCTTCCCTATCAGGAGCAGAAGCACTGTCAATCGTACTTCAATAATACTTTCATTCAGATGTTGCATCATACTCATAATGCTACAAATGCTACTAACTGTTGGGTATGTGGAATGATACCTGCGCATCAAAAGAAAGGAGGAACACCTTTCATTCCTCTTCCTTTTTCACACAATGGTTCTTGTCAAGCTTGGTACACACTTTTGTTTGCATCTGGAAAACGTACAGAGGGCGGACTTCTTTTTCGCCTTAATAAAGTATGCTACCAAGACAAAGATGGGTATCCCCAAGCCAAAGGAACTAAATGGGAATGGGAAGAGTATCAACCGGACAATGTTTCAATACCATATGCCTTCATAAATATAAGAGACTCTGACAAGAAAGAACAATTTGTGATTTCTGTTACAAAAACTAAAGCAGATTTATGTATACGTAGCATTGGGCGAATTGCAGTAGAGATAAGCGACTGTACCTTGATTTTAACTATTGAGGGTGTAAATAATAGTAGTTTTACAGCTTCACCTGTTGGGTGGTCAGGTGTGTGTTATGTATCTTTTCTATTACCCCTTGTGTTTTTGGCCCCTGCATCATATCACCGAGATTTTAAACTGTTCAATGACATCGTTAAAAATAGATATAAAAGGGCAATAAGTACAAATGAGGTAGACCAAACGGATACTAGCCTGCAACAATATGTTGATTTTAATTTAGGGTTATTCCCCTTTGTGGGTGCTGCGTTAAACAGTAGGAAAGTGAGACGATTGACTAGGGTTGTGGAAGCTGTTACCAATCAGGCAGCTCTGGCACTTGGGAATATTACTGAGGAGCTCCAAATTGCGGGATTGTAGGGCTCCAAAATTGTATGGTAATAGATGTGATATTAGCTGACCGAGGTGGTGCATGTCGCATCATCGGTCGTAGTTGCTGTGTTTTTATTCCCGATCACTCACCTTCAGTATATGATGCAATATCTAAATTGCATAAAATTGCTGCAGAAATCCACACAGAGACTGGTACTTGGACTTTTTCTGGATGGTTTTGGGCTCTTGTTTCCGCCTGGGGCTGGAAACTACTGACTATCCTGTGTGTAATGATTGCAATATTTTTCACATGCTGTATCTGTATTCAGTGTGGTCCAATGTTCTGCTCCATGTGTATTACTGCTTGTATGCCTACCAAAAGAAATATTACAGAAATGAAAGCACAACATATGTTAGATAAGGAAATAGCTGAAATGATGAGCATAAATATACAAGATGAATATTTAGATTATCCTAGAAAGACGAATGTCTTCAGCTAATGCTGAAAGGGTCGTCTGTTGTAGTTTAGCAGCGATTAGATTAAGCATTAGCAGAAGACATCCTGTATTTAGTAACTATTGTGAACATTTCGCGGAATCCATTTTGTAATCATGGCAGCCATTTTCTCTGCCACATGCTGCCATGTGCTCACCATGTGCTCTGTCCTACCTTTCTGTTAACTACTCTTGAAAATCTGCCTAGTGACAAGTTATATTTAGCATCTCCCACTTTCGCACATGCTCAGTAAGGTCTGCAGCTGTTAGTCCTTGAAAACTGTTAGCTCCTCCTACCTGTCGACTGTGCCTTTCCACATGACCTTACATGTATGCAAGTCTTGCTTCTATAATTGTACCACCTCCTTTTAGCCCCTGCGTGGGTATAAAAGGACCATGCTCTCTCAGAGAGCATGTATCTGATGTTGATGGCTCTGAGTTTCGCCTTGACCTCCATAAATCGTTTACGAGAATTCTGCACCTTATTGGTGTAATTAGGATAGATTGAGATCTTTCAGTTCTCGTACAACGCCTTATCCAACTCCCGTGCAACGCGCAGAACATAGTCCCGGTCCTTGTAACTAAGCAGGCGTGCAATGATGGCCCTGGATGGGGCACCAGGCCGCAGAGGCGCAACGAGGGCCGATGGGCATGTTCCACCACAAAGGCTCTAAATAGTCCAGTCGGCTGCAACACGTCCCTGATCACGTTCTCCACAAAGGATTCCGTGGCAGACCCTTCCGCACGCTCCAGAAAGCCCAGCAACCTGATGTTGTTCCGCCGGGACCTCCCTTCCGCGTCCTCCAGCCGTCACACCGTAGATGTGGCCTGCGCCATCTGCGTCCACAGTGTCCCCACTTCCGACTGAATCTCCGAAATGGTGCCCTCCGCCATCTTCATCGTATTGGATACCTTCCGCAGGTCCGCTTGCAGCAAATTGACCTCCACCGCAACAGTCTCTATCTTGCCCTCCAGTGCCACCCGGAGCCCGGGATGGCCGCAAGTAGCTCCGCTTGCGACAGCTCACAAGCACTAGATGCCGCATCGGCCACCTCTCCACTCACCTCCGATATAGCCAGTCGCTGCGGGAGAGCCACTGGGGTAGTATACTGTTCCATGGTGTTACCCTGTGAGGACTCCGTCCGCCTGTGACGTCCCATGCTGCTCCACACAGGAAAAAGCGACAGGCCGCCCCGCTCAGGTTCCAGACAGCATAGCTCCAGCAAAACGGTCCTCGCAGCACTCCACGACTTAAAGTTCAGTGCCCAGCAAATCAGGAAAATCAAATGGGCACCAGACTCTCCAGCAGTTGCAAGGCAGACAGATAACTCCACCCAGCAGTGTCAGTGCAGGGGCCAAAGCACATTAGCAGCCCTGAATAATGTAGAAGCGGAGACGCCAAGACTCCTCTATCAGGACGACCAGGAGGACCTCCAGGTACCTTCTCTGCAACTCTAGCCACCCATCAGCGTGGCCCACTGGGTCCCAGAAGCGTCCGCGGCATCCAGACGTCCTCCCGATCCAGGCACTCGGGCTCCTCAAGCCCGGGAGGCCCCAGGATCGCGGCAGGATTTCACTGGGGATGGGAGCGCAGTAGAAGCCCGTCCCGTCAGCCATGTTCCTTGGCCACGCCCGCAGTGCAAGGTATTTTGATGCCCAGGGACAATGCGTTGAAAGTCCGTGACACGCTGACAGATGCTGCGTCGATCAGGTGGGCGATGCGTCAAATTTTCCTTTGCAAGGCAGGCCCTGCGTCAAATTCTCTGTCGGGAAGTCGGTGCTGCGTCGTTCTGGTTGGCGGTGCAGCGACTTCCCAGCCGCGATGCAGGCTTTGCATCGAATTCTGAAGGAGTTGTGTTGATTTTCGACGCACAAGGAGTTTCTTGAGAAGGTGAACTCTTTATTGGCCCTGAGACTTCAGAAACAGGAGCCAAGCTCAATCCAAGCCCTTGGAGAGCACTTTAGGAGGCAGAGTCCTTCCAGCAGAGTCAGAAACCAGCAGGGCAACAAGCCTTTCTCAGCAAAGCAGTCCAGATGAGCCCTTTGGGCAGCCAGGCAGTTCCTCTGACAGAGTGCATGTCCAGAAGTGTCTGATTTGGTGGGGTCAGAGACCCAGTTTATATACCCCAAAATGCATTTGAAGTGGGGGAAACTTCAAAGAGTGGTTTTAAAGTGCAGAGGTTCCCCTTTCAGCCCAGTCCTATCTGCCAGGGCCCCTGAAGGGGGTTAACAGTCCTTTGTGTGAGAGCAGGCCACTGGTCTTTGAAAGGTAAGTGTAAGCCCCCTCCACCCTTCCAGCCCAGGAAGACACATTCAGTATATAGATGAATGCAGATGTGACTGAGTGTCCTGTGTTTGTCTGGGAAGAATGCACAAGAGGAGCTGTCAACCAGCACAGACCAGACATGGACTGGAGACAGGCTGTAAGGCACAAATGGCATAAGTGTAGAGAAAAGCTCACTTTCTAAAAGTGGCATTTCTAAAATAGTAATATTAAATCCAAACTCATCAGTAAGCAGGATTTTCTATTACCATTCTGGCCATACTAAATATGCCCTGGCTACTTTTTCCAGATCAGAATATACCACCCAAAGGTATATGAGGGCAGTTCTAATACTGGTCTATGAGAGAACCAGGCCTAACAGTAGTGGAAAATGACTTTGTGAGTTTTCCACTACCAGGACATGTAAAACACATAGGCACATGTCCTGCCTTTTACTTATATAGCACCCTGCCCTGTGGGTTACCTAGGACCTACCTTAGGGGTGTCTATATGTAGAAAAAGGGGAGTTTAAGGCTTGGCAAGTAGTTTTAAATGCCAAGTCGAAGTGGAAGTGAAACTGCACACACAGGCCTTGCAATGGCAGGCCTGGGACATGGTTAAGGGGCTACGTATGTGGGTGGCACAATCAGTGTTGCATGCCCACCAGTAGCATTTAATTTACAGGCCCTGGGCACATGAAGTGCACTTTACTAGGGACATACAAGTAAATTAAATATGCCAATTGGGTAGGAACCAATGTTAGCATGTTTAGGAGAGAGAGCACATGCACTTTAGCACTGGTTAGCAGTGGTAATGTGCACAGAGTCCTAAAACCAGCAAAAGCAGTGTCAGGAAAGTGGAGGGAGGCAGGCAAAAAGTTGGAGGATGACCAACCTAAAGCTGTGAGGTCTAACACCTGTCATCAGTGTTACTTACAAGTGGTGTGCTTTATTCTAACAATCCAAATGCTTTAAACGTCTTTACTATGCTCTAGCCCATCAACAATCTGCCTGCTTTTCAAACTACTCTTGTTGTTTCAAGGTGGAGATTAGGAAACACGTTGATTGCCATCAATGATCACTCTGTGCCTTGTGCTTGTACTTGAGATGGTTTGGTAACAGACCTTTTGGAGACTCTGGGACCTCATGGGGCTATTATTATGTTCAGACTCAAATTAGGGACAGACAGGAAGAGGCAACCTCTATTAAAAAGCCTTTACCACTTGTCCGAAGGGTCTCTCCTAACTGCAACCTTTGGGAGCTTTGATGCCTAGTGAAGGGCCCGAAAACTGATTCTCAAAGATGTAAATTGCAAGCCATGTGTTGCAGGCACCACATGCATTTATTTGTATGGATTGCTTACAAGGGTGTGCAACCTCACAAGTTCCCCTATTAAGAAGAAGCTTATCAGTGCAATGTCTTTATTAAGAGGGGGGTTGCGCATAGTAACCATTGTTTGCTACTGTTTCCTATTACCAATCATCCATGGGCTGTGTTCCTCAGCACGGGGAAACCAACTAAAAAGGAGCACCATAAGCAGCCTTAAGCAGCCAAACACTTTCGAAAACACATTTCTTTTTTTGTAAAACATATTTGTATTAAAAACTAAGTTCACAGGATATACAAAGAACCAGCAGAAAGGAACACTTATAAAGCACTAGTAAAAGAATACAACTTCACAAGAAACTCACCATGTCACAATCACTTATCATTCTTGCTCACCGTCGATAGTAAAATAAAAGTGAAGCAGCATTAGAGGAGAACATCCTTTACATTCACTAAATGTTACAATAAGCAAAATCCTACACACTTCCAAAAACAATGTAAAAAATAACAAGAACTGACGCTTAGAGGATGGTCAGATGGGAAAATGCTTTAGAAAGGCAATCCAGAACAGTCAAAAAGTAGTTAAATATCTGTAAGATACTCCAGGACCAAAATGTTACTGACAAACTTGCCAGTGATATTTAGAGGGTGATTCAGCCTTATTCCACCGGGGACGCCATGGATGATGTAGATTTTGAAAGGCAGCTGTAAAATCAGAGCCATATAGGGTCTATTGTAGCCATTCCTGGGGGGGTCTCAAACCTATTAGAAGGACCAGTATGATCATCGAACCAAGCCCATGCACATCCCTTGTGAGGAATGTGCACCTTGTCTCAGCCACAGCCATCCTCACGCTTCCCAATAGGAGGGCCTGCGAGCCTCCCTAGGCCAGTCAGTCGGGGTCTAGTCTCACGTCTATTCTGCTGTCTTACCCTTCCTGCTTGCACATCGGCTCCTGATGCAGCAGGGCATGACAGTACAACAAACTGACTGGATTGATATAAAGCAAACTTCCCTTCCCCAGGACGCCCATCCAGTGAACTCGTACTCTTAACACTAACACACACCAGAGCACGTGCAGAAGGTTAGTCTAGGGAGTGGCAGTAGAGGCAGGTTCCAGTTGTCCCTCGCCGCATCCCATCCTGTGTTACATCAGTTCAGCAGGATATTCCACCCCAAAGACCAAGCTCCATGTCAGGAGAATGAAGGTGTGGCTCAGTAGTGTGGTTTCCCTCAGCCACGTGTAGCATTCCCAGACGTCACTTGAAGCAGTCCTGTCACGTCTCCCATCCTGTAATGTTTCCCCCCTTCCGCTTCTCCCCCTCACAAACCATCGGGCATCTGTGGTCCCGGACCCTGTATCTCTTGGAATTCCAGTGTTTTTGCACTCATAGGAGTTTTTAAATTATGTTCACTGGAGGATGTTTGAGTTAGCCAGGCAAAAGCATTTGCCATTTGCAGCTGGATCGTTAAAGAAATAAAGCATGGTTGTTGACAATCACGTTCAGAGAGGTAAGAAAGAGCAGCATGTACTTCAGGCCAGCATCACAGATCTCCTTCACAGCTAGATAAGACCCCCTTTGTTGCTGAAAAGCAATGGCATAATCTGGGAAGATTACCACTGTGCCATTGTCAACCTGGAAGCGGCCAGTCAGACGGGCTTGCTGCAATAGGAGATCCCTGTCTCGATAGAAAAGAAATTGTGCCACCAAAGGACAAGGCTGTGCCCCAGACTGGATGGGGAGATGTCGTTGGTACCTTGTGTTCCCTTCCCAACGCAAAGAAAGGTGACAGAACTTATACTGCTACTTCGTTCAACAACCAACCTTCCAGGTACACGTCTTTCTCTTCCACTTATTTAGGCGGTCTCACCGCCCTAATATTGTTGCAGTGGCTCTGGGTACTCCATCGCCTTCACTGCACCTCTGCACGCCAAAGTATGAAATAACAATAAATTAAATCAAATAAAATGAAAAAGACAATGCTCCCCTCACAATGGGAGTCCTCTCCAATAGCAGGGGGAGCTTTTTGTAGTTTTCACTGTCCCTTAACACCAGGGTTCCCTTGGTGGTGACATGCAGTGAAAACTGACCTCTAATTCCATCCATCTAAACTCGGTGGCCCAAATCAAAGGTCTACCCCCAACTGCCCTTCATACATCAGCCTGTTGGGAGAGGTTCAATCATGGTGGAAACAAAGTTGTCTCCCCCGTGATTAAGCCATAGGGCCATCCATACTTAAATTGGGTAGGCCTACCACAGTCCTGGCGCACTGGATACTCTGATGTCATTGCAATGGAGTGCCCATACCACCAAGATATAAATCAAGCCCTGTTGTGTACTGTTTGTGGAGTTCAACTCTGCCGATTGCTTCCCATTGGTTTTCAACTGTCTATGCCAGTGTCCTTTCAAAATCCTTGCTTGCTAATGGTTAATCCTTCTTTAATGTCCCACCTTGTTGTCATTTGTATCCTCCACAGAGCAGTGCCTAACTTCCTGATCTTCACTCTATCCTCTTCATGTGTTGTTGTCCTGAAACTCTTCTTTTAGTTCACTCGCTGTGCTTCGAGCTCTGGTGTGCTGCTCCTGCTCCAGCAAGGCACCACAGGTAGTTTCCATATTGTGCACAGTGGCGGCAGCTTCTTCAGTTGCAGAAAAAATGCTACAGTGAAATTGGACCACGTTCACAGTGTTTCTTTTTCCATATTGAGCGCAACGGTGGCTTTATGTCAGTTTCATTTTTAATTTGTGTTTGTTTTTCTACAGTGAAAATAATCAATTTCTATTGTTAAACATTTGCTTCATGGACGCTCCTCGTTGAAAATGGACCACGTGCAGTGTTTGTTTCTTTTTCCATGTTGTGTGAGGTGGCAGCTTCATGTCTGTATCAGAAAAAGTAAGGAAATGCTATGGTGAAATTGGACCATGACTCACAGAGTTTGTTTCCTTTTTCCATATTGTGCGCAGTGGCGACAGCATCACGTCTAAGAAAAATTAAGGAAATGGTACGGTGAAACTGGGCCACGTTCACAGTGTTTGTTTATTTTTCCATATTGTGCATGGTGGCAGCTTTATGTCTGTTGTGTTTTATTTTTGACACCAACTTTAAACCTGTGTTATGTTTTTTTGTTGTTTCATTCTGTTTTTTTTATGTTATGTTTGTTATTTTGAACCAACTGGTTATTTCTGGTTTTGTTTTGTAAGGAGTTTTAGTGTTCTGTGTTTGATGGTGTCAAGTATGTTTACTTTAACCCGCTGGGTGCCTTGGTTGTAACCATTGCATCCTGCACCAGGCCCATCTGACCCCAAAGGGGGGGGCAGAAACCACTAGGCACCAGGGATTGGTGTGTGTGTGGGCAAGGGTCGCTCCCCGTGAGGGCACATTACTAATGGCCATTTCTGCCCCCCCGGAGGCAGATCAGCCTATTTATTTAAGGCTCATCTGCCCCCAAGGGAGGCAGAAAGCCCACCAGGGAATTATTATTATTATTTTTTTTTTAAAAGAGGGTGGGGCTATGGCCATACCCCCACCCACAAATAAATGAGGACAAAGTTGTTCTGCCCACCGGTGGGCAGATGGGGTAATTACCCCAGATCCAGGGGGGGGGGGGGCAGGGGGTGCAGAATGCCTACTAGATGCCAGGGAATAAAAAAATAGAGGGGTGGGGGCTGCCAAACAGTATGAGCATGGTTATGCCCCCCTACCCCAACTGAAGGAGGTAACAATCTTTCAGCCCCCGCAAACTAAAGGATCTTATCCCAATGACAAGGAAGAGGACATTTGAATATTTTGGTCTTTGATTTTACATATGGGCCAAGAGAGGTTGGTTAACTCCTAATATCCTCTCACTTGGAATGGTGAGCAGTTGCACTTTTTGGACTTTGGGACGCTGACACCTAGAAAAATCTATCAGACCTAGACACGTCTGAAAACTAAACATCTGGATGAGTCCAGCGTGGCGTGCTTCACATGCACCCCACATCATTTTCTTACCCACAATGCCTTGCAAACCTCCAACTTTGCTTGAAATCTAACATTTTCCCTACATTTTTGTGATGGAACCTTCTGAAATTCGCAGGACTCCACAAAATTCCTACCACCCAGCATTGTTGCATCTATATCAATAAAACTTCTGCCTCACTTGTCAGCCTAAAAATGTTTTTTTCCAAACTGCCCCTTTGGACCCGCTTTGGTTCCCTCTCAATTTCAACATGTTTTTGGCCCTTCCCTGTCACAGGCACTTGGCCCACCTACACAAGTGAGGTATAATTTTATCGAGAGACCAACGGGAATGCTGAGTGGTAGGAAATGTGTGCCTGTGCGGTAATCCCACACTGAAATGTGAGGAATGTGTTTTTTTTAGCTAAATTTGAGGCTTGCAGGGGATTCTGGGTAAGAAAACACTGGGTGATCCACTCAAGTCACACCTCTCTGGACTCCCTCGGGAGTGTAGTTTTCAGAAATGTCTGGGTTTGGTAGGTTTCCCTAGTTGGCTGCTCAGCCCGTTTTGTAATACAAAATTTTGATGTTTCCATGTTGTACTTTGGACCCGTCCCTGTCACGGGAACTAGGCCTCCCAAATAAGGGAGGTACCATTTTTATCGGGAGACGTGCGGGAATGCAGGGTGGAAGGAAGTTCGTGGCTCCTCTCAGATTCCAGAACTTTGCAGCACCGAAATGTGAGGAAAGTGTTTTTTTAGCCACATTTTGAGGTTGGCAAAGATCCTGGGCAACAGAACCCAGTGGCAGCCCCACAAAGTGACCCCATCCTTGATTCCCCTAGGTGTCTAGTTTTCAAAAGTGCACCGGTTTGCAAGGTCTTCCTTTGTGCCGACTGAGTTAGAGGCCAAAATCTACAGCTAGGCACTTTCCCAAAAACACGTCAGATTTCAATGTAAAAATATGGTGCGTCCAGGTTGCATTTTGGGGCATTTCCTGTCGCAGGCACTAGGCCTACCCACACAAGTGAGGTACCATTTTTAATCGGGAGACTTGGGACAATGCTGGGTGGAAGGAAGTTTCTGGCTTCTTGGCATGTTACCTCCAATTTTACATGTATGTCAGTATGTTTTTGCCTGTCTCACTAGGATCCTGCTAACCAGGACACCAGTGCTCATAGTTTGTGGCATAAATCTGTATGCATGTGCAGTGCCTAACTGTGTCATTGAGGTTCTGCTAATCAGAACCTCAGTGCTCATGCTCTCTCTGCCTTTAAAACTGTCACTATAGGCTACTGACCACTTTTACCAATTTCAATTGACATACTGGAACACCCCTATAATTCCCTTGTATATGGTACCTAGGTACCCAGGGTATTGGGGTTCCAGGAGATCCATATGGGCTGCAGCATTTCTTTTGCCACCCATAGGGACCTCAGACAAACTTTTACACAGGACTGGCATTGCAGCCTGAGTGAAATAACGCACATGTTATTTCACAGCCATTTTCCCTGCACTTAAGTAACTTATAAGTCACCTATATGTCTAACCTTCACTTGCTGAAGGTTAGGTGCAAAGTTACTAAGTGTGAGGGCACCCTTGCACTAGCAAAGGTGCCTCACATAGTTCAGGGCCACTTCCCCAGACTTTGTGAGTGTGGGGACACCATTGCACGCGTGTACTGCATATAGGTCAATACCAATATGGCCATGTAACATGTATGAGATCATGGAATTGTCCCCCCATTTCAAATATGGTATTGGGGAACCAATTCCATGCATCCTGGGGGCTCCACTATAGACCCCCAGTACTGCCAAACCAGCTCTCTGGGGTTTTCCCTGCAGCTACCGCTGCTGCCAACCCACAGACAGAGTTCTGCCCTCCTGAGGTCTGGGCAGCCCAGTCCCAGGAAGGCAGAACAAAGAACTTCCTCTGAGAGAGGGTGTTACACCCTCTCCCTTTGGAAATAGGTGTGAAGGGCTGGGGAGGGGTAGCCTCTCCCAGCCTCTGGAAATGCTTGGAAGGGCACAGATGGTGCCCATCTCTGCATAAGCCAGTCTACACCGGTTTAGGGAACCCCCAGTCCCTGCTCTGACGCAAAACTGGACAAAGGAAAGGGGAGTGACCACTCCCCTGTCCTTCACCACCCCAGGTGTGGTGCCCAGAGCTCCTCCAGTGTGTATGAGACCTCTGCCATCTTGTTTCCAGAGGTGTGGGGGCACTCTGGAGGCCTCTGAGTAGCCAGTGCCAGCAGGTGATATCAGAGACCCTCCTGGTAGGTGCATACCTGACTAGGTGGCCAATCCTCTTCTGAGGGCTATTTAGGGCCTCTCCAGTGGGCTTTTCCTCAGATTACGACTTGCAAGAATTCATCAGGGTTCCTCTGCACTTCTCTCTTCGACTTCTGCAAAGGATCGACCGCTGACTGCTCCAGGAAGCCTGAAAAAGTGCAACAAAGTAGCCAGAAGACTACCAGCGACATTGTAGCGCCTAATCCTGTCGGCTTTCTTGACTGTTTCCTGGTGGTGCATGCTCTGGAGGCTGCCTACCTTCACCCTGCACTGGAAGCCACCAAGAAATCTCCTGTGGGTCGACGGAATCTTCCCCCTACTTCAGCAGGCACCAAACTTCAGCTTCACCGGTACTCTGGGTCCCCTCTCATCCTGATGAGCGTGGCCCCTGGAACACAGGTGGTGGACCCAAGTGACCCAGAATGTCCAGTGGTCCAACTGTTCGAATTTGGAGGAGATAAGTCAGTGCCTCCCCTGGCAGTCAGTCCTGCGTTCCTCAGCTCCCTGAGTTGATCTCCGGTGTCGTGGGACCTCCCTTTACAGTGTTGAGAAGACCGATGTGTTCAGTCTTCTTGAACCCGTGTTCAAGGACTTCTGCGGGTGCTTCCTTCCTGTCCGAGGGCTCTCTGAGTTGCTGAGGGCCCCCTCTGTCTCCTCTCCCAAGTGGCGACATCCTGGTCCTTTCTGGGCCCGGGTAACACCCTTTTTCTCTAACCGCGACTCTTGCAGCTAGCAAGGTTGTTTGCGGTATTTTGCCAAGGAAACAACTCTGCATCCTCCAGCACGCCATGGGACCTCTTCTACATGAAGAAGAACTTCCTACCTGTTTTCGTTGTTGCAAAACCTGCAGCTTCTTCCAACCGGAGGCAGCCATTTTGCACCTTCATCCGGGGTTTAGTGGGCTCCTGCCCCCCCCGGACACTTTAGCGACTCTTGGACTTGGTCCCCTTCCTTTGCAGGTCTTCAGGTCCAGGAATCTGTCTTCATTGCTTTGCAGTCTGTTGTGGTCCTTGCAAAATACTTTATCACAACTTTAGTGTGTTTCTGGGGAAATAGTAGTACTTTACTCCTACTTTCCAGGGTCTTGGGGTGGGGTCTCCGTTACACCCTTAGTGTTTTCGTACACTCCCAGTGACCCTCTACACACTACACTTGCCTAGGGGTCCATTCGTGGTACGCATTCCATTTTCTTAGTATATGGTTTGTGTTGCCTCTAGGCCTATTGCATCCTATTGTGTTTTACAGTGTTTGCACTACTTTCTGACTGTTTTACTTACCTGATTTGGTTAGTTGTGTTAATTTTGTGTATGTTACTTACCTCCTAAGGGAGTATATCCTCAGATATTTTTGGCACATTGTCACTAAAATAAAGTACCTTTATTTTTAGTAACTATGAGTATTGTCTTTCTTATAATATAGTACCTATATGATATAAGTGGTATTGCATGAGCCTTGCATGTCTCCTAGTTGAGCCTAAGCTGCTCTGCTATAGTTACCTCTATCAGCCTAAGCTGCTAGAACACTACTTCTCTACTAATAAGGGATACCTGGACCTGGCATAAGGTGTAAGTACCATTGGTACTCACTACAAGCCAGGCCAGCCTCCTAGACTCCTCAAATTCCAGAACTGTGCAGCACCAAAATATGAGTGACAAGTGTTTTATGGGACAAATGTTGAGGTTTGCAAAGGATTCTGGGTGCCAGAATCTGGTGAGAGCCCCACAAGTCACCCCATTCTGAATTTCTCTAGGAGTCTAGTTTTAAAAAATGTATAGGTTTGCTAGGTGTCCCTCGGTGCCGGCTGAGCTAGAGGCCAAAATCTACAGCTAGGCACTTTCCCCAAAACACATCAGATTTCAATGTAAAAATATGATGTGTCCAGGTTGCGTTTTGGGACGTTTCCTGTTGCAGACACCAGGCCTACCCACACAAGTGAGGTACCATTTTTATCGGGAGGCTTAGGGGAACACAGAATAGAAGAAAAAGTGTTATTGCCCATTGTCTTTCTCTACATTTCTTTCTTTCCAAATGTAAGACAGAAGTCTATTTCAGAACCCTGTAATTCACATGCTAGTATAGGGGCCCCCAAATTCAGAGATGTGAAAATAAATACTGCTTCTCAACACCTTATCTTGCGCACACTTTGGAAATACAAAGGTTTCCTTGAGACCTGGTTTTCATGCTTTATATTTTACCAAATGAATTGCTGTATACAATGAAAACCCATTGCAAGGTGCAGCTCATTTATTGGCTCTGGGTACCTAGGGTTATTGATGTACCTATTAGCCCCTTATATCCCGGACACCAGAAGAGTCCAGCAGACGTAACGGTATATTGCTTTAAAAAATCTTCTATACAGCTTGAAAAATGTACAGAAGAAAACGTAGAAGGAAATGGCTCTTTTTTTCAACTCAATTTCAATATATTGTTTATTTTATATTTTACTTTCTGTAGGAAAACCTTGAACGATCTACACAAATGACCCCTTGTTGAATTTAGAATTTTGACTACTTTTCAGAAATGTTTAGCCTTCCGGGATCCACCATTGGTTTCATACACATTTCTGTCACTAACTGGCAGGTGGCTGAAAGCAGAAAAAACAGTAAAAATGAGGTATGTCCCAGTAAAATGCCAAAATTGTGTTGAAAAATTTGGTTTTCTGATTCAAGTCTGCCTGTTCCTGAAAGCCTGGAATATGGTGATTTTAGCACTGCAAACCCTTTGTTGATGCCAGTTACAGGGGGGGAAAAAACACATGCTTTCTTCTGCAGCAATTTTTCCCCATTTTTCTCACAAAAACAAAAGTTTAGCTGTATTTGGCTAATTTCTTGGTCTCCTCCAGGGGAACCCACAAACTCGGGGTACCTTTAGAATCCCTAGGATGTTGGGAAAAAAGGACACAAATTTGGTGTGGATAGCTTATGTGGACAAAAAGTTATGAGGGCCTACGCGCAAACTACCCCAAATAGCAAAAAAAAAAAAAAAAAAAAAGGCTTGGCACAGGAGGGCGAAAAGGACTGGCAGCAAAGGGGTTAATGTGAGAGGCAGTTTATTTAGTATTTTACGGATTGGACAATTCATTTTTGCCTGTTTACTGCTTCACGACCACTGCGTCTTTTTTTGGTAACCTACTCTAGCTTTGTGGTACTGTTTTGTGAGGTGCTTTTATTGTTCCATGTTGGTTGATGTAAAATTGTGTGCATTATTCCATTTGCTTAAACGTTATAGGTTATTGTGCAGCAGAGCATTATGGGCACTCATTCCTGCTTATGCAGACACTGCCCAATATACACAATTGCCACCCTGCATTTGCTGAACCATGACAACACTCCCTTGTACTCTAGCAAAACTTCAATATTGAGGGTACCCCTTACCACGTGCTCTCTTCTACCTGCCACTATTAACAAGTATGTGTGCTTTGCAATCCTGTCCGACCTGTACACACATCAATACGGCCACTGCATTCTTACATGGCAGTGTATTATAAGTAAATGATATCTTTTAATTTCCACGCTTACTTTCTGTGCTGACACTTCTGTTTTTTGCACTGGAAATATTCCGAGGGGCCTCTCGTCCTACTGACTTGCACTTTTCCTTTATTATATGGTCTGCATGCTGACCTGTGTACTGTCACTATTGTTCTTTCTGGACAGAGCTCCAACTTTTATCTGTGTGATTCTGGTCACTTTGGAACCTACAATTGCCACTGGAATGTAAAAAAAAGGCCTTTATTTGGCATCCTGAAAACTAAACAGAAAAATGTATATATATACTTACAAATTAGGCCACATCTGAACTTGTACAAATACGCTGTACGGTGTGTGTTGTTTAAGATACTCAGTCAATGTTTTATGTTTAGTTTCATTATGAACATTTCTATTCTTAGTGTAATTTTGGTGTGAGGTGCATTGTGATTATTCTTTTAAAAAAAAGTAAACTAACAGTTACATTAACACTGCAAATGTAAACTGTAGGAAAGTACCCTCTTTTTGGCATGGTTACCCCCTGTTTTTCCCTGATATCAGAATGTTTTGACTGTGTTCACTGGGATCCTGCTAACCAGGACCCCAGTGACTATGCTCTCTCCCTCCAAATTTGTATGCTGTGACTTCACACACCCTACATTTGGCATACTGGTGCCCCCATGTAAGTCCCTAGTATATGGTACCCAGGGCATTGGGGTAGCAGAGGTTCCCCATGGGCTGCAGCATGTATTGTGCCACCCACGGGAGCCCATGTAAAATGTGTTTGAGGCCTGCCATTGCTGTCTGCGTGAAAAGGTGCATGCACCCTTTCACTTCAGGTCACTATACTAGGTCACTATAGGTCACCCCTGTAGTAGGTAGACCCTCCTAGCCCAGAGGGTGGGGTGCAGGTACGTGTGTGTGAAGGCATCCCTGCATGAGCAGAGGTGCCCCCACGAACTCCAGCTCCATCTTCCTGGACTTCGTGAGTGCGGGACACCATTTTACGTGTGTACTGGACCTAGCTCACTCCCTATGTCTGAATCCATATTGGTAACTCCGAACCTGGGCATGTTTGGCATCAAACATGTCAGAATCATACCCCAATACTATTGCCAGTATTTGAATACAAAACAAAGTGGCACTGCATAAGGGTCGCACCTCTTATTCATAAGTATATTTTAATAAAGAAAGCAATGTCCATGTGTTACATAAAGTACTGTTGAGGGTGCCAAACTGGTAAGCACTCAACCACTTCGGGTGCAGTTGTGTCAGTTGAAAATTCAAATAAAACCTGCAAATTAAATATTGTTATACTAAGGCACACAAGAAAAGTCCATTCCTTCTTGTTGGAGCAGTCAGAGTCCCAATACAACGTGAGTGTATGGTAGTGATTTAATTCATCAAAATAATTAAGAAAAGTAACAGCCATGTTGAGTCCAGAGATACAACAGCCAACACGTGTTTCATCAACAAGACTTTTTCAAAGCTGTGGGATGTACATACAAGAAAAAATATATATATCCATAATCAGATCTCACGCTTGTGGTCATATATATAGAGAGATTTTACAGCTATATGCCCCGCTGTATTATTGATTATTATCTTCTATTATTTTTTGCGATATCTTTTGCGATGGTGGCGTTAGGACATTTATTCTGTAGGTCACTTTCATTTCTTTGTACTGAATCTTGAGCATGTCTTGTGTCCTCGTCATATAAGGAAACAATTGCACTCCTAGTATTATTACTTAATATTCTCTGTGATAGGTGTATTAGAGTACGTGCTTTGCAGTTTACTCTCTTCTCTCTGCACTGCACCATAAACACATTTGTGTCCTCGTATTATATTGAGATGTTTCTTATGTCTAGATAATTACCACTCCTTGCCATCATTGTGGTTTCTTTTCTTTGTCCACTTAGGCTTATCATGGGCGAGCTTATAAACTATAGCACATAATTTATGTATATGGATTTGACCATCCTATGTGGAAGATCTTTGTTCGCACAAGAACCGATGTACCCGATATGAAATTTTGGTGATATTGTGAAATAACTAGTCTTGTGGTAAGTTGTATTCCTCCCACTTATTTTTTGCTTTACACTTTTTTTTGGCTATGTAAGGGGTTTCTTTTTGAGGTGTTTCATATTTTGCATGCTGGATCAGTCACTGCACACTATTTGTAGATCATTGCTGGATATAGAACCGGTATTGGACATTTTCAATTTCTGACTTACTTCACGTGTGACTGCAAGCATCGTGAAGTGGATTCCCTGTTTATTGCCTGTGAGATCAGATTATGGATATATATATTTTTTCTTGTATGTACATCCCACAGCCTTGAAAAAGTCTTGTTGATGAAACACGTGTTGGCTGTTACTTTTCTGAATTATTTTGATGAATAAAATCACTACCATGCACTCATGTTGTATTGGAACTCCGACCCCTACAACAAGAAGGAATGGACTTTTCTGGTGTGCCTTGGTATAACAATATTGTCTATTGCCAGTATTCGTTGTATGATTCCATGCACTCTGGGGGCTCCTTAGAGAAGAAAACAAGTTACTTACCTGTAACTTCAGTTATCCTGTATTGCTATTTTTCATAAATTCACATGCTTGAATCATTCCCGTTTTTTTGTAATCAGGGATGATTTTTCCATCGTCGACGGTCTCGTCGACGATGGTGTCAACGATAGTGGTCTCGTCGACGATGGTCTCGTCGACAGTGGTCTCGTCGTCGACAGTGTCCTCGTCGACGGTGGGGCAGCCGACGACGTTGTCGTTGGTGGTGTTATAGTCGACTGGGCTTTAGTTGATGGTGTTATCAACGACGGTGTTGTCGTCGATGAAGGAGTCGATGTTGTTAAAGGCTTTTCTAGAAGAATCCGAAATTTTTTGAGTTCTCTGAGAGAAAAATGCTTCTGAAGAAGCCAAAAAATGAGCAGAGCTCAGGGAGACTCCCTTCACACGACGTGCGGTAGAAAATCTGAGGGAAGGAGCTTCTCTGGAGAGTGTTCTAGAGGGTGCTGGTGCCTGATTGGCCAGCAGGCAGGTTTAGGTCCTTTTCACAAAAGGACTTGGATAGGCTATATGAGTGGCTGGTGTTTCCATTATAGCCTATGGGGAAAAAAATGTATTTGTTAATTATTGCTATTTTATGTACCGTGGGACTTCGACGATGGGGATGATTCAAGCATGTGAATTTATGAAAGATCCAATACTGGATAACCCCCATTATTGCTCCCACCAGCTTTCTGGGGGTTTCCGGGCAGCCCACGCTGCTGCCACCCCTCAGATGGGTTTCTGCCCTCCTGCTGCTTGACCAGCTCAAGTCCAGGAAGGCAGAACAACGCATTTTCTTTGGGAGAGGGAGGTAACACCCTCTCCCTTTGGAAATAGGTGTTAACTAGCTTCGGAGGGGTAGCCTCCCCAAGCCACTAGTATGCTGTGAAGGGAACATTTGGTGCCCTCCTTGCATAAACCAGTCTGTACTGGTTCAGGGACCTCCAGTCTCTGCTCTGCCTCAAAACTGGAAAGGGGAGTAACCATTCCTCTGTGCATCACCACCCCAGGGGTGGTGCCCAGAGCTCCACAAGGTGACCACTTGATTCTTTCATCTTGAAACCAAGATGGGCAGAGGCCTCTGGGAGCATCTGAGTGATCAGGTAGCTAGGTAACGTCTCAGCTCCCTCCTGATAGGTGGTCACATTGCTAGGTGACCAATCCCTCTTTCAGGGCTATTTAGGGTCTCTCTCTTTGGTGGGTCCTCAGATTCGATGTGCAAGACTCCAGCAGGACTCGTCTGCAACATTTACTTTGACTTCTGGGCACTGGAACCGCAACTGGACTCCACAGAAACCTAAAATCTTCAGCTACAGAGACAACTCTGCTCTGCAACATTGTTTCTCCGGCTCCTTCCAGCAACTGCAAAATTTCCCCACTATGCATCCTTTGAGGGTAGCAAGTCTTCAGTCTGCACCAAGAAGCAAGAAGGAATTTCCCTTGGAGTGAAGGAGTCACTCCCCAGCATCTGCAGGCACCCACTGCAACGACAACTGGTAGCGTGGATCTCCTCTTTTCCTGAGCTGTGTGGATCCTGCATCACAGGTGGTGGTCTGGAGTGGTCCCCTTTGTTTTCTCTGCCAGCTGTCAAACTTTGGAGACGGTAAGTCCTTGCCTCCTCATGCAGGACAGTACCTGTGCATCGCGTCACTTGCAGCTAACAAGGCTTGTTGGCATCTCCTCCAAGGGATCTTCAGGCTCTGTGTAGCCCTAACTCCCAGCACTCTACCTTGTGACGCACAGCCCTCTGTGTGCTTCTCCAGCAACGTGGGACTCCTTTCCAAGTGTGTTGCACGGGCCTCATGGCAACTCCTGTGATTGTTGCCTTTGGTTATCTGTGGGGGCTGCCTCCTCTTCTTCTGACTTCCCTGGTCGCTGAAGGTCACTTAGGACTCCCTAATTTGGGTTGAGTCCCCCTGGACCTTGCTGGTCCCCGGCAGCTCCACTTTTCTTCATTTGCGACATTTGCCTTTGCCAAGGCTTGTTAGTAGTTTTTCCACAACACAGACAGATTGCAATTCTTCATCCAGCGTGGGGCGCTGACTGAATCACTCAGGAACTCTTCAGCTGCTTCAAGCTGCATTGCTGACCATCTTTGTCTCACAGTCAACCAGATCCTGCAGCCACAGAAATGTGGGTAGTGGCTCCTGCCACCACCGGACACTCCAATGTGAACTGGACTTGGTCCCCTTCTTTTCCAGGTCTTCCTCTTCCAGGATTCACCTTTGGTTTGATTGCAGTTGTGTCCGGGTCTTGCAATATCCTTCTCTGAATTCCTTTTGGTGAGTTTGGGGAGAACCAGGTACTTATTACTCTTCTCCTGGTCGCTGGGGGGCACTCTGGTACTTACCTTGTAGGTTTCCCAGTTCCTCCAGCTCCTCTCTACTGATTCCGCTTCTTTGGGTGGGGGCCCGACTTTCGCATTCCACTTTCTTAGTATATGGTTTGGTCCCCCCCAAGTCTTCAGTATTTACGTTTGCTTTCACTGTTTTCTATTGTATTCTATGCTAATTCCTGATGGCTACTGTACATATATTAGTGTGTTTTACTTACCTCCAGTTGGGGTATTGCCTATATAGTAATTTAGTATTTGTGTTACTAAAATAAAGTACCTTTATTTTTGTAACACATGTGTAAATGCTGTGTGACTACAGTGGTATTGCATAAGCTTTGCACAGGGGTGTGGAATTTATTAAAATATTTACTTGTCTATGGGACAGGTTGCTTCTTAAATCTACTTGTCCTGTAAAAAAAAGTACTTCTCCCTTTGACGCCATGTAGTGCAGTGACAAATTATGGCAGCAATCTCATTATGTAAGAGCTCTGATAAAAGCCTCTCTGATTATGCCAGGGCTACTACTATAGTAGGGCTTGAAAACTTGCAATTTTAATCCCTACTATAGCAATTTCCTTCCTTTGTCACTTTTCCGCAGATCTACATATTGGGGCTGGAGGAATCAGTAAGCAATGGTTCCAGGGCTGGAATGCCTTTGAGTCTGCAAACCTATTGACTTGTATGTTTTAAGGATTTTCACCAGCTCTTCTCTAATCTTTTCCCATAATGAGAAAGGCTGTAAATGTACTCCTGACAATGGCAGAAGTAGATGTTCTTCCAGGGATGGGGGAAAAAGTGGTTTGAGGGAAAGTGAACTTGTAAACTCTCAGTAGATTTTCACATAAGCAAATCTACGCGTGTATATTTGCACATGCTAAAATACAGTTCACACATATTTTCTAGGAGTAAGATTTCCGGGTCTACTTCTGTGAGCTCTTGTGAATTCATGAAAGCCACTAATTCAAAGACATTTACCATGGGTGCACTTTTGTGACTTTCTTTAAGAATTGGGTCCCTAATTAGGTCTGGCGTTAAAAAATACATTTTGTTTTTATTAAACTTCTATTTCTCTCTCTAACTATTTACTGACTTTACTGTGAGTGATCACATTCTGCTCTTCCAGAAGGAGCATATTGGCACACATAGTTTTGTTCAGTGCCAGGAACTATTATGGCAATCAGTGGCGTAACGAAACTGGAAGGGGCCCCCTGCAAAGAACATGGAGCGCCCCCCCCTCCCAAGACTCACTCAGAGCAGGTGAAACAGTGTTTGTTACAATGGGGATGGCCTGGCAACTCCCACAACAATAAAGTGTTACAAAAGCCATGTCTAAACAAGACATGCATTGACAAAACCAAAAGACTCCCAAAAAATGTCAGATCAGTTGGCTTTGCCGGTGCTTGTTTATTTTCACGCCTCCCATAATCGTGTTGAAAATGGTTACACTGATTTTCCATTAGGAATATTTTTGGGAAATACTAACATGCATCAACACATTTCACTAAATGATGCTTCAGAGAAATAGCACATATCATTTCATAGTAGTGAAACTCTTTTTTTCCTACTTGCTTTTTTTTCTGAACATTTTATTCTGAAAGCAAAGAATCATCACTCTTGCTTACAAGCTTCGGCAAATATTTGCATCTAACCAGAGAGCATTCTGCGAGCATTATACTTAGCCTCATATTGTTAAACTTTTCAAACATGTTTGTACACTTTTTATTTTTTACTAGAACCACTGTCAGTAGTGCAGTGTAATCTTAAAACGTTTACTTACAGCGCTCACCCTAATATTGAAGGCTTTTCATTAATGAACCATGAATACAAGTTGGAACAGCATTAACACACATATAACTTCAACTGCAGACAGTTTCCTTCTCTGTAAACTGGCAGCCAAAGGGTTTGTACTGCAGAGGGTTGGGCCTACTTGTACCAAAGACAAAATAAACATTAAAACTTGTTGCCCTTGGGGCATGGTTAAGGCGTCAAGATGGCGGTCACTCTTTTGTAGCGCTCTGGACCCCTCCTTCAACTGCCTTCCACTACATTAGTAATCCGCCTTCATCTGCGGCACGTTCTCATTCTGGGGGCTTCACCGTCCCCCTCTCGACAAATTGAGGACGCCGACTCGCTCCTCGGCCGGCTGCGCGGCATCGGTGGAGTGGGGCTGCCCACACCCAAGATGGCAGCTGGCAGGCGAGATCGGCGTCCTGGGCTGTGCTGAGGGTCCTGGGACTACACGGCGTCGGATTCCTTTTCAGGGCAGCGTGGCAGACGGGACGGAGCTGCAGAGGGCCGCACACAGAGCCACTGGTGAGCCCACCTGTCGCGAAGGCCGGTGGGGGACCGGAACAAGTCTTCCCGACATTGGAGGCTGGGACAGAGCTGAGGCCCAGGATTTGAGTGAGCGAAAAGGTGATCCGGGGTATGGAGGAAGGGGGCTGCGCTGATACCTAGAGGAAGAACCCCCCTCTCATCTCTTAACCCCCATCCCCACTCCGCTTGGCTGGAACGCCCAGTCCTTCTGGGCAGACGCGGAGGAAGTGCATTGCGGCGGGCAGCAGCAGGAAGGGACAGCTTGCTGTGGTGCTTCTTCTGCCATCACGGGGGGCCTCTCCCCTCTCCCCCCCCTGCGAGACAGCGACCAGACGGGTGTAAGGATTGGGGGTCAGAGGCACCACGCCAAGGGGGAAAAATGACATGGACACTCTGGGGGGCCCATGGGTGATCGCTGCAGGCGGTCTGCAGCTGGCGGCAAGGACAGCAACCATTGTGCGATTGTGGGCCCCGTCTCCTGAATCCTCACCTGCAGCTCGTTGAGGGAGCGCTTGTCAGACCTGAACCGTTGCGGAGGGCATTGATGACCCTAGTGCCACGCGTAGCGCTTTGGCTGGACTTTTCTAGTGGACTTCTGCCAGGGGGCCTTGTACTACATTAAAGCCGGAAAAGGAACTGGTGAGGGAACCATGGGCAAGGACAAGTCAGCGAGGCAATCAGCGGCGCAAACACGCATGGACCAATTCACTACGGGTGCAAGTGGGACCAGAGCGGAGGATCGTGCTCCGGGTGGAGGGGGTGATCTGCGGGTGACGTCCGGCGACCTAGAAACGATCCTTCAAGCCATTCACACATCCCAAGCAGCTGTGGAGTCTAAGATTGGGGAAGTTAGAGGAGATGTGGCCCCGGGCCGGCAAGACCTCCCCAACGCCACAGCTCGAATCATGGAGGCGGAATGAAGGATTTCTACAACGGAAGACGACATGACTGCTCTCAAGGCACAAGTCTCCGCATTGACATCTCGCACGTCGGAGCTTTACCGATGGGCCGAAGACGCAGAGAATAGGTCCAGTCGAAACAACGTTCGTGTGGTAGGCCTTCCGGACCCCACAGCAGCGCCATCCTTGATCGCGTTCCTGGAGGAGTGGATCTGCTCTTGGATGCCAGTGGACCGTCTCACGCCATGGTTTGCGATCGAAACGGACCACAGGGCTTTACAATCGAAGCCCCCGCCGGGCTCCCCGCCCAGACCGGTGATACTTTGTCTCTTCAATTTTAAAGACAGAGACGCTGTGCTACAGGAGGCACGCTACAAGGGAGACCTTTTTTGCAATGGGGTGAAGGTCCTCCTTTCTCCTGACTACACGAGGGATGTGCAACAACAGCGGTGCTCATTTATTAAAGTAAAACATAAGCTGAGGGCAATGGATATACCATATTGTCTTCTGTTCCCAGCGAAACTCCGTTTGGTACATGGAAGTAAAACTCACTTCTTTGAACAGCCAGCCGCGAGGTGGACATGGCTGACGGAGGAGGTGCCACTTGGTCTGCCTGGCGAGAGCCTAAGGCCAACACGGGTAGGAGAGCTGCCAAACAACCAGCAGAAACGGTCATCAGCCAAACGCCATTGCACGCGCTCAAGGAGGCGCAGGGAGCGCCGCAGCTCTCGCTCAAACTCCTGCTTGGAAGCCCTACATGGGGATCCGAAAGGTCAGCAGACGCTGATGAGTCCTGAGGGTAATGGGGGAAATCCAGAGCCGCAAAGTTCACTGCAGGCCCGATCGGGGTCATTGGATGGCTCGGACCTAACCTTGCAGCCCGGTACTGTAACCTTCTGAGAGAAGAGATGACTCTGGGGGAGGGGGGTGATACTTGCCTTGATGAAGAACAAATACTAAATATGATTAATCACCATTAACTGTGTTTCTTTAATTGATCCGACGTCATGGAGGGGTCAACCATTGCTCAATCAGTTATTGTTCTATCTCACTAGGTTAGGGAGTGAGATGATATATATGGGCGACAGATGCTTCTGGGGGAAGTATGGTGTGGGGTGGGAGTTGGGGGGCATGGGAGGCCTTGTATCAAGGCATTTGTTAACGTTCAGTATTATGTTGGTACGTTTGTTTTCGTTAGTCAGTGCACAAGATAGGAGGTACAGAGAACCAATTGACAGAATGAGAGTATTTGTTCAGTTACGAAAGGGGCAAAATAAGGGAAGGACCCCAGACCAAGAAATGGCTCCACCCAGTAGTAGCTTTGCGACACCCAATAATAACCACTCCAATGAGCCCGACACAGGTCATCTCATGGAACGTTAATGGTCTCTTAGACAAAATTAAACGCACTGCAGTATTTACCTTCATACACCGATACCGACCTGATGTGCTCCTGCTGCAGGAGACGCACCTCTCGGGCGAGCGCTGCCCCTTCTTAGCCCAAAGGGGTTTTGATAGAGTGTATCATGAAGGGTTTGCACGAGGGTCACGGGGGTGACGATACTACTGCACCGTTCATTGCCTATGACGACAATCCAGGTTTGGAAAGACCGGCATGGCCGCTACCTGGCCATTACTGGGAAGGTTGAGGGTGTCACGGTTAATGTGGTCAGTGTCTACGCCCCAACGGAGTTGGTGCGAGGGACCCTTAAGGACCTAACCCAGCTACTCCTGGACCTTCCTCTGGGCTCACTATGCTGGGGGGGATTTCAACATGGCTCCAGACCCTACTTTGGATGTGGCCGGTCTGCTCTCTGCTCACAGGCGTGCTATGGCGGGGGGACTCATGGGTTGGCTCTCTGCTACAGGACTCTGTGATGCCTGGTGGGTGTGGCATCCAAGACGGCGGCAGTTCACTCATATCCCGGTGGCCCATGGCTCACAATCTAGAATTGACTTGGTACTTTTGCCTAGCACTGATTGTAATTGCCTCTCCCATATCGAAATATTAGCACAAGGTATCTCCGACAATGCACCCCTTCGATTTGCGGTGGGCCCCACTCAGTCACTGACTCAGCCTCTGTGGCGATTGAATGCTTGGTACTTACAGGACGAGACTTACGTTGAGCGGTTGCGGCAGGCGCAGCGTGAGTACTTTATCCTTAATGATGGGTCTGTGGCCTCTCCCGCTGTGGGCCGCAAGCAAGTTGGTCCTGCGAGGTGCGGCCAGAGGCCTGATACTAGAACAAGAGCGTTCGAGAGCCCAAAGTATTGAGCAGTTGGAAATGCGGGCGATGCGTTTAGAGAATGAACAAGAAGCAGAACCCAGCGAAGGGGTATCGCAACTGCTTCTATTTATACACGAGGAAATTAGAGATCAATCCCTAGAGGCTGCAAAGTATTTGTGGACGTCGAGCACTGCGAGGATCTATGGTTGGGGGATAAAACTGGAAAGTTGTTAAACTGGCTGGTCTCCCACCATCTGTCCTCTAGGATCATTCCCGAAATTCAGGATGGGGCTCGCAACGCAGGGCACCAAGAAATAGCTGATGCCTTCGCCTGCTACTACCAGACGCTGTATCAGGCCTCGGATTCGATAGATACAGACCATGCCCGCCGACTGCTAGAGGAAGTTCCCTTGCCGCAGATCCTAGACAAACCTTTCAGTACGGAGGAAGTCGGGCGGCTATTTCTGCATTGGGAACTGGGAAAACTCCAGGCCCTGACGGTTTCCCTTCGGAGTACTATAAGGCATTCAAGGAAGACTTGGTGCTGCATCTGTTAGCTCTCTTAAAAGAGGCGGAGCAACAAGGGTCCTTCCCGAAAGGACTAGACGCTGCCACCATTGTGGTGCTTCCTAAAACCTAACTCCCATTGCTACAATGTGCAGACTATAGGCCGATATCTTTGATCAACAGTGAGGTAAAAATCTACGCCACTATCGTCGCTACACGTATCAAGAGGGTTCTACCGCAACTAATACGACCAGTGCAGGTTTATGGCAACTCTTAGCACTCGGCACTGCATCCGCCGATTCCATGTGGCCCTTGCCAAACGCCGCTGATTTCCCCGAGACCTAGTTCTCCTATTTATTGACTTTGAAAAGGCTTTTGACTCGGTGGATTGGGATTTCTCTTTTTAGTGCATCAACTGGCAGGTTTTGGACCGAGGTTCCGTCGCCTGGTCCGAGCGTTGTACGCCAACCCCTCAGCCCGTGTGCAGGTCAACGGGACCTAGTCGTTGGTTTTTTAAGTCCGTCGGGGCACGAGACAGGGTTGCCCGTTGTCCCCCCTTCTATTTACCCTGGTTATTGAACCATTGGCCCAGATGATCAGGACAGACCCATTATACCATGGCTGGAGATGGGGACGCTCCCGGGAAGACAGGGTAGCCCTATACGTTGATGATGTCCTGTTGTACATGGGAGAGCCTAGTACATAGGGACCACAAAGTCTCCATCTTTTACGACGCTATTAACAAGCGTAAGGACTAAAAATGAACCCTACAAAGTCAGTGTTAGTCCCCTTGGTGAGCACTCGTGCCTGTTCGACTTGCAGGACATGATACCCTTACGCAGACTCAGTTTTAAATATCTCCGCATTTGGGTGACCCTTCTGCCGGAGTTGACGTGTTAAGAATCGGGACCCGCTCCTGGTGCACATCAGGACGGACTTGCAGAGGTGGTAGGCATTGCCATTAAATGTGATGGGCTGCGTTGTCCTATACAAGATGATGGTCTTACTAGGCTTTTGTATGTATTCCAGAACTTTCCCCTACCAATCCCACGCTCATGGTTTCGAGCCCTGGAGAGCGCCACCGCATTGTTTCTTTGGGAAGGGGCCAGGCACCGAGTGGCAGCGCAACACTGTCGGAGAGGTATATACGAAGGGGGCCTCGGCGCCTGGGAATCTGATCTATATTACCTAGCGACCCAGCTGTTGGTGATCCATGATTGGTTCACTGGGGGGTGGGCAGACCCAGCCTATCAGGTAGAGTTGGAGACTTTGGGCTTCCCGCGTATCCTCGATATATTGTATGGTGCACCCTTCCCAGGGACATGGAAGCGATAACAAGGGTGGTTTTCTTGGCATGGCGCGCTGCGTTACGGCATACCCGTTGGAACGCTATTATCACCCTTCAGACTCCGCTGTGGCGGGGAAATGGCTGAGTGCAACGGCGGCGATGGAGGGGTTTGCTGGGCATTTCACTAGTAGGAGATGTGTGGAAGAGTGATGCATTGAAATCATTTCAGGAACTGCAGGCAGACTTTCAGCTATCCCAAACGCAATTCTTTAGATACCTCCAGCTTTGGCATGCCCTGGGAACGCACCTGTCAGCAGCAAGCCCTTTGCCGAAGTTCAGCCCACTCGAGGCAAGGCTACTCATGGGGAATATAGGAGGAAAGGGTGTTTCCCAGGTCTATAAAAATGTTAGTTAATAATGCACCGGGTGGCTTGGACTCGACTAGGGCAAAGTGGGAATCATGGGTGGGGGCCTTTGAAGAAACAGAATGGACGGAGGCGCTGATGGCGCCTAGGGTGCTGGCTGTGTCAGCAAGACTTCGCACAGTGCAATTTTACTATTTACACAAAGCATATCTAACGCCTGCCAGGCTCTGATGGGCCGGTCTTCGCCCCACGGCCCAATGTCCACGATGTGCAAGGGGACCAGCTGACTTTTTCCATATGGTGTGGTTCTGTCCAGTAATGCAAACATACTGGGGTAAAGTAGTCCATGAACTAAGTATGGTGTTGAAACTGGAGCTGCAGATGCCTGCCAAATTAGTCTTGTTGGGGGTGATGGAGGAATTGGGGGGTCACGAGCAAACCGTGCCCTCGCTGGTACGGCCCTGCTAGTCGCTAAAAGAGACATAGCCGCTGCCTGGAACCCGCCTATCGGTCTGTCCCTCCAAAAATGGAGAAGGGGGTAGACTGGTGTGCAAACCAAGAAAAACTGGTGTACGAATCAAGGGGCTGCCCAAGGAAACATGAGAGGGTATGGGGTAGGTGGCTGGGGTTCTTGCCATAGGTCAGTGCTGGGGTTACGACCCTCAATGTTGAATCAAGAAATGAGGTGACATATGTCCCCTGAAATGCTTTATTGTCTATTGTCAATGATGCTTGGAGTTGGATCTTGCCATACTATCTGTGCCAATTGTTCGGTAATTTTCATCTGAAAAACAATAAAAAATGTGTTTATAAAAAAAAAACTTGTTGCGCTTGTCCCCATACAATATGTCCAGGATGTCGGGTGATAGGAATTCCACATCCCTGTTTGCATGTCTGCTAGATGAGACATGGCTGCTCATCCACAGCTGCCTCTCGAGAGAGGAACTTCCTAGACATTGACTATACCTCACTAATAGGGGATATGTGGACCTGGTGTAAGGTGATAATACCTTAGGTACTCACCACACACCAGGCCAGCTTCCTACACAAACTTAATAAAACGTACTCTAGTGGACTTTTCTTTTCTTTGTTTGAACTGGAAAAATCACGTTAAGAAACTGCAGATGCTGGTTTATTCCTGTGGAATTTTACTTTGAAATGTGGGTATTTGAGTATTTTGGCTTGGTGGGCTGTTTAACATTCTGTGATTAATATGAACACACTTTATTGCTTGGTGCCTAAAGATCCCAAATACAGTTTTTATCCACGATATGAATCTTTACTGGCAGTAATAGATTGGTCGTATATTTAAGCAGACTCCTTTTAAAACAAAGCCTGTAATTCTTCAACCTTTCTAGGTTACGTGTGACTCCATCCTGACGCCGTATGGAAACAAAAGGTGTTAGTCTGCCCCAATCTTTAAAGTAGTGGTGCCTTTAGAGTTAAATAGGCCATATAATAATCTCAACCCGTGTCATAACAAATGCCAAACACACAGCTCACGGATGCTTTGGTAACCATGCACCTGTAGGAGGCTGGCCCTGAATATAGTACACAAGAGTAGGTGCACTGTGTAGGGGTTCCAGGCAATCACACGTTGGTTTCCAGAGGCAAAAACTAGATAATCTAGTACTCTAATTTTTGAGGTAGCTTGGTCGAGCAGTTAGGCTAATCTTGGAGAAGTGCAAAGCATTTGTTGTAGTCACAGTATCAATCCTGGGACTCACACACTATAATAACTCAATTTTATAAAAATACTTCAGATTGTTATAATTTTTTTTTAACCAAGATGGTTAAGATATGTTAAGTACTTTTGCAGTTATGACTTTTCATATTTTTAATAAAGTTAGTCTTTACACACAATTAGCACATGTATTAAAATGGCTGCTCTGTTCACTCACTATGTCCCAGGTTTGGCAAGGACACAGTGGGGGCATATTGCTCATGCAACTACGCCCTCACATATAATATGGAGCACCCTGCCTTAGGGCTGTCAGGCCTGCCAGAGAGGTGACTTACCCATAGTAAATGCAGTGTATGCAGTGTATGGTGGACAGGGCACACAGGCAGTGTCGGGTTTGTCTTTTTAGGTTTGCACCAGGGCACTCAGCCTGCAATGGCAGTGCTGGGTGCATGTGAATCTAGAGGGTGGCACAATCAGTGCTTCTGCACTCAGAGGCCTACCCCTAGTGCCCCATGCCCTGGGTATGTAGGTACCCACTTACTAGGATCTTATAGCGGTAGTTAAGGGTGTATCCAATTGTGCCAATGCATCACAACAGATTTAGGGAAAGAGCTCTAGCCCAGGGAACGTGGTTAGCAGGGGCCCTGGGCACAACCATTTCTAGAACACATCAACAGCAGGCAAACAATTGGGGGGATAACCATGTCAAAAAGAGGCCCTCTCTCACAGCACCTAAGTGAAACACTAACTGGACACTTTTGTTACTTAATTGTGCACCTTATGCGTTAATTTTTACCCTATTATTTATGCTCCCCATGCACGCCTCAAATACAACATTAGTGTGTGTGCGCACACATTATTCTGTGTGCTTCAACTTACCATGTTATGGTGCAGCCGCGCATCACACATTTTTTTTTGTTTGTTTCTTTAAATTTTGAAGTTAATTCTGTGGTTTATGTGTTGGCCATTTTTTTCTTTGCTTTGCTGTTGCTTTTTACAGGAAGGACTTCAAACAAAGTTAGGAAAAACAATACTTTAATAGGTACAAAACTGACCATTTCCACAGTGTTTGTGTTTAAAATTTCAAACTCCGCTATGCTTTATCTCTTGTTGTGGCACATTTGTGAGGTGTATTTATGTTGGTAAAAGGATTATTATTATTTTTTTTTGTAAAAAACCTTTTCCAGGACATGTAGTCTGCCTAGTGACCCCTTTTAAAAAAGAGTAGCATTTTTATTTAAAAACTATAGCCCATAGAGGCTACTATTTGACTTTAAAATGTATTCTTGAAGCTTCTAGGTAAATAAGCAGGAAGTGGTATCCTATGGCTAAAGAGGCTTCTTAAACATTTTACGTTATTGTGCAGCAATACATCATGGGCAATGGCCCTTGCTTGTGCAGACACTGACAGACATGTACAATCACTGCCCTGTGTAAACTGTACCTTGACAACACTCCCGTTTACAAAAGTTCAATATTGGGGTGCCCCTTTTTTTATTTTTTGCATGGTGAAAACTTGACTCAAAAGTATTGGAGCGCTTTACATTAGCATCAGTTAAATTACACACGGACACATTCATTTTTAGTAGGCTCTGGGAGATTAACTGATTTGCCCAGAATCACAGGATGCTGAGCCGATGCAAAGACTCAAACCTGGTTCCCTAGCTCCAAAGTCGGCAGTTTAGGCCATTACGTCACATCCTCCAACTTCTCCCCTGCCACTATTATCACGAACGTCAGATTTGCAATGTTGTTCTGTACACATATCGCCTTCAGTACTGCTTACACAAATGGTATGATATGTTAAGGTTATGTTTAATTATTGTTCCTTACTTTTTTATGATGACACTTTCTTGTAGCTCCCTACAGGAAATACACGGAGAAGTTCCTCCTTTTATTTAGTTGTATGTTGGCATTGTTAACTAGTGTATATGGTGACCTGTTTCCTATAACTACTGCCATTTGCTTCTAGTCCAACCAACTGTCTTTATCTGCACAACCAGGGTCGAATTGGGACACAAAATTGTTACGGCCACACAACATATATATATAATGTCACTTACCCAGTGTACATCTGTTCGTGGCATGTAGTGCTGCAGATTCACATGCTTTGCATAAGTTCACCATCTAGTGTTGGCTCGGAGTGTTACAAGTTGTTTTTCTTCTAAGAAGCTTTTTCGAGTCAAAAGATCGAGTGATAGTGCGCATGGGCATCAAGTCCTTTGTTAGATTGTTTTCCCGCAGGAGGGTGAAGTAAGGAGTGAAGAATTGTATATGTACACGCACACACACACTGTTCTGCTTTCCTGCTCTTATCTCATAACCGAGCTTACAGAACCTCTCTGGAATGCACTTCTGAGTTTAAAGAAGACATTTATTGTTATTATTACTTCACCACGAGGTTCCTGAGAGACTAAATTAGCAGATTGGCAGCACACGTTCAAAAGTAGTTGCAGCAATGAAAGTAAAATATATCAAAGTACTTCTCAGTTGCAATGTACACAGCAAATACATGTGATTATATTAGAGCATAACTTCAAAGCAAAGTATTAAAAGTCAAAATTGCATCACCGTAGGGCTGTAGGGCCTATACTCAGCTTCATCTTTCTGGGGCTTCAAGTTGATGACTCCGTTCAACTGCGAGAAAGAGATTTTCTACCCAAACGGGAGATAGGCAACTGACGTCTCCGTTCCTGTCTGAAGTCAAAGCAGATTCAATCTAACTCTGCTGTAGTCCAGAGTCATCCTTAAAAGCAAACTCAGTGTGAGAACCGAAGAAACTTGGAGAGTGGCCAATTCTCCGAGCCTCACTCGTTCTCAGACTGGATTGAGAGGTAAACACAAAATCTACGTGCTCTTATCAGCTAGGGTCTGGTGTGAGAAACACAGCTTGGTCTACCATGTGGAAAAACACAGCTTGGAAAAACACAGCTCATCTGCAATGTCTCAACGGCAATGTCTAACTCCACGTTAAAGCCAATAGGCAGCTAACCTAAATACCAAATGTAATGTCTAATGCCATGTCAAAGCCAATAGGCAGCTAAACTGAATACAGAATGTAATGTCTAATGCCATGTCAAAGCCAATAGGCAGCTAACCTGAATACCAAATGTAATTCTAATGTCATGTTAAAGCCAACAGGCAGCTAAACTGAACACAACGTGTAATGTCTAATGTCATGTTAAAGCCACACACACACACACATATATTAAGAAAAGAAGATGTCCATGCAATGTATGTAAATATTTACATAAAGAAAGTACTACAATGGCTAGAGGCTTCGGGGGAGGTGAAAGGGCGCATGTGAATCTGCAGCACTACATGCCACAAACAGATGTATACTGGGTAAGTGACATTTTTCGTTCAATGGCATGTGTAGTTACAGATAAACATGCTTTGCATAGACTGAAAAGCAGTTCCCTCCTAAAATAAGCGGTGGCTAGCTTTTAGGAGTTGGAGTAGTTTGAAATTGTGTTTTAAGCACTGCTTGACCCACATTTGCTTGTTGGTGAGATAGCACATCCACACAGTAGTGTTTAGTAAATATGTGGTGTAGACCATGTGGCTGCTTTGCATATGTCTGCCATTGGTATATTTTCTAAGAATGCCATTGAACCTCCTTTCTTTCTAGTAGACTGTGCTTTAGGAGTTACTAATAGGTGCCTTTTAGCTTCAAGATAGCAAGTTTGAATACACTTTACTATCCATCTGGCTAATCCATGTTTGGAAATGGGAATGCCTTTATGAGGCTGTTGAAAAGCATTTCTAAATCTTTTGTTCTGTCTACATAATACATAAGAGTTATTTTGAGATCAAGAGTGTGTAGAGCTGTTTCAGCAACTGAATCTGGCTGTGGAAAGAAGACTAGCACATTCTACTGACTGACTGATGTGAAATGGTGAGACCACTTTAGGTAGAAATTTTGGACTTGTCCTAAGTACTATTTTGTGTTTATGAATTTGGAATACTGATGCAGCTGGTGGAGCTCTAGGTGGAATAACTCTTTTAAGGCCTTCCATAAAACCTTTTTATGACAGGAATTCTAAACAGAGAATTATACTGTCTGTTTTCGAGTTAGGCTGATATTGTTGTTAAATGAATTTTAATAGATGAATATGCAATATTTGCTTTTGTGAGTAAAGCAAATAGCATACAATATCCTGTACCAATGCTTTAAGTGGACATATGTTTTTGGGTTGACTGTAATATACAAAACGTTTCCATTCAGCTGCATAGCACTGCCTGGTTGTAGGTTTACGTGCTTCCTTTAGAATGCCCGTACATTCTGATGGAAGCCTTAAATATCCAAATTCTATGATCTCAGGAGCCAAATCACCAGGTGGAGCATACTGGGACTGGGATGCCTGATTTGACCTTTGTTTTGAGTCAACAACAAGGCTGGTCTGTTTGGGAGTTTGTGATGTGGTACTACAGATAGATTCAATAGTGTTGTGTACCAGTGTTGAAGTGCCCATGCCGGAGCTATGAGTATCACAGTGAGGGAAGTGTGATGGATTTTGTTGACCAGAAACTGAAATAGTGGGCGAGGGAGAAAGGCGTAAGCAAATATCCCTGACTAACTGATCCATAGAGCATTGCCCTTGGATCGAGGGTGTAGGTACCTGGATATGAAGTTTGGGCATTTTGCATTTTCGCTTGTTGCAAAGAGGTCTATGTTTGGTGTTCCCCACATGTGAAAGTACTGTTGAATTACTTGTGGGTGAACCTCCCATTCGTGTATTTGTTACTGCGTCCTGCTTACGAGCTCCGCTGGCTGGTTGTGTATCCCTGGGATATATTCTGCTAATAGTTGAATACGATTGTGAATTGCCCTTTTCCAAATTGTCTGTGCTAGAAGGGACAATTGAGATAAGTGTGTCCTCCCCGTTTCTGCAGATAATAGATTGTTGTCATGTTGTCTGTCCTTATTAACACTGTCTTGTGTGTGATCTGTGGCTGGAATGCTTTGAGTGCTACGAACACTGCTAGTAATTCCAAGTGGTTTATGTGGTAAGTCTGCTGAACTGAGTCACATTCTCCCTGTATTGTAAGATTGCTGAGATGGGCTCCCAAACCTGTCACTGATGCATCTGTGGTGATTATGGTCTGTGGCACAGGGTCCTGAAATGGCTGCCCTTTTGATAAGTTGGTGTGATTCCACAACTGCAGAGAGTTGTATGTTTGGCGGTCCAACAACACTAGATCGTGAAGTTGACCCTGTGCCTGAGAACACTGAAAGACACTGTTGCAGGGGTCTCATGTTTAGACATGCATTGGGCACTATTGATATGTAGGATGCCATCATTCCCAACAGTTTCACGATAAACCTTACTGTGTAAATTTGATTTTATTGTAGCTGAGATATGTGAATGTGGAACGCTTGAATACTTTGTGGGGTTGAGTAGGCTAATGCTGAGTGTTCAGAATTGCTCCCATATATGGTTGTATTTGCGCTGGCTGAAGGTGAGACTTCTGGTAATTGATTGTGAACCCTAGACTATGTAGGGTATTGATTGTGTATTGTGTGTGTTGCTGATAGGTTTGAATGGTGCTGGCTTTTATGAGCCAGTCATCCAGATAGGGAAAGACTTGTATATACTGTCTTCTGAGGTATGCTGCAACCACTGCTAGGCATTTGGTAAATACCCTTGGTGCTTTTGTTACTCCGAAGGGTAACACTTTGAATTGGTAGTGCTTACCTGATATCACAAACCTCAAGTATTTGCGGTATGCTGGATGTATGGGAATATGGAAGTAAGCATCTTTTAGATCTAATGCTGTCATGTAGTCATGTGCTCTGAAAGAATATAGTGATTGAGAGGTCTGAGATCGAGGATTGGTCTGAGAGTGCCATCCTTTTTTGGTATGAGGAAGTATAGAGAATATACTCCTGTTCCTTGTTGATTGATGGGTACTACCTCTATTGCTCCTTTGAGTAGAAGAGATTCTACCTCTTGTTTTAGCAGAACAATGTGTTCCGGAGAAAGCCAGTGCCCATTGATCTGATGTAATTTGTTGCCAATGCCGGTGGAAATGTTGCAGTCTTCCTCCCAGAGGGGATGTGAGGTGTGTGGGGATGCAGAGAAACTCACTGCTTTGATGAGGTGGAGGCACCTATGGGGCACCTACCTCTGAAATTGGGCCCTCTATAGGAACCCCTGAAAGATCCCCTAGAATAAAACTGTTGTCCCTGTTTTTGTTGGGATGTAGAAGCCTCTGATGTTTGGGGTTTAAAACCTCCTCTGAATTGGGGCTTACAAAAAGTGCCCCAAAAAGGTGTTGTGTAAAGGGCACCCATGGCCTTTGCTGTATCAGAGTCCTTTTTTAATTTTTCCACTGGTGGTATCCACCTCAGGTCCAAATATTTGTTGTTTATTGAATGGCATATTAAGGACAGCTTGCTGAATTTCAAGTTTGAATCCTGAGGATCGCAACCAAGCTTGCCTTCTGATCATAACACTAGTATTAATTCCCCTAGCTGCGGTGTCAGCTGCGTCTAGTGCAGATCTAATTTGATTGTTGGCAATAGCTTGTCCTTCTGCCACTACCTGCTGTGCCCTTGTTTGGTGTTCTGTAGGGCGATATTGAAGGAACTCCTGCATTTCGCCCCAGTGGGCCTTGTCATACCTGGCTAAAAGAGCTTCGGAGTTGGCAATTCTCCAGTGTTTTGCATCTTGAATTGCCACTCTTTTGCTTGCTGTGTCAAATTTGCGGCTTTCTTTATCAATGGGAGGAGCATTCCCTGTGGACTGACTATTTGCCCTTTTCCTAGCTGCACTGACCACAATGGAATCAGGTGGCAGTTGTTGTGATATAAAATTTGGGTCTGATGGTGCACCTTTATATTTCTTATCCACCCTAGGTTGTAGTACCCAAGCCGTTGCCGGCTCTTTAAAAATGTTATCAGCATGTTTTAACATGCCTGGTAGTATCGGGAAACATTGGTACTGCTTATGTGTGGAGGATAGGGTGTTGAATAGGAAATCATCCTCTATAAGCTTAGAGTGCAGCTGCACATTGTGGTATGTGGCTGCTCTGGCAATGACCTGATTATAGACCGTGGTGTCTGCAGGTGGAAATGGCCTAGTGGGATACAGATCAGGGTCATTAGATGGAATTGGGTCAGAATCATACATATCCTGTGGGTCCATATTATAAGAATTGTCACCCATATAATCCCAATGTGAGGACACAGGAGCTTGTGCAAAAAACTATGTGGGTGAAGGTGGTGGTGGAGTGTCAGGTGGTGGAGAAGTAGGAAGGAAAGGCGAATGCAGTGGAGAAGGCTGTTGCACTGTCTACGGCTTCTCTTTATGCTTAAATATTTTTGCCAGTGAAGGGCCAGATTCCAAACCTTCTTGGAATGACAGTTTCCTCTTGGTGATAGGAAGAGGAGGAGGCAATAAGTTTCTCGTGTATCCTTTTGGATTTGGATTTTCCCTCTGTTTATGGTCCATGACCTAAAGAATGGGCCTAATGTCTGTTGACTCCTCTGAAGATGGATCATGTTTACTTCCCACAAACGTATGCTCTGGAAGCTTGGTGATAGACTGCTTTAAATGGTCCGAAAATGTGGAGCTTATGGATGTTTTTCTGGCTACGAAGAGAAGCCTGGATGCTTCGGCTCCGAAGAAGAGCTTGGATGTTTCAGCTCCAAGGTGGTATGTAGCCGTTTCGGTTCCAATGTGAAAGCTTCCATCTTACGTCTCGATCCTGAAACAAGCATGGCAGTCTGTTCAGTCGAGTGCATTTTGGCCTTTTTCGACACCAAACTCGAGGGCCAGTCGTCAAGAGGTAATTTTCGGGTCCAACCAAGGCTGGCAAGCAGTGGTGGATGAAAGGCCCTCTGTGCTGACTTTTTAAACTGTTTTTGGTGATGGGAAAGGGCTGGCGTACTCACGTACTGTGCCGAAGGAATAACTTGGCTGTCCCGGTCGGAGTCGGAGTCTGCGATGGAAACTGCAGTCTGCGCTTGTTCCTCACTGAAATGACGGGCATTTGTTCTGTCAACTTTGATGCCATCTCTAGCCATCTTGCTCTTCGATCGGAAGGATCCGCACGCCTCCCAGGTTTCTTCCTTATGTTCTGGAGAGAGGCAGATGGGAACTTGGCATGGCACCGAGGGCAGAATTGAAATGGAGTCCGATCCATGAGCCTGTGATGCAGTAGTTCAGAGAAGGCCCGAGAAGGGCACGGGTGCCCAAAAAGGCATTTAATCGATACCGATGCTACAATCGGATCGAGTGTAGTGAGAAAACGTGTTCGAAAACGATACTGACGTTGAAGGCTAAAATAGAGAAGTTCAGATAGTACTGAACTGAGATCTACAGGAGCGTGAGGGAACACGTCCGAACCCGACAGTGGAAAGAAAACAATCTAACAAAGGACTCGATGGCCATGCACACTATCACCGAGAGGAGGAGTCACTCGATCTCGTGACTCGGAAAAGCTTCTTCGAAGAAAAACAACTTGTAACACTCCAAGCCCAACACTAGATGGCAAACTTATGCAAAGCATGTGTATCTGCAGCTACACATGCCATTGAATATATATTAACAATAGTTTGAAATCAAGCCACATTTAAACTTGTGAAGGCATGCTGTATGGTGTATGTTATTTAAAATGTTCTGGGACAGTGTTATGTTTTGTTTAATTATGAAGTAAGTAGTATTAATAAAGTACTTTAGGAGAAAGTGTTCTCAGCAAAATGATCCCTTTTAAACAAATGAAAAAATAAAAAGCATAATCATGTTCAGAAAATGCAGTTGGTGCTTTCACTATTGCATCCAACTTTGAATTTTTGGAAATACTGTCATAGCTCGGTGGACGGGTTTTATCCTGTCATTAATGGGAATGTATTTTAATACCTTGTGCCTTTAAAAAGAATGCAGCTTGTACCCACAATACGATCTTTCCTGGCCTTTTAATAGATTGGGTCATAGATTGAAGAAGACTCTTTTTCAAACAGTCTGCAATTATTTATCCTTTGTAGGCTATGTGTGACTTTATGCAGGCGCCATGTTGAGACAAAGAATGTAAACCTGCTAAAATATCCTACATAGCGGCTGCTGTGCCCTTGCCACAATACTGTGCTTAAAAAACATGGACACATTTACCATTTTGCAACTGAAACAAAATGGGCTTTAAAATGCAATCAGTCGTTTTGTCTATAACAGGTGACGTCCTTTTTTATATATGTCTTTTAAATGCGGAAACAGGAATTGTCCTTTGAAAAGGCTATTCTACCTTTCTGCCATAACACACATTCTCACTGTACATAATTTCAGTACACTTAAAAGAGTTTATTTATTATTTACACAATTCCACAACAGTTCCAATACAACACATCTCTCACTTGTACTTCTACCAACCCTGTCATCTACTCACCACACACCAAATGCACCTCTTATCTCTCTCACTGCCACTATCAACTCTTATCTCATAATACCATTGTCCCCTCTCATCCCTACCTCACATTACCTAACTCCTCTCTATACTACCTACTAACATGTGCTACCTTCCTGTACCTCCTCACGCTGCGCAATAATCCAACTCTCCCATCCCCCCTCCCTCTATGTGCCCCTTCTACTTCTCCCTCTATCTCTCACTCTATCTCTTCCTCTCTTGTATTCTCCCTCACCCATCTATCGTGCTCTGTCATGCACTATCCCCACCTCACTAATACAGGTAACTTCAGATATTCTCATACAATTTCTTTCATGTACCTTTTCAAAGTTTCCGTCTCTCAAACACATGCTCCCCTCCTCTTCTTAATGTGTCGACTGCATACACAAAAGATCCCTCTTTAGGCATCTGTGGCCTGCTCTCCCCTTCTTCCTCACACACTATTTTTGCTCCTCTCTCTCAATGTCAATAATCACTACCTGCACAAACTACCTATCACCCTCATTCTTCCCTTCTATCTATTCTCTGCACCTTTCAACACTATCTATTCACCATGCCACATAATTCTACTACACAAATACACTACACAACACACAATTCCACACCACACAACCCCAATACAACACACACATTTCCACAATACACCACATACATTCACTACACTACAAAACTAAACACATAGATAAAAACATTATCATTTACAGGCCAATAGCTCTAACTCTCACAAATGTGAGACCTATTGCATTCAAATGCTTGTTCACTACTGCGAGGGCTGCTCCTCTCACAGGTTAGCATTGGGAATTCCCTTATATATTTTTAAGTGGTAATTTCTGATCTGAAAGGAGTAGCGTGGGCATGTTTGGTATGTCTGAAATGGTAGTGAGAAATTCTGCTTACTGGTGTAGTTGGATTTTACATTACTATTTTAGAAATGCCACTTTTAGAAAGCGGGCATTTATCTGTGCTTTAACTCAAGTGTTCTGCTGCCTGACTCCAATCGCCATCTAGGGCAGAGAGACAGCTATACTTTTTGCAAACTTTCCAGACTGCCACATCAGAGGAGGGGCTGGGTGTGATAAGACAGACATCTGCATACTGATAGTTTCCTGGGATGAGCAAGAGGGAGGTAGGATACACATATCTGTGAAAGCTGTGTCCCTGCCTCACAAAGTGGGCTAATTTACCCGCTATTGAAATCTGGAGCCAGGGCTGGGTTGAAAGGGGTTATGTGTTACGACTCTGTCGCCCCATCTCTAGGGGGCGCTGTAAGGGGACTGTCGGAAGCCTGGGAATCACCTTGAACACTGATCTAGCGTCCCTTCCTGACTCCTGTTTGTTTCTCTTTTCGCCATGGTATACTTGTGTAGTACTACATTTGCTTCCTGGGACTGCAAATCCCATAATGCACAGCCTGGCAGTCAGGAAAGCCTGGATTCAGTTTCCCATTGTTTTCTATGGGAGAAGTCCAGTTGCTCCTTTTCACCGGATCCTCTCCTCCAGGAGTTGCAAGTGTCTGAAACTACACACACCTGAGACCTCTCCTGTGCAGCCCAGATTGGAACTGCTTATAAGCAGCCATTTCCGCAAGATCCCTGTCGTGCACTGGAGTTCGATTCCATTGTGTTACAGACCCCTTATCGGATGGCGTTCCAGTTTTGTTCCTGTTCTGTTCCAGCTTGATCCAGTTTCCTATTTCTCTTTCCTGCTCCTGGTTGATCCAGCCAGAGTCTGCTCCCTATCTCTTAGCCTTGTCCCTGTTTCTCTGTCCTGCTTCTGCCTTGTTTCAGCCTGAACCTGCTCTCTGTTTCCCAGTCCTGTTTTCTGCTTATTCCTACACCCTCTATTCCAGCCCTGTCCTTGCCTGTTCCAGCCAGAGCCTGATCTCAGTTTCCCAGTCCTATCTCTATTTGTTCCAGCCATAAGTTTGCGCCCGGTTTTCAAGTCCCAGTCCTGCCTTTGCTTCAGCCTGAGCCTGTTCCCAGTTCTTGCCTCTGCCTCTTAGTTTGTTCCCTTCTGTTTCTGTTTCTTCTTGGTTATTTGTGTCTGGTAAGTGCTCTATCAGTCTTCACCACTGTATAAGTGATAAGTGTCCTCCTTTGTACTGGGGTTGGCTCCTGGTTTCCAGGAGGCAATTCCAGCCTCCATCATTGTCTAGTGTTATACATTGTCTTTCGTGCCTAACAGTGATAGTGTGCTATTGCTGTTTTCTCAGGAATCGCCACTGTGTTTCCAGCTGGACCCACAAGAGCATGTCTTCTGTATATAAGTACTATCCTTGTTTGTGCTCTAGGGTCCAGAGACAGAATCACTTCTGCTGCCTCCTTTCTATGGGGCTGGCAGGGTGACTATCTGTAAGAGCAAACTGCACAGAGGCATTGACACTCCCTGTCACTGTGGGAGGTTCTGCGTCTTACTTTGTGTACAACTCCAGCATGTTTGTCCATTAGTAATCCGTTTCCTATTTGTTCACACAAGGGTTGTTCTGCTTTTACTTTCCTGTTTCCTGTGCCTGTCCATAGCTGTCCTTTCTGTTTATGCCTTTAGCTGCTGTTCTGCCCTAGTATACTACCTGTTTAGAATATTCGGTGACCTCAAAGGGTGTCCCAACCAAAGTCCTGATCAGACCCACCCAAAACCGTGACATTATGTTAAACTGGAAGAAGTCCCTCTTAAGTCACCCCCTGAACATTTTGGAGTATAAGTACAGGGGCTCTGGGCCCACGATTTTAGAGTACTTGTCAACATCAGGACAGTGCACGCTCTACGGGCGACAAAAATGCAAAAACCCAGCCTTTATGCAAGAGCATAATTCATGCATTGTGTTTATATGCAGTATGTCAACCTTTTGCTTTGCAGACTTTAACCTTGAAAAACACTATTAATGATGTTTGCAATAATTGTTCATTTGCAAGGTATTGCTGCAGGCTTACTGAGTGTGTTAGGGTGTGGTCCCTTTCTAGGACCTTCTCGAAGCTTTCTCTGCAGCATGACTGGGTGTGGTTTGTGGGCTGGGCTGGTCCGGCCAGACTCTATATAAGGGAGCCAGCCCAGCTCCACGTGCTCACTATTCAGAGGTCCCAGTGCAGAGCAGCAGAAACTTCCTGGGCTCCTGTTCTGGAGGCCTACCTTGATGTTCCAGGCCTGCCCCACATTATATTGATGATCCTTGAGCAGGGTGGTAAGGCGGAGGTCGGGCTGGGCCCCGACCCCATTCTCAAAGACTCTTGAGTTTTGGGCCTACTCTTGAAACTTTCAGAGTACGCGATTCGTTGCTCTCATGTAAAACTTGGTGTTCAGATCGGCAACAGCTTGCGCGATCATTTCATCGCATTTGCATATTCTTGTTCGAATCGGCAGTGTGCGCAATTCATTTTCTGCATGTAAAACTTGGTGTTCAGATCGGCAATAGCTTGCAAGATCATTTCATGGCATTTGCATATTCTTGTTGGAATCGGCAGTGTGCGCGATTCATTTCCCGCATGTAAAACTTGGTGTTCAGATCGGCAACAGTTTGCGCGATCATTTCATGGCATTTGCATATTCTTGTTCAAATCGGCAGTGTGGGCGATTCATTTCCCGCATGTAAAACTTGGTTTCCAGATTGGCAACAGCGTGCGCGATCATTTCATGGCATTTGCATAGTCTTGTTAGAATCGACAGTGTGCGCAATTCATTTCCAGCATGTAAAACTTGATGTTCAGATCGGCAATAGTGTGCGCGATCATTTCATGGCAATTAAAACTTTGATGTGTAGTGTTTGTTGAAGTGCACACATTTATCTTGGGCTTTTGGATTTTCTGTGAAGATGCTAAATTCAAAATGTGACATTCTTTCTGCATATTAAGTCCCTAGTACAATTCCTATTGTTTTCCAGGGAATGTTTCAGATTGCCTTTTGGCCTCATGTAAAAATGCAATGTTTGTTCTGAAGAATAAGTTACTTACCTTCGGTAACGCTTTTTCTGGTGGATACAATAACTACTTGTGGATTCCTCACCTAAAGAATTATCCGCCTCGCGCCAGCCTCGACGGAAATTTCTTCTAGCTCTGCACGTCGACGATGACGTCACAATCGCCTGACTCCACGCGACGCCGTATGACGTCATCCAGGCAATAAGAAGCCCTCGTCGATGTGCAGACGTCCAGTTATCACCATTTTTTACGTGCCATAGAGGCGAACAGGTGAACATTGACCTTGAAGAGAACATAATCACATCAAATGAAATGAAAACACAACATTTATTACAATAAAAATAAAATAAAGTAACGGCAATAACTGCTCCATATGGAAACAAATATGTCAGTCAAGTTCAAACATGTTTCCTTGAACTATCTAAATCAGAGAAAAAAATGCACATATACATGCCACATTTATATACATGATCCAAGTATATACATATATACAAGACAACGGTGCTCACCCATGGATTTCATGGTACGACCAGTCAGGCAACGGGCAGGCGGGTGGGACCGTGAGGAATCCACAGGTAGTTATTGTATCCACCAGAAAAAGCGTTACCGAAGCGTTATCCTCATCAAAGTTTATGACTTTGATGAGGATACCCCTGGAAGAGAACTAGGATTTACAGGTAAGTAACTTATCCTTCTCTTCCAGGGGATCCTCATCAATAGTCATAAACATTGAATAGATTAGCAAGCCCATCCCTAAACCCAGCGGACTGTCCGATAGAAGTGCAGGAATAGACATGTCTTACGCAAATAAATTCCTTAGAGAGGCCTGCCCCACTTGGGCATCCGCTCTTGCATCTGACTCTAAACAATAATGTCTTGTAAAAGTATGGACAGACTTCCATGTAGCAGCCTTACAAATCTCAGATATAGCAACATTGTTAAGGAGAGCAGCAGTAGCCGCTTTTCCCCTTGTGGAATGCGCTCTAGGCCGCGCTAGCAATTGTCTATTAGCTAGCTGGTAAGTATTAACAATACAAGAGACTATCCATCTTGATATTGTTCGCTTAGATGCTGCTTCTCCTGTCCTTAAATGACCATAGTTCACAAACAAGCGGTTAGAGTGTCTAATCGATTTTGTCTTGTCCAGATAAAATTTCAGCACTCTTTTCAAGTCTAATGAGAGCAATGCTTTCTCAGCCGGAGTTTCCGGATTGGGAAAGAACGTCGGTAAAGTTATGGTCTGATTAATATGGAATTCTGACACCACCTTCGGAAGGAAAGATGGGTGAGTTCGTAGAACTACTCTATTGTCATAAAAAACCGTGTACGGTTCTTTTGCAGACAAGGCCTGGATCTCACTGACCCTCCTCGCTGAAGTAATGGCCACCAGAAAAGCCGTTTTCCACGTAAGGTGTTGTAAGGAGGCCTTATGGATAGGCTCGAAAGGAGGGCCCATAAGTTTTGCTAGGACTATGTTCAGTTCCCACGGAGGAGAAGGCCTCCGAATTGGCGGAAAAACTTTCTTCAAACCTTCTAAGAAATCCTTGACTACAGGTTTCGTAAAGAAGGATTCCTGAGAAGGTGACTTGCGATAGGCAGTAATAGCAGACAAATGTACCTTAATAGATGATACCTGCAGACCGGATTTCGCTAGGTGAAGCAAATAGGACAGTATGACGTCCTCCTGCGCCCGTAAGGGATTATGGCCTTGCTGACAGCACCATATGTAGAATCTCTTCCACTTAAAAGCGTAGGAACGCCGCGTGGAAGGCCGTTTGGACTCTTTCAAGATGTTCATGCACTCCTGCGAGAGTCCTAGGTGCCCATACTGCAGGAATTCAGGAGCCATGCTGTTAAGCTCAGAGAGGGTAGGTTGGGATGCAGAATCCTGCCCTCCATTCTGCTCAGAAGATCCGGTCTGCACGGCAGCCTCCTGTGAGGTTTTTCCGACAGGTTGAGGAGATCCGTGTACCAGAATTGTCGAGGCCATTGTGGCGCTATAAGAATCATTCTGGTCCTGGATCCGTAAAGTTTGCTGATCACTGCCGGAATGAGGGGAATCGGAGGAAAAGCGTAAAGAAATGTCCCTGACCAGTCGATCAACAGGGCATTCCCTCGAGATCCTGGACGGTAGAACCTGGATGCGAAGTCTGGGCATTTCCTGTTTACATCGTCTGCGAAGAGGTCCAGTTGAGGCCGACCCCATTGCGCGAAGATGTATTCTGCGACTTCGTCGTGCAGAACCCAATCGTGAACGTCCTCCAGGTGTCTGCTTAGAAAGTCTGCTTCTACGTTCTGCTGACCTGGCAGGTGAACTGCTGTGATTGACATTCCTCTGGCCAGGAGCCAATGCCATATCGCTTGGGACTCTCGTGAAAGGGGTAGGGATCTCGTTCCCCCTTGTTTGTTCAAGTAATACATCGTGGTTGTATTGTCCGTCTGCATCAATAGAGTTTTCCCCCGAAATTAGCGGTGTGAAAGACTTGAGAGCCAGATGGACCGCTCTGAGTTCTAGCAGATTGATGTGGTACTGCTTCTCCTTGTCTGACCACAGACCCTGCGCTTGAAAAGGACCCAGATGAGCCCCCCATCCCTGAAGAGACGCATCCGTTACCAGAGTGTCGGATGGAAGTACCTGGTGAAACGGAGCGCCCACTGACAGGTGAGGTCTGTGCATCCACCATCTCAATGACTGCAGTGCTACCTCCGGTAGCCGCATTGTGTCTTCCCAGCGACCTGTTCTTTGGCTCCAATTGGCCTCCAATGCCTCTTGGAGGGGTCTCATGTGGAGTCTGGCATTTGGGACAATAAAGATGCACGATGCCATGGAGCCCAGTAGTGATGTCACCTGACGTGCCGTAGGTGCGCTGGCTCTCAACAGGTCCTGGCACTTCATGTTTATTGAGGACAGTCGTTCCTCCGAAGGATACACTTTTTGTAGTTCTGTGTTTATGATAGCTCCTAGGTAGTGAAGACTCTGCGTTGGAGTCAAGGTTGACTTCTGGTAATTGACCTGAAGACCTAGAGCTTCGCAAACTCCTAGTACAATGTCCCGATGGCTTCTCGCCTGCTCCGGAGAAGAAGCCTTTAGTAGCCAGTCGTCTAGGTATGGATATATGTATATCCTTTGTCTTCGTAGATGCGCCGCCACCACTGCTATACATTTCGAGAAAACTCTTGGAGCAGATTTCAGGCCAAAGGGTAGAACCCTGAACTGGTAATGCTGTAACGCTACTCGAAAGCGCAGGAATTTTCGATGCTTTGGAGCTATTGGGATGTGGAAATACGCATCCTGCAGGTCGATGGAGCACATCCAGTCTCCCTGATGCAGTTGAGGGAAAATTTGGTGAAGCGCTAGCATTCTGAACTTCTGCTTTCTTATGTATTTGTTCAGCAGTCTTAGATCCAGGATTGGCCTGAAAACGCCCTCTTGACCCTTCTTTGCTACTAGAAAGTAACGGGAGTAGACCCCCTTTCCTCTGTGGGCAGGTGGAACCCTTTCTATGGCATTCTTTCTTAGGAGGGCGAGAGCCTCCTTGCGTAGCAAGGTGAGATGAGCCGGATTGTGTTTGGTTGGTGGCAAGTGTGGTGGAGGCTGCTTGAAAAGGAGAGAATAGCCATGTTCGACAATATTGAGCACCCATTTGTCTCTTGTGATAGAGTGCCACTCGTGAAGATGAGCAATAATACTTCCCCCCACCGGAGTGGTGTACAGTGTCGAGGGAAGCGAGACTTCATTGCTTAGTGGGTGCTTTTGGAGTGGACTGTTGAGGTCTACTTGACCCTCGCTCCCTTGTGTTTCTTCGCTGAAACAGAGGGCGTCCCTGTCGTTGCTGAGACCTTTGCGACCAATGAGGGGTTTGAACCCTCTGTTGGAAAGGGCGTCTATCGTACGGTCTGTACCTCCGCCTGAAATCTTTCCTTCTTTCGAGGCCTACCGCCTTCATGGTATCCACCTCGGTCTTCATGCGGGCCATCTCTTCGTCTGCATGGGCACCGAATAGAGAATTCCCGGCAAATGGGAGATTCAGGATACGTTGTTGTGCCTCCTGTTTCAAGCCAGTGAGCCTCAGCCAGGAAGATCTCCTCGCACAGATACCATGTGCGTACCCATGAGCCGCCAAATCCGCCCCATCCGCTGCCGCGCTGATAACTTGGTTAGATACCAGGCATCCTTCCTGTAGAATCTCTTGGAAATCTTGCCTGTCTTCTCTGGGCAGTTTTTCTGTAAATCTACTGAGGGAATCCCACAGAGAATGATCGTACCTGCCCAGGAGCGCAGACGCACTAGAGACCTTCATTGCTGAAGCCGCTGTCCCGCACATCTTTCTTCCCAGAGAGTCTAAATGCCTGCTCTCTTTATCCGGGGGTACCGTGGATGAAGATGCCACCGAGTGGGTCTTTCGGGCGGCAGCTATGATCACGGAGTCTGGTGGCGGATCCTTCCTAAGGAATAAAGGGTCTTGCTCTGGAGCCTTGTACTTTTTAAGAATCCGAGCCGGGGCAGACTTAAGCGAGGCTGGGGCCAGAAAAGTGTCCATGGTCGGCTGCAACAAACCAGGCACTAGAGGCAGCAACTTTTTCGACGCTGATCTCTGTTGTAGCGTCTCAAAGATGATTGATGAGGAGGTAGACGGTTCTGGAACCTCTATATTGAGTTTCTGCGCTCCTCTTAGCAACACCTCGTTGAAAGTGGTTATGTCATCCACTGGTGAGACTCTAGCAGGTGGTGAATCTGTAAGAGTAGGTGAGTAACGCCCGACAGAAGAACCTGATGAAGACCAAGAGGGTGATCTTCTTGAGCGCGACCTGGATCTCCGTTGAGAGCGAGATCTGCTGCGGGACGCTGTAGCCGAGCGCCCAGGCCTCGCGGTCGGCTGTCGAGGAGCTGAACGAGCCCGTTCTGCCCCGGCTGTCGGCGATGGCGTTCTTGGTGGGGAGGCAGTGGGTGAATACATTCGCGAATATTGCGAATCTGGGGAGGCCGCTGGTCTGTTGAGGCTCTCCAGCCATCTCGGAGATAGGTTGATGGGCGAGACATGCCCAGGAGATGCTCTTGACCGAGAAGAGTCGCTCGGTATGGAGACCACTGGAGACTGAGCCTTGTCTGGCGAGGGGCGATGTTCTGCTCCCTGTTGGACAGGTAAAACCTGCGTCGACGTCGATGGCTGTTTCGACGTCGAAGGACGCCCAGTCGGTTGGTCCTGCCTCGACATTGAGTGCCTTGACGTCGAACGGCGTTCCTTGGACCTCGACCTGCTCGCCGTCGTGTGCCTCGACGTGGAGCGATGGGAGGTTGACGGCGGATGTTTCTCGTGCCGTCGTGGAGATCTCGACGTCGTGTGTCCTGACGTCGGGGGGCGCACAGCCTTTGGCGGCGACCGGGCATGCCGGCGGTGGCTCGACGTCGATCGGCGGGCTGCCGTCGACGGAGACCTGCCCCTGCTCTGATGTTCCCTCGACGCCGTTCCCTTCGACGTCGGGTGCGTCGCCGTCGACGGCGATCTATGCCGGTGGGACGGTGGTAGCGACGACGTCGACGGTGAACAAACAGGTATTTTCCTACCTGTCGACGTCGACCGGGCCATTCTCTCCTGAGAATGGCCTTCTGGATGCCTGGGGAGTGAGGAGGACGATGGTCTTTTCCTCTCCTGAAGCCCATGAAGTCGGATCTTCTCTCTGTCTTTCAGAGTCCTCCTAGACATGTTCTTACAGTACTTACAAGTGTCAGGGCCGTGACTCTGAGGCAGGCACACTATGCACAGAGAGTGGGGATCTGACTGGGCCTTCTTCTTCCCACAAGCAGGGCATTTGACAAAAAGAGAAGGCATTTTTCTGTCAGAAAAAACCTTCCTAGCTCAGACAAAGATGTTACTTGTCGAGTGAAAAGTGAAAAAACGCTTTTTTAAAGAATTTTTCTGAGGAAAACTCAGAAAAAACTGAGAGCTCAATGCTCCAGGATCCTCTCAGAAGAAGCCGGAAAAAAGAACTGACCTAACTGTGAACCAACTGTCACCTTTCCTTCACCCCTGAGGCATGGTGGGATACTGGAGGTGCTCAGGGTCTTAAAGGCACAGTGCCAAAGTTTTTATGGTTCTCCTGTGTTAACCTACATGCAGCCTATTGGCTAAGAATGCTTCATTGTTTTTCAATGCAGTTTTCTCTATTTTTTCACTAGAGTTTGCTACTGCTTACTTCCCCAAGCCTAGTTTTAGGAGCTTGGGTACTTATTTATGCTCTATTGTAGTATTTAAAAAAAAAAAAAAAAAAAAAAACTTCATAGAAATAAAGCATTTTAGCCTGTTTTTAACATGATAGCCTGCATGACTGTTTGTTACACATGTATAATGTGTATATATTTTATATATGCTCCGGGGTCCCCGCACAAGGGCGGGAATATTCAATGTTTATGACTTTGATGAGGATCCCCTGGAAGAGAACTTATTCTTCTGATGGATACACCTACCTGTGGATTCCTCACCTAAAGATTAGAGGGCCAGATGTAGCAAACGTTTGCGACTCGCAAACGGGCCGATTCGCAATTTGCGACAGTGCAAAATCGGAAATGGGATGCAAAAAGCCCATTTCCGACTCGCAAAAAGCGATGGGACCCGTTTGCGAGTCGCATCCGTTGCGACCCCATTTTGCGACCCGCAAATTGCAAGTCGCAATTTGCGAGTCGCAAACCTTATGCAATTGCAAATCGCAAATTGCGACTAGTCGCAAAAAGCCCAGTTTGCATGTCCCATTTACCTCTAACTCAGAGCAGGTGGTAACCATTACCAAGGTATAAAAGGGGACCCAGAAGGCATCTGGGTTACTCAAGATGGCGGAGATATACCTGATAGCAGTGAGGAGGAGAGTCTACGCAGCCCAGCAGAGGAGGAGGAGGGGCCACAGACAGGAGAAGATATATAGAACCAGGCAGACTCTTTTTCAGCAAACTGAAGAGGAGATCTATGACAAATACCGCCTTAGCAGCGCAGCCATTCTAGAATTAATAGATTTACTGAAACCACAGCTAGAACACAAGACTCTTCGTGGCTGCGCCATCCCTACGCATGTGCAAGTACTATGCGCACTGCACCTCTTGGCCTCAGGGAGCTATCAGGGGGTCATTGCTGTGGCAGGTGGGGTATCCCAAAGTGCAGTGTCAAGGTTCCTCAGGGCATTCCTAGATGCCTTAGTCACGCACATGTCTCACTTCATATACTTACCAAGGAATGAGGCAGAAATTAACAGCACCAAGCTGGACTTTTACCGCATTGTCCACTTTCCTCATGTCATAGGGTGTGTAGATGGGACACACATTCAAATATGCCCCCCTGCTAATCTGGAACACATTTTCCGCAACAGGAAGTGTACCCACTCACTCAACATACAGGTTGTTTGTGATGCCCATTATGTCATCACGGACATCGTAGCTAAGTTTCCTGGCAGTACCCATGACTCATACATTTTTAGGCATAGTGGGATACATCAACGCCTGGAACGTGGGGAATTTGGAGACGGTTACCTCCTAGGTAGAGCCACAGACACTTGCAGACATACACACAGGTCACTGTGCACGACAATCTGGACTTCCTAACCGTGTACTTTTGTGCCCAACAGGTGACAGTGCATATGCTCTCAGGCCTTGGATCATGACTCCGTTTTTAACACCCAGAACTGAATCAGAGAGGCAATACAACAGTGCGCATAAGAGGACCAGGAACCTGATCGAGCGCACCTTCGGACTGCTGAAGGCAAGATTCAGATGCCTCCACTGCAGTGGAGGCGCCCTCCAATACACCCCCATTACCGCTTTCAAAATTGTAGTCGCATGCGCCATCCTCCACAACATAGCCACCAGACGTGGGCTACCTCTCACCCCTGCAGACCCAGATCCTGATGATGAAGAGCAAGAACAACCACATCGCCATCATGGGGATAGGAGTCTAGCTAATCAAGGCAGACTGAGACGGGACCACATTGCAACGCAATATTTTGGACGGTACGTGTCAACTCCCACCATACTCACCTATTAACCATTTGTTAAGTGGAACAAAAATAACTGTTTTATTAATGTCATGAAGAAACTATATACAAGTTGAAATTGTCCATGGGCAGGAAAATGCCAACCAGTCATGTGGCACATTAACGCCATGTGCCACATTAAGCTGTCCTGGCTGTTATCTATGATCTCCTGCCCCTCCTGCCAGCCTGGCTGGTCCCTGCTGCGTCCATGGTGCTGTGCCTACCACTCCTCAGCACCCTACTGTGAGTGGCAGAGACACTGCTCACTGTTGAGCCCTCCTCCCAGGTGTATTTGTTAACTTCCTGGCTGTGATGCCATCATCATGTGCCAGGAAGTGTTTCCAGAGTGTTCTGGTATGCTTTCTGGAGTGTTCTGCTGCATCTGCAAGCAATTTTGAAGTTATTTGCAATTTGCGACACCCACTCGCTAATTGCGAGTTCGTTTTTGCACACTCGCAAACAGCGACCTCGCAAACTGCGGACTCGCACACAGCGTTGCGAGTCCGGCTGCGAGTCGCAAAATCGGATCGCTTTTTTTTCTGGCATTCCAATTTGCGACTCGCATTTTGCGACTCGCATCAACTCGCAAAATGCGAGTCGCAATTTTTATTTCCAAGTCCCAAAGCAGTACTACCTCCGAAGGTGGGTGCCCGAATGGTCAAACCAAGAAATCCTGCAGCACAGAGCGAGCAAAAAGGCCATCCCTCTTAACCTCAGAATCTAAACAATAATGTTTGAAAAAAGTATGGAGGGATGCCCAAGTCGCCGCCCTGCAGATGTCAACCACAGGAACACCCCTAGCTAAAGTCGAAGAGGCAGCCTTAGCTCTGGTGGAATGAGCACGAAGCCCCACAGGTGGTTCTTTCTTTGCCAAGGAATAACAAAGCTTGATACAGAGAATGACCCACCTGGATAGCGTTCTCTTGTGGACTGCTCTACCTTTCCTCTTCCCCACGTATCCAACGAAGAGCTGATCATCTTGCATGAAATCCTTCGTCCTGTCGACATAGAAGCTCAATGCTCTTCGTGGATCCAGTCGGTGGAGCCTCTCTTCCTCCTTGGTTGGATGAGGCGGAGGGTAAAAGGAAGAGAGAGTAAAAGACTGCCCCAAGTGAAAGGGTGTAACAACCTTCGGGAGGAAAGCAGTCTTGGTCCTTAACACCACTTTGGGGGTTATTCTAACTTTGGAGGAGGTGTTAATCCGTCCCAAAAGTGACGGAAAAGTGACGGATTTACCACCAGCCGTATTACGAGTCCATTATATCCTATGGAACTCGTAATACGGCTGGCGGTATATCCGTTACTTTACCGTCACTTTTGGGACGGATTAACACTCCTCCAAAGTTAGAATAACCCCCTTTGTCTCTAAAGAAGGAAAGGTATGGTGTCTCTACGCTAAAAGCCTGAAGCTCACTGACCCTTCTGGCCGATGTTTTGGCTACCAGGAATACGGTCTTGAGAACCAGCAAACGCAAAGCACAAGAATGCATTGGTTCAAATGGCGATCCCATTAGAAATGCTAATACTAAATTAAGGTCCCACTGAGGCATAACAAATGGTGAGGGTGGAAACTTATTAGTGAGCCCCTTAACAAACCTCAAAACAATAGGAAACTTAAACAAGGAAGGTTGATCAGGGAGGCACAGAAAAGGCCGACAGTGCAGATAAATAACCCTTAACTGTGGCAACTGCACAACCCTTCTGCGCCAGGAAAAGAGCAAATGACAATATGTCAGAAAAGCAAGCCTTTAAGGGATCAATTCTGTTCTCTCCACACCAACATACAAATTTAGCCCAATGACTTGCATAGATCGATTTGGTGGAGTGTTGCCTGGCCGATAAAATAACATCCACCACCTCCGGTGGGAGAGAAAAAGCACTCAGATTGCCCCGTTCAATCTCCAGGCATGAAGGTGCAGACTCTGGAGGTGTAGAATCTGCCCCTGCGACTGCGAGAGGAGGTCCACCCTGTAAGGGAGACGGAGCGGAGGGCACAGAGAGAGTTGGAGAAGGTCTGTGTACCACACCCTTCTTGGCCAATCCGGAGCTATCAAGATGACCTGGGCTCGGTCTTGGCGGATCTTCCTCAGAACTCGAGGAATCAGGGGTATGGGAGGAAACGCGTAAAGCAACTGACCCTTCCAGGACATCTGAAACGCATCCCCCAAGCTCCTTGCACCGGATCCTGGAGGCTGCAAAATAACGGGCACTGCGCGTTCTCTTGAGTAGCAAACAGATCTATCTGCGGATACCCCCATATCAAGAAGATGTAAAAAACCAGATCTGGATGAAGACGCCACTCGTGGTCGACCGAGCTGCATCGAATGAGAACGTCCGCACGCACGTTCAGAGCTCCAGCCAAATGATGTGCTACCAAGCAAATCTTGTGGTCCTGAAGCCAGGACCAGAGTCGAAGAGCTTCTCTACAGAGAAGATACGACCCCACTCCTCCCTGCTTGTTTATATACCACATCGCGGTAGTGTTGTCCGTCAGAATCTGGACTGACTGACCGCGAATGGAAGGGAGGAAGGCCTTGAGAGCCAGACGTACTGCCCGCAATTCCAACAGATTGATGTAAAATCTCTGTTCCACTGGAGACCAAAGGCCTTTGACCCCCACGTCCCCCAGATGAGCTCCCCACCCTGGAGTGGAAGCATCCGTTACCACTGTGGCCACCGGTGGGGGCAGCGAGAACGGCCTTCCTTGCGACAGGTTGCCGACCGCTGCCCACCACTGAAGATCCACTGCAGTGTCTTTGGTGATCGTAATCGAATCTTCGAGATCCCCTTTGTGCTGAAACCACTGCCTGCGGACGCACCACTGAAGAGCCCTCATGTGCCAGGGTGCATGAGTGACGAGCAGTATGCAAGAAGCAAACAGACCGAGCAGACGAAGGACCTTGAGGACTGGAACTACCGCTCCATTTTGAAACATCGGAATCAACGCCTGAATATCCTGAACCCGCTGGGGCGGAGGAAAGGCCTGATTCAATGTCGTGTCCAGTACTGCCCCTATGAACAGGAGGCATTGAGAGGGCTCCAGGTGAGATTTGGGCACATTGACTGAAAAACCCAGGTCGTACAACAACTGAGTCATCGACTGGAGGTGACACCGCACGAGCTCTGGAGTCTTGGCTTTGATCAACCAATGGTCCAGATAGGGAAACACCGCTATCCCTCTTCTTCTGAGCTCTGCAGCTACCACCGCCATCACCTTCGTGAAAACTCGAGGTGCTGAAGTAAAACCAAAGGGGAGGACCGCAAACTGATAATGGTGCGATCCCACCACAAACCGGAGATACTTCCTGTGCGATTTGAGGATTGGAATATGGAAATACGCGTCCTGCAAATTGACAGACACCATCCAATCTCCTTCGTTCAACGCCAAAAGAACCTATAAAAGGGTCAGCATTTTGAACTTTTTCTGCCTGAGGAACCAATTCAAAATCCTCAAATCCAGAATTGGACGTAATCAACCATCCTTTTTGGGTATCAGGAAGTACCTTGAATAACAGCCCTGACCCCTCTCCTGCTCGGGAACCAACTATACTGCACCTTTTGCCAATAGGGATAACACCTTCTGTTGCAGTAACAGAAGATGGTCTTCTGAACAGAAGGATGGGCGGGGAGGGAAGGGAGGAGGGAATTCCCGAAAGGGAAGAGCGTACCCCTTCTTTACAATGTCGATGACCCAAGAGTCTGATGTTATAAACTCCCACATTGGAAGAAATTGGGCAAGTCTCCCCCCCCCCACCGGAGACATGTGAACAGGAAGTGGTGGAGGACTAAGGCTGCTTCCCTTGCTGCACCCCTCCCGAGGAAGAGGCAGAGTGCTGCTGGGTGGCTCCTCTTGTACGTACTCTGCCCCTCCCCCTGAAGGATCTATAAGGCAGGGAGCTTGCAGATTGTTGTGGTGCCTGGAACCTGCCACAAAAGGAGGAGCCACGTCCAAAACCCCTAAGCTTCCTATACGACCTAAAGGAGGAGGAAGTAGCCGTCTGAAGTCCTAACGACCTCGCTGTGGCCCTGCTCTCTTTGAACCGTTCAAGAGCAGAATCTGCATTTGTCCCAAAGAGTTTTTCATCATCAAAAGGCAGATCCAGGAGAGTCGCCTGCGCATCCGTTGAAAAGCCTGATGAGCGCAGCCAAGCCGGACGTCTCGATACTATGGATGTGCCCATACCCTTGCCACAGAGTCCGAAGTGTCTAACCCAGACTGGATCACCTGGGTGGCCGCCGCCTGAGCGTCCGCCAGCAATTGCAACACTTCCTGCGACAAGTTCGGATGGCCTTTTGCTTCCTCCATAAGGGCATGAATATAACGTCCCAAAATGCAGGTTGCATTGGTTGACTTCAAGGCCATACTACAAGATGAAAAAGCCTTCTTTGCAGCATGGTCCATTTTCTTTGACTCCCTGTCCGCAGGGGTCCCGGGGAACGAGCCAGGAGAGGACCGGGAAGAGCAGGAAGCCTGAACAACTAAGCTCTCCGGTGTTGGGTGCTTGGAGAGGAAGACAGGGTCACCTGGAGCCGCCCGATAGCGTTGTGCTACCGCCCTGTTGACAGCTGAAGAAGACACAGGTTTCCTCCAAATGTCCTTGATGGGGTCCAGGAGAGCCTCATTGAAAGGCAAGAGAGGCTCTGCTGCCACAGAAGCTGGATGTAGCACTTCTGTCAAAAGGTTACTTTTCACCTCAGCAGTCGGAAGAGGAAGATCTAAAAAGTCTGCAGCCTTCCTTATCACTGCATGAAAAGATGCAGCCTCCTCAGTATACTCCCCAGGGGAAGCCAAATCCCATTCAGGGGAAGTATCGATACCACTCGCAGTGTCCAGCCCTTGAAAATCACCCAAAGGCTCCAAGATTTCGCCTTCTTCCAGGTGTTGCCTGTTATACTCTTCTTCCTCCAGAAGGCGCAAAGCCAGAAGTCTGGACCGGAGTCTAGACTCGAGACCCGGCGTCGATAAGGCGTTGGCCGACGCCGAAGATCTTCGCCAGTGCCGAGCCTCGGATCCATCCGACGCCGGACCCTCCGGCTCCACAGGAACCTTGACTGTGGACTGGATCCGAGGCTAATATACTGGCGCCATAGCAGGTGCCACAGGCCTCCTGGGTGATGTCAAGGGCATTGGCGCCGCTTCGGCTCCAGAAGACAAAAATGGAATGAAGGGTGTTGGCTTGTAAGAAGCCGGAACACCCAAATTAAAGGCCAAAGGGCCCGACGGACCTGCATGTCCTCCACCAGGCGCCATGGTGGAAAAAATTTTGAACATGGCATTAAAAAATGCCGCAGGATCCGTACCCGGCGCCGGGAAAGCCGGATATTGTTGCTGTGCCGGCGCCGGCATTGAAGCTGATGATGGGCCAGGCAACTCCTGCTCAGGAGAACCCGCCAGCCTCTGAAGAGGCTCTACCTCAAATACCGTCCCAGGTGAAGTCGGAGTTCCAGGAGGCGGAGGAGTGACGGTCGGGCTAATCTCCCACGTCGGATGGCGCCGAGCTAACGGAGATGCCGATCTGGACCTGGACCGCCCTCTACTTGTTCGGCGCGGGAAGTCGTGACAGCGCCAGGAGTCTCCTTGGCGATGATGAGTCCTCGAAGAGGACTCTCTCCGATGACGCCTTTCCATCTTCTTCTTGGAACGGGCCAGGAATAATTTTGCCTCCCTTTCCTTAAGCGCCTTAGGGTTCATGGGCTGGCAGGACCCGCATGACTCGACCTCATGGTCGGAACTAAGGCACCAGAGACAATTCTCATGGGGGTCAGTAACCGACATTCGACCCCCGCACTGGTTACAAGGCTTAAAACCAGATTTTCTTGGCTGCGACACTGTAACCACAGATACGCAACTGTAGCTCCCTGTTAGCCTCGAAGAAAAAACGTTACTCGGAGGCACGGAAAAAAGGCAACTGACGTCTGCACGTCGACGAGGGCTTCTTATTGCCTGGATGACGTCATACGGCGTCGCGTGGAGTCGGGCGATTGTGACGTCATCGTCGACATGCAGAGCTAGAAGAAATTTCCGTTGAGGCTGGCGCGAGGGGGAGAATTCTTTAGGTGAGGAATCCACAGGTAGGTGTATCCATCAGAAACATTATTGTACAAGGTTCTTGTATTCCTAGACAGTATGTGACATTTCATGAAAAGCTCATATGAAACATTGTATTAACCATTCTTGATTTTTTCCAGGTACCCAGAGTTCTTGAGGTCTAGTTATATTCACTTTTTAGGTTATCCATGATTACAGTATGAGAACGCTTAGAACCATAGTCTAGTGAAAGTCAATGTGATAATATCTTGATATTGTGTTGTTTAACCTTTTGCTTCCTACAGGTCTCCTTCCCAGCTGTTCCCTACCTAATCCCCTTTTCCCCCATGTGGACTCTCTCAGGATCTGTGATATTTCTATCAGAGTTTTGGAGCTGTCTAGTGGTGGACATGTTGGAAACGTGCGCAGGCCCCGAGGATCTGGTCTCCCTGACAGCACTTTTGGAGCTGGAACTGAACCTTTGTCGGAAAGAGTGCAGTACTGCTTAAAAGACTCATCTGGAATGGTTGTTGCCCTGCTGCCTCTTACCTGCTATGCTGCTTAAAGGAGTCAAATGGACTGCTGTTCTGCTTGTTGCCCTGCTGCTCCCTGACACTGGTTCCACAAAGAGCACATTATCAGAGGATTGCTGTGGCACCCGGAGAAACCGCCATCGTGTGAGCTGCCTGATGTGCTGGTCAAATGCCTGCTTGCTTCACCTGTGCCCCCAGTTTGAGAAAAGGCCTCATTTTGGCATGGTTAGCCCCCACTTTTTGCCTGATGTTTGATGTAGCCTAGAAGTTGTACTGCCAAGGGCCCCTGCTAATCAGGTTCCCTGGGCCATAGCTCTTTCCCATAAATTGTTGTGATGCATTGGCACAATTGGATACACCCTTAACTACCACTAAACGTCCCTAGTAAGTGGGTACCTATGTACCTAGGTTCATGGGGTACTAGGGGTAGGCCTCTGAGGGCAGCAGCACTGATTGTGCCACCCTCCAGAGCCATGCATCCACATGCACCCAGTACTGCCATTGCGGGTTGAGTGTCCTGGTACAAACCTAAAACACCAACTCGACATGGCACACTGCTTGTGTGCCCTGTCCACCATACACTGCATTTACTATGGGTAAGATACCCCTTTGGCAGGCCCTACAGCCCTATGGCAGGGTGCTCCATATTACATATGAGGACATAGCTGCATGAGCAATTTCCCCCCACTGTGTCCTTGCCAAATCTGGGACACAGTGAGTGAACAGAGCAGCCAATTTAATACATGTCCTGGACAATGGTCAACATGAGTTTCCCAGCTACATGATGGCCACTCTGAACCCTGGGTTGCTTGGTATCAAACAACTCAGAATGATATATCCAAACTGGAACCAGTATTGGATTTATCCCTAAATGTACACAGAGGTCACCTCAGAGGTGCCCCCTGCAAAAGCTAACTACACTGGCATGGTTGCTGACTGGTTCTATCCAGCCTGCCACCTCCAGACACCCAATATACAAACCTTGGGGGAGAGTCCTGCCTCTCTGGTTTGTAAAACAATGCCCTTCCTGGGTGAAGGAGCTAACACCCCCTCCCTCAGGAATGGGCACTGCCCTGGCGGTGAGCTTCAAAGGGCTTACCGCCTTTGAAACTCGACCCCCAGGACAGCTGCTACCAGCAGATGGTCAGCACCTTTGCAAACCCCCACTTTTGGCGGGAGCAAAGGCGGGCAACTACATAGAGGATAGGAGGAATGGCCTCACCTAGCATGCACCACCCCTAAGGTGTTGCCTAAGAAGTGGACACTCCATTTCATTTTCTCCATCTTAGATGGGATGAAAATAGCCTTTCAGGTTTTAAGAAGTGACCCTTCCCACAAGAAGTGGTAACCATATTGGGTGTATCCAATCCAAGGTGGGTGACCCATTGGGCACTACCAGGTACACCCTAAAACACCCACTAAATTCAGTACTTAGTGGGCACCCCTATTCCAAGAAGTCAGATTCAAAGGACACAAAGAAGACCAGCACAAAGACGATCCAAGGCAAGAGAACTGTGGACCTGCTGCACAAAGAAAAGGCACCCAACCCTGCCTGCTGTACCCAGGATTTGACAATCACTGCAGAGGAGCTGCTAGACAACTGGACTGACCTCATGAAACCCAGAGGACCTCCAGGCTCCACCAATCGCCCAAGAACTCCTCCAGAGTCGAGGTACCACTATGCAACAACCAAAGAACCTGCAACCCAAAGAGGGTCACTTCACTGACCGGCCGCTAACTCCCGAACCGGAAGTCGCAGCCGGACACGACAAAACAACTATGATCCCAAGGACAAATGCTGCAAGTGTACCAAGTTTAGTGGCACTGCGCCCTCCAGTGGCTGTACCATACCAATACCTTGGGTACTGGTCAGCTGACGTCTGACACCAGGAAAACCAGCTCGCCCAGGGCTGAAAAAGGACCAGCAGGAAGCCCCAGTCGAGGGACTTACGGAACACCCCGGACCTCCCGCCAGAGGGCCCCCGTTGTCCTGCACGCAACACCTAAAGAGACTTACCTCTAGAACCAAAGGGCATCTTTGTGCACAGCTCCTGGATCACCAATTCGCTTTGCACCCGGCCGCCCTGTGCCCTGCAACAAAGAACCTTCTGTGCCCTAAGGGTCCCTCACCTCTTGCGACCTCGACACTCCAAGGGGACCCCAAGGAACCACCTCCAAACTTACCTGTACAGTGCTTTTCCAGGTGGTCCCCCGCAGTGGCTGTGCACCAGCTCTAGAGTTTTTTCCCAGCTGCCACTTCCAGAACTGGAAGCCCCCCGAACTTCTCCAGCTGGCACAGTGTGCCCACTGCCGACCTTGACCAACCTGCAAAAGGAGAACTTGGTAACTCAACTGTACGATTTTATATGTATTTTTAAAGGTGACTTTCCATTGATTCCATGGTGCGTAATTACGCACAGGAAGACTATTTTCTTTAAACTTCAAAAATTCATATCTCCAAAAGTACTTAACCAATTTTGATAATCTTGGTCTTAAAATTTATATATAAATCTGAAGTATTTTTAGAAATTGGTCTTGAGTTAGTCCTTCGAATGTGTGGGTTACATGATTGGTACTGTGAGTACAACAACTGCTTTGCACTTCTCCAAGATTGGCCTAAATGCTCAAACAAGCCTGGACCCCCTGCACATTGTGCCTAGCTTTTGCACACTACATAGAGGGCCAGTCTCCTACACTCAATGCTCCCCATAACTACCACAAGGTGGGTGCTTTAGTTTCAGACAAATGAAACTACAGCCAAAATGTTCAGCCCAACATTCTCTTTCTGGCCACAATATCTTCTGGGTCCCCACCCTAAGTTAGGGAGCCCCTAGAATCATCACTAGCCCTGGTTTTACTGGCCATTTTAAAGCTCTCCAATAGCTGGAATTCTTGTTCTACAGCTGGGGGTGGTTCATTCTCCAGGGGCCCTGTGTGTGATAACATTTTAGAAGGTCTGGGAGGCTTTAAAGTGTGAAATGCACTGTGCCCTCAAGGGGAAGATCGCACGGTTACATTATAATGCTTTTTAATATAGTTATACTGTAATGCTATTTCATGTGGTTATGCCCTCTAGAAGCTAGATATATGTTCACACTACAATGCCTTTTCAATATGGTACTTTCATGGTGGTACCCTCTGGTGTTGTTCTGACCATTATAGTCTAATGCCAAGAATAGAAAGAAATGCACAAACACAAGTCTATTTCTTCTACATGTTTTAAATGGTTTTCCATGACAACAGCATTTGTTTGAACACTACATTATTATTATAACTATTATGCTAATGATTCATGCCCTATATCTTGTGATTGCATAATGACTGTTAGCATTAATGTAATATGTTTGGGTGACCCTTCTAGGGGGTCACCAGGGATTATACAAAGTAATCTAAGGTATGTTCCATCTGCCAATGTATATTTTTATATTACTGTATAGTACTTAGTAGTGTGCATGCAAAAAATGTACTTCTTTTTTAAAGAAAATGCACTTACTGGACAATCATTTATTGAGTGTTATATTGCGTGCCAGTGATTGTTGACTACTAGCCCACACACCACCTCCCTTGAGTAGGCCTTAGGCTGCTCCGTCTCGCTACCGTGTAAGAGTCAGGCGCTACATTGTGGTGTTTGGTTCCCGCTGAGGACAACTGAGGAACTAGTACTTGTGCTGGCCACACAACTAAATAGCCCAATTTCCAACAGGTACACTGAATAAAAAAGCATTTCTTTGGATTTACCTAGAGGCAATTTTAATCACTTGGATCTCTCTCCACTTACAGCAGACTCTTATAAAGAACTCCCTCAAAAGAGGTAAAGCAGCTACTGGTGTTTTTATCTTACCAGGATGGAGTAAGGTTACCAATGATGAAGCATGCCATGATAAGTGGGTGAGGATCACTGGTAATCCTTCAAAGGGTTACCTTCAGTTATTACTGCACTATGTGTGTTATATTGTACTATAAGGGAGGCTGTACAGTATTCTTCTTCGGTTGTCTCAATCTCTAGATGCGATGTTACAAGATATACAGAAACTGACTTACAGCTGCCCCTATCTGAAACGATTCCACAATAAACCAATAACTATAGTAGCAGATACAGGCAACGTGTGCAGTGATAGTTTTTTGGGATGACAGTTCAAAGGCATTGCAGGACTGGAAGAGGTATTGATGGGTGTAGAGATCATTGTGGACAGAATTGTAGGGGTCAGGGAGAGGGGATGAGGCAGGATATGACAGGTATCAGGTGTGTGAGTTCCAATGGTGTGGAGAAGGAGTGGCTCTGGTAGGAAATGTGAGTGAGTGCCAGGGGTGGGAGAAGGTAGGATCAGTGGAAAAAAACACTATGTAAGAAACTGGGTTATTAGGTTGCAGGATGTGGGGTCTCTGCAAGTATAGGTCTACGATTTTCCCTTACTGTGAACCAAGCACCCCAATGTAGCACTTGACTCTTTTAGGGTAGCGAATCAGAGCAGTCCAAGGCCTACTCAGGGGAAGAGGTGTGGGCTAATAATCATGGTTCGCTGGCACGCAATACTAACACTCAATAAATGATTGTCCAGTCAGTGCTTTTTCTTTGAAAAAAGAAGAATAAGTTACTTACCTCCCGTAACGCTTTTTCTGGTGGATACAGTAACTACCTGTGGATTCCTCACCTAAAGAATTCTCCCCTCGTGCCAGCTTCAACGGAAATTTCTTCTAGCTCTGCACGTCGACGATGACGTCACAATCGCCTGACTTCACGCGACGCCGTATGACGTCATCCAGGCAATAAGGAGCCCTCGTCGACGGGCAGACGTCAGTTATCACCATTTTTTACGTGCCATAGAGGCGAACAGGTTAAACCTAAAGACTACATATTCATCTAGAATGAATGAAAATAGAACGTTTATTATAAAGACATTATAAATAACAGTAATGAATGCTCAATACAAGAGAGAAATATATATGCATATATAAACCAAGTCCAAAATGTCTTCTTGAACTATCTTAATTTGCAAAGGAAATGTATAAACAGTTATCACCACTATATACATGAATCAGCTATATACATAAATACAAGACCAAGGATGCGCACCCAAGGAGTTCTCGGTTTGACCAGTCAGGCAACGGGGAGGTGGGTGGGACCGTGAGGAATCCACAGGTAGTTACTGTATCCACCAGAAAAAGCATTACCGAAGGTAAGTAAGGATAAGTTACTTACCTGTAAATCCTAGTTCTCTTCCAAGGGTATCCTCATCAAAGTCATAAACATTGAATATTCCCGCCCTTGTGCGGGGACCCCGGAGCATATATAAAAATACACACATATTATACATGTGTAAAACAGCAATGCAGGCTATAATTATAAACAGGACAAAATGCTTTATTTCTATGAAGTTTTTTTTTTTTTTTTTTTTATTATTATAAAATTACAATAGAGAATAAATATCTACCCAAGCCCCCAAAACTGGGCTTAGGGAAGTAAGCAGCAGTAAACACTAGAGAAAAAGAGAAAAAACTACATTGAAAAACAATGGAGCATTCTTAGCCAATAGGCTGCATGCAGGTTAACACAGGAGAACCATAAAAACTTTGGCACCGTGCCTTTAAGACCCTGAGCACCTCCAGTATCCCACCATGCCTAAGGGGTGAAGGAAAGGTGACAGTTGGTTCACAGTTAGGTCAGTACTTTTTTACGGTGACAATCTGTGTAACTGATTCGAAAGACAATCTGTCCTGCACTTCTAGGAGACGTGAGTCCGGGGAGGAGGGTGGGTTGTTTATGACTTTGATGAGGATACCCCTGGAAGAGAACTAGGATTTACAGGTAAGTAACTTATCCTTCTCTTCCAGGGGATCCTCATCAATAGTCATAAACATTGAATAGATTAGCAAGCCCATCCCTAAACTCTGCGGACTGTCTAATAGAAGTGCAGGAATAGATACGTATTATGCAAATAAACTTCTCAGAGAGGCCTGCCCCACTTGGGCATCCGCTCTTGCATCTGAGTCCAAACAGTAATGTCTAGTAAACGTATGTACAGACTTCCATGTAGCAGCCTTACAAATCTCAGATATTGGAACATTGTTAAGGAGGGCAGCAGTAGCCGCTTTTCCCCTTGTGGAATGCGCTTTAGGCCTAGCTAGTAATTGTTTATTAGCCAGCTGGTAAGTATTAACAATACAAGAAACTATCCATCTTGATATAGTTCGTTTAGATGCTGCCTCTCCTGTCCTCAAATGACCATAATTTACAAATAAGCGGTTGGAATGTCTAATCGCTTTTGTTTTATCCAAATAAAATTTCAGCACTCTTTTCAAGTCTAAGGAGTGCAATGCTTTCTCTGCCGGAGTGTCCGGATTGGGAAAGAAAGTCGGTAAAGATATAGGGGGTGATTCTGACTATGGCGGACGGCGGAGGCCGTCCGCCATAGTACCGCCGCCAAATGACCGCACCGCGGTCAAAAGACCGCGGCGGCCATTCAGACATTTCCTCTGGGCCGGCGGGCGCTCTCCAAAAGAGCGCCCGCCGGCCCAGAGGAAATGCCCCTGCAACGAGGACGCCGGCTCAGAATTGAGCCGGCGTAGCTGCAGGGGTGCGACGGGTGCAGTTGCACCCGTCGCGTATTTCAGTGTCTGCAAGGCAGACACTGAAATACTTTGCGGGGCCCTCTTACGGGGGCCCCTGCCGTGCCCATGCCATTGGCATGGACACGGCAGGGGCCACCAGGGGCCCCGCGGCACCCCCTACCGCCATCCTGTTCATGGCGGGTTTCCCGGCATGAACAGGATGGCGGTAGGGGCTGTCAGAATCCTCATGGCGGCGGAGCGCGCTCCGCCGCCATGAAGGATTCCCCCGAGCAGCGGTAAGTCGGCGGGAGCCCGCCGACTTGCCGCTTCTGACCGCGGCTGAACCGCCGCGGTCAGAATGCTCGTGGGAGCACCGCCAGCCTGTTGGCGGTGCTCCCGTGGTCGGTGGCCCTGGCGGCCACCGGCCGCCAGGGTCAGAATGACCCCCATAGTCTGATTGATATGGAATTCTGACACCACTTTCGGAAGGAAAGATGGGTGAGTTCGCAGAACCACTCTATTGTCGTGAAAAACTGTGTATGGTTCTTTGGAAGACAAAGCCTGAATTTCGCTGACCCTCCTCGCCGAAGTAATGGCCACCAAAAAAGCCGTCTTCCACGTAAGGTGCTGTAAAGAGGCCTTGTGTATAGGTTCAAAAGGAGGGCCCATAAGTTTTGACAATACTATGTTCAGTTCCCATGGAGGAGATGGTCTCCGAATGGGCGGAAAGACTTTTTTCAAACCTTCTAAGAAATCCTTAACTACAGGTTTCGTAAAGAAGGATTCCTGAGAGGGTGACTTACTATAGGCTGTAATGGCAGACAAATGTACCTTAATAGATGATACCTGCAGACCGGACTTTGCCAAATGAAGTAAATAGGACAGTATGACATCCTCCTGAGCCTGTATGGGATTGTGCCCTTGTTGACAGCACCATATGTAGAATCTCTTCCACTTAAAAGCGTAAGAACGCCGTGTGGAAGGTCGTTTGGACTCTTTCAAGATGTTCATACACTCCTGTGAGAGCCCTAGGTGCCCATACTGCAGGAATTCAGGAGCCATGCTGTTAAGCTCAGAGAGGGTAGGTTGGGATGTAGAATCCTGCCCTCCATTCTGCTCAGAAGATCCGGTCTGCACGGCAGCATCCTGTGAGGGTTTTCCGATAGGTTGAGGAGATCTGTGTACCAGAATTGACGGGGCCATTGTGGCGCTATGAGAATCATTCTGGTTCTGGATCTGTAAAGTTTGTTGATCACTGCCGGTATGAGGGGAATCGGTGGAAAGGCGTAGAGAAATATCCCTGACCAGTCGATCAACAGGGCATTCCCTCGAGATCCCGGACGGTAGAACCTGGATGCGAAGTCTGGGCATTTCTTGTTTACTTCGTCTGCGAAGAGATCCAATTGAGGTCGACCCCATTGAGCGAAGATGTATTCGACGACTTCGCCGTGTAGGACCCAATCGTGTGCGTCCTCTAGGTGTCTGCTCAGGAAATCTGCTTCCACGTTTTGTTGCCCTGGCAGGTGAACCGCTGTAAATGACATTCCTCTGGCCAGGAGCCAATGCCATATCGTTTGGGACTATCGAGATAGGGGTAGTGATCTCGTTCCCCCCTGTTTGTTCAAATAATACATCGTGGTTGTATTGTCCGTTTGTATTAGGAGAATTTTCCCCTGAATTAATGGTGTGAAAGACTTGAGAGCCAGATGGACCGCTCTGAGTTCCTGCAGATTGATGTGGTACTGCTTTTCCTTGTTTGACCACAGGCCCTGAGCTTGAAGGGGACCCAGACGAGCCCCCCATCCCTGAAGAGACGCATCTGTTACCAGAGTGTCGGATGGAACTACCTGGTGAAACGGAGCACCTGCTGACAGGTGAGGTGTGTGCATCCACCATTTCAATGACTGAAGTGCCGCTGCCGGTAGTCGCACTCTGTCCTCCCAGAGACCTGTCCTTTGGCTCCAGTTGCTCTCCAATGCCTGTTGGAGGGGCCTCATGTGCAGTCTGGCATTTGGGACAATGAAAATGCATGATGCCATGGAGCCCAGCAGTGATGTCACCTGACGTGCCGTAGGCGCGTTGGCTTTCAACAGGTCCTGACACTTCCTGTCTATTGAGGATAGTCGTTCCTCCGAAGGATACACTCTTTGGAGTTCTGTGTTTATTATAGCTCCCAGGTAGTAAAGGTTCTGTGTTGGAATCAAGGTTGACTTTTGGCAATTGACTTGAAGACCTAGAGACTCGCAAACCCTGAGCACAATGTCCCGATGGCTTCTCTCCTGCTCCGGAGAAGACGCCTTCAGTAACCAGTCGTCTAGGTATGGGTAGATGAATATCTTTTGTTTTCGTAGATGTGCCGCTACCACCGCCATACATTTCGAGAAGACGCGTGAGGCAGATTTCAGGCCAAATGGTAGAACTCTGAACTGATAGTGCTGTGACGCTACTTGGAAGCGCAAGAATTTCCGATGGTTGGGAGCTATTGGGATGTGAAAATATGCATCCTGCAGGTCGATGGAGCACATCCAGTCTCCCTGATGTAGCTGAGGGAAAATCTGGTGAAGCGCTAGCATCCTGAACTTCTGTTTTCTTATGTATTTGTTCAGCAGCCATAAGTCCAGAACTGGTCTGAAAACGCCCTCTCAGCCCTTTTTCGCCACCAGAAAATAACGGGAGTAAACCCCCTTTCCTCTGTGCGCAGGTGGAACCCTTTCTATGGCATTCTTTTGTAAGAGGGCGAGAGCCTCTTTGCGCAGCAGGCTGAGATGAGATGGATTGCATTTGGCTGGTGGCAAGTGTGGTGGAGGCTGTTTGAAAAGAAGCGAGTAGCCATTTTCGACAATATTGAGCACCCATTTGTCTCTTGTGATAGAGTGCCACTCGTGAAGATAGCCTGCAATACTTCCCCCCACCGGAGTGGTGTACAGTGTCGAGGGAAGCGAGATCTCATTGTTTGGCCGGAGCTTTCGGTGTGGACTGCTGAGGTCTACTTGACCCTCGCTCCCTTGTGTTCCTTCGCTGAAAGAGAGGGCGTCCCTACCGTTGTTGTGGCCTCTGGGACCAGTGAGGGGTTTGAACCCTCTGCTGGAAAGGGCGCCTGTCACAAGGCCTATACCTTATCCTGAAATCTTTCTTTCTTTCCAGGCCTACTGCCCTCATGGTGTCCACCTCTGTCTTCATGCGGGCCATTTCCTCGTCTGCATGGGTACCGAACAGCGAGTTCCCGGCGAATGGGAGATTCAGGATGCGCTGTTGTGCTTCTTGCTTTAACCCAGTCAGTCTCAGCCAGGAAGACCTTCTTGCACAGATTCCATGTGCGTACCCATGTGCAGCTAAATCCGCCCCATCTGCCGCCGCACTGATAACCTAGTTGGATACCAGGCATCCCTCCTGCAAGATCTCTTGAAAATCTTGTCTGTCTTCGCTGGGCAATTTCTCTGTGAATCTATTGAGGGAGTCCCACAGAGAACGGTCATACCTGCCCAGGAATGCAGAAGCACTGGAGACTTTCATTGCCGAAGCCGCCGTACCGCACATCTTTCTCCCCAGAGAGTCTAGATGCCTGCTCTCTTTATCCGGGGGGACCGTGGAGGATGATGCCACCGAGTGGGTTTTTCGGGCTGCGGACAATATTACAGAGTCCGGTGGTGGATCCTTTCTTAGGAACAAAGGGTCCTGTTCGGGAGCCTTATATTTTTTCAGAATCCTAGCCGGGGCAGATTTGAGCGTAGCTGGGGCCAGGAAAGTGTCCATGGTTGGCTGCAACAAACCAGGCACTAGAGGCAGTAGCTTTTTTGACGCTGATCTATGCTGCAGAGTCTCAAAGATGACAGACGAGGAGGTAGATGGCTCTGGAACCTCTATGTTTAATTTCTGCGCTCCCCTTAACAGCACCTCATTAAACGTGGTAATGTCATCCACCGGTGAGACCCTAGCAGGTGGAGAATCTGTTAAGGTGGGGGAGTAACGCCCGACAGATGATCCTGACGACGACCAAGAGGGTGATCTTCTTCGTGAACGAGACCTGGATCGCCGTTGAGAACGAGACCTGCTGCGAGACGCTATAGCAGAGCGCCCAGGCCTTGAGGTTGGTTGACGAGGAACAGAACGAGCCCATCCTGCCCTTGCTGTCGGTGATGGCGTTCTTGGAAGGGAGGCAGTAGGCGAGTACATTCGCGAATACTGCGAATCCGGGGAGGCCGCTGGTCTGTTAAGGCTCTCTAGCCATCTTGGAGATAGGTTGATGGGCGAAACATGCCCAGATGATGCCGCTCTTGAACGAGATGAGTCGCTCGGTATGGAGACCACGGGAGATGGTGCGGCCTTGTCTGCTGGCGGAGGGCGATGTTCTACTCCCTGCGGGACAGGTAAAACCTGTGTCGACGTTGACGGCTGTGTCGACGTCGAAGGGCGCCCCATCGGTTGCTCTTGCCTCGATGTTGAGTGTCTCGACGTTGAGTGTCTCGACGTCGAACGGCGATCTTTGGACCTCGACCTACTCGCCGTCGTGTGCCTCCACGTGGAGCGGTGGGAGGTCAACGGCGGATGTCTGTCATGCCGTCGTGGCGATTTCGACGTCGCGTCTCTTGACGTCGGGGGGCGAACGGCCTTTGGCGGCGACCGGACACGCCGGCGCTGGCTCGACGTCGATCGGCGGGCTGCCGTCGGCGGAGATCTGCCCCTGCGATGGTGTTCCCTCAACGCCTTCTCCTTTGACGTCGGGTGGGTCGCCGTCGACGGCGATCTATGCCGGTGAGACGGTGGCAACGACGATGTCGACGGGGAACAAACAGGTACTTTCCTACCTGCTGACGTCGACCTAGCCATTCTCTCCTGAGAATGGCCTGCTGGTTGCCTGGGAAGTGAAGAGAATGATGTTTTCTGCCTCTCATGAAGCCCATGTAGCCTGATCTTCTCTCTGTCCTTCAGAGTCCTCTTTGACATATTCTTGCAGTGCTTGCAAGTGTCAGGGCAGTGACTCTGAGGCAGGCACACAATACAAAGAGAGTGTGGGTCTGACTGGGCCTTCTTCTTCCCACAAGAAGGGCATTTGACAAAAAGTGAAGGCATTTTTCTGTCAGGAAAAAACTGCCAAACACAGACAAAGATGTTATCTGTCGAATGAAACAGGAAAAAACGCTTTTTAAAGTATTTTTCTGAGAAAAAACTCAGAAAAACTGAGAGCTCAATGCTCCAGGATCCTCTCAGAAGAAGCCGGAAAAAAGAACTGACCTAACTGTGAACCAACTGTCACCTTTCCTTCACCCCTGAGGCATGGTGGGATACTGGAGGTGCTCAGGGTCTTAAAGGCACGATGCCAAAGTTTTTATGGTTCTCCTGTGTTAACCTGCATGCAGCCTACTGGCTAAGAATGCTCCATTGTTTTTCAATGTAGTTTTTTCTCTTTTTCTCTAGTGTTTACTGCTGCTTACTTCCCTAAGCCCAGTTTGGGGGCTTGGGTAGATATTTATTCTCTATTGTAATTTTAAATTATTTAAAAAAAAAAAATTAAAAAAAACTTCATAGAAATAAAGCATTTTAGCCTGTTAATAATTATAGCCTGCATTGCTGTTTTACACATGTATAATATGTGTGTATTTTTATATATGCTCCGGGGTCCCCGCACAAGGGCGGGAATATTCATTGTTTATGACTATCGATGAGGATCCCCTGGAAGAGAACTTATTCTTCTGATGGATACACCTACCTGTGGATTCCTCACCTAAAGAATAGAGTCCCAAAGCAGTATAACCTCCGGTGGTGGGTGCCCAAATGGTCAAACCAAGAAATCCTGCAGCACCGAGCGAGCAAAATGGCCATCCCCCCTAACCTCAGAATCCAAACAGTAATGTTTGGCAAAAGTATGGAGGGATGCCCAGGTCGCTGCCCTGCAGATGTCAGCCACAGGAACACCTCTAGCCAAAGCCGATGAAGCTGCTTTGGCCCTGGTGGAATGGGCGCGAAGCCCCACAGGTGGATCTCTCTTCGCCAAAGAATAGCAGATCTTAATACATAGAATGACCCACCTGGAAAGCGTTCTCATGTGGACCGCTCTACCCTTCCTCTTCCCCACGTATCCAACGAAGAGCTGTTCATCCTGTCTGAACTCTTTCGTCCTGGCGACGTAGACGCTCAGTGCTCTTCGTGGATCCAGCCGGTGGAGCCTCTCTTCCTCCTTGGATGGGTGAGGTGGAGGGTAAAAGGAAGAGAGAGTAATCGACTGCCCCAGGTGAAAGGGTGTAACAACCTTCGGTAGGAAAGCCGCCTTGGTCCTTAACACCACTTTGTCCTTAAAGAAAGAAAGGTATGGGGGTTCTACAGTGAGAGCTTGAAGCTCGCTAACCCTTCTGGCAGATGTTATGGCCACCAGGAAAACAGTTTTGAATACTAGCAACCGTAAAGAACAAGAGTGCATAGGTTCAAACATTAAGACTAAGTTAAGGTCCCACTGAGGCATAACAAATGGTGTAGGTGGAAACTTATTAGTGAGCCCCTTTAGGAACTTTAAAACAATAGGAGATTTAAAGAAGGATGGTTGATCAGGAAGGCACAGAAAAGCAGATAGAGCAGACAAATAACCTTTGACTGTGGCAATAGCACAACCTTTCTGTGCCAGATAGAGTGCAAATGACAAAATGTCAGATAAACCAGCTTTTAATGGATCTAAATTGTTCTCTCCACACCAGCATACAAATTTAGCCCAACGATTAGCATAGATTGACTTGGTGGAGTGTCGTCTGGCCGATAAAATAACTTCCACCACATCTGGTGGGAGAGAAAAGGAACTCAGATTGCCCCATTCAATCTCCAGGCATGAAGATGCAGGCTCTGGAGGTGGGGGTGTAGAATCTGCCCCTGTGACTGCGAGAGGAGGTCAACCCTGCAAGGGAGACGGAGCGGCGGGCACTGAGAGAGCTGGAGAAGGTCCGAATACCACACCCTTCTCGGCCAATCTGGAGCTATTACGATGACTTGAGCTCGGTCTTGGCAGATCTTCCTGAGAACTCGAGGAATCAAGGGTATGGGGGGAAACGCGTAAAGCAACTGACCCTTCCAGGACATCTGAAACGCGCCCCCCAAAGCTCCTTGCACCGGATACTGGAGGCTGCAAAACAGCGGGCACTGCGCATTCTCTTGAGTTGCAAACAGATCTATTTGTGGATATCCCCACTTCTGGAAGATATACAGAACCAGATCTGGATGAAGACGCCACTCGTGGTCGACCGAGCTGCGTCGACTGAGAATGTCCGCACGCACATTCAGGACTCCGGCCAAATGATGTGCAACCAAGCAGATCTTGTGCTCCTGAAGCCAGTACCAGAGACGAAGAGCTTCTCTGCAGAGAAGATACGACCCCACGTCTCCCTGTTTGTTTATGTACCACATCGCAGTCGTGTTGTCCGTTAGAACTTGGATTGACTAACCGTGAATGGAAGGGAGGAGGGCCTTGAGAGCCAGACGTACTGCCCGCAACTCCAACAGATTGATGTGTAACATCTGTTCCCCTGGAGACCAAAGGCTCTTGCTCTCCAGGTCCCCCAGATGAGCTCCCCACCCTAGAGTGGAAGCATCCGTTACCACTGTGGCCACTGGTGGTGGTAGCGAGAACGGCCTTCCTTGAGACAGGTTGTTGACCGCTGCCCACCATTGAAGATCCACTGCAGTGTCTCTGGATATCCTTATCGAGTCCTCGAGATCCCCTTTGTGCTGAAACCACTGCCTGCGGACGCACCTCTGAAGAACCCTCATGTGCCAGCGTGCATTAGTGACCAACAGTATGCAAGAAGCGAACAGACCAAGCAGACAAAGGACCTTGAGGACTGGAACTACCGCTCCATTTTGAAACATTGGAATCAACGCCTGAATGTCCTTGACCCGCTGGGGTGAAGGAAAGGCCCGATTCAATGTCGTGTCCAATACTGCCCCTATGAACAGGAGGCGTTGAGAGGGCTCCAGGTGAGATTTGGGTACATTGACTGAAAAACCCAGGTCGTACAACAATTGAGTTGTCGACTGGAGATGGCACCGCACGAGTTCTGGAGTTGGCTTTGATCAACCAATCGTCCAGATAGGGAAACACAGCTATCCCCCTTCTTCTGGGCTCCGCCGCTACCACCGCCATCACCTTTGTAAAGACTCGAGGTGCTGAAGTAATACCAAATGGGAGGACCGCAAACTGATAATGCTGCGATCCCACCACAAACCGGAGATACTTCCTGTGCGATTTGAGGATCGGAATATGAAAATACGCGTCCTGCAAATCGACCGACACCATCCAGTCTCCTTCGTTCAACGCCAAAAGAACCTGTGAAAGGGTCAGCATTTTGAATTTTTCCCGCTTGAGGAACCAATTCAAAATCCTCAAGTCCAAAATCGGTCTCAACCGACCATCCTTTTTGGGAATCAGGAAGTATCTTGAATAACAACCCTGACCCCTCTCTTGCTCAGGAACCAACTCTATCGCACCTTTTGCCAATAGGGATAATACTTCCTGCTGTAATAGGAGAAGATGGTCTTCCGAACAGAAGGAGGGGCAGGGTGGGAAGGTAGGAGGGAATTCCCGAAAGGGAAGAGCGTACACCTTCTTCACAATGTCGATGACCCAGGAGGACAAGTGGACAGGGAGTGGAGGAGGACTACGGCTGCTTTCCTTGCTGCACCCCTCCAGAGGAAGAGGAAGAGGCAGAGTGCTGCAAGGTGGCTCCTCTCGTACGAACTCTGCCCCTGCCCCTGAAGGATCTGTATGGCAGGGTAGAAGCAGATTGCTGTGGTCCTTGCAATCTTCCACGAAAGGAAGAGCCACGTCCAAATCCTTTAAATCTCCGAAAACCTCTAAAGGAGGATGAGGCAGAAGACTGGAGTCCTAAAGATCTTGCAGTAGCTCTGCTCTCCTTAAAACGCTCCAGGGCAGAGTGAGCCTTTGTGCCGAAGAGCCTCTCTCCATCAAAGGGAAGATCAAGAAGTGTTGCCTGCACGTCCGACGAGAAGCCAGATGATCGTAGCCAAGACTGTCGTCTAGAAACTATGGTCGTGCCCATAGCTCTAGAGACCGAGTCTGAAGTGTCCAATCCCGACTGGATCACCTGAGTCGCTGCAGCCTGAGCATCCGCCAACAGCTGCAACATCTCCTGGGATAAATTAGGGTGGCCCTTCGCCTCTTCCATAAGGACATGGATGTAACGCCCCAGAATGCAAGTCGCATTGGATGATTTCAAGGCCATACTGCAAGATGAAAGTATGGTCCATCTTTTTTGATTTCCTGTCTGCAGGTGTTCCAGGAAACGAGCCAGGAGAGGATCTGGATGAGCATGAGGCTTGCACCACTAGACTCTCCGGAGTTGGCTGTCTGGAGAGAAACACCGGATCACCAGGCGCCGCCCTATAGCGACGAGACACCGCTCTGTTGACCGCAGCGGTGGACACAGGTTTCATCCAGATGTCCTTAATGGGGTCCAGCAGCGCCTCATTAAAGGGCAAAAGAGGCTCAGCAGAAGCCGGGTGCAAAACCTCTGTTAATAAATTTCTTTTGACTTCCGCAGTAGGGAGGGGAAGGTCTAAAAAGTCTGCAGCCTTCCGAATGACTGCGTGGAATGAAGCAGCTTCTTCAGTGATCTCTCCAGGGGAAGCCAGATCCCACTTCGGGGAAGTGTCCAAGCCACTGGCTGTAACCAGTCCCTGGAAGTCACCAGAGGGCTCCAGAACTTCACCTTCTTCCAGGTGTTGCCTTGCATATTCTTCATCCTCCAAAAGTCGCAGAGCCAGACGTCTTGATCTAAGCCTTGACTCCAGACCTGGCGTCGATAAGGCGTCAGCCGACGCCGAAGATCTTTGTCGAATCCAACGGCGCCGTAGCAGGTGTAGTCGGTCTGGGCGACGTCATGGGCATTGGCGCCGCTTCAGGTGCAGCAGATAAAAATGGGGTGAAGGGTGTCGATTTATAAGACGCCGGAACGCCCAAAGTGAAGGCCAGAGGGCGAGACGGACCTGCTTGACTTCCACCCGGCGTCATGGAAGTAAAAATATTAAACATTGCGTTTAAGAACGCTGCAGGATCCGTTCCCGGAGTCGGGAAAGCTGGGTACTGCTGCAGCACCGGCGCCGGCATAGATGCAGAGGAAGGTCCAGGTAACTCCTGGCCAGGAGAACCTTCTGGCCTCTGGGGAGGCTCGACCTCAAAGACCGACCCGGGTGACGTCGGGGTCGTAGGAGGCGGAGGGGTGATGGTCGGGCTAATCTCCCACGTCGGACGGCGCCGAGCCAACGGAGAAGCCGATCTTGATCTAGACCGTCCCTTGCTCGATCGGCGCCGAGATCCGTGACGGCGCCGAGAGTCACTATGATGGTGATGAGACCTCGAGGATCTCGAAGAAGACTCCCTCTGATGACGCCTCTCCTTCTTTCTCTTGGATCGAGCTAAGAACAATTTCACCTCCCTCTCTTTAAGTGCCTTGGGGTTCATGCGCTGACAAGAGCCACATGACTCGACCTCATGGTCGGAACTAAGGCACCAGAGACAATTCTCATGGGGGTCGGTAACCAACATCCGACCCCCGCACTGGTTACATGGTTTAAAGCCGTATTTTCTTGGCTGCGACATTGTAACCGTCGTTGGAAACAGTAGCTCCCTGTGAGCCTCGACGAATTAACCGTTACTCGGGCATGGAAAAAAGGGAACTGACGTCTGCACGTCGACGAGGGCTTCTTATTGCCTGGATGACGTCATACGGCGTCGCGTGAAGTCGGGCGATTGTGACATCATCGTCTACGTGCAGAGCTAGAAGAAATTTCCGTTGAAGCTGGCGCGAGGGGAGAATTCTTTAGGTGAGGAATCCACAGGTAGGTGTATCCATCAGAAAAGTACATTTATTCATTTATAACACACACTAATTACTATGCATTAATTTATGTATCTGCCTGATAGACATTTGACCCCAAAGGGTCTTTTTAAAAAGATGTGCCCGGTCCCACCCAGACACTCAGAGTCTGTTTTCCTCATGTGGGCACTGCGAGGAGCCCACGTCCGTGCTGCGTGGCTGCCTCCCCGGGCGCCTTCCCACATAGGCATGGGAGTCAGTAGCAGTTTCTCCTTTTCCCTCCGAGCAGGAGCAGCGTACTTTTGATGGCTCCCATTTGTGGCAAGAGCATTCTTCTGTTGCTCCTGGGGATTGGGTCTCTGTCTTTGCGGGCCTTATTGGGTCCTGGGGCCCCATGGAAGTCAAGGCAGACCCACAGGGCTTGTTTTTGTTGTGTCGGCCCCCGGTGAGATGAAGGCCCCCAGAGGCAACTGAAGATGCAGGTACGGGGGCCCACATGCAACCCCTTCCTCATTCCCTGAGAATTTATATCAATCTTGCACCAACACAGGGGCCTTTCCCCACCCTGGGGGCAATTTACCAAAGCACCATCAGAGCCCCACATGCTCTGTTTTCCACTCCAGGGGACAAAAGTCTAATCTTTAAAATGCCATAACTCATGCCTAATAATATTTCAATACTTTTGGGCTCATTTTACTCCAGGTGGTGAGTTCACGCCACCAGGAGCATTTTCAGTAGGCCTCATGGCCTAAAAAGGGCACACATTGCAGGAAGCTGGTTCCACTGGCTCACTGCACCAACTTTCCTCCTCATCATTGTTTTTTGCGCTCCACTCCCCCTTTTGGGGGGCACAAATGTCCAGAACATCCAACAACAGGCCCTTAAGGGGTGTAAGAGAACCAGACTCACTGGTCCTGGAGAGACCCAATGGTCTTGGAGTCAGCTGGAAGCAGAGTCCTTAGTCCACTAAGGCATCTGGGGGTTTGTCCTTTCAACTTTCCATCGTGTTGTAGCTGTTGCAGTCCAGGGCCAGAGTCTAACTCTCTTTCTCTCCTTTGTGTGAGAGTTTATAAATGGGGAGTAAAGTTCTAGAAGCCAGTCTCCCCTGACCAATGCTAAGGTGCTACATCACCTCTCCAACTCTGTCCTAACCCTTCTGCACAGCATGCTGGGACAATTCATGATGTCACCGTCAAGTGGTTGCTGTTCACATCTACTCTGGGGACCTCAGCTCCACCCTTAGCTGATATTACTGCCAGAGACTTTGCCGTCAAATCTATAAAGCGGATCCCCCTCCTGTGCTGGTTCTAGTTGTATGGGTTTCCTGCTTTTTCAGTGGGCTTTGGCTGTCTAAATGATGGTACAGTGTGACACCCTATTAACAGATGCAGCTTTTCTTCCCCTCCCTTCCTCCTACAGAGCTGAGTAAAGCACTGTTAATTAATTCTTTTGTGTGGGGAGGCCTTTGTTTCCTCTGCTGGGGAGCAGGATATTTAACTTGGCCCAGCAGGGCGACAAAAGGCCTGGACTGTGAGCTGAGCCAAAGAAATATGAAAATTATGGATGATCAATAAGGTGTACACGTAGGGGCTTGGGACTTGGCATACACGCTTCACCCCAGTTTGATACCTTACTTGACTTTGTAGGTCTAAGGGAAGTGAGATGGCACTCTAAGGCAGATTTCCCCTTGTGTCACTGCATCTAAAACAGTAACCCTACTAATATTATAAGGCCTATTCCAGGTAAACATCTAACACGTCAGAATCCCCTCTGCACCAGGCTACCTGTGCAAAGTTACCAGGCTGTGCACAACCATAGTCTCAAATGTGCTACCTGCACGTATGCACACATGTAACCAGCCATGTGCCCCTTGCCCTAGCTGAGTCACAGCTGCCTTATCTTAAAAGGTGGACACTAGTGGTAAACATGTGCAGTCAACTTACCATGTGATTACTGAAAGTGAGAAACAAGTAGTGAGACTCAGCCACGGTAAAAATTCCAAAATCAGGTGATTCAAAAAGCAGAGAATCTGGCCGTACTAGATACGTGGAACCCATTTCATGTTCAACACAGTGCATATTTCAGGGTGGAACAGGTAGTGTAGAGTGTGACAAGATAATGAAGTGGGTAGAGGGAGTACTGAGTGGATGGATGGAGAGCCAGGAATAGTAAAAGGTAGAACCAACTGGGTAGAGGGAGTGCTTGGAAAGCAAGGAATAATAAAAGGTAGAGCCAACCGGAGAAACAGTAAAAGAATGTAGAATAAAGTAGAAAGAGGTAGCAGAATGTGGGAACAGGCAATGTACATGGAAATAGGAAGTCCAGGATGGTAAGAGGGAGTCCTTGGAAGACAGATTTGACAGCATAGACATCCTCGCAACCTGACATATAAGCCAGTCAATTCTAGTGGGCTATCTGTTCAGGCACTGTTACATATAATCCAGTCTGATGGGCACAGTGTCTAACTTGTTGTCTATGACTCTTAGACTGCCCTTTATTTTCAGTAGTATTGCTCTAAAACCACCTTCAAAACTAGGTGATGTGTCATCATTTTGTAAGGCTATTGTCTCAGTTTGGTCAGGCTTGGCTGTTCTTAGACTTGTCCTGGTTTCAAACGATAGTTTAGTTTGTTTTTGCTCATGTCTCTCTCCGATTATAATTTGCTTAATGTGTAGCCCAATGCCTGTTTGAGAAGTATTATGGTAGGAGGCCCAGGAGGTATTGGTTTGCCACCTTCACTCTTATGTCTGACCCATCTGAACCGAGTGTCCGGTGTCAGTCATTTTGTTTCTGTTTGTAGCTCTGTGACCTGTGATGGAGGCTGAGGTACTGACGTGTTAAGTACACTTGAATGCAGTCTTTCTGTCCCCATTAGTGCAAGAATGAGCATATGCTTCTGCACCCAGTCTGTTTATGGTGTTAGTTGTGTGCACAGGTCTGTTAGTCTAATGCATGTCTCAGTCTCTCACCAGGCATAATTTAACTCGCAGTGCTTGATCCACCTCTTCACATTTTTTCATCCAGACATTAGCGGGCAGCAGCAGCATCTCTCCTCCCATTCAGTCACTCACCACCAGGGAGCAGCTCGTTCACAACATGCATAGTGTGTGCACACTCAGCGGTTACTACACTGGGAGGCCGCTGCAGTCTCCTCCCACCCAGGTCCCTACACAGCACCCTCTCTCCACCGGTGAAAGCTCTGCTCTTGTGTGGGCCCTGGGTCACACACCGGCCATCCACTAATACTGCGCCCAGGAACCTCAGATCTCAGGGGGACCCTCAGCCCAGGATGGACCGGTTTCCAGCAATTTGCGACTCAGCCCTTGCCAAAGCCCAGACCTGATATTCAGCTCTGTGGCCTCAGCTCAATGCTAAGCAAGTTCTCCCCATCCAGCAGTTCGGGAATCAGTCCCATGTGCTACAGCCGCACCGCTAAGTGTGACTAGCCACGTTCTCCCTAAATATTTATTCGCCAACATGCTGTTTACATCTTTATGCTTGCTATGTGCTAAAACCTTGCTGACTCCAACTTAATATTGTTATTTTGCACGCACAAGAAACTGTACCATTGCTAAGCATAACCAATAGGTAAAGGCATCTTAAACACAAAGAGATTTGTCCAGGATCACACAGTTAGGTCACATAGTGGCACCATGATGCAAACTACATATCCTGATAATGAGAACTACTAGGCTACATCTCTGCTTCTGAATTCCCTTGCTTTCATTTCCCCTTTAAATTTGCCACAGGAGACATAAGATGAAGAAAGTGTTGTTAAAGTAGAAGAGGTTGGTCGATCTGTAATTTACATTTCTCACTATTTACAAAAGATTCCTCTTGGAAAATTATTTTCTTCTAGTTCACGCAAAGGTTATTTATGCATGGAGTTCTAAAGTTGCCACCATGGGAACAACCCAAAATATTTCACAAAAGCACTGAGTTTTAGCAACTCTGCACAAATATCACCTTAATTGATGGCTTGAAAGGTTAACAGGTATGGTAGGTTCCCCTGGCACGGATGTACCCTCTACATATCAGGGAACCTTGTAGTGCTGCTCTCCAAGTTGTAACTGTGCAGTGTCTTCATGACACTTTGAAAACACAGCCAAAAGGTTGTGACTTTGAGGCAGTTAGCACATGTAGCCAAAGCTGAAGGCAAAGTAAAGAGACTGAACCCCTTCAGCGAGCTCAGGACCCGAGCATGGACGCTCGAAAGCAGCAGTAGCTCTGCCTGCGGCGCTGCTTGTTCTGTCTGTGACTGCTGAGGGCTGAGCTGCTAGGATCGACAAGGGTCCCATGGGACTCTATCAACAGTGAACACACAGGAGTTGAACAGTACCACAGTTAAGTTTAAACATTTATGAACCAATCAATGATATGAGAAAAGATTCCTTGATAGCACCAATGTTCTTTGTTGCTCTGAATTAATTGCATTGCTGAGGTGCAAGACTGAACAAGCGTGACAGCAGTGCATACAAACTAGTGCCTAGTGAATGAAAATCATACACAGAGTGAAGTTTACAACACTCTACACTAACCCTAGTTTCCTAACTGTGGCACTCTAAAAAAAAACCTGTTAAACAGTTTGAAGTTATTCCATTAGTGAAATAATAATTTGAAACCAAGGGGTAAATGTTGAGGTTTCAACTCAGTATCTACTCAATGGGTCTCGCTGAGACCCAACAAGAAACCCAGACCACGCGTCTTTTTTCTTGAAGAGATCTGGTGACTAGCTCCACTGAAAGCTGTGCATTACACAGGCCTCACCATCCATGCTGAGTGATTCAGAGGAAGGTGACATTTTCACCTGGTCCTCCTGAGACCCACTGATTGGATTTAGGGGTTGTAGGAAAGTACCATCTTGCCTGGCATGTTACCCCCATTTTTCACTGTATACATGTTGTTTTAGTTGTATGTGTCACTGGGACCCTGCCAGCCAGGGCCCCAGTGCTCATAAGTGTGCCCTGAATGTGTTACCTGTGTTATGACTAACTGTCTCACTCAGGCTCTGCTATCCAGAACCTCAGTGGTTATGCTCTCTCATTTATTTCCAAATTGTCACTAACAGGCTAGTGACCAATTTCACCAATTTACATTGGCATACTGGAACACCCTTATAATTCCCTAGTATATGGTACTGAGGTACCCAGGGTATTGGGGTTCCAGGAGATCCCTATGGGCTGCAGCATTTCTTTTGCCACCCATAGGGAGCTCTAACAATTCTTACACAGGCCTGCCACTGCAGCCTGAGTGAAATAACGTCCACGTTATTTCACAGCCATTTTACACTGCACTTAAGTAACTTATAAGTCACCTATATGTCTAACCTTTACCTGGTAAAGATTGGGTGCTAAGTTACTTAGTGTGTGGGCACCCTGGCACTAGCCAAGGTGCCCCCACATTGTTCAGGGCCAATTCCCCGGACTTTGTGAGTGCGGGGACACCATTACACTCGTGCACTACATATAGGTCACTACCTATGTGTAGCTTCACAATGGTAATTCAGAATATGGCCATGTAACATGTATAAGATCATGGAATTGCCCCCTCTATGCCATCCTGGCACTGTTGGCACAATCCCATGATCCCACGGGTCTCTAGCACAGACCCGGGTACTGCCAAACTGCCTTTTCAGGGGTTTCACTGCAGCTACTGCTGCTGCCAACCCCTCAGACAGGTTTCTGCCCTCCTGGGGTCCAGCCAGGCTTGGCCCGGGAAGGCAGAACAAAGGACTTCCTCAGAGAGAGGGTGTTACACCCTCTCCCTTTGGAATAAGGTGTTAAGGCAGGGGAGGAGTAGCCTCCCCCAGCCTCTGGAAATGCTTTCATGGGCACAGATGGTGCCCATTTCTGCATAAGCCAGTCTACACCGGTTCAGGGACCCCTCAGCCCTGCTCTGGCGCAAAACTGGACAAAGGAAAGGGGAGTGACCACTCCCCTGGGAGGTGCCCAGAGCTCCTCCAGTGTGCTCCAGACCTCTGCCATCTTGGAAACAGAGGTGCTGCTGGCACACTGGACTGCTCTGAGTGGCCAGGGCCAGCAGGTAACGTCAGAGACTCCTTCTGATAGGCTCCTTCAGGTGTTGCTAGCCTATCTTCTCTCCTAAGTAGCCAAACCCTCTTTTCTGGCTATTTAGGGTCTCTGCTTTGGGGATTTCCTTAGATAACGAATGCAAGAGCTCATCCGAGTTCCTCTGCATCTCTCTCTTCACCTTCTGCCAAGGAATCGACTGCTGACTGCGCTGGAAGCCTGCAAAACTGCAACAAAGTAGCAAAGACGACTACTGCAACTCTGTAACGCTGGTCCTGCCGCCTTCTCGACTGTTTTCCTGGTGGTGCATGCTGTGGGGGTAGTCTGCCTCCGCTTTGCACTAGAAGCTACGAAGAAATCTCCCGTGGGTCGACGGAATCTTCCCCCTGCAACCGCAGGCACCAAAGAACTGCATCACCGGTCCTCTGGGTCTCCTCTCAGCACGACGAGCGAGGTCCCTTGAATCCAGCAACTCTGTCCAAGTGACTCCCACAGCCCAGTGACTCTTCAGTCCAAGTTTGGTGGAGGTAAGTCCTTGCCTCCCCACGCCAGACTGCATTGCTGGGAACCACGTGTTTTGCAGCTACTCCGGCTCCTGTGCACTTTCCGAGGGAATCCTTTGTGAACAGCCAAGCCTGGGTCCACGGCACTCTAATCTGCATTGCACGACCTCCTGAGTTGTCCTCTGGCGGCGTGGGACTCCTGTGTGCAACTTCGGCGAGCACCGTTTCACTCCACTTCGTAGTGTCTGTTCCGGCACTTCTGCGGGTGCTGCCTGCTTCTGAGAGGGCTCCTTGTCTTGCTGGGCGCCCCCTCTGTCCCCTGACGCAATTGGCGACATCCTGGTCCTTCCTGGGCCACAGCAGCACCCAAAAACCCTAACCGTACGACTTGCAGCTAGCAAGGCTTGTTTGCGGTCTTTCTTCAGGAAAACACTTCTGCACGACTCTCCACGGCGTGGGACATCCATCCTCCAAAGGGGAAGTTTCTAGCCCTTGTCGTTCTTGCAGAATCCTCAGCTCCTACTGTCCAGTAGCAGCTTCTTTGCACCCACAGCTGACATTTCCTGGGCATCTGCCCACTCTCGACTTGATCGTGACTTTTGGACTTGGTCCCCTTGTTCCACAGGTACCCTCGTCTGGAAATCCATCGTTATTGCATTGCTGGTTTTGGTTTTTCCTGCAGACTTCCCCTATCACGACTTCTGTGCTCTTTGGGTAACTTTAGTGCACTTTGCAGTCACTTTTCAGGGTCTTGGGGTGGGCTATTTTTCTAACCCTTACTGTTTTCTTACAGTCCCAGCGACCCTCTACAAGGTCACATAGGTTTGGGGTCCATTCGTGGTTCGCATTCCACTTTTGGAGTATATGGTTTGTGTTGCCCCTATCCCTATGTGTCCCCATTGCATCCTATTGTAACTATACATTGTTTGCACTGTTTTCTAATACTATACTGCATATTTGTGGTATTGTCTACATATATCTTGTGTATACTTGCTATCCTCATACTGAGGGTACTCACTGAGATACTTTTGGCATATTGTCATAAAAATAAAGTACCTTCATTTTTAGTATATCTGTGTATTGTGTTCACTTATGATATTGTGCATATGACACTAGTGGTACTGTAGGAGCTTCACTCGTCTCCTAGTTCAGCCTAAGCTGCTCTGCTAAGCTACCATTATCTATCAGCCTAAGCTGCTAGACACCCTATACACTAATAAGGGATACCTGGGCCTGGTGCAAGGTGTAAGTACCCCTTGGTACTCACTACAAGCCAGTCCAGCCTCCTACATTGGTTGTGCAGCGGTGGGATAAGTACTTTGCAACTACTTACCACTTTTGTCATTGTACTTTTCATAAGAGAAAAATATACAAAACAAGTTCAGTGTATGTACACCTAACCAAAAAGTTTTGCTTTTCTCCTTTCACTTCTTTTCTAAGTGCTGAAAAGTACCTCCAAACTTTCTAAAACGTTCTTAAAAAGTTTTTAAAGTTTTTTTTCTGTCTTTCAAAAAGTTCTGAAAAACTTTTTCTCACTTTTTCTATCACTTAAACACTTTCTAAAATGTCTGGCACAGGCCAAACTGTTGATCTGTCCAAACTTGCATATGATCACCTTAGCTGGCAAGGAGTCTCTGCATAGAAAGAGGTTTAAGTGTAAGGAAGAATCCCTCTAGAGAACTGTTGGTTAATATGCTTGTTGAACAGGATAAGGCCAGAGGTGCCACTTCTGTAGAGAAATTAGCTGATGGTTCCCAATCTAACCCTGGGGCACCCCTAGCAAAAGATTTAGGAAGGAAACTTCCTAGCCTGCCCATTATCAGACAACCTAGCATAGCTGGTACTGATGTAGAGTCACACCATACTGATAGTGTTGTCTCACATCACAGTAAGAGTATTCCTTCTCATCATAGTAGAAGTGATGTTTCTGTTAGCCAAGCTGTTAGGGTACCATCTGTTAGGGACAGGTCTCCTTCTGTTCATTCTCACCATACTTCTGTTTCAAGGCATGTACCACCCACCCACCCTGATGACAGAGTGTTAGAAAGGGAGCTCAATAGATTGAGAGTGGAACAAACCAGGCTGAAGCTCAAGAAGCAACAGCTGGATTTGGATAGGCAGTCCTTAGAAGTGGAAAGAGAAAGACTGAAATTGGGTTTAGAAACCCATGGTGGCAGCAGCAGAATTCCCCATAGTCATCCTGCAAAAGAGCATGATTCTAGGAATCTGCACAAGATAGTTCCCCCTTATAAGGAGGGGGATGACATTAACTAGTGGTTTGCTGCACTTGAGAGGGCCTGTGTTGTACAGGATGTCCCTCAAAGGCAGTGGGCTGCTATCCTATGGCTATCATTTAGTGGAAAGGGTAAGGATAGGCTCCTTACTGTGAAAGAAAGTGATGCCAATAATTTTGCAGTTCTTAAGAGTGCACTCCTAGATGGTTATGGCTTAACCACTGAACAGTACAGGATGAAGTTCAGAGAAACCAAAAAGGAGTCTTCACAAGACTGGGTAGACTTTGTTGACCATTCAGTGAAGGCCTTGGAGGGGTGGTTACATGGCAGTAAAGTTACTGATTATGAAAGCCTGTATAACTTAATCCTGACAGAGCATATTCTTAATAATTGTGTGTCTGATTTGTTACACCAGTACCTGGTAGACTCTGATCTGACCTCTCCCCAACAATTGGGAAACAAGGCAGACAAATGGGTCAGAACAAGGGTGAACAGAAAAGTTCATACAGGGGGTGACAAAGATGGCAAGAAGAAGGATAGTAAGTCTTCTGAAAAGGGTGGGGACAAATCTAAAAATGAGTCTTCATCAGGCCCACAAAAACACTCTGGTGGGGGTGGTGGGTCCAAATCTTCTTCAAATCAAAACAAAGAAAAGAAACCATGGTGCTATTTATGTAAAATAAAAGGCCATTGGACAACCGATCCCAGTTGTCCAAAGAAAAGCACCAAGCCTTCTTCCACTACAACCCCTGCTGCTACACCTAGTGCCCCTAGTAATAGCAGTGGTGGTGGGAGCAAACCTACTAATAGCCAATCCAAGGGAGTAGCTAGGCTCACTTTTGGTAACTTAGTTGGGGTTGGTCTTGTTAGGGAGACCACAGAGGCTGTGTTAGTCTCTGAGGGGGCTATTGATTTAGCCACCTTAGTTGCTTGTCCCCTTAACATGGATAAGTACAAGCAACTACCCCTAATAAATGGTGTTGAGGTTCAGGCCTACAGGGACACAGGTGCCAGTGTTACAATGGTAATAGAGGAACTGGCCCACCCTGAACAACACCTACTTGGTCACCAGTACCAAATAACCGATGCTCACAACAACACACTTAGCCACCCCATGGCTGTTGTAAATCTCAACTGGGGGTGGTTTATGGTCCAAAGAAAGTTGTGGTTGCCTCAGATTTACCTGTAGACTGTCTACTAGGAAATGATTTAGAGACATCAGCTTGGTCAGATGTGGAGTTGGAGGCCCATGCAGCAATGCTGGGCATTCCAGGTCATATTTTTGCTTTAACCAGGGCTCAGGCCAAAAAGCAAAAAGGACAGGGTGACTTGGATCCTGGAAGAATGGACCAAGTGCTCCATAAAGCTAGGGCTAGTAGAAGTAAAGCACTACCTACTATCCCTCCTTCTACAGTGGATTCTACTTCTGAGGAAGAAGAATTTCCACCCTGTGCAGAACCTACACCAGAGTAGCTGGAAGCAGACACTGCTGAGCTGTTGGGTGAAGGGGGGCCTGCCAGGGAGGAGCTGAGTGTGGCACAGCATACCTGTCCCACACTAGAGGGTCTAAGGCAGCAAGCTGTCAAACAAGCAAATGGGGATGTCAGTGACTCTCACAGAGTTTACTGGGAGGACAACCTCTTGTACACTGAAGCAAGGGATCCAAAACCTGGAACTGCCAGGAGATTGGTGATACCTCAGGAGTACAGAAAGTTCCTCCTAACTCTAGCCCACGACATTCCCTTAGCTGGACATTTGGGGCAAATGAAAACTTGGGACAGGCTTGTTCCCTTATTTCATTGGCCTAGAATGTCAGAGGACACAAATGAATTTTGTAAGTCCTGTGAAACCTGTCAAGCCAGTGGCAAGACAGGTGGCACTCCAAAGGCACCCCTTATTCCACTGCAAGTGGTTGGGGTTCCCTTTGAAAGGGTAGGGGTTGACATAGTTGGCCCCCTTGACCCTCCTACTGCTTCAGGCAATAGGTTTATCTTGGTGGTAGTGGACCATGCCACCAGATATCCTGAAGCAATTCCTCTAAGGACCACTACAGCTCCTGCAGTGGCAAAGGCCCTCCTAGGAATCTTTTCCAGGGTGGGCTTCCCAAAAGAGGTGGTATCAGACAGGGGAAGCAATTTCATGTCTGCTTACTTAAAGGCCATGTGGAAGGAATGTGGTGTGACATACAAGTTCACCACACCCTATCATCCACAAACAAATGGACTGGTGGAGAGATTTAACAAAACTCTCAAAGGCATGATTATGGGACTCCCTGAAAAACTCCGCAGGAGATGGGATATCCTGTTACCTTGCCTCCTTTTTGCTTACATGGAGGTACCCCAAAAAGGAGTGGGCTTCAGCCCCTTTGAACTCCTATTTGGACACCCTGTGAAAGGTCCTCTAACACTTGTAAAGGAGGGTTGGGAACAACCTTTAAAAGCTCCTAAGCAAGACATAGTGGACTATGTACTTGGCCTCAGATCAAGGATGGCTGAGTACATGAAAAAGGCCAGTAAAAACCTTCAGGCCAGCCAAGAGCTCCAAAAGCAATGGCATGACCAGAAGGCTGTTTTGGTTCAGTACCAGCCAGAGCAGAAAGTGTGGGTCTTGGAGCCTGTGGCCCCAAGAGCACTCCAAGATAAATGGAGTGGACCCCACATAATTGTTGAAAAGAAGGGTGAAGTCACCTACTTAGTTGACTTAGGCACTGCCAGGAGTCCCCTTAGGGTGCTCCATGTCAATCGCCTGAAACCCTACTATGACAGGGCTGATCTCACCCTGCTCATGGCAACTGATGAGGGACAGGAAGAAGAGAGTGACCCTCTCCCTGATCTCTTCTCTTCCACAGAACAAGATGCTCTAGTGGAAGGTGTAGTTTTGGCAGATTGTCTTACTGCTGAGCAGAAAGACCACTGCATAAATCTCCTAGGTCAATTTTCTGAACTCTTCTCTACTGTGCCAGGCACCACTTCTTGGTGTGAGCACACTATAGATACTGGAGACAGCTTGCCTGTCAAAAGTAAGATCTATAGCCAGCCTGACCATGTCAGAGACTGCATAAAGCAAGAGGTGCAGAAAATGCTTGAACTAGAAGTGGTTGAGCACTCTGAAAGTCCATGGGCCTCTCCTGTGGTACTTGTACCAAAACCTCATTCCAAGGATGGAAAGAAGGAAATGCTGTTTTGTGTAGACTATAGAGGTCTCAACCAAGTAACCAAAACTGATGCTCACCCTATACCCAGGGCAGATGAGCTCATAGATACACTGGCATCTGCCAAGTATCTAAGCACTTTTGATTTGACTGCAGGGTATTGGCAGATCAAATTATCAGAAGATGCAAAAGCAAAAACTGCATTTTCAACCATTGGAGGCCATTACCAATTCACAGTAATGCCTTTTGGATTGAAAAATGCACCTGCCACTTTTCAGAGGTTGGAGAACACAGTCCTGCAAGGGCTGGAAGCTTTTAGTGCAGCATATCTAGATGATATAGCTGTCTTTAGCTCCAGCTGGGATGATCACCTGGTCCACCTATGGAAAGTTTTAGAGGCCCTGCAAAAGGCAGGCCTCACTATCAAGGCTTCAAAGTGCCAGATAGGGCAGGGTAAGGTGGTTTATCTGGGACACCTGGTAGGTGGAGAACAGATTGCACCACTTCAGGGGAAAATCCAAACTATTATAGATTGGGTTCCCCCTACAACTCAGACCCAGGTGAGAGCCTTCTTAGGCCTCACTGGGTATTACAGGAGGTTCATAAAGAATTATGGCTCCATTGCAGCCCCTCTTAATGACCTCACCTCCAAGAAAATGCCTAAAAAGGTATTGTGGACAGCTAGCTGTCAAAAAGCTTTTGAGGAGTTGAAGCAGGCCATGTGCTCTGCACCTGTCCTAAAAAGCCCCTGTTACTCCCAAAAATTAATTGTCCAAACTGATGCATCTGAATTAGGGCTAGGGGCAGTCTTATCACAACTTAATTCTGAGGGCCAGGATCAACCTGTTGCTTTTATCAGCAGGAGGTTGACCCCAAGAGAAAAGCATTGGTCTGCCATAGAGAGGGAGGCCTTTGCTGTGGTCTGGGCACTGAAGAAGTTGAGGCCATACCTGTTTGGCACTCACTTCATTGTTCAGACAGACCACAAACCTCTACTTTGGCTAAAACAAATGAAAGGTGAAAATCCTAAATTGTTGAGGTGGTCCATATCCCTACAGGGAATGGACTATACAGTGGAACATAGACCTGGGAGTACCCACTCCAATGCAGATGGACTCTCCAGATATTTCCACTTAGACAATGAATACCCATCAGGTAATGACTAGTCTTACTGTCCTTCGTTTGGAGGGGGGGGGGGGATGTGGGGGGTTGTGTAGGAAAGTACCATCTTGCCTGGCATGTTACCCCCATTTTTCACTGTATATATGTTGTTTTAGTTGTATGTGTCACTGGGACCCTGCCAGCCAGGGCCCCAGTGCTCATAAGTGTGCCCTGAATGTGTTACCTGTGTTATGACTAACTGTCTCACTGAGGCTCTGCTATCCAGAACCTCAGTGGTTATGCTCTCTCATTTCTTTCCAAATTGTCACTAACAGGCTAGTGACCAATTTCACCAATTTACATTGGCATACTGGAACACCCTTATAATTCCCTAGTATATGGTACTGAGGTACCCAGGGTATTGGGGTTCCAGGAGATCCCTATGGGCTGCAGCATTTCTTTTGCCACCCATAGGGAGCTCTAACAATTCTTACACAGGCCTGCCACTGCAGCCTGAGTGAAATAACGTCCACGTTATTTCACAGCCATTTTACACTGCACTTAAGTAACTTATAAGTCACCTATATGTCTAACCTTTACCTGGTAAAGGTTGGGCGCTAAGTTACTTAGTGTGTGGGCACCCTGGCACTAGCCAAGGTGCCCCCACATTGTTCAGGGCCAATTCCCCGGACTTTGTGAGTGCGGGGACACCATTACACGCGTGCATTATATATAGGTCACTACCTATGTGTAGCTTCACAATGGTAACTCCGAATATGGCCATGTAACATGTCTAAGATCATGGAATTGCCCCCTCTATGCCATCCTGGCATTGTTGGCACAATCCCATGATACCACGGGTCTCTAGCACAGACCCGGGTACTAATAGTAAATGTGTACACTGTTCCAAGAAAGAGAGGGCGAAAGAGAAAGACTGAAAAATCAATGTTGTAGGAGTGCCCTCAAGCATCACAATAGGATGCAGAGCATCATCATCGGGCTAACTCCTCGCCAGACCGGCGCTGCAATGTCTGACGGGCCACCACACAAAGGTCGTGGCTCTGCAACCGGAAGGTGGTTAAACAGATCAGCTCAAATCCGTAGGATATGCTGACAGAGGAGAAAAGGAGAGGAACATACTTCGAGATCGACACCCAATCACGATCCTCAGACGAATCGACGACAATGAACAGGAAAACCCGGACTTATAGTAGTAGCTCCTCCTCTGACGGTTGGAGCACTGACGAGAGTACACCTCAGTCCTACTATAATTTTCCTCAATACACTAACAATCAACCTTTCTTCTGGCAACCCCCTTACCCCTTCTTCCAGCCACGCCCTATTCCACCTTACGGGCCTTTTTTAGGCCGCTGCCCGGGCAGAGGGCGAGGCAGAAGGAGAGGAAGAGGCAGAAGAGTACACTGGGGTCGAGAGGAACCCCAGATGATAACCAGGAGCCAGAACAAGATAGCTCCACAGAGGACCTAGTGGTCAATTTGTCCCATAGACATTTGTCTCCTAACGAAATGAAAGTCCTGAACAGAGGATTAGGCTTTGTTCCTACTCCTTCCGAGGATCCTTTTCGTCTCCATTGTGAGTTGGCTCAGTTTTTTAGAAAGCTTCGGCTTCATTTTTTCTTTAAAGATCGTCCAGAACCCCCTGCCATTCATGACACTGGCTTGAAGAAACCATCCACTTTCATGCCTCCAACGAGTTCTCTTCCGTGTGAAGTATTAGCTTTTGAAAAAGCAGTTTTACATGATCTCGAACAGATCACTCCCCAGCGTCCTTTTGTCAATATTCCCACCATTGAGCGAGAAGCACTCAAGACTTTATCACAAGACCCCACCATAGTCATTAAACCAGCAGACAAAGGAGGGGCTATTGTGATTATGGACTCTGTTGATTATAGACAGGAGTGCCTCCGCCTTCTAAGTGATAGGACCTACTACACTCCATTAAACCATGATCCTACCCACTCCTTACAATTACAAATAAGGAGCATGCTTAACGAGGCCTTAGGCAATTCCTGGATTACTCCGAGAGAGGCTGATTTTCTGGAGAACACGCATCCACGTGTTCCCTATTTTTATTGCCTCCCCAAAATCTATAAAGGCACATGTCCACCCCCTGGCCGTCCAATAGTCTCTGGCATTGGTTCGGTCTTGGAACCATTGTCCACTTTTTGTGACTTCTTTTTTCAACCTTTAGTCAAGAGTTCATGTACCTACCTCAAAGACACCAAGGATGTCTTGAACCTTATAGAATCAATCAACTCTACCATCCAGGTTGAGGTCTTGATTACACTGGATGTAGAATCTCTTTATACCAACATACCACAGACTGCCACTTTAGAAGCCGTAGAGTCCGCCCTTCGCATACAACCTTGGGCCTCTTCGACTCCCATAGAATTTGTAATGCACTGTGCATCTCTGGCAATGACACAAAATTACTTTCAATTTGAGGACACTTTGTACCACCAAATTAAAGGGACCTCGATGGGCAGTACTTTTGCCCCTAGTCTGGCCTGTCTATATATGTACCAGTTTGAAAAGAATTTCATTCTACCAGTAACGAACCCCTTTTTCAACAACATTAAATTATGGCGTCGTTACATAGATGATATTCTTATCATATGGCAAGGCCCAGTTTCCAAGATTGATCTGTTTACCGGCTGGATCAACACTCTGGATCCCTTTCTGAAATTCACAGCACATGTTTCCACCACACAAGTATCTTTTTTTGGATCTCTTGATTCAAAACGTGGATGGTAAACTAGTGACCGATACTTTTCATAAGATCACTGATAGAAACAGTCTTCTCAGATATGACAGCCATCATCCGAAGGCTCTACGCGACAACCTTCCCTTTGGCCAATTCTTGAGACTTCGTAGGAATTGCTCCTCTGTACAGTCATTTGAAACTCAGGCTTGTGAGTTGAAAGCCAAACTCCTACATCGATGTTATCCCACCAAGATTATCAATACATCCTATAAAAGAGCTAGAAATAACCACAGAGATGCCCTCTTAGAACCATCCAGACGAGATGTGCAAACACCACTTACCTGTGTATCTACATACACTCCCCTTTCTAATACCGTCAAGAGTCTTATCAATAAAAGGTGGCATATTCTATTGAGCGGGGGATCACAGGTTCAAAGGCCCCTCTTTGCATTTAAGAGATCTCCGAATATCAGGGACTTAATTATTCACACACGACCGCAAAGACAAGAGGTTTCTCCAGAGCAATCCACACTATGGAATCTCCCACCAGTCTCTGGCCATTTCCCATGCGGCTCTTGCAATGTGTGCCCATTAACTAAGCGAATAAACAGTCTTCAGTTGAAACACTTTGGAGACTGGCGTTTGACTAAACACACCAACTGTAACACACGGCACTGCATATACTTGATTACATGCCCGTGTGATTTACAATATGTAGGAATGACAACGAGACCGGTCAAGTTAAGAATAAACGAACACCGTAGCAATATCAGATGCGCTCGGATTACGACCAAATTGAGTTCACATTTCTTAGAGGCTAGACATGGCCCCAATGATCTGTGGTGGACCGTTCTACAAGTACCCAGATACAATGAGAATGACCCCAAGTATTTGTTCAGGATTGAACAACGGTGGATTTTCCGTCTAAAAACAGCTGGGGAGGGTCTCAATGACGACATTCCTTGGTGGACGCTATCTCCTTGACCCTCCTTTCGTTGACTGTCTTATGGAGATAATTATTATGTCCATGACCTTAGATGTTATTGTGGACTGACACACCATCCTTTATGACATCAGGGCGACTGTCTGATTATATTTAGGTTTTTGAGTTTTGCAGAAGTCATCACACTTAGTAGCAGGTTTTTTCCTTACAAGATACACTTGACTGTGCAGACTAACCCACACATGATTGTGAACATGTTTCTCTATATTCACAATGAATATGTTCCATTCCAAGATGGCCGCCGCCACTACTAGCCTTTGCGTTAGTCCTTTGTCGGTTTCTCCGACATCGAACATGACGCGATTTAGGGCTAATTGTCCGAGTTAACTGCACCATATTTAAACGTGTCTGGAGCACTCGTTCCCTGTCATTCAGGGACGCGTCCCGGGGTAGGCGAACAGCCGTATAACACGAAGGGTCAAGTAAGTGACTTGCGGACGCGCTGCATACGTGTGTGCAGCTCGCGTTAATGTTAAGTTGGTGATTTTATAAGTGGTTAGCGCTCGTAGAGACGTTTTCAACGATGCTTGTCTCTGACATTTTTAGCTGACTTTTTTAGCTGTTACGAGTGATACCAAGTTTTATTATTGATGAATTGCCATCAGCACCCACTTGGGTATATGGATGATGGGTTTTATACCCATATGTTTTTTGCACTAGGATGTGTTCTCTATTTTTCCTAGGGATAGAGAATCGATTGTGTATTGTTAGACCTAACGGTGTGGTTGAAGAGTATACTATGAGACCATGTATTATTATTTAGTTGGTGAGTTATTAATACCCCAGACATGGAATTCTCTAACTTTGATTCTTTTGAACGTGTGAAATTGTGTACTGACATTACTTCAACCATCCATATATTTTTATTATGTTTATTTAGTGAACTCACCGTGTTGACAGGGTTTACGCGTCCCTATGATGCCTTGTCCTTATATGGGATGGTAAGCCGTCAATGTTACTTTCATAATTGTCTCCACTTGTCTCTCCTTTGGGACCTGATACCTATCACACTCACACCATCTTGACACCAATGTATGTCTATTGATTGCACCTTGCTTTACATATGTGTTTTATTTTTTACATAGACTGTAAGTGACCTCCTAGCATTTATGGTCTTTGTTTACTATTATCTTTTGGTTTATTTTGCCCTTTTTGAGATATATGAAGGAGAACTTTCTAGTAAATGGTCCTGATGAAGCGCCAATGGATCAATCCTTGACCGAACAGGCGCGAAACATGTTGACCCAGCGGTAGGAGTGAGATTCTTCCTTCCTTCCCTTCCTATAGGAGTATAGGTGACATAATTCCCTGTTTACTCCTATGAGTTTTTAATCTTGGCCTGACCCTTATTATAAACATTAAATTTAATTTTCGGGTGTTCATAGCCAATCAATGATCTGTTTAACCCCCTTCCGGTTGCAGAGCCACGACCTTTGTGTGGTGGCCCGTCAGACATTGCAGCGCCGGTCTGGCGAGGAGTTAGCCCGATGATGATGCTCTGCATCCTATTGTGATGCTTGAGGGCACTCCTACAACATTGATTTTTCAGTCTTTCTCTTTCGCCCTCTCTTTCTTGGAACAGTGTACACATTTACTATTAGTTCACGTATAGGGAGAAAGTACACTGGACCAGTCTAATCTCCCAGTCCTCCTCGTTTAGTCAGACCCGGGTACTGCCAAACTGCCTTTTCAGGGGTTTCACTGCAGTTGCTGCTGCTGCCAACCCCTCAGACAGGTTTCTGCCCTCCTGGGGTCCAGCCAGGCTTGGCCCAGGAAGGCAGAACAAAGGACTTCCTCAGAGAGAGGGTGTTACACCCTCTCCCTTTGGAATAAGGTGTTAAGGCAGGGGAGGAGTAGCCTCCCCCAGCCTCTGGAAATGCTTTCATGGGCACAGATGGTGCCCATTTCTGCATAAGCCAGTCTACACCGGTTCAGGGACCCCTCATCCCTGCTCTGGCGCGAAACTGGACAAAGGAAAGGGGAGTGACCACTCCCCTGACCTGCACCTCCCCTGGGAGGTGCCCAGAGCTCCTCCAGTGTGCTCCAGACCTCTGCCATCTTGGAAACAGAGGTGCTGCTGGCACACTGGACTGCTCTGAGTGGCCAGGGCCAGCAGGTGACGTCAGAGACTCCTCCTGATAGGCTCCTTCAGGTGTTGCTAGCCTATCTTCTCTCCTAAGTAGCCAAACCCTCTTTTCTGGCTATTTAGGGTCTCTGCTTTGGGGATTTCCTTAGATAACGAATGCAAGTGCTCATCCGAGTTCCTCTGCATCTGTCTCTTCACCTTCTGCCAAGGAATCGACTGCTGACCGCGCTGGAAGCCTGCAAAACTGCAACAAAGTAGCGAAGACGACTACTGCAACTCTGTAACGCTGGTCCTGCCGCCTTCTCGACTGTTTTCCTGGTGGTGCATGCTGTGGGGGTAGTCTGCCTCCTCTCTGCACTAGAAGCTCCGAAGAAATCTCCCAAGGGTCGATGGAATCTTCCCCCTGCAACCGCAGGCACCAAAGAACTGCATCACCGGTCCTCTGGGTCTCCTCTCAGCACGACGAGCGAGGTCCCTTGAATCCAGCAACTCTGTCCAAGTGACTCCCACAGTCCAGTGACTCTTCAGTCCAAGTTTGGTGGAGGTAAGTCCTTGCCTCCCCACGCCAGACTGCATTGCTGGGAACCGCGTGTTTTGCAGCTACTCCGGCTCCTGTGCACTTTCCGAGGGAATCCTTTGTGCACAGCCAAGCCTGGGGCCACGGCACTCTAACCTGCATTGCACGACCTCCTGAGTTCTCCTCCGGCGGCGTGGGACTCCTGTGTGCAACTTCGGGTGAGCACCGTTTCACTCTACTTCGTAGTGCCTATTCCAGCACTTCTGCGGGTGCTGCCTGCTTCTGAGAGGGCTCCTTGTCTTGCTGGGCGCCCCCTCTATCCCCTGACGCAATTGGCGACATCCTGGTCCCTCCTGGGCCACAGCAGCACCCAAAAACCCTAACCGCAAGACTTGCACCTAGCAAGGCTTGTTTGCGGTCTTTCTTCAGGAAAACACTTCTGCACGACTCTCCACGGCGTGGGACATCCATCCTCCAAAGGGGAAGTTTCTAGCCCTTGTCGTTCTTGCAGAATCCTCAGCTTCTACTGTCCAGGAGCAGCTTCTTTGCACCCACAGCTAGCATTTCCTGGGCATCTGCCCTCTCTCGACTTGATCGTGACTTTTGGACTTGGTCCCCTTGTTCCACAGGTACCCTCGTCTGGAAATCCATTGTTGTTGCATTGCTGGTTTTGGTTTTTCCTGCAGAATTCCCCTATCACGACTTCTGTGCTCTTTGGGGAACTTTAGTGCACTTTGCACTCACTTTTCAGGGTCTTGGGGTGGACTATTTTTCTAACCCTCACTGTTTTCTTACAGTCCCAGCGACCCTCTACAAGGTCACATAGGTTTGGGGTCCATTCGTGGTTCGCATTCCACTTTTGGAGTATATGGTTTGTGTTGCCCCTATCCCTATGTGTCCCCATTGCATCCTATTGTAACTATACATTGTTTGCACTGTTTTCTAATACTATACTGCATATTTGTGGTATTGTGTACATATATCTTGTGTATATTTGCTATCCTCATACTGAGGGTACTCACTGAGATACTTTTGGCATATTGTCATAAAAATAAAGTACCTTTATTTTTAGTATATCTGTGTATTGTGTTTTATTATGATATTGTGCATATGACACTAGTGGTACTGTAGGAGCTTCACTCGTCTCCTAGTTCAGCCTAAGCTGCTCTGCTAAGCTACCATTATCTATCAGCCTAAGCTGCTAGACACCCTATACACTAATAAGGGATACCTGGGCCTGGTGCAAGGTGTAAGTACCCCTTGGTACTCACTACAAGCCAGTCCAGCCTCCTACAGGGGTGAAAAGCTGACATATTAAGAGGCGTTCCAAATTGTTTCCCCTGTCATTTTATACATATTTATAATGTTGTGAGTAGTATTTAGATGGTTGTGTATTAAAAGAACTTTCTCTTTTTAAAGTCAAGCAGGGGCAGGCATTGTTGAGGTCTGAGTTTCCAGCACACAGGGGTCCCCAGAGTCAGCCTTGAACTGCGCTGCCTCGCTATCCTACTAAAAGAAGTAGTTGAGGGGCAGCAGTACGGAAGTCACAAGACACCAGAGATAGGCCTAGTAACTATTCATTGCAACCTGAACCCCCAAATTGGATGTCTCAAGTTGTGCCTAGGTACCTAAATGCAACAGATATAAGTAGCATAGATGCAATAAGTAAAGTGAAATTAATGGGTCTTTTAATGTTTGCGTCAGAAAGGCTTCATACTGTAACTAATTAGAAATCACACCTGCAAAAAGTTAAAAAGTCAGAAATTAACTGTTCTCACCTTTCAATAGAGCCTGAAAAATGATATCCTTTGCATCTGATATTTGGGGCTCAAGCGGTCTGTAGATGGTGAGCAGGTGACTCCGGCGGAGAATATCCTGGATCTGAAAAGTAAAATAACGTGTGAAATGTTATGGCTGTGATGGAAGAGACAACAGCTACCTTCAATGTTCAAGAACACCTCGTCAAAGTAGATCTCTGCCTTCCATCCAAGAACGGAACAGTATCCATGCACAGGAACTGTTGCGCAATGTCAGTTGTTTCCTTAAAGACAGTTCACTAGTGAAAACTAGAAATTGGGGGGAATGGTCGCATCCTTGAGCAAGCTTTAACTGCTGTAGAGTCAATTACTCATTTTTTACACAAAATTGAGAATCAAAATGGCAGAAATGCCAAACTATATACGGAAAACTGTGGATAACAAAAGGAGGCCAAATAAAGGGGTTACCCAAAGAGTAAGCTGAACCATTGGGTGATCACCTAGCACTACTTTTCAAATTCTCCCACAAGTTCAACATAACGCGCTCCATTATACAGATCTCCCCACAGTTATCAGGCTAGCCTATCAGGCTATCATAAGGCCACAGTCCCACTATGATGCTGAGGTGGTCGGCATAGGGGGGTAAAAGAGCTGTGACCTTAAAGAAGGAAGGAGCCTAAAAAACCTACTCTCTCTCCAATCCTCTCCTATGGTGCAGGCAGTTGGAGGGGAAACGGGCCTACCGGGGTGGACGCTTTTAGCACGTGCGGGGATAATAACATTTTGGACACGAATAGATAGTGTGGAAACCATTAAAATCTCCCTGTTATGTAAAAAAGAGATATTGCAAACCGAGCTAACCGGGACCAGCATTAGGAGACGCCTGTTGGTTGACTGGTTGACTGGCTGTCTGGAAGTCTGGAAGTCTAGTGTCCCGATTGTTAGCCAAGGGATACTTACGTAAACCCAGTGTCTTCTCTGTGTAGGGCGACCCTCTCTGACCGGAGCCCCGGTCAGCACCGAGCGGTCCCATGGGGCGTGTGTGGGGAACGTCCATTTTTGTGCAATTAGACGCTTGGCTAATAAATGACCTCGGTCAAGAAACTTGGCTGCGGCTGTTTTTTTCATCATGCTGGTGCAATCCCAACACACATTTTCCAGGTGCGCATTGCAGGATGGCGGGTACAGTGTGCCTGGCGGGTTGTGTCCTTGTGCCAATATGAGTGTAAAGATGGGCAAGCCCACAGCATGCGTAACACATCAGCATCAATGAGGCTGCATCAGGGACAGGCAGCATCGTGCATAGAAAATACTGAATAACCGTGTGTGGGGTGATGTAAGCTCTATGGGGGACATAGGGGGTCATTCCGACCCTGGCGGTTGACTACCGCCAGGGCCGGGGACCGCGGATGCACCGCCAACAGGCTGGCGGTGCATCCATGGGCATTCTGACCGCGGTGGTACAGCCGCGGTCAGAAACGGGAAACCGGCGGTGTCTCGCCGGTTTCCCTCTGCCCTAGGGAATCCTCCATGGCGGCGCTGCAGGCAGCGCCGCCATGGGGATTCCGACCCCCTTACCGCCAGCCTGGTTCTGGCGGTTTTGACCGCCAGAACCTGGCTGGCGGTAACGGGTGTCGTGGGGCCCCTGGGGGCCCCACCAAGATTTTCAGTGTCTGCCAAGCAGACACTGAAAATCGCGACGGGTGCAACTGCACCCGTCGCACCCCTTCCACTCCGCCGGCTCCATTCGGAGCCGGCATTCTCATGGAAGGGGGTTTCCCGCTGGGCTGGGCGGCGGCCTTCTGGCGGTCGCCCGCCAGCCCAGCGGGAAACTCAGAATTACCGCGGCTGTCTTTTGACCGCACAGCGGTATTCTGACGGCGGGACTTTGGCGGGCGGCCTCCGCCGCCCGCCAAAGTCAGAATGACCCCCATAGTGTTGTACGAGGCGAAAGCGAGCATTCCGTGAAATCCGAATAGGATGCTCCAGAGCGAAGTGAGTATCTGCTATGCTTCACCATAGAGCTCATGAAGAGCGAAGCATATCTGCATAGGGCTAAGCAAAGTGAAATATCTGAATGAAATTAACACTTATCTTTCCTTGGAAACACTACAGCTTTGTGCCACATTGACCAGAATGACCTGGGAGGGCTACTGAGTCTGTTTTCACTTGAAACACACAGCTGGAGACTACTGGTAAGTGCCAGTCAAGTTTTCATAGCAGCCACGTGGAATTTGAATATTTAAAAGATACGATACTTTAGAATAGTGTCATTCTCACCCTTCTGTTTCTGCCACCCACAATCAAAAGCATTTGAGCTGACTCACCATCTTGGTCCATTCAATGAATCGTCCTTCACTGTTGGATGCAGTGCCATCCTTGAGAAGAATGCGCAATTTGTGCTCTATCAGTGAAACAGTGATTTCTGTGGCTTTCAGATTGGATACTTCAAAAATAACATCAGCAATGCCTCCTGTGTCCCCCACGATCAAACTCGGTATGCCGTTTCTGATAGCGTCAAATATTATCTGGGAAAAGAAGGAGCGAGAATCTCTGGATTATATGATATTGCTGTTCAATACACAATAGTTGGTGCCTTTTGGATATCTCAGAAATCTTTAGTGAAGTTGTCAACAGCAACCAATATACCATTATTGATAACCGGATATTTAGCCTGCGTTGGAAAATGGATAGCTACAACTGAATGGATAAAATACTTGTGCAGTTTATAATAATTTAGACCATTGTCTGTTTTTGCTGTTAAAGTATGTTATTTTCTGATTTTGTGGTCTATATGAGAACGGGCACACAACATGAGTATACTGTTTTTATGTGTATTTTTGGGTTGAAGGTTCCCAGTTTATTTTGTCTTCTTCTTGTTGTCTTTTTCCTCTGTACCCGTATATTTAGTTTTTATCAAATTATTTCTATTTATTTACATTTATTTTTCTGCTCCTTGAAAAATGCAGTTCCATTTAGGTATAAGAAAAATGTATATTAAAGTTAAACAATACCCATACGGCTTTACGCTTTATTAAGCAACCATATATGCACTGAAACAATGGATCTTAACATTTTGACTTCGGGCAGGTCGCACCCCTCACCGCTGCCTCTGCGCCAGGTGCCCAGGCTTTGATTCTTTTCTTTTCTTTCTTCTTGATCCCCCGCCCCCCCCCCCCCTCCACTTCAGTCTTCGTTTTCCGGCCGCTGCGTCCCTGCGTCCCCGCCCCCCTGCGCTCCCATCTGTTGGTTCCCCTCCCTCCTCCCTGCTGCCACTCCCTCCCACCTCCCTCATATGGCAGCCGCGGCGTGGTAGGGAGAGCAACCCTTGACCCTGCTTCAGGCAGGTCGCTCCCCTCACCGCTGCCTCTGCGCCAGGTGCCCATGTTTTTATTCTTTTCTTTTCTTTTCTCTCTTCCCGTTCCCCCGGCCCCTGTCGCTGTGCCCCTGCGGCCCCGCCCCCGTCCATCCACTTCAGTCTTCGTTTTCCCGCTGTTGCGTCCCTGCAGCCCCGCCCCTGCTCTCCCATTCGTTGGTTCCCCTCCCTCCTCCCTGCTGCCAATCCCTCCCACCCACCTCCCTCATATGGCAGCCGCAGCGCGGTAGGGAGAGCAACCTTTGACCCTGCTTCATGCAGGTCGCTCCTCTCACCGCTGCCTCTGCGCCAGGTGCCCAGGTTTTGATTCTTTTATTTTCTTTTCTCTCTTCCGTTCCCCCGGCCCCAGGCGCTGCGTCCCCGCCCCCCTCCCTCCACTTCAGTCTTCGTTTTCCCTCTGCTGCGTCCCTGCGGCATCGCCCCCCTGCTCTCCCATTCGTTGGTCTCCTCCCTCTTCCCTGCTGCCACTCCCTCCCACTTCCATCATATGGCAGCAGCGGCATGGACGCGCCGCTTGCGCACCAAAGGCATGCCTAAGGCAAGCCCGTCTGCGCCTGTCCGCGCCCAGCGCCAGTCCCCTTGGCCCACGCACCCCCCGCACCACCAATCACCGCTACACAGCCAATTACCTCCACGTCCTCAATCCAGGACGCTCCTCCATCTGCTTCCAGTCCACTCCGAAGCACACCAAAGGTTCCTTCTCCTGCAGAACCTGCAACTTCACATGCACGCTAACCACCAAGCTCCGACACAGAGCCGCAGACAACCACCTCAGCTGCATTCTGCTCAACACCCGCCCCGTCCACAAGCACACAATCGAACTATGGGACCTACTGACCTCATCATCACCTGACGTCGCATTTCTCACCGAAACCTGGATGAATCCGGCCTCGGAACCAGACATAGCCATAGCCATACCTGAAGGCTACAAGATCACTAGAAGAGACCAAACCAACAAACCAGGAGGAGGAATCGCCATAGTCCACAAAAGCACCATCAGAGTCTCCACCAGCTTCCAAGACACCATCAACTCCGCTGAGCACCTCCATTTCAAAATCCACGTCAACGCCAACACCACCCTCAGAGGACCACTGGTCTACAGACTGCCGGGCCCCAACCTAACTTCTGCAACAACATCGCCGACATCATCAGCGCCCAAGCCCTCGCCTCAACAGACTACATCCTCCTCGTCGACCTGAACTTCCACCTTGGAAACAACAACGATATTAACACCACCAACTTCTGCCTCAAGCAACTCGTCACGTTGCCCACCCACACCGCAGGACACACACTCGACCCGATCTTCTCAGCCAGCAACCACGTCTCCTTCAGCCACACCACCGAACTCCACTGGACCGACCATCGCTGCATCCATTTCTCCTTTCAGAAGCCGGTCACTCACCACCTCATCACTCAGCCCACCGCCACTATTGGAACAGAATATTGACAGAACAGCTGATCTCCACTCTCGACAAGACACCTCCTCCTAGGACCCGGGACCCCAACTCAGCCTCCACCAACCTGCATCAATGGACAGACGACTGCGCCATCACCCTCGCACCACTCAAACAACCCTCGGACATCCATCACAGATCCAAGGCCAGCTAGTTCACCCCCGACCTACAGGCCTCCAAACGGGAATGCCGAAGAATGGAGAAGACCTGGCGCCTTGTACCGACCGAATCCAACCACATCGCCCTCAAGACTGCCATCCGCACACAACACCAGCTGATCTGCACCACCAAAAGAACCTACTACAAAAGCTGCATAGACACCAACGCTCACAACAACAGAGAGCTCTTCGGCGTCATCAAAGAACTCGCCAACCCCAAGCCCTGCTCCCACGAACCCCCACCGTCACAGGAGCTCTGCAACTCCCTTGCCACTTACTTCCGTCGAAAGATCGAAGACATCCACTACAGCTTCAAACCCCAGACCCACCAGCCAACCACAGACAGCCATGAACCCAATGCAATAAGCAACGTTAACCCTCTATGCACCTGGACCCACGTCAACAATGAAGACACAATCAACACCATGGCCTCCATCCACTCCGGCTCCCCCTCGGACCCCTGCCCACACCAGATCTTTAACAAAGCCAGCAACATCATAGCCCCCTATCTCCTTCGAGACAGCCACCTTCCCGGAGAGTTGGAAACACGCCGACGTTAACGCCCTGTTGAAGAAACCCAAGGCGGACCCGGATGATCCCAAAAACTACCGGCCCATCTCCCTCCTCCCCTTCCCAGCGAAGGTCATTGAGAAAATTATGAACAGCCAACTATCCCGCTTCCTGGAAGACAGCAAAGTGCTTGATACCTCCCAATCCGGATTTCGCAAGAACCACAGCACTGAGACCGCACTCATTGCTGCTGCAGACGACATCAGGACCATGCTCGACAAAGGCCAAACCGCAGCGCTCATCCTCCTGGACCTCTCCGCAGCCTTCTACACCGTTTGTCACCACACCCTTTGAACACGCCTCCACAACGCCGGGATCCGCAGCAAGGCCCTCGAATAGATCTCGTCATTCCTCTCTGACAGAACCCAGAGAGTCCGCCTTCCGCCTTACCTGTCCGAATCCTCCAAAACCATCTGTGGCGTCCCCCAGGGATCCTCCCTCAGCCCACCACTTTTCAACGTTTACATGGCTCCTCTCGCCAACATCGCAAGATCCCACCACAACAACATAGTATCCTACGCAGACGACACCCAGCTGATCATCTCCCTCACAAAAGACCCAACAACAGCAAGAAACAACCTCCACAATGGACTCCACACCATCACCAACTGGACGGAATCAAGCCGCCTCAAGTTAAACACAGACAAAACAGAGATCCTCATCTTCTGCAGCAACCCCTCCGCTTGGAACGATTCCTGGTGGCCTACCTCCCTAGAAGCCGCACCCACAACCCAAGTACGAAACCTGGGAATCATCTTGGACTCAGCACTCAGCATGACTCAGCAGGTCAACGCAGTCTCCTCTTCCTGCTACAACACCCTTCGCATGCTCCGCAAGATCTTCAAGTGGATTCCCATCGAAACCAGAAAGACTGTCACCCACGCCCTGATCAGCAGCCGACTGGACTATGGCAACGCACTCTATGCAGGAACCACGGGCAAACTACAAACGAAAATGCAACGTATCCAAAATGCCTCCGCCCGACTCATCCTCAACGTCCCACGCTGCGACCACATCTCTGCCCACCTCAGAGACCTACACTGGCTACCCGTATCGAAGAGGATTACCTTCAAGCTACTCATCCACGCACACAAAGCCCTCCACAACGCAGGCCCGGCCTACCTCAAAGACAGACTCACCTTCCACACTCCCATTCGCCAGCTCCGCTCTGCCAGCCTCGCCCACGTCCCCCGCATTCGCCGCACCACCGCCGGAGGAAAATCCTTCTCTCACCTCGCCACCAAGACCTGGAACTCTCTACCGCTCCACCTACGCCAGACCCAGGACCTACTTACTTTCAGGAAACGCCTCAAGACATGGCTATTCGACCAGTAGTTCTCCCCCCCTTAGCACCTTGAGACCCTGACGGGGGAGTAGCGCGCTTTATAAATTACGTGATTGATTGATTGACTTCTGTGTGGACTCCCACTTAATCATTACTGGAGTCCAGGAACCGCCAGTGAATCATTATATTAATCAGGAGACTGCCACTGAGTTATTACTATTAATCATATTAAATTGTCCAGTCAGAGACCCCCTGGGTAGGTGTTGTGGACCCCTAGCTGTCCCTGGAGCACAGGTTAAGAACTGCTGCAATAAGACGGTTTTCATTACACACACACACACACACCCCCAAAGTGTTCTCGTAGCCCAGCTTGCTTGTGTTCAAAGCGCATTTGATGGTTTTTAGGACGCAGTTTGGAAGTCATATGGAAATCTTCCTCAGCATCTTTAGGTTATGGAACAATGAGGCAGTGACAGACTTGAATTGGGTGGCCATGTTGAATCTGCTACTGATGATGATCCTGACGTTCCTGGCGTGGGTGGTGGAAAGGGGGTGTCGGTCCGAGCTCTATTGGCCACCAGGTGGAGTCCCACAATGATGTGCTCTTCCCAAAGATCAAAATTTCAGTCTTGTCGGTGTTCAGCTTTAGAAAATTAGTCTTTATCCAGTGTGGGATTTCAGTTATGCAAGAGAAGGAGTTGCATGTTGTTGGAGTAGGAGAGAAGATTGATGTTGTGAGAGCGAATGATGCTTGTTTGAGGAATCATATTTGCATTGAAGAGGGTTGGGCTCAGGGAGGATCCTTGAGGAACTCCACAGATGAAGTCGGGGCATCCGAGTTGTACAGTGGGTTTTTCCAGTCAGGAAGGAGCAGATCCATTGGAGTCCCTGGATTCTAATGTAGTATAGGCGTTGGATGAGGATGCAGTGGGAGACTGCATCAAATACTGGAGAAAGGTCCAGAAGGACAAGTGCCGCTGTGTCTTCGCTGTCAGGAGTTATGTGGATGTCATCTGTAGCAGTCGTGATGGCAGTTCAGTGCTGTGGTTTGGTTTGAGTGCTATGGAGGAGTTGGTGGTCATTGAGGTTTTCGGTGAGGTGTCTGTTAATGATTTTCTCAAAGACCTTGATCGGAAATTGTAGCAGGGAGATTGGTCTGTAGATGGCAAACGTTGAAGGGTCAAGAAGAAGATTTCTTCAGTAATGGGAGGACAGCTGTGTGTTTCCAAGCATAAGGGAAGGGTGTGGGATAAGTGGAGGCATTTAGAATGGGTATGAGCATGGCTCTGGCGGGTTGCGGTCCCCTGGAGTAGAGGGGGAGGAGGGCAGCAGTCCGATGGAGCCCCAAAACAATGGACTTTATGGTGGTTTCTTCTGGGGTGATGACTAGCCAGGTGATTAGACCACAAGGTGTTTGTCGAAGTTTTTTGGGTCCAGTTCTGGGCTGAACTTAATGTAAATGGTGGTGATTGTGTTGCTGAAGAATGGAGAGAGATTGTTGAAGTGCATCAACGGGGTTATTGCGTTGGAGGCTGTCAATGGTGAGGTGAAATCTTTCACAATGGTGAAGAGTCCTCTGCTTCTGTTAGTGGTGGCATCAATGCAGTCTACCAGAGTGGTGTGTTTGGTTAAGTACAGTTTCAAAAATGTATCAATTTTTTAAACATCAAATGTGCTTTGTTTAGAATTCACAGATCAAAAGGTTTTCAGGTAAGTAATACTTTTCAATTTCAACAGTATACACTTAGTGCAATTTTCATAGAAAGCAATGCAGTCCTAGGGGAGGAAAAGTATCAACACAGACTTACGATTCCAGACTTCAGGGGTTAGGGTGTTTACAGGGCAAGGTTTAAGAAGACACCAAGGATGCACCAACAGCAACACTGGGCCGGCCGGGTGCAGAGGTCATAGTTGCTGTCAGGTGCCAGTAGAAACCAATGGAGACAGGGGACACTCCGAAAGAAACAGCTTGCAGGTAAATAGCCGCAACTTCAAGGCACAGACCTGGGGGTGGTTTTGATCAGCATGGTGGGGGGGGGCGCAGGTCAGCACCAAACACACAACCTCAGCGGCTTGACGACAGCCGGGTGCAGGGTGCAAACACAGCACTGGGCGCCCGAATGCTTTCAATGGAGGAACCCCGAGGGTTACAAAGAGGCTGCAGGCTTGGTCCAGGGAGTTGGCTAAAGAATAATAATGGCTGGACAGGGAAGTAGAGAACACACTGCACATTGCTGGACTGTCGGTTGGGTTCCCCAAGGCCAGGGGGCTGCGGGTGCAGGAGCCGGGAATCTAAACCAGAGCCGGCCGCGGTTGTGGGGGGTAAGGAATTAGGTCCTCTGGATTTAGGATGCAGACGTTGTTGTACTGGTCAAGAGGGGTCAACCCAGGGTAGATTCGAAGTCGGAATAGCCCGGGGACCTTCTCTGGATCGGTGGGCAACCTGGACTCGGGCTGTGGGTGTCGGGTGCAGAGTTGGCAGGACACGCACATCCATGAGGTTCTGGAGTTCTTCTTGGGGGTTTCTTTGTGGAGAGGGCTGCTGGCCTCAGGAGATATTGGTCTTTAGGGAAGGCCTTTAGTCCTCTGGGGGTTTGTAGAGGTCACTGGTCCTGCAGAAAGCAAGGTACAGGGGTGCCCCTAAATACTAGATTTACGGACGTTACTGGGGTCAGAGGGCAGTAACCAATGTCTACATACCCCGGGGGTGGCTACACCCTTCCTTTGCCCACTCCTTTGGGGAAGGGGCACATTCCTAACCCTTGTGGTTATCACCCTCCAAAACAAGATGGAGGATTCTGCCAGGAGGGGTTCACCTCAGCTCTGAGCACCATAGGGGTGGTCCCAGCTGGGGTAGACACTCATCCTGGTGTCTACTATTTCAATTCAATTTCAATATTGCTTAGTTAATTAAAACCATAACAATACACTCATTACATTCAATTTAAAGACCATAAAATAGTTGAATTAAGTAATTTAGATCCGTACAAGCAAATGTGCCTCCAATTATTATTAAAATGCTACAATACCTGAGAGCCATATCTGTTTACTGTAGGAAACTCCCCTCCCCTCTAAAGATGTCTATTGAATGCACTCCAAACAGTTCCCTCAACAGTACTGGTCCTCAGCACACATGAAACATGGAGGGGGGCGGTCCTGGTGCCAAGATCTTTCCCGGGGAAATGCCTCGTTAAGGTAGCTGAGATAAAGGGTAGATTCCTCGCATACAGAGTACGGGTAGGCAACTTTTAGTTCACACTCACCTCAATTTACACCCCTAATGTGAAACAGGAGGCATTCATCATGGAAGCCTTCACCCCAACACTTACCACCCGTGACGCAGCGCTTCTTATAGGGGGTGACTTTAACCTAGTTATGGACAATGACCTGGACAGGTCAGGCCATCAACAAGGCCAGACTGGTGCCTTCTACCCTGTATGGCTTCGATGGCTTAGGGACTGCGGATTGGCAGATACATGGCAAGAAGCAAATCTGAACACCCGCGACTACACCTTTTATTCGGCGGCGGCGAAAACATATGCTCGTATAGACTATTTCATAGCCTCCCCAGCTTTTCTAGCCTGCATTACAGATACTACAACTGAACCCAGATCCCTATCAGACCATACCCCACTTTCACCAACAGCTCAATTCGATCCACTCACTTCAGCTCTCCTAGTTGGGGATTTCAAGACTCTATACTCCAGACACATAGAGGGCCATTTTGACCCAGGTGGCCTTTTGACCATCAGGGTAAATGTGGTGGTCCCACCACCAACAGGCTGGAGGTGCAGACCGCCTCATTATGAGTGTGGCGGGTTGGCATCTGCCAACCCGCCACATCTCCACTCATACCGCCATGGCGGTTGGAACCGCCGAGCTGGACATGATCATCTCCAACACGACGGTCCACAGTAGACCGCCGACGGCATCAGGAGACGGACTTCTGACATGGTTTCTGCGGCGGTAGCACCGCCACTAAAAAATTGGCAGAAAGGCTACCGGTGACAGGGAATTTCTTCCCTGTCACCGATAGACGGCCCCCCCATCTCCCCCACCTCAAGCGAGCACTAGACCCCCACTACCTCCACCCCCCTTCAGCCACAGCACCCACCTCCCCCACCCCTCTTCAGCCCCCACCCCCTCCGCGCATACATGCACAGACATCTACACACACCACACATACACTTACAAGCATCCACTCACGCACCCATGTACGCATTCACAACATTCACACATGCATTTAAGCATGCATACTCACTCCCAACCAAACACGCATACTCACACACATACACACTTACATGCAGACCCGCACTCACTTCAACATTCATATACGCATACAAACATGCATTCACACATTCATGCACACATGCAGACACCACACACTCATACACACATGCAGACACCACACACTCATACACACACACACAACATCCCCAGCACTCCTCCCCTGTTGGACAATCACCTTACCTGTTCCGGGGTGAAGAGTGTCCAGCAGGGAACAGGAAGGGGCACTTCCAGCGCCAGCAGCACCCCACCAGCAGGACACAGCCAGGCCGTATTGTGGCCCATAATATGGCAGGCGGTGCCCTACTGGCGGGGATGGCGGTGAAACAGCCAGAGCGCCTCTGCCCGCCAGCACGACTACTTCTGATTTCCGCCCAAAGTGTGGCGGAAATCCGGCAGTACCTGTGATATGGTGGGCATGTGACAGCCAGGACTGGCGGTCTCCTGGCTCCTGCGTCTTTGGCGGTCTTCTTGGAAGACCACCAAAGTTGTAATGAGGGCTATAGTTCAGTGGAGGTAACACTTCGGACCATAAAGACTATCTTAGAATCAACGACAATGAGCTCTCATCCCTCACGTCCATTTGGGAAGACCGTAAATCAGTGGTATGGGGAAAGGCAATCGCTATCTCTGCTGCAGAGGGGAGGCAAGCTCTTACAGCCACCAAAGTTGGACAGTTGGACGTCAGGACCATCGGTACCACTTCAGTCCTGCAGAAGCCTTTGCAGTGGCTCCCTACGGGTGGCAAAAGAAATGCTGCAGCCCATAGGGATCCCCTGAACCCCAATGCCCTGAGTACCTAGGTACCATATACTAGTTAAGGGGACAAGCCAAGATGGGAAGGGCAATGCCACCACGTGAGACAGAAACTGTCTTGGGGGTCTCTACAACTACCCCAGTTTCTATGATGGACCCAAAAGTGAAGCCAACCACACCTTTACTTTGACTATTACCGGTAATCCCACCACTATTACTACTACTACTTGGGGCACTACACGTGGAAGTGGATGTAGTGGTAGTAGGCTCAGGAGCTTTAGGACAGGATGTGTCTCCTGGCCTATGTCCTTTATCTCTGCACACATAGCACCAACGCTTTTTAGTGTGTGAAGAAGAGGAAGAAGAGGAAGAAGAGGAAAATGTTTTATTCCCACCCATAGAGGAGTTTTGAGGACCTGAGGAGGTGTCTTTACTTTTGTGTTTGTCCCCCCCCACTTGACCTGCGATTTATCACCTTCTTTCTTCTTGTCTTTGTTATCCCTGTATGAGCTTTTCTTCTCACCCTTGTTCTGTCCATTTGTCCGCCTTCTTTCCCAATTCTTGGGGAGAAATCAGATCTGAGTCTACCAAGTACTTGTGCAACAAATCAGACACACAGTTATTCAAAATATGCTCTCTTAAAAGAAGATGGTATAAGCCCTCATAATCAGATACTTTGCTGCCATGTAACCAGTCTTCTAAAGCCTTAACAGAACAGTCCACAAAGTCAACCCAATCTTCTGAGGACTCTTTTCTGGTTTTCCTGAACTTAATCCTGTATTGTTCAGTGGTTAAGGCAAAACCATCCAAGAGTGCAGTATTAAGAATACTGTAGTTCTTCTCTGACAGTGAGAAGTCTATCCATCCCCTTGTCAGAAAAGGACAACCACAGAATAGCAGCCCACTGCCTTTGAGGGACCCTCTGAACTTTTCAGGCCCTCTCAAGTGCAGGAAACCACTTTTAAATGTCATCCCCCACCTTGTATGGGGGAACAATATTATGCAGGTTTCTAGAATCAATGGTGTCTTCCCTCACCCCATAACTCCTGAAACTGCTGCTGCCGCCACCATGGAGTACTAACCCCAACCCCTGCCTTTCCCTTTCCACAGCCAAGGACTCCGTATCTAGGGCTAGCTGTTGCTGCTGCAGCCTCAGCCTGGCCTCCTCCAGTCTCAGTTTCCTGAACTCCCTATCTAGGGAGTCATCACCTGGAGTTGAACCATGGGATCTCTAAGACACTGAGGTGATATGGGAATGGACAAAGGTAGACCTTTCTCTAACCTTTGTGACCCTAGTGACTTGACCTCTGGGTGCGAAGGGAGCCTCTACCTCTCCTACTCCTGGCTAACAGCATGCTCCTGGTCATCCTGGAGAAGGAGGCGCAACAGGAAATTCTTGTTGGGGTTCTTTCCCACATTTAGTTTTCTGTCTGAGCAAAGCCCCTTCAATTCCTCGAAGATCATGCCCTCATAGGGAGTACCACCAAAGTTGTAATGAGGGCTATAGTTCAGTGGAGGTAACACTTCGGACCATAAAGACTATCTTAGAATCAACGACAATGAGCTCTCATCCCTCACGTCCATTTGGGAAGACCGTAAATCAGTGGTATGGGGAAAGGCAATCGCTATCTTTGCTGCAGAGGGGAGGCAAGCTCTTACTGCCACCAAAGTTGGACAGTTGGACGTCAGGACCATCGGTACCACTTCAGTCCTGCAGAAGCCTTTGCAGTGGCTCCCTACGGGTGGCAAAAGAAATGCTGCAGCCCATAGGGATCCCCTGAACCCCAATGCCCTGAGTACCTAGGTACCATATACTAGTTAAGGGGACAAGCCAAGATGGGAAGGGCAATGCCACCACGTGAGACAGAAACTGTCTTGGGGGTCTCTACAACTACCCCAGTTTCTATGATGGACCCAAAAGTGAAGCCAACCACACCTTTACTTTGACTATTACCGGTAATCCCACCACTATTACTACTACTACTTGGGGCACTACACGTGGAAGTGGATGTAGTGGTAGTAGGCTCAGGAGCTTTAGGACAGGATGTGTCTCCTGGCCTATGTCCTTTATCTCTGCACACATAGCACCAACGCTTTTTAGTGTGTGAAGAAGAGGAAGAAGAGGAAAATGTTTTATTCCCACCCATAGAGGAGTTTTGAGGACCTGAGGAGGTGTCTTTACTTTTGTGTTTGTCCCCCCCCACTTGACCTGCGATTTATCACCTTCTTTCTTCTTGTCTTTGTTATCCCTGTATGAGCTTTTCTTCTCACCCTTGTTCTGTCCATTTGTCCGCCTTCTTTCCCAATTCTTGGGGAGAAATCAGATCTGAGTCTACCAAGTACTTGTGCAACAAATCAGACACACAGTTATTCAAAATATGCTCTCTTAAAAGAAGATGGTATAAGCCCTCATAATCAGATACTTTGCTGCCATGTAACCAGTCTTCTAAAGCCTTAACAGAACAGTCCACAAAGTCAACCCAATCTTCTGAGGACTCTTTTCTGGTTTTCCTGAACTTAATCCTGTATTGTTCAGTGGTTAAGGCAAAACCATCCAAGAGTGCAGTATTAAGAATACTGTAGTTCTTCTCTGACAGTGAGAAGTCTATCCATCCCCTTGTCAGAAAAGGACAACCACAGAATAGCAGCCCACTGCCTTTGAGGGACCCTCTGAACTTTTCAGGCCCTCTCAAGTGCAGGAAACCACTTTTAAATGTCATCCCCCACCTTGTATGGGGGAACAATATTATGCAGGTTTCTAGAATCAATGGTGTCTTCCCTCACCCCATAACTCCTGAAACTGCTGCTGCCGCCACCATGGAGTACTAACCCCAACCCCTGCCTTTCCCTTTCCACAGCCAAGGACTCCGTATCTAGGGCTAGCTGTTGCTGCTGCAGCCTCAGCCTGGCCTCCTCCAGTCTCAGTTTCCTGAACTCCCTATCTAGGGAGTCATCACCTGGAGTTGAACCATGGGATCTCTAAGACACTGAGGTGATATGGGAATGGACAAAGGTAGACCTTTCTCTAACCTTTGTGACCCTAGTGACTTGACCTCTGGGTGCGAAGGGAGCCTCTACCTCTCCTACTCCTGGCTAACAGCATGCTCCTGGTCATCCTGGAGAAGGAGGCGCAACAGGAAATTCTTGTTGGGGTTCTTTCCCACATTTAGTTTTCTGTCTGAGCAAAGCCCCTTCAATTCCTCGAAGATCATGCCCTCATAGGGAGTACCACCAAAGTTGTAATGAGGGCTATAGTTCAGTGGAGGTAACACTTCGGACCATAAAGACTATCTTAGAATCAACGACAATGAGCTCTCATCCCTCACGTCCATTTGGGAAGACCGTAAATCAGTGGTATGGGGAAAGGCAATCGCTATCTTTGCTGCAGAGGGGAGGCAAGCTCTTACTGCCACCAAAGTTGGACAGTTGGACGTCAGGACCATCGGTACCACTTCAGTCCTGCAGAAGCCTTTGCAGTGGCTCCCTACGGGTGGCAAAAGAAATGCTGCAGCCCATAGGGATCCCCTGAACCCCAATGCCCTGAGTACCTAGGTACCATATACTAGTTAAGGGGACAAGCCAAGATGGGAAGGGCAATGCCACCACGTGAGACAGAAACTGTCTTGGGGGTCTCTACAACTACCCCAGTTTCTATGATGGACCCAAAAGTGAAGCCAACCACACCTTTACTTTGACTATTACCGGTAATCCCACCACTATTACTACTACTACTTGGGGCACTACACGTGGAAGTGGATGTAGTGGTAGTAGGCTCAGGAGCTTTAGGACAGGATGTGTCTCCTGGCCTATGTCCTTTATCTCTGCACACATAGCACCAACGCTTTTTAGTGTGTGAAGAAGAGGAAGAAGAGGAAAATGTTTTATTCCCACCCATAGAGGAGTTTTGAGGACCTGAGGAGGTGTCTTTACTTTTGTGTTTGTCCCCCCCCACTTGACCTGCGATTTATCACCTTCTTTCTTCTTGTCTTTGTTATCCCTGTATGAGCTTTTCTTCTCACCCTTGTTCTGTCCATTTGTCCGCCTTCTTTCCCAATTCTTGGGGAGAAATCAGATCTGAGTCTACCAAGTACTTGTGCAACAAATCAGACACACAGTTATTCAAAATATGCTCTCTTAAAAGAAGATGGTATAAGCCCTCATAATCAGATACTTTGCTGCCATGTAACCAGTCTTCTAAAGCCTTAACAGAACAGTCCACAAAGTCAACCCAATCTTCTGAGGACTCTTTTCTGGTTTTCCTGAACTTAATCCTGTATTGTTCAGTGGTTAAGGCAAAACCATCCAAGAGTGCAGTATTAAGAATACTGTAGTTCTTCTCTGACAGTGAGAAGTCTATCCATCCCCTTGTCAGAAAAGGACAACCACAGAATAGCAGCCCACTGCCTTTGAGGGACCCTCTGAACTTTTCAGGCCCTCTCAAGTGCAGGAAACCACTTTTAAATGTCATCCCCCACCTTGTATGGGGGAACAATATTATGCAGGTTTCTAGAATCAATGGTGTCTTCCCTCACCCCATAACTCCTGAAACTGCTGCTGCCGCCACCATGGAGTACTAACCCCAACCCCTGCCTTTCCCTTTCCACAGCCAAGGACTCCGTATCTAGGGCTAGCTGTTGCTGCTGCAGCCTCAGCCTGGCCTCCTCCAGTCTCAGTTTCCTGAACTCCCTATCTAGGGAGTCATCACCTGGAGTTGAACCATGGGATCTCTAAGACACTGAGGTGATATGGGAATGGACAAAGGTAGACCTTTCTCTAACCTTTGTGACCCTAGTGACTTGACCTCTGGGTGTGAAGGGAGCCTCTACCTCTCCTACTCCTGGCTAACAGCATGCTCCTGGTCATCCTGGAGAAGGAGGCGCAACAGGAAATTCTTGTTGGGGTTCTTTCCCACATTTAGTTTTCTGTCTGAGCAAAGCCCCTTCAATTCCTCGAAGATCATGCCCTCATAGGGAGTACCCATGACCTCAGAGCTAGGCCCAGCAGTAGACATGATGTGTGTGGGTTAGGGTAGTGTAGGTAAAAAGCTAACCTACCTAACCTCTAGACTCTTGGAAAGGAAAGTAAGAGACTAGAACACTGTACTAGGTATATGTCCATAGCTCTAGGTATAGAGTATTCTTTCCTGTGGAAAGCACCGGTGACAGAGTGATAAGGCAATTGCAAGTACTTATCCCACCGCTGCACCACCAATGTAGGAGGCTGGCCTGGTTTGCAGTTGGTACCTACGATACTTACACTTTTTACCAGGTCCAGTTATCCCTTATTAGTGAAATGTAGGCAGTGTCTAGAAGACAGGCTCTCTAGAGGTAGTGTGGATGAGAAGCCAAGGCCTAACTAGGAGACATGCAAAGCTCATGCAATACCACTGTAGTCACACAGTACTCACACACATGAAAGAAAGTACTCAGTGTTACAAAAATAAAGGTACTTTATTTTGGTGACACAAATGCTAAAATACTATAAAGACTATACTCCCTTAGGAGGTAAGTAGTACACAAATTATATACACTAGTATGCAGAAATAGCTGTAAAAACAGTTAGAAAACAGTGCAAACAGTGAAAATCACCATAGTTCGAAATGGCTCTGGGGGAACACAAACCATATACTAAGAAAGTGGAATGCAAATGTCAGTTTCCCACCTAGGTAAGTGTAGTGTGTAGAGGGGCGCTGGGAGTATTAGAAAACACCAAATGTAAGTAATAGAACCCACCCCAGAGCCCAGGAACGTAGGAGTAAATCACAGTAACTTTTCTAGAACACACAAGAACACGAGAAAGAAGATTATGCAAGAACCAGGATGAAGGTGCAAAAGAAGAACCACCAGTGAAGAACAACGGTCAGTACTGCACCCAAGAAGACAGATGCAGGTTCCTGGTTGGTGCAGATGATGTCCCACGCCGGATGGATGATTGCGGTCTGGTTTGCGTCGGAAGGCAAGCTCTTCCCTCCACCAAAGTTGGACAGTTGGACATCAGGGACCACTTTAGTCCACCACCCGTGAGGCAGGATCCACGCAGTTCTTCAAGAGAGGGGACCCATGCCGCCGGTCACTGATGGAGAGAGGTGCCTGCTGAAGCAGGGGAGTGACTCCTTCACTCCAAGAGAGATTCCTTTGTTCTTCTGGTGCAGACTGAAGACAGGCTGTCCTCTGAGGATGCACGACCGGGAAACAGTTGCAGTTGCTGGCAGTAGGTGAAGATACAATGTTGCAGAAGTCATCTTTGCTTCTTTCTTGCAGTTTGTAGAGTTCCTAGAGAGTCCAGATGCAGATTCTTCAGTAAGAAGGTGGAGTAAAGGATGCAGAGGATTCCTGCTGGAGTCTTGCAATACGAATCTGAAGAACCACCCAAGAGAGAGACCCTAAATAGCTCTGAAAGGCAGACTGGTCAGCTAAACAGGTAGCACCTATCAGGGGAGGGCTCTGACGTCACCTCCTGGCACTGGCCACTCAGATGGTCCCAGAGTGCCCTGCCAATTTGGAATCCAAGATGGCAAAATCCAGGGATCCTCAGGAGGAGCTCTGAGCACCACCCCTGGGGTGGTGATGGACAGTGGAGTGGTCACTCCGCTTTCCTTTGTCCAGTTTCGTGCCAGAGCAGGGACTAGGAGTCCCTGAACTGATGTAGACGGCATTATGCAAGGAGGGCACAATCTGTGCCCTTCAAAGCATTTCCAGAGGCCTGGGGACGCTACCACTCCCAAGCCTGTGACACCTACTTCTAAAGGAAATCCTTTGTTCTGCCTTCCTGGACCTGAGCTGCTCAAGCAACAGGAGGGCAGAAATCTGTCTGAGAGGTGGCAGCAGGTGGGGCTGCCCGGAAAACCTCAGAAGGCTGGAATGGCAATACTGAGGGTCCTCTTAGGAGCCCGCAGAGTGTATGGAATCATACAACCAATGCTTGCAAAAGCATTGGGGTATGATTCCAACATGTTTGATACAAAACATGCCTATGTTCGGAGTCACCATTATGTAGCTGGACATAGGTAGTGACCTATGTCCAGTACACTCGTAAAATGGTCGTCCCCACACTCACGAGTCTGGGGAAATGGTCCAGGAGGTCGTGGGGGCACCTCTGCTAGTGCGGGGATGCCTTCACACGCGGGTACTCTGCACCCTGCCCTCAGGGCTGAAGGGCCTGCTATAGGGGTGACTTATAAGTGACCTGGTGCAGTGTAAATGGCAGTGAAAGGATGCATGCACCTTTTCACGCAGGCTGCAATGGCAGTCCTGTAGAAGCCTTTGCATGGGTTCCCTATGGCAAAAGAAATGCTCCAGCCCATAGGGATCCTCTGGAACCCCAATGCCCTGGGAATCTAGGTACCATATACTAGGGACTTATAAGGGGGCACCAGTATGCCAATTGTGGGTGGAATACTGGATTCGTCACCGCTGGCGTACATCGTCATTGGCTCCTGGGACCCATAGGGCCCAATGTTAACCAATGCAGAATTGCACCGTGGTCTTCGACCGCCCACCACAACAGTGTACAACGCCAGCGCAGTTACCTCATATCCCCTCGTCCTAACTTGCAGGTCAGGCAGCCGCCATTTCAGGAGGCCACATGGGATGAATGTTAACTGCGTCACACCTATCTGGGCCGGGAGTATAGACAGATACCGGCACATTGTGGATTAATAACGTTTCTGCAAATACCAAATTGTGATACCTCATTGTTGGATGACTCTCTGCTCGCTGTTCTCCTCCATAGGGCACGTCTGTTGGGGCAGGTGATGAGAAGATGGCATCCTCCGGTGTACAGAACCCTGGTGGACCTGTCGACAATGGAAGAGAGAACATCCTAGTCACATACAGGCTTGATCGTGCAACAATCCAGGAACTGTGTGCCCATTTGGAGCCAGACCTGATTTCATTTATCTGCCATCCCACAGGAATCCCCCGTCTAGTGCAGGTCCTGTCTGTACTCCATTTCCTGGACAGTGGGTCTTTTCAAACAACAGTGGAAATGGCATCAGGGATGTCCCAGCCGATGTTCTCTAACGTGTTGTCCAGAGTGTTGTCTGCCCTGCTGAAACACATGCGGAGCTACATCGTTTTCCCTCAGGTGGAGGATTTGCCCACAGTTAAAGGTGACCTCTATGCCCTGGGACATATCCCCAACATCATCGGTGTCATTGATGGGGCACATGTGGCATTTGTGCCCCCCACAGGAATGAACAGGTGTATAGAAACCGGAAGAGCTACCATTCGATGAATGCGCAGATGGTGTGTTTGGCAGACCAGAAAATCTCCCATGTCAATGCCAAGTATCCTGGCTCTGTGCATGACGCTTACATTTTGAGAAATAGCAGCATCCCTTATGTGATGGGGCAACTCCAGAGGCACTGTGTGTGGCTAATAGGTGAGGGCAAGGTCCCAATACAGTTGATATAGGTGTCTGGGTATGGGGCTGTCCCTAAGGGTTAGTGTGTGTCTAACAGATATCCATCGACATTTGCAGGTAACTCTGGTTACCCCAACCTGTCATGGCTACTGACCCCAGTGAGGAATCCCAGGACAAGGGCGGAGGAAGGCTACAATGAGGCACTTGGGAAAACTAGGAGGGTGATCGAACGCACCTTCGGCCTCCTGAAGGCCAGATTCTGGTGCCTCCATCTGACAGGTGGCTCCCTATACTATTCACCGAAGAAGGTGTGCCAGATAATCGTGGCCTGCTGTATGCTGCACAACCAGGCTTTGCGACGGCAGGTGCCTTTTCTGCAGGAGGATGGGCCAGATGGTGGTCTTGTGGCAGCTGCGGAGCCTGTGGACAGTGAAGAAGAGGAGGCAGAAGAAGAGGATATCGACAACAGAAACAACATCATCATGCAATACTTCCAGTGAGACACAGGTAAGAAGATGTAACTGCTTCCCACATCTCGTACTGTTGTTTGAGCTAGCATAAGTCTGTCATTTTCACTCAGTGTATGGACCTTGACTTGTCACTTTGACTTTCCATTTCACAGATCTGGGTCCCACTTTGTGCCCTCTGCTCTGTTTACTCCTGGCCTACAGCTGTGTTACATTGGTATGTGAATAAGTAAATTGACATTGCTATATTCCATAGTTATTGCAATTACCCATTTGTGAAAGCACAGACTGACTCCAGATTGTTTTGTGATTGAAGTGTGTTTATTCCTGTGCAAATAAGTGGAGGGAGTTGTAAAATGGGCTGGGGTGATGGTGGAGGAATGTCCATGGCAGAGTCCAGTCTATTTGTTCCACAGGTGCACTGTCCAAAGGGGCATAGGAAGTGGAGCAATGGCAGTTTAAGGATGGACAGGGTGACATAGTGGGACAGAAGGGTGGCATTCAGGGGGGTCTCATTTCCTGGCGGGGGTCTTAGCAATGTTCTCTGTCTTGTTCCTGGATCTCAGGGACCGTTTGCGGGGTGGTCCTACAACTGCAGGGGGTGGGGTGCTGGTGTCCTGTTGTTCCTGTGGCGGTGCCTCCTGTCCACTAGCGCCGGTGGAGGGCTGTTCATCGTCCAGGCTAGTGTCAGGGGCCCCTTGTTTTGCCACTGTGTCCCTCCTGGTGTTGAGAATGTCTGCCAGCACCCCTGCAATGGTGACCAGGCTGGTGTCAATGGACTTCAAGTCCTCCGTGATCTCAAGGTAGTGTTCCTCCTGCAGCCACTGGGTCTCCTGAAACTTGGCCAGTACTGTTGCCATGGTCTCCTGGGAATGATGGTAAGCTCCCATTATGTTGGAGAGTGCCTCATGGAGTGTCGGTTCGCTGGGCCTGTCCCCCCCGTCGCACAGCAGTCCTCCCAGCTTCCCTGTTATCCTGTACCTCTGTCCCATGAACCGTGTGCCCACTGCCACTGCCCCCAGGTCCCTGATCGTCCTGTGTTAGTGGGTTTGCCTGGGTTCCCTGTAGTGGTGGACACACTGCTGATTGACGTGTCCTGGGGATAGAGGGATGGGTCCGCTGGGTGGGTGCTGTGCTGGTGTTTCCTGAGGTGGGGGGGCTCTGTGATGGCTTGTGACAGTGGCAGGGGAACCGACTGTCCCGAGGTCCCAGATGGGCCGGGCTGGTCGTCTTGATCCAGGCGTGCAGAGCTGCTGTCATCACTGTGGGCCTCTTCTGTGGGGAACTGGATATGTCTGGCACCTCCTGTCCGGTGACGTTGGGTAGGGGTCCTGTTGGGGTGTAAATGCATAGTTATTGTATCTGTGTGTGCCATCGTGTGCAATGGGTGAGTGACCCTCTACTCCAGTGCTTGCATTATTGGCTTGGTCCTTGTGTGATTGCTGATTTTGGGGCATGCGTGAGTCTCTGTACTGGACATGCTTGGGTGATGGGTGTCCATGCATTGGTGTTACATGCAGGGCTTGGTTTTGGGATGTGTGGGTTGTGTTGGTAGGGTATCTGTGGGTTTTTGGGGTGATGGGTGTGAGGGTAAGGTAGTAAAGATTTGCCTTACCAGAGTCCAGTTCTCCTGCTACTCCTGCGAGGCCCTCAGGATGCATGATTGCCAAGACTTGGTCCTCCCATGTTGTTAGTTGTGGGGGAGGAGGTGGGGATCCACCTCCAGTCCTCTGTACAGCAATCTGGTGTCTGGATACCACAGAACGCACCTTCCCCCGTAGGTCGTTCAACCTCTTCCTGATGTCATCCTGTGTTCTTGGATGCTGTCCGACTGCGTTTACCCAGTCGACAATTCTTCGCCATAGCTCCATCTTCCTTGCAATGGATGTCTGCTGCACCTGTGATCCAAATAGCTGTGGCTCTACCCGGATGATTTCCTCCACCATGATCCTGAGCTCCTCCTCAGAGAACCTGGGGTGTCTTTGAGGTGCCATGATGTGGTGTGGGTGATGTGTGAGGTGGTGTCTGTTGTGATGTGTGAGGGGATGTGTTGGTGTGTGTTGTTTGAGGTGTGTGGATGTTGTGTAAGTGATGGTGTTGTGTGTCTGTGGATGCTGGTGTTGTTTTTGGTAGTGTCTCTCTCTGGCCTGCTTTCAAATTTCTGGTAGTAAGGGTTTGTGGGTAATGTGGGTGTGTGTTTTATATTGGTCTGGGTGTGTGGGAGTGGTGTGTGTATGTGTATCAGGTGTGTGTATTTTGAATTTTCCAATGTGGATTTGTTTTGTAAATGTGTGTGTATTTTGAGCGTGGCGGTGTGTACCGCCAATGGTTTACCGTCGTTGAAAGACCGCCGCGTTGATTCGTGGGTCGTGATAGTGTGGGCGTATTCTTGTTAGCGTGACGGTGTCGGTTTTGTTATCGCCAGTTTATCACTGACCTTTGGTGTGGCAGACTTGTGTGGGTGTCTGTATTGTGGCGGATTCCAAACTGTAGGTTGTAATACCTGTAGCGGAATTCCACGGCTGCAGCGGTATGTTGGTGGTCTTCTGCACGGTGGTAAGCGGGATTTACCACCAGGGTTGTAATGAGGGCCATAGTCTGCTGACTCCATACTCTGAGAAGTAGCAGATTAACTGGTGCAACTGTAAGCGCTCTGTCTTTAATATTTCCATAATCTGCATTAATGGGCAAAGAATATCCACAGGTCTGTCCTGACAAAAACCAAGGGCTTTGTCTATGCCTCTTTCCCTTTTTTGGCAAGGAAGATACAAGTGCTGGGCCCACATCTAGAGTATACAAATCCCCTGATTGACTGAACCTCAGGATCGAAGTAAGGAGTGCTTAAAGCATCTATGATGACTTTACTTAAGGTGGGATTCTGGCTTCCAGAAGAGTTTGGGACATACACAACATCTGTGCGAGAGGCCTCCTGATTTCTTGTGGCAGTATGGATGTAATTATAAGACTGGGAACTGCATCCCTGAGAGATATGAACCTCTTCTGGAGCACAGGGAGGTAAATGGCTTATTAAAGAAGCAGTAATTGAATGAATGATAGCTTCCTGTACTCACTGTGTTGATGCAGTGACTGTAGATAAAATCACCTCTCACACAGTAACATGTCCTTCACTGACAGACTGATGTTCAGCGTGCCTTTACTGGACCTCCTCTTGAACAGAAGAATCAGAGTCACCTAGCTCTAAATCAACAAGGATTTATTTAAGAAAGCCTTTTTTATCTGTGCCCTCGATTATGTCTGACAAGGCGTACACTCTAAAAAGGAAGAGCAGTTCTAAATTAAGGTTAAACTGAAAATATTAGCATAAAGAATTCCTTTGATTAAACATCGGGAATACAGAGTAAAAGTCTTAATTTAAAATATAACAATAGGGTTTAGGGTAGTCCGAGATAGTAAGGTGGATTTGTAGAGCACTACTTGTCACCCATGAGGGTATCCAGGCACTCGTAGATGAGTGTAGGTGTGTGGTGCGGATGGGTCTGAATGGAGGCAGTCTTGATGGTCTCACAAACAAACTAACTGAATAGCCAGGTCTTCAGCTTCTTGAGGAATTCAAGACGTGAGGAGGAGGCCCTGATATATTGGGGTGGTCTTCTGGGATTTGGCAGCTTGGTAAGAGAATGAACGGCCTCCTATTCTGCTTCTGTGGATGTGGTGTGTGTGTGTCCGTGTGCGAGTGAGAGTGATGCTGAGCAAAGTTGCCTGATGGGCTGGTGGAATTGAAGCTGGAGATTGAAAAATCAGGTTCCCATGTTATGTTGTGAGTTGAATGAGCGTGTGAGAAGTTTGAACTGACAGAGCTTCTTGATGGGGACTCAAACATGCACAACCTGACTCAAGGTAGAAAACCATTTGAAACCAACTAGATGCTAAGTTTCCAGGGTGCCAGCACCAAAGTTAAGTATTCATCTGTTGCAGTGAAGTGTGAAAGCTTTCAGTCAGGATATCGGCAACAAAGTAAAGCATTACACCAGTCTGAAATCAGCCCTGTCTGAGTATACAGGAGCCTGCAGAGATCAAAAGAAGACATGGGCTATGCACACACAGAAGATGGCACTATGAAAGGGAGAAATAGTGCTAGTTGCAGCACTGGAGCCTGAAAGTGAACAAATTGCCACCATAAACTTAATACTTGCCACAATAAAAAAAGAAAAAAACTGCAAACACTACTTGCAAATACTATCAAAATAGAGGTATTTAGGAATAAAAAAAACAACAATGTAACTAACACGTACCTGTGCTAGAACAGCACACAGGATGATTTGCTGCCCTGCAGCGATTGTTATACAATTAACTGGCTGCTGAATGGTGGCCCTATTGTGAGGTCACTGGCATACTAGAGTGCTGAACCTCCTAGTGCATATATTACTGTATTTCCTCATCATCCTCACTATGTGTACTCTTAACTTTCTTTGTTGCTAGAGTTTAACAGAAAAGACGATATGTCATAATGGAGCTTCTAGTAGAATCACAAAATATGACACAAATGGTTTCCGTTATGGCTGCCCCAGATGATTACATATTTCAACCTAAGGAAATTCATTTCAGTAAGGGATTTTATCAGTACTAACCATACACAAAGTAATTACAGACAAAGACAGTCAACACATACAGTACAGCATACAATGGAGATAATAATAATATGAGGGTCTATTGATATACTTCAGTGCGTTGCTTTGTCACAAGTATAATTTTTCTCAATCATAAAAGCACAGGGAACACCTCACCCCTGTAATACTCACTTCTAGGGTGCTTTCCTCTCCGTCTAAAACCACACGCACAAGTGGAATATTGATGGTCACTCCTGCAGAAGAGAAATACACAGGTCTGGATTTACACTAAAATCAAACATAAGAGACCAGCTTCAGAAAATTGATTGCATGACATAACTCCCTGAAAGGACAACTGTGCCTCGCTTCCTCAGACCTACATCACATCTTCCTTGAAAGGCACAAAGTGAAATTAATTTCCAAGACTAGATACAAATGCAACCTTGGCTGCGCCTGAACCCTTCCCTTCATACTTGCTGGTATGCTTTAAGTCAGCTTGCTTTTGTTCTGCTTGCACTGAGGATAGACCAACTATCCCTCCCATAAGAGTCACTAATCTGAGATGTATTTTTGGGGACCTGCGGGTTATGGCTGGATAAGAGCAGTTCATCAGTGACATATATGCTGGCATTTGTGGCATATGCAGCCTATCCCTGACTAATAGTGGCCAATCCATTCCATATTAGGGACATTTTTCAGCCACATGTAAGCTATTCCTGTTTAACAATGGCTCATCCTTGACGTATTGTGGGCATTTGAGGCAACATTCAGGTTCTTCCAGCATAACAATGGCATACCCATAGCAAATGTGTGCATTCATGTGTACATGTCGGCTACCCCTGCAGAATAGTAATTCATAATAGCAGACATTATCAAACGAAAACGTGTAGTGGACTAAAGACCTTAGAGAACGAAAGCATCTTTTTGTTACCCATGAAAAAAAGGGTAGCTGGTATATACCTGATTTTGAATATTACGAATCCGCACCACTGAAAAGGAAGAAAATAAGTTACTTACCTGTAACTGCGGTTCTCCAGTATTGGTATCTTTCATAGATTCGCATGCTTGAATCATTCCCCGTCGTCGAAGTGGGAGTCCCACGGTACATAGAAAGCAATAAATAGATTAAAAAAAACTTTTCTCTTTTTTTTTTTTTTTCTTCATTGTAGTCAATAGGAAAAAACACATTCAGTTTTGTAACTATCAGCCTCATTAGAAAAGGCCCAAACTTCAGCCAATCAGGCGATACCACCCCTTTAGAATCCTCAGCACAGAGGCTCAGTCTCTCAGATTTCTCCGCACTAGTGATTATAAGAAAATAAAAGAGGTGAGCCCCTATGGGGAGGAGGGTGGGTCGCATGTGAATCTATGAAAGATACCAATACTGGAGAACCACAGTTACAGGTAAGTAACTTATTTTCTTCTCCAGTATTGTGGTATCTTTCATAGATTCACATGCTTGAATCAGAGTAGTCAGCAGTAAGAACGATGGTTGAGTTCTGAACACCAGAAGCATGCCTGTTCACAATTCTTCCTATATGGACTCATATAGGTAGTTAAATTATGCTAATCAACCTTCTAAAAGATTATATACATGAATATATACATATACACATAGATATATCTACATGAAAAAATATTAGTCTGGTAATACATAGAGGATGGAGGGTTAAGAGATTATTGGCTCACCTTATGCAAATAAATTACGTAACACTGCTTGTCCTACCATGGCATCCATCCTGTCAGTAGCTTCCAGGTAGTAGTGCTGGGTGAAGGCGTGGGCACGTGTCCACGTTGCCGCTCTGCAGATCTGGTTCAGAGGGACTCCTGCGAATAGAGCTGCCGAAGTGGATACCGCTCTAGTGGAGTGCGCTCTGACATTGGACGATAACGGCTTCCCTGCTAACTGGTGGCAGAGTTGTATGGTAGAAGAGATCCAGCGTGCTATGGTCTGCTTAGTAACGGCCTTGCCTTTATTGATCCGCCCATAACTAATAAACAGTTGCTCAGATTTACGGAAACTGCTAGTCCTTTGTATATAGAATTTTAAACATCGTTTAATGTCTAGAGAATGTAATGCCCGCTCCGCTGGAGTTTGCAGATTTGGAAAAAAAATTCTCAAAACCACCGGCTCATTTAAATGAAAATTCGATGGAACCTTGGGGATAAATTTTGGATTAGTTCTTAGAATGACCACCTCTGATTTGAATTGGAGAAAAGGTGGTGAGACTGTGAAAGCCTGGATATCACTAACCCTCTTCGCTGAAGTGAGGGCCAGAAGGAGGGCTGTTTTCAAAGAAATATATTTCAGGTCTGCCTTATGAATGGGCTCAAACGGATGCTTCATTAATTGGGAGAGCACAATATTTAAATGCCACGGAGGTGGGGGACGGTGAATCGGCGGGAACATCCTGAACAAGCCTTTTAGAAATTGCTTTATTATCCTGGATAACCATAAAGATGATGAGAGTGATGTTCGTCGGAAACGGGATATAGCAGCGAGGTGGACCCTGATAGACGAATGGGAAAGGCCTGATTTAGCTAAATGCAACAGATATGGAAGGATCTGTTCAGGAGAGGACTTTAGAGGATGAATGTTGGAAGTTGAACACCATATGCAGAACCTTTTCCACTTGAACTTATACGTCCTGTTTGTAGATTGAGCTCTGGCACAGGCGAGTACCTCCCTGCAGTCTGAAAGGATATCTAGGCCGTCAAATTCCTAGAATTCAGGAGCCAGGCTGATAATCGAAGAGATGTCGGGTTGGGATGACGGACCTGCCCCTGATTCGTTGTTAACAAGTCCGGTATTGTCCTCAGCCGTATGTGAGGCTGCTCCGAGAGTAATAGTGAACCAAAACTGGCGTGGCCATTTGGGAGCAATCAATAGAAGCCGGCATGGTTCCCTCTTCATTTTCTGCAGAAGTCTCAGGATGAGAGGAAGCGGGGGGAAAGCGTATGCATAAATCCCTGACCATTTGATCAAAAACGCATTCCCCTTTGATCCTTTTTGCGGTCGCCAGCTTGCGAAGTGTTGGCATTTTTTGTTGTCTCTGGTCGCAAACAGATCCAGACTGGGCTTGCCCCAAAGACGAAAGAGGCAGTCGAGAACTGTCTGATTGAGTTCCCATTCGTGGCAGCTGGTTCGAGTCCTGCTTAAGGCATCTGCCCAGGTGTTGGAGATCCCCAGGAGATGTTCTGCTCTGATGGATATCTGATGCTGAATCACCCAATGCCACAGTTTCTGTGTTTCTAGCGACAATGCCTGCAATCTTGTACCCCCCGTTTGTTGAGGTAATGCATGACTGTGGTGTTGTCTGTTCTTATCAAGACTGAGGAACCCCTGATGTTGGTGAGGAAGGACTTGAGCGCCAAGGAAACTGCTCTTAACTCCAATACGTTTATGTGAAGAGTCGACTCCTGAGTGGACCATTTCCCTCTCACTGATAGATCTTGTAAATGTGCGCCCCATCCCTCTAAGGATGCATCTGTTGTTATAATATGCACTGGCTTGTCCTTCAGGAATGAGAGACCTTCCGAGATGAGGGGGTCCTTCCACCATTTGAGAGCTTGTTTTGCTGATGGGGTTATAAAACTACATCGTCGAAAGATCCTTCTATTTGTTTCCATTGATTGTCTAATTGCTGTTGAAGTGTTCTCATGTGCAGACAACAGTTTTCTATCAATGGAATGCAAGACGAAAGCATCCCCAGAAAAGACTTGTAAGTCCGAACAGAAGCGGACCTTCTTCTGCTGAGACGTGTTGCTAGATCTTGATCTTCAAGTCTCTTCCGTCTGTCGTGCGAAGCAAAGGCTCTTGCTTGGACTGTGTCCAAGACTGCTCCTAAAAAGGTGATGTTCTGGGAAGGATCTAGATGAGACTTGGGGTAATTGACTGTTAAGCCTAGTGTCCCGAAGAGAGATAAACATGTCTTTGTGTCCCTGGCAGCTTTTGTCGTTGTTCGTGCTTTTATTAGCCAGTCGTCCAAGTACGGGAACACCTGCATCCCTAGTTGCCTGAGGTAGGCTGCAACTGGTGCCAAAACCTTGGTGAACACTCTTGGGGCCGATCTGAGGCCAAAGGGCAACACTCTGAACTGGTAATGAGTGCCTGCAACCCTGAATCGTAAGAATTTCCGATGATTGGGTTGAATGGGAATGTGGAAATATGCGTCATGGAGATCTAAGGATGTCATAAAATCCCCCCGGTTGAGTAGGCGTAGGACGTCTTGAAGGGAGATCATGCGAAATGATTGCTTCTTGAGGTATTTGTTGAGAGAACGAAGATCTAAAATAGGTCTCAAGTCTCCTGTCTTTTTCCGTATAAGGAAGAAGCAGGAGTAAAAACCTGTTCCCCTCTGGTACTTTAGTACGATCTCTATTGCTCCCTTCTCCATTAAGATAGCAATCTGCGCCAGAAGTTCGCTGAGATGGGCCGGCGGGGGACCTCTTGGTGGTACATGAGGGGGAGGCTGATTGAATTCTAGTGTATGTTCTAGGTTGACAATATCGAGCACCCATTTGTCTGAAGTAATCTGGGACCACTGGTGGAGGAACTTGGAAATTCTGCCCCCTATTAGAGTGTTGGTATAGGGGTTGGATGCAGGCAACTGATGAAGGTCAGTGTTTCCTTGCTGCCTCTTTGGCTTTATAAGTCGACTTTCCTCTCGCCTGCTGTCTGAAATGTGTGGATGACTGCTGTCGAAAGGTATGTGGCTGTTGCTGTCCAAAGGTGGAACGAAACTGTCACTGGTAAGAAGAGTACTGACGGTATTGATGTGCGCCGCCTCTATAAGAAAAGCTTCCTCTCCCTGTCGCTCCCTGAAAGGGCTGTCTTTTGTATTGTAATGCTCCCAGAGATCTGGCTGTCTCGGTGTCTGTTTTAATAGATTGCAAAGCATCATCTACATGCTTGCCGAACAAGATCTCACCATCATAGGGCATGTCTAGTATCTTCAATTGTACCTCTGGTCTAAACGATGTAGCTTTCAGCCACCCTTGACGCCAGAGTACGGCTGCTCCGGCTAACTGGCAGAAACCTGTAGACGAGACGTCTATGGCGCAGTCTATAATCTCAGCCGAGATCTTCTCACCCTCCTGTAAAATCTTGTGCGCTTCCGCTCTACTATCTTCCGGTAATAGATCTATAAACTGTGACATTTCGGACCACATCTGACGGTCGTCCCTTCCCAGGATTGCTAGGGAACTTGCTGCTCTGACTGTAGTGGCCGCCATCGTTGAGAACTTTTTCCCAATTGAATCCAACCGTCGTCCCTCTTTATCTGGGGGGGCAGTCAAAGATGAAGATGGATTTCTGGACCTTCTCCGAGCTGCCTGTAATATGACCGAGTCTGGCTTAGGGTGACTAACCAAACATGCTGGAGAATTGTCCGGTGCTTTATATTTCTTTTCAAGTCTCGGTAATACTGCTGGTATAGAAGATGGAGTCTGCATGACCTTAAGCCCCTCTTCCCAAATGAAGTCAACAATGGGTATAGCTCTTACTGACTTCCTAGTATCCTCTTTGAAGTCATATAGGAAACAGTCTGACTGCTTTGATATTATTGGCAGTTGAAATCTTTTTGCAGCTCTTTCCATCACACTATGAAAACCACCAATGTCCTGCGGTGGAGAGTCGACTGGTGGAGGCGTAGAAGGAGATGGTGTTTGAATCTGATATTCATCCCATTCTGGAATGATTGAATCAGTGTCCTGAATTTCACCTTTTTCCTGCTCATCCTCTGACGAAGGTGGATCAACATCCTGTCCAGATGAAGGACCTGGGATAGGTTCCGTAGAATCCGATGGCCGAACAGGGGTGGATATTGCCATATGCGGAGGTTGTACCGGGGTAGAGGAGCCAGGTGGAGGAAATCTAGAATAATAGTCCTGCATCATTTGCTGTAGGTTAGCTATCAAAGAAACAGGCATCTGAACCGTCTGCTCCTGCTGCTCTTGAGGTTACAGGTGACTCTGCCTCTGCTGATCTAAATAAAGCTGGTCACTTTCCTCTTCATCCTCCTCCTGACATTCAATACGTAGTTCTGAGGGGCTACGTGCCACCGGGAAAAAAAAAGTCATCCGAATATTCATCATCTTCCTCACCCTCGTCAGCAAAGAGATGCTGCGGAGGTACTGGTGTGACTTTACTAGGTGATGTATGGGATGGTAGTAGGAGAGAAGACTTTCTTTTTATTGGCAGAATTCTGAGAGGTAGGTAAGGAGATGCTCCAAAATGCTTGGGTATAGGATCAGGAAATTGAGCCGTCGACGGAGTCGTCGTCGACGGTACGTTCATCGATGGTGTTCTCGTCGACGGTGTAGGTGTCGACGGAGCCGCCGATGGCGGAGCCATCATCGGCGATGCGAGCGTCAACGGAGTTGCCGTCGACGGTGCCAATGTAGATGAAGTTTCCGTCGACGGGGCTGTCGTCGACGGAGGTGTAGTCGATGGAGTAGTCGTCTCTGAGGGCAAAATCGATTGCCGCGCCGTCGCTGCTTCCGTCGGGGGATCGTCGACGAAAAACCCCAGAGCTTACCCGTCGATGAATGCGTCGACGATAGAGACTTCATCTTCTTACCCGTTGACGGTTTCTTTGCAATCTTCAAGGTGTGAGCAGGTGAGGGACCGTATTTTAAGCTCACTGACGTTATAGTCGTAGATGACAGCGGAGATGAGGTAACAATCATTGGTGACGACGGAGCCGTAAACGTGGCCGTAGCTGTTGTCGTCGATGAAGGAAGACCTGCCGTCGCCGATGCGCTCGTCGACGGTGCCGTCGACGGTGTGGATATCCTGGACGTCGACGGTGGTAGGGAACTTGAAGATCTTTTGAGCTTCTTTGAGGTGGTAGCAGGTGTAGATGGCTCTGAACGAACCTTACCACCAAGTTCCCTGGATGTTGAAGCCTGTTCCTCAGGTCTGTCCTTAAATGCAGGCAGCTTCTTGGCTGACTTACTGCTCTTGGGTGAGAAGCTCTCCACAGACTTTTTCCTCTTCTTTGAGGCCACTGATGTGTTGCTGTCCTCCTCCTCAGAAAAAAGCTTCTCTGGCTTTTCGTTTCTGAAGCCAAAGTAGGAGCCTGGCTTCTCTGTCTCTGAGATTCTTGTTAGGAAAAGTCCTGCAGATTTTATAGTCTTTGACCTTATGCTCTGGATGGAGACAGTATATGCATTCCTTGTGAGGGTCCTCACAATGAAGCCTTAACTTTCCACAGGTACCACAAGGTCTAAACAAACCTTTTCTTGCTGTAGACATGATGGAAGAAGTACTACAGCAAAAACAAAAGTGAAAGCTGAAGAATATCTCTTGAAGAGAAAGTAAACTGAGCAGAGCTCAGGGAGACTCCCTTACACACGACGTGCGGTAGAAAATCTGAGAGACTGAGCCTCTGTGCTAAGGATTCTAAAGGGGTGGTCTCGCCTGATTGGCTGAAGTTTGGGCTTTTTCTAATGAGGCTGATAGTTAAAAATCTGAATGTGTTTTTTCCTGTTGACTACAATGAAAAAAAAAAAAAAAGTTTTTCTTTATCTATTTATTGCTTTCATTGCTTTCTATGTACCGTGGGACTCCCATTTCAACGACGGGAAATGATTCAAGCATGTGAATCTATGAAAGATACCACAATACTGGAGAACCACAGTTACAGGTAAGTAACTTATTTTCTTCTCCAGTATTAGGGTATCTTTCATAGATTCACATGCTTGAATCAGAGTAGCCAGCAGTAAGAAAGATGGTTGAGTTCTGAAACACCAGAAGCATGCCTGCTCACAATTCCTCCTATATGGACTCATATAGGAAGTTAAAATATGCTAATCAACCTTCTAAAATATTATATACATGAATATATACATATACACATAGATATATATATACATGAAAAATATTAGTCTGGTAATACATAGAGGATGGAGGGTAAAGAGATTATTGGCTCACCTTATGCAAATAAATTACGTAACACTGCTTGTCCTACCACGGCATCCATCCTGTCAGTAGCTTCCAGGCAGTAGTGCTGGGTGAAGGTGTGGGCACGTGTCCACGTTGCCGCTCTGCAGATCTGGTTCAGAGGGACTCCTGCGAATAGAGCTGCCGAAGTGGATACCGCTCTAGTGGAGAGCGCTCTGACATTGGACGATAACGGCTTCCCTGCTAACCGGTGGCAGAGTTGTATGGTAGAAGAGATCCAGCGTGCTATGGTCTGCTTGGTAACAGCCTTGCCTTTATTGGTCCGCCCATAACTAATAAACAGTTGCTCAGATTTACGGAAACTGGTAGTCCTTTGTATATAGAATTTTAAACATCGTTTAATGTCTAGTGAATGTAATGCCTGCTCCGCTGGAGTTCGCGGATTTGGAAAAAATGTTCTCAAAACCACCGGCTCGTTTAAATGAAAAGTCGATGGAACCTTGGGGATACATTTTGGATTAGTTCTTAGAATGATCACCTCTGATTTGAATTGAAGAAAAGGTGGTGAGACTGTGAAAGCCTGGATATCACTAACCCTCTTCGCGGAAGTGAGGGCCAGAAGGAGGGCTGTTTTTAAAGAAATATATTTCAGGTCTGCCTTATGAATGGGCTCAAGCGGATGCTTCATTAATTGGGAGAGCACAATATTTAAATGCCATGGAGGTGGAGGACGGTGAATCGGCGGGAACATCCTGAACAAGCCTTTTAGAAATAGTTTTATTATCCTGGATGACCATAAAGATGGTGAGTGTGATGTTCGTCGGAAACGGGATATAGCAGCAAGGTGGACCTTGATAGACGAATGGGAAAGGCCCGATTTCACTAAATGCAACAGATATGGGAGGATCTGTTCAGGAGAGGACTTCAGAGGATGAACGTTGGAAGTTGAACACCATATGCAGAAACTCTTCCACTTGAACTTATACGTCCTCTTTGTAGATTGAGCTCTGGCACAGGCAAGTACCTCCCTGCAGTCTGAAGGGATATCTAGGCCGTCAAATTCATAGAATTCAGGAGCCAAGCTGATAATCGAAGAGATATCGGGTTGGGATGACGGACCTGCCCCTGATTCGTTGTTAACAAGTCCGGTATTGTCCTCAGCCGTATGTGAGGCTGCTCCGAGAGTAATAGAAGTTCTGTGAACCAAAACTGGCGTGGCCATTTGGGAGCAATCAATAGAAGCCGGCATGGTTCCCTCTTCATTTTCTGCAGAAGTCTCAGGATGAGAGGAAGCGGGGGAAAAGTGTATGCATAAATCCCTGACCATTTGATCAAAAACGCATTCCCCTTTGATCCTTTTTGCGGTCGCCAGCTTGCGAAGTGTTGGCATTTTTTGTTGTCTCTGGTCGCAAACAGATCCAGACTGGGCTTGCCCCAACAACGAAAGAGGCGGTCGAGAACTGTCTGATTGAGTTCCCATTCGTGGCAGCTGGTTCGAGTCCTGCTTAAGGCATCTGCCCAGGTGTTGGAGATCCCCGGGAGATGTTCTGCTCTGATAGATATCTGACGCTGAATCACCCAATGCCACAGTTTCTGTGCTTCTAGCGACAATGCCTGCGATCTTGTTCCCCCCTGTTAGTTGAGGTAATGCATGACTGTGGTGTTGTCTGTTCTTATCAAGACTGAGGAACCCCTGATGTTGGTGAGGAAAGTCTTGAGCGCCAAGGAAACTGCTCTTACCTCCAATACGTTTATGTGGAGAGTCGACTCCTGAGTGGACCATTTCCCTCTCACTGATAGATCTTGTAAATGTGCTCCCCATCCCTCTAAGGATGCATCTGTTGTTATAATATGCACTGGCTTGTCTTTCAGGAATGAGAGACCTTCTGAGATGAGGGGGGTATCCTTCCACCATTTGAGAGCTTGTTTTGCTGATGGGGTTATTCGAACGACATCGTCGAAAGATCCTTCTATTTGTTTCCATTGATTGTCTAGTTGCTGTTGAAGTGTTCTCATGTGCAGACAACAGTTTTTTATCAATGGAATGCAGGACGAAAGCATCCCCAGAAAAGACTTGTAAGTCCGAACAGAAGCGGACCTTCTTCTGCTGAGACGTATTGCTAGATCTTGAAGCCTCTTCCGTCTGTCGTGCGAAGCAAAGGCTCTTGCTTGGACCATGTCCAAGACGGCTCCTAAAAAGGTGATGTTCTGGGAAGGATCTAGATGAGACTTGGGGTAATTGACTGTTAAGCCTAGTGTCCCGAAGAGAGATAAACATGTCTTTGTGTCCCTGGCAGCTTTTGTCGTTGTTCGTGCTTTTATTAGCCAGTCGTCTAAGTACGGGAACACCTGAATCCCTAGTTGCCTAAGGTAGGCTGCAACTGGTGCCAAAACCTTGGTGAACACTCTTGGGGCCAATCTGAGGCCAAAGGGCAACACTCTGAACTGGTAATGAGTGCCTGCAACCTTGAATCGTAAGAATTTCCGATGACTGGGGTGAATGGGAATGTGGAAATATGCGTCCTGGAGATCCAAAGATGGCATAAAATCCCCCCGGTTGAGTAGGCGTAGGACGTCTTGAAGGGAGATCATGCGAAATGATTGCTTCTTGAGGTATTTGTTGAGAGAACGAAGATCTAAAATAGGTCTCCAGTCTCCTGTCTTTTTCCGTATAAGGAAGAAGCAGGAGTAAAAACCTGTTCCCCTCTGGTACTTCGGTACGATCTCTATTGCTCCCTTCTCCATTAGGATAGCAATCTGCGCTAGAAGTTCGTGGAGATGGGCCGGCGGGGGACCTCTTGGTGGTACATGAGGGGGAGGCTGATTGAATTCTAGTGTATGTCCTCGGTTGACAATATCGAGCACCCATTTGTCTGAAGTAATATGGGACCACTGGTGGAGGAACTTGGAAATTCTGCCCCCTATTAGAGTGTTGGTATAGGGGTTGGATGTAGGCAACTGATGAAGGTCAGTGTTTCCTTGCTGCCTCTTTGGCTTTATAAGTCGACTTTCCTCTTGCCTGCTGTCTGAAATGTGTGGATGACTGCTGTCAAAAGGTATGTGGCTGTTGCTGGCCAAAGGTGGAACGAAACTGTCCCTGATAAGAAGAGTATTGACGGTATTGATGTGCGCCGCCTCTATAAGAAAAGCTTTCTCTCCCTCTCGCTCCCGAAAGGGCTGTCTTCTGTATTGTAATGCTCCCAGAGATCTGGCTGTCTCGGTGTCTGTTTTAATAGATTGCAAAGCATCATCTACATGCTTGCCGAACAAGAGCTCACCATCATAGGGCATGTCTAGTATCTTCAATTGTACCTCTGGTCTAAACGATGTAGCTTTCAGCCACCCCTGACGCCTGAGTACGGCTGCTCCGGCTAACTGGCGGGAACCTGTAGACGAGACGTCTATGGCGCAGTCTATAATCTCAGCCGAGATCTTCTCACCCTCCTGTAAAATCTTGCGTGCTTCCGCTCTACTATCTTCCGGTAATAGATCTATAAACTGCGACATATCGGACCACATCTGACGGTCGTACCTTCCCAGGATTGCTAGGGAATTTGCTGCTCTGACAGTAGTGGCCGCCATCGTTGAGAACTTTTTCCCAATCAAATCCAACCGTCGTCCCTCCTTATCTGGGGGGGCAGTCAAAGATGAAGATGGATTTCTGGACCTTCTCTGAGCTGCCTGTGATATGACAGAGTCTGGTTTAGGGTGACTAATCAAACATGCTGGAGAATTGTCCGGTGCCTTATATTTCTTTTCAAGTCTCAGTAATACTGCTGGTATAGAAGATGGCATCTGCGTGACCTTAAGCCCCTCTTCCCAAATGAAGTCAACAATGGGTATAGCTCTTACTGACTTCCTAGTATCCTCTTTGAAGTCATATAGGAAACAGTCTGACTGCTTTGATATTATTGGCAGTTGAAATCTTTTTGCAGCTCTTTCCATCACACTATGAAAACCACCAATGTCCTGCAGTGGAGAGTCGACTGGTGGAGGCGTAGAAGGAGATGGTGTTTGAATCTGGTATTCATCCCATTCTGGAATGATTGAGTCAGTGTCCTGAATTTCACCCTCTTCCTGCTCATCCTCTGACGAAGGTGGATCAACATCCTGTCCAGATGAAGGACCTGGGATAGGTTCCGTAGAATCTGATGGCCGAACAGGGGTGGAAATTGGCATATGCGGAGGTTGTACCGGGGTAGAGGAGCCAGGTGGAGGAAATCTAGAATAATAGTCCTGCATCATTTTCTGTAGATTGGCTATCAAAGAAACAGGCACCTGAATTGTCTGCTCCTGCTGCTCTTGAGGTTGCAGGTGACTCTGCCTCTGCTGATCTAAATAAAGCTGGTCACTTTCCTCTTCATCCTCCTCCTGACATTTAATACGGAGTTCTGAGGGGCTACGTGTCACCGGGAAAAACCCATCATCCGAATATACATCATCTTCCTCCTCCTCGTCAGCAAAGAGATGCTGCGGAGCTACTGGTCTGACTTTACTAGGTGATGTATGGGATGGTAGTAGGAGAGAAGACTTGCTTTTTATTGGCAGAATCCTCTGAGGTAGGTAAGGAGACGCTCCAAAATGCTTGGGTATAGGATCAGGAAATTGAGCCGTCGACGGAGTCGTCATCGACGGTACGTTCATCGATGGTGTTCTCGTCAACGGTGTAGGTGTCGACGGAGCAGTCAATAGCGGAGCCGTCATCAGCGATGCGAGCATCGACGGAGTTGCCATCGACGGTGCCAATTTCGATGAAGCTGACGTCGACAGGGCTGCCGTCGACAGAGGTGCCGTCGACGGGTGTGTCGTCGATGGAGTAGTCGTCTCTGAGGGCAAACTCGATTTCCGCGCCGTCGCTGCCTCCGTCGGTGGGATCGTCGTCGAAAAACCCCAGCTTACCCGTCGATGAATGCGTCGACGATAGAGACTTCATCTTCTTGCCCGTCGACGGTTTCTTTGGGATCTTCAAGGTGTCAGCAGGTGAGGGACCGTATTTTAAGCTCACCGACGTTATAGTCGTAGATGACAGCGGAGATGAGGTAACAATCATTGGTGACGACGGAGCCGTAAACGTGGCCCTAGCTGTTGTCGTCGATGAAGGAAGACCTGCCGTCGACGATGCGCTCGACGACGGTGCCGTCGACGGTGTGGATATCCTGGACGTCGTGGTAGGGAACTTGAAGATTTTTTTAGCTTCTTTGAGGTGGTAGCAGGCGTAGATGGCTCTGAACGAACCTTACCACCAAGTTCCCTGGATGTTGAAGCCTGTTCCTCAGGTATGTCCTTAAATGCATGCAGCTTCTTGGCTGACTTACTGCTCTTGGGAGAGAAGCTCTCCACAGACTTTTTCCTCTTCTTTGAGGCCACTGATGTGTCGCTGTCCTCCTCCTCAGAAAAAGCTTCTCTGGCTTTTCGTTTCTGAAGCCAAAGTAGGAGCCTGGCTTCTCTGTCTCTGAGAGTCTTGTTAGGAAAAGTCCTGCAGATTTTACAGTCTTTGACCTTATGCTCTGGATGGATACAGTATATGCATTCCTTGTGAGGGTCCTCACAATGAAGCCTTAGCTTTCCACAGGTACCACAAGGTCTAAACAAACCTTTTCTCGCTGTATACATGATGGAAGAAGTACTACAGCAAAAGCAAAAGTGAAAGCTGAAGAATATCTCTTGAAGAGAAAGTAAACTGAGCAGAGCTCAGGGAGACTCCCTTACACACGACGTGCGGTAGAAAATCTGAGAGACTGAGCCTCTGTGCTGAGGATTCTAAAGGGGTGGTCTCGCCTGATTGGCTGAAGTTTGGGCTTTTTCTAATGAGGCTGATAGTTACAAAACTGAATGTGTTTTTTCCTGTTGACTACAATGAAGAAAAAAAAAAAGGGTTTTCTTTATCTATTTATTGCTTTCTATGTACCGTGGGACTCCCACTTCAACGACGGGGAATGATTCAAGCATGTGAATCTATGAAAGATACCACAATACTGGAGAACCACAGTTACAGGTAAGTAACTTATTTTCTTCTCCAGTATTAGGGTATCTTTCATAGATTCACATGCTTGAATCAGAGTAGTCAGCAATAAGAAAGATGGTTGAGTTCTGAAACACCAGAAGCATGCCTGCTCACAATTCCTCCTATATGGACTCATATAGGTAGGTAAAATATGCTAATCAACCTTCTAAAAGATTATATACATGAATATATACATATACACATAGATATATATACATGAAAAATATTAGTCTGGTAATACAGAGCTCAGGGAGACTCCCTTACACACGACGTGTGGTAGAAAATCTGAGAGACTGAGCCTCTGTGCTGAGGAATCTAAAGGGGTGGTAAAGCCTGATTGGCTGAAGTTTGGGCCTTTTCTAATGAGGCTGATAGTTACAAAACTGAATGTGTTTTTTCCTATTGACTACAATGAAAAAACAAAACAAAAAAAAAGAGAAAAAGTTTTTTTTATCTATTTATTGCTTTCTATGTACCGTGGGACTCCCACTTCGACAACGGGGAATGATTCAAGCATGTGAATCTATGAAAGATACCCTAATACTGGAGAAACTGCAGTGATCTGCAGAAGCATGTTTTCAAGAAACAGGATTGCACGGGGATGATAGGCCTGAGGGAAGAACCTCCAACAAGCTCTTAAGGGAGACAGGAACAATGGACCCCTGTTTGAGACTACTCCAAACAGCACTAAAATGCTGTAATAGGCGCAATACACTGACCAAACATATCATGATAAATGCCCCATTCCTTCCACTGATGTGTCTGCCTAGGCTTCAAGGTCACTTGATGACCAAGCAATTCAAGACATATACTAGGGCCATGGTAGAGACAATAGGTGACTTATGCCAGAGGGGTATGAAAAACACTGGAACAGTTGATGGAGGCTGAAGGCATCTCAGCCGGACAATTTCTAATGTCTAGCTCCCTTACTGAGGCTGTGCATTCAAAGTGGAACAACAGAGAGGAGGAAGCACATACTTTTGAGCTTCTAGACACAATGTTCACCTGAGAGATTCCTTGATCTAGCCTTCTTCTTGGCCATATTCTTGTATTCAGTGATAGCCTCTCCACTGAGACAGTAGCACAGGGAGATGATGAGCTGAGTGATGTGAGACAATGTTTCCTTACACTGGGAAGAAAAATGATATCTCCCAAGCAGACTCATTGTCGACCAGTGGGGCCAAATACTATCCACATATGAAGAATTGCCAACAACAAACCAAACACAACACCCACATGAGCTTGAGATACATAGAGCCCATAATATACCCGGACACACCTTGAGACATTTATGCTCTGGGTAAACCCTCAGCTCAAATCCTGTGCCTAGGACACAAAGTCTACATATACAATAGAACAAAATGATTAACCAAAGAGACCGTAAGTATCCCTTTAGTAACTGCTCCTTACCTTACCAGCCCCACGCTGGGCTCAGAATCTGCTCTATTCCCATGAATGCATTCACTCACTAAAAACTCAGGTGCAGAGTTCCAACCCATACTTATGCTGCTAAATGGTTTATCTCATTTGTTTTTTCTCGGTTAAAATACTTGTCTACATCTGTACAATAGTACAAAATACTGCATGCAGATGTTACCATAAATTACTTAACTTAAACAAAATGACTAAGGAAAAGTACACGTGTAAAACTTTGACTTGTATGAACAAACAGATGGCACTAAATGAATACTTCTGAAAAAAACAAAGACAGGATGCCAAAAAGAAAAGTAACAATGTGGCACTGTCAATTCAGACCTAAAAATCAATGTTGATTAGTGTAGCCTTCTGTTCTCAAACACAAAACTACACTCTAAAGTTCAAAGTTAATCACTGCTGTCCCATGTATGCTGTTGCCAGAGGAAAAAAAACACTGTAAATCATCTAGTTATCCAAGATACTTTCATAGCACTGCAGTGCCATGTGTGTCCCTAAATGTTCAAGCTCAGGCAGCAGGATAAATACAATGATCACAGCTGTGTGGAGGGCAAGCAGACACTTTTTTGTAGGAGCATACAACTTCTGCACAGTCAAAACATCTACTCCAGGTTACCAACATGTGGTTGGAGGCCAAGTCCCTCTCCTAGAAGTGCTTCTTAAAGCCCTTTTTAGTTAATCACATAGGCCCTCATTATGACCTCGGCGGTTGGTGATAATGTGGCGGTAGTACCACCAACAGGCTGGCGGTACATACTGACATATTATGACTTTGGCAGGTTGGCTGCAGCCAACTCGCCAATTTACCGTTCCTACAGCCATGGCGGTAGCAGCCACCAGGCCGGAGATAATCTCCAGCCCGGCAGCCGCTATTGCACGATCGGTGATATTTTGACCCGGCCTACCGCCATGGTTTTCGTGGTGTTTCCAATGCCAAGAAAACCATGGCGATAGGGCCTACCAGTGACAGGGAATTCCTTCCCTGTCACTGGTAGGAGGTTCACCCCCACACCCCCTAACACTTTCCAGATGCCCCCACCCACCCCTCCGTCAACGCTCCCATCCCTTCCGAACCCCCACCCCCCCATCCACACACACCCACAGACACGCACCATGGATAAAACACACTCACACACAGCAATACACGCATACATTCACGCATGCATCCATTCATTCTAGCACACATCCGTACACACACTCACACTGACACAAAGACATGCATTCACATTTCCATTCATACACGCATTCTCACACATGCCTACACCCACGAAAACACCATTACACACACACATTCACACACACACTTGCACATTCATGAACACATCCACACACACCAACAACACCTCCCATCCCCATCGCTGTCGGAAAACCAACTTACCTGCATACAGGGGGTCTTCCGGCAGGGAACGGGATGGGGCGCTGCTACCGCCAGCAGAACACCGCCAGACCGTATTATTTGTCATAATACAGCTGGGGGCAGTCTACTGGCGTGGCGCTGCTGGTGGTAGAAGTGCCACCATAACACCATCCACCAGCATTGCCACAGCCGGATTTCCGCCCTTCTTGTGGTGGTAATCCGGCTACGGTCATAATGTGGCGGACGGCTGAGTTGCAGGACTGAGATGTCACTGTTTAAAAAAACAAACAGAACAGAGCAATGGCCGACAAATGAGGTGATGGGACTGCACAGAGGAACGTCTATAACAAGGTCATGGGCAGTAGCAGGGGACCATCTGATAGCAGAGCTGGGGTGCATTTGAAGAAGGGCAAGTGCTATAGCATTTGCAGTGACCAGAAAGAGGACAGCTGCTGTGCCAGGGATGCATGTCGAAGACTGTCAAGGGCAGCCTGATGGGGAAATACCTGGAAGGAGGAAGATGCAGGAGTATGTGATATGACGTGTAACAACTCAAGAAAGAGGGTACTGGAAGGCACTCAAGTATGCAGTTTTTGGTATTTTTGTTCGACATTTTTCTTGAAACTGTTTCCTTTCCTTGTTTACACATGTGAAACTGTGCATTGAACCTAAAAATCTAAAAAGGATCCACAAGTGCTCTTTGTTCATGAACATCCTTGTGCTAAGCTTTACATGCAGTGTGCACCAAATATTACAAAAATAGTCATGAAAAAAATAGTTTGGAGTGAAAGATAAAATGGGTCATTTCAGATGTCTTTGTGTAGCGCATTCTTGAACTGATACAAGTTACATTTAAGCACTTGTGATTGTGGACTCACACCTTAGTAGGCAATGGAGCTCCTGCCCCATCAAGTGTCACTGAATGTCAACATAAAGGCAAACCTGAAGGATGGGCTCAGGAAGCACAGAGTACACTAGCACTCTCACCTCAGGGACTCTACAAGTGTGCCTTATAGTCTCTAAATGTCATTGGAGAGAAGCATTCTAGGAGGCTGGCCTGGCTTATAATGGGTACCTGATGGTACTTACACCTTGTGCCAGGACCAGTTATCCCTTATTAATAGTGTTCTAGCAGCTTAGGCTGATAGAGGTAGCTATAGCAGAGCAGCTTAGGCTGAACTAGGAGACATGTAAAGCTCCTACTATACCACTTATAACATATAGCACTATATCATGTAAATTACAATACTCAGAGTTACTAAAAATAAAGGTACTTTATTTTAGTGACAATATGCCAAAAGAATCTCAGAGGATATACTCAATTAGGAGGTAAGTAAAATACACAAAATATACACACAAACCAAAATCAGGTAAGTAAACAGTTAGAAAAGTAGTGCAAACACTGTAGAATACAATAGGATGCAATAGGACACAATAGGACACAATAGGCCTAGGGGCGACACACACCATATACTCCAAAAGTGGAATGAGAACCACAAATGGACCCCAGGCCTAGTGTAGTGTGTAGAGGGTCGCTGGGAGTGTAAGAAAACACTAAGGGTGTCCAAGATACCCCAGCCCAAGGCCCAGAAAAGTAGGAGTAAAGTTACCCTACTACCCCCAGAAAGACAGTAAAGTCGAGGATAGGGGATTCTGCAAAGGCAACAACTGACTGCAAAGCACTGAAGATGGATTCCTGGACCAGAGGACCTGCAAAGGAAGGGGACCAAGTCCAAGAGTCAAGCAAGTGTTCAGGGGGTGCAGCCCACTAAACCAGGGATGAAGGTGCAAAAACAGAAGATGCCAGGAACTTCTTCTTTGCACAGAAGATGCCCCAAGGCGTGCTGGAGGATGTAGAGTTGTTTCCACGCAGAAAGACTGCAAACAAGCCTTGCTAGCTGCAAAGGTCGCGGTTGAAGAAAGTGGGTGCTGCCCGGGCCCAGGAAGGACCAGGAGGTCACCCCTTGGAGGAGGAGACAGAAGGAACGCTCAGCAACACAGAGAGCCCACGCAGAAGCAAGCAGCACCTGCAGAAGCACCTGAACAGGAATTCAAGAAATCTGAGCACAGTGGTCGTCTCAACACAACAAAAGAGGGTCCAATGAAGCCAGCGGTCAACTCAGCGAGTTGAGCAATGCAGGACGGAGTGCTGGTGACCTGGGCTGTGCTGTGCACGAAGGATTGCTTGCAAAAGTGCACAGAAGCCCTAGCAGCTGCAGATCACGCAGTACACAGGATTACTGTCTGGCGTGGGGAGGCAAGGACTTACCTCCACCAAATTTGGACAGAAGGACCACTGGACTGACGGGGTCACTTGGATCCAGCTCCTGTGTTACAGGAACCACCCTTGTCAAGATCAGAGGGGACCCAGAGGACATACATACTGATGCAGAAGTTTGGTGCCTGCGTTAGTAGGGGGAAGATTCCGTCGACCCACAGGAGATTTCTTCTTGGCTTCCAGTGCAGGGTGAAGTCAGACAGCCCTCAGAGCATGCACCACCGGGAAAGAGTCGAGAAAGCCGTCAGGATTAGGCGCTACAATGTTGCTGGTATTCGTCTTGCTACTTTGTTGCGGTTTTGCAGGCGTCCTGGAGCAGTCAGGTGTCGATCCTTGGCAGAAGTTGAAGAGAGAGATGCAGAGGAACTCTGGTGAGCTCTTGCATTCGTTATCTGAAGAGAAACCCACAGGAGAGACCCTAAATAGCCCTCAGAGAAGGATTGGCCACCTAACCAGGTAAGCACCTATCAGGAGGGGTCTCTGACGTCACCTGCTGGCACTGGCCACTCAGAGGCCTCCACTGTGCCCTCACACCTCTGCATTCAATATGGCAGAGGTCTGGGACACACTGGAGGAGCTCTGGGCACCACCATTGGGGTGGTGATGGACAGGGGAGGGGGTCACTCCCCCTTTCCTTTGTCCAGTTTCACGCCAGAGCAGGGCCTGGGGGGATCCCTGAACCAGTGTAGACTGGCTTATGCAAGGAGGGCACCATCTGTGCCCTTCAAAGCATTTCCAGAGGCTGGGGGAGGCTACTCCTCCCCAGCCTTTAAAAACTATTTCCAAAGGGAGAGGGTGTAACACCCTCTCTCAGAGAAAATCCTTTTTTCTGCCTTCCTGGGACTGGGCTGCCCAGACACCAGGAGGGCAGAAGCCACTCTGTGGGTTGGCAGCAGCGGTAGCTGCAGTGAAAACCCCGGAGAGCTAGTTTGGCAGTACCCGGGTTCCATGCTGGAGCCCCGGGGATGCATGGGATTGGCACCCCAATACCAGATTTGGCATGGGGGGACAATTCCATGATCTTAGACATGTCACATGGCCATATTCGGAGTTACCATTGTTGTAGGAAAGTACCATCTTGCCTGGCATGTTACCCCCAATTTTCACTGTATGTATGTTGTTTTAGCCCTTGTGTCACTGGGATCCTACTAGGCAGGAACCCAGTGCTCATAGTATGTGCCCTGTATGTGTTCCCTGTGTGGTGCCTAACTGAATCACTGAGGCTCTGCTAACCAGAACCTCAGTGTTTATGCTCTCTCTGCTTTCTAAATTTGTCACTGCAGCCTAGTGACTAAATTTACCAATTCTCACTGGCACACTGGTTCACCCATATAATTCCCTTGTATATGGTACTTAGGTACCCAGGGTATTGGGTTTCCAGGAGATCCCTATAGGCTGCAGCATTTCTTTTGCCACCCATAGGGAGCTCAGACAATTCTTACACAGGCCTGCCACTGCAGCCTGAGTGAAATAACGTCCACGTTATTTCACAGCCATTTTTCACTGCACATAAGTAACTTATAAGTCACCTATATGTCTAACCTTCACTTAGTGAAGGTTGGGTGGCAAGTTACTTAGTGTGTGGGCACCCTGGCACTAGCCAAGGTGCCCCCACATCGTTCAGGGCAAATTCCCCGGACTTTGTGAGTGCGGAGACAGCATTACACGCGTGCACTATACATAGGTCACCACCTATGTATAGCGTCACAATGGTAACTCCGAACATGGCCATGTAACATGTCTAAGATCATGGAATTGTCACCCCAATACCATTCGGGTGTTGGGGGGGACAATTCCATGATCCCCCGGGTCTCTAGCACAGTACCCGGGTACTGCCAAACTGCCTTTCCGGGGTTTCCACTGCAGCTGCTGCTGCCAACCCCTCAGACAGGATTCTACCCTCCTGGGGTCTGGGCAGCCCCAACCCAGGAAGGCAGAACAAAGGATTTCCTCTGAGAGAGGGTGTTACACCCTCTCCCTTTGGAAATAGGTGTGAAGGGCTGCGGAGGAGTAGCCTCCCCCAGCCTCTGGAAATGCTTTGATGGGCACAGATGGTGCCCATCTCTGCATAACCAAGTCTACACCAGTTCAGGGATCCCCCAGCCCTGCTCTGGCGCGAAACTGGACAAAGGAATGGGGAGTGACCACTCCCCTGACCAGTACCTCCCAGAGGAGGTGCCCAGAGCTCCTCCAGTGTGTCCCAGACCTCTGCCATCTTGGAAACAGAGGTGTTGGGGGCACACTGGACTGCTCGGAGTGGCCAGTGCCAGAAGGTGACGTCAGAGACCCCCTCTGATAGGCACTTACCTTTCTTGGTAGCCAATTCTCCTTTCTTGGTAGCCAAACCTCCTTTTCTGGCTATTTAGGTTCTCTCCTCTGGGGTATTCTTCAGATAACGAATGCAAGAGCTCATCAGAGTTCCTCTGCACTTCCCTCTTCGACTTCTGGCAAGGATCGACTGCTGACTGCTCCAGGACGCCTGCAAAACCGCAACAAAGTAGCAAGTCGACTACCAGCAACATTGTAGCGCCTACACCTGCCGGCTTTCTCAACTGTTTCTTGGTGGTGAATGCTCTGGGGGTCACCTGCCTTTACCCTGCACTGGAAGCCAAGAAGAAATCTCCTGTGGGTCGACGGAATCTTCCCCCTGCTAACGCAGGCACCAAAAGACTGCATCACAGGTCCTCTGGGTCCCCTCTCATCCTGATGAGCGTAGTCCCAGCAACACAGGAACTCTATCCAAGTGACTCCCACAGTCCAGTGATCCTTCAGTCTAAGTTTGGTGGTGATAAGTCCTTGCCTCCCCACGCTAGACTGCAAATCTGTGTACTGCGTGATTTGCAGCTGCATCCGGCTTCTGTGCACTCCTCCAAGGATTCCTTCGTGCACAGCCTAGCCTGGGTCCCCAGCACTCCATCCTGCAGTGCTCAACCCTCTGAGTTGGACTCCAACGTCGTGGGACCTGCCTTTGTGACTCTGAGCCAGCTCCGGTTTACAAATCTTCGAAGTGCCTGCTCGGGTACTTCTGTGGGTGCAGCCGGCTTCTGTGGGGGCTCTCTGAGTTGCTGAGCGCCCCCTCTGTCTCCTCCTCCAAGGGGCGACATCCTGGTCCTTCCTGGTCCCCAGCAGCACCCAAAAACCTCTACCGTGACCCTTGCAGCTAGCAAGGCTTGTTTGCGGTATTACTGCATGAGAACACTTCTACAACCTTCAGCACACTGTGGGACATCTCCCATCCAAAGGAGAAGTTCCTAGCTCTCTTCGTTGTTGCAGAATTCTAAGCTTCTTTCACTTAGAGGCAGCTTCCTTGCACCTTCATCCGGGGTTCCTGGGCTCCTGCCTCCTCTGGACACTATTGCGACTCTTGGACTTGGTCCCCTTGCCTTGCAGGTCCTCAGGTCCAGGAATCCGTCTTCAGTGCTTTGCTGGTGTTTGTGGTTCTTGCAGAATCCCCCTATCACGACTATTGTGTCCTTTTGGGGTAGTAGGTGTTCTTTACTCCTACTTTTCAGGGTCTTAGGGTGGGGTATCTTGGACACCCTGACTGTTTTCTCACAGTCCCAGCGACCCTCTACAAGCTCCCATAGGTCTGGGGTCCATTCGTGATTCGCATTCCACTTTTGGAGTATATGGTTTGTGTTGCCCCTAGACCTATGTTCACCTATTGCATCCTATTGTAATCCTACACTGTTTGCATTACTTTTCTTACTCTTATTTACCTGTTTTGGGTTTGTGTACATATAACTAGTGTATATTACTAACCTTCTTACTGAGGGTACTCACTGAGATACTTGTGGCATATTGTCATAAAAATAAAGTACCTTTATTTTTATTAACTCTGAGTATTGTGTTTTCTTATGATATTGTGCTGTATGATATAAGTGGTATAGTAGGAGCTTTGCATGTCTCCTAGTTCAGCCTAAGCTTTGCCATAGCTACCTTCTATCAGCCTAAGCTGCTAGAAACTCCTCTATTCTACTAATAAGGGATAACTGGACCTGGCACAGGGTGTAAGTACCACAAGGAACCCACTATAAGCCAGGCCAGCCTCCTACAATTGTGAAGCTACATATATGTATTGACCTATATGTATTGCACTCGTGTAATGGTGTCCCCGCACTCACAAAGTCCGGGGAAATTGCCCTGAACAATGTGGGGGCACCTTGGCTAGTGCCATGGTGCCCTCACACTTAGTAACTTTGCACCTAGCCTTCACCAAGTGAAGGTTAAACATATAGGTGACTTATAAGTTACTTAAGTGCAGTGGTAAATGGCTGTGAAATAACAAGGACGTTATTTCACTCAGGCTGCAGTGGCAGTCCTGTGTAAGAATTGTCTGAGCTCCCTATGGGTGGCAAAAGAAATGCTGCAGCCCATAGGGATCTCCTGGAACCCCAATACCCTGGGTACCTAGGTCTCATATACTAGGGAATTATAAGGGTGTTCCAGTGTGCCAATCAGAATTGGTGAAAATGGTCACTAGCCTGAAGTGACAATTTTAAAAGCAGGGAGAGCATAAACACTGAGGTTCTGGTTAGCAAAGCCTCAGTGGTACAGTTAGGCACCACACAGGGAACACATATAGGCCACAAACTATGAGCACTGAGGTCCTGGCTAGCAAGATCCCAGTGACACAGGCAAAAACAAACTGACAAACAAGTAAAGATAAGCGTAACATGCCAGGCAAGACAGTACTTTCCTACACAACCCCCCCCTCTCCCAAATGAGGGACAATAAGGCTAACCTTGCCCAGATGAGTCTTCATTGTCTAAGGGGAAATATCTGGAGAGTCCATCTGCACTAGAGTGGGTACTGCCAGGTCTATGTTCCACTGTATAGTCCATTCCCTGTAGGGAGATGGACCACCTCAACAATTTAGGATTTTCACCTTTCATTTGTTTTAACCATAGTAGAGGTTTGTGGTCTGTCTGAACAATAAAGTGAGTACTAAACAGGTATGGTCTCAACCTTTTCATTGCCCAGACCACAGCAAAGGCCTCCCTCTCTGTGGCAGACCAACACTTTTCTCTAGGGGTCAACCTTCTGCTGATAAAAGCAACAGGTTGATCCTGGCCCTCAGTATTAAGCTGTGATAGCGCTGCCCCAACCTCAATTCAGAAGCATCAGTCTGGACTATGAGCTTTTTGGAGTAGCAAGGGCTTTTTAGTACAGGTGCAGAAAACATGGCCTGTTTGAGCGCATCAAAACCTTTTTGACAGCTAGCTGTTCACAATACCTTCTGAGGCATCTTCTTACTAGTGAGGTCATTAAGGGGAGCTGCAATGGAGCCATAATTCTTGATGAACCTCCTATAGTACCCTGTGAGGCCTAAAAAGGCTGTCACCTGGGTTTGAGTTGTAGGGGGAGCCCATTCCACAATGGTTTGGATCTTCCCCTGCAGTGGTGAAATCTGTTCCCCACCTACCAAATGGCCCAGATAAACCACTTTCCCCTGCCCTATCTGGCACTTTGAAGCCTTGATAGTGAGGCCTGCCTTTTTGCAGAGCCTCCAAAACGTTCCACAGGTGGACCAGGTGATCATCCCAGGTGGAGCTAAAGACAGCTATATCATCTAGATATGCTGCACTCAAAGCTTCTAACCCTTGTAGGACTGTGTTCACCAACCTTTGAAAAGTGGCAGGTGCATTTTTCAGACCAAAGGGCATTACAGTGAATTGATAGTGCCCTCCGATGGTTGAAAATGCAGTTTTAGGTTGAGCATCTTCTGATAATTTAATCTGCCAATACCCTCAGTTAAATCAAGAGTGCTTAGATACTTGACAGAAGCCAGTGTATCTATTAACTCATCTGCCCTGGGTATAGGGTGAGCATCTGTCTTGGTCACTTGGTTGAGCCCTCTAAAGTCAACACCAAACCTCATCTCTCTTTTACCATCCTTACTGTGAGGTTTTGGGACAAGCACCACTGGGCTAGCCCATGGGCTCTCTGAAGGCTCAATCACTCCTAAATCCAACATTTTCTGTACCTCTTGTTTTATGCAGTCCCTGACATGGTCAGGCTGCCTATAAATCTTACTTTTGACAGGTAAATTGTCTCCAGTATTGATTGTGTGCTCACACCAAGTAGTGGTACCTGGTATCAGTGAGAAGAGTTCAAAAAACTGACTTAGGAGATTTACACAGTTGTCCTTCTGCTCAGCAGTAAGACAATCTGCAAGTACTACTCCCACCACTAAGCCATCAGCTTCAGTGGTGGAAAAGAGATCAGATCAGGGAGAGGGTCAGTCTCTTCCATGAGCAGGGTGAGATCAGCCCTGTCATAGTAGGGTTTTAGGTGGTTGACATGGAGCACCCTAAGGGGACTCCTGGCAGTGCCCAGGTCTACCAAGTAGGTAACCCCACCCTTTTTCCAAACAATGAGATGGGGTCCACTCCATTTGTCCTTTTAGGGCCACAGGCTCCAATATCCACACATTCTGTCCTGGGTGGTACTGGGTCAGGACAGCCTTCTGGTCATGCCATTGCTTTTGCAGCTCCTGGCTGGTCTGAAGGTTTTTACTGGCCTTTTTCATGTACTCAGACATTCTTGATCTTAGGCCAAGTACATAGTCCACAATGTCCTGTTTAGGAGCTTTTAAAGGTTGTTCCCAACCCTCCTTAACAAGTGCAAGGGGACCTCTGACAGGGTGCCCAAAGAGGAGTTCAAAGGGGCTAAAGCCCACTCTTTCTGGGGTACCTCCCTGTAAGGAAAAAGGAGGCAAGGTAACAGGACATCCCATCTCTCTCTGAGTTTTTTCAGGGAGTCCCATTATCATGCCTTTGAGAGTTGTATTTAACCTCTCAACCAGACCATTTGTTTGTGGATGATAGGGAGTAGTGAACTTGTATGTTACACCACACCCCTTCCACATTGATTTGATGTATGCAGACATAAAGTTACTTCCTCTGTCTGACACCACTTCCTTAGGGAAGCCCACTCTAGAAAAGATTCCCAGGAGGGCCTTTGCCACTGCAGGAGCTGTAGTGGTCCTTAAGGGGATTGCTTCATGATACCTAGTGGCATGGTCCACTACCACAAGGATAAACCTATTGCTTGAAGCTGTTGGAGGGTCAAGGGGGCCAACTATGTCAACTTTTCAAAGGGCACCCCAACCACAGGAAGTGGAATTAAGGGGGACTTTTGTGTGCCACCAGTCTTGCCACGGGCTTGGCAGGTCACACAAGAGTGACAAAACTCTTTAGTGTCTTCTGACATATGAGGCCAGTGAAACAGGGGAACAAGCCTCTCCCAAGTTGTGCCCTGGCCCAAATGCCCAGCCAAAGGAATGTCATGTGCCAAGGTAAAAAGAAACTCCCTATATTGCAAAGGGATGACCAATCTCCTGGCAGCTCAAGGCTTAGGGTCCCTTGACTCGGCATAAAGGAGGTTGTCTTCCCAATACACCTTATGGCTATAACTGACATCCCCATTCTGCTGTTTGACAGCTTGCTGTCTTAAACTCTCTAGTGTGGGACAGGTCTGCTGTGCCACACTCAGCTGTCCCCTAGCAGGCCCCCCTGCACCCAAAAGCTCAGCAGTGTCTGCTGCCTGCTCCTCTGGTGTAGGTTCTGCACAGGGAGAGGATTCCTCTTACTCAAAAGGGGAATCTTCTGGTGAGGGAGGGATAGTGGGCAAGGATTTACCCTTATTACCCCCAGCTTTTGGGAGCACTTGGTCCACTGTTCCAGGATCCAAGTTTCCCTGCCCTTTTTACTTTTTGGCCTGAGCCCTTGTCAAAGCAAAAATATGGCACGGAATGTCCAGCATTGCTGCATGAGCCTCCAACTCCCCTTCAGCCCAAGCTGATGTCTCCAAATCATTACCTAGTAAGCACTCTACAGGTAATACAGTGGCTACCACAACTTTTTTTGGACCAGTAACCCCCCCACCAGTTGAGATTCACAACAGCCATGGAGTGGCTAAGTGTGTTATTGTGAGCATCAGTCACTTGGTACTGCTGACCAAGTAGGTGTTGATCAGGGTGAACCAGTTTCTCTATCACCATAGTTACACTGGTTCCTGTGTCCCTGAAGGCCTCAACCTCAACACCATTTATTAGGGGAAGTTGCTTGTACTTACCCACACTAAGGGGACACGCAATCAAGGTGGCAAAGTCAATGCCACCATCAGAGACTAAAACAGCCTCTGTGGTCTCCCTAACAAGACCAACCCCAACTATACTACCAATGGTGAGCCCAGCTACACCCTTTGTTTGGCTATTTGTAGTAGACTTCCCACCACCACTAATATTACTAGGGGCACTAGAGGTTGCAGTTGGGGTTGTGGTAGTCGGTGCGTTGGTGTTTTTCTTTGGACCAGTGGAATCACTTGCCCAATGGCCTTTTACTTTTCCATAAATAACAACATGGCTTTTTCTGATTGTGAGAAGAGGATTTGGACCCACCACCCCAGAGGATTTTTGTGGGCCAGATGAAGACTCAGAATGTTTTTTATCTTTGTCCCCACCCTTGTCAGAAGACTTACCATCCTTCTTCTTGCCATCATTGTCACCCCCTGTATGAATTTTTCTGTTCACTCTTGTTCTGACCCATTTGTCTGCCTTCTTTCCCAATTCTTGGGGAGAGGTCAGATCTGAGTCTACCAAGTACTGGTGCAACAAATCAGATACACAATTTTTCAAAATATGCTCTCCCAGGATTAGATTATACAGGCTTTCATAGTCAGTCACCTTACTGCCATGTAACCAACCCTCCAAGGCCTTCACTGAACAGTCTACGAAGTCTGTCCAGTCTTGAGAGGACTCTTTTCTGCTGTCCCTGAACTTAATCCTGTATTGTTCAGTGGTTAAGCCAAATCCATCCAAGAGTGCATCCTTCAAAATTTTGTGGTTATTAGCATCACTTTCTCTGACAGTAAGGAGCCTAACCCTACCCTTACCAGTGAAAGATAGCCACAAGATAGCAGCCCACTGCCTTTGAGTGACCAACTGTATCATACAGGCCCTCTCAAGTGCAGTAAACTACTTGTTAATGTCCTCCCCCTCCTTGAAAGGGGGGACTATCTTGTGCAGGTTTCTGGAATCTTGTTCTCTCACAAGATTGCTATCAAAAACACTGCTGCTGCCATCATGGGGAACTAACCCCGACCTCTGTCTTTCCCTCTCTACATCCAGAGATTCCCTGTCTAAGGCCAGCTGCTGCTGTTTTAGCTTCAGCCTGGCCTCTTCCAACCTCAGCTTTCTGAGTTCCCTATCCATCAGGTTATCCTCAGGGTGGGAGGCTTGGGTATTGTGAGACACAGAGGAAATGTGGGAATTGGCAGAGTGTGACCTGTCCCTAACTGGCTGGACTCTAGTAACCTGGCCTTTAGGAGTGAAAGGTGCCCTACTAGTGTGTGAAAACACCCCCCCCCCACCCCCAAATACCAGTGTCACTAGATGGCCTGTTAGCTGGCAGGTCCTTGGAAGAACGCTCCCCAGCATCCTCAGGGGACTCCTCTGAATCTGGATGGGTACCCCCCCTCCTCTACCTCCTGATCCTGTCCTGGGATGGGCCAGACTGGTTCTGGTCACTTTCTAGGAGAAGGCTAAGGAGAAGATCCTTTGTAGGATTCTTACCAATGCTTAAACCTCTTTCAATGCAGAGACCCCTCAAACCTTTAAAGTTTAAACTACCATATGTCGCCTGGACAACTGTGGGAGTGAGTTCTACTGCGGACATGATTGTTAGAAAGGGTTTAGGAAAGTGAGAAAAATGTTTAGAAACTTTTAGAGAAAAGGGAAAAACTTTTAAAAACTTTTCTAAAACTTTTTAGAAAGTTTAAAGAAAGAAAGTTAAACTGTTCAGGTTAACTGTGTATATTCTGAAGTATTTGGTATATGTTTTTCTTTTGAAAAGCACCAATGACAAAGTCGTAAAGCAGTTACAAGTACTTATCCCACCGCTGCACCACCATTGTAGGAGGCTGGCCTGGCTGATAGTGGGTACGGATAAGTTACTTACCTGTAAATCCTAGTTCTCTTCCAGGGGTATCCTCATCAAAGTCATAAACATTGAATATTTCCGCCCTTGTGCGGGGACCCCGGAGCATATATAAAATACACATATATAAAGTATGAAATATGCACGAAAAATATATATAGCATTTTTAGTAGACAAATTTTCATACTAAACTAATATATATACATGTGTAAAACAGCAATGCAGGCTATAATCATAAACAGGCTAAAATGCTTTATTTCAATGGAGTTTTTTTTTTGTTTTTTTTTAAATCTTTACAAAATTACAATAAGAGAAAAAATATCTACCAAAGCCCCAAAACTGGGCCTAGGGAAATAAGCAGTAGTAATCATCAGAGAAAAAAGAGAAAAAACTACATTGAAAAACAATGGAGCATTCTTAGCCAATAGGCTGCATGCAGGTTAACACAGGAGAACCATAAAAACTTTGGCACCGTGTCTTTAAGACCCTGAGCACCTCCAGTATCCCACCATGCCTCAGGGGTGAAGGAGAGGTGACAGTTGGTTCACAGTTAGGTCTACTTTTTTACGGTGACAAGCTGTGTAGCCGATTCGAAAGATATTCTGTCCTGCCCTTCTAGGAGACGTGCGTCCGGGGAGGAGGGTGGGTTGTTTATGACTTTGATGAGGATACCCCTGGAAGAGAACTAGGATTTACAGGTAAGTAACTTATCCTTCTCTTCCAGGGGATCTTCATCAATAGTCATAAACATTGAATAGATTAGCAAGCCCATCCCTTGACTCTGCGGACTGTCCAATAGAAGTGCAGGAATAGATATGCATCATGCTAACAAATTTCTCAGAGAGGCTTGCCCAACTTGGGCGTCTGCTCTTGCATCTGAGTCCAAACAGTAATGTCTAGTAAATGTATGTACAGACTTCCATGTAGCAGCCTTACAAATTTCAGAGATTGGAACATTATTAAGGAGGGCAGCAGTAGCCGCCTTTCCTCTGGTGGAATGCGCTTTAGGTCTAGCAAGTAGTTGTTTGTTAGCCAACTGGTATGCCTTAACAATACAAGAAACTATCCATCTTGATATGGTTCGTTTAGATGCTGCCTCTCCTGTTCTCAAATGACCATAATTTATAAACAAATGGTTGGAATGTCTAATCAGCTTGGTTTTATCCCCCAAAAGAATTTGCACTCTTTTCAGATCTAGGGAGTGCAACGCTTTCTCCGCCGGAGTCTCCGGAATGGGGAAAAAAGTTGGTAGAGAAATAGTCTGATTGATGTGGAATTCTGACACCACCTTCGGTAGGAATGATGGGGGAGTTCGCAGAACTACTCTATTGTTGTGAAAGACTGTGTACGGTTCTTTGGAGGACAAAGCCTGAATTTCACTGACCCTCCTTGCGGAAGTAATGGCTACCAAAAAAGCCATCTTCCACGTAAGGTGTTTGTAGGAGGCTGGACTGGCTTGTAGTGAGTACCAAGGGGTACTTGCACCTTGCACCAGGCCCAGTTATCCCTTATTAGTGTATAGGGTGTCTAGCAGCTTAGGCTGATAGATAATGGTAGCTTAGCAAAGCAGCTCAGGCTGAACTAGGAGACGTGTGAAGCTACTACAGTACCACTTAGTGTCATATGCACAATATCATAAGAAAACACAATACACAGTTATACTAAAAATAAAGGTACTTTATTTTTATGACAATATGCCAAAGTATCTTAGAGTGTACCCTCAGTGAGAGGATAGGAAATATACACAAGATATATATACACAATAGAAAAAATATGCAGTATAGTCTTAGAAAACAGTGCAAACAATGTATAGTTACAATAGGATGCAATGGGGAAACATAGGGATAGGGGCAACACAAACCATATACTCCAGAAGTGGAATGCGAACCACGAATGGACCCCAAACCTATGTGACCTTGTAGAGGGTCGCTGGGACTATTGGAAAATAGTGAGAGTTAGAAAAATAACCCTCCCCAAGACCCTGAAAAGTGAGTGCAAAGTGCACTAAAGTTCCCCTAAGGACAAAATAGTCGTGTTAGAGGGAGAATGCAAGGAAAACACAAATCAGCAATGCAACAACGATGGATTCCTGTCTGAAGGTACCTGTGGAACAAGGGGACCAAGTCCAAAAGTCACAAGCAGCTCGGAGATGGGCAGATGCCCAAGAAATGCCAGCGGTTGGTGCAAAGAAGCTCTTACTAGGCTGAAGAACTGTGAATACTGCAGGAACGACAAGGGCTAGAGACTTCCCCTTTGGAGGATGGATCCCCCACGCCTTGGAGAGTCGTGCAGAAGTGTTTTCCCGCCGGATGGACGCCAACAAGCCTTGCTACACGCAAATCGTGCGTTTGGCGTTTTTGGACGCTGCTGGGGCCCAGGAGGGACCAGGAGGCCGCAAATTGGACCTGCAGAGAGAGGGGACGTCGAGCAAGACAAAGAGCCCTCACTGAAGCAGGTAGCACCCGGAGAAGTGCCAGAAACAGGCACTACGAGGATGCGTGAAACGGTGCTCGCCGAAGTTGCACAAAGGAGTCCCACGTCGCCGGAGACCAACTTAGAAAGTCGTGCAATGCAGGTTAGAGTGCCGTGGACCCAGGCTTGGCTGTGCACAGAGGATTTCCGCCGGAAGTGCACAGGGGCCGGAGAAGCTTGCAAAGTCGCGGTTCCCAGCAATGCAGCCCAGCGCGGTGAGGCAAGGACTTACCTCCACCAAACTTGGGCTGAAGAGTCACTGGACTGTGGGGGTCACTTGGACGGTGTCGCTGGATTCGAGGGACCTCGCTCGTCGTGCTGAGAGGAGACCCAAGGGACCGGAGATGCAGCTTTTTGGTGCCTGCGGTTGCAGGGGGAAGATTCCGTCGACCCACGGGAGATTTCTTCGGAGCTTCTGGTGCAGAGAGGAGGCAGGCTACCCCCACAGCATGCACAAGCAGGAAAACAGTCGAGAAGGCGGCAGGATCAGCGTTACAGAGTTGCAGTAGTCGTCTTTGCTACTATGTTGCAGGTTTGCAGGCTTCCAGCGCGGTCAGCGGTCGATTCCTTATCAGAAGGTGAAGAGGGAGATGCAGAGGAACTCGGCTGGGCTCATGCATTCGTTATCTAAAGTTTCCCCAGAGACAGAGACCCTAAATAGCCAGAAAAGAGGGTTTGGCTACCTAGGAGAGAGGAAAGGCTACTAACACCTGAAGGAGCCTATCACAAGGAGTCTCTGACGTCACCTGGTGGCACTGGCCACTCAGAGCAGTCCAGTGTGCCAGCAGCACCTCTGTTTCCAAGATGGCAGAGGTCTGGAGCACACTGGAGGAGCTCTGGACACCTCCCAGGGGAGGTGCAGGTCAGGGGAGTGGTCACTCCCCTTTCCTTTGTCCAGTTTCGCGCCAGAGCAGGGGCTAAGGGGTCCCTGAACCGGTGTAGACTGGCTTATGCAGAATTGGGCACATCTGTGCCCAACAAAGCATTTCCAGAGGCTGGGGGAGGCTACTCCTCCCCTGCCTTCACACCATTTTCCAAAGGGAGAGGGTGTCACACCCTCTCTCAGAGGAAGTTCTTTGTTCTGCCATCCTGGGCCAGGCCTGGCTGGACCCCAGGAGGGCAGCTGCCTGTCTGAGGGGTTGGCAGCAGCAGCAGCTGCAGTGAAACCCCAGGAAGGGCAGTTTGGCAGTACCAGGGTCTGTGCTACAGACCACTGGGATCATGGGATTGTGCCAACTATGCCAGGATGGCATAGAGGGGGCAATTCCATGATCATAGACATGTTACATGGCCATATTCGGAGTTACCATGGTGAAGCTACATATAGGTAGTGACCTATATGTAGTGCACGCGTGTAATGGTGTCCCCGCACTCACAAAGTTCAGGGAATTGGCTCTGAACAATGTGGGGGCACCTTGGCTAGTGCCAGGGTGCCCTCACACTAAGTAACTTTGCACCTAACCTTTACCAGGTAAAGGTTAGACATATAGGTGACTTATAAGTTACTTAAGTGCAGTGTAAAATGGCTGTGAAATAACGTGGACGTTATTTCACTCAGGCTGCTGTGGCAGGCCTGTGTAAGAATTGTCAGAGCTCCCTATGGGTGGCAAAAGAAATGCTGCAGCCCATAGGGATCTCCTGGAACCCCAATACCCTGGGTACCTCAGTACCATATACTAGGGAATTATAAGGGTGTTCCAGTAAGCCAATGTAAATTGGTAAAATTGGTCACTAGCCTGTTAGTGACAATTTGAAAGTAATGAGAGAGCATAACCACTGAGGTTCTGGTTAGCAGAGCCTCAGTGAGACAGTTAGGCACCACACAGGGAACATATACATGCACACCTATGAGCACTGGGGCCCTGTGTGACAGGGTCCCAGTGACACATACATATAGGCCACAAACCTATGAGCACTGGGGTCCTGACTAGCAGGATCCCAGTGACACATAACAACCATACTGAAAACATAGTGTTTTCACTATGAGCACTGAGGCCTGGCTATCAGGATCCCAGTGAGACAGTGAAAACAGTGACAAACACCCTGACATACACTCACAAACAGGCCAAAAGTGGGGGTAACAAGGCTAGAAAGAGGCTACCTTCTCACAGTGTTGCAAAGAGGTTTTGTGTATAGGTTCGAAAGGAGGCCCCATAAGTTTTGATAGTACTATGTTCAGCTCCCATGGAGGGGAGGGTTTCCGAATGGGTGGAAAAACTTTTTTTCAAACCTTCTAAGAAATCCTTGACTACTGGTTTCGTAAAGAAGGATTCCTGAGAAGGTGACTTACGATAGGCTGTAATGGCAGATAAATGTACCTTAATAGATGATACCTGCAGACCGGATTTTGCCAAATGGAGTAAGTAAGACAGTATGACCTCCTCCTGAGCCCGTATGGGATTCTGACCTTGCTGACAGCACCATATGTAGAACCTCTTCCACTTGAACGCGTAAGAACGCCGCATGGAAGGTCGTCTGGACTCCTTCAAAATGTTCATGCACTCCTGCGAGAGCCCTAGGTGCCCATACTGCAGGAATTCAGGAGCCATGCTGTCAAGCTCAGAGAGGGTAGGTTGGGGTGAAGTACCCTGCCCTCCATCCTGCAAAGAAGATCCGGCCTGCACGGCAGCCTCCTGTGAGGTTGTTCCGATAGGTTGAGGAGATCTGTGTACCAGAACTGACGGGGCATTGCGGAGCTATGAGAATCATTCTGGTGCTGGATCTGTAAAGTTTGTTCATCACTGCCGGTATGAGGGGGATCGGTGGAAAAGCGTAGAGAAATATCCCTGACCAGTCGATCAACAGGGCATTCCCTCGAGATCCCGGACGGTAGAACATGGACGCGAAGTCTGGGCATTTCCTGTTTACCTCGTCTGCGAAGAGATCCAATTGAGGCCAACCCCATTGAGCGAAGATGTCTTCGACGACTTTGTCGTGCAGGACCCAATCGTGGGCGTCCTCGAGGTGTCTGCTCAGGAAATCTGCTTCCACGTTTTGTTGACCTGGTAGGTGAACCGCTGTAAGAGACATTCCTCTCGCCAGGAGCCAATGCCAGATTGTTTGAGACTCCCGAGATAGGGGTAGGGATCTCGTTCCCCCTTGTCTGTTCAAATAATACATTGTGGTCGTATTGTCCGTTTGTATTAGAAGAGATTTCCCCTGAATCGATGGAGCAAAAGACTTGAGAGCCAGATGGACCGCTCTGAGCTCCAGCAGATTGATGTGGTACTTCCTTTTGTTGTCGGACCACAGGACCTGAGCTTGAAGGGGACCTAGATGAGCCCCCCATCCCTGAAGAGACGCATCCGTTACCAGAGTGTCGGATGGAATTACCTGGTGAAACGGAGCTCCTACTGACAGGTGAGGTCTGTGCATCCACCATTGCAATGACTGTCGTGCTGTTATCGGCATCCGCACTCTGTCCTCCCAGCGGCCTGTCCTTTGGTTCCAGTTGTTTTCCAACGACTCTTGGAGAGGCCTCATATGTAGCCTGGCATTCGGGACTATGAAAATGCACAAGGCCATGGAGCCCAGTAGAGATGTCACCTGACGGGCCGTAGGTGCGTCGGTCTTCAACAGGTCTTGACACTTTTTCTTTATCGATAATAGTCGTTCCTCCGAAGGATACACTCTTTCGAGCTCTGTATCTAGTATTGCTCCCAGGTAGTGGAGATTCTGCGTTGGAATCAAGGTGGACTTTTGGTAGTTCACTTGTAGAGCTAGAGACCTGAAAACCTTCAGCACAATGTCCCGATGGCTTTTCGCCTGTTCCGGAGAGGAGGCTTTCAGTAGCCAGTCGTCTAGGTATGGATAAATGAAGATTTTTTGCTTCCGTAGATGTGCCGCTACCACTGCTACGCATTTTGAGAAAACGCGAGGGGCAGATTTCAGGCCGAATGGTAGCACCTTGAACTGATAATGCTGTGAGGCTATCTGGAAGCGCAGGAATTTCCGATGCTTGGGAACGATCGGGATGTGAAAGTACGCATCCTGCAGGTCGATGGAGCACATCCAGTCCCCTTGATGTAGCTGAGGGAAAATCTGGTGAAGGGCCAGCATCCTGAACCTTTGCTTTTTTATGTACTTGTTCAGTAGTCGTAAGTCCAGAATCGGCCTGAAAACACCTTCTCGGCCTTTTTTCGCTACCAGAAAATAACAGGAGTATACCCCCTTCCCTCTGTGCGCGACTGGAACTTTTTCTATTGCTTTCTTTCGTAAAAGGGCGTGAGCCTCTTTGCGCAATAGGCTGACGTAAGACGGGTTGCATTTGGTTGGTGGCAAGTGCGGTGGAGGTTGCCGAAAAAGAAGAGAGTACCCATTCTCTACAATGTTGAGCACCCATTTGTCTTTTGTCATACCACGCCACTCGTGAATAAAGTCTGTGATACTTCCCCCCACCGGAGTGGTGCACAGTGTTAAGGGAAGCGAGTTCTCATTGTTTGGCTGGCGCTTTGGGTGTGGACTGCTGTGGTCTACTTGACCTTCGTTCTCTCGTGGCCTTACGAGACTGAAAAAGTGGGCGTCCTTGCCTCTGCTGTGGCCTCCAGGACCAATGAGGGGTTTGAACCCTCTGCTGGAAAGGGCGCCTGTCATAAGGCCTATACCTTCGCCTGAAGTCCTTTTTCCTCTCCAGGCCTACTGCCCTCATGGTGTCCACTTCTGTCTTCATGCGCGCCATCTCTTCGTCCGTATGGGTACCAAACAGCGAGTTCCCGTTGAACGAAAGATTTAAGATACAGTGTTGTAGTTCCTGTTTCAATCCAGTCAGTCTCAACCAGGAAGACCTTCTTGCACAAACCCCATGTGCGTATCCATGAGCAGCTAAGTCTGCCCCATCTGCCGCTGCGCTGATGACCTGGTTGGAGACCAGACATCCCTCTTGAAGGATCTCCTGGAAGTCCTGCCTGTCCTCCCTAGGTAATTTGTCTGCGAACCTGTTCAGAGAGTCCCACAGTGAACGGTCATATCTGCCTAGGAGTGCAGAAGCGCTGGAGACCTTCATCATAGAAGCCGCCATGCCGCACATTTTTCTCCCCAGAGAGTCTAGATGTCTGCTCTCCTTGTCCGGTGGAACTGTGGAGGATGATGCTACTGAGTGAGTTTTTCGGGCTGCGGCCAATATGACTGAGTCCGGCGGCGGATCCGTCCTGAGAAATAAAGGATCTTGTTCAGACGCTTTATATTTTTTCAAGATCCTAGCAGGAGCTGATTTGAGGGTGGCTGGCGATAAAAAGGTGTCCATGGTTGGTTGCAACAGACCAGGCACTAGCGGCAGCAGCTTTTTCGAAATCGCTCTATGCTGCAGAGTCTCAAAAATGACGGATGAGGAGGTTGATGGTTCTGGAACCTCTATGTTTAGCTTCTGTGCTCCCCTGATAAGCACCTCATTAAAGGTAGTGATGTCGTCCACCGGTGAAACCCTAGCTGGTGGAGAATCCGTTAAGGTGGGGGAGTATCGTCTGATGGATGACCAGGAAGATGACCAAGAGGGCGACCTTCTGTGTCTTGATCGTGACCTAGATCGTCTCTAGGAGCGTGACCTGCTGCGAGATGCTGTAGCAGAGCGCCCAGGCCTCGTGGTCGGCTGGTGAGAGGCAGAACGAGCCCGTTCTGCCCGCGCAGTCGGTGACGGTGTTCTCGGGAGAGAGGCAGTAGGAGAGTACATCCTCGAATACTGCGAGTCAGGGGAGGCCGTTGGTCTATTAAGGCTCTCCAACCACCTCGGTGATAAATTGATGGGCGAAACATGCCCGACGATGCAGCTCTCGACCGAGATGATCCACTTCTTATGGAGACCACCGGAGATGGAGTGGTCTTATCTGCTGGCGGAAGCCGATGCTCTGCCCCCTGCAAGACAGGTAAAACCTGCGTCGACGTCGACAGTTGTAATGACGTCGAGGGGAGCGCCGCCGGTTGTTCCTGTCTCGACGTTGAGTGTCTCGATGTTGAGTGCCTCGTCGCTGAACGGCGATCTCTGGACCGCGACCTGCTCACCGTCGTGTTCCTCGCCGTCGAGCGGTGGGCCGCCGACGGCGGATGTCCTCGTTCTCGCCGCTGATGCGATTTCGACATCGCCTTCCTTGACGTCGAGGGGTGCGAGGCCTTCGGTGGCGAATGGGCACGCCGGTGATGGCTCGACGTCGATCGGCGGGTTGCCGTCGACGGAGATCTGCCCCTGCGGTGGCCATGTTCTCTCGACGCCGTATCCTTCGACGTCGGTCGGGTCGCCGTCGACGGCGATCTCTGGCGGTGAGATGGTGGCAGCGACGACGTCGACGGGGAACAAACAGGTATCTTCCTACCTGCTGACATCGATCTAGCCTGTCTCTCCTGAGAATGGCTTGTTGGCTGCCTGGGAAGCGAAGAGGATGATGTTTTCTGCTTCTCGTGAAGCCCATGAAGCCTGATCTTCTCCCTGTCCTTCAGAGTCCTCTTTGACATGTTCTTGCAGTGTTTGCAAGTGTCAGGGCAGTGACTCTGAGGCAGGCACACAATGCAGAGAGTGTGTGGATCTGACTGGGCCTTCTTCTTCCCGAAGGAAGGGCATTTCACAAAAAGTGAAGGCATTTTTCAGTCAGGAAAAGACTTCCAGACTCAGACAATGATGTTAGATGTCGAGTAAAGATGGAAAAAACGCTGTTCTGAAGTATTTTTCTGAGAAAAACTCAGAAAAACTGAGAGCTCAATGCTCCAGGATCCTCTCAGAAGAAGCCGGAAAAAAGAACTGACCTAACTGTGAACCAACTGTCACCTCTCCTTCACCCCTGAGGCATGGTGGGATACTGGAGGTGCTCACGGTCTTAAAGGCACGGTGCCAAAGTTTTTATGGTTCTCCTGTGTTAACCTGCATGCAGCCTATTGGCTAAGAATGCTCCATTGTTTTTCAATGTAGTTTTTTCTCTTTTTTCTCTGATGATTACTACTGCTTATTTCCCTAGGCCCAGTTTTGGGGCTTTGGTAGATATTTTTTCTCTTATTGTAATTTTGTAAAGATTTAAAAAAAAAAAAAAAAACTCCATAGAAATAAAGCATTTTAGCCTGTTTATGATTATAGCCTGCATTGCTGTTTTACACATGTATATATGAGTTTAGTATGAAAATTTGTCTACTAAAAATGCTATATATATTTTTCGTGCATATTTCATACTTTATATATGTGTATTTTATATATGCTCCGGGGTCCCCGCACAAGGGTGGGAATATTCAATGTTTATGACTATTGATGAGGATCCCCTGGAAGAGAACTGATGGTACTTACACCTTGTGCCAGGTCCAGTTATCCCTTATCAGTAGATTAGTAGTGTTCTAGCAGCTTAGGCTGATAGAGGTAGCTATAGCAGAGCAGCTTAGGCTGAACTAGGTGACATGCAAAGCTCCTACTATACCACTTATATCATATAGCACTATATCATAAGTAACACAATACTCAGAGTTACTAAAAATAACGGTACTTTATTTTAGTGACAATATGCCAAAAATATCTCAGAGGATATACTCCCTTAGGAGGTAAGTAAAATACACAAAATATACACACAAACCAAAATCAGGTAAGTCTTTCTCTTTCTTGTCATATTTTAAGTTTTCTCTCTCCTGCTTTGGGTCAAGCATGATTAGGATAAATAGGTGTTGGTGGGCCCCACCCTAAACCACCAGCTCTAATTAAGCACTGTTCAGTGACAAATTAATCTATAGTCCATATGCTGCAACAGCTTCATGATGGGCTGATGAAGTTGCTGTATGTCAAACTCTAACAGTAACGTGCTAAGACTTGTCTCTCGCTCCCTTCACAGATATGAACATGAAAACTTATGTCACTCACATTGCCTGACAAAACACATGTTGAATGGCTCCTTATCGACTGGTGTAAACGTGAATGACATTGGCAGCAGAAACAATGAGTGAAAGAGGCTGATACACTGGCCAGTCCATATATATACGGTGAAGTGGGTTGATTCAGAATGTGAGTGACAACTCAACAGAGCAATGGCTGAAGTGGGCCGCAACAAAGCCCCACAAAAAGGATTTCACTCTTTCAACATAGTTACTACTTCAAATGTATGTCAGTATGCCCATATAATAAAACATAGACGGACACACTTCCTGTTGACCCTTTGATACATTGATATTTCACCAATATTTTTCTAAAGCCAGACATACTGGCCTGCTCACTGGCTTTCATTAGAGTTAAAAGTCCAGGAATTGACAATGGCTTGTACACAAACAACTTCTAGAGACATTTGATTTTTGTGTGTAATTACATTATAACCTTTTGTTGCTTTCAGCTAGACTCCTCCCTTACTACATGAATAACTATCTCGAAATGCTTATATTGCTCAGCAGTAGCGACCATACCTCTTTTCGCCACATTTTGCTCAGAGAGGAACTTCTCCAGGTTCAACCTCAATGGGATCTCCACACCATGGTTCCCATGAGTACCATCATCCACTAGAATGAAGTGTGAGTGATTGGTGTCCAGGCAAAACAGGGAGCCCTGGTTCTCTTCATCCAATGTGTATTCCACAGGCTCCATCGTCTATAAATGATCACAGGAAGAGGGGCAAAACAGCAACAAAATGAATATAGCACAGCCATGACTTTTAAGAGTTCAAACACATAATAGTCACAGATCTACATATGTGTAATTGTCGAGGTGCAACTACTTTAAAATCACCACTCTTAGCCAAGTGCTTACTTCAGAATCATTGCACCAACCTGAATGCCCAGCTAGGAATCATCAGACCTGACATTGCAGATTGTGTGTGTTGGTGGGGAGAAAAAGGTAAAGTCGACATGGCATTCCCCTCAGGCTGCCATGCCCACAACCCACTGCCTGTGGCATTACTAGGTCACACCTCTAGCAGCCCTTACAGCCCTAAGGCAGGGTGCACTATACCACAGGTGAGGGCATACCTGCATGAGCAAAATGCCCCTATCGTCTACGTCCACTCTTAAACATTTTAAGTGCATTGTGGCCATATTGAGCACATGAGCTCTGAATGTTTCACTACGAACTCCATAGCTCCATGATGGTTCCAATGAAGACTGGGAAGCTGGTATCAAACTTCTCAGCACAATAAACCCACACTGTAGGAAAGTAGCCTCTTTCTAGGATGGTTAACCCCACTTTTGGCCTGTTTGTGAGTGTGTGTCAGTATGTTTTTACGGTGTCACTGGGTTCCTGCTAGCCAAGAACCCAGTGCTCATTGATAAAAACCTATATGTCAGTGTGTTTTGCCAGTCTCACTGGGATCCTGCTAGCCAGGACCCCAGTGCTCATAATTTGTGGCCTTATGTGTATGCCTGTGTGGTGCCTAACTGTATCACTGATGCTCTGCTAACCAGAACCTCAGTGACTATGCTCTCTCTGCTTTTACATTTGTCACTGTAGGCCAGTGACTACATTTACCAATTTCAATTGGCATACTGGACCTCCCTTATAAGTCCCTAGTATATGGTGTAGGGGTCTGGCCTGGCTTGTAGTGGGCACCAAAGATACTTACACCTTGTGCCAGGTCCAGTTATCCCTTATTAGTACAACAGAGGTGTTTCTAGCAGCTTAGGCTGATAGAAGGTAGCTATGGCAAAGCAGCTTAGGCTGAACTAGGAGACATGCAAAGCTCCTACTATACCACTTATATCATATGCACAATATGGATTAGTTACTTACCTGTAAATCCTAGTTCTCTTCCAGGGGTATCCTCATCAAAGTCATAAACATTGAATATTCCCGCCCTTGTGCGGGGACCCCGGAGCATATATATATAAAATACATACATATTATCATGTGTAAAACAGCAATGCAGGCTATAATCATAAATAGGCTAAAATGCTTTATTTCTATGCAAGTTTTTTTTTTTTTTTATATTATAAAATCACAATAGATCATAAATATCTACCTAAGCCCCAAAAACTGGACTTAGGGAAGTAAACAGCAGTAAATATCAGAGAAAAATAGAAAAAACCACATTGAAAAACAATGAAGCATTCTTAGCCAATAGGCTGCATGCAGGTTAACACAGGAGAACCATAAAAACTTTGGCACCGTGCCTTTAAGACCCTGAGCACCTCCAGTATCCCACCATGCCTCAGGGGTGAAGGGAAGGTGACAGTTGGTTCACAGTTAGGTCAGTACTTTTTTACGGTGACAATCTGTGTAACTGATCAGAAAGATAATCTGTCCTGCACTTCTAGGAAACTTAAGTCCGGGGAGGAGGGTGGGTTGTTTATGACTTTGATGAGGATACCCCTGGAAGAGAACTAGGATTTACAGGTAAGTAACTAATCCTTCTCTTCCAGGGGATCCTCATCAATAGTCATAAACATTGAATAGATTAGCAAGCCCATCCCTAAACTCTGCGGACTGTCCGAAAGAAGTGCAGGAAAGAATACATATTCATGCAAATAGATTTCTAAGAGAGGCCTGCCCCACCTGGGCATCCGCTCTTGCATCCGAGTCTAAACAGTAATGCTTAGTAAAGGTATGCACAGACTTCCATGTAGCAGCCTTACAAATCTCGGAAATTGGTACATTGTTAAGGAGGGCAGCAGTAGCCGCTTTTCCCCTTGTGGAATGCGCTTTTGGCCTAGCCAGTAATTGCTTATTAGCCAGTTGGTAAGTGTTAACAATACAAGACACAATCCATCTTGATATAGTTCGTTTAGACGCTGCCTCTCCTGTTCTTAAATGACCATAATTCAGAAACAAATGGTTAGAATGTCTAATCGGTTTTGTTTTGTCCAAATAGAATTTCAGCACTCTTTTTAAGTCTAAAGAATGCAATGCTTTCTCAGCCGGAGTCTCCGGATTGGGAAAGAAAGTCGGTAAAGATATAGTCTGATTGATATGGAATTCTGACACCACCTTCGGAAGGAAAGATGGGTGAGTTCGCAGAACCACTCTATTATCGTGAAAAAACGTGTACGGTTCTCTGCAAGACAGAGCCTGAATTTCGCTGACCCTCCTCGCTGAAGTAATGGCCACCAAAAAAGCCGTCTTCCACGTAAGGTGCTGTAAAGAGGCCTTGTGGATAGGTTCAAAAGGAGGGCCCATAAGTTTTGACAGGACTACATTCAGTTCCCATGGAGGAGAAGGTCTCCGAATGGGAGGAAAAACCTTTTTCAAGCCTTCTAAAAAATCCTTGACTACAGGTATCGTAAAGAAGGATTCCTGAGAAGGCGACTTACGATACGCTGTAATTGCAGACAAATGAACCTTAATAGAAGATACCTGCAGACCAGACTTCGCCAGATGAAGTAAATAGGATAGTATGACGTCCTCCTGAGCTCGTATGGGATTTATACCTTGTTGAGAGCACCAGATGTAAAATCTCTTCCACTTAAAAGCGTAAGAACGCCGCGTGGAAGGTCGTTTTGACTCTTTCAAGATGCTCATGCACTCCTGTGAGAGCCCTAGGTGCCCATACTGTAGGAATTCAGGAGCCATGCTGTCAAGCTCAGAGAGGGAAGGTTGGGATGTAGGATTCTGCCTTCCATTCTGCTCAGGAGATCCGGTCTGTACGGCAACCTCCTGTGAGGTCTTTCCGATAAGTTGAGTAGGTCCGTGTACCAGAATTGGCGGGGCCATTGTGGCGCTATCAGAATCATTCTGGTTCTGGAGTTGTAAAATTTGTTGATTACTGCCGGTATGAGGGGAATCGGTGGAAAGGCGTAGAGAAATGTCCCTGACCAGTTGATCAACAGGGCATTCCCTTGAGATCCCGGACGGCAGAACCTGGACGCGAAGTCTGGGCATTTCTTGTTTGTTTCGTCTGCAAAGAGATCCAACTGAGGTCGACCCCATTGACCGAAGATGTCCTCGACGACTTCGTCGTGTAGCACCCAGTCGTGCGCGTCTTCCAGATGTCTGCTCAGGAAATCTGCCTCTACGTTTTGCTGACCTGGCAGGTGTACCGCTGTGATAGACATTCCCCTGGCCAGGAGCCAATGCCATATCGTTTGGGATTCTCGAGACAGAGGTAGTGATCTTGTTCCCCCCTGTTTGTTCAGGTAATACATTGTGGTTGTATTGTCTGTCTGAATTAGGATAGATTTCCCCTGAACCAATGGAGAGAAAGATTTGAGAGCCAGATGGACTGCTCTGAGTTCCAGTAGATTTATGTGATAGTTCTTTTCCTTGTCGGACCACAGACCCTGAGCTTGGAAGGAACCCAGATGAGCACCCCAACCCTGAAGAGACGCATCCGTTACCAGAGTGTCGACTGGAATTGTCTGGTGAAACGGAGAACCTATCGACAGGTGAGGTCTGTGCATCCACCATTGTAGTGATTGAAAAGCCACTGCTGGTAGTCGAACTCTGTCCTCCCAGTGACCAGTCTTTTGGCTCCAATTGTTCTCTAATGCCTCCTGAAGGGGCCTCATGCGCAGCCTGGCATTCGGGACAATGAAGATGCATGAAGCCATGGAGCCCAGAAGCGATGTCACCTGACGAGCTGTAGGTGCATCGGCTGTTAATAGATGTTGACACTTCCTGTGGATTGATAAAAATCGTTCCTCCGAAGGATACACTCTTTGGAGCTCTGTGTTTAGTATCGCTCCCAGGTAGTGGAGGTTTTGTGTTGGAATCAAGGTTGACTTGTCGTGGTTGATTTGAAGACCTAGAGACTCGAAAGTTCTTAGAACGATATCTCGATGTTTTCTCGCCTGATCCGGAGATGAGGCCTTCACTAGCCAGTCGTCCAGGTAGGGGTAGACGAATATTTTTTGTCTTCGAAGGTGTGCCGCTACCACTCCTACACATTTTGAAAAGACTCGGGGTGCAGACTTCAGGCCGAATGGAAGGACTCTGAATTGGTAGTGCTGTGACGCTATCTGGAAACGTAAAAATTTCCGATGTTTGGTTGCTATTGGGATGTGAAAATATGCATCCTGTAGGTCGATGGAGCACATCCAGTCTCCCTGATGCAGTTGCGGGACAATCTGGTGAAGGGCTAGCATCCTGAACTTTTGTTTTCTTATGTACTTGTTCAGGAGCCGTAAGTCCAGAATTGGTCTGAAGAGGCCCTGTTGACCTTTTTTCGCCACCAGAAAGTAACGGGAGTACACCCCTTTTCCTTTTTGTGCCGGAGGAACCTTTTCTACAGCTTTCTTTTGTAGGAGTGCGAGAACTTCCTTGCGTAGCAGGCTGAGATGAGAAGGAAAACACCTTGCTGGCGGCAAGTGTGGAGGAGGTTTTTTGAAAAGGAGAGAATAGCCATGTTCGACAATATTGAGCACCCATTTGTCTTTTGTGATTGAGTGCCACTCGCGAAGATGATGCGTAACACTTCCCCCCACCGGAGTGGTGCACAGTGTTGAGGGAAGCAATGCCTCATTGCTTTGATGGTGTCTTTGCTGTAGACTGTTGAGGTCTACTTGACCCTCTGTCTCTTGTGGGTCTACGTGCCTGAAACAGGGGACGTCCCTGTCGTTGTTGTGGCCTTTGAGACCAGTGAGGGGTTTGAACCCTCTGCTGGAATGGTCGTCTGTCATACGGCCTGTACCTCCGCCTGAAGTCTTTTTTACGTTCCAGGCCCACTGCCCTCATCGTGTCGACTTCCGTTTTCATTCGGGCCATCTCTTCATCCGCGTGGGTACCGAACAACGAACTCCCGCTGAATGGGAGGTTCAAAATGCGCTGCTGTGCTTCCTGTTTCAGACCCGTGAGCCGTAGCCAGGAAGACCTCCTAGCGCAGATTCCGTGCGCATACCCATGCGCAGCCAAATCCGCCCCGTCCGCCGCCGCGCTGATGACCTGGTTAGATACTAGGCCCCCTTCCTGCAAGATTTCCTGGAAGTCCTGTCTATCTTCCCTGGGCAACTTTTCTGTAAATCTGTGGAGTGAGTCCCACAGAGAGCGGTCATATCTGCCCAGAAGTGCTGAGGCGCTGGAGACCTTCATAGCAGATGCCGCCGTACCGCACATCTTTCTCCCCAGAGAGTCTAGGTGTCTGCTCTCCTTATCCGGGGGGACTGTGGAAGATGATGCCACAGAGTGTGTTTTTCTAGCTGCGGCTAAGATCACAGAGTCCGGTGGCGGATCCTTCCGCAGGAATAAAGGATCTTGTTCCGGAGCTTTGTATTTCTTTTGAATCCTAGCCGGGGCAGACTTGAGAGTGGTTGGAGACAGAAAAGTGTCCATAGTCGGTTGCAGCAAACCCGGTACTAGTGGCAGCAGTTTTCTCGAGACTGATCTGTGTTGTAGGGTCTCAAAGATAACTGAGGATGAGGTGGCCGGCTCCGGTACCTCAATATTTAGCTTCTGCGCTCCCCTTAGAAGAACCACATTAAAAGTGGTGATATCATCCACCGGGGAAATCCTAGCAGGTGGAGAATCTGTGAGTGTGGGGGAGTAGCGCCCCACAGACGATCCTGAAGAAGACCAAGAAGGTGATCTTCTGCGTGGTGTTCGTGACCTGGTTCTCCTTCGGGAACGGGACCTGCTCCGAGAGGCTGTAGCAGAGTGTGCAGGTCTTGTGGTCGGCTGACGAGAAGCAGAACGAGCCCGTCCTGCTCTAGCTGTAGGCGATGGCGTTCTCGGTAATGAGGCAGTAGGAGAATACATCCTCGAGTATTGTGAATCCGGGGATGCTGTGATGGGAGAAACATGCCCCGATGCTCTGGAATGGGATGATGCACTCCTTATAGAGACCACCGGTGAGGGAGCTTTGTCCGCTGGCTCTACTGCCTGTGACACAGCTGAAGGTTGTGTCGACGTCGATTGCATCCTCGACGTCGAAGGTTGCGATGGCTGGTCTGCTCTCGACGTCGAAGGTCTTGACGTCGGAGGTCCTGCCGTCGAGTGTCTTGACGCCGATCGCCTATCGCGGGACCTGGACCTACTCGCCGTCGTGTGTCTCGACGTTGAGTGGCGAGTGGTCGACGGCGGATGTTCATGCCGTCGAGGTGTTTTTGGTGTCGTGTCCTTCGACGCCAAGGGGTGAGACGTTCTCAACGGCGAACGGGAGCGCCGGAGATGACTCGACGTCGAACGGCGGCCTGCCGTCGACGGAGATGTACCCCTGTGTCCATGTTTTGACGTTTTGTCCCTCGACGTCGGTCTGGTCGCCGTCGACGTCGATCTATGCCGGTGAGACGGTGGTGCCGATGACGTCGATGGAGAACAAACAGGTACAATCCTACCTGTCGACGTCGATCGGGCCATTCCTTCTGCTGTAGGTCTGGGAAGTGAAGAGGATGTTGACTTTTTCCTCTCCTGAAGCCCATGTAGCCTGATCTTCTCTCTGTCTTTGAGAGTCCTCCTTGACATGTTCTTACAATACTTGCAGGTGTCAGGACAGTGACTCTGTGGCAGGCAGACAATACACAGAGAGTGTGGGTCTGACTGGGCTTTCTTCTTCCCACAAGAGGGACATTTTACAAAAAGAGATGGCATTTTTCTGTCAGAAAAAACCTTCCTAGCTCAGACAAAGATGTTACTTGTCGAGTGAAAAGTGAAAAAACGCTTTTTTAAAGAATTTTTCTGAGGAAAACTCAAAAAAACTGAGAGCTCAATGCTCCAGGATCCTCTCAGAAGAAGCCGGAAAAAAGAACTGACCTAACTGTGAACCAACTGTCACCTTCCCTTCACCCCTGAGGCATGGTGGGATACTGGAGGTGCTCAGGGTCTTAAAGGCACGGTGCCAAAGTTTTTATGGTTCTCCTGTGTTAACCTGCATGCAGCCTATTGGCTAAGAATGCTTCATTGTTTTTCAATGTGTTTTTTTCTATTTTTCTCTGATATTTACTGCTGTTTACTTCCCTAAGTCCAGTTTTTGGGGCTTAGGTAGATATTTATGATCTATTGTGATTTTATAATATAAAAAAAAAAAAAAAAAAAAAATTGCATAGAAATAAAGCATTTTAGCCTATTTATGATTATAGCCTGCATTGCTGTTTTACACATGATAATATGTATGTATTTTATATATATATGCTCTGGGGTCCCCGCACAAGGGCGGGAATATTCAATGTTTATGACTATTGATGAGGATCCCCTGGAAGAGAACATAAGAAAACACAATACACAGAGCTACTAAAAATAAAGGTAACCTATTTTTATGACAATATGCCACAAGTATCTCAGTGAGTACCCTCAGTAAGAAGGTAAGTAATGTACACAAGTTATATGTACACAAACCATAAATAGGTAAGTAAGAGTCAGAAAAGTAATGCAAACAGTGTAGAATTACAATAGGTTGCAATAGGCAAGCATAGGTCTAGGGGCAACACAAACCATATATTCCAAAAGTGGAATGAGAATCACGAATGGACCCCAGACCTATGGGAGCTTGTAGAGGGTCGCTGGGACTGTAAGAAAACAGTCAGGGTGTCCAAGATACTCCACCCCAACACCCTGAAAAGTAGGAGTAAAGTACACCTACTACCCCAAAAGAGCACAATAGTCGTGATAGGGGGATTCTGCAAGAACCACAAACACCAGCAGTGCACTGAAAACGGATTGCTCGACCTTAGGACCTGCAAAGCAAGGGGACCATGTCCAATAGTCGCAACAGTGTCCAGGGGGGGCAGGAGCCCAGGAAACCCCGGATGAAGGTGCAAGGAAGCTGCCTCCGGATGCAAGAAGCTTGGAATTCTGCAAGAACGAAGAGGACTAGGAACTTCTCCTTTGGATGGAAGATGTCCCACGTCGCAATGAAGGTTGCAGGAGTATTCCCACGCAGAAATACCGCCAACAAGCCTTGCTAGCCTCAAGGGTCGCGGTAGAGGTTTTTGGGTGCTGCTGAGGACCAGGAAGGACCAGGATGTCGCCCCTTGGAGGAGGAGACAGAGGGGGCGCTCAGCAACTCAGAGAGCCCATACAGAAGCAGGCAGCACCCGCAGAAGTACCTGAACAGGCACTTGGAAGATTTGTGAACCGGAGTCCACGCAGAGTTACAAAAGAGGGTCCCACGACGTCGGTGGCCAACGCAGCGGGTTGAGCACTGCAGGACGGAGTGCTGGGGACCCAGGCTAGGCTGTGCACAAAGGAAATCCTGAAAGAGTACACTGAAGCCGGAGCAGCTGCAAATCACGCAGTACACAGGTTTGCAGTCTAGCGTAGGGAGGCAGGGATTTACCTCCACCAAACTTGGACTGAAGGGCCACTGGGAGTCACTTGGGTAGAGTTCCTGTGTTCCAGGGACCACGCTCGTCAGGATGAGAGGGGACCCAGAGGACCAGTAATGCAGTCTTTTGGTGCCTGCGTTAGCAGGGGGAAGATTCCATCGACCCACAGGAGATTTCTTCTGGTGCAGGGTGAAGGCAGGTTACCCCCAGAGCATGCACCACCAGGAAACAGTCGAGAAAGCCGGCAGGATGAGGCGCTACAATGTTGCTGGAAGTCGTCTTGCTACTTTGTTGCGGTTTTGCAGGCGTCCTGGAGCAGTCAGCGGTCGATCCTTGATAGAAGTCAAAGAGGGAGATACAGAGGAACTGTGGTGAGCTCTTGCATTCGTTATCTGAAGAATTCCCCAAAGCAGAGACCCTAAATAGCCAGAAAAGGAGGTTTGGCTACCAAGAAAGGAGGATTGGCTACCAAGAAAGATAAGAGCCTATCAGAGGGGGTCTCTGACGTCACCTGCTGGCACTGGCCACTCAGAGCAGTCCAGTGTGCCACCAACACCTCTGTTTCCAAGATGGCAGAGGTCTGGTACACACTGGAGGAGCTCTGGGCACCTCCCCGGGAAGTACTGGTCAGGGGAGTGGTCACTCCGCTTTCCTTTGTCCAGTTTCGCACCAGAGCAGGACTGGGGAATCCCTGAACTGGTGTAGACTGGCTTATGCAGAGATGGGCACCTTCTGTGCCCATCAAAGCATTTCCAGAGGCTGGGGGAGGCTACTCCTCCCCAGCCCTTCACACCTATTTCCAAAGGGAGAGGGTGTAACACCCTCTCTCAGAGGAAATGCTTTGTTCTGTCTTCCTGGGCCAGGGATGCCTGGACCCCAGGAGGGCAGAATCCTGTCTGAGGGGTTGGCAGCAGCAGCAGCTGCACTGGAAACCCCGGAAAGGCAGTTTGGCAGTACTCAGGTTCTGTGCTAGAGACCCGGGGGATCATGGAATTTCCCCCCAATACCAGAATGGTATTGGGGTGACAATTCCATGACCTTAGACAAGTTACATGGCCATGTTCAGAGTTACCATTGTGACGCTATACATAGGTAGTGACCTATGTATAGTGCACGCGTGTAATGGTGTCCCCACACTCACAAAGTCCGGGGAATTTGCCCTGAACGATGTGGGAGCACCTTGGCTAGTGCCAGGGTGCCTACACACAGTAAGTAACTTGGCACCCAACCTTCACTAAGTGAGGATTAGACATATAGGTGACTTATAAGTTACTTATGTGCAGTGAAAAATGGCTGTGAAATAACGTGGACATTATTTCACTCACCCTCTCTCAGAAGAAATCCTTTGTTCTGCCTTCCTGGGACTGGGCTGCCCAGACCCCAGGAGGGCAGAGTCCTGTCTGAGGGGTTGGCAGCAGCAGCAGCTGCAGTGGAAACCCCGGAAAGGCATTTTGGCAGTAACCGGGTTCTGTGCTAGAGACTCAGGGGAATCATGATCTTAGACATGTTACATGGCCATGTTCGGAGTTACCATTGTGACGCTACACATAGGTAGTGACCTATGTGCAATGCATGCGTGTAATGGTGTCCCCGCACTCACAAAGTCCGGGTAATTTGCACTGAACAATGTGGGGGCACCTTGGCTAGTGCCAGGGTGCCCACACACTAAGTAACTTGGCACCTAACCTTCAAACAGTGAGGGTTAGACATACAGGTGACTTATAAGTTACTTATGTGCAGTGAAAAATGGCTGTGAAATAACGTGGACGTTATTTCACTCAGGGTGCAGTGGCAGTCCTGTGTAAGAATTGTCTGAGCTCCCTATAGGTGGCGAAAGAAATGATGCAGCCCATAGGGATCTCCTGGAACCCCAATACCCTGGGTACCTAGGTACCATATACAAGGGAATTAAATGGGTGTACCAGTGTGTCAATGAGAATTCGTTAAATTAGTCATTAGCCTCAGTGATACAGTTAGGCACCACACAGGGAACACATACAGGGCATACACTATGAGCACTGGGGTCCTGCCTAGCAGGATCCCAGTGAGACAAGGGCAGAAACAAACAAACATACATACAGTGAAAATGGGGTTAACATGCCAGGCAAGATGGTACTTTCCAACAGTGAAGTGGCAGCAGCTGTAGCTGCTTTGCAAGCCTCAGAGAGCTGGTTTGGCAGCTCTGGGGGTCCATGGTGGAGCCCCCAGGATGCATGGAATTGGCTCCCCAATACCACATTTGGAATGGGGGGACAATTCCATGACCTTAGACATGTACATGGCCATGTTCGGAGTTACCATTGTGAAGCTACACATAGGAATTGACCTATATGTAGTGCACACGTGTAAAGGCATCTCCAAACTCACAAAGTCCGGGGAAATGGCCCTGAACTATGTGGGGGCACCTTTGCTAGTGCAATGGTGCCCTCACACTTAGTAACTTTGCACCTAACCTTCAGCAAGTGAAGGTTAGACATATAGGTGACTTATAAGTTACTTAAGTGCGGTGAAAATGGCTGTGAAATAGTGTGTGCACTATTTCATGCAGGCCGCAGTGGCAGTCCTGTGTATTGGTTTGACTGAGCTCCCTATGGGTGGTAAAAGAAATGCTGCGGCCTCTATGGATCTCCTGGAACCCCAATGCCCTGGTACCTAGGTACCATATGTAGGAAAGTACCATCTTGCCTGGCATGTTACCCCCAATTTTCACTGTATGTATGTTGTTTTAGCCCTTGTGTCACTGGGATCCTGCTAGGCAGGAACCCAGTGCTCATAGTATGTGCCCTGTATGTGTTCCCTGTGTGGTGCCTAACTGTATCACTGAGGCTCTGCTAACCAGAACCTCAGTGTTTATGCTCTCTCTGCTTTCTAAATTTGTCACTGCAGCCTAGTGACTAAATTTACCAATTCTCACTGGCACACTGGTTCACCCATATAATTCCCTTGTATATGGTACTTAGGTACCCAGGGTATTGGGTTTCCAGGAGATCCCTATGGGCTGCAGCATTTCTTTTGCCACCCACAGGGAGCTCAGACAATTCTTACACAGGCCTGCCACTGCAGCCTGAGTGAAATAACGTCCACGTTATTTCACAGCCATTTTTCACTGCACATAAGTAACTTATAAGTCACCTATATGTCTAACCTTCACTTAGTGAAGGTTGGGTGGCAAGTTACTTAGTGTGTGGGCACCCTGGCACTAGCCAAGGTGCCCCCACATCGTTCAGGGCAAATTCCCTGGACTTTGTGAGTGCGGAGACAGCATTACACGCGTGCACTATACATAGGTCACCACCTATGTATAGCGTCACAATGGTAACTCCGAACATGGCCATGTAACATGTCTAAGATCATGGAATTGTCACCCCAATACCATTCGGGTGTTGGGGGGGACAATTCCATGATCCCCCGGGTCTCTAGCACAGTACCCGGGTACTGCCAAACTGCCTTTCCGGGGTTTCCACTGCAGCTGCTGCTGCTGCCAACCCCTCAGACAGGATTCTACCCTCCTGGGGTCTGGGCAGCCCCAACCCAGGAAGGCAGAACAAAGGATTTCCTCTGAGAGAGGGTGTTACACCCTCTCCCTTTGGAAATAGGTGTGAAGGGCTGCGGAGGAGTAGCCTCCCCCAGCCTCTGGAAATGCTTTGATGGGCACAGATGGTGCCCATCTCTGCATAACCAAGTCTACACCAGTTCAGGGATCCCCCAGCCCTGCTCTGGCGCGAAACTGGACAAAGGAATGGGGAGTGACCACTCCCCTGACCAGTACCTCCCAGGGGAGGTGCCCAGAGCTCCTCCAGTGTGTCCCAGAACTCTGCCATCTTGGATTCAGAGGTGTTGGGGGCACACTGGACTGCTCTGAGTGGCCAGTGCAAGCAGGTTTCGTCAGAGACCCTTCCTGATAGGTGCTTACCTCTCATGGTAGCCAAACCTCCTTTCTTGGTAGCCAAACCTCCTTTTCTGGCTATTTAGGGTCTCTCCTCTGGGCTATTCCTCAGATAACGAATGCAAGAGCTCACCAGAGTTCCTCTGCACTTCCCTCTTCGACTTCTGCAAAGGATCGACCACTGACTGCTCCAGGACGCCTGCAAAACCGCAACAAAGTAGCAAGACGACTGCCAGCAACATTGTAGCGCCTCATCCTGCCGGCTTTCTCAACTGTTTCCTGGTGGTGCATGCTCTGGGGGCTGTCTGCCTTCACCCTGCACTGGAAGCCAAGAAGAACTCTCCCGTGGGTCGACGGAATCTTCCCCCTGCCAGTGCAGGCACCAAACGTCTGCATCACCGGTCCTCTGGGTCCCCTCTCATCCTGACGAGCGTGGTCCGTGGAACACAGGAGCTGGGTCCAAGTGTCTCCCACAGTCCAGTGGCCCTTCTGTCCAAATTTGGTGGAGGTAAGTCCTTGCCTCCCCACACCAGACAGCAAACCTGTGTACTGCTCCGGCTTCTGTGCACTTCTCCAAGGATTCCTTTGTGCAAAGCCTAGCCTGGGTCCCCAGCACTCCGTCCTGCATTGCCCAACTCGCTGAGTTGGACTCCGACGTCGTGGGACCCTCCTTTTGTGACTCTGAGTTCACAGATCTTCTAAGTGCCTGCTCCGGTACTGCGCGGGTGCTCCTCCTCCAAGGGGCGACATCCTGGTCCTTCCTGGTCCCCAGCAGCACCCAAAATCCTCAACTGCGACTCTTGCAGCTAGCAAGGCTTGTTTGCGGTATTCCTGCCAGGAAACACTTCTGCAACATCCAGCACGCTGTGGGACATCTTCCATCCAAAGGAGAAGTTCCTAGCCCTTTTCATTGTTGCAGAATCTTCGGCTTCTTCCACCCGGAGGCAGCCCTTTTGCACCTTCATCCGGGGTTTAGTGGGCACCTGCCCCCCCGGACACTTTCGTGACTCTTGGACTTGGTCCCCTTCCTTTACAGGTCCTCAGGTCCAGGAATCCGTCTTCAGTGTTTTGCTGGTGCTTGTGGTTCTTGCAGAATCCCCTATCACAACTATTGTGTCTTTCTCAGGTAGTATGGTAACTTTACCCCTACATTTCAGGGTCTTGGGGTGGGGTATTTTGGACACCCTTACTGTTTTCTCACAGTCCCAGCGACCCTCTACAACCTCCCATAGGTCTGGGGGCCATTTGTGATTCGCATTCCACTTTTGGAGTATATGGTTTGTGTTGCCCCTGGACCTATGTTTACCTATTGCATCTTATTGTGATACTACATTGTTTGCACTACTTTCCTTACTGTTACTTACCTGTTTTGGGTTTGTGTACATATCATTTGTGTATATTACTTACCTCCTAAGTGAGGGTATCCTCTGAGATACTTTTGGCATATTGTCACTAAAATAAAGTACCTTTATTTTGAGTAACTCTGAGTATTGTCTTTTCTTATGATATTGTGCTATATGATATAAGTGGTATAGTAGGAGCTTTGCATGTCTCCTAGTTCAGCCTTAGCTGTTTCGCCATAGCTATCTCCATCAGCCTAAGCTGCTAGAAACACCTTTATTCTACAAATAAGGGATCACTGGACTTGCCACAAGGTGCAAGTACCACAAGGTACCCAATAATCCAGCAGTTGTTCTTTGCAGACTTGGTTGGCTGCTGCAAAATCCCCAAAACGAGGTGTAGTGTGTTCTTTTTTTTTTTTTTTTAAGTTTCAAAAGTTTTATTAAGAATATATAAGGCGGTACATACAGCATATAAACAAACTGTTTAGATTTCAAAACATTGTTTTTGTTCTTTTACCACAATTATTTCCATTGTGAGCATATATGCATGTACTGTCAGGCAAGTAAAAATTCCCAGTTGCATAGTTGAGTTTTGTACCCTTATTTTAAAGAAAAAGGGAAAACAGGTGGGGGGGGTGGTAAGGGGAGGAGGAGCGAGGATAGGGTTGTGTGGGGGGGGTTGATCTTGGTATAGGGGAGAGACGAAATAGTCATATGAAATGGGGAGGGGGAGAGAAGGGGAAGAAAGAGGAAGAAAGAGGAAGGGTAATCTCGGGGGGGATGTAAGATGAAGAGACTCGGGTTAGGCAGGGGGTCTTTGTATCCTGAGACTAGCTTGTTCAGGCCGAAGAGTAAATCGTTCTGTACTTCTCCGTCTGTAGCAAGTTATTATCTAGGGGTAGATAGTATGTATGTTAGATATGGTGAGGTCGGTTAGAGAGTCTTATATGAGTTGATTTCTCCGTCCTTGTTTATGTTAGGAAGCGACTTGTATTACTATGTGTAAAGAAATGGCTCCCTGTTGCAGTTACCCCCCACTTTTTGCCTGATACTGATGCTGACTTGACTGAGAAGTGTGCTGGGACCCTGCTAACCAGGCCCCAGCACCAGTGTTCTTTCACCTAAAATGTACCATTGATTCCACAATTGGCACACCCTGGCCTCCAGATAAGTCCCTTGTAACTGGTACCTCTGGTACCAAGGGCCCTGATGCCAGGGAAGGTCTCTAAGGGCTGCAGCATGTATTATGCCACCATAGAGACCCCTCACTCAGCAAAAACACACTGCTTACCAGCTTGTGTGTGCTAGTGAGAACAAACTGAGTAAGTCGACATGGCACTCCCCTCAGGGTGCCATGCCAGCCTCTCACTGCCTATGCAGTATAGGTAAGACACCCCTCTAGCAGGCCTTACAGCCCTAAGGCAGGGTGCACTATACCATAGGTGAGGGCACCAGTGCATGAGCACTGTGCCCCTACAGTGTCTAAGCAAAACCTTAGACATTGTAAGTGCAGGGTAGCCATAAGAGTATATGGTCTGGGAGTCTGTCAAACACGAACTCCACAGCACCATAATGGCTACACTGAAAACTGGGAAGTTTGGTATCAAACTTCTCAGCACAATAAATGCACACTGATGCCAGTGTACATTTTATTGTAAAATACACCACAGAGGGCACCTTAGAGGTGCCCCCTGAAACTTAACCGACTATCTGTGTAGGCTGACTGGTTCCAGCAGCCTGCCACACTAGAGACATGTTGCTGGCCCCATGGGGAGAGTGCCTTTGTCACTCTGAGGCCAGTAACAAAGCCTGCACTGGTTGGAGATGCTAACACCTCCCCCAGGCAGGAGCTGTAACACCTAGCGGTGAGCCTCAAAGGCTCACCCCTTTGTCACAGCACCGCAGGACACTCCAGCTAGTGGAGTTGCCCGCCCCCTCCGGCCCCCACTTTTGGCGGCAAGGCCGGAGAAAATAATGAGAATAACAAGGAGGAGTCACTGGCCAGTCAGGACAGCCCCTAACGTGTCCTGAGCTGAGGTGACTCTAACTTTTAGAAATCCTCCATCTTGCAGATGGAGGATTCCCCCAATAGGATTAGGGATGTGACCCCCTCCCCTTGGGAGGAGGCACAAAGAGGGTGTACCCACCCTCAGGGCTAGTAGCCATTGGCTACTAACCCCCCAGACCTAAACACGCCCTTAAATTTAGTATTTAAGGGCTTCCCTGAACCTAAAGAGTCAGATTCCTGCAACAACAAGAAGAAGGACTGCCTAGCTGAAAACCCCTGCAGAGGAAGACCAGAAGACAACAACTGCCTTGGCTCCAGAAACTCACCGGCCTGTCTCCTGCCTTCCAAAGAACTCTGCTCCAGCGACGCCTTCCAAAGGGACCAGCGACCTCTGACTCCTCTGAGGACTGCCCTGCTTCGACGACGACAAGAAACTCCCGAGGACAGCGGACCTGCTCCAAAAAGACTGCAACTTTATCCAAAGGAGCAGCTTTAAAGAACTCTGCAAGCTCCCCGCAAGAAGCGTGAGACTTGCAACACTGCACCCGGCGACCCCGACTCGGCTGGTGGAGAACCAACACCTCAGGGAGGACCCCCGGACTACTCTACGACTGTGAGTACCAAAACCTGTCCCCCCTGAGCCCCCACAGCGCCGCCTGCAGAGGGAATCCCGAGGCTTCCCCTGACCGCGACTCTCTGAAACCTAAGTCCCGACGCCTGGAAAAGACCCTGCACCCGCAGCCCCCAGGACCTGAAGGACCGGACTTTCACTGCAGAAGTGACCCCCAGGAGTCCCTCTCCCTTGCCCAAGTGGAGGTTTCCCCGAGGAAGCCCCCCCTTGCCTGCCTGCAGCGCTGAAGAGATCCCTTGATCTCTCATTGACTTTCATTGCAAACCCGACGCTTGTTCTAACACTGCACCCGGCCGCCCCCGCGCCGCTGAGGGTGAAATTTTTGTGTGGGCTTGTGTCCCCCCCGGTGCCCTACAAAACCCCCCTGGTCTGCCCTCCGAAGACGCGGGTACTTACCTGCTGGCAGACTGGAACCGGGGCACCCCCTTCTCTTCATTGAAGCCTATGCGTTTTGGGCACCACTTTGAACTCTGCACCTGACCGGCCCTGAGCTGCTGGTGTGGTAACTTTGGGGTTGCTCTGAACCCCCAACGGTGGGCTACCTTGGACCAAGAACTGAACCCTGTAAGTGTCTTACTTACCTGGTAAAACTAACAAAAACTTGCCTCCCCCAGGAACTGTGAAAATTGCACTAAGTGTCCACTTTTAAAATAGCTATTTGTGAATAACTTGAAAAGTATACATGCAATTGAAACGATTCAAAGTTCCTAATGTACTTACCTGCAATACCTTTCAAACAAGATATTACATGTTAAATTTGAACCTGTGGTTCTTAAAATAAAAGAAAATATATTTTTCTATACAAAACCTATTGGCTGGATTTGTCTCTGAGTGTGTGTACCTCATTTATTGTCTATGTGTATGTACAACAAATGCTTAACACTACTCCTTGGATAAGCCTACTGCTCGACCACACTACCACAAAATAGAGCATTAGTATTATCTCTTTTTACCACTATTTTACCTCTAAGGGGAACCCTTGGACTCTGTGCATGCTATTCCTTACTTTGAAATAGCACATACAGAGCCAACTTCCTACATTGGTGGATCAGCGGTGGGGTACAAGACTTTGCATTTGCTGGACTACTCAGCCAATACCTGATCACACGACAAATTCCAAAATTGTCATTAGAAATTGATTTTTGCAATTTGAAAAGTTTTCTAAATTCTTTAAAGTCCTGCTAGGGCCTTGTGTTAGTCCCTGTTAGCATTTCTTTTAGAGTTTAAAAGTTTGTAGAAGTTTGAATTAGATTCTAGAACTAGTTTTAGATTCTTAAAAACATTCCAACTTTTAGAAGAATAATGTCTAGTACAGAGATGAATGTGGTGGAACTCGACACCACACCTTACCTCCATCTCCAGATGAAAGCGCTAAGGTCACTCTGTAACATAAGAAAAATAACAATGGGCTCCAGACCTACCAAAGTACAGCTCCAGGAGCTGTTGGCAGAGTATGATAGAGCCAACCCCTCTGTGGATAACACAGAGGAGGATGATAGTGAACTGGAGGAAGAATCCCCTCCACCAGTCCTATCTAGGGAGAACAGGGCTTCTCAAGCCCTGACTCCAAAAATAATAGTCAGAGATGCTGGCTCCCTCACAGGAGGGTCCAGCCTCTCTGAAATCACTGAGGATAACTCCAGTGAAGAGGACATCCAGTTAGCCAGGATGGCCAAAAGATTGGCTTTGGAAAAACAGATCCTAGCCATAGAAAGGGAAAGACAAGAGATGGGCCTAGGACCCATCAATGGTGGCAGCAACATAACTAGGGTCAGAGATTCTCCTGACATGTTGAAAATCCCCAAAGGGATTGTAACTAAATAAGAAGATGGTGATGACATCACCAAATGGTTCACAGCTTTTGAGAGGGCTTGTGAAACCAGAAAAGTGAACAAATCTCACTGGGGTGCTCTCCTTTGGGAAATGTTCACAGGAAAGTGTAGGGATAGACTCCTCACACTCTCTAAAAAAGATGCAGAATCTTATGACCTCATGAAGGGTACCCTGATTGAGAGCTTTGGATTCTCCACTGAGGAGTATAGGATTAGATTCAGGGGGGCTCAAAAATCCTCGAGCCAGACCTGGGTTGATTATGTTGACTACTCAGTGAAAACACTGGATGGTTGGGTAACTGGAAATGAAGTGTATGACTATGTTGGGCTTTATAATTTGTTTATGAAAGAACACATTTTAAGTAACTGCTTCAATGAAAAGTTGCATCAGTATCTGGTAGACCTAGGTCCAATTTCTCCCCAAGAATTGGGAAAGAAGGCAGACCACTGGGTCAAGACTAGGGTAACCAAAACTTCCACTGCGGGTGACCAAAAGAAAGGGGTTACAAAGCCTCCCCAGGAGAAAGTGGGTGACACTAGAAACAAAGAAAAAGAGTCCCCTGTAGGCCCCCAAAAGCCAGACCAGGTGGGTGGGCCCAGAGACACAACCCAAAACAAAGGTGGGTACCAGGGTAAGAGCTGGGATGCCACTAAGGCATGGTGCCATAACTGTAAACAGACAGGGCACCACACCAAGGACACTTCTTGTCCCAAAAACAAACCCCCTAGCAAAATCCCAGGGGTAACCAGTGTAGCCATTGGAGATGACTCCTCAGATGAGGAGGTCTTCATAGCCTTCAACTGGAAAAAGGGCCCAACAGGTGAGTTGGAGATTCCAGAGGGAAGTAGACACTTCCACCACCTACAGGTGAATGGAATCCCAGCCACTGCCCTGAGAGACACTTGTGCCAGTCACACTATTGTGCATGACAGGCTGGTGTTCTCAAACCAGTACATCCCAGGTGAGATGGCCAGAGTAAGAGTTAGCCCAGACAGGGTCACTGATAGGCCTGTGGCTTTTGTGCCCATAGAAGTGGGTGACTTTTAGCTGGAGAAGGGTGGTAGTCAGTACAGACCTCCCCCTTGATTGTCTCCTTGGAAATGACTACCCAGAGGTTAGTCAGAGCCCAAGAGAGGAACTGGTCCAGTGCCAGTCCTCTCCCAAGGATTCTGGAGTGCCTGCCTCTGCAGTAAATGCAAGTAGGCCCCAGAAGAAAAAGAAAAGGAAACAGAGTAGGAAAGGTGGACAACCTTTAGCCAAGGTTCCAGCCAGCCAAGGAGATTCTGCTCCAGTAGGGGAGAACCCCAAAAGTGGCTCTGATAAAGTCCAACCTGACCCACAAGAAGTCCTGGCTAGTCAGGCAACTGTTAAGTCTGAGTGGGTGGCCCCTCAGCTAACAGAAGAAAGAGTGGAAGAAGGGTGTTTACTACAAGCTGTGGTAACCCCCCACTCCAATACAGCAGACAGGCACCCTGAACCCAAAGAAGCCTGTAACTTAGCCCCTTCCCTTGTAGGTGAAGAGCTAAAGGTGTGGTTCTGGGCACTGACAGCTGTCAGTGGCCTCTGCTGGGTGTTAGCCTTTATGGCTGCACTATCCTTGGCATGGTGGTCAGACCCCATGCCAAATAGCAAATTAGGCCCCCTGACCCTGTTGGTCATGGTGGGGTTACTCCAGCTCTGGGTAACCTCTTCGGGTAAGCTAGGGGTGACCCTGGCTAAAATAAGACTAGCAGAGGTGGATACCTCTAACCCCAAAATAGAGAGAATGGGTGGAGACATTAAAGACACAGACAAGAGGCAATTCAGACTAGGTCCTATCACTGTGGAAGTGGGTCAGTTCCCCAGAGGGAATGACCTGAGCAGGAGGATGTAAGGCAGAGTAGGCCCTGCAACAAACCAGCCTATTTCCTCTACTCTTCCTCGCCTCCCAGACTAGGAAGACTCTCCCAGCTTTGGCTGAGTCACCTGGCCTGTGGGCTGGGGGGGGGCTTGTGTAAAGAAATGGCTCCCTGTTGCAGTTACCCCCCACTTTTTGCCTGATACTGATGCTGACTTGACTGAGAAGTGTGCTGGGACCCTGCTAACCAGGCCCCAGCACCAGTGTTCTTTCACCTAAAATGTACCATTGATTCCACAATTGGCACACCCTGGCCTCCAGATAAGTCCCTTGTAACTGGTACCTCTGGTATCAAGGGCCCTGATGCCAGGGAAGGTCTCTAAGGGCTGCAGCATGTATTATGCCACCCTAGAGACCCCTCACTCAGCAAAAACACACTGCTTACCAGCTTGTGTGTGCTAGTGAGAACAAACTGAGTAAGTCGACATGGCACTCCCCTCAGGGTGCCATGCCAGCCTCTCACTGCCTATGCAGTATAGGTAAGACACCCCTCTAGCAGGCCTTACAGCCCTAAGGCAGGGTGCACTATACCATAGGTGAGGGCACCAGTGCATGAGCACTGTGCCCCTACAGTGTCTAAGCAAAACCTTAGACATTGTAAGTGCAGGGTAGCCATAAGAGTATATGGTCTGGGAGTCTGTCAAACACGAACTCCACAGCACCATAATGGCTACACTGAAAACTGGGAAGTTTGGTATCAAACTTCTCAGCACAATAAATGCACACTGATGCCAGTGTACATTTTATTGTAAAATACACCACAGAGGGCACCTTAGAGGTGCCCCCTGAAACTTAACCGACTATCTGTGTAGGCTGACTGGTTCCAGCAGCCTGCCACACTAGAGACATGTTGCTGGCCCCATGGGGAGAGTGCCTTTGTCACTCTGAGGCCAGTAACAAAGCCTGCACTGGTTGGAGATGCTAACACCTCCCCCAGGCAGGAGCTGTAACACCTGGCGGTGAGCCTCAAAGGCTCACCCCTTTGTCACAGCACCGCAGGACACTCCAGCTAGTGGAGTTGCCCGCCCCCTCCGGCCCCGGCCCCCACTTTTGGCGGCAAGGCCGGAGAAAATAATGAGAATAACAAGGAGGAGTCACTGGCCAGTCAGGACAGCCCCTAACGTGTCCTGAGCTGAGGTGACTCTAACTTTTAGAAATCCTCCATCTTGCAGATGGAGGATTCCCCCAATAGGATTAGGGATGTGACCCCCTCCCCTTGGGAGGAGGCACAAAGAGGGTGTACCCACCCTCAGGGCTAGTAGCCATTGGCTACTAACCCCCCAGACCTAAACACGCCCTTAAATTTAGTATTTAAGGGCTTCCCTGAACCTAAAGAGTCAGATTCCTGCAACAACAAGAAGAAGGACTGCCTAGCTGAAAACCCCTGCAGAGGAAGACCAGAAGACAACAACTGCCTTGGCTCCAGAAACTCACCGGCCTGTCTCCTGCCTTCCAAAGAACTCTGCTCCAGCGACGCCTTCCAAAGGGACCAGCGACCTCTGACTCCTCTGAGCGTTTCTATTTTGCTTTGCTTTGCTTTTGCCGCCCTAAGTGCGCCGGGTATGCCCAGACGTGGGTCCCGGGCTCACTGTGCCACTGGATTCAAGCTAGCCTGGCTGAGGAGGGGTGAAACTCCGAAACCAGTCCCAGGATGCTTGTTTCCGGTCCAGGGAGAACCTGGCCTGGCAGTTCGGGCTGGACTGTTCCCATGTGGAACAGGGTCAAGACTGATTTGCATATGGCTGGGTTCAAACTGGGGTGGCATGGTGAGCAAAATAATGGATGGATTAAACCCAGATCTGTGACTGGGGTGAATGTTTGATTGGTTCCGCATTCCGTCCATCCAGTTACGCTATCCCACAGCGTTTGTATTTTGCTTTGCTTTTGCCGCCCTAAGTGCGCCGGGTATGCCCAGACATGGGTCCCGGGCTCACTGTGCCACTGGATTCAAGCTAGCCTGGCTGAGGAGGGGTGAAACCCCGAAACCAGTCCCAGGATGCTTGTTTCCGGTCCAGGGAGAACCTGGCCTGGCAGTTCGGGCTGGACTGTTCCCATGTGGAACAGGGTCAAGACTGATTTGCATATGGCTGGGTTCAAACTGGGGTGGCATGGTGAGCAAAATAATGGATGGATTAAACCCAGATCTGTGACTGGGGTGAATGTTTGATTGGTTCCGCATTCCGTCCATCCAGTTACGCTATCCCACAGCGTTTGTATTTTGCTTTGCTTTTGCCGCCCTAAGTGCGCCGGGTATGCCCAGACGTGGGTCCCGGGCTCACTGTGCCACTGGATTCAAGCTAGCCTGGCTGAGGAGGGGTGAAACCCCGAAACCAGTCCCAGGATGCTTGTTTCCGGTCCAGGGAGAACCTGGCCTGGCAGTTCGGGCTGGACTGTTCCCATGTGGAACAGGGTCAAGACTGATTTGCATATGGCTGGGTTCAAACTGGGGTGGCATGGTGAGCAAAATAATGGATGGATTAAACCCAGATCTGTGACTGGGGTGAATGTTTGATTGGTTCCGCATTCTGTCCATCCAGTTACGCTATCCCACAGCGTTTGTATTTTGCTTTGCTTTTGCCGCCCTAAGTGCGCCGGGTATGCCCAGACGTGGGTCCCGGGCTCACTGTGCCACTGGATTCAAGCTAGCCTGGCTGAGGAGGGGTGAAACCCCGAAACCAGTCCCAGGATGCTTGTTTCCGGTCCAGGGAGAACCTGGCCTGGCAGTTCGGGCTGGACTGTTCCCATGTGGAACAGGGTCAAGACTGATTTGCATATGGCTGGGTTCAAACTGGGGTGGCATGGTGAGCAAAATAATGGATGGATTAAACCCAGATCTGTGACTGGGGTGAATGTTTGATTGGTTCCGCATTCCGTCCATCCAGTTACGCTATCCCACAGCGTTTGTATTTTGCTTTGCTTTTGCCGCCCTAACTGCGCCGGGTATGCCCAGACGTGGGTCCCGGGCTCACTGTGCCACTGGATTCAAGCTAGCCTGGCTGAGGAGGGGTGAAACCCCGAAACCAGTCCCAGGATGCTTGTTTCCGGTCCAGGGAGAACCTGGCCTGGCAGTTCGGGCTGGACTGTTCCCATGTGGAACAGGGTCAAGACTGATTTGCATATGGCTGGGTTCAAACTGGGGTGGCATGGTGAGCAAAATAATGGATGGATTAAACCCAGATCTGTGACTGGGGTGAATGTTTGATTGGTTCCGCATTCCGTCCATCCAGTTACGCTATCCCACAGCGTTTGTATTTTGCTTTGCTTTTGCCGCCCTAAGTGCGCCGGGTATGCCCAGACGTGGGTCCCGGGCTCACTGTGCCACTGGATTCAAGCTAGCCTGGCTGAGGAGGGGTGAAACCCCGAAACCAGTCCCAGGATGCTTGTTTCCGGTCCAGGGAGAACCTGGCCTGGCAGTTCGGGCTGGACTGTTCCCATGTGGAACAGGGTCAAGACTGATTTGCATATGGCTGGGTTCAAACTGGGGTGGCATGGTGAGCAAAATAATGGATGGATTAAACCCAGATCTGTGACTGGGGTGAATGTTTGATTGGTTCCGCATTCCGTCCATCCAGTTACGCTATCCCACAGCGTTTGTATTTTGCTTTGCTTTTGCCGCCCTAAGTGCGCCGGGTATGCCCAGACGTGGGTCCCGGGCTCACTGTGCCACTGGATTCAAGCTAGCCTGGCTGACGAGGGGTGAAACCCCGAAACCAGTCCCAGGATGCTTGTTTCCGGTCCAGGGAGAACCTGGCCTGGCAGTTCGGGCTGGACTGTTCCCATGTGGAACAGGGTCAAGATTGATTTGCATATGGCTGGGTTCAAACTGGGGTGGCATGGTGAGCAAAATAATGGATGGATTAAACCCAGATCTGTGACTGGGGTGAATGTTTGATTGGTTCCGCATTCCGTCCATCCAGTTACGCTATCCCACAGCGTTTGTATTTTGCTTTGCTTTTGCCGTCCTAAGTGTGCCGGGTATGCCCAGACGTGGGTCCCGGGCTCACTGTGCCACTGGATTCAAGCTAGCCTGGCTGAGGAGGGGTGAAACCCCGAAACCAGTCCCAGGATGCTTGTTTCCGGTCCAGGGAGAACCTGGCCTGGCAGTTCGGGCTGGACTGTTCCCATGTGGAACAGGGTCAAGACTGATTTGCATATGGCTGGGTTCAAACTGGGGTGGCATGGTGAGCAAAATAATGGATGGATTAAACCCAGATCTGTGACTGGGGTGAATGTTTGATTGGTTCCGCATTCCGTCCATCCAGTTACGCTATCCCACAGCGTTTGTATTTTGCTTTGCTTTTGCCGCCCTAAGTGCGCCGGGTATGCCCAGACGTGGGTCCCGGGCTCACTGTGCCACTGGATTCAAGCTAGCCTGGCTGAGGAGGGGTGAAACCCCGAAACCAGTCCCAGGATGCTTGTTTCCGGTCCAGGGAGAACCTGGCCTGGCAGTTCGGGCTGGACTGTTCCCATGTGGAACATGGTCAAGACTGATTTGCATATGGCTGGGTTCAAACTGGGGTGGCATGGTGAGCAAAATAATGGATGGATTAAACCCAGATCTGTGACTGGGGTGAATGTTTGATTGGTTCCGCATTCCGTCCATCCAGTTACGCTATCCCACAGCGTTTGTATTTTGCTTTGCTTTTGCCGCCCTAAGTGCGCCGGGTATGCCCAGACGTGGGTCCCGGGCTCACTGTGCCACTGGATTCAAGCTAGCCTGGCTGAGGAGGGGTGAAACCCCGAAACCAGTCCCAGGATGCTTGTTTCCGGTCCAGGGAGAACCTGGCCTGGCAGTTCGGGCTGGACTGTTCCCATGTGGAACAGGGTCAAGACTGATTTGCATATGGCTGGGTTCAAACTGGGGTGGCATGGTGAGCAAAATAATGGATGGATTAAACCCAGATCTGTGACTGGGGTGAATGTTTGATTGGTTCCGCATTCCGTCCATCCAGTTACGCTATCCCACAGCGTTTGTATTTTGCTTTGCTTTTGCCGCCCTAAGTGCGCCGGGTATGCCCAGACGTGGGTCCCGAGCTCACTGTGCCACTGGATTCAAGCTAGCCTGGCTTAGGAGGGGTGAAACCCCGAAACCAGTCCCAGGATGCTTGTTTCCGGTCCAGGGAGAACCTGGCCTGGCAGTTCGGGCTGGACTGTTCCCATGTGGAACAGGGTCAAGACTGATTTGCATATGGCTGGGTTCAAACTGGGGTGGCATGGTGAGCAAAATAATGGATGGATTAAACCCAGATCTGTGACTGGGGTGAATGTTTGATTGGTTCCGCATTCCGTCCATCCAGTTATGCTATCCCACAGCGTTTGTATTTTGCTTTGCTTTTGCCGCCCTAAGTGCGCCGGGTATGCCCAGACGTGGGTCCCGGGCTCACTGTGCCACTGGATTCAAGCTAGCCTGGCTGAGGAGGGGTGAAACCCCGAAACCAGTCCCAGGATGCTTGTTTCCGGTCCAGGGAGAACCTGGCCTGGCAGTTCGGGCTGGACTGTTCCCATGTGGAACAGGGTCAAGACTGATTTGCATATGGCTGGGTTCAAACTGGGGTGGCATGGTGAGCAAAATAATGGATGGATTAAACCCAGATCTGTGACTGGGGTGAATGTTTGATTGGTTCCGCATTCCGTCCATCCAGTTACGCTATCCCACAGCGTTTGTATTTTGCTTTGCTTTTGCCGCCCTAAGTGCGCCGGGTATGCCCAGACGTGGGTCCCGGGCTCACTGTGCCACTGGATTCAAGCTAGCCTGGCTGAGGAGGGGTGAAACCCCGAAACCAGTCCCAGGATGCTTGTTTCTGGTCCAGGGAGAACCTGGCCTGGCAGTTCGGGCTGGACTGTTCCCATGTGGAACAGGGTCAAGACTGATTTGCATATGGCTGGGTTCAAACTGGGGTGGCATGGTGAGCAAAATAATGGATGGATTAAACCCAGATCTGTGACTGGGGTGAATGTTTGATTGGTTCCGCATTCCGTCCATCCAGTTACGCTATCCCACAGTGTTTGTATTTTGCTTTCCTCTGAGGACTGCCCTGCTTCGACGACGACAAGAAACTCCAGAGGACAGCGGACCTGCTCCAAAAAGACTGCAACTTTATCCAAAGGAGCAGCTTTAAAGAACTCTGCAAGCTCCCCGCAAGAAGCGTGAGACTTGCAACACTGCACCCGGCGACCCCGACTCGGCTGGTGGAGAACCAACACCTCAGGGAGGACCCCCGGACTACTCTACGACTGTGAGTACCAAAACCTGTCCCCCCTGAGCCCCCACAGCGCCGCCTGCAGAGGGAATCCCGAGGCTTCCCCTGACCGCGACTCTCTGAAACCTAAGTCCCGACGCCTGGAAAAGACCCTGCACCCGCAGCCCCCAGGACCTGAAGGACCGGACTTTCACTGCAGAAGTGACCCCCAGGAGTCCCTCTCCCTTGCCCAAGTGGAGGTTTCCCCGAGGAAGCCCCCCCTTGCCTGCCTGCAGCGCTGAAGAGATCCCTTGATCTCTCATTGACTTTCATTGCAAACCCGACGCTTGTTCTAACACTGTACCCGGCCGCCCCCGCGCCGCTGAGGGTGAAATTTCTGTGTGGGCTTGTGTGTCCCCCGGTGCCCTACAAAACCCCCCTGGTCTGCCCTCCGAAGACGCGGGTACTTACCTGCTGGCAGACTGGAACCGGGGCACCCCCTTCTCTCCATTGAAGCCTATGCGTTTTGGGCACCACTTTGAACTCTGCACCTGACCGGCCCTGAGCTGCTGGTGTGGTAACTTTGGGGTTGCTCTGAACCCCCAACGGTGGGCTACCTTGGACCAAGAACTGAACCCTGTAAGTGTCTTACTTAACTGGTAAAACTAACAAAAACTTGCCTCCCCCAGGAACTGTGAAAATTGCACTAAGTGTCCACTTTTAAAATAGCTATTTGTGAATAACTTGAAAAGTATACATGCAATTGAAACGATTCAAAGTTCCTAATGTACTTACCTGCAATACCTTTCAAACAAGATATTACATGTTAAATTTGAACCTGTGGTTCTTAAAATAAACTAAGAAAAGATATTTTTCTATACAAAACCTATTGGCTGTATTTGTCTCTGAGTGTGTGTACCTCATTTATTGTCTATGTGTATGTACAACAAATGCTTAACACTACTCCATGGATAAGCCTACTGCTCGACCACACTACCACAAAATAGAGCATTAGTATTATCTCTTTTTACCACTATTTTACCTCTAAGGGGAACCCTTGGACTCTGTGCATGCTATTCCTTACTTTGAAATAGCACATACAGAGCCAACTTCCTACACTATGTTAGGTAGTTCAGGGTCTCGGGCATATGTCAAAATTAGAGGCCTGTGGATTGATAGAGAGAGAGAAAAAAGAGAGAAAGGGGAGAGAAGAGCGTAGCTAGGGAGAGAGAGAAGGGACAGTAGGAGATTAAATGTGTTTCCGGGGTCTAGGATTCTGAGAGGGTGATTGGTAATTGATATTCCCTAATCATTGATCATTGAACATTGGTCATCCGTTGGTCATCCACCAGCCGCTTCATGGTCTCTTCAAGAATGGGCGCCAGACCTCCGCAAATTGTTCTGCTTGGTCCTGTAGGTTATAAATCACTCGTTCATGGGTAGCCGTTTGATACATGGCCGTCATCCATTCTATGGGTGTGGGGGCAATGCTAGATCTCCAGTGCCGGAGTATGCATATTTTGGCCTTGGCAAGCGCCGTGTGGATTAATCGTTTATGTGCCCGCGATAGGGAGGGATACGGGCGAATGTCATGTAGAATGATAAATGCTGGTGGGGTCGGTTTTGGTATCTGTATGAAATCCGATAAGGCGAGGCGTACCGCGTCCCATAGTGACTGTACCGTTGGGCAGTGGCATAGAATATGGAGTTGGTCACAATATGGCTCTGTGCATCTCCAACAGTTCGCGTGCGGTATCAACCCTGCCCTGAAGAGTTTAACGGGGGTCCAGTACCACCCCTGAAGGATTTTAAATAGGCAAAATTTCAGGCGTGCTTCACGTACGCCCCTGTCGAGGGCTTCTAGTATGTCTGGCCATTCTTCGTCCGTGTAGGTTATCTCTAGTATATCCTGCCACTTTAAGCGTAGTCGTTCAAGTAAAGGCTGAGAGTAAAGGTGGTTAGTTAATTCGGCATAGAGGCCAGCCAAGACGCCTTTTTGTCGGCCCCATTTCTGAAGATAGGTGACGATGGGTGAGGTTTTGAGCATCCACGGGGGGGTTCCTAATGTTATCCGCATACAGTGTTTGAGCTGTAGATATCGCCACTCCTGGTTACTTTGGATACCGAATTCTTCCTGGAGGGAGGCGAATGTGCGGAAGCTATCTCCATCTATTATGTGAGATATATTGTGGATACCTGCCTCGGACCATTGGGGCCATCTGAGAATATTCCCTCCTATTTTAATGCTTTTATTCCCTGCTATGGGAGCCTGAGTATGCAGGGAGGGGTGTACTCCTAGTAGTCGATGGGCTCTGCACCACGCTGTGTTTGTAGCCTTGAGGATGGGGTTAGCTAAGGGAACATGGTCGGCGTATGTTCCTCCCATCTCCGTATACTGTCCATATAGGAGTTTCTCTGTGATCACCCATTGCGGTGGATCGGCTATATCCGGAAGTGTATATATTAGCTGTGAGAGTTGTAGGGCCAGAGAGTATTGTTCTACCGAGGGTAGTCCTAATCCTCCGTAGGGCCGTCGTGCCAGTATTGTTGCAGGTTTCAGTCTTGGGCGTGAGGAGCCCCAGACGAAGGCCCTTATGGATGCGTCTATTAATCGGAGTGAGGAAAGAGGTATCTGTAGGGGAAGCATGCCTAGCACGTATGTGAAGCGTGGTAAGGTGACCATTCTGACCGCCTGTGTCCTGCCCCACATGGACAGGCCTAGTAGGGACCATTTGGCAAAGTCTTGTTTTATTTTAGATATAAGGGGGTCTATGTTGTCCCTGACCATATGTTCTAGACCTCAGTTAATGAACGTTCCTAAATATTTAAGGCGGGTCGGGGTCCATTTGAATTGGAGGCCATGTATCGCTGCCCTCTTCGTTATGCGGGATAATGGTAGTGCCTCACTTTTATCCCAGTTTACCCGATATCTGGATAGGGATGCGAAGTCTTCTATAGTGGAAAGTAGTGCTGGGAGCGAGGTTTCTAGATCGGACATTGTTAACAGAATGTCGTCTGCGTAGAGATAGATTTTGGATATGCCCCCGGTGATATGGATCCCTTTTATTTGGTGAGAATTTCGTATGGTGGCAGCTAGGAGTTCCATGGCCAATAGAAATAGAAGTGGCGACAAGGGGCATCCCTGGCGTGTGCCCCTTCCAATAGGGAATGGGTCTGACATGATGCCCCCACAGTTAACCTGTGCTGTGGGGTGGTCATATAATAAACGTACTTTAGAGATAAATTGTTCCCCCAGGCCAAAATGCTTCATGGTTGTGAATAGGTAGGACCACTCAATGCGGTCGAATGCTTTCTCCGCGTCTAGGGACAGGGCTAGGGCTTCGTCAGGTAATTGTATGGATTCTAACAGTGTATGGCAAAGAGTTCGCATATGATTTCTGGAGGTACGGCCTGGTACAAATCCTACTTGGGTATTGTGAATCAATGATGGTATCACCTTGCGGAGCCGCGTTGCTAGAACACTGGCTAGGAGTTTGACATCCCCATTCAAAAGGGAGATAGGACGGTAACTGCCGCAGAGAAGGGGGTCTCTCCCTGGCTTAGGCAAGATGACAATCATGGCTTTATTGGATAGAGCGCCCAGGGAGCCTTCTTGACATGCTTCCGTCAGTGCTTCATGTACTGCAGTTATTGCCTCCTCCCCAGCCCATTTATAGAATTCCGCAGGGAATCCGTCCTCTCCTGGAGATTTATGGTAGGGGAGGCTTGTTATAACTTGGGTTATCTCTTCTTTGCTTATGTTACCGTCCAAGAGGGCCCTGCCTGCCTCATACAGACGGGGTAGATTGGCCGCGGTAAGGAATATCTCCATTTGTGTTTGATCTGTCGTTGTTTCAGGAGTGTACAAATGTCGGTAGTACTTGGCGAACTCGTTTACAATGTCTTGTGGGCGAGTTAGCACTGCTCCTGAAGAAGATGTTATGGCCGCAATGGCAGAGGCTGCCTCTCTTTGTCGGAGCTGCGCCGCTAGGAGGCGACCTGCTTTTTCCCCTTGTTCGTAATGGCGGCCTCGCAATTTTTGCAGTGCGTATTCCGCCTGAGATGTATAGAGTTCGTTGTGTGCCATGCGGGCCTGTTCTAAGGCGTGTCGCAGCCTAGGGGATGGTTGGGCGGTATATTGTTTAGTGAGGTCCTGTATCGTGGTCTCTAAGGTGGTTTGGCGGGCTATTCTGTCTTTGTTGGCCAGTGCTGCGTCTCGCATCATATTCCCCTCTTAGGGTTGCTTTTGCTGCCGCCCATAGGATCCTTTTTGAGGATACAGTGCCTGTATTCTCGGCCATGTATGTAGCTACATGAGCTTTTAATTGTTCCTTCCCTTGGGGAGAGCGGTATCTGTGTACAGCCAATCGCCATGGTTTACGACCAGAGAAGGAGAGTCCCACCTGGATCCGGATTAGTATTGGGGAGTGATCTGAGAGCCCGCTGTCTAGGATGCAGGTGTCTTGTATATGAGGGATTACAGTGTGTGATACTAAGAAATAATCCAGACGCGATTGGGTGCCATGGACGGTGGATAGGAAAGTATATTCCTTATCTTTCGGGTGTTGTATTCTCCAGCAGTCCACTAGACCGACGTCGGTGGTCAGGTCTGTCAGAAGCGCTCTGTCGTGATTGTTACATATATCAACAGGGCCTGTCCTATCCATTATGGCGTCTTGGACGAGATTCCAGTCTCCCCCGATTATGTATCGAGTAGTTCCGATTTCTGTCAGGAGGCGATTTAGCTGTAGAAGGAATGGGCGTTTTGGGCCGGTTGGTGCGTAAATGGATCCCACGCATAAAACAGTGTCCCCTAGTTTTAGTTTAGCAAATATATACCTTCCTTCCGTATCATTCCAGGTTTTAATGATAGTGACCGGGAGGGATTTACGCACTAGTATCGCCACTCCACATTTGCAGGGCCCGTTACTTCCAGATTCCTGACTCGTTGGACGGCAGCTGAAGGCAACCCTCCCTACCCAATCCCGTTTAAGTTTACTGGATTCCAGGGTGTCAAGGTGAGTCTCTTGAATCAGAGCTATATCTGTTTTTTTGGATTGAAGATAGGACAGTATCTTTTTCCGCTTAACATAGCTCGTCATGCCGTGTACATTCCAAGAGAGTATACGTAATGGTCGCGTCGCTTGAGGGTGGGACTTCGACATCTTGGATAATTGTGAGTAAGCACCCTCGTTCCGGGGTTGGTGTTGGTGGGGGGGGGAGGGAGGGTGGGAGATATTGACTTAGTTGTTAGAGTGGGAGTTGTGTTTCGATATGATACAGTGTTTTATTTTATACGGGGGTTAGCAGCTGGTGGAGGCCAAGGGAGTCCTCTGGAGAAGAAAGAGAAGAGAGAGGAGAGGGTGAAGGAAGAGAGGCAATATAAGTAGGACGAGAGCCAGATGGAGGGGAAATATGAGGGGAAAAGAAGACAAGGAGAAATGAGAGGGAGAAGAAAAGAGGGAGAAGGAGGGGGAAGGGATGGATGCGTGTGCTGAAGTTGAAGTTGAGAGCATAGCAAGAGAGCGTGCGATTAGGGGGAAGAAGTGGAGAAGGATAGGGATGAGGGAGGTTAGGAGTCCAACATCCTTCGTTCGTTAGGTCTGTAAACGGCGGGACCGATTTCTCTCAGAGCTCTCGTGCCGTCGGGCGATCTCGATCGGGGGGGTGAGGGGGGAAACAACAGACAGCCAGTTATCGATATGTCGGTGATAAGGAGGAGTGGGGGGGGGGTACACAGCAGTGCTTATGTTTATGTATCGAGAAGTGGGTCTGTTCATCGGTGGTTAGTGGTTAGTGTATTAATTATATAACTAAAGTGTATATTGGCAGAAGTAATGGTCGGTTAATAACTATAGTACCTGGGCGGCGCTGGAGAGGAGGGGGGGGTGTTGGGGGTTGATGGGGTATGGTGTTTAGGATGTTGTGCCTATTACTTGATGTTGTATGGTATCGTAGGGTGTTTAGGAGTTCATAGGATAGGGTCGTAAATTAAAGTAGGGACTGGGCAGACAGAAAGACCGAGACTGGCTGGGGGGGGGGGGGGGGGGGGGGGGGCAGGGCGAAGGAGGGGGGAAAGAGCTCAAACAGAGTATTACAGTTCTCGCATATGTAAGGGTACATAAAGATACCAAAATACAATATAATATAATACTTCCTGAGCATTTCTTTTCAACTATAACACTGCCTCGTCTCGTCTCGCCTTACAACGTTTCAATGACATATTAGGTTGATCAACATAACATATCCTGGTATCTTATCACATTATCATGTTAGGAGCCATTATGCCAAGCGTCTCTCTATTAGTCGTAGGATAGGTAATGAGTGTAGCTGAGCCCCGGGTTACGCGAGGATAATGCGTATCTCATCCTATTACAAACTCCTTGCCGTGTATTATTACATCATAATACTGACCTACTAAGGTCTTACTTGGTATGTGCCACCATCGTAGTCGTTCTGTTGTAGATGATAGTTTAAGATAGTAACGATGATTAGGATGGGGGTAGGTACAAACATCCGGGGAAAGGAATAGCTAATAGTTTATAATTTACATTGTGATGTTATAATGTGGTGTGGTGTGGCAGTGTAGGATGTCATATTATTTCGCTTTGTTATGCGGTATTATGTTGTATTATGTCCTTGCGTTCTATTTTTTTTCCCATTTTCTTATTGTAGAATAAAATAAAGTCAAGTAATGGGAGCTTTGATATGTCTCAGGTTATATCGTATTGTGTGTCCCTGTATTGGAATTAATTTATCTTTACGTGGTCTTTTCCCATCACTTGGGGTGATAATGGAGGCTAAACGGTTCTAATGTCAGCGCTGGTCGAGTGTGGTGTATATTAGGAAGATTTCACATACTTTGTTGTTTACTACCGTGAGATATTTTGTAGTGTGTGGAATATAAGGTAAGTTCCATGATAGTTAGTTAGTGTTTATTTTTTGTTATCTGTTTAATGCCCCTGTTACCTTGTTATAGGGTTATAGGGTCGGGACTGGGCCCTTATTCAACATACAGGGAGTTGGTGGAGTCTGATCCCTGTTCTAGTAATCATCATCTGTCGTGTACTGAGGGCAAATAACGATTTACTGGTAGGTTTCCTTTATAGGGCCTCGGCTCTAGTCATAAAGAACATAGATTTTTCATGTATCTGGTTTTAACATTGATACTAGCAGTCTTAGACAATTACAATAGTAATACACATATGATCTGGAAAGGTACTCATCCTTCCGCGGAGTCTATAGTTGTTATTTTCGACTCTCTAGCGATAGTCCCACAAGTCGTCTTGTCGCGTTACCTTCTCAAGAAGATCCAGTTGTAGGCTTTAAAGGGGAGCGGGATTTGTCTCTCTCCGATAGTTGGGTGTGGGTTACTACTGCGTGTAAAATCTGACCCCTGTCATCATATGATCTGGTTAGTCTCTCCATGTCTCTACCTCTATGACTGGCTCCGGTGTCGTGTAGAGCCGTCTTCGCCTTTTCCATTCCATTCTCGAGTGGGGGGTTTCAGCCCTATCACTGCCTCCTACAATGTCATGCTCACTGTCTGTGTTGAGAGAGTCCATAGGCTGGGATTGGAAAGAGTCAAGGAAAAGTCTCAATTCGTCGGGGTTATAAAAGTCCTTGGATACTCCATTTTTGGTAACCCACATTCTTGCAGGGTCAAAGAGACCGTATTTCATCTCTAGTTTGCGAAGCCGGGGTCGTAGGGCTAGGAAAGCCTTTCTACGTTCGTTGGTTTCCTTGGAGTAATCGGCGGTTATTCGGATCTCGTGCTGGTCTATTCGGAAAGGGCTGTGGTTGCGTGCTACTTGGAGTATTTGTCGGGTTTGATTATGCCGCAGCAAGCATGCGATGATTGGGCGGGGCCTTGAGGAGTTGTCAGAGCGTTTTGGGCCTATCCTGTGTGCCCGTTGGAATTCTAGCGGCGGGTCAAAGTCCAGTGAAATCATTTTTGGAAGAGTGGAGGTCAGAAAAGCCTGCATATCCGAGCCTTCTTCGTTTTCCGGGATCCCAAGTACCCGGATATTGTCTCTCCGGCTCCTGTCCTCCATGTCCATTAGTTTGCTCCTGAGGTAGAGGAAGTCTTGTTCTCGCCCCTGAGACGTGTTGATCTGCGACTCTAGTGATCCCATGTGTTGCTCTAGCCCTGTCACTCTAGATTGAAAGCCTGCAATGTCAGATCACATGGATTTGGTTTCTAGTGTCAATGAAGTTATAGAGGCGTTCATCCCCTCAGGTGATCTCTTGTAGTATCCTGTCCATAGTTGTGGGTTGATCTTTATCAGACATCGTGGTGGACTCGTTTAAAGGTGGCGATGTTTGAGGGTTTATCTTTGTGGGGGTTAGGCGTTTGTGTTGTAGCGCTTCTGAGAACAATAGTTGTCGTGCAGGCTTGCTGACAGGTTTATGGTTTGGTTTTTTGCCGGGCATCGCCTCAATTGTCTGCAGAGTCTGGCCGCGTGGGGCCCGAGTCTCCCCCCGTGGATTCCGATAAGGATATAGATGTTCTGTGCCAGCCTGGTCTCGAATTTATATTGTCTCTTCTCATTTTTCTGGGTCTTCGGTTGCTGGTGATAGGCTTGACTTCCCCCTCTTTCTTTCCCTCCTCCTGTCTCCGCGTCCACTTATTTATTGTTCTCCGTATATCTTTTTTGCCCTCATTCTCTTTAGTGTATCCTCCTAGCGTTTTTTGTAAATGGCAGAGGCCTGTCAATGTCAATGTCTATGTCTTTGGGGCAGAGAAGGATATATTCAAGGAGTTGCCATGGGGTCGTTGTAGAGCCTACATTGGCCCTTATTGTTGGAGAGCTGTGACTTGTGTCTGCCAAGTTTGATTCTTCAGTGGTTGACGTTGAATAGCTGAGGGGGAGGGGGGGGGGGGGGGGGGGGAAGGGGCTGATTTACTTTCCTCCAGGTCTTTCTGAGCAGGGGTATGTGTGGCTCTTCGGCTGCCCCCGTCAGTAGCCCGCGTTAAGTATAAGTATAAGTATAAGGGGCGATGAAGGCTTTGATTTCTTACACTGGTGCCAGTCCTCTCCCTTCTCCTGTATCTCTGTTCTCTTGGCTCCCTCTGGCTCTCCTCATCTCCGATGCCCCTCCAGTCGCTCACCCCTCTCGTCTCTTCGCCTCCACGTGCCTCCCGTCGTGCCCCTCTGCCCTCCTCAGTATTAGCTGTCTGGAGGGGGGGGCGAGGGTTTATTATCCCAGCGGGAGGGTTTTGTTGTCCCTCTGTGATGGAAAAGAGGGGAGAAGTCGTGCCTCTGCCTCCGGTGATGCGTTCTTATTTTGAAGAGACTCGATCCTACCTCTCTGGCCGGGTTTCTCTCCCAGCTGTCGAGGGGGCCGCACCCCTTTGCTGCGTCTCCCCGTCTCCCTGTGGGGGGTCGAAGGTCCGCGGGTGTTTGTTGGCGTTGTAGGGAGATGGATGCGGGTCGTCACGGCTCCCGCAGTCCCTGCGGCCTGTTCAGCTTGCTCCTTGCCGCTGCTGGCACGCCGTCCCCGGTCTTCCGAAGATGCGACTCCGCCCCTTTTGCCAGGCCTTATCCGCCTGGGGCGAGTCGCGAGTTTCCTGCCTTGCGTCCCGCTCCTACGGGGTCCCCGGACATGATTCCGTGTCGCCGCTGTTGTAGGGGTGGAGGGGCACCGGGCCCGGTGTGTTGTCCGGCTGTCTTCTCGCCCCCGTCGCCCCTCCGGGATCGCCTCGGCACAGAGCTCTCGCTCTAAGCGGCCATCTTGTTTCGTGGCCCGGCCATGCCCCCGGTGTAGTGTGTTCTAAGGAAACTTGCAGTACTTTACTCTTGCTTTTCTGGGCTCTGGGGGGGGGGGGTAATTTACTTACCTTTACTGTATTCTTACTCTCCCAGCGATTCTGCACACACTACACTTGTCAAGGGGGGAATTTGTGATTCACATTCCACTTTTTTAGTATATGGTTTGTGTTGCCCCTAGACCTATTTTCTCCCATTGCATTCTATAGGATTTCCTACTGTTTGAATTGTTCTATGACTATTTACTTGTCTAATTTTGGTGTCTAGTGTATATATTGTGTATAATACTTACCTCTAAAAGGAGTATTGTCTCTAAGATATTTTTGGTACTGTGTCACCCAAATAAATACCTTTATTTTTGGTAACACTGAGTACTGTCTTTACTTGTGTGTACTGTGTAACTATAAGTGGTATTGCATGAGCTTTGCCTGTCTCCTAGTTCAGCGTAAGCTGCTCTGCTATAGCTACCTCTATCAGCCTAAGCTGCTAGAACACTACTACTTTACTAATAAGGGATACGTGGACCTGGTATAAGGTGTAAGTACCCAAAGTACCCACTACAAGCCAGGCCAGCCTCCTACACACACTGATGCCAGTGCTGGATTTATTGTAAAATGTAGATAGAGGGAATTTTAAAGATGTGCCCTGTATTTTACCTAGCCCTTTATTACTGGACTGACCAGTCTGTGCCAGCCTACCACTACCAAGACAAGTTTCTGACCCCATGGGGTGAGAGCCTCTCTGCTCTCTGGGGTCAGAAACAAAGCCTGCTCTGGGTGGGGTTGCTTCACACCTCCTCCCTGCAGGAACTAACGTTTGGGAGTGAGCCTCAAAGGCTCAGGCCTCCTGTTGCAGTGCCCTACTTTTGGCTGCAGGTCCTACAGAAATTTAGGTAAAACAGGAAGGAGTGACCACTGCAGCTAGGACCACCCCTAAAGGTGTCCAGAGCTGAAGTGACCACTTCCCTGCAGAATCCCCAATTTTGTTTTGAGGGTTAGGGACCAATAGGTTTAGGGATGTGCCCCCTTCCCCAAAGGGAGTGGACACAAGAAGGGTGTAGCCGTCCTCGGGGACAGTAGCCATTGGCTACTGCCCGCTGACCACTGCAGTGCCCCTAAATCTACTATTTAGAGGCTCCCCTGAACCCCACTCACCAGATTCCTGGTGACCTCAGCAGAAAGAAGAAGAAAAAAGAAGGACTGCTAAGCCAACCCCAGCAGTGAAGACTCCGGACAACAACTGACTTGTCCACAGTCCAACCGACCTGTCAGCAGCTTCAAAGACCCCTGCTCCAAGAAGGTGATGCATACTGCAGGACCATGGACCTCTACAAATCCCCAGAGAACAGCCTGCCCAGCAGAGGACCAATAATTCCCAAAGACAGCGGCTGTGTACAGAAGAAATCACCAAAATGACTCCAGAACCGCCCCGGATGCACAAGTCCTGCCCACTCTGCACCCGACGCCCACGGCCCGAGTCCAGGTGGCCTACCTGTCCAGGAAAGGTCCCCAGGCAATTCCAACCTCCAGTCTATCCTGGGTTCAACCCTCCTGGCCAACACGATGAGGCCAGCAGCCTGAATCCCGAGGCTCCCCCTGACCGCGACCGGATCCGACAAAGATTCCCAAAGCCGAAAGGTACCCCTGCATCTGCAGCTCCCTGGCCATGGGGATTCCGACCGACGGTCCAGCAACGTCCGTAAGGTGACTCTTCTCCCTGTCCAGCCTTTAGTTTCCCTGAACCGACCCCCTGGACCCAGCCTGCAGCTTCTTTGTGACTCCCCCAGGGTTCCCTCACTGAAAAGCATTGAGTGCCCGCCGCTGTGTTTGCACCCTGCACCCAGCCGCCCCTTTGCCGCTGAGGGTATGTGTCTGGTGCTGACCTGTGTCCCCCCCAGGCCAGGGTCCTGAAACCATGGGTACTTACCTGCAATCTCTTTTCTACTAAGTCCCTCCAGTCCTCATAGGATTCCATTGCAAACCCGAGGCCAATTTTGACCTCTGCACCCGGCCGGGCCCATCTTGCTGGTGGTACACTCTTGGGGTCAACTTGAACTTTGACCTGTGGACCTTCCAACCCCCTGAAGACTGAAATCGTAAGTCGTGTACTTACTGTTTTCTGTGCTAACACTTTCCCCACCCCCCAGGACTCTATTGACTCCTATCAAAAATTGCACTAAATGTCAACTTTTGAAATTGAAAAGCGTTTCTTACTTGCAAACTGCTTTATCTGCAAAAAACAAAGTACATTTGGTACATATGCTTGATACCTATTTACAAACGTACTTACCTGCAAGAAAGTTCTTCTGGTTATAGTAATAAAGTAAAACAATATATTTTTGCTATATAAAAACAACTTGCCTGAGTCATTGAGTGGATGCCTCATTTATTGACTGTGTGTGTACAACAAATGCTTTGCACTACCCTCTGATAAGCCTAACTGCTCAACCACACTACCACAAAACAGAGCATTAGTATTATCTTCTTTGGCCGCTGTTAAGCCTCTGGGGAACACCTGAATTCTGTACACACCATATCTCATTTTGGTATAGTTCATACAGAGTCAGCTTCCTACAGACACAACCTTAGACAAAGGATGTTTCTGGTCCCATATCCGTGCCTCAATGGAAATGTTTTAGAAGGATAGCAGCACTGGCAACTAAAGCTAATTTTTGTCTGCCATCTTATAGCCTGTGTCAATGACTTCAGAACCTTTGATTCCATTTAACAAATTCCTGGATAGGTCCCTCATAGTGGCCTGCTCCAGACCTTGCTTGATCCTGCCAATGAGTCTGCCTATTGCTCGGTGACACCAACCCTGGCAGAGTAATCCAATCTTTGATGCAGCACTCTACTCCAAGAGCCCTATAGGTCAAGCCTATTTAAATAACATCTATTCAAAAGGATTTCTCTCTGTGCAACAGGAAAATAAGTCCAAGAAAACTGACAGTATAGCAAGAGTCTTAACGTCGGCTAGTCTGGCACTGAGATGTCTGAATGATGTGTGCTTATTAGGTCGCAACACCCCTGCCCTCTGGGATATAGTGAGTAATATTCTGTCCAACTTGCCCAAGGATTTCTGAACTTCTTTGCCCAGAATGTTCAGGATGACCATGACGCCACAAAGCATTTTCTGAGGCCACAACAGACTACTTGCTTGCGTCAGTGGGGTTCCCAAGAACGTCCAACCTATTCTCATTCACATGCCCTTGATGTAGTTAGGTAGTATGTTAAAATGGCAGAATGAGGCATGGGGTGCTTCAAAGATAGCAGGGCTATGCTTCAAAGTTATAAGGGCGATGACTTGTACTCTGCGGTTACATTTTCCTGTCACCAATTTCATCAGTAGTATGTAGAATTTTGTAGCTAATCAAAAGGCTGTATATGCTGGCAGATGCAACCCTCTCAACCTGTTCAACATCCATTAAAAAATGAACTCTTTTGTGGCTACAAGGGCAGTGGTGGTAGAGAATTAGTCTACCAGCAAACAAGAGCTCTTCTCTTTTTTTCCTGAAGCTGCCAAGCAGTTTTATTTTTCACTCTAGCAGCCACCCGAGGCCAGTGTGGGGCAGGATTCCATATTGTTCTTACAAATTACACGTTTACTTTGAGCCAGTGGGTCCTTTAGATTGTATAAAAAGGTTATGCCCTCCATTTTGTCATTTCTCCTCCCACATCTTCTCAGATTGTGCACAAACAGGTCAATATTTTCTCCAGAAAGGTTCAGATGTTGCTTGCCAAGGGCACCTGTGCTGGTGGCAATAATGTTTGAGTGGCTATGCCCAATACTTCCTGGTCCTCAAGAAGAACAGGGGATGCAGGATCGATCTCAGATCTCCGGCTCAGGAATGCCTTCCTCAGGAAGGAGAAATTCCACACAATGATGCTTGCCCAGGTCCTATTAGCATTGGACTCCGAAGACTAGATCGTGTCCTTGGACATGCAGCGCACTCCCTTCAATGTGCCCAGCTTGCAGAACAACAGGCAGCACACCACTTTATAGTAAAGCCTGAACATTTTCAATTCATCATCCTGCCCCTCAGCCTTATTTCAGATTGTCACATGGTCACAAAGATCTTGCCAGTGGTTGGGGCTCATCTTGATAGGTTAGGGATACACATACCACTGTAACTCAATGACTGGCTCGTGAAGACTTGCCTCAGCCAGTCTCTGATCCCCTGCAGGTTGCTGTTTTGCTCCTGTCTACCTGAAGGTTCTCCAACAATGAACTTAAATCACACAAACTTAAATCTGCGAATAGATATAGGCCCTCATTACGACCCTGGCGGTCGGTGATAAAGTGGCGGCAACACCGCCAACAGGCCAGCGGTAACTACCGACAAATTATGACCATGGCGGAAAGATCTTCGAAAGACAGCCAATGTACCACTCCAACCGCCAGGGTGAAAACAACAGCCATCAGGGTAGCCGCCTACAGCCAGACGGAACACCACCATATTATGACCAGACAATCCGCCACCTTTTCTGGGGCGGTACCAACAACATCAAAAGCTTGGCGGAAACAGAGCTCAGAAGTGAAAGGACTCACCATTGGAGACACAGGGAAGAACCAGGCCACCATGGAAACAGAACTGCATGTATTCCAGATGATATTCTACGTTCTGCTCCACCACGAACACCAATGACGGCGAAGACGACGACGGTGAGTACAGCCGCCTAGCACACTAGGGAGAGGGGGAGGAAAATGAGAGTGAGACACACACACGCACAACACACACCCATACGCACACACCATACACACAACCAGATGCAGAAGAAAACAAGTGAATCCATCTAACTCGGCTGAATAATGCAAGAACAACACAAATTTACTGAAGTGATTGTAATAAGATCAACACAGTATAAAAATAATTTGGCCAATGTTACAGATATCTACAAATGTACAGAAAAAGGGACACTTAACCAGTCCTCCCTTCGCGTGGGCCGCATGGCCACAGGGAAAAGTCCAAGCCTTCACTTGTTACCTGCATCAATATGGAGAAAACACTGCAGGGGCATCAGTTGGCAAATAGGCAGGCACCTCAGGAGGAAGGGGGGGCACCTCAGCCGGAAGCGGAAACAAGACCATTGGTTCTGGAGGGGGCAACATGCCCTGTGCTTGGTCCTGGGGAGTGCAAGGCCACAGTTTCTCGAGTGGGTGTCTTGTCCACTGGTTCTGGAGGGGGCAACATGTCCTGTGCTTGGTCCTGGGGAGTGTAAGGCCACAGTCTCTCGAATGGGTGTCTTGCCCACTGGTTCTGGAGGGGGCAACATGCCCAGGGTTGGTCCTGGAGAGTGCAAGACCACAGTCTCTTGAGTGGGTGACATGCCCACTGGTTTTGGAGGGGGCAACATGCCCTGTGCTTGGTCCTGGGGAGTGCAAGGCCACAGTCTCTCGAGTGGGTGTCTTGCCCACTGGTTCTCAATGGGGCAACATACCCTGTGCTTGGTCCTGGGGAGTGCAAGGCCACAGTCTCTCGAGTGGGTGTCTTCCCCACTGGTTCTGGAGAGGACAGGCTGCACAGCAGCCCATGGAAACTGGATCACAATGCGTCCGCCGGCGGTGATGGCCCTGCACAGCCCCTGCACTCTCAGATGGCTGCACTGTGGTGGAGCTGGTCGTGGGAGGCTCCTGCACAGCCCCTGCACCTTCGGATGGTTGCACTGTGGTGGTGGTGGGAGGTTCCTGCACAGCTCCTGCACTCTCGGATAGCTGCATACCCATGGTTGGTGGTAGGGGCTCCGTAACAACTATTGGTGCAGGCTCCTTGCCCTTCTTGCCTGCTGGTGCAGACTCCTTCCCCTTTCGGGTGGCAGTTGCAGGCTCCTTCCCCTTCTTGCCTGCTGTTGCAGGCTCCTTGCCCTTTTGGCTGGCTGGTGCAGGCTCCTTCCCCTTCAGTGTATGTGGCCTGAAATACTGTCCACCACGAGTAGGTGCGGATGGAACTGGGCCAGTGGACTGTGTGGCTGAGGTGCGTGGCTGGGTTCGTGATACACTGGCCATACGTGCAGGATGGGGGGGGGGGGGGGGGTTGGTAGGGATGAGGTCAATGGTGGAAAGGTAAAGTTTCTTAGGGAAACTTTCTTGGGGCGGAAAGAGGGAGTAGGAATGGGAGTGGAGGATGAGGGAGTGGTTGTTGGAGGTGTTTGTCTGTTGGATTTGGGTGCAGGTGCATGGGCTGTATGCTGTTGTGAGGTGGATGGCTGTTGGGTGTCTGAGCGCTTGCATTTGTGTACTATAGGTGGGGGGGAACAGACACAGTGGGAGAGGACACAGGGGACGTGTGCATGGATGTTGTGGCGATGTCTGCCAGTGAGGTGTCTGTTCTGCTTGGTGTTGTGATGATGCAAGTAGTGAATGATGATGTCCTGCATGCAGGTGAGAGTGTGGACGTAGCTGGGTGGGAGGTGGAGGAGGAGGAGGGGGGGACAGTGGAAACAGTGGATGTTGTTGTGCCTGTAACTGCATTGTGTTTGTGTGAGTGCCTGTGAGATGAAGTGTGGTGCTTGTGTTTGCCTGTGACACTCTTGGGTGCATGCTTGTCTGGCTGTGTGCTTGTGATTGAGGGGAATGTGACTGGGAAGTGGCAGTTGGAGGGGGGGGGGGCAGTTCAAACAGTGACAATGGCTGCCCTCAGAGAGGAGGCAGAGCCTGGATTGATCTCTGTTGGGCCGCCAATCCAGTGTGATTGCTCACCAGGAATTGTAGGAGGCTGGCCTGGCTTCTAGTCGGTACCTGATGGTACTTACACCTTGTGCCAGGTCCAGTTATCCCTTATTAGTAGATTAGTAGTGTTCTAGCAGCTTAGGCTTATAGAGGTAGCTATAGCAGAGCAGCTTAGGCTGAACTAGGAGACATGCAAAGCTCCTAGTATACCACTTATATCATACAGCACTATATCATAAGAATCACAATACTGAGAGGTACTAAAAATAAAGGTACTTTATTTTAGTGGCAATGTGTCAAAAATATCTCAGAGGGTATACTCCCTTAGGAGGTAAGTAAAATACACAAAATATACACACAAACCAAAATCAGGTAAGTAAACAGAAAAGTAGTGCAAACACTGTAGAATACAATAGGATGCAATAGGCCTAGGGGCAACACAAACCATATACTAAAAAAGTGGAATGCGAACCACTTAGGGACCCCAGGCCTAGTGTCGTGCGTAGAGGGTCGCTGGGAGTGTAAGAAAACACTAAGGGTGTCCAAGATACCCCACCCCAAGACCCTGAAAAGTAGGAGTAAAGTTACTCTACTTCCCCAGAAACACACTAAAGTTGTGATAGGAGATTCTGCAAAGACCACAACAGACTGTAAAGCACTGAAGACAGATTCCTAGACCTGAGGACCTGCAAAGGAAGGGGACCAAGTCCAAGGGTCACAAAAGTGTCCGGGGGGGGGGGAGGGGGGGGGGGGGAGGCAGGAGCCCATTAAACCCCGGACGAAGATGCAAAATGGCTGCCTCTGGGTGGAAGAAGCTGAAGATTCTACAACAACGGAAGATGCCAGGAACTTCTCCTTTGCACAGAAGATGTCCCACGGCGTGCTGGAGGATGCAGAAAGACCGCAAACAAGCCTTGCTAGCTGCAAAGGTCACAGTTGAAGAAAATGGGTGCTGCCCGGGCCCAGGAAGGACCAGGAGATCGCACATTGGAGGTGGAGATAGAGGGGGCGCTCAGCAACACAGAGAGCCCACACAGAAGCAGGCAGCACCCGCAGAAGTACTAGAACACGGGTTCCAGAAAACTGAGCACGGCAGTCGTCTCAACACTACAAAGGAGAGTACCACGAAACCGGTGGTCAACTCAGCGAGTTGAGCAATGCAGGACGGACTGCTGAAGACATGGGCTGTGCTGTGCGCGAAGGATTCCTTGCAAAAGTGCACAGAAGCCCTAGCAGCTGCAGTTCACACAGTACACAGGATTACTGTCTGGCGTGGGGAGGCAAGGACTTACCTCCAACAAATTTGGACCGATGGACCACTGGACTGTCGGGGTCACTTGGATCCAGCTCCTGTGTTCCAGGAACCACGCTCGTCACGATTAGAGGGGACCCAGAGGACCGGTGAAGCAGATGTTTGGTGCCTGCGGTAGCAGGGGGAAGATTCAGTCGACCCACTGAGATTTCTTCTTGGCTTCCAGTGCAGGGTGAAGGCAGACAGCCCCCAGAGCATGCCCCACCAGGAAACAGTCGAGAAAGCCGGCAGGATTAGGCGCTACAATGTCGCTGGTAGTCTTCTTGCTACTTTGTTGCAGTTTTGCAGGCGTCCTGGAGCAGTCAGCGGTCGATCCATGGCAGAAGTCGAAGAGGGAAGTGCAGAGGAACTCTGGTGAGCTCTTGCATTCGTTATCTGAGGAATAGCCCAGAGGAGAGACCCTAAATAGCCCAGAAAGGAGGATTAGCTACTGAGAAAGGTAAGCACCTATCAGGAGGGGTCTCTGACGTCACCTGCTGGCACTGGCCACTCAGAGCTGTCCATTGTGCCCTAACACCTCTGTATCCAAGATGGCAGAGGTCTGGTACACACTTGGTCAGGGGAGTGGTCACACCCCTTTCCTTTGTCCAGTGTCGCGCCAGAGCAGGGCTGGGGGATCCCTGAACCGGTGTAGACTGGCTTATGCAGAGAGGGCACCATCTGTGCCCATCAAAGCATTTCCAGAGGCTGGGGGAGGCTACTCCTCCCCAGCCCTTCACACCTATTTCCAAAGGGAGGGGGTGTAACACCCTCTCTCAGAGGAAATCCTTTGTTCTGCCTTCCTGGGACCAGGCTGCCCAGGCCCTGAACCCAGAACCTGTCTGAGGGGTTGGCAGCAGCAGTAGCTGCAGTGGAGACCCCGGAAAGGAAGTTTGGCAGTACCTGGGTTCTGGGCTAGAGACCCGGGATGCATGGAATTGTCCCTCCAATACCAGAATGGTACTGGGGTGACAATTGCATGATCCTAGACATGTTACATGGCCATGTTCGGAGTTACCATTGTGAAGTTATATATAGGTATTGACCTATATGTAGTGGACGCGTGTAATGGTGGGGGTACCTTGCGGTACAAAGCCCGGGGAATTTGCCCTGAACAATGTGGGGGTACCTTGGCTAGTGCTAGGGTGCCAACACATTAAGTTACTTTGCACCTAACCTTCACCAAGTGAGGGTTAGACATATAGGTGACTTATAAGTTACTTATGTGCAGTGAAAATGGCTAGGAAATAACGTGGACGTTATTTCGCTCAGGCTGCAGTGGCAGTCCTGTGTAAGAATTGTCTGAGCTCCCTATGGGTGGCAAAAGAAATGCTGCAGCCCATAGGATTCTCCTGGAACCCCAATACCCTGGGTACCTAGGTACTATATACAAGGGAATTATAAGGGTGTTCCAGTGTGCCAATGAGAATTGGTAAAATTAGTCACTAGCCTGCAGTGACAATTTTAAAAGCAGAGAGAGCATAAACACTGAGGTTCTGGCTAGCAGAGCTTCAATAATACAGTTAGGCGCCACACAGGGAACACATACAGGCCACAAACTAATGAGCACTGGGGGTCCTGGCTAGCAGGATCCCAGTGACACATATCAAACATACTGACAACACAGGGTTTTCACTATGAGCACTGGGCCCTGGCTAGCAGGATCCAAGTAAGACAGTAAAAACACCCTGACATATACTCACAAACAGGCCAAATGTGGGGGTAACAATGCTAGAAAGAGGCTACCTTCCTACACTGACATTGGCTGGGTTTCCTGTGGGGATGTAAATGATGTGTTATGGTTTATGTGTATGACATATTGTACATCTCTGGCTTTCCCTCTATGGTTGGATTTGCCCTGCCAGCTTTCACTTGTGTGTGTTAGTGTATGGTGGGATTATTAGTTCTCTATGGTGTGCATGCTTTAGTGATGAGTGTCCATGCAGGGCTGTGAGGGGTGTCCATGCATTGGTACAGCATGCAGGGCTTGGCATTGGGATGAGTGAGATGTGATGGTGGAGTGCGTGGCATGTAGTGGGGTGAGGGTGAGGGTATGTGATGGCATGCTGGTATGGGGGGTGACAGTAGTAGAGAGTTGACTTACCAGAGTCCAGTCCTCCGGCCAGGCCCTCAGGTTGCAGTATTACCAAGACTCACTCCTCCCATGCTGTGAGTTGCGGGGGAGGAGGTGGGGGTCCACCGCCAGTCCTCTGTATAGCGAGCTGGTGTTTTGCTGCTATGGAACGTACCTTCCCCTGTAGGTCCTTCCACCTCTTCCTGATGTCATCCCTAGTTCTGGGGTGCTGTCCCACAGCGTTGACCCTGTCCACGATTCTCTGGCAAAGCACCATCTTCCTGGCTATTGATATCTGCTACACCTGTGCTCCAAATAGCTGTGGCTCTACCCTGACAATTTCCTCCACCATGACCCTTAGCTCCTCCTCTGTGAAACGGGGGTGACTTTGTGGTGCCATGTGTGGTGTGTTGGTGAGGGTGTGTTGGATAATGTGTTGGGGTGTGTGATGTGGAGTGCGTGAGTGGTGTGTAGGTGTGAGTAGTGTGTGGCTCTAGTTGTCTCAGTGGTCTTAGTGTCTCTCTGGTGGCAATGCTTTGTAATCGTAAAGGGTTGTGGGTAATGTGGGTGGGTGTTTTATAGTGGTGTGGGTGTGGTGTGTGTATGGGTGTCAGGTGTGTGTTGTTTGAATTGTCCAATGTGGTGTTGTTTTGGATGTGGGTGTTGATTGTGAGAGCGGCGGTATGTATCGCCAATGGTTTACCGCCGTTGAATGTCCGCTGTGGTGATTCGTGGGTCATAATGTGATGGGCGTTGTTCTGTTGGTGTAACGGTTTGGGTTTTGATTCTGCCAATTTATCACTGACCTTTGGACTGGCAGATTTGTGTATGTGGCTGAGTTCTGTCGGATTGGTGTGTGTGTGTCATAATGTGGTGAACGGATATCCGCTGCGGTAAGTTGGCGGCCGTCAGCGTGGAGGTAAGTGGGATTTACCATCAATGTCATAATGAGTGCCATAGTCTCTACCAGATAAGGAGTTACCAAAGGTAAGTAACTTGTTCATCTGACAGAGACTTCCACCCTCAGATTCCTTACCTTAGAATAGATATCCAAGCAATACCATCACCGGAGGTGGGTCTGCGGACCAATTTTCAAACAAGGAAGTCCTGCAGGACCTAACAGGCAAAGTAACCATCCATATGAGCCGGACTATCCAGGCATTAGGGCTCTGTGAACATGTGCAAAGAGGCCTGTGCTGCGGCCTGGCAGATTTTTTAGGATCGGAACCCAATGTGCTAATGCAGTGGTCATAGCTTTAGCTCTGGTGGAATAAGCCTACAAGCCCTCAGTAGATTGCTTTTTGGCCAGTGTGTAGCAGATCTTAATGAAAAGTATGACCCATCTAGATATGGTACGCTTCTGCACAGCCCGTCTGTGACAGGTACAGTAATATGAAGGAATAAATTATTCCCTTTTACGTAGTCTAGTAATAGTTCTTTACACCTGTTAGCAAAGCTCAGGGGGTATAAGGCTTTATTTTTCTCTTCATTAAGGTATCAAAATAAGTCTCTTCATTAAGGTATCCCAAAATAAAAAATAAACACAACTGTAAAGTCTTTGAGTCTGTCCTCTTGCATCTTGTTAGCCTTCTTTTATTGTCCTTTTTAAGTTTCTTCTGTTTTCCCTCTTTGGTGTGCTGGTGGCTCCAGAGTAAGCTCTTATGAAGTCCGAGAGAGAGAGAGAAAGAAAAAAAGAAAATCGAAAGCCTTATTAGGTAAGTGTACAGGTCGGTACTTTCCTTACTTCTTATTTCCACACCCAAAAACATGTGTCACCACATTCATGTGATTTATATGTGGTGCCTTTTCCCTCTTGTGATTGACGTAAGTGTTGGTTAGTATGCGTCATTCATTAGTTATAAGTTTTCCTTTTTTCGACATTTGTTTTATCTTTTGGGTTAATACTTCACCACTCTGTGCTCTCTGTGCCGGGCTTTCCTGCTAATTCTTATAGTGCCTGCATAGAAACCACATTTTCTAGCACTTGGAAAAAAACAAAACACACTCGCATGCGCCCGAGAACTAGATATCCATTAATATAGGGTTTTTCTTTCTTCACCCATTTTACTTGATGGCGTCCGTGTCATATCTATCGTTTCCACCCTCTGGTCCTGCCTCTGTCCTTACCACTACAGTTGTTAGCTCTTCCCCCACCGGTCCCCGTACCTGAGAAAGCCACGTACCTCCAGGAATGTGGCTGGCTTCTATCTTCTTTTCAATGTCTCTCTCTCAGCACGTCCTTCCTCCTCGTCACTGCCTGGGGACTCAGTGTACAACCCTCTTGCTTCTGCCTCCAACTTTGGTATGAGACCTCCTCCCTCGAATCGCGTCTCCTCCTTTTTTCTCCCAGAGACTCCTCTCCCTCTGGCTCCACGCTGTCTTCTCTCCGGACGTCGTCCATCCCGCTGACATCATCCCATGTGGGAAGGAAGTGCGGAAAGGTGCTCCCCAGAGTGTCCCCAGGGCACTCCACATCCGACCCTGGTAGCCGTGAAACCTTTTCCCCCGTCACATTCACTCACCCGAGAGAGTGGCTGTTGGAGCCACGAGTTGGCCGGGTATCGGGATAGATAATCGGCATTCTAAGGAGCCTAAAAGGACGATTATGATGAGGCTCAAAGGAAGCATACATCAAGAATGTTAGCAGGAGATTAAGGTCCCAATGAGGCATGGTGAAGGAGGAAAGAAATATACTAGACCTTTTAGAAACCTATTTACAAGAAGGGATTTGAAGACGATGACTGGTCAGGCAACCACAGAAAAGAGGAGATAGCAGAAAGGTAGCCCTTGAGATTGCCCAGAGCAGAGTCCTGCTCGGCAAGAGGAAAAGCAAAAAGGAGAACCCAAGAAAGGGGAGCGGAAAGGGGATCAACTTGTTTTCCTGCACACTATGCAACAATTTGTTTCCAACAACAGTTGTATGCTGTGTAGGTGGACAGAGGACTGGTTGCCAAGATGACATCACAGACATCGGGAGAAAAGGTTGAAAGCTGTCAACTACTGCCACTCAATCGCCCCGCAAGAAGGGAGAGACTGGACCATTAGACTGGAGAAGGCTCCACTGTTGCTGCAACAGAAGATCGTCCTGAATGGGCACCCTGATCAGGGGATCAATGGCCATGCTCAGCAGACTCTCCATGTCCAGTCCAGAGCCACAAGGATGACTTTGGCTTGGTCATTCTTGATATTCTGGAGAACTCTGGGCAGGAGTGGTAGGGGTGGAACGGCATACAGGAGGTCTGCACTCCACTTGAGCCAAAAAGTGCCTCCGTGCAAGAGTCACCTTGGAAACTCCAGCATGTAAAGCTGCAGACATTGCAAGTTCTCAGCAGAGGTGAACAGATCTAACCAAGGCTCTCCCCACTGCTGAAAGTGACTTTGCGCCTCTGGGTGGAGATGCAACTCGTTATCATCTAGGCATCTTCGACTGCGTTTGTCTGCCCTGGCATTCAGAGATCCTGTCAGGTGTTGACCTGCAAGGAACATGCCATGATGTACCAGCCATATCCAGAGATGCAGGGTCTCCTGACAAAGGGTCCACGACCCCACCCTGCCCTCCCTGTTGCAGTACTAAATGGCGGTGGTGTTGTCCACAAACAAATGCACGAGCTTTACCTTAACGGAGGGTAGAAAGGCTTTCGGATCGCTCTGAGCTCCAGCAGTTTGATGTGGAGTCCTGATCCACTGAAGACTAGAGTCACTTAATTTCCACCTCTCCCAGATGGTGGCCCATTCCAGGAGTGACACATCGGTCACTACTGTCAGATCTGGTTGGTGAAGAGAGAGGGGTCTGCTGCTGACCCAATTGTTGTTCGTTAACCACTACTGCAGACCTTTTGCAGTTCCATCAGAAAATGTAAACTAGGTCAGAGAGATTCCTCGGATGTTGCACTCTCTGGAACTTCATGACCCACTGCAGAACCTGCATTTCCCCATGGGCGTGAGTCACTAGCAGAGTATAGGAGGCCATGAGTCCCAACAGCCTCAGGGTCTGTCTCACCAAAATCCAGGATAGAGGCTGAAACATCGGTATCATAGCCTGAATATCCTGGACTCGTCATTCGGGAGGATATGTGTGAAACTGCACTGTGTCCAGAACAGCTCTGATGAAAGGGAGCATCAGAGGGAGTCAAGTGTGACTTCAGCATGTTGAAAGCGAACAGCAGCAAATGCAGGTGGTTCAATGTAATCTGGACGTGGGAGATGACCGCATGGGGCGAGCCTGCCGTCAATAGCCTGTCATCAAGGTAGGGAAGACTGGAAACCCTGACCTCCACAGGTGAACTGTGACCACTTCCATCATCTTTGTGAACACCCAAGGGGAGCTAGCAAGGCCAAAGGAGAGCACAGCAAACTGTGGGCAGGCAAAACAGGGATGTAGAAGTAGTCGTCCTGAAAGTCCAGCGCACACATCCAGTCTCCAGGGTCGAGGACAGACACAATCAAAGCCAATGTAAGCATCTTCAACTTCTTCAGGAAGGTCTTGAATAGGGCGGAAGCCTCCAACTTTTTAGGGCACTAGGAGGTAGAAGGAATAGCAACCATGACTTACTTCTGATGCCGGCACCCTTTGGCCAAAAGAGCCAGCACTTCCTGACAGATCAAGGAGAGATGGTTCTCCATCAGTCGGTTGTGAGAAGGTGGCATGGGTGACAGGGTTTCCAGAAAGGAGATAGAGTTATCTCCCTGGACAAATAGGAGTAACTTTTCTGTACAATGTTATAGACTTCCAGTGGAGCAGGTGATGGTGAATCCTGCCTCCCACTGAGTGGCCTTGCTGGTATGAGGGCAAACTAAAGGGGTTTGGAGGCTGCGGCTTATGCGAGGGGCGGACTGGGCCGACCTCTTGCTGGTTGTCCCACGTGATCTGTTTGAACCGTGTCTACAACCGCAAAAAGGAAGGTAAGCCTGTTGGTCTTGGAGACTGGGCAAGAAAGGATGCAGTTGGTAGCCCCCACCGTAGCCATGGATGGAGTGAAGCAGACTGGGACTGGCAGGGGCCATGGACAGACCAAAGATCTGAGCATGGAGCGGCTGCCTTCAAAGATCTCCAGCGCTGAGTCTGCCTTCTCAACGAAAAGACGAGATGTCAAAGGGCATTGTCCATAATGGAAGCATGGACATCCTCTAAAAAAAAACAGTGGTTCTCAACCAAGCGTGGCATCTAAGTGCCACCAACAACACAATCACTCGGTCATGTCCAGCCCATTTGGAACGGTAAACTTTTCTGCATCTCGCGCATCAGCAATAGCTTGTGTGATTATGGCTTGGGTCTCCTCCAAGACCATGGGCATCAAGTGCTCATTCAGTGTGAGTTTATCAGTCCAAAAGGCATGCAGTGTTCACCAACCACAGTGCGAGGCTGGTGGAAGAAAACATCATCTGGCCGAAGGTGTCCAGCATTTTGGATTCCCTATCCGGTGGAATTGTAGGTGGTTAATTCGGGAGGTGAAGACTTGGATCACAAACCTCTGCGAGGTGGAGTGCTGGTTGAAGAAACTGGGGTTCCCTAGGCTAGGCAATGGAGGCGGACAAATGGCCTGTGCACAGGAGCCCCTGTACAGGGATTGGACCAGGTCCCAAGCAGGATGCCTGTAAGGGCTTCATTAAATGGGAGTAAAGGTTCAGAGGGGCAACTCTCAGTTCACCGTATCAAGACATTTGATTGGACTGCCACGTAGTGCAGCTGAAAGTTGTAGTATCCATAAGGGTCCTCAGACCCCTCTTAATCATCCCGCTCTCCAGGCTCATCAAAAGAATGGGGCACTGGCTCAGAAGGTATGGTATGGGTCACAGCGTCGGGGTGACAATGGGCTTGGCGGTGCCGCAAAATGACAGCACTGGAGCAGGATCTGCAGAATGCTGTGACCTCACAGGCCAGGCCGCACAGGATCCATTGAACCTGACTGGCGCCAAGGGCGAACCCATCAGTAGAAATCCAGTGGGAGCCTCTTTCAAACCCATGTGGCCTGAAGGCATTCCAGAGTGCATACCCTCATAAAACTCCTTGAGATAGGCAGAGTTCGTTCTGACGCTGGGAAACTTTGGGAAGCAAAGGGCGGATCAAGGAACAGGCTCTGTGGGGGAAGCAAGGCTTTGAACAGTGTTGTTGTTCCACACCTTGGACCGAGGACTTGGACCAATGCACAGAAGTCAAAGAACTCTTCTTAGACTATTTGCTGGTGGGGCTTAATGTCAATAGTTGCTGCACGAGTGGTCCCAGGACCTTCCACATGAGAGGGCTTTCGAATGTTGCGTGGTCATCCAACGTTGGGCGGCGAGGATCTCCGGAGAGCCTTTCCTGCAGCGCCTTAGGATTCATGGCACGACAGTCCTCACAAGACTTAGAATCAGAGTTCAGTGAAGGTCAAACCAACTGTGGGTCTGTGACAGGCACCCACATGATATGAAAACTGTTGTCCCTAGCATACCAGGAGAAAAGTCTCTCCAAAAAATCTTCTACAAAACATCAAAATAAGTTAGTCAAAAATTGATCGGGGGAGTGCTCTTCAGATCTGCGCTAACAGCGTAGAAAGAAAAGAAGTGACATCGGCTCAATGGGATGGCTCCTATCACTTCCAGTGTGGGCAATGCAGAGGCAAACAATGCCACCTACTGGCACAAAGGGGTACTGCTCAAGAATTTCTAGATCCAGGTCTCTGACGCCTGGGGATAATTCTAAGGTAAGGAATCTATGGCTAGAAGTCTCTATCAGAGAAGCTTCTCTCTGTGGACAACCTCTTTTTAGAAGAAACTATCCAGAATGCAAAACTTATTGAGACGTCCTAGACCTTTGCTAAAGAACTTGAGGCAAAAGCTCTCAAACTTATTAGTCTGGATCAACGAAAATAAAACAATCTCCAGCGTTAACCGAATTATGATCGCAAGAAATCAATCTAACATCTTTATCAATTGTGGTGAACCCTCTAAAGGCAAGGGTGGTAAACATTGTCTACCAAGGAATGTTTAATGCAGGAGTTGCAACAAAATCAGGCATTTTGATAAGGTGTGCCAGAGTCCCAAGAGCTCAGGTGGGAAGGAGACACAATGATGTTGCTGGTTGCGAACAAGATAATGTGGATGGATTATATAGTGCACTAATCACCGTGAGGCATCTGTTTTCACCTGATCATTATCAGGTACCATACGAGGGACAAAAACTCAAATTGAAGCGATACATTAATGACATCCTTGAATTTAAAGAAAGATACATAGAGGGTAACATTTACCTTGTTATGAAGGGGCTCAATATTCTAGGGTAGTTTAACTAAGGTTTGTTTGGGATGGTGCTGAAACGTGGAACCAAAGAACAAGTTTTAGTTGTGAAAAGTCAAGCTGTAACCCTAGAATGGCCACAGAAGGCTCCAACAGTATTTCTGAGTGACCTGGACAGAATTAAACATTCTAAACACAAGATCACGATGAAAGAAGGTGCCATTCCAGTCAAGTACAGGTTGAGAGGTGCACCTTTCAGTTTGTGAGAAGACGTGAAGAGAAATACTCAGTTTGTGTGATCGGGACATCATTGTGCCAGTGGAATCCTCTCTTTTGTTTGTCATCCCTTGTTGTAGCACACAAATGTAATGGTGACTTGAGAGTATGTGTTGTCCTTAGGAGTCTCAAGGAACACTTGCTCTTGGCAACTGGTGCACAATGGTTCACCAAGCTTGACCTGGCTTCAGCTTATCACCAGATTGAACTTAACCTGGGGTCCAAGCATTTAATAGATGTTGTATCACCTATAGGCACTTTCCCTTATTGTTGCATTCTTTTTTGTTTGGCACCTGTGGCCTATGTATTTGAGCAATTTATGTTGAAAACGCTCAGAGGCTTTAAAGGGGGGCTATGTTTCAGGACTATGTCCTGGTTTTTGGTCCTGAGTGCAGTACTCAGGACAAAATTAAAAAACTTTGTATACTATTTTCATGGAACAAAGTGAAGTTCTAAAATGTGAGAAGTGTGAATTTTTGAGGGACAGAGTGGAATATTTGGGTCACAATGTTGGTATTAAACTCATAGCTGGCCTTTTGAAAGCCATACTTGATGCAGCACAACACGTTGACTGAGCAGGTGTTAAGGTATTTCTTTGTTTGAGTGAGTTTTACTCATGCTTTATTTCTGATTATGCATGGTCTGTGGAACCGCTGCCTGCCCTTAAAAATGTTTTTACAAACATTTACAAAGGGTAAGGGGTCCCTCTGGGACCACTTCCCAAGTGTGAAGGGGTTACCATCTACTTGAAGTAGGTGGTAAACTGAAAATGTTTTGCGAAATACAAATTGAAAAAGAAACAGGGACCAGGGCACTCAAAGTCTCTATAATAAGTATACAGTCCAAGATGAGTAGAGTTGCAAAAAGTGTTTAATCCAAGATCAGAAAACAGCCAACACGTGTTTCGTCCTTGCGGACTTTTTCAAGGCTCATAGATTCAAGCTTGGATGAAGACTAGTTCCGACAGGGCTGCTGTAGCCCCTAAAGTATATCTTTGAATCCACTGATTATGATCATTCTTGCCATAAATTCTGGCTAATACTCCTGTCTTTACACTATGTGGCTTGCCGTATTCATGGATGTTAATCATGTGGTGTATCCGTAGTTTCAGGTAACGCTAAACATGGGGTCCTGATGGGCCCAATCTTGATTCTTCGAGTCACCGTACGTCTATTAGGACGTGAACGATGCGGGGAGTAAACGGATAGCGCGTGATAACGCTGCCTTGTAGTCCGTGTAGGAGCCTTGAAAAAGTCTGCAAGGACGAAACACGTGTTGGCTGTTTTCTGATCTTGGATTAAACACTTTTTGCAACTCTACTCATCTTGGACTGTATACTTATTATAGAGACTTTGAGTGCCCTGGTCCCTGTTTCTTTTTCAATTTGTATTTCACAGCACAGTACATAGGTGGTCCCTTCCTGGGTTCCATTTGTGAAATCTGTGTATCTTTGAAACCCTTGGTGGTTGGGTTTCTCTGACCAGGCTGGCACCGTGCCTAAATACACGCTATGCGACTTTGAACTTGATTAGCTTCAGATGTGCGACAATAGCATTAACCACTTCCTTTATATAAACGTTTACTAAATGAAAATGTTTTGCAACCACACTTCCGTTGCAAAACATTCACACATACCACTGCAGTATCAGGACGGGGCACCCTAAATACACCCTTTCCTAATACTGAATCGCAAACCAATTTGCGATTCAGTGATAGGTTACCAAATTGTAACATGGGTTTTGTAAATTTAAAAAAGCCTTTTTGCTTTTGCAAATGGGCCATTTGCGATCACAAAAAGCATTGCCATCAGGGCGGGGGCAAGAATATTTCTCACTTCATATTTAAAAACTCATTTTTAAGACATACGTTACTAAAGCAAGATGTGGTACCACACTGTCATTTACAGACAGACATATACCACAGAAATGTCCTCAAACCTCACAAGTCACATATAGTTTGTGGTAAAACAAACAATAACTTGCGGAAATCAGGTTCAAGCAAATATTTATCATTTAAGCATCACCAAGTGAAGTACTCTGATTTGTTTTGACCCTATTAAAATCTTTGTTTCCATCTCACTTCAAAATTACAAAAAAGTGTTTTTCTAATACTGAAATACATTTTGAAATACTTGTGCATTTTATTTACAAGCTATTTAAATGCTGCGTGCCTAGCACAATTGTCCAACAAATCACTTTACAATACCCTCTGATTTTGCAGTCAGAGAAAGAAGAGTAAACACCAATCTCAAGATAAAATAAGCAGCAATTTGTTTGAAGACGAGTCAACATTTGACCTTTGTCTTTAAATGCACAGCAAATGCAACAAGATAAAAATATGATTTGAAGGCTGAGCAGAACACGAGATCTTTGCTCATTCACCTAAACAGAACACCTATTCTTTGCCAGCATGAAATCTCTCACCAGACGAGGCCAGTAGGCTCTAAAAATAGCTTGCCCTGATAAAATCTGAGAGTGAGCGAGTAGATGTCTAGAAGCCTGAGAATGATCGTTTTATAGGACTTGTTGTGTTCCACAGACTGAAGTCTAATGTTGGGGCAGCTCTTTTTAGGAAAATATCTTCAGTTTTACATTTTACATTTTTATGCTCACCGCTTTGTTGATCAGGAAGTCCTTGTTGCATACAATCCCCCAAGCAGCAATGCCAATGGAAAAAATCTCACAATTCATATCAATACTGCTGTTGTCCACATAGAAGTCTCTCACTGCCTTTCCAATATGTTTTACCACATTAGTGTTGATACCTTCAGTTATGATCCAAGCCCCTGAGGAGACAATAGCATGAAAATGTTCACAAACTCAGATGCTTTAAGTCGAATATTTATCATGCAGAACCAGTACACAAACAACCATTGCCATCTACGGGGTTACAATTCAGTGGCACATAAAAATGACACAAGAATGATAGTAGTTTGTTTTGATTGTGTGTGTAATGGTAGGGTTTGTATTACCCACAATTAGTCCTGAAACAATACAACATCGAAGAATATCACTGAGAGTCGTGAGACAGCGAGGACATCAGCCCGTCAAGCTTTAGACCATGAGCATTTATTAGTCATACTGGGTCAGAATTAGTTCACAAGTTCAAAAATGGAACAAAACCACTCAAGTATTCTTCATTGATAGACTTACTTCCAGGAATGATTTGATTTTTGTGTGCAGTGAACCGTGGCTATGGTATAAATAAAAAAAGAAAAGAGATAAACTTTTATTATTCTGGCCAATTCAATACTGCAAAAAAATGAGGTTACCAGGAGAAGGTGGGGCCAATGAAAGGTCAACTGGCATGTGTCGAATAAAAGGATGTCACTCAATTACAGTATGGGTGCCGATAAGGAGCTGCCATGGTGGCCTGATCAGGGACAACTCTCCTGCTTACCCACATGTGCCCTTTCACCATAACCATGTTTAAAGTAGTTGCCTGAGGTCACGATCCTTGAGTCTTGGTAGGTGGGGGACACAGTGAGAGGTCTGAGCCAGCTACCTGGTCTCCCCGCAATTTAACAAGAAGATCCATGTTCATGTGTGAGTCCTTCTGCAGAATGTATCATTTTCCGCAGTTCTTCATCCTCTGGGCAGATGTTGTGATTTGTCTTCTGACTTCTAGTGGCTGCTCCCTCCTCCTCTGTCAGGAGTCAGGAAAGGTGGCGATAACGCCTCTTCCTCTTGCGTCCCATCCTGAAAAGGAAGTCTGTCTTGGATAACTGGTAAGAACTTGTCTGAACTTGGAATTTCTGGGATATTTCTTTTAAAACCAACCCATTGTGAGTCCTAAAGTTCCTAGCTGTCTAATCACTGCCAACCACGAGGTATTCAAACTGAAGGCAACACAGGAGGAAGTAATACACCACAGAGAATATCTTTTGGGTAGGCTGCACCTTCTCATTCTAGGCCAGTTGTTCTTAATCTGTGGTCCGCAAATTCCTGGAGGGAGCGAGACGCCTTATCTGGGGCTTTGTGACTGTTTAGAAGATGAAATGATACAAGCAGATTACAAAAGAAATATATAAAACAATTGTAAATTTGAAAAACAATGCAAAATGTGTTGGAATTATAAAAATGAGAAGCTAAAAATTAAGTTGGTATCCTTATTTTGCTTCATGGGAGCAGCACAAGTACAGCAAAAGGCATCTAGTGCTGACGATTGATGGCCTCAACTGAAGCATCACTGGCATGCGCCTACCAAACGTGAGCTTGCATTAGGAACAAAAAAGAAATGTATATGCATGTTGCATCGTATTTTAGAAATAAAACTGCATTTTGAAGGATTCAGCCTTGTGATTAAAATAAAGCATTATCTGGTTTTAAATGGTATTAAATGGTTTGTGAATTCAATAAGGTATTTCATGTTTTGTTTGATATATGCTTGCTTTTGTATTTTATTTTTGAGATTCAAATCATAGACATCCCCAAATCATAGAGGTCCCTGGCTTTAGTATGCATCTACAGAAATCAAGAATGTGGAACCACTGTTCCATATCTTTTCTCGTTTTCCTGACTGAGTGTTTAATGCATGCACAAGAAGAAATCTTTTCAACTGTTTCCTGAACAGATGGTGTGGTGGCATAGTGAGATAATCTACTCCAGAAGATAAAAGGAGCACCACTGATTTGGGTAAGAATTGACAGCTCGTATTCAGCACCACGTCACTGCAAGGGGTAAACATATGCCTTACAAATGTACATCATGATATGGTCAGCTAGACTCCGGACATCACTGTGAATGGCTAAAATATCTTTTAACTTAAAACTCCTATCACCCCGTTCAATATACTATGCAGTGTTTGCATAAACTCCAGCACTGAGGAAGTCACATATTTTCCTCTGTCTCCGAAGTAAAAAAAAAAAAAAAAGCTTGTCACTAAGGCTTCACTAGATCAGTATTTCTGTTTGTTGAGGGAGTTTTCTATGATTACAGTTTCGATCACCACAACTATCAGAAGGAGATCTGTACTCTATTCAGTGAACACTTATTCTCCCTGTCTTTCTGATTTTACTCTGGTTCAAGCAGCTGCCAGAGGTATGGATCTCTGATTCACCAAGATCTGTGAGGCTATTCACCGGTACAGTGACATGCAGAGAGTTAAACGCTCTCTAGCAGGCCCTCTTGAAACATGTATGCTCCACAATGGGTCAAACTATAGTAGAATTTCTTCTCAATTTTCTCACATTTTCCTTCAGTTTTAAGATTAACATCCAGTTTCTTGAATAATGCTTTCTTATGTTAATATGAGGCTCTTCACCTTTATTTTTTATTATATTCTCTAATGTTTCATGCTAATGTGTATACTAACCACCTTTTCTGTTTCGAAAAGCCATACAGTCCTTGGCCTTCTCGCACGATGATCACTAAACTGATGTACAGGCAAATCATCCTAAGCCCTCACCTTCTTTATTGGATAGATGCTTTACAAATTCCTCAAATTTGAACAACCCTATCTATGTTGCCAATCACAAATTGCAGAAGGAGCTCATCCCAAAAGAAGCAAAGAAAATCTCCCCACCTGAGAGATTATGTCACAGAGAAGAGGAAAACTGGAATTCATTCATTCTGGATCTTTGCTTCCAGGTTTTGGAACTAAGTTGAGGATATCATAAAAATAATTTTCCAGAAAGCCCTAAAGACATACAGCCTAAAATCACACCACAAATGGTAATTTTATGCATTTATTTGTGAGTCTAAGTGGGACTACCACACTGCAGTTTAAGAACAATCGCTTTCCCACATTAATTTGCAGGAGATGGAGGAATGTGCCACCTGACTGCTGCTCCTGTGTCCCTTTCACAACTGCTATCATTCACCGAGGCAAGGGTGGGTGGTGTGAAGGTTGGATGCTAAATGAGTAGTATTTTTTGACTTCCCGGCAATTGTCCATGTCACGAAAACAATGAGTTTAGGATCTCTCCCTGGCCCCCAGGTAAGTTATGGTGAGGGTATGAAGGTGGCTCACAAACCTTATAGCCCATGCCCTTGGACACGACTGAGAATGATTTTCAAATGTCTTCAGTCCTTGGGTAATGTCACGAAAAAGGGTGCTGCATGAAAAGGGGCAAAGGTCGGGGGAAGCTGACACAACTGCTCCTGGCCTTAAGTAAGGACAGGGAGAATGGGGGCAGTCATTATCGGGCTGCAAGTGCTGAGGGAGAAAGTCGTTTCAGTATATTACAGCTTTTTTGACACACTTCTAAACAATGTTTAAATAGTTGGAGTCTGCAGCTGTTTGTTAAACCTGATACATTTTGTGAATACCAGAAGGACCTTTTTCTTAGTTAAGGTGCATTTTTTTATTTTGAAAAAAAGTGCTAAATCATGTCCACATTGTTCAAACTTTGCACGGTGCTGTTTTCGACATAGAAAAAACATCAACTTTATCTTTACTCTATTTTGATTGGGAACAAGCGCAAGCCAAATCCAAGACAGGCAAGAAGGCTGCCCTGACATATTTCTGAGGTTTTGAGCCAGTCATGTGGCATTTTGTTCTAGCCAAACATTTTTATTTCTATTTACGAACTTCAGGAAAGTTCTGTTAATTGACAGTCATATTTTGAATTATTGAAGTTTTCATAAGTATGGCTTGTTATAGTTTCTTTTATTTCTCCCTAATAGCTGAAAGATAATGCACCCAACCAGAGAAAAGGTATCAAACTGAGTCAAATTTGGCACACTGTTGCTAGGCATTTATTTCTATTTTAGATGTTTCATGTGCAGATTTACATGAAAAACGTTACTTATAGGACCTTATTCATACATTTGCCCTCCATTTTACTATTCTCAACTACTTCAGCAAAACACATATTAATGTACACGATTTATGTTGTTTGAATACAGAAGCACAATCTACTGAATTTAAAGGAGAAGCATTTCTATCAAACTCACATCGCAACCTCAACTATAGGTGTGAACTCTGCCTCTACATAAAAAGACACATAAAAAACGGGCTACTATGTAATAATGACCTATACTGCCATCAAAGGGTTATGGAGACAAAAAACATAAGCCCAAGTTCGACAGGTCACCTAACACAGGATCATAGCATATGTAGTACTCAATATGAGCACATGGGATTCTGCAATCCCTGTACAAAAATGTGTCTCTAATTTCCTCAGAATTCCATAAACTTATAAAGGAACTTTGCCTTCGGACTCATTCGTTTATATGGTCATGGAAATTCTCAGTGAATTTTATCATCTTTATAATATATGGCAAATGGTACTTTATTTCAAATACTTCTTGCTTATTTTGGTGCAAATAGCCTGAACAGGGAAATGCTCATTGAAAGGAGTAGGTAAAACAATGGACTAATTTTTTGTCTCTGGTTAAGAGAAAAATGGTTCATTATAAAATTCAGAAATTGTGGTTTTAGTAAAACACGGTTATGTTTCAGAAAAATAGTAGAAGAAAGAGATTTGTAAAGGTGCTCTCTGTTTTTAGTAGTTTGCAGTTGACATAAACCTCTGAACACAGCGCGTAGCATGCACAAGTGGGGTCTGACTACACCGCCCACCGACTCAAACACTCTTCCTGCGACCAGGCTCTACGCCAAGCCCCCAATTCGGGCACAGCCTACTGTCCAATGCGCTGCATTGGGGCTTGACCACAGGGACTAGCACTAAGCTATGAATTGCAATAAGCCACATATCAACATAATGCCCAGTACAAGTGTACACAGTCAGAGGTAATTCTAGTTATAAGAGATTTGAAAAATCCAAAATGGTGCATAGGATCCAAGGCTGCAAATGTCTCTATGAGATCCACATGTAGCTTGAATGTGAGGACCCCATGTAAAGCAAATTGTGGTCCGGGATACAGATCTGCAGCGGACTCCATTGAGATAACAGATAGTTTTTTACTTTTATGGGCAGAATATGCAAATCTATCTGGGATCCCCACATCCTCCTGAGGTCCATAAAAGGCCCAGTGTCCTCCCATGTACATCCATCACAGGTTTTTGCAACATCAGATCACTCGCATCAAATAATTTTCACTTGCAAGAAACAAATCAAGCATTTGAGGGTCATCCTAATGTTCAGAGATTTGCTGTGAAACAAGATAAAAAGTGTTCCCTTATACTATCAGATTTGTTTACAGATTTAAGAAATCCAACACTGCGACTCAACTGTCAGGACATATATACATGTTGTTGATCTATTTGAGCCCTAGTTTCTTTACATTCTTGCAAAACCTGTACACAAATAAAAAGGATTACAAATGAGCAGGTCAGTTTAGCTCATTTTAGTAAACAATTATCAGCAGTTTTTGCTGTACAAAGAACAAACCTCGGGCCTGGGTTGTGCATGTAAAGGTTCTGGGTGATCAATCAAGTGGAGGTAGACAAAGTGAGACCCAAAACCAAACATCCCCGTGCATTTTCCATCTCCTTCTTTCAGAAGCCCTACTCAAAAACTGCTGAGCAGAATTATGGCATAATAAGCCGGAAGCAAGATCCTGGTCCACAGATTGTGCTTTTTCACATTTGAAGTAAATCTGTACTGCAGATTTTTTTAAATTAACGTTAAAAAATATTTGTATATCTGGACAGTTGGGTTCGAGGGACTCTCATGAGTCCCCTGAACCCAATTAAAAAAATGAGAGCATTCTGATTGGTCCAGGAAGCTTCTTTCTCCTTGGGCCGATTTGTTCAGGAGCAAGGCTCTAAAAGGCTGCCAACAACATGAGACTGGCGACTGACAGTAGGTAATACAAATAAATAAATTATATTTAAAAAAATGTATATATATATATCTCTTTCAGGGTTAGAGTGATGCATAAATTAAGCGAAAACGAATAGAGAACTCTGGGCAGTTCCCAAGTTTAGGTGGAGAGCAGCTCCAGTAAGGCGCACCCTGCAACACCAGCGACACTCTAGATTTGCTCACCTCAAATGTCTGTTTATCTAGCAAAGTTTTTAAGCATTGGATCAGCACAGTGCTATCCTCGCCGAGCTAGATAGGGACAAAGTCTTTTGCCATTTATACAGCAAAGTCTTTAAGCATAGGTTTGACACAGTGTCAACCTTGCCTTGCTGTAAAATGACAAAACCCAATTACCACTCCAGGCACAGTATTACAGCTTTGGACTGGTAAAATACTGCCCAAGCCAACCTGGAATGAGTAAAAGCAACCCCTGACACATGTTTCGCTCTCATTAGAGCTCATCAGAGAGGTTTAGCTTTGTCCAGACACAAGGGAGCACCCAGTATATTTCAAAACAAATCCCTTTCAGGCTTAGAGTGACGCATAAATTATGCAAAAACAATTTGTATATCTATCTATGTATGTCCTACATACACAGAAAACAAACAAAGGTTACAGGGACGTTATATTTAGAAAATAGAATTTAAAAAAACAGAAATTCACTGAAAAAAAACAAAGGTTACAGGGACATTACACTTAGGAAATAGAATTTAAAAAACAGAGAAATTCACCGGAAAAAAAAACAAAGGTCACAGGAACGTTATACTTAAGCTCATATTTAAAACGTACAAAACCATAGAAATTCATAAGTTCTAGTTAGAGTTTTTTCAAATAACTCCACTCTGCTGGAGGAGTTTGTGGAATTCAGCAACTCTGTGTTCCACAGAGAACGTGGAGTTACTGACAGACTCTGCACTCCACAACAGAGTGGAGTTTTCCTCTGTTGGCACACAAGCTTGATGTCATTTTGCGTGCGGTCAGTCGCAAGCACCAACAAGATTTTGTGTCCGCCTGCAAGATTTTGCACTGTGACAGCAACTTCCAGCGTGCCCTTTTGTGACGGAGGTGAGAGCAAGTGAGCACGATCGAACGTGACTGCAACCTGTTGAAGCCCAAGCAGCTAAAACCTCCTCTAAAAGATCATTTTGAGTTAAAAACATTCTCTAATGGTCTGTTCGCGTTGATTTATTTTGTGTGAGGAGTAATTTTTTTAATGTACTTTTTTTTCAATAACAGGAAGTGCCCCATAGATTCCAATTTCCTGTTCCTGTAGTGTTTTGTCCCTCTCCTAATCACTTTTCACTTGGATTTCGAGCTGGAAGGATTACCTTTTCGTCTCCATGATGTGTCATTCGATTTAAGCACTTTGTTGTATTTAAGATTTCACAAATAAGTTCAAAATCACTTATAAGTGTTGTACAACTTGTTTGTTTGATAGAGGGCATGCACCATATTTATCTGTACTTTTATTCAATTTTTAGAATTTATTGTGATGGTTAGCCCACTTAATTATTTTTGGGAATTGCTGACTTAATGGTGTTTTTCTCCAGTACCAATGCCTCTTTTTTCTGGCCAGTGTGTGAGAGTGTTGCCATTGGCCACCATTTATCTTTGTTTCCCATGCCATGTGGCAAGGAGGCCTTTTTGTATAGTCAATTATAGTCCGATATGTGTTTTTTCTTTCTTCTATTCATCTTGCTTAAGTTTGACCATGTGCCTGGTGGGCATTTTTGTGTAGGCAGCCAGTGTGCTTTCAGGCCTGCATGTGTTCTTTGTTGTGGCCATGCCTCCTTGCCCGACCATGTGGCTGGAGACCATTTTGTGTAGGCAGCCAGTGGGCCTACATGTGTTCTTGTTTGTTGTGGTGGCCATTCCTCCTTGCTGGTTGTATGTGGCTGGCGGCCATTTTGTGTATTATGCTTGAGAGCAAGTAGGTCAATGCTCATGACTAAATGTACTGTATGAACAGTGTTTTAAATTATATTATATACTTTGCGTTTTTCACCTGCACTAATCCGTGCCTCCATTTTTCATGGCAGTCCCCTTCCCCTAATACATCAGCAATTTTATATTTTTATATATATATATATACATATATATATTAATAATTTGCTTCACCAACTTTATTTTATTTAATATTTTTTTAATTTTAGAATTTTTAAATATATATATATTTATTTATTTTCCTTTTTTTTTCCTCCATTTTCATCATCAGCCCCATGTCTGCCAAAGACACACAGCTGCACAACATTATTCAAGGATTATTCCATTTGTCACTAGCACCTCCCTGAGTGCCACATGCCAACTTGATGCTCATAAAGCTAACAGTTACACTTCTGTATGTTATAGTTGTTAGTCTTCTTACCCTTTCTGAGTGTACATGATGATAAAAGTTAATGTTGGTGTGGTTTCACAAAGAGATATACTGTATTGTTAATTATTTTTAATTTAAGAAACCACTAAATTATATTGTTTCTACAACTAATTCAACTGCAACCATGCCACATTTTACTGATGTTCTTCTTGCATGTTTGTTTTTAGGTGCACGAAGACAAACACTACCCACAGTACTGCCAGACAGAAGGCCTGTGCACGACGCGACGTGTGACCACACTCATGACACGGACATCTCTTCAGCTTGTGAAGCTGAGTGCTACTGCCAACTAACAGCTTCAAGATGGCCCCCAAAAAAGGTGCTACTAAGAAAGTGGCTAATGATAAGAAGGAGCTTCCCACCACTGGTATGTTCCCCCACATTTTTCGGGGCAAAAACATGTGCCTGCCACACCAGCCTCTGGGAAGGAAGCTGGGAGCAAGCACTCCCGCATCAGCGGCCCCATTTCAAACTAGGCCCAAGTCCATGTCTGGCACAGAGGCAGCCTATCTATTCGTGGCAACGCCGGCAAGCAGTGATGTTGAATTGGACTTCTCTCTTTCTCACACAGTACCCAATCGTAGCTGGAAACTCAGCTTAGTGGACAACAGCTGCAGCCAGCACTAGCAGTTCCTCCCGAAGTAGGAGCACATCAGGAGAATATTGAGCTTCATGCTGAGAAAGTCGAAGAAGCACCTCTTTCACAACATCCAGTGTTTTACAGATCTCTGCCATCTTGCTCTTTAAGCACCCCTTCTGATGATCAAGACTCCACTTGGATGCCACCTCAGTCTGAAACACGACACGAGAGGCAAGGAGTGAAAATGAAGGTTCCTGAAAGCTATAGAGTTATGGATGAAGAAGAGGAGTTTGGCAATGAGCCAGTCATCATGGATGTTAGCCCAACTCCAGTGGTGTCCAATATTATCCCATCTTCTCAACCTGCTCTGAGGCATGTGGCACAGACACCACCACCACCACCAGCTCTTATATTTACAACAATGCCCTGGCTGCAACCTACATCCACAGCCACCTCAGCAAAATTAGGCACTGCAGAGAGGCAAACATCATCAAATCACCCACCTATCGCCACTTCTTCTGACATTAGCAGCGGCACCAGTATTAGAAAGTTGACCACCCCAGTTTGGGACTTATTTACAGTTAGTGAAAAGGAGCCGAACATTGCCATATGCTCCATTTGCTGAGCGAATGTTAGTCGGGTTAAGCTTGCTACAAACTATGGTACCGGAGACCAAACAACCCATTTGAGAAAACACCACACAATCCACTGGTAGGCGCACCTTAGCGGCCAAAAACCTTCAAGTGGTGTTGGTGAAGGTGGTGAGAGAAGGGAATCTGATTCAATCATGTTGGAAGGTGAAGAAGAGGGTGACATTTCCATTACACAAATCAGCCCTGTCCCCAGCAGTGCAGTAGTATTGTCACTCACATCAGCAACATCACAATGGCACAAGACGACTCAGAGACAGGTTGAGACACCAAGGCAAGAACATACAATGGCTGCCCTGCTGAGAGGCACACTGAGCCTACCACCGCCTTCTGCTCTCAAGAAGTCATCTGCATCAGTGCCACCAGTAAAGAAATAATACAGGCTACTATTACTGGCATGTCTCCGCAGTAGGGGCAGTATGAATGCAACCACCCAATGGCACATTGTACAACGGGAAACTGGCTAAAATGTTAGTGCTGGAGCTCCTCCCTTTTTCTTTTGTGGAAGATATGGTTTTTCCAGATATGGGTTTTCCAGAATTAGTGGCGGCCATCTGCCCAAAATGGAAAGTTCCCTGCTGAACCTATTTTGCCAGAGTTGTGTCCCAGTGCTACATCATTATGTGCAAGAACTGTTTGGTCAAACTTTACAGCAGAGTGCTGTCCACACAATCCACCTGACAACAAACGTGTCGTGCATCACTGTGCAATCGAACTTTTTAATGCTCAGAAGCATGCAACAGTAGCTGTGTTTGCCATGGAGAAATCCCATTCAGCTGCAAACATCTTGGATGACTTTAACAACAAGATCTTTGAATGGCTGTGCCCCAGAGGGCTCAACAATAGATTTGTTGCCACGGACAATGGCAGTAATATAATTAAGGCAATGTCAGATGTTGGTTATTTCAGGGTCCTGTGTTTGGCGCACTGCATCATCATTGTATAGGACCTTCTAAAAAAGAACACCTTACTGTCCACATGCAGAAGAATCTGCACTCATTTCAGCTATACTTCTAAAGCCTGGAAGCTGCTGAGAATTATCCAGTGTGGTAATAAAATGCAGTTAAAGCACTCATACAGGAGGTGCCAACACATTGGAATTCAACTTATTACATGTAGCAACGTCTGTTTAAGCAGTACAGACTGATCAATGAATATGTCATGCAAAGAGGGGATGCAACTGTGAAAGGCGTGATCATTGAGATGGACCAATCAAGTCTGGTCAAATGCCTGACAGAGATCCTACTTTCTTTTAAAAATTTCACACAAGAAGTCAGCAAGGAGGACTGTACCATGGGCCAAGCTATCCCACTGTTGCATATGCTGCAGAAAAAGCTAAAGGTAGCTGAAATATATACAGGTGTGGATTAAAAAACAGATACAGAGGAGTTGGTGGAGAGCTTAATCATTTGCTTATCTGTTAATACAAGGCTGCAAAGGGACATAGGCCTTCACTACGAGGTTGGTGGTCTTTTTAAGAGACCGCAGCGTTGGCGGCTGGCAAAAGACCACCAGCGTTGGCGGTATCCTGTCCGCCGAGTTAAGAGTCCACAATGAAGACAGCCAAAAAACAGCCACAAATCCAACACCGATAGGACACTGGGGGGTGGGAAAGATGCAGTTCCACCACCAGCACCGCCACATCAATAACTTTCCGCCCTCCATATTCCAATTCACAAATCAGCACAGCGGTCCCTCCATGGCGGAAAACCACTGGTGGCCAAATTGTTGCGGAAAGAAGACACTCTTATCAGAAAAACCATCACCTTGGACAGTTCAAAGACCCCACACATACACACAACCATTCAAAGCACTATTTAACACACCCACATACAACCCACAAGCCTTTGCAACAAAAAACACTGATCGAGAGACGAGATCAGCCACAATCACTAAGTTAGCACCTACACACTAAAGGCACAAATACACTTCACACTCACCACACAACTGCACCACCAATACAGTACACACACAATATCACAACTACACACAAACACCACAACCTACCAGCACTCACAAACACCCACACACCACCAAGCACCCTACCCTACACACACAACACCCACCCACGACACAACCACCATGTCAAGCCAAAAGCACCCAACCTTCAATGATGATGAGTTGAGGGTAATGATGGATGAAGTCTTCAGGGTAGAGCCAAAACTCTTAGGACCACAGGTACAGCAAACCTTCATTGCCCGGAAAATGGAGTTATAGCAGAGAATAGTTGACAGGATCAACTGATTGTCAACCATCCAGGCACAAGGGAGGACATCAGGAAGAGGTGGAACGACCTTTGGGGGAAGGAACGTTCTATGGCGTCCAGGCACCAGCTGGAGGTACTGAAGACTGGAGGTGGGACCCCAACTTCTCCCCCAGAGTTCACATCGTAGGAGGAGAAGGTCTTTGGACATCCTGCATCTAGAGGGCCTGACTGGAATACCCAGAGGACTGGACTCTGGTGAGTAACTAAAACCCCCTTGCCACTGATTCTTCCTGTCAAGCATGCTTCCTCACCACCCAAACACTCCCCAAGTTAGCCCATCTGAAATGCTCCCTCCTACCTAGTCACCTAATGCCCCTCTCCTGCATGCTGCACCACCACCCACCCCAATGCTCACACACTCCCTGCCCAGTGCACGGATAGCACTGTGATGTACAATCACTACCACTCCCACAATGCACTAACCAATCCACAACAAAACCTGCAATGTGCACTTCATATCACACCTCTTGCATTTATGTCTATTGCACTAGCTACAACAACTGGATGCTCCGACTGAGGACCACTACATGGCAATAACAGCAATGCAATGGCACTACATAATGCCATACTAGTCCAAACACAGACAAGGCAATGTCACCAATCCTAAGGGACAATAATCCATGCCTACAGCCCTGAAATGGGTGAATCCTGGCCTCCAATGTAACAAGGTATACTCCATACACAACAGGCACAGACAGGATAAATAACCTTGTGCACACATACCTCCCTCCGATTTGTACACCAAGATGCAATGTACAGCCATTCCCACTCACATTTACCAAGCCAGAATGCCCTCCAGGTAACAGGGTAAACCTGTCACGTGAACCAGCACACAGGAACAGAACCCAACCACCCAGCTAAAGTGACCAAGTCTGATTCACAACAACCCCAAGGAGCATGGTACACGTCACTATCCACCATCCACAAACACTGTTAACTGTGCTACACGTCTCAGTGCCATTGCTGGAAATCAAGTCAAGCCACTGTATGCATCTGACAAACAAACAACCATACATACCTCCAACATTTCTCTCTCTCTCACTCCATCCACGGTTACCCCTGCCACTGCCACCATGGACAGGTTACCAGAGACAGCCAGCCCTCCTCAGGATGAAGGCCCTAGTGAGGACAACGCTGCTGGATGTCTGGGCACTGATGACCTACCTGCCCCATCTGGGACCTCTGGTCAGCCTACCTCTCCCTGCCTCACTCTGCCCACATCAAACCCCCCACACCCTATGGCAACAACATCTCAGTCAAGCCTTCGTCCCCAAACCTGTGCCCCAAGGACTGTACAATCGTGTGGCCCACAGTACAGAGACCTGAATCAACCCCTCGCACTGAAGACAATGAAGGTCCTGGTGAAACTAGGAGACGGTACACTGTGCCAGGGGCACAGGTACATTCGGTAGGGGGCAAGAAAGGGACCCTGTGGGCCAGAGGATGGGGCAGCAAAAGGAGGCCTCTGACCAGGAAGCCATCTCCCAAATCCTGGGAGCATATCAACTAACCCAGGACAGGATGGGCCAGATCATTAAGATGGTGGGGGGAAACCAGAGGCTGCAGAGGGAGGCCATGTAGCAGTGGCAGACCCACAATGCCCCCATTGGAGGGGTACTCAGGGACCTCACCACCAGCATGAGTGCTTCATTCACCCCCCCAACAGACACATTCCACTAGCCACATCACACCTGAACCGTCTACATCTGCAGCTGCTAGTGGAATGGAGGCCCTGCCAGGGAAACCTCAGGCCTCGGGCACCCCTCCCTCTGTAGTTGAGGACACCACCCGCCCCACAAACATGGACGTCCATCCAGACATCCGCCTGGGGCAGATGCCAAGAGAAAACCCACTGCCAGGAAGTGACCCTCTTCTGATTACTCTCCCTTGTGTGCAACTGAGACACCCTGTTGACTGTTCAATGACATTACTCCATTTTCTAATGTCCTAAGGACACTGGACCAGTGCTACCTACAGCTGTGCCACCTTCTCTGAGGATTCCATCTCCCATGACCCCACTCATCACCTGTTTGCTACTCTGTTCACAATAAACACTATAGATCACAGCTGCTGTTTTTGCGTCTTTATTTGTACACATACAAATGTATTGGTCTGTAAAATGTCATGTGGATATGGCACCATAATCCAACAGGCAGTGTAATGGACTGCCGAGGGAGGCATCCTCTGCAGGAGAAACAGTACAACAGATATGTCCCGGGGTAGATGTAAGGGAGTCACTAGTACAGCCACATATCAGAGAACCTCCAAATATACAACCTGCAAAAAACATTACAGAGACTACTATCAGGACTGTAGGCATGACACCACACAGAGAACATATGCAGTCCATAGTTGTTGTGTCCAGTGTAGATAGCCATTTAAACAGGCCACAAAAAATGTGGCATGTGAACAGGAGAATGCAGAATACATACCACAATACAGGCCTGTCTACAGATGAAAATCTTGCAACCTGAAGAGAGTACACTTGGTAGAGATGATACATTTACAGACAGCACCTTACATCCATTCAGTCACCCCCCCCCCACAACACACACATAGGGATAGGTACACAGTACACCACCACTGATTAACTAAATCAGGAGGACCACTGACAGCAAAGTATTTTGAAATAGTACCCATGCAAATACACACACAGCATACCTGTATGTTACTGGAAGTACTGATTGATAAGCTCTGCCCTGGAGTCAGCTGCACGTTCCTCATCTGCCTCTTCATCACTTTCCACTTCTGCATCACCAGCCACAGGTCCTGCTGCCTCCTTCTCATCACCTAGTAAGGATATCTGACGTCTCTGGGCCAAATTGTGAAGCATGCAGAAGGCAACTATGGTCTGGCATACCTTTTGGGGACTGTATAGGAGGGCACCTTCAGAGACGTGCAGGCACCTGAATCTGGCCTTCAGGAGGCTAAATGCTTTTTCTATTATACACCTCGTCCTGCCATGGGCCTCATTGAAACTGAGTTCCCCTTCAGTGGCAAGATATCTCACTGGCGTTAACAGCCAGGGAAAGTTAGGATAGCCAGAGTCACCTGTGTGCAAAGAGGTAGAACCTGTTACAATACAGGCACAGACACAGGGATGAATGTGATGACAAGTGACAAAACAGAGACATACATTTAAAGGCATACATATCAATGAGCCAAGCCCTCTCTCTCTGTACTTGTGCCATCATGTGGGGGTCACTGCTCTTCCTCTGAATGTATGAGTCATGCATTGATCCAGGAAACTTGGCTATCACTTGGTAAATGTCTTGGTCTGCCACACACACCACCTGCACATTGATGGAGTGGTCGTTTTTGAAGTTCCTATGCACCTGTTCATTGGCATTGGGAGGGACCAAGGCTATATGGGTGCCATCTATGACCCCTACCACATGAGGGATGTGTCCCACAACATAGAAGTCTGCCTTCACATAGGACAAATCCCCTTGTTGGGGGAACCTGATGTACCTGTCCAGGTGTTTCACAAAAGCACACAGTACATCCTTCAAAACAAGACTGAACATCAGCTGTGACATCCCTGCTGCCAAGCCCACTATCATCTGAAAGGATCCAGTGTCAAATGTGTAGCACGGACACGACTTGAACTGTGGGAGGGATGGCATAGGGATTACGAATGGCAGGCAATAGATCTGGCTCCAACTGTGTACATAGATCCATGATGGTCTGATGATTTGGACGATAGGACTGAATTATATGCCTCTCCTCTAGGGTTGCAAGGACCACCGCCAGCTCTTATATTTACAACAATGCCCTGGCTGCAACCTACATCCACAGCCACCTCAGCAAAATTAGGCACTGCAGAGAGGCAAACATCATCAAATCACCCACCTATCGCCACTTCTTCTGACATTGGCAGCGGCACCAGTATTAGAAAGTTGACCACCCCAGTTTGGGACTTATTTACAGTTAGTGAAAAGGAGCCGAACATTGCCATATGCTCCATTTGCTGAGCGAATGTTAGTCGGGTTAAGCTTGCTACAAACTATGGTACCGGAGACCAAACAACCCATTTGAGAAAACACCACACAATCCACTGGTAGGCGCACCTTAGCGGCCAAAAACCTTCAAGTGGTGTTGGTGAAGGTGGTGAGAGAAGGGAATCTGATTCAATCATGTTGGAAGGTGAAGAAGAGGGTGACATTTCCATTACACAAATCAGCCCTGTCCCCAGCAGTGCAGTAGTATTGTCACTCACATCAGCAACATCACAATGGCACAAGACGACTCAGAGACAGGTTGAGACACCAAGGCAAGAACATACAATGGCTGCCCTGCTGAGACGCACACTGAGCCTACCACCGCTTTCTGCTCTCAAGAAGTCATCTGCATCAGTGCCACCAGTAAAGAAATAATACAGGATACTATTACTGGCATGTCTCGGCAGTAGGGGCAGTATGAATGCAACCACCCAATGGCACATTGTACAACGGGAAACTGGCTAAAATGTTAGTGCTGGAGCTCCTCCCTTTTTCTTTTGTGGAAGATATGGTTTTTCCAGATATGGGTTTTCCAGAATTAGTGGCGGCCATCTGCCCAAAATGGAAAGTTCCCTGCTGAACCTATTTTGCCAGAGTTGTGTCCCAGTGCTACATCATTATGTGCAAGAACTGTTTGGTCAAACTTTACAGCAGAGTGCTGTCCACACAATCCACCTGACAACAAACGTGTCGTGCATCACTGTGCAATCGAACTTTTTAATGCTCAGAAGCATGCAACAGTAGCTGTGTTTGCCATGGAGAAATCCCATTCAGCTGCAAACATCTTGGATGACTTTAACAACAAGATCTTTGAATGGCTGTGCCCCAGAGGGCTCAACAATAGATTTGTTGCCACGGACAATGGCAGTAATATAATTAAGGCAATGTCAGATGTTGGTTATTTCAGGGTCCTGTGTTTGGCGCACTGCATCATCATTGTATAGGACCTTCTAAAAAAGAACACCTTACTGTCCACATGCAGAAGAATCTGCACTCATTTCAGCTATACTTCTAAAGCCTGGAAGCCGCTGAGAATTATCCAGTGTGGTAATAAAATGCAGTTAAAGCACTCATACAGGAGGTGCCAACACATTGGAATTCAACTTATTACATGTAGCAACGTCTGTTTAAGCAGTACAGACTGATCAATGAATATGTCATGCAAAGAGGGGATGCAACTGTGAAAGGCGTGATCATTGAGATGGACCAATCAAGTCTGGTCAAATGCCTGACAGAGATCCTACTTTCTTTTAAAAATTTCACACAAGAAGTCAGCAAGGAGGACTGTACCATGGGCCAAGCTATCCCACTGTTGCATATGCTGCAGAAAAAGCTAAAGGTAGCTGAAATATATACAGGTGTGGATGAAAAAACTGATACAGAGGAGTTGGTGGAGAGCTTAATCATTTGCTTATCTGTTAATACAAGGCTGCAAAGGGACATAGGCCTTCACTACGAGGTTGGTGGTCTTTTTAAGAGACCGCAGCTTTGGCGGCTGGCAAAAGACCACCAGCGTTGGCGGTATCCTGTCCGCCGAGTTAAGAGTCCACAATGAATACTGCCAAAAAACCGCCACAAATCCAACACCGATAGGACACTGGGGGGTGGGAAAGATGCAGTTCCACCACCAGCACCGCCACATCAATAACTTTCCGCCCTCCATATTCCAATTCACAAATCAGCACAGCGGTCCCTCCATGGCGGAAAACCACTGGTGGCCAAATTGTTGCGGAAAGAAGACACTCTTATCAGAAAAACCATCACCTTGGACAGTTCAAAGACCCCACACATACAAACAACCATTCAAAGCACTATTTAACACACCCACATACAACCCACAAGCCTTTGCAACAAAAAACACTGATCGAGAGACGAGATCAGCCACAATCACTAAGCTAGCACCTACACACTAAAGGCACAAATACACTTCACACTCACCACACAACTGCACCACCAATACAGTACACACACAATATCACAACTACACACAAACACCACAACCTACCAGCACTCACAAACACCCACACACCACCAAGCACCCTACCCTACACACACAACACCCACCCACGACACAACCACCATGTCAAGCCAAAAGCACCCAACCTTCAATGATGATGAGTTGAGGGTAATGATGGATGAAGTCTTCAGGGTAGAGCCAAAACTCTTAGGACCACAGGTACAGCAAACCTTCATTGCCCGGAAAATGGAGTTATAGCAGAGAATAGTTGACAGGATCAACTGATTGTCAACCATCCAGGCACAAGGGAGGACATCAGGAAGAGGTGGAACGACCTTTGGGGGAAGGAACGTTCTATGGCGTCCAGGCACCAGCTGGAGGTACTGAAGACTGGAGGTGGGACCCCAACTTCTCCCCCAGAGTTCACATCGTAGGAGGAGAAGGTCTTTGGACATCCTGCATCTAGAGGGCCTGACTGGAATACCCAGAGGACTGGACTCTGGTGAGTAACTAAAACCCCCTTGCCACTGATTCTTCCTGTCAAGCATGCTTCCTCACCACCCAAACACTCCCCAAGTTAGCCCATCTGAAATGCTCCCTCCTACCTAGTCACCTAATGCCCCTCTCCTGCATGCTGCACCACCACCCACCCCAATGCTCACACACTCCCTGCCCAGTGCACGGATAGCACTGTGATGTACAATCACTAAGACTCCCACAATGCACTAACCAATCCACAACAAAACCTGCAATGTGCACTTCATATCACACCTCTTGCATTTATGTCTATTGCACTAGCTACAACAACTGGATGCTCCGACTGAGGACCACTACATGGCAATAACAGCAATGCAATGGCACTACATAATGCCATACTAGTCCAAACACAGACAAGGCAATGTCACCAATCCTAAGGGACAATAATCCATGCCTACAGCCCTGAAATGGGTGAATCCTGGCCTCCAATGTAACAAGGTATACTCCATACACAACAGGCACAGACAGGATAAATAACCTTGCGCACACATACCTCCCTCCGATTTGTACACCAAGATGCAATGTACAGCCATTCCCACTCACATTTACCAAGCCAGAATGCCCTCCAGGTAACAGGGTAAACCTGTCACGTGAACCAGCACACAGGAACAGAACCCAACCACCCAGCTAAAGTGACCAAGTCTGATTCACAACAACCCCAAGGAGCATGGTACACGTCACTATCCACCATCCACAAACACTGTTTACTGTGCTACACGTCTCAGTGCCATTGCTGGAAATCAAGTCAAGCCACTGTATGCATCTGACAAACAAACAACCATACATACCTCCAACATTTCTCTCTCTCTCACTCCATCCACGGTTACCCCTGCCACTGCCACCATGGACAGGTTACCAGAGACAGCCAGCCCTCCTCAGGATGAAGGCCCTAGTGAGGACAACGCTGCTGGATGTCTGGGCACTGATGACCTACCTGCCCCATCTGGGACCTCTGGTCAGCCTACCTCTCCCTGCCTCACTCTGCCCACATCAAACCCCCCACACCCTATGGCAACAACATCTCAGTCAAGCCTTCGTCCCCAAACCTGTGCCCCAAGGACTGTACAATCGTGTGGCCCACAGTACAGAGACCTGAATCAACCCCTCACACTGAAGACAATGAAGGTCCTGGTGAAACTAGGAGACGGTACACTGTGCCAGGGGCACAGGTACATTCGGTAGGGGGCAAGAAAGGGACCCTGTGGGCCAGAGGATGGGGCAGCAAAAGGAGGCCTCTGACCAGGAAGCCATCTCCCAAATCCTGGGAGCATATCAACTATCCCAGGACAGGATGGGCCAGATCATTAAGATGGTGGGGGGAAACCAGAGGCTGCAGAGGGAAGCCATGTAGCAGTGGCAGACCCACAATGCCCCCATTGGAGGGGTACTCAGGGACCTCACCACCAGCATGAGTGCTTCTTTCACCCCCCAACAAACACATTCCACTAGCCACATCACACCTGAACCGTCTACATCTGCAGCTGCTAGTGGAATGGAGGCCCTGCCAGGGAAACCTCAGGCCTCGGGCACCCCTCCCTCTGTAGTTGAGGACACCACCCGCCCCACAAACATGGACGTCCATCCAGACATCCGCCTGGGGCAGATGCCAAGAGAAAACCCACTGCCAGGAAGTGACCCTCTTCTGATTACTCTCCCTTGTGTGCAACTGAGACACCCTGTTGACTGTTCAATGACATTACTCCATTTTCTAATGTCCTAAGGACACTGGACCAGTGCTACCTACAGCTGTGCCACCTTCTCTGAGGATTCCATCTCCCATGACCCCACTCATCACCTGTTTGCTACTCTGTTCACAATAAACACTATAGATCACAGCTGCTGTTTTTGCGTCTTTATTTGTACACATACAAATGTATTGGTCTGCAAAATGTCATGTGGGTATGGCACCATAATCCAACAGGCAGTGTAATGGACTGCCGAGGGAGGCATCCTCTGCAGGAGAAACAGTACAACAGATATGTCCCGGGGTAGATGTAAGGGAGTCACTAGTACAGCCACATATCAGAGAACCTCCAAATATACAACCTGCAAAAAACATTACAGAGACTACTATCAGGACTGTAGGCATGACACCACACAGAGAACATATGCAGTCCATAGTTGTTGTGTCCAGTGTAGATAGCCATTTAAACAGGCCACAAAAAATGTGGCATGTGAACAGGAGAATGCAGAATACATACCACAATACAGGCCTGTCTATAGATGAAAATCTTGCAACCTGAAGAGAGTACACTTGGTAGAGATGATACATTTACAGACAGCACCTTACATCCATTCAGTCACCCCCCCCCCCACAACACACACATAGGGATAGGTACACAGTACGCCACCACTGATTAACTAAATCAGGAGGACCACTGACAGCAAAGTATTTTGAAATAGTACCCATGCAAATACACACACAGCATACCTGTATGTTACTGGAAGTACTGATTGATAAGCTCTGCCCTGGAGTCAGCTGCACGTTCCTCATCTGCCTCTTCATCACTTTCCACTTCTGCATCACCAGCCACAGGTCCTGCTGCCTCCTTCTCATCACCTAGTAAGGATATCTGACGTCTCTGGGCCAAATTGTGAAGCATGCAGAAGACAACTATGGTCTGGCATACCTTTTGGGGACTGTATAGGAGGGCACCTTCAGAGACGTGCAGGCACCTGAATCTGGCCTTCAGGAGGCTAAATGCTTTTTCTATTATACACCTCGTCCTGCCATGGGCCTCATTGAAACTGAGTTCCCCTTCAGTGGCAAGATATCTCACTGGCGTTAACAGCCAGGGAAAGTTAGGATAGCCAGAGTCACCTGTGTGCAAAGAGGTAGAACCTGTTACAATACAGGCACAGACACAGGGATGAATGTGATGACAAGTGACAAAACAGAGACATACATTTAAAGGCATACATATCAATGAGCCAAGCCCTCTCTCTCTGTACTTGTGCCATCATGTGGGGGTCACTGCTCTTCCTCTGAATGTATGAGTCATGCATTGATCCAGGAAACTTGGCTATCACTTGGTAAATGTCTTGGTCTGCCACACACACCACCTGCACATTGATGGAGTGGTCGTTTTTGAAGTTCCTATGCACCTGTTCATTGGCATTGGGAGGGACCAAGGCTATATGGGTGCCATCTATGACCCCTACCACATGAGGGATGTGTCCCACAACATTGAAGTCTGCCTTCACATAGGACAAATCCCCTTGTTGGGGGAACCTGATGTACCTGTCCAGGTGTTTCACAAAAGCACACAGTACATCCTTCAAAACAAGACTGAACATCAGCTGTGACATCCCTGCTGCCAAGCCCACTATCATCTGAAAGGATCCAGTGTCAAATGTGTAGCACGGACACGACTTGAACTGTGGGAGGGATGGCATAGGGATTACGAATGGCAGGCAATAGATCTGGCTCCAACTGTGTACATAGATCCATGATGGTCTGATGATTTGGACGATAGGACTGAATTATATGCCTCTCCTCTAGGGTTGCAAGGTCCACTAGCGGATGGTACACTGGTGTATGTCTCAATATCCTCATGGCTGTGTATCTAGGAAAGAGAGGAAAGAATGTACAATGCCATATGGACAACACACATTAGCAGAACATATCAAATTAGCACACATCTAACACTGCAGACATGCCCCTCCTTGCTGACACATACTATATTGGGCATGCTGAAGTGGCATGGACTCCACTGTTGATGCACATTGCTGCCCCTGATCTATAGTTACTGACATGCATCACATGTGTCATGTTCCATATGTGGCACACTGACCTGTCTTGCACTGAGCATGTATGTAATAATGTAATTTACCAATAAGGTGACAGTGCCAATCCGGCAACTAGTAACTGGACATACTGGTCATTAGAAAGGCAGCCACATAAGGTCACTGTGTCATGCATGTCACATGTATTTGCCAAACCATGATAGCACAGCTGAGGCCTACTCCGCATACCGCCGAAACAGGTGTATGGCGCACTTATTTTGCTGCATCAAGTCATGATATGTGCCTGAAATGGCAGCCACCTCTCCTGCTGCACAGGACAGGTGGAAGTCCGCCGACGTATGTCATCATGGCGGTAGGCAGTGGCAATCGTCATGCAACTCCATACTGGTTAACATTGCTGCCTATGGGGGACTTTGGCCAATGGCGATCACTGACCGCTGGCAGTGATGATGCTGTACACGGCGGCCGTGAACACCATTTTCTGCTGCCTTGCTCACTTGACTCCTGACACTTTAGCAAGCAAGACCTCCACTATGTGAACTGCTGTGTACTATCTCTGGGAACCATCATGCCATGTCCTGCTGGTGATGGGACCCCTGCCTTCACCAATGAAGAGCTGGAGAAGCTGGTAGAAGGGGCCCTACCCCTGTATGGACAGCTGTATGGGGCACCAGAGGAGCAGGTGAGCCCTATGCCATAGACATGTGTGATAAGGTGGTGTATGAGGGTGAATGGCGTACGTGTACTGGTCAGGGAATAAATACATGCAGGGGTCATGAAGTTGAGGGGTGTGAACCGTGAGGTGGATATGTGTGGGCGTGTGATGGGTCCACTGTTAATAATGCACTGCTGTTGGTATGGGGCCAGTGAACATGACTTTCTACTTCTGTCTGTGTCACCCATGCAGGTCAACGCCATTCAGAAGAAGGGGATTTGCCATGCCATAGCTAAGCAAGTGTGGACCCTGGGGGTCCATGCCCGGCAAAGCACCCACTGTCGTAAGCAGTGGGAGGACTCGAGACGTTGGGCCTGGAAGACCGCAGATTCCCAGCTGGGGATGTCCTCCTAACGAGGGAGGGGTGCCCGTCAGACCCTGACGCTCTAATGGTCCATATTTGCCCTACCCTGAGGTGGATGGGCATTTGAGGGCAGCACAGCAGCCAAAAGGGGGCGAACACTGACTGGATCCTGGCACTTGGCTGGCCTTATTTGGGATTGGGTACCTCAATGCTGGTAAAGTGCAGTTGTAGTTAATGCTACCTGTGCATCAACATTTGGAAATTGGCAATGGGTACCCTGAGAGAGTATATTTTGTAGATGTGTCCCCATGCTTACTGGCAGTGGATTAACATCTCCCTATTCCATACCTATCTAAATCTCAGATGTGTGTTGTCTGGCCTCAGTAACAGGGTGTGCCAATTGTTGTGTGGTGTATGAGGGTGGAGTAGTCATGGTGCGTAGTCTAACTGGTGTAACTGCATATGTGGTGGCATGGGAAGTGGTCCACGATCTGGTATGTCTGTTCCAGGGGTACATCTGTTGTGACCCTGCACTCAGTGGAGGTGATAGTTTGTTTTACAGGTGGTACATGGCCCATTGTGGATGCACTTAGCAGTTTTCTAAGTGGTGATATATGTGTTTTGTGCCAGCAGCTCAGGCTCTGTGATGGGGTCTGACCACTCAGATGGCTAAACCATATATTCACATACTACACATCTGATGTGAAGTGTTGGGGTGTCTGACTGGAACTGGCAATATCTGTGTTGTCCTGCATAAGGTTGCATGATACTGAGTGGCCAGCTATGTGTAAGGAGAGGTAGGTGGTGTGTGCTTAGTGAGTGGAGCTGTCTTCACTGTCATGGACTTATTCCAGAGGACATGGACTGATTAAGTGTCGTCACTGTACACCCAGCAGTGTTCTGTTGTGTCAGCTGCACATCCTATGGGTGACAGGTGAATGGAGAGGTAAGATGTTTATTGAGGCATAGTATTGATAGTGCATCCAGGGCACGCTGTGGCAGCTTAAGAGGGCATTAGTTGGCATCATGGGGACGTGTGTAGTAGTGTAGCCCAACATAGGTTTTGTGTAGATGTGAGGGTTGGCAGACAGATGTGAGTAGTAGTGACTTGTTATGACATGATGTAGGTAATGTGTCCTTGCAAATGAGATTGCCTAGCCATGAAATGTACTGTGACAGATGTACATGTGTAGCTGTGTCAATGGAGGTGTATGTTAATCTTTTTGCCCCTATCTCTCTCTCTCCCTCCATGTCTCTCTCTCATTGTGTGCATCAGCATCATCTGGTGGAGGAGAAGGGGCACAGGCGAGTGGGGAAGCAGCAGCCCACGGGACCCAGGTAAGTGGCACTACCGACACAGAGGGACACAGTGGGCAGGAGAACAAGGGGAGTGCCAAGGGGGAGACCAGATCCAACACCTCATCTTCGGAATCCTCCTCCAGTGGACACGCCTTGGCGGTGGCAGACCTATCGGGGACCAACCCAGCACCATCTTTGTCCGCCACCCCTCTTACTAGCACCGCCCTCCCTGTGGCTCTCCACCCAAATGCCCGTTCACCCTGGAGGGTGGGCGTCTCCTTCGCTGCAAGCATTTCTGCCTGTGTCCCAGTTAGCCCTGCTGCTCTCAGTGAGGAGGTTACTGACCTCCTGAGGTCCTTCTCTGTGGGTCAGTCAACCACCATGAACGTCATCCAGGGACTGGCAGCTCAAGTACAACAGAACAATGCGTTCCTGGAGGGCATTCACAGTGCCATGGCTGGCCTCCAGAGATCATTTCAGGCTCTAGCCTCCTCACTAATGGCAGCCAGTGTCCCTTTGTCTACCGTCCCCCCTCCACCTACCTCTTCCCAATCCCAAAGCCCTCTCCCCACACCCATCCAGAGCACACATTCACACCAGCATGCATACCCCTCAACAGACACGGTTGGCACTGACAAACACAAGCACCACAAGACCCACCACCGGCATGCACACAAACACACACCTGCAAACACAACAAAATCCACTCCATGCACAGACGCCGCCACCAACCCCTCCTTCACAGACACTACACCTGACACTCCTGTAGCCTGCCCATCATCATTTGCAGATCCATCCACCAGTACCCTTTTTAACCAAAGTCAGCACAATAACAGACCCGCAGACATCCATCCCAGTCACCACATCCGCACTCACCACACCCATTAACACCCCCACATGCAGCACATGTACCATATCTGCAGACAACATCCCAATATACATTCCCCCATCCAGCATGGCATTGCCCAGCACATCCTCCCCTCCTCCTCCGAAAACACCTAAACGCCCGCACTCACCTACCCAACGGACGCCCAGCACACACAAATATTCCACTCACACACCTGCACCAAGACACCCACAAAGACACATCTTACCACCACTCCCTCTCGCTCTACTCCCAAACCCTTTTCCCATGACTGCCCCTGTGTGGCAAAGAAACATTTCCCGTATGAGTTTTTCCTGTTCCCTACCCCTCTCCCACTCCGTGAGACCCCTAAGCTCTCTTTGTCCCTCCCCAAGTCCAGCCCTTCCACTTCCAAGTCCTCCCCTGCCACCCCTGACCCTGACAAAAAGTCAACCCCCCCCCCCAAGGAAAAGGACGACCCCCTCCCAAGGACAGACCCAAAGATCCCTCCTCCCAAGTCAAAACCCAAAACCAAGGACCCCCATCCCAAGCCCAAACCCAAGGACCCCCCTCCCAAGCCCAAACACCCCCTCCAAACCCCACCTTGCCACTGAGATGACTGCCTGACTCCTTGATGCCCCTACCCTATGGAGGTCAATTTGCAGCCAGGAGTCAAGTTGGGGCACAGTGAGGTGCCTAATGTACCTTTGGCATCTCAGATATTCAACTGGTCTATGGCCTATTTTGTACATAGTTTATTTCTTTATTTGCACAATTTAATACATCTGGGCCAACAAGATGTTGGCACCCATTGTACACTACTTGTCATACCTTTCTTTCTACATGTCAGATTTGTGTTTGTGATCCTTAGTTTGTGTGTGTGTGTGTGTGTTGGTTGTGCATACTGTTGTGCGTGGCCTACATGTGTGTGTGAGGCCCTGCCATCAGGCCCACTGTGATGGGTGAGTATTATGCGTGGGATATGATTGTGCAGTTACATGCATGTGTGTGGTTATATTGTGTATTGTTCGTGGTGCGATGTGTGGTTGTGGTGGTGTGTCCATTGTGTGGTTGTTGTGTGTGTGTCCATGTATGTGGTGATGGCTATGTCACGTGCTGTGTGGGTGTGGTGTGACATATGGTACGTTGTATGAGTGTGTGATGGTGTTGATTGGTTGCGAGTTGTAGTCCCGTGTTGTCAGTATGTGTTGTCATGTGTAGGTATGCAGTGCACTGGCTTGCCCACGCGTTTGTGTAGTTGTGGTTGTGATGTCATTGTGTTACTCGTGGTGTTGTGTTTGTGTGTGTTTGCCAGTGGCGGTGATGTGTGTGTGCAGGGTGGTGTGTGGTTGGCACGTGTGTGTTGGCCATGGTATGTGTATTTTTGGTGTGCATGTGTGTGCTTTGTGTGTGCATGTGTGTATGTGACTGTGTGTGTGTTGGTATAGGTTTGTGTGTGTGGCCATTGCTGGTCGTCCCGGCTGTGTGTGCTGTAATGGCTCTCTTTCCATTGTGTGCTAGGAAAATGTACTTACGGTTCTTGTCTTTGTCGTCGCCATCGCTGGTTCCAGAGTCATAGTGCGAGCAGGAGCAGTGGGAGGACTTCGAGTTCTGGTTCCACTGTGGCCCCGGACATGTCTGTGTTCCTGAAGGTGAGTGTCTCCTTTTATTGAGTTGGTTTCTGCCAGGGTTTTGGTGGTGGTGTGACCGCGGCGGAAAGCGTGGCGGTGTGCAGCCTTGTAATGTGTCTGTCAGAAATATGGTCCTGGCCGGTCTGAAGGTGCCTACAGCCATCTGTGATGGCCTAACTGCACTGGATATACTGGCGGTGTATTAGCTGTAAACTGTTGGCAAGACTACCATTGTAATTTTTTGGTGGTCTTCATCGCCGGGCCATCGGAGGAACGACCGCATTTGCGAACATAGCGGTCCGGGTACTGCCAAACTTGTATATTTGTGCTACAATTCTTGACCCACAGTACAATTACTGGCCATTTTCATTCCTTTTTCAGACAGGGATGTTTCAACCTGAAAGACGTGGATTATTGAGCAGGCCAGCAACCTAGAAAAAGAACAGCTGGGAATTAGAGGGCCACTCATGGGCAGAAGCTCTGAGGTGCAGCCTACACCTTCCATTTAGCCTGTGAACAGTGCTGTTGGCTCACAGCCTCTAAAACCAACACCAGCAACAACAACAGGAGCATCAGCCCCAAAATCTACATTTGACTGGTACTAGAAATGGGGTCTCTGGTTGGCAGAGTTATACACCCTTGACCAAGTAGGGACCACAATCCTTGACAGGGTAAGTCACACAGAATCCAAATTATCCTGTGCCCACCCCCTGGTAGCTTGGCACTGAGAAGTCAGGCTTAACTTAGAAGGCAATGTGTAAAGTATTTCTGCAATAAATCATACAGTAACACAGTGAAGACACCACAAAAATACACCACACAGGTTTGAAAAAAAAATGATAATATGTATCTGAATAAAATGAAGTCAAAATGACAAAGATCCATTAACCACAAGTTGAAATATTAGTTTTAAAATGTTTAAGAGTCTTAACCCTTAAAAATAACCAGTTGAATCTTTGTTACACACAGTACCTGGTATGTGTCAAAAATAACGATGTGCGGGGACCACAGAGGCGGAGGCCGCCCGCCAGAATTCCGCCCTCCATTATACCGCTCCGCGGTCAGAAGACCGCGGAGGGTATTATGAGTTTTTCCCTGGGCTGGCGGGCGGTCTCCAAAAGACCGCCCGCCAGCCCAGGGAAAAACTCCCTTCCCACGAGGATGCCGGCTCGTAATCGAGCCGGCGGAGTGGGAAGGTGCGACGGGTGCAGTGGCACCCGTCGCGTATTTCAGTGTCTGCAAGGCAGACACTGAAATACTTTGCGGGGCCCTCTTACGGGGGCCCCTGCCGTGCCCATGCCATTGGCATGGGCACGGCAGGGGCCCCCAGGGGCCCCGCGACCCCCCCTACCACCATCCTGTTCATGGCGGCTTTCCCGCCATGAACAGGATGGCGGTAGGGGGGGTCAGAATCCCCTCGGCGGCGCAGCGAGCTGCGCCGCCTTGGAGGATTCTTAGGGGCAGCGGAAAACCGGCGGGAGACCGCCGGTTTTCCTGCACTGACCGCGGCCAAAGCGCCGCGGTCAGAATGCCCTGCGGGGCACCACCGGCCTGTCGGCGGTGCTCCCGCCGACCCTGGCCCCGGCGGTCTAAGACCGCCGGGGTCAGAATCACCCCCTATGTGTCGTGTCCTTCCACGCTGCAAGAGGTTTGCGTCATTTGTCAGCACTCAGTCTTGGTTCCTCACTGCGGTGCAGGGATATTTTGATGCCCAGGGACGATGCAGGGAAAGTCCTTGACATGCTGGAAAAAGGCACGGGTGTTGCGTAAATCTGGTAGGCGATGCATAAAATTTTCTGTTGCAAGGCAGACACTGCGTCGAATTTCCAGTGCATCTGCATCGTTCCGGTCGGCTGTGCGGCGCTTTCTTCCTCGCAATGTAGGCTTCACATCGATTTTGGCAGGCGGTGGGTCAATTTTCGATGCACAAGGAGTTTCCTGAAAAGATTAAGGGGGTCAGTAGCCGCCCGCCAAGCGGTAACCGCCGTGCGGCCGCAATTGCGGCCGCACTCCCGCGGCCCCCAGTAAGACATTCCCGCTGGGCCGACAGGCGCAAACAAAGTTTGCGCCCGCCGGCCCAGCGGGAATGAGGCCGCAACATAGGAGCCGGCGGTGTTGCAGCTGTGCGACGGGTGCACCAGTCGCGCTTTTCACTGTCTGCTATGCAGACAGTGAAAAGCTGGCCGGGGCAGTGTTAGGGGGCCCCTGCACTGCCCATGCCAATGGCATGGGCAGTGCAGGGGCCCCCAGGGGCCCCAGGACACCCCTTACCGCCAGCCCCTTCCTGGAGGTGCAAGCGCTGCCCTGGCGGATTACATCCGCCGGGGCCATTGTGGCGGTAAACCGCCGGCCCCGGTGGTGCGACCGCCGCGGTCAAAATACGCCGGGAGGCACCGCCAGCCTGTTGGCGGTGCTCCCGTCGTTTTGGCCCTGCGGTTATAATACCGCCAGGGTCATAATGACCACCTTAGTCTTTTTGGCACTGAGAAAACAGGTGGCAAGCTCAATCCAAGCCCTTGGAGAACACCTCTGGGGAAGGCAGAGTCCTTCTCAGCAAAGTCAGAGGGCAGCAGGGCAACAGCAGGGCAGCAGTTCTTCGCAGCAAAGCAGTCCAGATGAGTCCTTTGAGCAGCCAGGCAGTTGCTCTTGACAGGATGCAGGTGTAGATCCAGAAGTGTCTGAGTTGGAGGGGTTGGAGACCCAGTTTATATATCCCAAAATGCCTTTGAAGTGAGGTAGACTTCAAAGAGTGGTTTTAAAGTGCACAAGTTCCCCTTTCAGTGCAGTCATGTCTGCTAGGGTCCTAGTAGGGGGTTGCTCAGTCAATTGAGTGAGGGCAGGCCACTGGTCTTTGAAATTTAAGTGTCAGGCCCTCCATCCTTCCAGCCCATGAAGACCCATTCAATATGCAGATGAATGCAGATTTGACTGAGGTGGTCATTACAACCCTGGCGGTCGGTGTTAAAGCAGCGGTAAAACCGCCAACAGGCCGTCGAAAAAAAAAAGGAATTACGACCGTGGCAGAAACCGCCAACATAGACAGCCACTTTAACACTCCGACCGCCACGGGGGTACAAACAAACACCGCAGAGGTAACCGCCAACAGACAGACGGAAGACAATGTATCGCCCACAGTATTACAAGCCACCAATCCGCCACCTTTTCCGGGGTGGATACACTGCGAACAAAAACACAGCGGAAACAGGACTTAGAAGGGAAAACGCTCACCTCTACACATCCCACGAGGAACCAGGACGCCATGGAACCGGAACTTCAGATTCTTCCAGCCCTTATCTTCCTGCTCCTCTACCAGGAGCATGAACGCCGGCGGTGAAGACCACAGTGAGTACTGCACCTACAACACAGGGGAGGGGGGAGGGAAAAAACAGTGACACACCCACGCAACATGCAACAACCCCACCCCCACCCACGACAAAACACACACTAATACATCATGATACATCACAGTTACACCCTCCAACCCCCGCAAGGACAAAAGAAAATGAGTTGAATGATTGTAATATATACGAAGACAGTAATCAAAAATATATACATATATTAAGATATTCACACTATAAACAAATATATACACCAAGAATCCAAGTCCAAGGTATTCATATCCGTGTCACTATCATAGTTCGTGGACCACTGGGCCCAAAAGACACTCAATACCTGAACAAAACGGAGAGAACACTGCTGGGGAATCAGATAGAAATAAAACAGGCACCTCAGGGGAAAGGGAAGGAGGGGGCACCTCAGCTGGATGAGTGCACGACGCCAGATCCACGAGGGGGCTCCATGCCCACTGTTCATTCCAGGGGAGTGCAAAGCCACAGTCTCTCAAGTCTCTACAGTGGGTGGTTTGCCCACTGTTCAATCCTGGGGAGTGCAAAGCCACAGTCTCTCAAGTGGATAACATTCTCCACTGGTTTCTGGAGGGGGCTTTGTGCCCAGAGTGCTTCATCCTGCCAAGGACTGGGGTAGTGGATGCTGTTCTCCACTGGTTCTGGAGGGGGCTTTGTGCCCAGAGTGCTTCATCCTGCCAAGGACTGGGGTAGTGGATGCAGTTTTCCACTGGTTCTGGAGGGGGCTTTGTGCCCAGAGTGCTTCATCCTACCAAGGACTGGGGTAGTGGATGCTGTTCTCCACTGGTTCTGGAGGGGGCTTTGTGCCCAGAGTGCTTCATCCCGCCAAGGACTGGGGTAGTGGATTGTAGGAAGTTGGCTCTGTATGTACTATTTCAAAGTAAGAAATAGCATGCACAGAGTCCAAGGGTTCCCCTTAGAGGTAAGATAGTGGCAAAAAGAGATAATTCTAATGCTCTATTTTGTGGTAGTGTGGTCGAGCAGTAGGCTTATCAGAGGGTAGTGTTAAGCATTTGTTGTACACACACAGGCAATAAATGAGGAACACACACTCAGAGATAATTCCAGGCCAATAGGTTTTTGTATAGAAAAATATATTTTCTTAGTTTATTTTAAGAACCACAGGTTCAAGATTTACAAACAATACTTTAAATGAAAGGTATTTCACTTAGGAACTTTAGGAACTTTGAATTAGCAAAATAGCATATACAGTTTTCACACAAATGGCATATAGCTATTTTAAAACTAGACACAGTGCAATTTTCAACAGTTCCTTGGGGGAGGTAAGTGTTTGTTAGTTTTGCAGGTAAGTAAACCACCTACGGGGTTCAAAGTTGGGTCCAAGGTAGCCCACCGTTGGGGGTTCAGGGCAACCCCAAAGTTACCACACCAGCAGCTCAGGGCCGGTCAGGTGCAGAGGTCAAAGTGGTGCCCAAAATGCATAGGCTTCAATGGAGAAGGGGGTGCCCCGGTTGCAGTCTGCCAGCAGGTAAGTACCGCGTCTTCGGAGGGCAGACCAGGGGGGTTTTGTAGGGCACCAGGGGGGGACACAAGTCAGCACAAAAAGTACACCCTCAGCGGCACGGGGCGGCCGGGTGCAGTGTGCAAACAGGTGTCGGGTTTGCAATAGGTTTCAATGGGAGACCAAGGAGTCCCTTCAGCGATGCAGGCAGGCGGGGGGGGGGCTCCTCGGGGTAGCCACCACCTGGGCAAGGGAGAGGGCCACCTGGGGGTCGCTCCTGCACTGGAGGTCGGATCCTTCAGGTCTTGGGGGCTGCGGGTGCAGTGTCTTTACCAGGCGTCGGGTCTTTGAAGCAGGCAGTTGCGGTCAGGGGGAGCCTCAGGATTCCCTCTGCAGGCGTCGCTGTGGGGACTCAGGGGGGTCAACTCTGGCTACTCACGGTCTCATAGTCGCCGGGGAGTCCTCCCTGTGGTGTTTTTTCTCCACAAGTCGAGCCGGGGGGCGTCGGGTGCAGAGTGCAAAGTCTCACGCTTCCGGCGGGAAACGTGTGTTGTTTCAAAGTTGCTTCTTTGTTGCAAAGTTGCAGTCTTTGTGGAACAGAGCCACTATCCTCTGGAGTTCTTGGTCCTTCTAGATGCAGAGTAGTCCTCTGAGGCTTCAGAGGTCGCTGGACCCTGTGGAACGCATCGCTGGAGCAGTGTCTTTAGAAGTGGGGAGACAGGCCAGTAGAGCTGGGGCCAAAGTAGTTGGTGTCTCCGTCTTCTCTGCAGGTTTTTCAGCTCAGCAGTCCTTCGTCTTAGGTTGCAGGAATCTATCTTGTTGTGTTCTGGGAGCCCCTAAATACTCAATTTAGGGGTGTGTTTAGGTCTGGGGGGTTAGTAGCCAATGGCTACTAGCCCTGAGGTGGCTACACCCTCTTTGTGCCTCCTCCCTGAGGGGAGGGGGGCTCATTCCTATCCCTATTGGGGGAATCCTCCATCTGCAAGATGGAGGATTTCTAAAAGTCAGAGTCACCTCAGCTCAGGACACCTTAGGGGCTGTCCTGACTGGCCAGTGACTCCTCCTTGTTTTTCTCATTACCTCCTCCGGCCTGGCCGCCAAAAGTGGGGCCGTGGCCAGAGGGGGCGGGCAACTCCACTAGCTGGAGTGCCCTGGGGTGCTGTAACAAAGGGGGTGAGCCTTTGAGGCTCACCGCCAGGTGTTATAGTTCCTGCAGGGGAAGGTGAGAAGCACCTCCACCCAGTACAGGCTTTGTTACTAGCCACAGAGTGACAAAGGCACTCTCCCCATGTGGCCAGCAACATGTCTGGTGTGTGGCAGGCTGCTAAAACTAGTCAGCCTACACTGGTAGTCGGTTAAGGTTTCAGGGGGCACCTCTAAGGTGCCCTCTGGGGTGTATGTCACAATAAAATGTACACTGGTATCAGTGTGCATTTATTGTGCTGAGACGTTTGATACCAAACTTCACAGTTTTCAGTGTAGCCATTATAGTGCTGTGGAGTTCGTGCACGACAGACTCCCAAACCATATACTCCTATGGCTACCCTGCACTTACAATGTCTAAGGTTTTGCTTAGACACTGTAGGGGAATAGTGCTCATGCAATCTGCCCTCACCTATGGTATAGTGCACCCTGCCTTAGGGCTGTAAGGCCTGCTAGAGGGGTGACCTATCTATAGCTATAGGCAGTGTGAAGTTGGCATGGCACCCTGAGGGGAGTGCCATGTCGACTTTTTCATTTTATCCCCACAAGCACACACAAGCTGGCAAGCAGTGTGTCTGTGCTGAGTGAGGGGTCCCCAGGGTGGCATAAGGTATGCTGCAGCCCTTAGAGACCTTCCCTGGCAACAGGGCCCTTGGTACCAGGGGTACCAGTTACAAGGGACTTACCTGGATACCAGGGTGTGCCAATTGTGGAAACAAAAGTACAGGTTAGGGAAAGAACACTGGTGATGGGGCCTGGTTATCAGGCCTCAGCACACTTTCAAATCATAACTTGGCATCAGCAAAGGCAAAAAGTCAGGGGGTAACCATGCCAAGGAGGCATTTCCTTACATGGATGCTGTTCTCCACTGGTTCTGGAAGGGGCTTTGTGCCCAGAGTGCTTCATCCTGCCCGTGGCGGCCTCAGTAGCGCCGGAATCATTGGCGCTCACTGGCCTGCGGTGCTACTGGCGGCGGTGTCCTGGGCAGCGGGGCTGGTGGCGGTCTTGTCCGCAATGCAGATCTTCCCAGAGTTGCCGGTTTTATTGTGCCCCTTCCCCAACTTGGATGGTGGTGCAGCTGTCTCCACACCCCCAGCTGTACACCTGGGAGCGACTTTGGTGGCTGATTTCTTTCCCCTTTCCCGCCAGGCACTGGCCAACTTTTTATGCTTTACAGGTGGGGAACTGTCCGTGCTCTGGCTCCTTGCCACACTGGCTGCCCTGCTGCCTGGCGCACTCCAGAAGCCGGTAACTACTGGGACCACTGGTCATACAGATGTTGTGGCTGAGGTGCTGGGTTGAACCTGGAGAGTCGGGCCCTAGGAGACTGAAGGGGTGGGGGAGGTGAGGGAAAGAGGTCAAGGTTGGGCAGGAAAAGTTTCTTAGGAACACTGGGACGGGTAGATGGAGGGGGTTTGGGAGTGGAGGAAGAGGTAGTGGTTGTAGGAGGTGTATGTTTGGTGACTTTGGGTGAAGGTGCATGGGCTGGAGGCTGGAGGCTGTCGTGAGGTGGATGGCTGTTGGGTGAGGTGGCCTCACAGACACACTGGGAGAGGACACAGGGGACGTGTGAATGGTAGTGGGGTGGTGACTGCACATGAGCGGGGTGTGGTGGTGGGTGTGCTGGTGATGGAGGTAGTGGCTGAGGATGTAGTGCATGCAGGTGTGAGTGGAGACGAGACAGGGAGGGAGGAGGGAGACGAGGAGGAGGGGGACACAGTGGAGGCAGTGGATGTTGGTGTGTCTGCATGTGTGTGATGCTTGCATGAGTGCCTGTGGGATGTGTGGTGCTTATGTTTGCCAGAGCTTCCCTTGTGTGTTGAGGTGTGTGCATGCTGGTCTGATGGTGTGCTTGGGATAGGCTGAGGAACAGGGGTTTGTGTCTGGGTTGAGGAAGTTGGAGGGGGGGAGGCTAGAGACAGGGACAATGGCTGTCATCAGTGCTGAGGCCAGAGTCTGAAAAGCTCGCTGATGGGCTGCCTGGCCAGAATGAATGCACTCCAGGTATGCATTTGTTTGTTGCAACTGCCTCTCTACACCCTGGATGGCATTCAAAATGGTAGACTGCCCAACAGTGAGGGACCTGAGGAGGTCAATGGCCTCCTCACTGAGGGCAGCAGGGGTGGCAGGGGCTGAGGTGCCTGGGGCAAAGGAGATGCCCACCCTCCTGGGTGAACGGGCACGGGGCAAACGCTGAGGGGCTGCTGGGAGGGCAGTGCTGGTTGGGGGGGGGGGGGGTGCAGCTGTACCTGTAGATGCGGGGGGCACAAATGGGCCCGCCACCGCAAGGGAGCTCCCATCAGAGGAGGAGTCCGTATGGCTGGTGTCAGCTCCTGTCCACGCCGTGGAGCTCCTCTCGCCCTCCTTCCCACTGATAAATTTAGACTCCGTAGTGCCGCCCTCCAGGGCTATGTGGGATGCAGCTCCCTCCTGCTCCGGTGCCACTGCTCCTCCGCCTGATGATGCTAATGCACACAAGAACAGGGAGACAACAAAAAAGGGGGGGGGAGACAGAAGAAAGACATGTTGAGTGCATGGAATACCGCTACCATTGGCGGACACTACAGACACAGAAGCCCCCTGCACTATGCTGCGCACTTGGAGTTCCCTATTCAATCCCAGGGACATGGGTTACAAGGCTATGCCCGATTGCTGCACACATGGATGTCACAGGAGCCTGACTAGGTGTAGTTGGCACTGTACACAGGTGGGGTGGGGTGCCACAAGGCCTGCCTTAAGAAGGGTCCTTGCCTACTAAACTCGCCCTGGCCTAGGGGAACCCACAGCCCACCTCTCCCACCCAGACACCTCCAATGCGCGCAAGGGTCCTTGCCTACTAAACTCGCCCAGGCCTAGGGGAACCCCATCCACGAGTTTCTCCAACTCCTCTGTGCTGAAGGCAGGGGCCCTTTCCCCAGACACACAAGCCATTGTCTCTTCCAGACTGAGGTCACAGCAGCACTTGCAGTGTAGGTCCTCTCCTGTAGAAGATCAGGTATCAAGTGATTGAACAGAGAGAAAATGGCAGTCACGTCCGCAGCGGTGCGTACCGTCACCGGCAGTGTACATCGTCATTGGCTGCTGGGACCCATAGGGTCCAATGTTAAACAATGCAGGATTGCGCCACGGTCTTCGACCGCCTACCGCGACGGTGTCCAACGCCAGCGCAGTTACCTTGTATCCCACTGTCCCACTTTACAGGTCAGACAGCAGCCATTTCATGGGCCCACAAGGCATTATTTTGGACTGCGTCACACACATCTAGGCCTTGCCTAAACACTCATACAGGCATATGTCGATTTGCTAATATTTCTGAGTATGCTGTGTTTACGTACCTCAGAGTTGGTTGACTCTATGCTCGCTGTTCTCCTCCATAGGCACCGTCCGCTGGGGCATGTGAGGAGATGGGGGCATCCTCCGGTGTACAGACCGCTGGTGGACCTGTCGACAATGGAGGAGCGACATGTGATCATCACCTAGACTTGATCGTGCAACAATCCAGGAACTGTGTGCCCAGTTGGAGCCAGACCTGATGTCAGCTATCCGCCATCCCACAGGAATCCCCCTCAAGTGCAGGTGCTGTCAGTACTCCATTTCCTAGCAAGTGGGTCATTTCAAACTACAGTGGCCATTGCATCAGGGATGTCCCAGCCTATGTTTTCCAACGTGTTGTCCAGAATGTTGTCTGACCTGTGCCTGTGGGAGTGCAGAGTCAGTGGTGTGCCTGTGTGAAAGCAGGGTGAGCTATGTGTCTGTGAGTGCAAGGTGTGCCTGTGGGAGTGCAGAGTCGGTGGTGTGCCTGTGTGAATGCAGGGTGTGCTATGTGTCTGTGAGTGCAAGGTATGCCTGTGGGAGTGCAGAGTCGGTGGTGTGCCTGTGTGAATGCAGGGTGAGCTATGTGTCTGTGAGTGCAAGGTGTGCCTGTTGGAGTGCAGAGTCGGTGGTGTGCCTGCGAGACTGCCGGGTGAGCTAAGTGTCTGTGTGAGTGCAAGGTGTGCCTGTGGGAGTGCAGAGTCGGTGGTGTGCCTGTGTGAATGCAGGGTGAGCTATGTGTCTGTGTGAGTGCAAGGTATGCCTGTGGGAGTGCAGAGTCGGTGGTGTGCCTGCGAGACTGCCGGGTGAGCTATGTGTCTGTGTGAGTGCAAGGTATGCCTGTGGGAGTGCAGAGTCAGTGGTGTGCCTGTGTGAATGCAGGGTGAGCTATGTGTCTGTGTGAGTGCAAGGTGTGCCTGTGGGAGTGCAGAGTCGGTGGTACGCCTGCGAAACTGCCGGGTGAGCTATGTGTCTGTGTGAGTGCAAGGTATGCCTGTGGGAGTGCAGAGTCAGTGGTGTGCCTGTGTGAATGCAGGGTGAGCTACATGTCTGTGTGAGTGCAAGGTATGCCTGTGGGAGTGCAGAGTCAGTGGTGTGCCTGTGTGAATGCAGGGTGAGCTATGTGTCTGTGTGAGTGCAAGGTATGCACGTGGGACTGCAGAGTCGGTGCGCCTGTGTGAATGCCGGGTGAGCTATGTGTCTGTGTGAGTGCAAGGTATGCCTGTGGGAGTGCAGAGTCGGTGGTGTGCCTGCGAGACTGCCGGGTGAGCTATGTGTCTGTGTGAGTGCAAGGTATGCCTGTGGGAGTGCAGAGTCGGTGGTGTGCCTGCGAGACTGCCGGGTGAGCTATGTGTCTGTGTGAGTTCAAGGTATGCCTGTGGGAGTGCAGAGTCGGAGGTGTGCCTGTGTGAATGCAGGGTGAGCTATGTGTCTGTGTGAGTGCAAGGTGTGCCTGTGGGAGTGCAGAGTCGGTGGTGTGCCTGCGAGACTGCCGGGTGAGCTATGTGTCTGTGTGAGTGCAAGGTATGCCTGTGGGAGTGCAGAGTCGGTGGTGTGCCTGTGTGAATGCAGGGTGAGATATGTGTCTGTGAGTGCAAGGGATGCCTGTGGGAGTGCAGAGTCGGTGGTGTGCCTGTGTGAATGCCGGGTGAGCTATGTGTCTGTGTGAGTGCAAGGTATGCCTGTGGGAGTGCAGAGTCAGTGGTGTGCCTGTGTGAATGCAGGGTGAGCTATGTGTCTGTGTGAGTGCAAGGTATGCCTGTGGGAGTGCAGAGTCAGTGGTGTGCCTGCGAGACTGCCGGGTGACCACATGTCTGTGAGTGCAAGGTATGCCTGTGAGAGTGCAGAGTCAGTGGTGTGCCTGCGAGACTGCCGGGTGAGCTATGTGTCTGTGTGAGTGCAAGGTATGCCTGTGAGAGTGCAGAGTCGGTGGTGTGCCTGCGAGACTGCCGGGTGAGCTATGTGTCTGTGTGAGTGCAAGGTATGCCTGTGGGAGTGCAGAGTTGGTGGTGTGCCTGCGAGACTGCCGGGTGAGCTATGTGTCTGTGTGAGTGCAAGGTATGCCTGTGAGAGTGCAGAGTCGGTGGTGTGCCTGTGTGAATGCAGGGTGAGCTATGTGTCTGTGAGTGCAAGGTGTGCCTGTTGGAGTGCAGAGTCGGTGGTGTGCCTGCGAGACTGCCGGGTGAGCTATGTGTCTGTGTGAGTGCAAGGTGTGCCTGTGGGAGTGCAGAGTCGGTGGTGTGCCTGTGAGACTGCCGGGTGAGCTATGTGTCTGTGTGAGTGCAAGGTGTGCCTGTGGGAGTGCAGAGTCGGTGGTGTGCCTGTGTGAATGCAGGGTGAGCTATGTGTCTGTGAGTGCAAGGTATGCCTGTGGGAGTGCAGAGTCGGTGGTGTGCCTGTGTGAATGCAGGGTGAGCTATGTGTCTGTGAGTGCAAGGTGTGCCTGTGGGAGTGCAGAGTCGGTGGTGTGCCTGCGAGACTGCCGGGTGAGCTATGTGTCTGTGTGAGTGCAAGGTGTGCCTGTGGGAGTGCAGAGTCGGTGGTGTGCCTGTGTGAATGCAGGGTGAGCTATGTGTCTGTGTGAGTGCAAGGTATGCCTGTGGGAGTGCAGAGTCGGAGGTGCGCCTGCGAGACTGCCTGGTGAGCTATGTGTCTGTGTGAGTGCAAGGTATGCCTGTGGGAGTGCAGAGTCACATGATGAAACACATGCGGAGCTACATTGTTTTCCCTCAGGTGGAGGATTTCCCTACAGTGAAAGGTGATTTCTATGCCCTGGGACATATCCCTAACGTCATAGGTGCCATTGATGGGACACATATGGCCTTGGTCCCCCCGCAGGAGTGAACAGGTGTACGGAAACCGGAAGAGTTATCATTCGATGAATGTGCAGATGGTGTGTTTGGCAGACCAGTACATCTCCCATGTGAACGCCAAATTCCCCTGGCTCAGTGCATGACGCTTACATTTTGAGAAATAGCAGCATCCCTTATGTGATGGGGCAACTCCAGAGGCACCGTGTGTGGCTATTAGGTTAGGACATGGACCTATACAGTGTGACTAGGTGTCTGGGTCTGGGCTAGTCCCTAAGGGTTAGTGTGTGTCTAACAGTTGTCCCTCGACATTTGCAGGTGACTGGTTACCCCAACCAGTCATGGCTACTGACCCCAGTGAGGAATCCCAGGACAAGGGCAGAGGAACGCTACAATGAGGCTCATGAGCAAACTAGGAGGGTTATAGAAAGGACCTTCGGCCTCCTGAAGGCCAGGTTCCGGTGCCTATGGCAGGTGGTTCCCTATTCTACTCACCAAAGGTGTGCCAGATCACCATGGCCTGCTGTATGCTTCATAACTTGGCTTTGCGACGACAGGTGCCTTTTCTGCAGGAGGATGGTCCAGATGGAGGTGTTGTGGCAGCTGAAGATGAGGAAGCTGAAGAAGAGGACATAGAGAACAGGAACACGGTGATTCTGCAATACTTCCAGTGAGACACAGGTAAGAAGACAACACAGCCTGCTACATCTGATTTAATTCTACTACCTCTCATCTGTCTGTCATTTTCACCCAGTGTATGGTCACTGAGTTGTCACTTTCCCTTACGATTTCACAGATCTGGGTCCCACTGTGTGACATTTGCTTTGTTTCCGCATGGACTAGTGCTGTGTGACATAGGTATGTTGACATTACATTTGATATAGCATTTTGCCACTGTTATTGCAAATACACATTTTTGAGAGCACAGACTGACTCCAGATTGTTTTTTGTTTGATGGTGTTTATTTAAGTGCTCAATAGTGGAGGGGGTTGTAAAATGGTCAGGGGTGATGGTGGAGGAATGTCCATGGCAAAGTCCAGTCTAGTAGTCTCACAGGTGCATTGTCCAAAGGGGCATAGAAAGTGGAGCTGGGGCAGTTTAAGTATGGACAGGGTGACAAAGTGGGACAGAAGGATGAAAATCTGGGTGGTCTCATTTCTTGGCGGGGGTCTTGGCACTGTTCACTGTCTTTGTCCTGGATCTCAGGGACCGCTTGTGGGGTGGTTCTCCATCTGCAGGGGGTGGGGTGCTGGTGTCGTGGTCCTGTGGCGGTGCCTCCGTCCACTAGCGCCGGCAGAGGTCGTGGGTAGTTCATCGTCCAGGCTAGTGTCAGGGGCCCCTTGTTGTGCCACAGTGTCCCTCCTGGTGTTGACGAGTTCCTTCAGCACCCCTACAATGGTGCCCAGGGTAGAATTGATGGATTTGAGTTCCTCCCTGAAGCCCAAATACTGTTCCTCCTGCAGCCGCTGGGTCTCCTGAAACTTGGTCAGTACCGTTGCCATTGTCTCCTGGGAATGGTGGTAGGCTCCCATGATGTTGGAGAGGGCCTCGTGGAGAGTGGGTTCCCTAGGCATGTCCTCTCCCTGTCGCACAGCAGCCCTCCCAGTTCCCCTGTGTTCCTGGGCCTCTGTCCCCGAACCATGTGAACGCCAAATTCCCTGGCTCAGTTCATGACGCTTACATTTTGAGAAATAGCAGCACCCCTTATGTGATGGGGCAACTCCAGAGGCACCTTGTGTGGCTATTAGGTGAGGACATGGACCTATACAGTGTGACTAGGTGTCTGGGTCTGGGCTTGTCCCTAAGGGTTAGTGTGTGTCTAACAGTTGTCCCTCGACATTTGCAGGTGACTCTGGTTACCCCAACCTGTCATGGCTAATGACCCCAGTGAGGAATCCCAGGACAAGGGCAGAGGAACGCTACAATGAGGCCCATGAGCGAACTAGGAGGGTTATAGAGAGGACCTTCGGCCTCCTGAAAGCCAGGTTCCGGTGCCTATGACAGGTGGTTCCCTATTCTACTCACCAAAGATGGTGTGCCAGATCATCGTGGCCTGCTGTATGCTTCACAACTTGGCTTTGCGACGACAGGTGCCTTTTCTGCAGGAGGATGGTCCAGATGGAGGTGTTGTGGCAGCTGTGGAGCCTGTGGACAGTGAAGACGAGGAAGCTGAAGAAGAGGACATAGAGAACAGGAACACAGTGATTCTGCAATACTTCCAGTGAGACACAGGTAAGAAGACAACACAGCCTGCTACATCTGATTTAATTCTACTACCTCTCATCTGTCTGTCATTTTCACCCAGTGTATAGTCACTGAGTTGTCACTTTCCCTTACGATTTCACAGTTCTGGGTCCCACTGTGTGACATTTGCTTTGTTTCCGCATGGACTAGTGCTGTGTGACATAGGTATGTTGACATTACATTTGATATAGCATTTTGCCACTGTTATTGCAAATACACATTTTAGAGAGCACAGACTGACTCCAGATTGTTTTTTGTTTGAGGGTGTTTATTTAAGTGCTCAATAGTGGAGGGGGTTGTAAAATGGTCAGGGGTGATGGTGGAGGAATGTCCATGGCAAAGTCCAGTCTAGTAGTCTCACAGGTGCATTGTCCAAAGGGGCATAGAAAGTGGAGCTGGGGCAGTTTAAGTATGGACAGGGTACACAAGTGGGACAGAAGGATGACAATCCGGGTGGTCTCATTTCTGGGCGGGGGTCTTGGCACTGTTCACTGTCTTTGTCCTGGATCTCAGGGACCGCTTGTGGGGTGGTTCTCCATCTGCAGGGGGTGGGGTGCTGGTGTCGTGGTCCTGTGGCGGTGCCTCCGTCCACTAGCGCCGGCAGAGGTGGTGGGTAGTTCATCATCCAGGCTAGTGCCAGGGGCCCCTTGTTGTGCCACAGTGTCCCTCCTGGTGTTGAAGAGTTCCTTCAGCACCCCTACAATGGTGCCCAGGGTAGAATTGATGGATTTGAGTTCCTCCCTAAAGCCCAAATACTGTTCCTCCTGCAGCCGCTGGGTCTCCTGAAACTTGGTCAGTACCGTTGCCATTGTCTCCTGGGAATGGTGGTAGGCTCCCATGATGTTGGAGAGGGCCTCGTGGAGAGTGGGTTCCCTGGGCCTGTCCTCTACCTGTCGCACAGCAGCCCTCCCAGTTCCCCTGTGTTCCTGGGCCTCTGTCCCCTGAACCGTGTGCCACTACCACAGCCCCCAGGTCCCTGGTGTTGTTGGGGTGGTGGGGTAGCCTGGGTTCCCTGTAGTGGTGGACACACTGCTGATTGACGTGTCCCGGGGACAGAGGTATGGGCCCGCTGGGTGGGTGCTGTGCTGGTGTTTCCAGAGGGGGCAAGCTCTGTAGTGGCCTGTGCCAGTGTGAGGGGAACTGACTGTCCCGAGGTCCCAGATAGGTCGGGCTGGTCATCTAGATCCAGATGGACAGAGCTGCTGTCGTCACTGTGGGCCCCTTCTGTGGGTGGAGTGGACATATCTGGACCCTCCTGTCCGGTGACGTTGGGTAGGGGTCCTGCAGGGGTGTAAAGGCATGATTATTGCATCTGTGTGTGCCATGGTGTGCAATGGGTGAGTGACCATGTACCCCAGTACTTGCATTCCTGTGTAGGACCCTGTGTGATAATGGTTTAGGGGGGTGTATGGGTATGTGTAGTGGCCATGCATTGGTGATGGGTGTCCATGCTTTGGTGTTACATGCAGGGCTTGAGTTTGGGATGTGTGGTTTGTGATATTGGGACATACGTGAGGAGTTGGGGTGATGGAGGTGGGCCGAGGGTGGGGGTATGTGATAGCATGCAGGTGGGTGGGGGATGTAATAGTTAAGATTTAACTTACCAGAGTCCATTCCTCCAGCTACTCCTGCGAGGCCCTCAGGATGCAGTATAGCCAAGACCTGCTCCTCCCATGCTGTTAGTTGTGGGGGAGGATGTGGGGGTGGGGGTCCGCCGCCAGTCCTCTGAACCGCAATGTGGTGTCTTGAGACCACGGAACGCACCTTCCCCCGTAGGTCGTTCCACCTCTTCCTGATGTCATCCCTAGTTCTTGAATGCTGTCCCACTGCGTTGACCCTGTCCACGATTCTTCGCCATAGCTCCATCTTCCTAGCTATGGTGGTGTGCTGCACCTGTGATCCGAATAGCTGTGGTTCTACCCGGATGATTTCCTCCACCATGACCCTGAGCTCCTCCTCAGAGAACCTGGGGTGTCTTTGCGGTGCCATGGGGTGGTGTGTGTTGTGATGTGTGGGGTGATATTTAGAGGTGTGTTGAGGGAGGTGCGTGAATGTTGTGTGTGTGATGGTGTTGATTGCCTGTGGATGCTAGTTTGTAGATGGTGGTGTCTCTCTCTGGCCCTAAGTCGCAACTGTGGTCGTAAGGGTTTGTGGGTGATGTGGGGGTGTGTTTTATATTGTATTGGATGTGTGGGAGTGGTGTGTGTATGTGTATCAGGTGTGTGTATTTGGAATTGTCCAATGTGGTAGTGTTTTGTAAATGTGTGTGTATTTTGAGCGCAGCGGTGTGTACCGCCAATGGAATACTGCGGTTGAAAGACCGCTGCATGGACTTGTGCGCCGTGATAGTATGGACGTATTCCTGTTGGCGTGATGGTGGAGGTTTTGTTATCGCCAGTTTATCACTGACCTTCGGTGTGGCGTACTTGTGTGGGTGTCTGGATTTTGGCGGATTCCGAGCTGTGGGTCATAATGACCGTGGCGGAATTCCGCGGCCGCGGTGGTGTGTTGGCGGTCTTCTGCACGCCGGTAAGCGGCTTTTACCCCCAATATTGTAATGACCCCCTGAGTGTTCTGTGTTTGTGGTTGTCTGGATGAAATGCACATAGGAGCTGTCAACCAGCACAGATCAGACGTACATTGGAGACAGGCTGTAAGGCACAGATGGTTTTGAGTACAAAGAAATGCTCAATTTCGAAAAGTGGCTTTTAAAATAGTAATATAAAATCCAACCTCACCAATGAGCAGGATTTTCTATTACCATTCTGGCCATACTAAATATGACCTGGTTACCCTTTCAGATCAGAATCTACCACTCAAAAAGTATATGAGGGCAGATTCTCTTAATGAGAATTTAGGAGTGTTTCACTACCAGGACATATAAAACACATATGTACATGTCCTGCCTTTTACCTACATAGCACCCTGCCCTATGGATTACCTAGGGCCTAACTTAGGGGTGACTTATATGTAGAAAAAAGGGAATTTAAGGCTTGGCAAGTACCTTTAAATGCCAAGTCGAAGTGGCTGTGAAACTGCACGCATAGGCCTTCAAAGGCAGGCCTGAGATATGGTTAAGGGGCTAATTATGTGGGTGGCACAATCAGTGCTGTAGGCCCACTATTAGCAATTATTTTAGAGGCCCTGGGCACATCTAGTCGACTTTACTAGGGACCTGGAAGTAAATTAAATAAGCCAATTGGGTATGCGCCAATGTTAACATGTTTTTAGGGAGAGAGCACATGCACTTTAGCACTGCTTGGCAGTGGTAAAGTGTCCAGAGTCCTAAAGCCAGCACAAATGAGGTCAGAAAAAGAAGAGGAGGAAGGCAAAAAGTATGGGGTAACCCTTCAGAGGGGCCATTTTCCAACAACTGGTTTCTAAAGGCAGGTTTAAGTCCACTGCAGAGGCGAAGGCAAAAGAGGTCGAGCAAGGTGGAGCACCAATGACTATTGAGAGGATGGTCCAGCCATACCTGGATGACCCAACGGAGGTCTCTCTGAATCAAAATTCACTGTTGTATTGGAATGGAAAGAGACGCCAATTGCCAGTGCTCAGCAGGCTGGCAATAAAGTATCTGACTTGCCCTGTAGCCAGTGTGCCCGCTGACAGTGTGTTCAGTGGAGCTGGTGCAGTTGTCACAGTGGGAAGGAATAGTCTCTCGCCCCAAAACATCAAGAGGTTGACCATAATCAAAATGAATCAGCACTTTATACCCCTGAATTACAGCATACCTAAAATAGAAAAGGAGGTGGATGAGGGTGATTGGTCAGACTCAGGTCATGGTTGTGTATTAGCTGGCCAGCTTCTGGGCAAACCACCTGAGTTTGAGGACAAGCTCTACTTCCCTGATTACTGAGTAGACCTGGGCACCATAAAACTTTTTTCTATTGTCAAACTGCTTTGATTAAAAAAAAAAGGATATAGCTAGCTTGGGGAACATTATTATTTTGTTTGTTTGTGTCTCACTAATGAAGCGCCCCTCATTTTAGAAACATGTATGGCCGGATTGGAGATGGACCAGGGTGAAGTGAAGAAGTTCCCTACTGCACCCCCTATACCCCCAAAATCGCTTCTAGGACTCTGGAGAGACAATGCTTGTCTCTATCCCGTGCCTATCCTTTCTTTTATCCCCTAGCAGGAATGCCCCAGATATATGATTTTCAACTTAGTGGCCAATGTGTGTTTTGTTTCATGAATCAAAGAGGATCAGCAATGTACTACCATGCTTGATTGGAACAGGTAAGTAATGCTATGCCCAAACGAGTAATATGAGTGATTCTTGTTTAAATGTTGCGATGGTTCTATGTCATGAGGTGGCAGATAGTGAGAGTGGGTGTTTATTGTTTGACTACAATTATTATGTTTGATTGTGACTGACTTACAATGTTGGTTGGCATTTTTTTTCTGAAGGTGATTTTTAATTTTTTACTTCTTCTTTGACACTTACCGAGATCTGTTTGTCGGTTTCACCCTGCTTTGCTTTCTGGTTCACATTCTTCAAAGACCCGATCAGTCCATTTAGCTAACACAAATCTAGTCTACAAAAAAATCTACTCAGTGTTTCTCTTGTTGTTAAACACAACTCTGAAATACAGGTCGCTCCATCGCAACTGGGTCAGGAGACTGGGTCTCTCGGAAGGAGTTGATACAGAGTTGGACATAATTTTTAATCAGAGTCAGGAGGATGATGGACAGACTCAGAGCGTGAATTGACAACTTCAACAACTGCCCGAAGAAGATATCAGCTTCATGGAAATTAACATGGATGATGATGAGTCTAAGAGGCCTACTCAACTCTGAGGAATGGTGAGAGGCTCGTTGATTACTTGATTTGGGAAATGCAATGCTACTGCGTGTGTGTGCTGGCTGGCTCAATTTTGAAACTATGTGGGTGGGTGGGGCGCCTGTTCTAGGTAATTGGAGGACACAAGCATGTGATGGATGATGTGATGTCACATGCATCATCACATCATGCTTGTGCTCTAGGCTAAATGTTATTATAATGATGATCATCATCACGACAGCTGCAAGTTTGATCATCCAGATATACATGCAGCCACATGTCCGTGACTGTTGGTTGATTGCAAAAAACTATGCTCTTGGTCTGCCTCCTCTGAGTCTTCTTGGTAAACTACTCCTCATGAAGCTTACCTTCAATTCTATCCTTCTTGATTCTACAATATAATCATTTCTGTTTACTTTTACAATCTGCAGGCCTTCTTTTCTCCTGAACAAAACAGGCAAAAGCACCATAACACTCATGCTTACCTTATCGGACCGCTTCAGTCAGGCAGGCACTCAAGATTGACGAGGCAATCCAAGAAGAATGCAGATGCACCACCCAATGTGGCAATAGACTAGTATAATTTTCCTTTTAAAAATCTTTTTTTTTAAGAACTGTGTGTGTTAGCTTCACTCTATTATTTGTATTTACTGTTTTGCAAACCTAGGTGTGAGAAGGTAGCCTCTTTCTAGCCTTGTTACCCCCACTTTTGGCCTGTTTGTGAGTGTATGTCAGGGTGTTTGTCACTGTTTTCACTGTCTCACTGGGATCCTGATAGCCAGGCCTCAGTGCTCATAGTGAAAACACTATGTTTTCAGTATGTTTGTTATGTGTCACTGGGATCCTGCTGGTCAGGACCCCAGTGCTCATAGGTTTGTGGCCTATATGTATGTGTCACTGGGACCCTGTCACACAGGGCCCCAGTGCTCATAGGTGTGCATGTATATGTTCCCTGTGTGGTGCCTAACTGTCTCACTGAGGCTCTGCTAACCAGAACCTCAGTGGTTATGCTCTCTCATTACTTTCAAATTGTCACTGACAGGCTAGTGACCATTTTTACCAATTTACTTTGGCTTACTGGAACACCCTTATAATTCCCTAGTATATGGTACTGAGGTACCCAGGGTATTGGGGTTCCAGGAGATCCCTATGGGCTGCAGCATTTCTTTTGCCACCCATAGGGAGCTCTGACAATTCTTACACAGGCCTGCCACTGCAGCCTGAGTGAAATAACGTCCACGTTATTTCACAGCCATTTTACACTGCACTTAAGTAACTTATAAGTCACCTATATGTCTAACCTTTACCTAGTAAAGGTTAGGTGCAAAGTTACTTAGTGTGAGGGCACCCTGGCACTAGCCAAGGTGCCCCCACATTGTTCAGAGCCAATTCCCTGAACTTTGTGAGTGCGGGGACACCATTACACGCGTGCACTACATATAGGTCACTACCTATATGTAGCTTCACCATGGTAACTCCGAATATGGCCATGTAACATGTCTATGATCATGGAATTGCCCCCTCTATACCATCCTGGCATAGTTGGCACAATCTCATGATCCCAGTGGTCTGTAGCACAGACCCTGGTACTGCCAAACTGCCCTTCCTGGGGTTTCACTGCAGCTGCTGCTGCTGCCAACCCCTCAGACAGGCAGCTGCCCTCCTGGGGTCCAGCCAGGCCTGGCCCAGGATGGCAGAACAAAGAACTTCCTCTGAGAGAGGGTGTGACACCCTCTCCCTTTGGAAAATGGTGTGAAGGCAGGGGAGGAGTAGCCTCCCCCAGCCTCTGGAAATGCTTTGTTGGGCACAGATGTGCCCAATTCTGCATAAGCCAGTCTACACCGGTTCAGGGACCCCTTAGCCCCTGCTCTGGCGCGAAACTGGACAAAGGAAAGGGGAGTGACCACTCCCCTGACCTGCACCTCCCCTGGGAGGTGTCCAGAGCTCCTCCAGTGTGCTCCAGACCTCTGCCATCTTGGAAACAGAGGTGCTGCTGGCACACTGGACTGCTCTGAGTGGCCAGTGCCACCAGGTGACGTCAGAGACTCCTGCTGATAGGCTCCTTCAGGTGTTAGTAGCCTTTCCTCTCTCCTAGGTAGCCAAACCCTCTTTTCTGGCTATTTAGGGTCTCTGTCTCTGGGGAAACTTTAGATAACGAATGCATGAGCTCCGCCGAGTTCCTCTGCATCTCTCTCTTCACCTTCTGATAAGGAAACGACCGCTGACCGCGCTGGAAGCCTGCAAACCTGCAACATAGTAGCAAAGACGACTACTGCAACTCTGTAACGCTGATCCTGCCGCCTTCTCGACTGTTTTCCTGCTTGTGCATGCTGTGGGGGTAGCCTGCCTCCTCTCTGCACCAGAAGCTCCGAAGAAATCTCCCGTGGGTCGACGGAATCTTCCCCCTGCAACCGCAGGCACCAAAAAGCTGCATTACCGGTCCCTTGGGTCTCCTCTCAGCACGACGAGCGAGGTCCCTCGAATCCAGCGACGCTGTCCAAGTGACCCCCACAGTCCAGTGACTCTTCAGCCCAAGTTTGGTGGAGGTAAGTCCTTGCCTGACCTCGCTGGGCTGCTTTGCTGGGAACCGCGACTTTGCAGCTACTCCGGCCCCTGTGCACTTCTGGCGGAAATCCTTCGTGCACAGCCAAGCCTGGGTCCACGGCACTCTAACCTGCATTGCACGACTTTCTAAGTTGGTCTCCGGCGACGTGGGACTCCTTTGTGCAACTTCGGCGAGCACCGTTTCACGCATCCTCGTAGTGCCTGTTTCTGGCACTTCTCCGGGTGCTACCTGCTTCAGTGAGGGCTCTTTGTCTTGCTCGACGTCCCCTCTCTCTGCAGGTCCAATTTGCGACCTCCTGGTCCCTCCTGGGCCCCAGCAGCGTCCAAAAACGCCAAACGCACGATTTACGTGTAGCAAGGCTTGTTGGCGTCCTTCCGGCGGGAAAACACTTCTGCACGACTCTCCAAGGCGAGAGGGATCCGTCCACCAAAGGGGAAGTCTCTAGCCCTTTTCGTTCCTGCAGAAACCTCAGCTTCTTCTGTCCAGTTGAAGCTTCTTTGCACCCGCAGCTGGCATTTCCTGGGCATCTGCCCATCTCCGACTTGCTTGTGACTTTTGGACTTGGTCCCCTTGTTCCACAGGTACCCTAGATTGGAAATCCACAGTTGTTGCATTGCTGGTTTGTGTCTTTCCTGCATTATTCCTCTAACACAACTCTTTTGTCCTTAGGGGAACTTTAGTGCACTTTGCACTCACTTTTCAGGGTCTTGGGGAGGGTTATTTTTCTAACTCTCACTATTTTCTAATAGTCCCAGCGACCCTCTACAAG